>NC_135718.1:129687965-130887965 GCF_964656455.1 Halichoerus grypus
AGCTCAGGTTGTGATCCTGGGGTCCTGGGATCGAGCCCTGCATTGGGCTCCCTGCTCCACAGGAAGCCTGCTTCTCCCTCTTCCACTCCCCCTGCTTGTGTTCACTCTCTCGCTGTGTCTCTCTCTGTCACATAAATAAATAAAATCTTAAAAAAAAAAAGGAACTCCAAAAATCAGTTCCTCCATAAAGGCAATGAGAAATCTGGATAAAAAAACTGCCAAAATCAACTTTTTCAAACCCTTGAAATTAAAGTCTTTTGATAATCTAAGTGTTTATTCACAAAAAATGTCTGACTCTCAGTAAGAACAATAACCTTTGGGGCATCTTAACTTTCCCTAATCCAATACCCCTTCTCCCACTTTCCAAGTACCATTTAAAGCTGATAACCTCACAACTACAGTAGCTATGAAAACCAGCAGGCTAGCAGCTGTTGGAGAGGGGAAAATGGATTTAGAGTTCCCCAAAAGCCCCAATCCCAGAGAATTGTCACTATTTGACTTGTCTGGCAGCTCATTGAAAAGTGCCATTTTCAGAGCTTGTCTTTATTTGACCTGAATCAGAACTCAATCTTTAAGAATAGTCCTAACCAAAGGGAATTTATCAAAAACAATCAGTGGCAGTTGTTTAACATTGAAGCCGCCAGAGGTGTTAACAGCTGTGGCTAAGAATAGGCTGATGAAAAATCTTAAAAGGAAAGGTTGGAGAGTAATATGTCCACAGGGAGAGTTGTGAAGATCTGACAGAGTCCTGGGAACCTGGGAATTTGTAATGCCATATGCATGGTATATGCACATCCAAGAAAGGCCTAAGAAGACCATAATGTCTCAATGCTGGCTGACTTCAAGGTTTTGCTCAAGCAAGTGAAGGCTAATAACAGGTGTAAACTGCCTGACAAATCATTGAAACCATATCCCAATACACACAGAGTCATTTAGCAAAACCTGGAAGACTTATTTCTTTAAGATATTTGAGGAAATCTCTATTCAATCATTAAATTGGCTACTAAGCTAACTCAGCAGAGAGTTCATATAACAAGAATATACACTGTACAGAATTAGTCCAGGAAACTCATTAAACAAATCTTGAGGAGAGGGTGAGTATCTGATTTACAAAGTTGCCACATTGTATAATTTAAAGATTTATTTCATTTATTTATTTTAGAGAGAAAGAGATAGAGAGGGCTGGGGGAGGAGCAAATTGAGAGGGACAAGCAGACTCCACACTGAGCATAGAGCCTGATGTGGGACTTGATCACATGACCCTGAGAGCATGACCTGATCTGAAATCAAGAGTTGGATGCTCAACCAACTGAGCCACCCAGGCACCCCACCACATTGCATAATTTAAAATGTACAGTTTAGGGGCACCTGGGTAGCTCAGTTGGTTAAGTGTCTGCTTTCAGCTCAGGTCATGATCCCAGGGTCCTGGGATTGAGGCCCACATCGGGCTCCCTGCTCAGTGGGGAGCCTGCTTCTCCCTTTTCCTCTGCCTGCCGCTCCCCCTTCTTGTGCTCTCTCTCATGCGTGCGCTCTCTGTCAAATAAATAAATAAAATCTTTAAAAAAAAATAATAAAATGTACAGTTTATGGGGTGCCTGATGGCTCAGTTGGATAAGCATCTGCTTTTGGCTCAAGTCATGATCTTGGGGACCTGGGATTGAGCACTGCATGGGGCTCCCTGCTCAGCAGGGCATCTGCTTCTCTCTCTCTCCCTCTGTCTCTGCCCCTCACTTGTGCGCACGCTCTCTCTCTCAAATAAACAAATAAATAATCTTTTAAAAATAAATAAAGTGTTCAGTTTTCAACAAAAAATTTATGTAGATATGTGAGAATTTATGAGATATATAAAGAAACCAAAAACTGTCTCACTAGATGGACTGAACAGTAGATTTCAACAGGCAGAAGAAAGAATCAGTGAACACAGAGAAAAGTCAATTGAGATTATCCATTCTGAAGAATTGAAATAAAAAAGAATGAAGAAAATGAACTGAGGTTTGAGACCTCTGGACCACCATCAAGTGAACCAACACAAGCATAACTGACGTCTCAGAAAGAGGAGAGGGAAAATGGGCAGAAAGAATATTCAAAGAAATAAAAGCCAGGGCGCCTGGGTGGCTCAGTTTTTAGGCATCTGCCTTTGGCTCAGGTCATGATCCCAGGGTCCTGGGATTGGGCCCCATATCGGGCTCCCTGCTTAGCGGAGAGCCTGCTTCTCCCTCTCCCACTCCCCCTGCTTGTGTTTCCTCTCTCACTCTGTCTCTGTCAAATAAATAAATAAAATCTTAAAAAAAAAAAAAGATTGTTTAAAAAAAAAGAAAGAACACCCAGAAATTTCTGAAAAACATTAGTTGGTACATCCAAGAGGCCCAGTGAACCCTCAGGGTAAACTAAATGGCATCCACACCTTAATATGTCATAGAAAAACAATCAAAAGACCAAAGAATTTTGAAAGAAGCAAGAGAAACATGACTCATCACATACAAGAGATCCTCAGTAAGTAACAGCTGGTTTCTCATTGGAAACAATGGAGGCCAGAAAGCAGTTGAATGATCTAGTCAACATGCTATTGTCAACCAAGAGTTCTATATCCAGCACAACTATCCCTCAAAAAATGAAGGAGAAATTAAGGAGACATTTCCATATAAACAAAAACTGATATAATTCAGGGATGCCTAGGTGGCTCAGTAGGTTATACATCTGACTTCGGCTCAGGTCATGATCTTGGGGTCCTGGGATCAAGCCCTGTATCGGGCTCCCTGCTCAGTGGGGAGTCACTGCTCCCTCTCCCTCTGCCCTCCCCACCATTCCTGTGCTCTCTCTCTCTCAAATAAATAAAATCTTTAAAAAAACAAAAAAAGAAAACAAAATTATATTACCAAGGATAAAGGGACTCATCCCGTAATGATAAAGATGTCAATTTACTGAAAGGACATAATAACCTTAATCACATTATAGCAGAATCTTTATGAAGAAAAAACTGATAGAAATACAACTATAAATAGACAAATCCACAGTTATAACTAAAGATTTCAATACCTGTCTCCCAATGATTGATACACATAGACAGAAAATAGGTAAATATATGGAAGACGTGGCCCATACTATTAACCAATTTCACCTAGTTGACATTTATAGAACACCCAACACAACAACAGATTTGTGTAGTAAAGAATTTGGCCTTGTTCAAAGAGAAGTCTGGCTTTTGCCCTCAGCTTCTGGGAGGTGGTCTGCTGTACCTGATAGGAGTGTCTTTGTTTAGGAACTGGCCACATCAGATTTTTTTTAAGATTAACTGTTTATTTGTCTGAGAGAGAGAGAGAAATGGGTCAACAACATAGAAGTCAAGTCCTCCACATGTTCTCACCTGACACCAACTGTAAGTTCATGGTGTTCCCAAAATGACCCTGTTTTGATAATTTGCTAGAATGCACTGAAATTATATTCACAGTTACAGTTTATCAGGGGAAAATGATACAGACTAAAATCAGCCAAATGGGGGTGCCTGGGTGGCTCAGATGGTTAAGCATCTGCTTTGGCTCAGATTGTGATCCCAGGGTCCCGGGATCAAGCCCCTCATTGGGCTCCCTGCTCAGCGGGGAGCCTGCTTCTCCCTCTCCCTTGGCTGTTCCCCCTGCTTGTGCTCTGTCACTCTCTCTGTCAAATAAATAAATAAAATCTAAATAAATAAATAAAATAAAATCAGCCAAATGAAGAAACTCAATGGGCAGAATCTGTATGTACCAAATTCAGAGCTCCAAGTTTCCTCTCCCTGTAGAATCAGAATGCATTGTTTTTCTGACATTGGTGTGTGACAATCCATAAAGAATCATTCCCAACCACAAAAGCTCACCCGAGCTTCAGTGTCCAGAGTTTTTGTTGGGGCTTCATTGCATGGCAATGACTGATTGCTCACATGGTTGAATTCAGTCTGTAGGTTGCCTGATAGTGAATGACCCAACGTCCCTACACTAAGACTATTGTGTGTTGCCATACCCACCTTAAGATCTCATGTGGCCTGGGATGCCTGGGTGGTTCAGTGAGTTGTTTGCCTTCCACTCAGGTCATATCCCAGGGTCCTGGGATCGAGTCCCATGTCAGGCTCCTTGCTCAGCAGAGAGTCTGCTTCTCCCTCTGCCTACTGCTTCCCCTGCTTGTGCTCTCTCTCTTGCTCTTTTTCAAATAAATAAATAAAATCTTAAGAAAAAAAAAAGAAGAAGAACATATAAAGGAAAAGCCAATCCTGAAAAGTTAGAAATCCAATGTCTACAGTATCTTGTGAGACTGAGAAATCCTTGACATTATTGTTTGGTAATTGGGTGGGCAAGTCCCAAATAGCTTCCTGTATATGAGAAGAAAGAGACTTTCCACTTTGTGTGATGTCATTGCCTAAATAATACACTTGGATCTGATAAAATTGGAGTTTCTTCTTTTTTTTTTTAAGATTTTATTTATTTATTTGTCAGAGAGAGAGAGAGCACACAAGCAGGAGGAGCGGCAAGCAGAAGGAGAAGCAGGCTCCCCGCTGAGCAAGGAGCCCGATGTGGGACTCGATCCCAGGACCCTGGGATCATGACCTGAGCTGAAGACAGATGCTCAACCACCCAGGTGCCCCAGGGCCTCTGACTTTTGATTTCAGCTCGGGTTGTGGCATGGGGTTGTGCAATTGAGCCCTATATCGGGCTCTGTGCTCAGTGTGAAGTCTGCTTGTCCCTCTCCTCTCTCTCTCTCAAATAAACAAAATCTTTAAAAAAAAAAAAGTAAGCTACTAAGATATTTTGTCTTATTTTTATACTTTTAAATATCCATCTATGCTTAAATTTTGATGTGTATAGTATTTAACATGATTTAATTTTGTGGCAATTCCATCCTGCATTTTCTATCCACGTTTTGCATCTCTAGGTCCCAGAAAGACATGGATTAACCAGACTATAAATTTTTAGAACAATCCTAAAATCCTTGGTGAATTTTAATCTTTTTTGTGTGTGTGAAAATTAGTGAAGTCTTTAACTAGATTACACAAATTTTATTTTGGCCAAGGTTTAAATGTGTAAGTCCATGGATGTAGGGGGTGATTTCATTCACACCTTATTATAAGCCATTGTAAGGAGATATTGTCACTGAGAGGAATATGTTTAGAAAAGAGCAGTGAAGGAAAGAAAGGGGTCCCAGGATGGTACAGAAGGAGGAGAGGGAAGGCAGAGCAAAGTGGAGGAGGTAAAGGTACAGGAAGGAGATCAAAAGAGAGGCCATCTGAGGTTCGTCAGGAGAGTTTGGACTGAGCCTTTAAGGAAAGCAATTTAAAATTTTTTTCTGCTTTTCAGAGGCCTTTTTACGAAAAAGAATGTGGACCATCAAATCATTTGGAATTTTTGAATCCTTTAATTCTAAGTCACCAGGCATGTAAATAATTTTGTTTACATATCCATTCCCAAGCGGTCATTGACATTTTAAATTGTGATAGAATCCTGTCAGAGCTTCATATATTAGGTGCTATTGGCACTATAATGTATGTATGTGTAAGAAGTAGGACAATGACCTGGAAGTTCATTAAATAACTGATTGCCCATATTCAAATGATGAGAACAAACAGGAGACAGTAATCAGCCCAGAGAACCTCAGTAGTATACCCACTTTGTCTGCAAGAGCCTTGAATCGTGCAAAATTCAAATCAAGAAGCTTATACCAAGGACAATAAAGTCTTAAGTGATGCTCAAGAGAAAAGAGTGGTGCATTTATTAGGCACAGGACCTACTCAGCTGTGCAGTCACTGAGACCCGCAGGAGGGGAGATAGCAAAAGTTTCTACTTTATTGATCAGGCTGAGCAGCAGAGGGTCCAGGTCACAGTACCAGAAACTGGGAAAAGATCAGCCAGAACACTGTGAAAAACCAGACTTCATTCATAATGCTGCAGCATGAGAACCATTCCAAAAAGATGTTCTGTCTTGAGGAAGAGACTCGGAGATTTTGTAGAGATTTAGCCTAAGAAGTCAGCCTGAAGTCAACTAGTTTTGAGACTAGTTGGTCAAAAGTAGTTCTTCGAAGGGGGAAGTATTCTTTTTGCAGTTTTGTAGCCATTGGTTGGCACTACCAGCCAAAAGATACTAACATGCATAGGCAGCAGGCCACCAAGTATGGTCTGAAGGGAATGGGACAACGTATAGCCTCTCAGAGGACAGAATTTCTGGCAATTTAATTCTTTGACCAAGAAACTCAAACCCAATCTCTAATCAAGGAAACAAATACTTGACCCAATACTATTGAGAATGTAGATGTGTTACCTTTCACCTCAATATCCCTGTCCAGCAGGACCTGCCATATGCTTGACTGGTGACCCATGTCTGAAGCTGTTTTGGAAGTTTCCTTCATTCTCCTTTCCATGGAGGAGAACATTATTGCTCTGCTGTTTTTCTCCAATATTGCAAAGCAGGACTGCTACGGTGGTTAATTTGACTACTTAATCCGTTGGGAGTCCTGGCTCTACTGCTTTCTAGCTGTGTGGCCCACTTCGTGGTTATGCTTGACCCACAGTTGAAATTTTAAACTTTGTCTTTCAGTGTGTATGTATGTTTCTATGTCTATAATTCAGGAAACTCTTCACCTCTCTTTGTGTAAATGTGAGATATTTTCCTACCTTCAGACAGTATTACCAAATTAGATTATAAAATCTGTTAGAGGAGAGCTATTTTGATTGGCTTAGAGATAAAGAAGCACTTATATAAATTAAGCAGTCTTAAAAATACCCAGAAATTAAGGAAACTGAACTTCTAATACTTTCAATGTGAAAAAAAGGACATTTTTATAGAAACTAACTCAAACGTTTTAAGGTTTCAAGTTAACATAATTTAGATAAATCTCTGACAAACAAAACTAGTTTGATAATTTTGGTTTAATAAAAATATCTTTTTTATCTCTGAATTATAAACATCAAGTAAAATATTAGTATACATTTTTATTCTACTTAGATATGTACTTAAACTTAATTGGTTTACTGATTGAATAAGCTAGCATTATTACTTCTACTTAATGTTTAGGATTACAAGAAGTGTAAATTTGTGTTTAACCAAATAGAATAATTAGTCTAACAAACTTTATTTTAACAAAAATTAATTTGAAGTTAGTTTCTTTTTTTTTAAATCCAATTTGAAATTAGTTTTCAAGATCTTTGGGTTATTAAAACCTTGAACAGTAAATTGAGTTACTTAATGGATATTCATTAGACAGCTAGATCATTTCTGAGATAAAATACTGAAGTACTGATTGGTAAAATTTAAGTTCTTATGCTTCTTATTGTTATATGCTACAGAAAGACTATATCTTTGGGTTTTTTTTAAAGATTTATTTATTTTTTTTTTAGAGAGAGAGAGTGAGAGTGCATGTACGTGCATGGGGGAAGGGAAGAGGGAGAGAATCCTAGTCAGACTCCCACTAACATGGAGCACAGAGCACAGAGCCTGAGGTGGGGCTCTCAGGCTCAATCTCACAACCCTGAGATCAGAGCCTGAGCCAAAATCGAGAATCGGCTGCTTAACCAACTGAGCCACCCAGGTGCCCCTGTATCTTTGGGTTTCATTTATACACTTATAAAGTGTATAATGCTGTGTGACTGACAGTATGTAATTATCCACCTCTTACTTTTCTCTGTCAAATAGAAATTACTTTGGTTAATTGTCCAGTGCATTTCGTTCTTCCTACTCCAAAATATCTAATATCTCCTGAATCCATTCATGTCTTTTTATTTCTATCACAGTCATCACCGCACTTGCTTAAGCTGTGATAATCTTTCACCTGGACTATTGAGCTAGTTTTTAAATTATCCCTATAATTTATGGTACTATTTATGCAATTAAAATCAGAAAATAATGTTCATTGCTTTATAACTGTTGGTGTCTGTTCATTGCATGGTCTGACCTTATCCTGTCTTTTATGTTTTTTTGTTTTTTTAAAAAGATTTTATTTATTTATTTGACAGAGAGAGCACACAAGCAGGGGGAGTGGCAGGCAGAGGGAGAGGGAGAAGCAGGCTCCCCGCCGAGCAGAGAGCCCAACGTGGGGCTTGATTCCAGGACACTGGGATCATGATCTAGCCAAAGGCAGACGCCTAACTGACTGAGCCACCCAGGACCCCCTCATCCTGTCTTTTCAACTTCATCTTCTATTCCTTTTCTACTCACTCTCACTACTCTTGAACCACATAGGCTTCCTGTGGTCATCCTTTCCAACCCAGCACCTTGGTGCTTGCTGTTCTGCCTACCTGAATGTTCTTTGCATGACTGGCTCCCTTTCAATATCCAGCTTTCAATATGGAATCTTACCTTCTCCTAGAGGTCTTTCCTGCCTACCCTGTCTAAAGCACCTCAGCCCCACCACATTTCCACTTTTATTTTCTTCTTAGTGCCTACCAAGTACCATGATCTGAAATTATCTTAGTCATTTTTCACTTGATTATTTTCTGTTTCCCCAACCAGAACATAAGCTCTATTAAAAGAGAGACCTTATATTAATCACCACTGTTTCCTTGAGGCCAAGAATGTGTCTGATACATAAAAGGAGTTCAATATGTTTATGGATGAAGAAATGTCTGTAATATTGCTGGGTCCTGCCATGTGAACTTCCATCCCTACTGAGCTGAAAAATCAGTCCTGGGCCAGGACTGCTGGTCTTCCATTTCTTAGCATCCCCAATTGTTTTCTGCTTAATGGCCTTAGCCTCTAGGCATAGACCCAAAACAAAGAGGTAGAGAGGAGTTTGCAATGAACCTATCTTCTCTAATCTCCCAAGGAATGTTGCCCATGCTCCCCAACTGCATTCCATTTTTAGCCTTGGAATGGAAGCCCTCTTTCAGCAAAGGCATGCATGAAAAGAGGCTATTTGGGGGCCAGGGTCAGGGTTCCAGGAATTCTTGATACTTTCCCCATATTCCCAGTGAGATTTTCAGGATTCCACTCTTTCCCAAACAAGTGTATCCTCCTGTCCCAGAGAAAAAGGAGCAGCAGAGCTTTGGTTGGCTGCATTTGGGCCTGGTGAGTAATTGATCTGAATTTCAGAATGTGATTTGTGGTTCTGCTTTTCTTTTTTGCTTCCAGCTTGGCAACCTGGAACTGGAATTTGTCTTATTGCATCAGGCTACTCTGATTAGCCTAGCATTCATTCAACAGATATTTATTGAGTGTCCACTTTGTACCACTGTTGTAAGCACTTGGAATGCATTAGGAAACATAAAAGACAAGTTCTTTGCCCTAGAGGAGCTTCCACCCTAGTTGTAAGGATGGTGGGTGGGATAACAATAAACATATTAAATTTTATAGGATATTGGAATGTGATAAGTAAGTACTTTGGAGAAAAGTAAAAGTAAATGGGAGTAAAGAGAAGGGGAGGTATAGATTGCAGTTTTAAACAGGGGAACCTCCTTTAGCATGTGACATCTGAACAGAAGTTGAAGGAGACGAATAAGATATTCAGTCATGTGAATATCTAGGAGCAGGGCATTCCAGGCAAAGGAAGCAACTAATTCTTGGGCCTTAAGGCAGGGACCTGCCTGGCATCTTAAGAATAGCTGTGTGGGGGCGCCTGGGTGGCTCAGATGGTTAAGCGTCTGCCTTCGGCTCAGGTCATGATCCCGGAGTCCTGGGATCGAGCCCCGCATCCGGCTCCTGCCTCGGCGGGGAGCCTGCTTCTCCCTCTCCCTCTGCCTCTCTCCCTGCTCATGCTCTCTCTCTCTGTGTATCTCTGTGTCTCAAATGAATAAATAAAATCTTTAAAAAAAAAAAAAAAAAAAAGAATAGCTGTGTGGCTGGAGCAGGGTGAATAGGAGTGGTAGGAGATAAAGCCAGAGATGTGATGGGGGTCAGAATGTGTAGGGCCTTTAGCCATTGTAAGGACTTCGGTTTTTACTGAGTGACATGGGAGTCACGGCAGGATTTTTACAGAGGAGCACTCATTTAAATTTTAAAAGGTTTCCTCAGGCCCTATGTTGAAAACAGATTATACCAACACAGGGGTAGAAGCTAAGAGACCGGGGCGCCTGGGTGGCTCAGTTGGTTAAGCATCTGCCTTCGGCTCGGGTCATGATCCAGGACCGCATCGGGCTCCCTGCTCGGCGGGAAGCCTGCTTCTCCCTCTCCCACTCTCCCTGCTTGTGTTCCCTTTCGGGCTGTGTCTCTCTCTGTCAAATAAATAAATAAAATCTTAAAAAAAAAAAAAAAAAAAGAAGCTAAGAGACCTGTTAGCATCGAATAGGAAGACCTGTTACTTACTATGCCAGTAATCCAGGCCAGAAATAATGGCAGTAGAAGGGAAAATAATTGTAGGGGAGGCAAGTTTTCCTAGACTCTCTTAGGGTCCCTGGTTGGGTCTGAAAATTAAACTGATAAAGATTAACAGGAGAAAAGTATACATATTTATTTTACATGTCGTAAAAGCCTTCATAAGGTAATGAAAAACCACCCCCCAAATGGTTAAACCTGAGTGTTTTTACTTTTTTATTTAATTTTTTTTTTTAAGATTTTATTTATTTATTTGACAGAGAGAGACACAGCCTGAGAGGGAACACAAACAGGGGGAGTGGGAGAGGGAGAAGCAGGCTTCCCGCCCCAGGACCCCAGATTCATGACCTGAGCCAAAGGCAGACACTTAACGACTGAGCCACCCAGGCACCCCTGTTTAATTTTTTTTAATAAAGATTTTGTTTTTAAATAATCTCTACACCCAACATGGGACTCAAACTCACGACCCCGAGATCAAGAGTCACACACTCTTTCGACTGAGCCATCCAGGAACCCCAAACCTGAGTGTTTTTAGTGCTAGGTTTGATGCAGTGGAAAGTCATGGAAAGATATGATAGGGGAAAGAGTATGAGCTAAATGTAGTAAAGTGGGGAAAACTTAGCAAGGCTTGTTCATTCTGTTGGAGATAAGGTTATTTTTTTTTCCTCTGGTTATAGGGAGGGTGCCTCTCACATGAGGGTCTTATGACCTGCTTCAGGAGAGAAGGTCAGGGGGAGGGTCAGTGACCTTCCTGCTTCTGCTGTTTTCTTCAAACTCCTTCAGCTTGAAATATTCAGTATGCCAAAGCACCATATTTTGGGATGGTGTGTCCTGGGCCCCATCATAGTGAAAAATAGACTCCTGATATACTTTGACTATAAGCCCACAGGAAGAAATGTCTATGTCATTTGAGAGAAAGGAGTCGATGACTCCAGGTTTTTCTCCTGGACAAGTAGAGTTGCTGTCCACTGAGATTGGGAAGACCAAGGGTGGAGCCGGCTTGAGATGTGTATCAGACTTCTAAGTGGGGAACTTGAGCAGGCAGTTGGATACACAGGTCTGTGAGTTGTTGGGATATATAAAGTATTTAAAGCAGTAAAACTGTATGAGAGAGTGAGAGTAGAGAAAGAAAGATGATCAAAGGCTGAGCCCTGGGGCACTCCAACATTTAGAGTGCTGACAATAGAAATATCATGTGAGCACATTAATTTTAAGTTGTTTTGTAGCCACATGAAAAAAAAGAGAAAGACAAAGAAACTGGTGAAATTAATTTGAAACCACATTTTATTTAACTAAGATATCCAAAATGTTATCATTTCAGCATGTGATCGCTATAAAAAATTTTTTTTTAATTTTATTTATTTATTTGAGAGAGAGTACAAGCAGGGAGAGTGGCAAGGGAGAGGGAGAAGCAGGCTCCTGCCCAGCAGAGAGCCCGACATGGTGTAAAAATTATTAATGAAATATTTTATATTCTTTTTTTCCTAGTAAGTCTTTGAAACCTTATATGTGTTGGGACGCCTGGGTGGCTCAGTCGGTTAAGCATCTGCCTTTCGCTCAGGTCATGGTCCCAGGGTCCTGGGGTCGAGTCCCACATCGGGCTCTTTGATCAATGGGGAGCCTGCTTCTCCCTCTGCCTGCAGCTCCCCCTGCTTATGCTCTCTCTCTCTGTGACAAATAAATAAATAAAATCTTTTAAAAAAATGAAACCTTGGGGCACCTGGGTGGCTCAGTTGTTAAGTGTCTGCCTTCGCTCAGGTCACGATCCCAGGGTCCTGGGATCGAGCCCCGCATCGGTCTCCCTGCTCAGCGGGAAGCCTGCTTCTCCCTCTCCCTCTGCCCCTGCTGTATTCCCTCTCTCGCCGTGTCTCTCTCTCTGTGAAATAAATAAATAAAATCTTAAAAAAAAAAACAACGAAACCTTACATGTTTTGAACACATAGCAATTTCAGTTCGAGCTCGCCACATTGCTAGGATTCTGTAGCCACCCGAGGCTGGCAGCCGACCTGTTGGACAACACAGATGGAGAGGTCTGGAAGAGAGACTAGCAAAGGTGATGGGAAGGAGGAATATGTGAGGTAGAAAGGAAACAAGCCATGGTGTCCTGGAAGCTGTGTGGGTGAAGTGGTGATAATCTATAGAAATTTTCTTATAATAGTTTCAGTTTTCTCAGTGAGGAAACAAGCCAGGTTTACCGCCAGGGTGAGGATGTAGGAGGAGGTATAGGGGTATAAGAGAGAGGTGAGACCCGGAGAAAGAACAGAGGAGGGAAGTAAAGGATGATTGCTGGACAGTGTGAAAACTCAGAGAATGACAATGATGAATTTAAGGTGAGAACAAGGCAGTGAAGCTGGGTGTTTTTTTATTTTGGGGTTTTGTTTTTTTGGGTTTTTTGACAGAGAGAGAGAGAAAGAGAGAGAGCACAAGCAGGGGGAGTGGCAGGCAGAGGGAGAGGGAGAAGCAGGCTCCCCACTGAGCAGGGAGCCCGATGTGGAACTTGATCCCAAGACCCTGGGATCATGACCTGAGTGGAAGGCAGATGCTTAACCTACTGAGCCACCCACGCCCCCCAAAAGCTGGGTGTTTTTATCCAGATCAGATAGACAGAGACTTGCATTTAACCAGGGTAATAGTCTTACACTCTCCTTCTTGATGTCACTTTGTTTTGGTTAAAGTTGTTTGATTGTAAATAACTGAAATCAGCTCACATTAGGTAAATCAAAAAAGAAAACTTATTGGAAGAATTCTGGATAATTTTCAGAAATTAAAAGTTGCCGAGAGAGTCAGGAAGCAGGCAGCAGGTGGAAACCAAGCTGCAGGCACTGTGCGTGTCTGCCTCCTCCCCCTCATCCAGCGTGCCTCCTCTCCCGCGTCTCCTTCCACAATCCTACAAGACAGTGGTCCCACTACAGCTAATCTGATAGAAGAAGTTTGGGTTAAGTGGGATGTGAGTCAAGGAAAAAATCATGAGGAAAAAGCAGCAGTTAATAATTCAAAATATTGTCTTATAAAATATGTTTGCAAAAGCATACAGCATCAGGTGCTGATACCCAGTAAGTGTTCCAGTGAAGTTTTATGGCATATTCAGTGTGAAAGTTTAAGATAAAATCATGATGCCCATACAAATATAAAGTGAACACATCAAAGATTTTATTTAACTCATTAGTTAATGAAGGGATAAGATGTTTCAAGCAGGTGAAAAGAGAATTCAAAGACCATACATATATGTAGTCATAAAATGAATCTACAAATAGATGAAAAACTAGTTGTTGTTTGGTGGGGGGTGGGAGGTCAGAGAGATCAGTTTTCCCTTTACTGACTACACAGGATTCATTTGCACGTGTATAAAACAGAATTATTTGCATTGCTATGTTCTCTACATCTTACAGTGTTGTAAAATAGCTGATAGATGATGAAAAGTGAAACTCCCATAGAATCAGGTAAATTAGATGATGTGCTGTAGTTAATGCATAGGTTTCCATTGAAGACATCCAGTAATTTTTTGATCCATTTCAAAATCTTTCACAATTTATCCTGATAACTGAAAAAAACCTGAATTGTTGGTAAACACATTTCTTTATGATTCTCTCACTGTCCAATATTTTTATGTGCTCAGTATTTTGTGCCTTTTCATTTTTTAAAATGAGGTTTTATATTTAATTATTTAAAGTTATATAACACTCAGGGTCATAGTCACACACAATAAAACACCAGATATCCGGATTCCTTGGGACCTGTGCATAAGTTTTATTTCTTTTTTTTTTTTTTAAGATTTTATTAATTTATTTGAGAGAGACAGAGAGAGAGCATGAGCAGAGAGAGGGCCAGAAGGAAAGGGAGAAGCAGACTCCCCGCTGAGCAGGGAGCCGGACGTGGGGCTTGATCCCAGGACCCTGAGGTCATGACCTGAGCCAAAGTCAGATGCTTAACCAACTGAGCCACCCAGGCGCCCCTATTTCTTTCTTTCTTTCTTTCTTTCTTTCTTTCTTTCTTTCTTTCTTTTTTTTAAGATTTATTTATTTATTTGAGAGAGAGAGGGAGTGAGAGAGAGGGCACATGTGGTGGGGAGGGGCAGAGGGAGAGAGAGAATCCCAAGCAGACTCCCAGCTGAGTGTGGAGCCCAATGTGGGGCTTGATCTCAAGACCCATGAGATCATGACCTGAGCCGAAATCAAGACTTGGATGCTTAACAGACTGAGCCACCCATGCACCCCTGCATAAGTTTCATATCTTTGAGCTCCAAAGTCCATCATCTCAACCATTTTTGTTTTTTGTTTTTGTTTTTAAGTAGGCTCCACACTGAGCATGGAGCTGAACACAGCGCCCGAATTCATGACCCATGACGCTGAGATCAAGAGTCAGATGCTTAACCAGCTGAGCCACCCAGGTGCCCAACCATCTTGGTTTTTCTAAACCTCTTATAAAAGAAAATGGGCGGACTATTAATGATATGAGCAAATGCTCCTGTAAAGGATCAGAATATGCCACCCCAAAATATACCATTTTAGCATAAGAATGATTTTGAGCTGGAGGCAAATGAGAATCAATAGTTGTAGAAAGAAGCCTCCTCAGTGCCTTCCCTATCTAACTGACAGCAGAAACTTCTGGGAAATGAGGACTGCCATAAATCTCCTCTCTTGGGGGAGTTTTATGGCCATGAAGAAGAGGGAAAGTCAGCACTGACAGGGGTCTGCAAACAGACCTTACCGAAATAACCCTTATCTTCTATTAGTTTACTCTTCTATATTCACCTTCCCTGTTTGCCACCCCTAAAAGCTCAAACTCATTTTCCTTTATCTTGTCACTTCTCTACAATTTTATTGTTCTGTTAAGATAGTATATAAGCTCTGGGGTGCCTGGTTGGCTCTGTTGGTTAAGTGTCTGACTCTTGATTTTGGCTCAGGTCATGATCTCGGGGCTGGGCATGTGCTGGGCATGGAGCCAGCTTAGGATTCTCTCTCTCTCTATCCCTCTGCCCCTCCCCCATTCTTAAATAAAAAAAGATGCTATACAAGCTCCAAGTTTTAACCATCCCTTTGAGTTACTCATCATTAGGTGCCCTCCCCTTGTGTGTATGCATTCTGTCTTTTGTCAGTCTAATTCCCAGGGCTCCAGCCAGAGAATTTTTTTTTCCTTCCCTACACTCACAATATTAATATTCAACTTGAAAAAGCAGGAGACAAATGAGTTTGTCCTGTTTGGTAGATTATATTACTGTTCCCAAATTATTCATGCCCTTTCCTGAAAGAATCCTACATACCTCCTCCCATTGCCACATGATTTTCAGGACACATCCCATTGGTGGCAGGCTTAGCCACCTGACATTTTTGTGAGTTGAAAGGCTATTTGCTACTTCCTAGCTGATGCTTTGAGAGCCATGGCATTCCACTTTTCTTTTCCATCTGCCAGGAAAATAGCTTCTTCCTACTAGAAGCCTTTGCTTCCACTTAAATCCCAGAATAAAGAAGACATATAGAGCAGAATCTTAGCTAGCCTACAGCTGAGCTGACATAAGCAAGAAATACACCTTTGGGATTATAAGCTTTCGGGATTTGAGGATGTCGTTTGTTACTGTAGCATCACCTACCTATGTACTTCCTTTTTACAAACCTTCTGTTGAACTTTGCATCCCACATTTTCTCCTTCAGGATTCACCTTTCTTCTTGTTGAAACAGTTTTTTCGGTAAAAGTCTTCGGTGACTAAAATTTCTGAGTTCTTGCATACCTGAAGATGTCTTTATTCTACCCTTACTCTGGAATAATAGTCTCACTGGGCATAGCATTTTATATTTACCATTATTTTATTTCTCCATTTTGAAGATTTTATTCCACTGTCTCTTAGCATCTGCTGTTACATAAGAGAAAGTCTGGGATCAATCTGATTCTTGTTTCTTAGTACATAATCCATCTTCCCTCTTTGATAGCTTTCAATATTTCCCTTTCTTGTTTTCAAGTGTGGCTATGAGTTTTTAAATCTATTTTCTCCCTCATTTTATGTATTCAGAGAAGGAGGAGGAGGTTTTAGCATCTGTTCCACCTACTGTCTTGACCCAGAACTTGGCTTCTGTATTACTAGGAAATGACTTGCTTTAATGACATGTACTCATCATTTTGAATTGTCCTTTTTTGTATAATGTTGCAAAAGCCTGATGCCCCTCAGGCATCTGATGAAGCTTACAGAACTATTTGGATTTACTTCAAGTATTATTAATAAACTTCTGTGTTTTTGTAGCTCTGTGTCTTTTTTTAGGGTTTGCCCCTCCTTCTTCTCTTCTTTCAGGCTATCAGCTGCCACTTCATCCTAATGCCCATATACCCATCCATAGCAATCTTCTGCATGTTGCTTGGCCTCTTCCCTGCTCCCCAGCCACCTCAGATTTATTCCTTCTGCTTTGTTGTGCAGAGCAATTGTGTTCTCTGTAGCTCCTGCCTCCAAACTCAGCTTGCAACTCCTCTTTGAAAACCCATAGGATTATTCATGTGCTCTAGTACACAGTGGGAGATATCTTCTGACTCCTTTTCTTTTTTCTACCAGTTCAGCAAACAGAAAGAAATGGTATAGAAATTTACTTCTTTATTGATATAAATCATACTACTGTATTAGTGAGAACTGTGTCTGACTCCTAATAATAAAGATCCTAATTAAAGGACTTAATCTAATACAAGGTTTTTTGTTTACTCCACATATATAAGCTTGATAGGCTAGTATTGTGGCTCCTTGGTCTTCAGGGACCCAAGCACTTCCTATTGTTCTGTTTGGCCTCCTTAACATAAGGCTTTCAAACTCATTGTCCCTTTATGGTCACAAGATAGTTGCTAGATTGCCAACCATCACAACCACATTCCAGCCAAGACAAGGAAAAAAGGTGAGAAGGGCAAAAGGGTATGCTCCCCACTTGAGTCAACCCCCTCTTAGAAGCTCCCAGACACCCTACCACTTCCACTTCTATTTCATTGGCCATCCCTAGCTACAAGGCAAATGGACTATATCACCGTTATGCCATCACTTTTGGTGTTGCTCTACAGTGTACGTTAGCTTACTTCCTGGTTCTCAATTATATTCTAGTTAGATGGAATATGATTCAATATTTAAAATAAATATACATATTTTGATTTTCATGGCCCTTGACTATTCTCAAAGATCCAATCAATAGCTATAAAATGGATAAAACATTAAGTGTCAAAATCATCGACTGTACGAACCTTGAAATACCATCCAGGGAGCACTGTAGAATTGGCAGGATTATCTCACACAATTACTGGTTAATTCAGTTCCATGTTTACTGGGTGGCTTCTGTGCTGGCTAGGTGCCAGTTACCTGTGGTGGGTACTGGGAGCAATCAACGTGGTCCTGTCTTTGGGGAGTTCCGATTTCACTGACTCACAGGTGCCTGGAGGCAGGGGGAAGCCACCAAATGGTTTTACACAAGGGAGAGATGTGATCACATCTGTATTTCTGAAAGATAGCTCAGACTAGGTAGGATGAACAGGAAAAGACGCTTGAGGCAGAGAATTTCACTCTGGAGGCCAAATATCATTCTGCATTGCTGTGCCTTTTTTTGTTATTCTAAAGATTTTTATTTTTTTAAGTAATCTCTACATCCAACATGGGGCTCAAACCCACAACCCTGAGATCAAGAGTTACATGCTCTGGGCGCCTGGGTGGCTCAGTTGGTTAAGCAACTGCCTTCGGCTCAGGTCATGATCCTGGAGTCCCTGGATCGAGTCCCGCATCGGGCTGCCTGCTCGGCAGGGAGTCTGCTTCTCCCTCTGACCCTCCCCCCTCTCATGTGCTCTCTCTCTCTCATTCTCTCTGTCTCAAATAAATAAATAAATAAATAAATAAATAAATAAAGAGTTACATGCTCTACCCATTGAGCCAGCCAGGTGCCCCTACATTGCTCTGCCTTTTTTGTCCAATAACCACACCTCGCCTTCTCCGCCATGTGCCTGGTCTATCCCCAAATCCTCATGATCCCCCATCTTTAGATTTTTCTCACCTCAAACTTTCAATTACATGCCTACTCTCCTGGAAGTCCAGGGATAGTCAACGTGACTTTCTGGGGTCAAGAGTCAACACTGTCTTCATTCATTTATTCTTCACACATTTCCTGAGCTTGTACTATGCTCTGGGCTCTGGACTAGGGTTGCAAAGGTAGAACACACTCAGTTGTTGCCCTCAAGGCAGGGACAAATTATTTTGGCTTCTCTTTATGCTTAAGAGCATTAAGAATCTAGAGCTAATTTTAGCTGGAAAAGGGGATAGATGAAAAGAGCAGAGCAAGAATCAGAACAAAAATGAGCAGTGTGGGTTTGAGAACAGTGAAATCAGGAGGGTGAATTTATCCTCAGGGCCTAGTGGTAGTTTCCCCTAACCCCAGACTGCCCCCTCCCCTTCCTTTTCCCCTTCCTCCTCCTCCGGTCTCCTCACAGCCAAGCTTGGCTTCCATTCAAACTTTCCGGAAATCCCCTACCCAATTTCCAGCTTTTGAAACAATGACTCTCTGGAGACTATTCCCATTGTCCTTGGAGCTAGAACAATGAGAGAGTAGAGCCTCCTCCTTGGCTTCAGGCTACATCCCTGCTCCCAGCCTTCCCCGCCAAAGTAAAAGCTTCCTCAACTCTCCAATCACTGTTCCCATCTGTCTAGAGGCAGGAAGTTGGGGGAGGTAGGTGGAAAAAGCACTTTCTATTAACTGCAACTGAAACCCAAAGTGAGCCCCAACCTCTAAGTACTACCTGGGGCCTGCCCTCTCAGGCTAGAACTAAGAAGGAATCTCTCCCAGGACTGCAGTTGGACACCTGAATATGCTAGGGGTGGGCAGAAAAGCTCAGGGCTTGATTCCTGTATTTTCTAAATCTCCTTTGATGCCTTGGTTTCCCCCTGCCATCGAAGTGAGAGGACCAGAGGCCATTCTAAAGGGATTGGCGGTCTGCTTCTTTGTCACTGCGTGGCTCCTCTTCCACTCCCAACTCTGACCCTAGGAGACCCCTGTCCCCTTCCTTGCCCAGTTCTGCCAAAAGGGCTGTTAGATGGGGGAGGGGGTGCAGGCGGGCTTTTCTTGCACCATCCTGGCGCCTGACGGGATCGGGTTACTGGAGGCAGTCTGGATTTGAATGTGCAAATAAACAGAAGTGGCTTTGATCCGCCAGGCTGAGAGGGAGGGAGAAGAAAACTAAGTGCCCTGGTCAGAGAAGTGCATGCTGGGCACTTGAAAGAGGGTTTGGGGGTTGTGGAGCGTGAGTTGTCCTTATTCTTTTGACTGGACAGAAAACCTATTAAAAAGGGGGGGGGGGATCTAGAAAGAAGCAGGAACGCACTTCAAGCATCTCAGACTTCTTTTGCGGTCCATATATTCCATTGGCCCTTTCTTGTTGTTCCGGGAGGGGAGTGGTAGCTTGGACTCCACCCTCCCTCAGGGCTGTCTCGCCTTTGGGACACGTTGGGTGCCCTTGGGAGGGGGAGAGAAGGAATGGCGCTGTGGTTGTGTGAGGTTCAGGGTGGGACCGTACGTTGGGAGGGGGTAGGGCCTATTGTCTCCCTGGGCACCAATCCACAGCCACAGGCAGGCTTCGAGAGGGAGAGACAAAGGAGGGAATGGGAGAGCACAAAGGGAGCGAGGAATGAAATGGTAAGTAAAGGCAAACAAAAGTGAACCGGGGGAGACAAAAGCTGGGAACAATATTCCCCAGGCAATAGGCTCAGGAACAATAGGGACACTGACAGCCCCACAAAGACACCAGTGTCTCCAAGTAGACGTTATCTCAGGCAGTGGTTGGCAGCCCCGCTCTGGCTGTAGCTATTTTCAGTGCCGCTTTTGTGCCATGCTGAACAATATTCCTTGCATGGCTGCTGATAGAAAGATGAGAAGGTTTCTGTTTGATTCTCCTCTTCCTTCCCTCCCCCTTGCCCCTTTTCCAACCCCCACCAGCTCCAGCCATTCTGAGCTCAAGTCACTGGCCTGGTTAGGGGTGTGTGCGTGCGTGTGTGCGTGCGTGCGCATGTGTGTGTGTGTGTGTGTGTGTCTGTGCGTGTGTGTTAGAAGGGGACCAAGGGACCCAGCAGGGAGGGTCTCTTTCAGGCCTTTCAGTGGCTCTCAGTCTTACTAGGATCTCCATGGAAGGAAGAAAGAGGAGGTTAGGACTGGGCAAGTAGGGGCTAGAGAACTAGGTGTATGAGGAGGATTGTTTAGGGAAGTGGATTCTGCCTTCACCAACAGTCATAAGACTAGCCCGAGCTATTCATTGTAAAAAGATCTGCTCAGCAAGTATTTTGCCTATTGTGGGTGGCTCTTCATTTAATAGCCAAGGCCATAAGGGATCCTATCCGGCCTTCTGCCCCCTTCCTCCAAGAGCCATTGCTTTCATCCATCTCGGTGTATAGTTTTAGCAGTTCCTCGACTAGCTCCCAACTCCCCCTGCACCCCCAACACCTCTGCCACTCCCAGTTGAACCGAAAGATCAGGGTAACTAGTCCTAGATTGGGAAAAGACTGTTTGGTAGCACGGGCCCTTTTATAGGCCCAATGGCAATCCCCATCAGGGCACCCATGACCCCAGTGGTAGCCATTCCCCACTAAGTGTCTCCACCATTTTCCTTCCTACAAGAACTCTGACCCTAGACTATTGGGTCAGAGCTGTCCTTTCTCAGGGCCACCTTGTGCATGACGCTGTTTCACTCTTAGTTTTCTCAGGGTTGTAACCCACTACAGCTTCCCCACGGGCTTAGGAAGAACCACTTTTTCAACTAACTGATCTTTTTGTTATTGTTCATATGCTTCTATTCAGGCTATTTTTTGTTAGGTGGCTAAACTACTACATTTTAGGTCTCTGGCTTCTACAAAAAAATTGAGACCAAACTTCTTGGTAAGGCATTGATATAAAAATTTCAGGGAGAGGGGTGCCTGGGTGGCTCAGTCGGTTAATCGTCTGCCTTTGGCCCAGGTTGTGATCTCAGGGTCCTGGGATCGAGTCCCGCATCGGGCTCCCTGCTCAGTGAAGAGTCTGCTTCTCCCTCTCCCTCTGACGTTCCCCCTGCTCAGATTCTCTCTCTCACTCTGTCTCTCTCAAAAATATAAATAAAATCTTTAAAAAAAATTTTCAGGGAGAATGCCTTCCTAAGAAACTAGACACTCAGAGGTTCACCAGAAGGTTGAGCGATCACTTAACTTGTGGGACTTGTGGCTATTTGTCCACCTTTCTCAATATAAGTTAGCTCGTTAAAGGATGGAAACACATTTCATACCTCTGTTGGCTACCTCATGGCATCATGGCACATAATTGGTTTTCAATGAACACTTGCTGAATTGGACCAAATTTAGAGACTCAGAAGGAACCTTAAAGCTCATCTAGTTAGTACTTTGCTATTCAAAGTGTTGTCCCTGGACCAACAGCATTAGCATCACCTGGGAGATTTTTAGAAATGCAAAATCTCAGGCTCTACCTCAAAGTTGCTGAATCAGAATCTGCATTTTAACAAGCTCCTCAAGTAATCCATATACTCCTTGAGAAGCATGGATCTACTATAGCTTTTCCCTCTCTGCCTCCCCATACCCCTGCCCATTTCATGATAGTACTGCCATTCATAGCCTAGATTCTGTGAGCTAGACCAGGTCATGCAGTGAGCATCTACAAGAAGATCTGTGTAGGGATGAACTCACCACCTGTGAGTGCCATAGTTGGAATCAAATCAAATTGAACAGAATTACATTGACTTTCAAAGAGCTTAGGAGTGGGACCTTGCACTTAGCATATGGTCATTCAAGGCATGTTGAGAGAAAGATTTAAATCACCTGTTATAACCTCCCTGGATGATCGCTGTGATGAGTAATTTTATGAGTCAAGTTGACTGGGACAAGGATACCCAGACATTTGGTCAAACATTATTCTGGGTGTGTCTGTGAGAGTATTTCTGAATGAGATTAACATTTGAATTGGTAGACTGAGTAAAGCAGCTTGCTGCCCCTAATGTGGGTGAGCCTTATCCAATCAACTGAAGACCTGAATAGAACAAAAAAGGCTGGCTAAGAGGGAGTTTTGCCTGCCTGACTGATAGGCTGAGACATTGGTCTTCTGTCTCGGGAGTCAGACTGAAACAACAGCTCTTCTTGGGTCTTAAGCCTAGTAGCTTTTGAACTGAAATTTACATCACTGGCTCTCCTAGTTCTCAGGCCTTCAGACTTGGATTGGTACTATATCATACTATATCAGCTCTCCTGGGTCTCCAGCTTGCTGACTGTGGATCTTGGGGCTTATAATCATGTGAGCCAATTCCTTATGATAAATCTCCTTGTGTTTATGGTTCTGTTTCTCTAGAGAACCCTGACTAATATAGATTTTGGTACCAAGAAGCGGGAGTGCTGCTCTAACAAATACCCAAACGTGTGGAAGTGGGTTTAGAACTGGGAAGTGGGCAAAGGGGGGCAGATTTTTGACATGCATGCTAGAGAGAAGGAGAGGTCTCTAGGCCTGCACAGGGTGGCCTGAAGGGTTCTGGAAGGACCTCAGAGTACAGGACACAGAATCTCATTATTCTTCCAAAGTAGAGATGGTAACATCTCCTCCTTTCTTCTGATGTCCTTGGTGCAAATGGGGGGTGGGGGTGGGGCTGCTGCCTGCCCTATAACTCCAAGCTATTCCCAGGCAGGGATGGGCACTCAAGGCTGTTATGATTATACCAATTCAAAACTCTTTTCTTGGACTGAAAGATTTTGCTGCTATTGTTCAGACAATGGTGCTATCTTCCCAACTGTAGGGGGGGGGGATGTTATAAATGAATAGAGTCAAAATTTTACAATTACAATGAAATTTATTTTTCCCAGAGGTTAAAAAAAAACAATAACAAAGTACCTTTGTTGGTGCTTACTTATAAAAAGCTTTATTCATGTGGTTGTTTTAATCCTAATATGTTCAATTTCATCAGCTTCTATAAAGATCATCATGACTCCCAAGTACTCAACCAATCTATACAAATTTATAAACCATTGCAGGGTTTATTTGACAATCTTCCCTTATCAAACCAGTCCATTCTCTCCAGTGAAATGAATAGCAGTGTAATTTCTGATCTGTGGGCAATGTCTGGGAGGTGGGGAGAGTATCTGGGGCTGGCAACCTACTGGCCAGCCAAACTGGAAAATCAGCTTTTCAGAAGTTTCCTCCTGACTCCTCCCCGGCCCATTTATCTTAGATTATCCTTCACCTCCACTCCCCAGATTAGGGGAAGGCAGAGGAGAGAAAAAATATTAAGGTTTGGGATGGAATACCATTGAGGCTATTTGTAATTAGTTCTGAGTTCTCAGCAACAGAGGACAGGGACGGAGGTATTATGTGTTTTTTAAACACTCAGCAAGAAGCAGCCCCAGCAGCAGCTGTGTTCTTAGCTCTCCTAATCCACAAGGCACAGCCATTGGACAAGACTGGGATAACAAGAGCTTTACATGATCTCCCACCACTTCGGCATCTTCCTGTGTGTCTCCTGACATGACCTAATCATCCTCCACCAGCTACCCCTGCTATATGGGAAGGTCCCCTGGCCAATATGTAACATACATCACAAGGTGTGGGCATCAAGGATGGGACCATTTTCCGGAGTCAAAGAATAATCTATAGGATCCAGGCAGCTAGTGCTGGGCAATGGCTCAGAGTTCCAAAGAGGTTCAACAAAGTAGAATTTAGGTTATTGCAGACATGATCTGGGATGGGGAGTTGGGGAGCCTACTCACAGAATGTGAACGAAGGGTAGCAGAACATGCAACCCCAAAATATGCCACTATATTGAGCTGAAGGCAATTGAGAAGAAGCAGACACAAGAAAAGCTCTCTGACTTCCCCTTATTTACCTAAAAGCAGGACATAAATCTGTAAAGGTGTCCCCCCTCCCTGCTCTACCAGGAAGAACAGAGTTCAATCACTGGAGACAACTCTAGACCCTTATCAGCCCAGAGATGGCACCTGAGAAATCTACTTAACAAACTTTACTGAAGTAACCCCTGTCAGCCATTAGTTCTCTCATATATTTACCTTCCCACCCGTTGCTGTCTTAGAGACTCAGAGTCCTTTTCCTTTGTCTTGCCACTTCCCTAAAAATTTATTGTTAAGATGCTAACCACCTGTTTGAGTTACTCATCATTGGGTACTCCTGTGTGTATGCACGATGCACGTGTTAATAAACTTCTGTTTTTCTCTTATTAATCTGTCTTTTATCAGTCTAATTACAGAGACCAGCCAGTGAACCTAATATGGGTGGAGGGAAAACAGTTTTTCCTCCCCTGTTAGGGAAACGCAAGGGCCTCTGGGCTGCTTAGGAAGATGAGGGGAGGATGACCCCCTGAAAAAGCATTCTGGGTTGTGGAAATTGAAGAAGGGATTTCAGCTTTTGCTGATGAATATGTAAGGCACATGTAAAATAACTGTAAACTTGAGCTCTTGTTTTGGAGTAAATAATGCAGGGTTTTTATTATCTTGCCATAGACCCTAATTAGACCCCTAGAACGGGTTATTGCATTCCGCACTAACTGCTCCACTCCCTGTGCCCATATCTTCCCCCAGCCTGAGGCATACTTGGAAGCAGGGGGATTGTCAGTCTCTTTTATTTTATTTTATTTTTTTAAAGATTTTATTTGACAGAGAGACACACAGCGAGAGAGGGAACACAAGCAGGGGGAGTGGCAGAGGGAGAAGCAGGCTTCCCGCGGAGCAGGGAGCCCGATGCGGGGCTCGATTCCAGGACCCTGGGATCATGACCTGAGCCGAAGGCAGACGCTTAACGACTGAGCCACCCAGGCACCCTCAGTCTCTCTTTTAAAGACTCATTTCCAGTTGGCATACAGAAAGTTTACAGAGGGGCACCTGGCTGGCTCAGTTGGAAGAGCACATGACTCTTGATCTCAGGATTGTGAGTTTGAGCCCCACGTTGGGTGTAGAGATTACTTAAATAAACTTAAAATAAAGAAGGTTAGTTCACAGAGACTGCCCTCTGAATGATGCCTCTGGAATGAGCAATGATGTGGCCCAACCCATTTTTGCTTCCTAAGTCTGTGCCCCATCAGTGAGGCACCAAAGTCACCCCCCTCCCTTTCTCAGTGCCTAACCTTTGGGACCTAGATCACTCTCACCCATTCCATGGCTCTGCCTGCTATCTTTGGAGAGAAATGTAATCTCAACCCATCCTTCACTTTTCAGGAGGCACTAATTTAGTCTGTGCTAGTGGACTAGGTGTCCAATATCAAGGGCGACTTGCCTTCTAGGTAAGACGTTTTAAAGTCCTAGTCAAGGGGCGCCTGGGTGGCTCAGTCCTTAAGCGTCTGCCTTCAGCTGAGGTCATGATCCCAGGGTCCTGGGATCGAGCCCCACATTGGGCTCCCTGCTCAGCGGGAAGCCTGCTTCTCCTCCTCTCACTCCCCTTGCTTGTGTTCCTTCTGTCGCTGTGTCTCTCTCTGTCAAATAAATAAATAAAATATTTTTAAAAATAATAAATTCTTAGTCAAAATTGTCCTTTGTTTCTTAAAATTTCTGTTCAAAATGCAGGCATTCCAGGATTAAGTTCCTGATCAAACCAGCCAAGCTGTGGTCATTGAACACTGCCCCTTCCTTGGGATTCATTACCTACTTAGCACATTCATCTTTGCTCTCAGGCTTTGGTTTCTCGTACTCATTCTTGGTCTGAGTTTTCTCCATACGTGACCCTACTGCTTTCACTAGGCATCAAGCTATGAGACAAAAAAGGCCTCATGTAGCCCTGCCTGGGGATCGAATCAACAAAGAGTTTTTCAATACCCATTGTACGCAAGACACGGTTCTAGGATGAGTACTGGAAGATGAGCAAAAAGATGCAATGAGTTGGAGGCTACCCCTGCCCTCAAGTAGTTTACAGCTAGCTGGAGAAAGAGACATAATCATACGGGGAGTGAACTGATAGGAGATTTCAAGATGACAATGAGATAGAATTGAGAAGGAAGCGTAAGAATGTTCAAAGAAGATAAAGTCAATACAGGTAATAAAAGAGTCAAAGGAAAATAAGGCTTGAAGTGAAGGTGGAATTGGTCTGGCCAAAAGGAGAAAGAATGACCTTAGAAAATGATAAAAACAAAGATACAGTCAGTTCTGCTGTGAGGCTTGTTTTGAAAACACGAATCGTTCCAATCTGATTCATATATTAGGGAGCAATTTGAACATAATGTGATTTTTGTATTTGCTTATGCTTGATTTTGCCCTGGAAAACATGAGGTGGAGGAAAATGCACCCAGCTGAACCCACGCAGGGTGGGAATACACAAAACGTACACAAGCACACCGGTCAAATGTGTACCCCCACCTGGGTTCACAGTGTTAGAGTTCAGTCTATGTGCTGCTGAAGTGAGCAGAGTTCATAGTGTTGTCAACCATACCCATTTACACCTGGGGTTATAATTTTCTTTCCAGTCTTGGATAACCCCCCCTTCCACCACTTCACAGTAACTCAGAAGTTACGCCCCTTCCAACATCCACTTCCATATGCAAAATTCAAATCTGTTTCGGGGTATGATGCTGTATTTATTGTAATGTTTACATATTTCTCAACTATTTAACATGTATAAACTGTGCTACCATTTTATTAGGCTCCTGTCTTTTGTTGTTATTAACAATGTGTTTGAGTATTGTGAACTCTAACCTTATTTTTCCCATAAGCCCCTGGTTTTCATTGCACAGCTTTTGCATAGTGTGGTTATTTTTAGTAGCAGATGTTGTGTTATAGCAGAACTGACTGTACAGGTTTTGGTAATAAAAATAATACTTGGAAAACTGTGAACAAATGATTAGGATTATAACTGCATTTATTTTATATTTTTAAAAGGTTTTATTTATTTATTTTTGCGAGATTGAGAGAGAGAGAAAGAGAGAGTGAACATAAGCGGGGGTGGGAGAGGGACAGAGGGAGAAGCAGACTCCCCGATGAGTAGGGAGCCTGACGCAGGACTCGATCCCAGGATCCCGGGGTGAAGACCTGAGCCACCCAGGCACCCATAACTGCATTTGTGGAGGAGAATTTCAGACAGAAAGTTGATGTCAGACTCATTCATTCTTTCATGCATTCAGCTGACAAATATTTGTTGAGAGCCTACTATATGCCAGACTCTGTTCTTGGTGTTGCAGTTATGGCAGTGAAGAAAAAAGGACAAAAATCCCTGCCTGCCAGATTTACATCCTAGTTGAGGAGGAAGACAAACACAAGATAAATAAATAAAATATATAGTATGTTAGATAGCAATCAATGCTAAGAAGAAAAAAAATAAAACAGGAAAGTTGATATAATGTCTCAGGGGCTGGGTTTGGATATGGTGTCAATATTATTGACTGCTGTATAACAAATTATCTCCAACCTTAACAGCCAAAGACAATAAACATTTACTGTCTCACATAGTCTCTGAGCGTAAGAAAGTCAAGAGTAGCTTAACTAGAGTGATTCTGGCTCAGGATCTTTAATGAAATCACAGTCGAGGTATGAGCTATCAGCTTCCATGCTCAACCCGCATGGCTCTTGGCAAGAAGCCTCAGTTCCTTGCCTCTCTCCATAGGACTGCTCGTGACAGGGCAGCTTGCTTTACCTAGAAAGAGTGATTCAAGAGAGAGAGATTGCATGCCCAAGGTGGAAGTTGCAGGTTTTTATAACCTAACCTCAGAAGTGGCATACCATCACTTCTGCTGCCACACAAACCAACGCTAGTACAATGTGGGAGGGGACAACAGGAAAACACAAGAGTATGAGTATGAAGATGTGATCATTAGGGGCCATTTTGGAGGCTGACTATCATAGTGACCAAGAAAGTACTCATTAAGAAAATGACCTTTGAGGTCCCTGGGTGACTCAGTCAGTTAAGTGTATGCCTTCGGCTCAGGTCATGATCTCGGGGTCCTGGGATCGAGTCCCACGCTGGGCTCCCTGCTCAGCAAGGAGGCTGCTTCTCCCCTCTCCCTTTGCTGCTACCTCTCTCTCTCTGTCAAATAAATAAGTGAAATCTCTTAAAAAAAAAAAAAAAGGAAGGAAGGAAGAAAGAAAGAAAGAAAGAGAAAGAAAGAAAAAGAAAATGACCTTTGGATTATCCCTGAAGGAAGTGAGGGAGGTAGCCATTAGGATATCCGGGGGAAGGTCATTCTATATAGGTGAAACAGCATGAACAAATACACATAGTTGGTGTGTTGGAAGGACAGCATGTTCAATGAGCTGCAGCAGAGTGGATGAAAGGGAGAGGAAGAGAATGTCAAAGAGGTGACAGGGAAGGGGAATGCTTTCATCTTTACCCTGAGTGAAATACAAGTTTTGAGTAGAGAAGTGATATGATCTGACTTAGGATTTAACAGAGTGTATCTGGTTGCTATTTTGAGAATAGACCAAAGGGAAGCAAGAGCAGGAGCAAGAAGGTAAGTTAGGAGGTGAGAGATGGTGGTAAGAAGTGATGGTTAGGAGGTGAGAGGTGATGGTGGTCTAATTCTGGAAACATGTTGAAGGTGGAATACTCAGGATTTGCTAATGGGTTGGCTATGGGATTTAAGAGGAAGAGGAGCCAAAGATAACACTTTTTTTTCAAGTAACAGGAAGAATGGAGTTGCCATTTATCTATGTTTGGTAAGACTTAAGAAGGAGCTGTGTTAGGGTAAACACAGCAATTCAATTTCGGACATGTTAAATTTGAAATGCCTGTTAGACATCCAGGTGGAGATGTTGCATAGACAATTGGATAATCAAGACTGGAATTCTGGCAAGAGGTTTAGGTTAGAGATACAAGTTGAGGAATCATCAGAGATAGATGGAATTTAAAGTCCTGAGGTTGAGGGGCGCCTGGGTGGCTCAGTTGTTAAGCGTCTGCCTTCGGCTCAAGTCATGATCCCAGGATCCTGGGATCGAGCCCCTCATCGGGCTCCCTGCTCAGCGGGAAGCCTGCTTCTCCCTCTCCCCCTGCTTGTGTTCCCTCTCTCGCTCACTCTCTCTCTGTCAAATAAATAAATAAAAATCTTTAAAAAAATAAAAAATTAATAAAATAATAATAAAATAAAGTCCTGAGGTTGAATAAAATCCCCGAAGGAGTGAATACAGATAGAAAGCTGAGTACCCCAGAGCACCCCAGCATTTAGGAGAGGGGGTAGCAAAGAGGACTGTGAAAGAGTGGCCAGAGAAGTAGGAGTCAAGCTAGGTAAGTGCATGTGAAGCCAAGTGAAGATGTCTTTCAAGGAAGACTCGGAAGATGCTCTTTGTCAAATGCTGCTGAGAGAATGAGAAATGTCTCCTGGATGTGGCATGTGGAGTTCATTTGCTACCATGACCGGAGCAGTTTTGATGGAGTGGTGGAGGCAAAACCCTCACTGGAGTGGGTTAAAGATAGTATGAAAGGAGATAAATTGGAGACTGAGTATTCTTTCAAATAATTTTGTGTGAAGGGAGGAAGTAAGTTGCGGTCTTAACTGAAGGGGAAAATGGAGTCAAGAGATGGTTTTTTAAAGATTTATTTATTTGAGAGAGAGAGAGCAGGGGGAGGGACAGAGGGAGAGAATCTTCAAGCAGACTCCCTGCTGACGGGAGACCTGATGCAGGGCTTCATCTCACGACCCTGAGATCAGGACCTGAGTGGAAACCAAGAGTTGAACACCTAACCGGCTGTGCCACCCAGGCACCCCAAGAAAGGGTTTTGTTTTTGTTTTTGTTTTTATTAAATATTTTCATTTATTTATTTGTCAGAGAGAGAGAGAGCACAAGCAGGGAGAGTGGCAGGCAGAGGGAGAAGCAGGCTTCCTGCTGAGCAAGGAGCCCGATGCGGGGCTCGATCCCAGGACCCTGGGACCGTGACCTGAGCCAAAGGCAGATGCTTAACCGACTGAGCCAACCAGGCGTCTCAAGAAAGGGTTTTTTGAAGACAGCATGTCTGTGTGCTATGGAAGTGATGAGAAGGGAGACATGAATGCAACAGGAGAGACGGGGGGAGAACCGCTGGGGCAGAGTCCTGAGTAGGTGAGAGTCGATAGGAGCTGGTGCATGAGTGGTGGGGTTGTCCTCATCGAGGAGCACAGTGTATCCACATAGCTGGGGCAGCGGCAGAGTGCATGGGCACAGGAGCAGGGAGGTGGGTGGATGGGGTAAGGCCTTAAACTCAAAGTGAGGATGAAGGAGGGCGGTTGGAGTTTGGGAGGGACGAGGGAGAGATGTGAAAGCGTTGTCCAGGAGAGTGGGAAATATGGCATGTTTGCTATGCAGCATTAAGAGTCGTGTGTGATACATGGCCATGGATTTAAAGCCAACCAGTCAGCATAGCTGTGTATTGTTCCCAGCCATGGTCAGCTGCGTGGGAACAGGTGCAGTGTGGGAGAAGAGGTTGGGTTTAAACAAAGTTGAGGTTTGACAATCAGTAAGAGCTGGTATGGCTCTCCTGATTGACATTCCTGTGGCTCGCTCGGAGACCACATGTGCTGGTTTGCCCAGGATCGTGCTAGTTTATGCCTGGTTTCCCAAGGTGATTAGTAATAGTGCTCCCTTTCACTTTCCAAAACTGTTTTGATTTGGGTAACAAATGAAATGATCGTTCTACCTAGAGCAACAAGGAGCCACTGGGGTTTTCTCAACCGAGCATACATCATTGTTTGACTTTTAAAAAAACACTAAATAGATCGTAAATTCCTTGAGGTCAGTGTCATGTTTCATGCCTTCTGTCCCCCATAGCTAGCATAACTTTCATCTGTGGCCTTCTTATCTCTCAGTTAACCCAGCAAAAACACAGATGACTCAGGACTAGAAGAGCCATTGAGGATAATCCCAATTTTAGGCAAGCTCTCCTCAATCTCAAAGGGGAGGGAAGCAATTTACACTCTAAAAGGACCTTTCATAATCCTGCTCAGGAGGATTATGGGAGCAAAGTAGGTAAGAGTAGAAAGGAGGCCAGTCAAGACTGAGAACTATGCAGGGGGCAGGCTGACCTAAGGAAGGATTTCAAGCTCAAATGTTCTGGTTATCTGTTGCTGTGTAACAAATCACCCTAAAATTTAATGACTTAAAACATCAGCAATAGTTTCACTATCTCTCACTGTTTCTATGGGTCAGGAATTTCCAGGAGGTTGGTTGCACAGTTGTGGCTTGGGATCTCTTTTATGGTTGCAGTCTACTGGCTAGAGCTGGAACAGTGGGGGATCTGAAGAGTTTGAGGGCCGGTGAGACATCTCACTCTCTTCATGTAGTCACAGGGCCTTTCCTTGTGGTCTCCTGCTCAGGCTGATTTCAGGTAGCTCCTAGTATGGTGACCTCAGGGTAACCAGACTGCTTCCATGGTGGCTGAAAACTTCCAGGATGAATGTCCTCGTGATTTAGCTTGGAAGTCACAGTGTTACTTCTGTCCTAAATCTGCTCAGTGTCAAAGGAAGAGGACATAGAAATCACTTCTCAATGGGAGGAGTATCAGAGTCACTTTATAAGATCACATGGGAGGGCAATATCGTTTGGCCCATTTTTGGAAAATATAATTGTGACACTAAGTTTGGGTTCTTCTACCTTCCTTCCTTCCACGGAGTCTTGTTGGAAGGCTGAAGACCTCATCCTTTTTTTTGTTACCTTTAACCATTTTTATGTTGAAGATCCTTCCCAAATGGAACTTCTTGCCTAGCTCCCCTTCCTGATATGTGGTGATGTGTGTAAAGGATTTACTCAATGTCCAAAGGGTTTAGAGGAGGATGGAGACTGTAGGCTGTACCTCCTCAGAGAGAAGCTAGACAGTATGAGGTGAACAAACTGCTCCATTTCAGCAGTTCAAAAAAGTTATCAATATGACATCGCATGACACATTAGGTTGTTGTTTTTTGTTTTTTTTTTTTTTAGATTTTATTTATTTGACAGAGAGAGACACAGTAAGAGAGGGAACACAAGCAGTGGGAGTGGGAGAGGGAGAAGCAGGCTTCCCGCTGAGCAGGGAGCCCGATGTGGGGCTCGATCCCAGGACCCTGGGATCATGACCTGAGCCGAAGGCAGACGCTTAACGACTGAGCCACCCAGGTGCCCCGACACATTAGGTTTTATTAATGTGGAACAAATTACCACAAATTTAGTGGCTTTAACATAACACACAGTTGTTACCTCACCATTTCCACGGGTCAGGAGTCTGGCATGTTCTAGACAGGTCCTCTGCTCATCGTGTCACAAGGCAGAAATCAATGTGTCAGCTGGTTTGTTTTCACCTGGAGGCCCGCGTACAGAAGGGTCCATTTCCAAGCTCACTCAGTTGTTGGCAGAGTTCATTTCCTTGCACTTGCATGACTGGAGTCCTCGTGTCCTCGCTAGCTGTTAGCTGGGGACTCCTGTCAGCAGCTAGGTGTCAGGCCCGTGGCCATGTAGCCTTCACAGGTCATTTAAACAGCGTAGCCTAATGAACACAGAGAGCAAACTGGTGGTCGCCAGAGGGGAGAGGGTGGGGGGATGGGTAAATTGGGGAAAGAGGAGTGGGCGGTACAGGCTTCCAGTTATGGAATGGATAAGCCCACCGGAATGAAAGGCGCAGCACAGGGAACCTAGTCAATGGTGTTGTACTGGTGTGGGGTGAGCGCAGCGTAAGGTGTAGAGTGGTGGGGTCACCATGTTGTATACCTGAAACCAATGTCACATTGTGTGCCGACTCTACTCATATATATCGATACAAAGCTACCCAGACTAATGGCGGCACGCTATAAAAGTTCAATAAATGCCAGGTATCATTAAAAAAAGGAAAAAAGAAAACGATTTCAGCCACGATAAGCAAACAAGCAAACAAACACAGCGGCCTCCCTCTTCAAGGCCGGCCGCAGAGTCTCCGTCATACCTCGCATCTCTGACCTCAGGCCAGGCCCTGTCTCTTGTAAGGGCTCCCGTAATTAGGTCAGGCCCATCCAGAATAATCTCCATTCCAATTAACTCGAAGTCAACTGGGGCGCCTGGGTGGCTCAGTTGGCCTAGCCTCTGCCTCTGGCTCAGGTCACAATCCCAGGGTCCTAGGATCGAGCCCTGCATCAGGCTCCCTGCTCAGCAGGAAGCCTGCTTCTCCCTCTCCTACTCCCCCTGCTTGTGTGCGTGCGCGCTCTCTCTCTGTCAAATAAAGAAATAAAATCTTTTTTTAAAAAACCCAAAAACTCCAAGTCAACTAATCTGGAAACTTAAATACATCTGCAGAATCCCTTCACATTGTCAGATGATATAACCTAATATTGGGAGTGAAATCCATCCAACGCAGGATCCCACCACACTCAAGCACAGGGGACTGATTATACGGTCATGTACTCTGGGGGATGGGACTCTCAGGGGCCATCACCCTTGATCTTGAGGGGAACTTCTGGACTGTGGATCTCCTATATTAATCAGGTTAAAGTTTTTGGAACCAGGAAGGGATGTGGTGTCCTTAAAGGGAGCTGGAAAGGTGAAGGAGAGGGAAGAACCCTCCAGCCTCCTTAGCTTCTGGTGTGGGTCACGTAGAGCTCAGCTCACCCTAGAACTGTGCTCACGACTCCCAGTTAGTAAACTAGCAAAGAAGTTATTTTTTAAAAAGCAATTAATAAAAAGATAAAGAAAAAAAGATAAAAAGAGGGCAACTATAAAATTAAAAGTGATAAAGAGGAACAAAAAATATCATTGAGAACAATGAATATTCATTGAATATTTTACTTAAGTAAAATAAAAGAGGTATAAAATAGAAAAGACAAAGCACATTAAGAACAATTAAACTGGGGGCGCCTGGGTCGCTCAGTCAGTTAAGTGTCTGCCTTCAGCTTGGGTTGTGATCTCAGGGTTCTGGGATAGAGCTCTGTGTTGGGCTCTCTGTTCAGCAGCAAGTCTGCTTCTCCCTCTCCCTCTCTATCTGTGATCTCTCTCGCTCTCACGGTCTCTCAAATAAATCAATAAAATCTTAAAAAAAAAAAAAAGAACAATTAAACCATGCCAATGATTAAAAGGACCAAATAACTTTTAAAAGCTAAAATAATAAAAGTAAATAAAATGTAAGAACCAAGGAAGTAAGGAGCCATAGTAAATGTGTCTAAATATGGAGCAACAAATTCGAAAGCCTCGCAACCTCACGCTAAGTTAGCCAGAATTCTTTGAGCTGAAGAAACCCTAAAATCCAACACATATATGTGAGCATCTTTCTCAACCAGGGTTCCTCATCCGAACCACAGAACACAGAAAAATTACTTGAGTGACTATTTTCTCCATGCTCCCCCCAAATGGTACAAAGCTACTATCATTTATACGCACAGAAAATAAGTTAATTCGTGTACACGGTGGTTGCCTGGAGCATTAGGGCTTCATTCTCTCACCAAACTAGATGATCTATGTCAAAAAGTATGCAACCGAGACAGGATTGGTCAGTTTGGCACACAGTTCTGTGATGTTTTTGAGAAATAAGTTTTAGGTGAGAAGTGGAAACTGAAGTCAGACTCCTGGGACATTTTCTTCCTGAAGAGTTGCATGGTCACGTGATAACCGACTGACGAACAGAAGTCACTTTGGATCATTTACTGAAAATAATAAGGCCATCAACAGATGTCTTGACTTCACCCAGACGAATTCAGAGAGGTAGCAGAGAACATTCATTTATTTGATTTTACTCCATAAGCCTCCTGGCCAAAGGTCCAGGGAGGACTTATGATTGGTACCTTTTTTAAAAAAATAAGACTTTTCCAAATTCACATTGGGATGGGCCAAAACTGTCTTGTAAGGGAGGACTGATGCCAGAGCAGCTCCCAGATGCTCCTTTCTTTTCTTCCCCTCCAGCATTATGTAAGTGAAAAAACAAATGACTGCCAGCTTCACACAGTTGTCCACATCCTGGCCAAGGGACTCCTACAATCCCACAGGCAGAACACTCCAGAAGGTAACAAGGGGCACAGCCTGCTCAATTCTGCTTGACTTCAAAGCTGCACGGACATCAATCGTGCTTTCCTTAAAACATTTATTTCCTTGTTGTATTAGTTACCCGTTATGTAACAGATTACACCAAAACTTTAGTCACCTAAAACAACAAATAGTTATTAGCTCAAGCTTTCTGTAGGTCAAGAATTCCAGAGCACCCAAACTGGGTAGGTTTGTTCAGAGTCTCTCATATAGTTGTAGTTGGGATGTTGGCCAAGGCCGCTGTCATCTGAAGGCTTGCATAGTGCTGGGGATTTACCAAGATGGCTCATTCACATTCATATGCCTTTTGGCAGGTGGCCCCAGCACCTCTCAGGTTCTCAGCCGGAAGCCTCAGCCACTCATCATGTGGATGTCTCCATAGGCTCTTTGTGGGTCCCCACAATATGGCCTAACTTCCTCTGGAAAGAAAGAGGAAGAATCTGTAGTCCTTTTATGACCTAGTCTCCAAATTTACACATTGCCATTTTTGCTTAATTCTATTTCTGATAAGTGGATCATTAAGTCTAGCCCACCACCAAGGGTGGGAGACTCAGACTCTATCTTTTATTTTTATTATTTTTGTTTTTTTAAAAAAGATTTATTTATTTTAGAGAAAGAGAGCACACTTAACAGGAGAAGAGGGGCAGAAGGAGAAAATCTCAAGCAGACTCCCCACTGAGCATGGGTCTCGATGTGGGGCTCCATCTCACAACCCTGAGATCATGACCAGAGCCAAAATCAAAAGTCGGACACCCAACTGACTGAGCCACCTAGATGCCCCTAGACTCCATCTTTTAAAGGGAGAAGTATTGTAGGGGAGGAAAAAAAAAAAACTTTTCCCTCTACCCTCTTAGGTTTATTACGTGGGGCCCTGCAAATTAGACTGACAAAAGACAGATTAAGAGAAAAACAGTTTATTAACCCATGTAGAGCTCATACATGAGGGAAAAATGGTGAACAGTGATGAATTTAGGCTTCTAGCATCCTAACAAAACCGAAAAAATTTGTAGAGAAATGGCAAGCCAAAGGAAAAGGGTTTCAGGCTTCCAAGAGTGGCAAACTATGAGAAGGAACATATATGGGGAAAGCTCATGGCAGATAAGGGTTATTTCAGTGAGGTTTGTTATGCAGATTCCTGTCTGTGCTGTCTCTGGGCTGATAAGAGTCTCTGGTGATTAAGAGCCTAAGCCTGCTTCTAGGCAAATAGTGGGGGAGGGCAGAGAGCTTGCTTTCTCGCTTTTTTTTTTCTTTTCTTTTCTTTTCTTTTCTTTTCTTTTCTTTTCTTTCTTTCTTTCTTTCTTTCTTTTTTTTTTTTTTTTGGTGTTGCTGTTTCTCAGTTGTCTTCCCCTCAAAATAATCCTTACGCCAAAGCGGCATATTTTGGGGTGGCATATTCTGATCCCCTACAGTATCGAAGAACCTGTGGACATATTTTAGAACTGCCACACTTGTCTTCTGCAGCAAGAAGAACAGCACAGCACTCCTGGTTGTCTCTCTCTGTCTCTAGCCACTCACTCTCAATGTCCATCTGTGGCCCTTCGTATTATTCCTGTTTCTTGAATACTGGGTTTCCTGGGCCTCTGTTCTTCTCCTTCCACCTGTTTGTTCTGGGCCACCCGAGGCTCACATGTACCACCTTCCAGCTGGTGATTCTCCAACCCAGGGGTTGGCATATGTTTTATGAAAGGGCCATATGGCTTAGTAGGCCAAATGTTCTCTATTGCAAATATCCAACTTTGTTGCTATTGTGCAAAAGCACCCGTGGACAATGCGTAAATGAATGGGCCTGACTGTGTTCCAATAATACTTTATTTGTACAACTGGCTGCCAGTCTGCTGGCCATACTTTGCTGACCCTTTTTCTAACTTCTGTCACCCTCACAGACCCTTCTTCTGGGCTCCAGATAAATGCCCACCTGCCCTCGGGATGTTTCCTCTTGGATGCCTCAGATGTAGCTCAAACTCCTCTCTTCCCGTGCTGTACTCCCTGTATTGAACCCAGTTTTCGCTTGTGTTCTCTGTCTTGTAAGTGACATTGCCATTTGGTCAGTTGCTGGAGCCTGAGAGCTAGAAGTGACTCCTGTTCATCCCTCTCTCTCATCTCCCACATCCAGTCAGTCAACCTTTGGTCTACTTCCTAAAGTTATCCCTTGGCTCTATTTCCACTGCTATGACTCAGTTTAAGCTCTCATTGGTCCTTCCCGAAGTACCCCAAGAGCTTCGGTGAACAGTGGCCCCCAAAGATGTCCACATCCTAATCCCCAGGGCCTGTGAATATGCCACCTTGCATGGCATAAGGGACTTTGCAGATGTGAGTAAATTAGGGCTCTTGAAATGGGAAGATTATCCTGGATTATCCAAATTGACCTGATATAATCACAAGGTTCCTTATAAGAGAAAGCCAAGAAGGTCAGACATGGGAGGGAATGTGCCAATGGAAGCAGAGATTTGCAAGGTGCCCTTTGAAGGTGGTGGAAGGGGCTACAAACCCAAGAATGCAGGTGGCCTCTGAAAGTTGGAAAAGACAAGGAAATGGATTTCGAACTCGAACCTCTAGAAGGTACCAGCCCTCCCAGCATCTTAGCTTTAGCCCGGGAGTCGAGCCTGACTTTGGTCTTCCAGCCTCCAGAACTGTAAGATGATACAGCTGTGTTGTTTTAGGCCACCAAATATGTGGTCACTTGTTAACGGCAGCAATAGAAAATGAATACACCTCCTCGCCCTCCAATCTTGCTCTATTCTCCGCCCCACCCCAAACACAAATATGATCTGTCACATCCGCATTCAAAACACTTCCCTGACTTCCCTGCATCCTTAGGATAAATTCCCAGCTCCTTGCAAGACTCCATCACGGATCACCAGCAGTTTATGCCCCATAAATTCATACAGTGAATTTCCCATTATGTTGTCCCTCCATTAGACGAAATGTTTTGTCCTTGTAGGACCTGCTGATCTTCCCTCTCCCACCTGACTAACGCCTGCAAGTCATTTAGATATCACTTCCTCAGTGATCGTCCCTGCCCCCATTCTGAGTTCAGGTCCTCTGTTAGAGACGCTAAAGTCATTTCCCTGTCACACCCCTGACCCACTTTATTGCTATGACTTGTGAACTCAGAGACTGCACAACTGTCTTGTTCACCACTCTGAGCCGAGCACCTTCCATGACGGCTGGCCCACACCAGTGTGCAGTGATGACATCCATGGATGAGTGGTGGGTCTAGGGAGACTTGCTGGAGGCGGTGGTAAGGGGCTCCAGCACTGTGTCATGTCCCCTTGAGAAAACTGGGGAAGAAGAGCCCATGGGGGAGAGAGACCCGGAGCCGACTCGGGAGCAGGTGGGAGTCTGAATTGCCCTCATTTCCCTTCTTGCTCGGCCTGGTGGGGAAGACTCTGGGAAGGGGAATGGGGCGTCACTGTCCTCCTGCTACAATTAGCTGAGCCTTTCATTCTTCTTCTACAAAGAGGAGAGAGCAAATCAAAGGGAGATAAAAGTGCATGTCCCACAAAGGACATCGAGATGAGGGGGAAGGAAGGGAGGGTGGTGGGACAGAGAGGCAGAGGCAGAGAGAAAGCCCTGCGGCCCAAACAAAAGCCCAAAGCCAGCTGATCCCAAGGATCAGACGGTGGAGACACAGGGACAGGAAGAGAGCAGACTGCGTGGGGATCAGCAGCCCTGTCAGCCAAGGAGGAGAGGGAGTGAAGGAAGATGAAACACCAGTGTGAATGGCCAGGGAAGAGGGTGGACCGGGACCCCAAATGGAGTTGGGACAAAAGCATGAAAAGACAAGATTGCTACCATCCCATGAGCCCTCCACCCAGGGAAAGCAAAGAGGGGCTGGAGACAAAGGCAGAGAGGGGAAGGTGGAAAGGGAGGGGGCACAGCCAACTGGCCCTGTGCTGGTGACAGGGCCGTGAGCGTGGGGGACTCAGTGGTGCGTTCTCCACAGGGCTCAGCCAAGGCTCCGAGGGGGGAGGGAGAATCAGGGTACCGGTCTATATTTGATGAGAGAATCCTACCTGAGCAGCTTTCTTGGATTTGAACTTCCTATAAATAGAACTTGAGATGAACACACAAAAATCATGTGGTCATGAGCCTTTCAACACGTATGTTTTTGTGTCTGGCTTCTTTCTCTCAACATGATGCTGCATGCGGTGTAGATAAGTCCTTGTCATTGCTCTATAATATTCCATGATGTAAAAATATATATATATATATATATATATATATAGCCATTCTTACACCTATATATAGCCATTCTTATACCATGGAAGGTGCTTGGCACAGAGACTTTTCATCAGGTCCACAATCTCTTATCTGAACCCTTGGAACCAGATGTGTTTCAGAATTTTAGAAAGATGGTAAACAAAGATGTGGGGCCCAAACACTGTATTTACCCAACACCGTATGCTCGGTGTGCGGAAGTCCCCTGTAGTTAGATGCGTGAATGTTTCTGCAAGGAAATGCATGAATGCTCATCCTAGAAATAGCTTCACGTTGGCCAGGTTTTGCCACCAAATGAGTTCAGGCCAGATTGTGTTATGCCTCCAAATAAAAGGTGACATTTTTAGGGGCGTCTGGGTGGTTCAGATGGCTAAGCATCTGCCTTCAGCTCAGGTCATGATATCAGGGTCCTGGGATCGAGCCCCGCATCGGGCTCCTGGCTCAGTGGAGAGTCTGCTTCTCCCTCTCCTTCTGCCTCTCCCCCGCTCATGCTCTCTCTCTCTCTGTATCTCTGTGTCTCAAATGAATAAATAAAATAGTTAACAATAACAACAAAAAAAGATGACATTTTTGGTTTTCAGGGCTTTTGTTGTTTGAGAATTCAGAACTTGGCGTGGTGGACCTATCGTGTACTCGTTCCCAATAAAATTTGCTTCGGGAAACCCTGGCAGAAAGAGGGGTTCAATACCACGGAATGGGTATCAGCAAAAATAAAAAACAAAGGTCCAACAATGTTTAAGCAATGAGACACAGTCCAGAAGGGATGTTGGAGTCAGCTGAATGGGGCTCAAACCCTGAATGCATGAGACTGAGAGGACTCCTGACAGAGGCTGGCTACCTCGCTCCCTGTTTGCCCCGTCCCATGTGAGCATTGTAAACCTTCTTTGTTTTTATAACCTCAATTCCTAATCTTAAAATTGTTGATTATATTTTTTGTATCGTTTTAAAGCTCATTTCTTTCTTTTATCCTTTTAATCTGTTGGTCCTCTAGTTCTGTTTTACTTATCTTGATTATTCTTTATCTCTCTTTTGTCCTTTATAATTTGATATTACATTCTTTTAGCTCATCTTCCTGTTTTTATTGTTATCGTGCTATTTTGTAGTGACTGAGAAAAGGCCCTGTAGTTTGGAGGAGAAAGCGGTGAGCGTCTGCCCCCACCCCGCCCTCCGAGCCCGATTGCTCGGTCCTCGGGAGAGTTTCTTTCCCTGAGGAGATTCCTGGGTGGTGGGGGGAGTCCTCAAAATTTAAGCTCAAGCCCTCACCAAGAATTGGTCCTGGGGCTCTTGAAGCCTTGGAAAACACCCAGTCTCAAAGCAGGAGGCTGTTCTAAGTGATGGGGATTTATTTCTGGTTAAATATTTCTTTGTTCTGGGAGACCAGAGCCTCCGTGTCCTTAACCTGGCAGAGATGCCCTTCCCTGTCCCCACCTGCAGGTGGGTACTCCTTATCCTTCTACATCCTCAAGAATGCTCCATGCTGAGGATGCAGTGACGTGTGTTTAAGCTTTCCACCAGCAGCAGAGATTTCTAGAGGGACGGAGAAGGCCTTGTTCCCGTGAGTCAGCGATGAGTGAGGGTGTGGCCCTGTGCTAGTTGTTGCTACGTGGGGCATAGAGAGCTCTCTACCCCCCTTCCCTGGGCGGAGTGGCCTTCCACAGCCACACTGACATCGCCTTAGACCCAGCTGGGGGGAAGGTTGCGCTCTCCTCATGGGATTTCACCAGACGGAAGAACCCCAAGTTTGGGAAACGCACTGAAAGGGGAGAGTGGCTGGTTACACCCTCTACTCAGAGCCAGGCCGAGTCCTAGACTCGCCCTTTTGTCCTAAAGGGGTGCTCATTCGGTCAATTGCCCTAGGAAGGGGCAGACCCCCAGAGAGAAGGGAGACCTGGGAGAAGTAGGCGTGAGAGTGCTTTGGGGCCCTGAGGACCCCCTGGAAGAAGGCTTGGATACCCCCTTCTTTGAGGAAGAGGAAGGCAGGCCTGGGAAGCAGGTGAGAATGGGGCTTTGGGGGACTCAGAGTCTGGAGCTTGTTTAAAGTCCTGTTTTTCCACATCCCAGTGTCCCCCGCCGAGGGTCCCAAGCCTTCCCACAGGTTTTATCTGAACAGTACAAGCCTGCCTCCCGCTGCCGCAACCATAGCACAGAGCCGCAGATGGGGGGCCCGCCTGCCCGGCCAGGCTGGCCTCCCAGGTCGGTGCAGTTGGGACCCCCCCCCACCAGGGGACCAGGGGCTGTGCCCCCGCGACCTCAGCGCTGTGTGGCTGCGGGAGAGCCGTGGGCTGAGCCGGGGCTTATTTTAGTCCCTCTCATCAGTTAGCTGCACACTGCTTTTTATATCATTTTAATTATCTTTTTATTTCTTTTAATTTATCTTTTTTTATGGGCGGCTATATATATTTTTTTCTCTTCCTGTTGCCTATTTCTTCACCTTAATAAACTGGGTGCTGGGGGGCCTGAGCTCAGGGGAGAGTCCGGAGGCAGCCCAAGCAGAAAAGGAGGGACACTGCCCTCTGTGACTGGACCCCCAAGTCCCCTTGCCAGTCGCATCTTGTCCCCAGTGACCCTCAGGACTCTGAGAAACTCCTACGTGTGGAACTCGGGAGCCCCCAGGCCAGAATTCTCCCCCAGGGTCATGATGTATTTACCTATACCGATAACACATTTGAACTAGGGACATGGTGGTAACGCTATTTTCATAATTAGAAAGGTAATACATGCTCATCAGCCAGAAACGCAAATACAGAGGTGCATGACGTAAAACGCATACGTCCCTCACCTCCCCGAAATCCTGCTCCGGACTCAGAGTAGCCTTGTTAACATAACACGTGTGTGGAAATATTATCTGTAGCATACATATCACACAGGCACGTTTAACATTTGGTGGGTAAGGCCAAATTGTCCACCAAAAAATGCTAAGCCAATTTTTATCCCTACCCACAGCTCAGCAGAGGGCCCCTGTCCCCCTTCGCCTACGCCCTCGCCAGCACAGCAGAGGGTCGAAAGCGGACCTTTCCAAAATTCTTCCTGTAACAGCCTGCCCCTGTCCTGCACACCCGCCCCCCCCCCCCGCCCCCGTTCCCGGGCTCTCTGGATTCAGGAAATGGGGTCGATGTGAGTGACCTTTGTCCATTAATCACGAGGAGATGCAACGTCCTTGCTGGACAAAGCTCCGGCTCTGGCTCCACCCCCAGGCCGGCTGGGTACCGTCCCCGCGGAGGTCCAGCTTCGGAAGCCTGTGCCAAGGATCCTCCGCAGAAGCAGCGGGAGACCCGCAGGCACCCTTGACAATGGGCGGGGGCCTCTCTTCCTATTCATGTGCGCAGACACCCACTGAGCACCAAGTGTGAGTCACGCCTGAAGGTCCGTCTGGATTTTTCCCAAATCCTGATCCTCTCCCAGAGGGAGTGGGCAGAGCCTTCCCCTCCACACCCTCCCACCACATCTAATAGCTTCCATCGCTCGGGGGAATCTTCCCAGGATCGTGTGTGCGCCGGGCAAGGGGCTGCGGTTAGGAAGGTGGGTCTCCCTGGCAGCCCGCTGCGGTGGGGTGGGCAGTATGTGGGTGGGCAGGCAGGGGCTGGGTGTCAACACAGCTTCAGAGATAGTCCGTCTGCAGGTGAGAGAGATGAATGGGAGGGCGGCCCTAACTAAGGGTAAACAACTGAGACCAGGCGGAAACAAGGCCGGGGTGAAGGAAGTGGGAAAGGGGCAGAGCTGGCTGCCAGGGGTGTACCCCCCTCAGGTCCCCCTCTTCCCCCCCACCCTCCGGCCTGGGTGCCAGCTATCTGGCCAAGGCCTAGCAGCTGATTGGAAGGTGAGAACTAGTCACCGTCCCAGACAATCGGTCTGACTTCTTCCTCTCTGAGTTAACTGAACGGTTATCTTTGACCTCAAAAATAACAGCCCTAAGTTTTTTATGACTTGGAAGTTAAGACAGACACCATCTCCTCCTTCTCTTTCAGTGGTGGTTCTGTAATAGGAACCACCCCCCGCCGCCGCACCCCGAGAAGGAGGTATAAGTGGGCCGCAGCCTATGGTGCCAAGTGCCTGGCCACCTGGGGTCTGCCTGGTGGTAGTGGGTATGGGGTCCCATATACTCCAGCTCCCCTCAAATGGAACAAAACATCTCCTTCAAGGAGATGCAACTGGAGTCAACGAGCATCCCGTTATTATAGAACAGCTTACCCCACACCCACTCCAAACCCCCCTCCCTTAGCAGTCTCCACTCTAGAGCCCGGGAACACGAAAACCACTCTTTGTCTTCTGCAGCTGTAGGTGACTTTTGACAATGTCCTGGCCAGTTAGACATAAGCAAAAACCTGTTTGGCTTTTGGGAAACCCTCGTGTTGTTGTTGTTGTTGTTTTAATAACTGGGACAGATGTATCTGGCACCATCCCTTCCTCCTGTTGCCCACCTGGAATGGGGATGTGATACCTGGGGCTGTGGCATCCATAGTGTGACTCTGGGAGAAAGGCCAAGGAAAATATAAGATGTTATCACTACTAGTACAGTGCCCTAAACCAATGCCAGCTCCTGACAACCTCCAGACTTCTTGTTATGGAAGGAAAATAAATCCCAATTCATGTAAGCCCTTGTTAGTTGGCTTTTCTGTTTCTTGTCATTGAAAAACATTCCTAAGTGATAAACTTGTTTATGGATGTTTTCGGAGCAAGAAGGCTTAAAGGGGCCCCTCAGCCTTTCCAGTTGAACAGGGGAGATGTGTCACCAAGGCCCTCCATTTAGGAACGGAAGTGTCTGGGACGACCTCTCTCCCTCCCCAGCATGACCTGGACCTCCTAGCTCTGTGCACGTTGCCCCATGTTGGCCTCATCTGGCCTCCAAATGAAGCACCCTGTATTGTTCGCTCAGTTCAGGATAAATCTAGGCCCCTGGGCAGAGTGCCAAAGAAGTCAAAAAAGACAGCTTTGCTCTGACGGTCCCTAGGCCCCTCTATTCCCTGAGGATCCCAAAGCGTGCTCCTGAGACACAAGCCAGGTCCTGGGCCTCACTCCCAGGACGATGGTACGGCAGCTGCAGAGGCATGCTTTTGTCTGCTCTTCCCCCATCCTTCTTCCCTGGGATCCTGGGAGCTATGAGAGCCCATCTCATGAGGTTTTCCAGACGAACTCTGCTGATTCAGACAACACAAAAAATAAAGAGCAGACCCCAGGGAATAAGCAGAAGGAAACTAGAGTCTTCACTATGTTATCATTTTACTACCTTGTAAGGGGATGCTAATCCCCTTGCTAATCCTTGCTAAGTGCTCTTTCTCTCTCTCCTTCAAGGGCTCCCCTGCTTTTCCTCCTTGGCCTGCCCTCCAGGCATCCTCTATCCTCCACCTCTTCTCCCTCTCATCCTTCATTCACTTTTATGGCTGCCATATCTCCTGAAACCCTAGTTTCTTTCCCCAGCCCAAACTGGGCTCCAGCCTCAAATACTTGCCCATCTGCTCTTCCTTGCACATCTGCACCTGGGCTCTAAAGCTTAACATGGCCCTAACATAAATCTTTCCCCCCAGGCTGTTCCAACCCCTTTGTCCCTTCATGGCACCATTGCCCCCTCTGTTAGTTTCCCATTGCTGCTAAAACAAATTACCACCCAGTGGCTTGTAACATCACAAATTTATTATCTTATAATTCTGGAGACCAGAAATCCAAAATGGCTCTTACTAGGCTAAAATCAAGATGTTGGCAGGGCTGTAGTCCTTCTGGAATGCTCCATTTGCTTGTCTTTTCCCATCTCCCAAGGCCACCTGCATTCCTTGGCTTGTGGCCCCTTGTGACCAGCAGTCGCATCACTCAAGCTCTGCAGTGTCCTCACTATCTCCTTCTCTAAACATCCTGCCTCCTTCTTTCTTTCTCTCTCTCTCTCTTTTTTTAAATTATTTATTTACTTAAGTGATCTCTACGCCCAATGTGGGGCTTGAACTCATGACCCCGAGATCAAGAGTCACATGCTTTTCTGACTGAGCCAGCCAGGCGCCCCCTCCTTCTTTCACTTATAAGAATTCTTGTGATTACATTGGGCCCACCTGGATAATCTAAGATTATCTCCCCATCCCAAGATCCTTACTTCAGTCACATCTGCAAAGTCCCTTTTGCCATGTAGGAAACCTATTCATAGTTTCCAGGGATTAGGACACAACATCCTTAGGGGCCATTGTTCTACATACCACACCTCCCATTAGTAATAATTGCTACCATTACTGAACATGTTTTATAGTCTAGGCTCTGGGCTGATGTTTTTTTCCTAAGTGTTCTCATGCACTATTGAGACAATACAAAATGAAAAGAGCCCTCTGGACTCTCAAAATTCTATTGGCAGGAGGCAAGCTGAGAAAACACAGGCTAACTTTCATGAAAAGGGAGGGAGGACACAGAGGTCAGAAGCAAGAGTTCAGAGGAGAGAGCCAAGAAGAGCCATGGAAAATTATTCCATCTGCCTGGTTGGATTTCAGAATTGTTATGGACCACTTTCCCCCCTTTTGAACAGGAATGTATTTAGCAGCTACCTTATGCCTCTCCTACATTGCATGCAGGCAGTGGTGGGAGCAGATAACTCATCTCCGTTTAACTGGTCAAGGGGAACCTTTCCTGGGAGTCTATTTAAGAAACTACACCTGAGGAGGCTTATTTGCACCTGTACTTGATTTAGATGATGAGGTACAGCTGGTGCTGCTATGAGGCGAGACTTTTGGGTTTTGCGGGGTTGGGGAGGGAGCATATGTTGTATGCCAGAGGGATGTAAACCTTAGGGGCCAGAGGGCAGAGATAGCCGGCTTCCAAGATGGCCCCCGGGGCTCGCGACCTCCACGAATCACACCTCTGCAGGGTCCCTTGCACGCCGTTCCAGGAGCACCCGGCAACAGTGAGGCCACGCCACTTCTGGGGCAGCTCATCAAAGACTACGGCCACTGTTTGCGGTGCGTTCTCTCTCGGTCTCTCTCTGTGGGGGAAGCAAGCTGCTGTGTTGTGAGTAACCCTATGGAGAAGCCCACATGGTGAGGAAGAGAGACCCAGAGCCAGAAACAGCCCGAGAAGCCGCCTCCAGAATCCTGACCCTCAGAAACTTGGTGAGATATGTTCATTGTTTTATGTTACTAATGTTTGGGGTAATTTGTTATGCAGCAGTATCTATTTCAAGAGGCTGGAGAGGCATGACTGAGGGCATCTCTTAAAGCAATCTCACTGTTCAAATGTCCTTAAACAGCTCTGCTGACCGGAGCCTCTTTGGTAGCCGTTCCCTCTGCCCTGGATGCCTGATTTTCACATGGCCAACATCCTCATCCAGCTCCCTCCAGAAAGTTTCTTCTGGCCACCCAACCTAAACTGGTGCCTCTGTGACTCATTTCCATGCCTTCCTGCAGTAATTCTCTGCTTAGCATTTCTTGCTCTGATATGTTTGTTTGGTCTTTGTTATCTGTCCACCCCACTAGAATAGAAGCTCCATGAGAGAGGGAGCTTGTCTCTTGCTCGGCACCTAAAACCCATGCTTGGCATAAATACATGAGCCCAAAGAGCTCTCATTTCCTGCCAGCACTTCTCGACAACTGTCCCTCCTGTCTTACCAAACTACTTGAAGTTCTTTTCAGTCCCCCTGTTTCACACATTGTTCCTTCCCTAGAATGCTTTTTTCCCTTCTTCCTCTTTTGGTGAAGACCTTTACATCATTTTTTTTTTTTTTAAGATTTTATTTATTTATTTGACAGAGAGAGACACAGCGAGAGAGGGAACACAAGCAGGGGGAGTGGCAGAGGGAGAAGCAGGCTTCCCACCAAGCAGGGAGCCCGATGCAGGGCTCTATCCCAGGACCCTGGGATCATGACCCGAGCCAAAGGCAAACGCTTAACGACTGAGCCACCCAGGCACCCCCATTTTTTTTAAGATTTATTTATTTATTTGAGAGAGAGTGCGTGTGAGTGCGCAAGGGGGCACAGAGCAAGAGAGAGAATCTGAAGCAGACCCCCACTGAGCCTGGACCCTGACGCGGGGCTCCATCTCACGACCATAAGATCATGACCTGAGCTAAAATCAAGAGTCAGATGCTCAACAGACTGAGCCATCCAGGTTCCCCAAGACCTATACATCTTTTAAGAATCCAGAGCTTCTCCCACCATAACATTTGCCATCCATTGGTGTGATCGATCTTCTAAGTGTCTATTCCCTCCCAGATGCTGGACTCTGGAGGTCCTGGGCTATGTTTCTTTCACTGTTGCATCCCCAAAGACTTGTCAGAGCGCTGGCCCTGTGGCTGTCAGCAAGGTGAGTCATGAGACAGGGGAAGGCCCTGTGACAGGTGGCTGGGATTGGCCTGGAGCCACACTGTGTCCTCACCCCTAGGGCCTTGCTCCCTGCTCACCGAGGACGGGCTGGGATTTGTTCTGTACCCCCATATACATTAGTTTTTGCACCTAAGTCAAACCCAATGTGTGAATAGATCCTTGAGGGAGCCTGGTGAATTGTGGGTACCTGGAAATCGTCTTGGGGGTGGAAAGAAGGACCTCAGCTGTCAAGCACTTGAACCCCAGAACAACTCGATTCATCTCAAGGTGGGACAGTGGAACAGATGAGTTCTCTGGAGCTTCCAGTGGTAATGGGATCTCTGCTCCCCTTCTTTAGTCTGTAATGCAGACTGACAAACTACATTACTGTCTGCCTTGCTCTCCTACCATATAGTGGCTGGAAGGCCAAGATGTGGCGGGGGGGGGGCGGGGAGTGGCATTGGTGAGAGGAAGGAATATATGAATTAGGAGGCAGAAACAAAGTGGAGGAGAAGAGAAAGAAGAAGGGCTACTGTTGGCTTGTATGATTTAAGACTCTCCTACTTTGAAATTCCCAACACAGCCCCCCAGTGCACAACATCCCCCTACCCCTAACATAAAAAGCCCTTTCTCAGAACAAAAGCCCTGTCACCGCAAGCACTTATTTAACAACAATAACAGCAAAATACACTAGGTACAAAAACATTTTTCTCAAAAATTTTTCTACTTCAATTCAACAAATATTTATTTTCCTGAAAAAGCAGAGATATATAAAGAAATAGAAACATGTGGATTTTTTTGTTTGTTTTTGATTGAAAAGCCTATCGGCACAACCAGGAGAACAGCATTGCCCCAGTGAGCCAAAGCACAATGGGAAAGCATTTTTAAAATAGAAAAGAACACTAATATATAAATATACCGAAGTGATTTTAAAACACAGTAGCACCTCAATGCTAGAGTGGAGGATGGGCCTCATGCTCACAGGCAACTTGTGTTCTGTCTTCCCTGCCCAGTGGGATGCTTGGGAACACAGGTTAATGCAGGCTGAGCCTTCATCATCATGTTAATAAGCCACAGGACCACAGGGTGCACATGTAAAACTATCATTAATAAAGATATGCCCAACTAGCAAAAAACAACGTGAAAATTCACTTAGAAAGCAAATGGGAGTCCAGAGAGCCAGCTTTGGGGGATAGAGAAAGAAGACTCACTTTCCCCATCTGTAAAATGGATTTGATGGCTTCTACTGTTCTTTCAGGTGCTAATAGGCTGTGATTCCAAAGGGGTTAGTCAGGAATCCAGGGGCAAACATGGTGGAAGAGATATGCGGATCGCATGAGGGACCTTATGGGTACCTCTGTTAGAAACAAAGAACCAGGCCAAAGGAATCACAACCTCAAAACGCCTCTAGGGAGAACTGGTAGGCCTGTCCCAAGTCCTAGCGAGAGTGTGTAACCTGTGCGCCATGATTCCTTCGCCGGTTTCCATCATGTGCGAAACTGATCTTTGCCCCCACTGTGAGTATATGTATGTTTCAGTGATGTGTGTCCTGCAGAACGTGGAGCACGTGTGTGAGATGGTACCGAGCGGGGACAACCCTGTTGCCAGGTGGAACTTGGCCAGGCTGGTGTCAGAGAGAGACAGCCGTACCCCACCGGTGACAAGTCAGGGTGAGTGGGACACAAGGGCAGGTGCTTTCTGGTCTCTGCGTCTGTGTGCTGCAATGGCCAATGCGACCAATAATCACACTAGTTTGCTTTGTGTTAGTCTGAGTTCTTTCAGGCCCTTCAAGGATACTGCCAATAATTCTAGCGTTTGCAAAGGTGCCACGAATACTGAGGGGAACTCCCGGGTGAGAATGGTCCTCAGGGCGCAGCTTCCCCACGTGTCTGCTTTACCGGGCAGGGGATGGCTCTTGGGGCTCACTCCCGCATCCTTCCTGACCACAGAGCTCTTGTCAGCCTCAGCTGCTCCCTTCCTCTGCTCCGGTTCTGTCCCTGCCCAGCCCACACAGATGCACCCAGGGGGGACCTGCCGTATCCTCTGCCCCCTGCCCCACGCCCACAGACACTTCTTTAGTGAAGGCCATTCCCTGGCTTAATTATTTGCAGATCTTCTTTCCCTTTTGGGTCTCCCAAAGTCCAAAGACTCTTCAGATAATTAAACCTGGAGGGACGGGCAGAAAGAGACCCACCCCCTGGGCCTTTGGAATCGGGCTGGGCGATTAGGTCATAATTGATCTTTATTGTTGCAGCTGAAGATTATTTATCCCGCTCCCAGTAGGGCCTGTTTCACTGCCTGCCCCACCCCCAGCTTGCCCAAGCGGAAGCTGACCTGCCCTGGAGCCTGGAGCCCTGCCTTCAGCCTCATCCAAGCTGGACCTGGGGACAGTGGCTGGGCTGTTTACTCTCTTTCTCTCCTCAGGGGTCTCGACAGTTTTGTCCCCACCCCCCATGCAACCAACGACTTTTACTGCATTTCTCACCCTCCTTGTCACTGCCACACCTTTTGTCTCTCTGGGCCATCTCAGCCCCTGGGCTTCCCGACCGTGATCAGCCCTCCTGGGGACCAAAGCCCAGGGTCAGAGAGGAGTGCTCAGGCGTGTCCCTACAGTAGCCTTCACTCCCAAGTTCTGAGAGCTTTCCCAGGCATGCCCTGGAAAGGAAACCGGGGCGGGAGGAATGAGGTTCCCTAAAAATATATTTAGATTTCCCAGTGGAGGGATGAGTGGGAGGGTGGACGGCAGGACTGGGAGCTACACTGGACATAGACTGAGGCACGGAGATTCCTGCTGGGGGAAAAAAAAACCTCCCTGGAAAAGAATGGGAAAAAGAAAATTCTACCCACAAATAAATCTCTCAGGGCTGTCCTGGGCTGTGGAGATTAATTATATTATTATTTGTGATAATAATACATTTTAGGGCATACTCTAAAACATTTTTACTGATTTCATTTTGCTCATCAGCGTGACCTCATTTGTCCAGAGCAATGAGGGAGGGCAGAGATGAGCAACATGTCATAAACAAGGGAGCTGAGAACAAGTCAAAACCAGAACCCGAGTGCCCTGCCTCTCCACCTCCGATCAATCAAGCATTTCCTTGTGACAATACAGGGGTCTCCTCTGGGAGGTTGTGACTTTCACTTGCTGAGTTGAAATCCCCTAGTAAGATTGTGGGGTGCTGCAGAGCTACCCCGACAGGGGACTCAAGGTCTCCTACCTTTTTTAAGTGGCAGGTCCCTCCTGGGCTCACCAGGGTCCGGCTCGAGAGGGAGGTACCCCCTCTGAGTGAAGGGCCGACCGCAGCTACCATTCCTCCATGGCCAGCGTGTGCTGGGGTCTGTGCCGAGAGTTTACACCAATTACCCCATTTAATTCCCCCAGTAAGTTTGAGTAGAGGGCTCTCTGATCAGTTTTATATCTCGGACGAGGTGGTGGGATCAGAGAAGAACCTGCCCTAAGGTCACACAGTCAGTGAGAGGCGAGAGCCAAGATTTAAGCCCAGGACCTCCCGGACTCTGAAGCAAATGCCATCATTGTGAAAGACCCCCGATGACACACGTAGCTCCTCGCTGAAAGGGAGCACGTCTCGAGCTTACGTGCCACCCGCTTACAGACATCGGTAAGAGAAACCGAAGGGCAGCAGAGATGAATTCAGGTCAGAGGATGTGCGTGCCGCCAGGGCCCCTCCAGATGGCCTGCTGGTGACCGCAGAGTGCAGGCCAGGAAGGGAGGGCCCCCAGGGACCGAGTGATGTGCCCTGGCCCGAAAGGCAGAGCCAGAATTGGTACCCAGGTATCCTGGCTTGCAGGCCCCGAGCTGTGCCCTTGACCCACCCCAGGTCACTGGTAGCTTCCTTCTTCTGCTTCATAGCTTTACTCTCCACTGCCCGCCATGTCCAGGGCCGTCGGCAGAATCCATGGTCATTGCCCCTTTTCGGCCACTAAAGAAACTTCTTGGGTTAAAATTAGGCCCCAAAACACAAGCCAGCAAACAAACAACTCCTCAAATAATTAATGAGATCTCATTTATGCTCCCGTGAGTGTCCTCATAAATGCCTGAGATAAAAGGCTCATGTGATCTCCATCCCCATCCCCACCCCTGTTGTGTTTGAACGAGGGCAAAGAGACACCCAGAGCACCAGCAGGTCTCAGCACCCAACTGGAGCTTTGGTTTGGCTCCCAGCCCCTGAGATCTGGGTATGGGACAGGACAGATGATGGTCCTCCATCTCACTGGTCACCCTGCCCCACTGCTGCCTGCCCTGGGGCCATTTTCGTACCTGCTCAGGCCTCCAGTCCCCGGGGGGCGCTGGGGGGGCTCTGTGTCCCCAGAGCAAAGGAGCTGCACCTGCTTGGTGAGACTGGGGTGGGGAGTTTAGGAGGGTCAGGGCAGCACTGAGCAGGCCTTCTGCAGACTCTGGCTGGAAAACTAGCTCTTAAGAAAATAAAAAAAGGTCCTGTTTGCAGAGACCGCTAATTTTTATGGTGTAAAAACTCCTACAGTGGCCGATTGCAAGCTACCCATGGATTTAACATTCCTGAGCATTTAGCGCTTGGCTCTTGTGAGCCAGCCGAGCTGGCCCCAGCATAGCATCACCCCTTCCTCTGCTGCCTACCTGTGGCTCCCAGATGTCCTTGATGCAGGGGCAGTTTTTTAATTTTGTCTCAGTCCCTGGCAGGTGTCTGACAAACAGTCTAGGAAAACCAAGTCCCAGACGGTACATCTCCCCAAGCTCCCAGGTTCCAGCCACAGGGGAAAGAAGCAAACAGTGTAAAGCCTTGATGTCTAAAAGGGTTTTTATTCCAAGAAGTTCAAAGCAGTTGCTGTGTCTGATCTTACCTTATCCTCCCAACACCCTGGGAAAGTGGGGGGACGGCAGGAATGATCTGGGTATCCTTTCCTGAAAGATGGGGACCCTGAGGCCCAGAAAGGTTTGACAGTTTGGTCAAGGTCACCAGCAGTTTGGAACAGAGGCTAGAATGGGCAGCTCCATCATGCCTTCCATTCTCACCCTCGTGGCTCCTTCCCCCACTCTGCCTTCTCATGACCCCACAGAGGAGGCGGATGGGGATGGAGAAGCAGAAGATCTCGCTGTGGTTTTCCCAGACAGATCCCAGGCCTTACTTCACAGCTCTCCTAGTCTCAGACCACACACCCTTAGCGCCTCCAGGGGAGCTGGCCCGACAGGCTTCCCTTGGGGCTGTGCCAGCTCATTAGCAGGTCTGTTTCCAGGTGGATCCACCGTGGGGTCATTAAAGCAATAAACAAGTTCCCGATTGTCGGTGGGCTGGACCTGGCACCCACCGTCCCTTGCATTGTGCGGAGTTCCAGCGGGCCCACACAACCTCCGAAACAATGCCTCACTTCCTCCCAGGAAGCCGCAGACCCGAGCCAGTCTCCTGGGCTCGCCCACGTGCTCTGGCCAAACCATTGTGTCCAAGACGGCCGGGTCCAGCCATTCCCATGACCAGGGAAATTGCATCCTCTCCGCCGTCCAAGAGTAGGAGGGCAAGGGGCCAGGGGCCAAAGAGCCACAGTTCCCCATTGCTCCCAATCCCCACAGTCCCTGGCCAGGAGGCCTATGGCCCCCAGTGACCATTTGGATCCCATACCTCAGCCTCTCCCTGGATCAGGGGTACAAAGAGGATCCTAGAAATAAATGCAGGCTGGAGCCCTAACCAAGCTTCTCGGGCCTCCTGGCACCCTGAACATTTAGCGCTTGGCTCTTGTGAGCCAGCCCGAGCTGGCCCCAGTGCACCCTTTTCTCTCTCTGTTTGGCTAGGATTGCTCCCTATGTCCCCAAAGTGTTTTTCTATATAGCCCCAGGAGGGGCTGCGTGGGGGCACAGAATAGGGCCCATCAATAATGCGAGCAACAAGGTCATCCAGCCTTGCAGAGAGTCCCCAGCCTGGTGGAGAGGAGCCCCGCCAGCCCAGGGTGCCCTTTCTCAAGGCGGCCGAATGGGTCCTCAGTAGGGCCTATGCCACGATTACTGCCAGTTTCGGGTTTCTTTCTTCTAAACGGCTCTGCTTGGGAATGATATCTTAGGGACAGGAGAGGACCTGGGACGGAGGGAACTAGGATCTGAAGGGCAGATGAGACTCGGGGTGGGGACAACACCAAGAAGCCTAGGTCAGGACTGTGAAACCTCACCCGCAGACCAGAGAGCCTGGCCCTGGGGGTCCACGGGGTAAGAAGTGATGAGGTCTGACAGCAGAGGTGCCAGAGACTCTGTGTGCAGTCTCTCGCCCTTGCCAAGCCCCAGCAGGAGCCGGTGAGGCTGATGTGTTTAGTCCAGGGCCAACTCGGCATCCGCTGAATCCAGTCTGCTCAGGCTGCTCAGCTTTGGCCCAGAGCCCTTACCTGGGGGAGCGCTGACGCTCCTCGGGGGAGCTGGCTGTAGCAGGTCCAGAGGCTCTGGATGCTGGAGGCTGATGAAGAAAGCTCTTGGCTGGGGGAGGCCGGTGGGAAGGACATGCTGGGAAAGAGACCCGTCACAGAGAAAGGAGGGCCCGCTGGAGGATGGCTTTGGGGTAGAGATGTTGGAAACACGCCGAAGGGGGTAGGAGGATGGAGACCGAGCCCGGCTTCCAATGGAGCACACAGCAATGTAGTCTTTTTGGTTTCTTTTTAAATTAACTTTATAGAGATATAACTTACTTAAAACACCCCGTTTTTAAGGGTACAGTTAAATGAGGTTTGACAAATATTTAAACCCATGTAACCACCACCCACAATCAAGATATAGAACATTTTCACCACCCCCCAAAAGTTCCCCTGTGCCCCCTTGTAGCCAGTCTCCCTCCAGCCTTTGGCCCCAGGCAACCACCGCTCTGGTTTCTGTCACTATAGAAGAGTTTTGCTAATACAAGATTTTCCTATAAACAGAACCATAGAGTATGGACCCTTCCCCCAGTTGTTCCATGCATAAGTAATTTGTTTGTTTGTTTCCTTTTTTTTTTTTTTAAAGATTTTATTTCTTTATTTGACAGAGAGAGACAGCAAGAGAGGGGACACAAGCAAGGGGAGTGGGAGAGGGAGAAGCAGGCTTGATCCCAGGACCCTGGGACCATGACCTGAGCCGAAGGCAGATGCCCAACGACTGAGCCACCCAGGTGCCCCATAAGTAGTTTGTTTCTTGTCATTGCTGAGTAGTATTCCATTGGGGGATTTTACCACACTTTGTTGATCCATTCACTTATTAATGGACATGTGGATTATTTCCAGTTTGGGCTGTGATGAGTAAGACTTCTGTTAACGTTAATGTAAAAGTCTTTATGGATATATTTTTTCATTTCTCTTGGGTATTTTACTTAGTAGGGGAATTGTTGGGTTATATGTGGGTGTATGTTAGCTTTATAAGAAATTGCCAAACTATTTTCCAAAGTGGTTGTAGTGTTTTACACACCCACCAGAGATACAAGAGAGTTCTGAGTTCTGAGTTCTAGTTGCTCTGCATCCTTGCTCACACTTGTATTGTCCACCTTTGTTCCTTTTAGCCATCCCAAGAGGAGTGTGGTAACTGCTCGTTGTGGTTTTAATTTGCATTTCCTTGTTAACAAATGATGTTGAACGTGCCCATTGGCCATTTATACGTTTTCTTGGTGAAGTGATTTTTCAAATCTTTTGTCCATTTAAAAAAATATATTGGGTTGTTTGTCTTATTATTGAATTGTAAGAATATATATATTATACTTTAATTATATATTCTGGGGGCACCTGGCTGGTTCAGTCAGTGGAGCATGCGACTCTTGATCTTGGAGTTGTGGGTTCAAGCCCCATGTTGAGTGTGGAGATTACTTAGAAATAAAATCTTTAAAAAATTATATATTCTGAATATATCTTTGTATATTCTGAATACAAGTCCTTTGTCAGGTACTTCCTCCCAGGCTATCACCTATAACATCTTTTTTCGTTTTCCAAAAGTGTCCTTTGATGAGCAAAAGTTTCTAATTTCAATGGAGTGAAATTTATTGTTTCTTTTTTGGTGTCTTTAGAAATCTTTCTTATCCCAAGGGCACGAGGATTTTCTCCTATTTTTTTTTTTTAAGATTTTATTTTATTTATCTGAGAGAGAGAGAGGAAGAAAGTGAGAGAGAGAGAGCACAAGAGGGGGTAGTGTCAGAGGGAGAAGCAGACTCCCCGCTGAGCAGGGAGCCCGATGCAGGACTTGATCTTGATCCCCAGACCTTGGGATCACGACCCAAGCTGAAGGCAGCCGCTTAACCAACTGAGCCACCCAGGCTCCCTTCGCCTATGTTTTCTTTTAGAATTTTATCATTTTAACTGTTACGTTTAGGTCTATGATCCATTTCTAGTTTATTTTGGTATGTATTATGAGGTTGGGGTCAAGGTATATTTTTTTCCATAAGACTGTATAGTTTTTCTAACACCATTTGTTGAAAAGATATCCTTTCCTCTTTACATTACTGTGGCACCCTTGTCAACAATCAATTGACAAAACATGTGTAGGTCTATTTCTGGACTCCCTATTTTGTTTCACTGATATATCTATGTCCATCCTTACACTGAAGACTTGATTACTATAGCTTTAGAGTAGGTCTTGAAGTCAAATAATATAAATCCTACCTTGCTCTTCTTTTTCAAGATTGCTTTGGCTATTCTAGGTCCTTTGAATTTCCACATAAATTTTAGAACAGGTTTGTCAATTTCTGCAAAAATTACTGGATGATCGTCTTAATCTGTTTGGGCTGCTGTAACAGAATTCCATAGACTTACCATTGGCTTAAACAACAGAAATTTATTCCTCACAGTTCTGGAGGCTGGGAAATCTAAGAGTAAGGGACTGGCAGATTTGGTGTGTGGTAAGAGCCTATTCCTGGTTCATAGATGGCTGTCTTCTTGCTGTGTCCTCACATGGCAGAAGGTGGAAGGGATCTTTCTGGGGATTTTTTAATTTTAATTTTTAATTTTGTAAATAAATAATTAATTAATTAATTTGAGAGAGAGAGAGAGAGAGAGAGAGAAAGCACACAAGCAGGGGGGAGGGGCAGAGAGAGCCGGAGAAGTATACTCCCCGCCAAGCAGGGAGGCTGACACAGGGCTCGATCCCAGGACCCCGGGATCATACCTGAGCCAAAGGCAGATGCTTAACTGACAGAGCCACCCAGGCGCCCCTGGGGACTTTTTTTTACAAGGGTACTAATCCCATTTGTGAGGGCTCTGTCTCCATGACCTAATCACCCTCCAAAGGCCCCATTTCTTTTCTTTTCTTTTTTTATTCTTAAGAGAGAGACAGAGGGGCGCCTGGGTGGCTCAGTCATTAAGCATCTGCCTTCGGCTCAGGTCATGATCCCAGGGTCCTGGGATCGAGCCCCGCATCGGGCTCCCTGCTCAGTGACGAGTCTGCTTCTCCCTCTACCCCTCCCCGCTGCTTGTGTTCCTTCTCTCTCTGTGTCTCTCTCTGTGTCAGATAAATAAATAAAATCTTTTAAAAAAAAGAGAGAGAGAGAGAGAGATAGTAGGCAAGCAGGGGCGGGGGGCTGGGAGGGGAGGGGGAGAGAGAATCTCAAGCAGGCTCCCAGCACAGAGCCTGACTTGGGGCTCCATGCAGGGCTCGATCTCAAAACCCTGAGGTCATGACCTGAGCCGAAATCAAAAGTCTGGAGCTTAACTGACTGAGCCACCCAGGCGCTCCAAAGGCCCCATTTCCTAATATAATCACACCGGGATTAAGGTTTCAGCATATGAACTTGGAGGTGGGGGGTGGGACATAAACATTCAGTCTACAGCAGTGATTATGACTGGGATTACACTGAATCTGTAGATCAATTTGGGGAAAATTAACATTTTAACAATACTGAGTCTTCTCATCCATGAACATGGCATACCTCTTCATTCATTTAGATCTTTAATTTCTCTCAGCAATGTTTTAAAGTTTTCCATGTAAATGTCTTACATATCTTTCATTAAATTGATCTCTAAGTATTTCATGTTTGTTGCTGCTACTGTAAATGACACCTTTTCATTCCATTTTCCAATAGTTTTTTACAAGTATATACAAATATGAGTGATTTTTTTTTTGTATATTGACCTTGTATTCTACGACCTTGCTCAATTGACTTATTAGCTGTAGGAGTTTTTTTATAAGTTGCTTAGAGCTTTCTGCATACATATCATTTTAGCCGTGAATAAAGACAGTTTAATTTCTTCCTTTACTATCTGTATGCCCTGCATTCCTGGGAATTACCCCACTTTGTATATTATTGGGTTCTACTTGCAAAGATTTTGTTAAGGCTTTGTGTCTATTGTTCAGGAGAGATATTAATCTGTAGGTTTTTTTCCTTGGAGCATCTTTGGCTGTGGCATCTGGGCAATGCTGGACTCATAAAATGAGTTGGGAAATATTCCTTCTTCTTCTGTATTCTGAACAATAAATGTATGGTTAGTATTATTTCATCCTTAAACGATTGATAGAATTTTGCTAATTTTTAAACAAATTCTGAATTCTTGTCTTTAATAGATAGCTATTCAGATTTTCTATTTCTTCTTGGGCCAGTTTTTCTAATATGTGTCTTTCAAGTAATTTGTCCGTTTCGTGTAAGTTGCCAAATTTACTCTATAAAGTTGTTAATAATACTCCCTTCTTATCCTTTTAATGTCTGTAGGATCTGAAGTGATGCTCCCTCCCTTTCATTCTTGATATTGGTCATTTGTGTCTTTTCTCTTTGGTTGTTGATCAATCTAGCTAGAGGTTTATCAATTTTATTGATCTTTTCAAAGACCCAGTCTTTGCTTTCATTGATTTTCTTCATTGTTGGTCTGTTTCCTATTTCACTGATTTCCAGTCTTATCTTTATTATTCTCTTCCTAACATCGCTTTTTGAAGGTTGTAGAAGGGCATGGGTTCCCTATCCCACCTTCAATCATAAATCTTGGAAGGTTTAAATGGAAAGGGGTCTTAGAAGTAATCTTGTCCAACCCCTTCATTTTATAGGCAAACAGAAATCCAAGGGGGGGGGGGAATCTTTTCCTCAGGCCACTTAGTTTTCTTTCAAAGCCAACTCATGTATTTATTTATTCCTTCCTTCATTAATATAGTCTTATTCATTTATGTAAGGCATATTTGTTGAACTTATATTACGGGCCAGAGACTGTGTTCTGTTCTAAGAACAAAGATGAATAAGTCATAGCCTCTGCCTTCAAAAATCTCCCAGCCTAATGAGGGAGATAGCAAGTCATCAGTGCCAAGTGCCATCACAGAAGTGTTCTCAAGGTGCATGAGGGCATGGAGGAAAGAAGGACAAACTCTAATCACTGGTGTGAGGATGGGGATGGAGGTTGGTCATGGAAGACTTCAAAAAAAACTTTTAGAATGGATTTCGCAGGCAAAATAACTCGTCTTTTTTTTTTTTTTTTTTAAGATTTTATTTATTTATTTGACAGAGAGAAAGAGAGAGAGCACAAGCAGGGGGAGTGGAAGAGGGAGAAGCAGGCTCCCCACTAAGCGGGGAGCCCAATGTGGGACTTGATCCCAGGACCCCAAGATCATGAACTGAGCTGAAGGCAGTCGCCAAACCAACGGAGCTATCCAGGCACCCCAAAATAACTCTTCTTCACTCCAGAAAGAGCTTTGTGAATCTGCTAAATATTTGTTTAAATAAGGCAAATAGAAAGCAATGCAAGTTTCAATAAGAAGTCATCAATTAATCCATTAGCTAATTTTGTGTCTAGCATCATGCTAAGAGGTTTGGGAAAACACAGATTATGCAGATGATTCAATCATGCTTTCTAGATAATAAATATTCTCTCAGATTCCCACTTACTAATTTTCTTTTTTGCAGATGGCTGATCCCATCCATAGAAGACAAATATATTTAGAAGCTATAGGATTATCTTATTGATATTGACATCCTAATCTATTATCTTCTTACCTATTGCTGCATAACAAATTATCCCCAAACTTAGCAACTTAATACGCATTTCTCATCTCACAGTTTCTGAGGGTTGGGAGTCCAGGAGTAGCTTAGCTGAGTGCTTCTGGCTCAGGGTCTCTTAGAAGGTCTCTAAGGAAGTTAGCAGCTGGGCTACAGTCTCTGAAGACTTAACTGGGGCTGGGGGCTGTGCTTCCAAGCTCACTAACCAGGCTGCGGGCGGGAGGCCTCAGCACGTGGGCCCTTACCAGACACCTCTTGACATGCAGGTGTCTTCCCCCAGAGCAAATAATCCAAATGCCAATCTGCCTTTTATGAGCTGGTCTCCAAATCACACACTGTCACCTTTGCCTCCAGATCACACAGTGTTACTAGGGGCCCCTGGTTGGCTCAGTCAGTAGAGCATGCAACTGTTGATCTCAGGGTCTTAAGTTCGAGCCCCATGTTGGGTGTAGAGATTACTTAAAAAGAAAATCTTTAAAAAAAAGTGTCACTAAGTTTGGAGGTGCCTGACTCACTCAGCCAGAAGAACATATAACTCTTTTTTTTTTTTTAAAGATTTATTTATTTATTTGAGAGAGCGAGAATGAGAGAGAGTACATGAGAGGGGGGAGGGTCAGAGGGAGAAGCAGGCTCCTCGCTGAGCAGGGAGCCCGATGCGGGACTTGATCCCGGGACTCCAGGATCATGACCTGAGCCGAAGGCAGTTGCTTAACCAACTGAGCCACCCAGGCGCCCAGAACATATAACTCTTGATCTTAGGGTCATGAATTCAAGTTCCACGTTGGGTGTAGAGATTACTTTAAAAAATAATAAAAAAGGAAGTGTCACTAAGTCTAGCCCATACTCAATGGGAAGGGATTACATCAGGGCAAGGGCATGCACACCAAAAAGTGGGGATCACCGGATGCCATCTTAGAGGCTTACTGCTACAGACACCCTCATATACTGACTACGATATTAACAATCTGTAAGTTTAGTGGCACTGAGATTGAAACGGCCAATTCACCTTTGCCTCATTTTCCACATGGAACTTTAAAGATTTATTTATTTTTTGAGAGAGAGATAGAGCTTACATGCACATGCAGAGAGGGGTAGAGGGAGAGAATCTCAAGCAACTCAATCGCGGGGCTCGAGCCCACGACCCTGAGATCATGATCTGAACCAAAACCAAGAGTTGGGCACTCAACTGACTGAGCACCCAGGCGCCCTCCACATGGAACTTTAAAGAAAAGGGCCTAATTCTTAGAGATGAAATTATTTTGTAGAATCTAGTCCTCTTTGTGGTTATTATATTATTACATCCCAAGATAAAATGTTAGTTATAGTTTTACTGAGAGCTGTATTCAGCCCCATGCTGGGAGAAATACCTTAGATATCAGGAGGCAACTTCTAGGAATCTCCTAGGATATAGTCATTATCCTTTGGCAGTTTAGAATTATGCAGGATTGTGACTTTATTTATCCTAGGGACTGAGGATGCAACAGTTAAGACAGAGAGGAGAGGAGTGGGGATGATGTTACAGATCGAATGTTTGTGTACCCCCCAAATTCATATGTTGAAGCCCAAATACTCAGTGTGATGGTTTTTGAAGATGGGACCATTGGTAGTTGATTGGATGAAGTCATGAGAGTGGGGACCCCATGATTGGGATTAGTTTCTTACAAGAAGAGGAAGAGAGATGAGCGCGCTCTCTCTTTACCAAGTGAGGATACAGGGAGAAGGTGGCCCTCTATAAGCTAGGAAGAGAGTTGTCATCAGGAACCCAAAGGGCTGGCACCTTGATCTTGGACTCCCAGCTTCTAGAACTGTGGGAAATGAATTTCTGTTGTGTAAGACACCCAGTCTGTGGCATCTTGTTCTAGCAGCTTAAGCAGACTCACATAAGGTGCTACTGTCACCCGATTGAGTAGAAGCAATACTAAACTCACAGTGTTAGGGTTCTACAGGGTGTTCAGTGGTAGAGGAATCGGCAGGTTTCACGACAGTGTCTGTCTGTAGAGGGGCAGGGCTGATGGAAAGGAACTCCAATAGTTGAAGAAGTGACTGAAAATGTGACTGGGGAGCACGGAAGTAAACATTTAGAGGGCCGGAGCGCTAAGCCAATAGTACAATATTTGGAGAGGAATCAGACTGTTGACAGAGGGGTAGGGTCACTCTGGTCAGTGGTGGAGATTGCACTGATGAAATATTGTTTTTAACAGAATATTCTTCTGTTTACATATAGTTTGTCATGAAAAAGATATTTAAAGTGGGAATAAGTGCTAAGACCTAGTTTACTTTCCTGAGACTCAAGAGAGTCTTGTATAGAAGCTTGTATAGAATCCGAGTCCAGCCACAAACTGCAGCAGATTGCTCAGGCACCCTGGTGACAAGAAATTTCTCTCTCTTGCGTACAGGAGTAACCCGGCTGGGATATATCCAATTCTTCTCTTTTTTTTTTTTTTTTTAAAGATTTTATTTATTTATTTGAGAGAGAGAGAATGAGAGACAGAGAGCAGGAGAGGGAGGAGGGTCAGAGGGAGAAGCAGACTCCCTGCTGAGCAGGGAGCCTGATGCGGGACTCGATCCCGGGACTCCAGGATCATGACCTGAGCCGAAGGCAGTCGCTTAACCAACTGAGCCACCCAGGCGCCCCTATCCAATTCTTCTCCAAGAGTGCTTGGAAAGAGATGATTCTAGGCTTGAGTCAAAATCAGGGAAAGTTTTGGGGGAGACCTACATGCTAAAGAGAACTGATTCAGCTGCCATGACAAAGGCCAATGTCACCATGGCTTATACCAGACAGGAGTTTATTAGTCTCTCCTACAATTGTCCAAGAATAGGCAGCACAGATCTTTATGGGGGCTCCGTGGTATCAGAGACGCATACTCCTTTTTCAATGTTCTTTGTTCATCTCATGGCCTTCCAGACTATTCCATAACTATAAGAGCTCCTGCTACCATACCCACATTCCAGCCAGCAGAAGGGAGAAAGAGAGAATGGAAAGAATACTCACTCTTTATTGTTGAGGCTATGACCAGGAAGTTGCATATACCACTCTGTGTACATCCTGTGGGACAGACCAGGAGGTTGCATGTTTCACTTCTGCTTAGGTTCTATCGGGCAGAACCTAGGTGCATGGCTGGATTTCACTGCAAGGGAGCCTGGGAAAATGCAGTCTTTTGATTGGCAGTCATTTTCTCAGCTAAAACTTGTATTACTCTAGAAGGGAGAAACATACTGGGGGAACAACTAGCAGTCTCAGATGTTACAACCTCCTGTAATCTTGTCTACAAGGAAGGCAAATCAGATCAGTCATCGCCAGGTAAATATCATACCTTTTCATGAGACTATAAACTGTATGACAGCAAGGACCCTAGCGCTTTTTGCTCTTCAATTTATCCTCATTTCTTAGCATAATTCCTGGTACATAGTAGCTTCTCAATACAAATTTATGAAATAAATGGATGAATGAGAGGCAGCTAGATGTCAAAATTCCAGAAGATCCTTCATGTGCCTTTTCCCAAGAACTTTTTTTTTTTTTTTAAGTTTTTTTTTTTTTTTTTTTTTATTTGACAGAGAGAGACACAGCGATAGAGGGAACACAAGCAGGGGGAGTGGGAGAGGGAGAAGCAGGCTTCCCGCTGAGCAGGGAGCCCGATGCGGGGCTCGATCCCAGGATCCTGAGATCATGACCTGAGCCGAAGGCAGACGCTTAACGACTGAGCCACCCAGGCGCCCCAAGAACTTTTTTTTTTTTAAGATTGTATTTATTTATTTGACAGAGACAGAGTTAGCAAAAGCAGGAACACAAGCAGGGGGAGTGGAAGAGGGAGAAGAAGGCTCCCCACTGAGCAGGGAGCCCGATGGCGGGGCTTGATCCCAGGACCCTGGGATCATGACCTGAGCCACCCAGGTGCCCCTCCCAAGAACTTTTTTGCAAGGATCAAGACCACTTGGTTTCTTGTTAAAATTAAACCTGAGGAAGTCTGTTGAGAGTTTTTCACAAAGTGAAATTTCCTGCCCTCCATACCCACCCTGCCAAGTGGTGTGGTTTCTTTATACCCTTGGTCTGATGTCTGCTGCTGATGAACTTGAGATGATGTTGTGCTCCGAGAGCAGCTCGATGGCATATGATATGAGAAAGCTGGGCTCCTCCACAGCTCTGATGTGTTATTACTGTGAGCAAACCTGGTATCTTCCTGAGAGAATTTTATCCCAAGGTCTCCTGTATTACACAGATTGATTCTTACAGATAGGAGGGGCCGGGGCCCGCTTTGGAGCAAATGGGGCATCTGCTGGGAGTTGTTGGGCAGGCCGGCTCCCGGAGGCAGAGCATCCAGCCTCCTCAGCTTGGGGCCTGGGTTAGCCTTGCAGCTCTCCCCCGAGGGCTGTGTTTCCAGCCCCCGCATTTAATAAGCTGAGAGAATTGAAAACAGTAAAATATGGAAGATAATACACCAGTCAATAAAAAGATAAAGTAAACTAAGAAGAAATAAAAAGATGGTAAAAACAGTAAAAAAAAAGAAAAAAAAAAGGCAGCGGGCAAAGTAATAATACAAACTAAAAATAAACCAAATAAACTAAAAAGAAATGAAAAGATAGAACAAAGACACGATAAGGCAAAGGTTAGAAATAAAAGATGGAGAATAAAAAGATAATACAATAACAATAAATCGAGAAGATAAGATGAGATAAAAGCAAATAGTATGAAATAGCTAGAACAAAGACGAAACAGAGATTAAAAATGACAGAGATAAGTAAAATCATTAAAACCAGAAAAATAAAAGACTAAAGAGATTAAAACAATAAAATGTGTTAAACCAATACCAGAAGAAATAAAAAATTTAGAAGACTAGGCTATGGGGGAAGAGAGTAATAGATCAATTTTGTTTCAAATTACAATAATACAGCAGTGCTAGTACAAAAGCCTGCCCCCCTTATGCAGACACATTCTCGGAGTCCAGGCAGCTCCAAGCTTGTGCAGACCTCCCAACCTCTAAGCATCCCTATTCATTTGCTAGAGCTGCTCTTAAAAAGCTCCATGGATGGGGGGCTTAAACAGCAGAAACGTAGCTTCTCACAGGTCTGGAGGCTAGAAGTCCAAGAAGGGAGGCTTCTTCTGAGGGCTCTGAGGGAAGGATCTGTTCCAGGTCTCTCTCCTTGGCTTGCAGAAGGCCATCTTCTCTCCCTGTGTGTCTTCGCTTCCTCTTTCCCCCCTGTGTATAAAAATGTCTTCTTCTTATAAGTACACCAATCATGTTGGATTATGGCCCACCCTAAAGACTTCATTTTAACGAAATTACCTCTTAAAGGCCCTGTCTCCAAGTACACCTTCTGAGGTACTGGGGGTTAGGACATATGAATTTGGAGACACAGTTCAGCCCAAAACAGCATCCCTTCAAGGAGTCCTTGGCAGGATACCCTCCAGGCAGAGAGATGAAGGCAGAGAGCAGGACCTTTGACCTCTTGCCTGGTTTAGGGCCTCTGACAGAACTGATTTTTTTCTCGATTTTAGTTTCCTTTTCTTTCTTTCTTTCTCTCTTTCTTTCTTTCTTTCAAGATTTTATTTATTTATATTGAGAGAGAGAGAGAGATTGAGAGAACAAGTGGGGGGGGAGAGGCAGAGGGAGACTCAGACTCCCTGCAGAGCAGGGAGCCCCACATGGGACTCCATCCCAGGACGCTAGGATCATTACCTGAGCTGAAGGCAAAGGGTTAACCGACTGAGCCACCCAGGTGCCCTTGATTTTAGTTTCTGATTAATATTCTTCATTTCACTCGGGCCCACAGGGCAATAAGGCTGAGTCCGAGAAAGATAAGGTTCTGGAGTCCCTAACCCATATTCTCTCATGATGTTAGGGTCGCTGGGAGCAAGACATGTCCTGGCAGACAGACTCCTACGGCTAATGCAGAGGCCCATCTGGGAGGTGGGGCTGGGGCTCCTGGCCTCTTATGCCAAGAAACTTCTGCCTTCTGCTCTGGCTAGAAGCACTTGTGAGATGGCAGGTGCCTTCCAATTCCCCCCAAACCAACAGCACACACTCTAGCAGGGGTTTTGAGTTTGTATTTCATTGTCTTCTGCCTTTTCCAAACAGGGAAGCCTGGGAGAGTTGGACCAGAACACTTGGGAATGAGTTTTCTGTACTTGGTTTCTCCCTTGCTCAGAGGTGGAGTTCAGAACTGTGTAGAGAGAAGCCTGGAAAATCCTTCTCCCCTTATCCCGGAGAAGAGGAAACACAGACCCATAGAGGAGGCAAGGCAAAGATCACCTAGTTCAATATCCTCATTAATAGTTGAGGAAATAGGGGCGCCTGGGTGGCTCAGTCGGTTAAGCGGCTGCCTTCGGCTCAGGTCATGATCTCAGGGTCCTGGGATCGAGCCCCACGTCGGGCTCCCTGCTCAGTGGAGAGTCTGTTTCTCCCTCTCCCTCTGCCTGCCTCTCTGCCTACTTGTGTGCTCTCTCTCTGTCAAATAAATAAATAAAATCTTTAAAAAAAAAAATAGTTGAGGAAATAGAAATCCAGGAAGGAGAGATTTGCCCACAAGTGTTCTCTCTCTTGCACACGCACATGCACACGCCTGCTGGCGTGCACACTGAACAGGTAGACAGAGCCCAGCCCCCAGACTGCTTCTGTCCAGGTTGGCATCACGGGCTTTCAACCTGCACGGTTGCATAGGGCACTGTGCTCGGAAGAGCCCTCTGCTTGACTTAATGCTCTGCGGCCACCATCTTGAATTCTTAATAACTTTGCAACAAGGGGGTGCTGCCCACCATTTTGCAGTGGGCCCTGCAAGCTACAGAGGCCAGTCCTACTCCCTGACTCTGATCAGGAAGGAAACACCAGCCACTCAAGCTCCTTTTGACCACAAGCTGTCCAGAGCAGAGGCTTGCTTACAGTTCTTGGCACAAGATAAGCCCTTCAGAAAAGAAGAAGGAAGGGGAGGATGCCTTTGCTTCAGGCCCCAAGGCGCTCTCTCAAGCCTTAATTCCCCAGTGAGTTCTTAGCTAGGGTGTGAACCTCACAGTCACCCACCTAGAATCTCCAGCCTGGAGACTGGGCCTGTCCCAGTCCTGTGTTCTCCAAGATCCCCCGTCTCTCTGGCAGAAACCCAAGGGGGCGGGACAGGGGAGGGATGAAAGGAAAGTGAAAGTATCAGCCTCTCTGGATGGCCTCTTCTCCTCCTCCTCCTCCTCCTTACCCCCCCCCGTTGCCGTGGAGACCAGAACAAAGCCTCTCTTTCCCCTCTTTTCTGGATTGTTAATTGTCTTTACTCCATGGTGCCTTTGTTAATTGTTGCCAGTCCCTCCCAGGATGAGGATCTAGGTCTCCTCAAGACAGGAAAGAGGGTTAAAAAAAGTTAGGTGGTGGGGGTGGGGCACTAGAAACCAGGTGGAGGTCGGGGGAGGGGAATGAGGAGGCCACCTCAGGATTTCCTAAATTCCTGGGGCTGCTGGGAAGGGAACAACCCTCTTCACTTCTTTCCCTCCCTCCCTCCATCAGCTGCCGGTTCAGGTGGGGCCCAAGGCCCCCCTCTGTGGGAAGGACCCGGAGAGAAGGAAGGAGAGAAGAAAACCCCCGTTGTGCAGGGCCGTACTGTGTGGGTGCCCTCAGAGGGAGGTAACTCTGCCTTTGCACCCATTCCAAATTGATCAGTAAGACAAGGGGCCTGATTTTTGCCCCCAGGGTTTAGGACTACTAATGGTTAAATTTGCAGGGAGAGAATATTTGCTAGGTCTGGAGGTGAGACGTGATACTCCAGTCCTCTTCCCCAAGCTGAGTTCCCCATGGTAGCTAGACATGGGAAGAATGGACTGGAGAAGTTTTGGAAGAGAGAGAGAGAGAGTGTGTGTGTGTGTGTGTGTAGAAAGGACTCACGTCACTGGCATTAGGGAAGCCCACGTCCTCAGTGAGGTCCCTGTGTGTGTGCATGCAAGTATGTTGGGGGTAGGGGTATGGGTTGAGTCCTCTGTCCTTGGGAGACAGTCCTCCAGTTGGGGGACAGGTGACCAACTGTCACATAAGAAGCAGAGAGCTGTTTCTTTTTATTTATTTATTTTTTTAAAGTAGGTTCCACGTCCAGCATGGAGCCCAAGCTGGGGCTTGAACTCACCACCCTGAGATCAAGACCTGAGCTGAGATCAAGAGTCAGACACCCAACCGACTGAGCCACCAGGTGCCCCGAGCCGTTTCTAGTTCTAGGGCCTAGGCTAGAATCTGGGCTGTGCAATAATACTCCAGTGCTTGTTTATATGGTTTCGATTCTAAGGACCATAAAACCCCATAAGAAGCAAGACAGGATGGTATAGCAGAAAAAGCAGGGACTTGAGGGCCAGAAAACCTGGGTTCAAATATCAGCCCTCACCCCTTCACCATGCAGTCTTGGAAACTTTTCTTCCCACCTTGGAGTGTGATTTTCCTCCTCTATAAAATGGAACAGTCCCCATCTTCACAGAACTGTTAATAGATGAAAAGAGATCATGTGTGTTAAGAGTCAGCCATGGGCAAGATACCTCTCCTGTCTGTTCACAAAGAGAGGAGATGGAGGAGATGGTTCTGGAAGGCTGATTGCTTCCAGATCTTATAGGTTCAGATCCTGATAGGCAAATGAAACATTCTGTGAACCAACCTGTTATCTTCTTGATTCACTTCCATACCCAAGTGGGACTCTTGGGAGAAACTCAAGTAGAACTGAGTAGAGGCCCACCAAGCTCAGCCTGATGGGAGCGCCTGACTCTGAAAGGTGGTTCCTGTGGTATCTGCCACGGTGCAAGGCCATCTGAGCTCAGCATTTCTGACTGGCGAGTCTGGCTGTAGGTATCTAGAAAAGCACTTGCTCAGTCATAGGATGAAGAGTTGGTGCCCAGATAAACTCCACTAGGCTGGGCCTACCCTGACCTGATCCAACCAACAAGAACCTCCTCTAGGCTTCACAGAGAAAATGGCCCTTCGCTAGGTCCTGAGGCCTAGGGAAAAGCAGGAAAGACCCGAGGCAAAGCAGGACAAGGATTTCTCGATGCTCTTTCCTTCTCCCAGCTCCTCAGCTTACTTTCTGAAGCTTTCTCCCTCTCACCTGCTCCTGTAACACTGAAGAAAGTGATTCACACCGTTCTGTGAATTTAATCCTTTTACTGCTTCTTTTTTTTTTTTTTTTTTTTTTGACAGAGAGAGACACAGCGCGAGAGGGAACACAAGCAGGGGGAGTGGGAGAGGGAGAAGCAGGCTTCCCGCCAAGCAGGGAGCCCGATGTGGGGCTCGATCCCCGGACCTGGGATCATGACCTGAGCCGAAGGCAGATGCTTAACGACTGAGCCACCCAGGTGCCCCCCTTTTACTACTTCTCCCACTTGCCCCTTTGTCTCTAACCTTGGAGTTTAAAGGGAGAGTGGGGAACCCCAGCACCCCTGGGCACCGCAGCCCCCACGGGGTCTCAGGAAACGGCAGCCACATGAAGTGTGTTGGGGATCACCTCACTGAAGCCAAAGTCTTTCCTTCAGCAAAGCATATTTTTTGAGCCTCTACAAGGGGTTCTGGAAATTAAATGGAAAATAGAGCCCACAGTCTAAAGGGAAAACAGGAAAAAAAAAAACCAAAACAAGAAAACAGATAAAGTAAGTACCAGTTGTGGTGAGTGCTATGAAGCAGGAGAATAAGGTGTGGAGGATGATCTTGGAGGTGGGGTGGGGGAGTTGGGGAAGGGAAGATAGAGAAAGGAACATTTATGTCCAGACCAGAGGATGAAAGGGAGCCTGCGCTGGGAAGAACAGGGTTTGGGGAAGTGCTTTCCAGGTAAAGAGGTATTTATAGGGCTTGAAGGCAGATCTTTCAATATGGAGATCCGATTGGGATTGGGCAGTTTGTAAAATAACATTTCAGGATTGGAGGATACAGCGAGGGGAGGGTCTTGAAAAATAAACAATTGTTTGATAAGCTAGTGGTTTGCCAGGTTAAGCAAACTATTGTCCTGAGAAGGGGGCTGTTTGAGCAGTCTATTGTTCAGATAAATTGATTTTCAGGAAGTTCCTGGAGCAAATAATGAAATTATTTATACTAGTTTACGGGCTTATCTTCCTGGGCAAGAAATTTCTGGAACAAATATTAAAGTCATGGCGATGTAAGCAGCCTTAGTGAAATGATGTGACTGCAGGTGGTCTCGGTTCTCGGAAGCAGTGAGGCTGTCGTGGTCTAGCTGACAGTTGATGATGACCTGGGCCAGGGTGGCCACAGCGAGGACAGAGGAGAGGAGGACTGGGATGTATTTGTGGAGATAGATCAATAGCACTCGCTAATTTGGGTGGATGGAAAGGAAGAATCGAGGATGACTCCTAGGTTTTAGGCTCGAACCTCCCAGTGGTACCATTTCCTGAGATGGGAAAGGCACTCCAGGGTGTACACAGACTTGGGGGTGGTGGTTAAAGCTCCATCCTGGAACATGTGAAATTTAGGATGTCTGTGAGATCCTTGGGTAGAAACATCAAGTGTGTGGTCGGATACATGAGTCTGAGGTGCACCAAGCAGCCTTGGAGAGTTACAGAAAAAATTGGAAGAATCATCAGCACATAGTTGGTATTTATTTATTTATTTATTTATTATTTATTTATTTGAGAGAGCCGGGCGGGGAGGGGCAGAGGGAGAGAGAGTCTTAAGCAGACTTGCCTCAGAGCCAGACACGGGGCTCAGTCTCACGACCCTGAGATCATGACCTGAGCTGAAATCAAGAGTTGGATAATTAACCGACTGGGCCACCCAGGTGTCCCAATAGTTGGTATTTAAAGCTATGAAGACAGGGGTGGCTGGGTGGCTCAGTCTGTTAAGCGTCTGCCCTCGGCTCAGGTCATGATCTCTGGGTCCTGGGATGGAGCTTGGCATCAGGCTTCTGCTCAGCAGGGAGTCTGCTTCATTCTCTCTCTCTCCCCCTCTGCCCCTCCCCACTGCTCGTTCTCTCTCTCTCTCTTTCTCAGATAAATAAATAAAATCTTAAAAAAAAAATAAAGCTATGGAAGTATAACATTTCATTTACGGCGAGAAGTAAGAGAGAGAAGAAAATGGGGTGAAGGGAGCCCCTGGAAAACACCCACCTGGAGAAAAGGTGGAGGAAGAAATATAAATAAGGGAAGCTGAAAAAGGACAACCAGTGAGGTCAGAAGAAACTCAGGGCGGTGTGGAGTCATGAAGTGAGCATTTCGAGGAGGGCGTGGTCCACTAGGTTAAATAGTGCCATTTTGATGGGTGTTCCCAGGAAATGGCGTGGTAGTAGAGACAGACCTAGAATCTTCAAACAACTTCCTTCCATCACTTACTGGCCATGACCCTGAGCTTCATTCTTCTTGCCTCTAAAATGGGGATAATGATACCAACCTCACAGAACCGGGATAAGGTACAAATGGATACTGTATTTGAAAATAGACTCGTATATGTATATTGTCTTACTGTGTGTAAGACAGAGTAGGCAGATACTTAAAAATCTTTCAGGGGCACCTGGCTGGCTCAGTCAGAAGAGCATATGACTCTTGATCTCGGGGTCATCAGTTGGGTGTAGAGATTACTAAAAACAAAAACAGAACAAAAAAATGTTTCAGTGTAGTGGCAGTGATTGGGAAGGGTGGTCGCCAATGAAGTGCAATACAGTGGATGGGGGCCGTTGGAAAGAGGAGAGCCCATGTCCCATCTCTCTGTTCTTCCTCTCTCACTCTGCTGTGGCTGAAGACAGCTACAGGGAGGGACCCATAAAGAAGGTGCCCACTGAAGCTGATCCGGGGCCAGAGAAAAACAACCAGCTACACGGAAAACACAGGCATGCTGGCCAGGAGGAGGAAAGGCTTGGTGGCACGTGGGTAACTCTTTCATGGTTTCTGAAATGGCTTCGTTCAGTCATCCAAAAGCCATTTGCTTCAGAGTTAATATTGACTTGTCCCACCTCCAACCCCCTGCTCCCTTCTTTCCATCCTCCTTGTACCTAGCTTACCCCAGGCCTGTGTCATTTCTACCCCGGTGACTACCACTGTCTGGTCACGGGCCTCCCTGCCTCCAGCTAGACTGATCTCATCAGAGGCCCTCCTTAGAATCCCTCAGGGACTCCCCATTCCTCTTCAATCAACTCATGGATCAACAAGTATTTATCAAGGGCCTGCTCTTTGCCAAGCCCTCACTAGGCACGAGGGATGTAACAGTGAGCCAGAGAGACATCCCTGCTCTTGGGGAGCTTGCAGTCCAGTGGGGGAGCAGACAAATATCTACAACCCTGGGCAGGGAGGGGCGTGTGGGGGTGGGGGTGGGGGAGGGCTTCTGGAGCCCACCCAGTAGATGGGGCACCTGACCCAGATTGGACTGTCAAGACATGCTTCTGGGGCACCTGGGTGGCTCAGTCGTTAAGCGTCTGCCTTCGGCTCAGGTCATGATCCCAGGGTCCTGGGATCGAGCCCCACATCGGGCTCCCTGCTCAGCGGGGAGCCTGCTTCTCCCTCTCCGACTTCCCCTGCTTGTGTTCCCTCTCTTGCTGTGTCTCTCTCTGTCAAATAAATAAATAAAATCTTAAAAAAAAAAAAAAAAGACATGCTTCTGGAAGAATTGATATCTGGGCTGAGAACTAAAAGATGAATAAAAAGGGTTGGGTAAGGAAGGCCGTGGGGAGTGATGAAATCCAAGGCCCCCAGAAGGTCCTAGGAGCCTGGCTGGCCATCACCTGCTGAGAAGACAGGCCACCTACACTGTTGGCACCTTATTTGCGTTTCACCATTGCCCCTCCTTTCACCTGCTCTACTTCCTGAGACCCAGTTCAGATAACACCTCCCCCAAGAAGACTCTGATTCCTGTCCTCACACCAGAGTGCCCTTGGTGGTCCCCGAGGCCGCGCCCGCCCCCCCCCACCCCCCGCTGGTCTGACCTTGGTACTCTCCCACTTCCCCAGAATGACACGTTCACTCATCTGTCTCCGTCACAAAAGGGGACTCTAGAAAGGGCAGGGCACCCTCTCATTCATCCTGGTGTCCCCAGCACCCTGTTGGGCCAGGCATATTGTAGGCATTTAATAAATACCCCGAATTAAAGGAATCCGTCCCTTTCTCTAGAACCAGCTCAGGAAAACACCAAACACCAGACACCCGAGAGAGTGCCAAATGCCAGGCTTGGAGAGAGTGGTCTGAGGCATTGGGAAGCAGTCTGGCTGCAGGTGGGTTGAGGCTCCTCAGGGAGATTCTGAAATAGGGTCTGAAACACTAAATCCTGGCTGTCTGGAGGGTTAGGAGGCCGGGAGTTGGATGGACAACTTCTTGGGTCTTGCTCTAAGGAGCGAAGCCTCTCGGTAACGACCCTCATACCTGGGCAGTGGGAGTGGGCAGAATCCACCTCTTTCTTCTATCCTCACCCGCCCCCGCCGCTCTCCCCTTCCCAACCGAGGTTTCCAGCTGTGGATGCCTGGATGGACCTGGCTGCAGAGAGGAGGAGGGAACTCTCTGTCCCTCCCTCCTTCTCCATCTCCCCACCCTTCCTCCTTCCTCCTCCCCCTGCCCGCTCTCTGTCTCCCTCCCTCTTTCTCCTCTGAGGCGGTGGAGTCGCCTCGCAGCAGCGAGCTGCGAGCGCCCTGCTCCCAGTCCCGGCTTGAACTGAACTGTGCAAGTGGCGGGTCCTGGAACCCCGGCCCAGGAGCGGCGAGCCCAGGTCTGAGCCCGGGGCGCAGCGGCCAGCCGCCGAGGCCCCGGTTCGGGACCGAGCCGAGGCGCGGAGCGGGAGAGCCGGAGAGCCGGGCGGGCGGGCCGGCGCAGCGTCCGGGCGAGTCAGGGAGCAGGACCGCGGAAGGCAGGGAGACGGCCGCAAGCAGAGGGCAGAGGGCAGAGTGCAGAGAGCGGCCTGGCTCGGCGGAGGGCGCCGCCCGGCCGGAACCGAGCTCTCCGCCCGGGACGGCGGCCCGCGCTGGGGCGCGGACCCAGGGTGGCCACGAGTCCGGAGCGACTCCCCGGCCCCCGGCGGGGGGCGTGCCTCTTCCCAGCCCAGCCGCCCCAGCCCTGCGCGCCGGTCAGCCGCGTCGCCGGGGCATGTGAGCGGGAAGCCCGGGCTGCCAGCCGCGAGGACCCGTTCGGAGGAGGAGCCGGAGCCGGAGCAGGAGCGCCGAGCCCCGAGCCCCGAGCCCGGCGCCCGGCTGAGTAGTAAGTGCGCCCCCTCGGCTCCCGCAGCACGCCGCTGCGCCCCCTCCCCGGCCCTGCGAAGTTTGACACTCGCGCCCCCGCGTTTCTGGGCACACGCCGGCTCTCATCTCTGCGACTTTTCATCCTTTGCAAAGTTTTAGGAGAAGGAACGGACCCCCACCTACCCACCCCCCAACAAGGCCGGCCCGTGGCGGCTCCTCGCGGGCTGACCCAGGTCCTTGTGCAGAGGGGTGGCAGCCCGGTAAGGCCGTGGGGGTGGGGGGCGCTGTGTGTGTCTGTGTGCGCACCACGCTAGCCGGCCTTGGGGTGCTCCCACCTCCCCCCGCCCCCGCCCTCGCCGACCGGCCGGGGCACGAGGGCTTTCTCATCAGTCTGTCTAGGCGCCCAGTTCAAGGATTTCCCAAAGGGAAGCTGGGCGACCTGTGCGCGTCCCGCGTGGGGGCTCGGGTGCCGGCGCCCAGACGCAGATCGACCCCCTCCCGGGTTGGTGCGGTGCGGGGCGGGGCGGCCACGCAGTCCTTCCCACCCTGCCAGGTTCGCACCCCAGCGGACCCGCCGGGCGCTGCATCCTGTTTGTTTTCGGCTCCGGCTGCTCCTGTTTCACCCCCTCCCACCTCCCACCTCCCACCCTAGCCTCCTCCTTACCACCCCCCACCTCCCGCCTTTGCAGTCGGAGGTGAATCTCTGCATCCCGATTTCGCTGCTAAGCAAATCTTGCCTGGGGGTAGGGAGGCGGGGAGGTGGGGAGGGGGCCGGTCGCTCTGTTCCCAGCGGCTCGCCATTGTTTTCCCACCCCGCGCGTTCCGTACGTAAACACACACACACACACACACACACACACACGTGTGCGCGCCGGCTGCTGTGACACGCGCGCGCGCGCGCACACACACACACATACACACACACGTGTGTGTGTATGTGTGTGTGCGCGCGTCGGCTGCTGCGAGTCCCCAGACGCGCAGGGATCGCTCGCGGGATTTTCCCAGCTGCCCGCCCGGCCTTCCAGGCTGCAGGGGCTCCATTACTTATCTGGGGCTGGGGAAGGCGACAGCCGTGGGGGCTGCCGGAGAGTCCCGGGCGGGGCCCCGAGCCGGGCCTGGGCGGGAAGTGAATTTTGAACTTCAGCCCTGGACCTTTCCGGGAGGACCCCGAGCGCACGAGCGGCGGCTCCCGCCCTGGAGGGCCGACGGCAGCTGCGAGGACTCCAGCGGCGCTCTTGGCAGCCGCCTCCGTGACGGGGGCTCGGAGGAAGCCGAGGAGTTTTCCTGGGAAGTTCGCTGTGACTCTGTGGGAATTTCCGGGCAGGGCGCCTCGGCGCTGGCTCTGGCGAAGGGGTCTGGCCAAAGCCAGAGGAGATGCTGCTGCTTTGGGCGGAGTTTCGAGATCCGCGTTTCCATCGTGCTCCCTTAGGAAGTAGTGCTCCACAGCACATTTTGGTTCTAATTCCCCTCCTATGGGCAGCGTCAGCTCGGGCGAGTCCCTTAGCTTTTCCAGATTTTTCCCTTACGCAGAATGGGCAGAATTATGCGCACATCTTTGAAACTGGCATGGAATGATCAGTTAAGGGATAATGGTTTGGAAGGCGTGAACTCCAGAAGGATAGGGACCCCCCCCCCCCCGGTGGGACCATTGAAAGCCACGTACGTATAGCTTAGTGGTTAAGAGCCAGGGCTCCGAAGTTAGATCCTAGATCCTGCCACTGGCGACATGATCTTGAGCAATTCAGCCTTATTGCTCTGTGCCTCAGTTTGCTCATCTGCAGCTCACAGAACTGTGCCTGGCACATAGTAAGTGCTGGAGAAATGTTAGCTGTTACTGCCATTATTAACTGACCTTGAAGAGAGCCCAGAAGGGTACTTTGGGATTGTGCTCCTTTAATCAGTTATAACAATTGTCCACTTCTGGGAAGGAAGAAACCTCACACTTCTTCCCACCCTTTCCTGATTCTGGCTCCTCAGATTCTCCCTACTCCTTGTCTAGTTCCATCTTGTGAAGTCTTTCATTAACCGCCCCCCCCATGCTGCCCCCCATTATTTCACAGTTTTTTGAAAGGCACTTTATTCCCTCCTTTCCCTCATTCTTAAAAATCAATCTTGGCCCACCTGCCAGTCTTCTCTCAGTGGAAATCAGGCCCCAGGAAGGAAGCTGTCTCCACTAGGGTGTCCCCGGAGTATCCTGGTTTGGGCTGCTGGCTCGGGATTGGATGCGCATTTGTGTCTCTGGGGCTGGGTGAATTTCTGGAGAGAGGAGCCCAGGTGTCTGGGGCCCTTGTGGGGGAGGGGTGGATGGGGGAGGGGGCGTCAAGTGGGAAGGGCTGAGGCTGTTCCTGGGGGAGCTCTGCTCCCTGGGCAGCATCTGTGTTACCTGCTTCTGAGGCGCACTCAGGAACCCAGAATAGCCCAGCTGCCTGGGTAGACCGGAAGCAAAGTTTCACCTTCAACTTTCCACTTGCAGTTAAGAGTATTTTCTAGGAAATCGGGTTTGTCACAAGCTCCTTGTCTGATTCTGGACTCTGCAAATGCACAGCGCCAGTAAGGGGTGAGCTGGGAGACAGGAGGGAAGAGCAGGTGGATACTGCCTTGGACAATGGGCTCCCCTTTCCTTTCTCTGATTCTCTAGCCCCCACCCTGGGCATGGGGGAGGGCGGCCAGGAGGTTGGTGCTTGGTGCTTGGAAATCCTGCTGGGGGGCTGTTTTCAGTGATGAGAACCACCATCGCAGTCCCACTCCCCCCATTCATGCCTTAAACAAAAATATGTTGGAACGCTTATTATGTGTCAGGCCCTGTGCTAGGCAATGTGGCTTTAGGGGTGAACAAGACAGGTAGTCTGCCTGCCCTCGAAAGAAGTAACCAAGACAACATTAGACCCCATGTGATGTGGCAGAAATACAGCATGGTGATGTGACACAGAATGTGCACATGGAGGCAGGCAGGGGTGGTGGGAGACTGGAGGCCAGTTGAAGCCTCCCCCCCCCCGGGGGGGGGGAGGATGAGAAGGAGCCCGCTGCACAAAGACGAAGAAAGGATTCCAGGCGGAGGGAATGAAGAATCCCCGAGGCCAGATCGGGTTTGTGCAGAGCAGTGTGCTGGAGGAAATCAGAGGGGGGAGGACCAGAGCCTGGTCGCACAGGGCCTGCTAGGACTGGTTAGGAGCTTGGATTTTATGGCAAGTGTGATGGGAAGCCGTTGGAGAGTTTTAAGGAGGGGAGTGACATGATCTGATGGATGATTTTAAAAGATGATTTAGTATATAAGAAACAGGTAATCAGAGTCGCCCCAGGGGAGGGAAACGGTGGCTGAGGGATGGGTTGGGATGGAGGAAAGATGGTGTTTTCACTCTGGACCCTTTTGTCCTGCCCGAATGAAGTGCCTTGTGCATCTCTGAACTATGCCAAAGAAATCAAACCCCAAAAAGTGTAGGTAAAGAAAGAGTAGCTTCTAATTTGGAAAACATATATTAATAAAAAGGGTAAAACCCTATATGAAGCTCTATGGTATATACTAATTTTGTACAGATAATCGTACGTATGTGCATGCCCACCCTGCACGCATACATGAAGAGAAGACTAAGGCTGCCTGGAAGTGTTTACAGAGCTAATTCCAGATGCTGGACAACGGGTGATTTTTATTTCCTTCTTCTGTTGATTCTTCAGTCTTCTACAATGGTCATGAATGACTTTAACAAGTGGGAAAAAATGTGAAAAAGAGAGGTGACTTTGGTGGCTAATAGAGGGTAGTTTGAAGGGGGAGCAAGAACGGAAGAGGCTAGCCAGGAGGCCCATTGGATTCAGAATGGAGGTAGGGTGGGCCGACGGGAGATTGTTCTGGAAATGGAGCCAGCGGTTGTCACTAACCACTCTTTGCTCTTGTCTAGAGATGGCATTCTATCCCCGCCTCAGATTTTGTGATCAGCAGTGTTGGGGGTCAGTACTGGTGAAGGGCGATTTCCAATGCTGCCTTGGCTTTGAAATCTTGGGTCCAGGACCACATCTTGGGGTCCAGCTTCATCCATACCCCCTCTTTCCTTAGTGGGGAGGGCCCCAGCCTGAACATGTTGCTACTCTGATAATTAGCAGATTCGGGACAACATGATGTATCCGGTAAGAGCTGGGAGAGATGTTCACCACTTAACAGTTCTGAGCCTCTGTTTTTCCATCTGTGAAATGGGACAATAACAGCAACAATATTTAACCTCTTACAGCTCGGGAGGCTCACATCCGATTAAGTCCGAAGTGGTGCCCCATGAATGGTGTGGGTCTGGGTGTGCTGGTTGCCAGACAAGTGTTAGCTTGAGAGGCCCGCTCCTGCAGAGGATCTATGTTCCTGCCCTTGAGGAGCTGACACTTTTCACGGGTTTACTCCTCTTGGGCTGCTTTGAGATTGGCCTTATCGGATAGCTCCCAGTAGGTCACCAGGAAGCCTCTGGAAAAAGTGGAACTCAAATGCCGCTGGGCCTGCGTGCCCCTCCCCCAGCCACAGTCAGAGGTGAAGGGGAGCCTTTGAAAAGGACTGCTGGGAAGGCCCAGCCAGGCCCACAGCAAATCGTGCTTTGAATGGGAATTATTTTTGTGCTCAGTGTTTGCTTAAGAGGGCTCGCTCCTGTCCAAACTCGCTGCAGTCCTCACCCTTTGCTAGTCTCCTTTCTGGAACCTGGCTATGTTAGCCGGGAAGGCTGTCACAGTGTCCGTCACCAGGCAGGGACCCAGGACCCATGGAAGATGGCTTTCACCTCTCCTGTCATCTCCCTGTCTCCCTGCTCCCAAGCAGGAGGGCACACCCTGGATGGGGTCTTTGCTTGGCTCACCTCCATTTTGGTTGCCTCTTCCTTGGGGTCCTCCTTCCAGCTCCTTGGGAAGCTTTGCTTAGGAAGTCTGTTGCAGGCTGGCTCGGCAGGGCCGACTTCAACCTCTGCTTGCTTCTCTGGTCAGGTGGGACTCTGTTCCTTTACAAAATTCAAATACTCTCTGAGCAGCAGTGACATGCTGGCTTCCTCCTAAGAACGGGTGGAGCGGGATAGGGTGTCCAGTTGGGCCTGCCAGAGACCCCCGAGGCCATTCCTGCTCAAGCCTCATGGTGGTGAAGGCTCCTGGGACTCCCCTAGGAAAAGGTTTTCGTCTGCCCTGCGTGGCCCACAGCATAGAACCTGGCAGTTACCGCCTGCTACTCCAGGAGCCCCTGCTTTATTTAGGAAGATCCTCTGCTCCTGTGACCTGCCTCATTTGGGAGGAGCCAGGGGCCCTGTGGCCCTGGCCTTGCCCAGCCCTGTCCCCCCACTGGGTGCTGTCAGGAAGGAGCTGGATGGACCCAGACATGGGACAATGACAGTGGTCAGACCTCCAAGAGGCTGAGAGGTGAGGAGGAAGTGCCGGGGGTTTCCCCACCTCCTCCCAAGGTCATCGGCAGGCAAATCCAAGGCCTGGGTGTGGCCTAGGATGTGTGCTCTGTGTGTGTGCACGCGCGTGTGTGTGTGAGCATGCACGTGTGTGTGTGTGTGGGGGGGGGCCTGGCATCTCAGCACCCAGCGCACACAGGGATGAGCTGGGGGAGCAAGCAGCTGGGGCTGAGATGTGTGTCTGGAGGTTGAGGTGTCCTGGAGTGTGTTTTGAGGGGAGAGGTGTGTTTGGGGTGGTAGAGGAAGAAGTGGGAACAATAGCTCCAGCTTCCCCCTTTTTTCCTAAATAGCATCCTCTACCCAGGCCCTTTCAGTCACTCTGAGAAGCCTGATGCACGCCATCAAACCTCGATTCAGTTCCCTAGACACACACGTATCAGACTCGCCCCACCACAGTACCTTAGCATCTAAATGGCCTTGGCCTGAAGCCCCATAAGCATCCCTGGGCATTGTGGCCAGGTTGGGAGTGGGGAGAGGTTTAGTGTTATCCCCACATTGTCCCCTGTATCTTCTGGGAACATATCCAAGGGAGGGTTTCGGTATTTTGGTTTGAGGAGAGGAGAATGGGAAGGGGCCACAGACTGGACCGGAATCCTCAGGCTCCCTTCCCCCCCTGGTGGTTTAGGTCTGATCCCTGCCAGGCCTGGAGCTCCCTGGGGGATCCGCCCCAGAGGAGGCCAGACTGTTCTCCTCCCCTCGGCCTTACCTCCCCCAGTCCCCGCCCCCTGCTTGACTCAGAATGGAATGTGCAGCCTGTGGAACTGGATGGGGTGAGAACTAGTTCCCAGAGGGCCTTGGTCCAGGCCTTCTCCCTTCCCCCCACAAAGGGAGTGGGGCACCTCGGGGCCAGGTCCTGCTTCTTGGCACTCTAGACCTGCTCCGCTGCCCGTTCAGGGGGTCCAGGTCCTGCCATTTGAAGGAGCAGCTGGGGGGGGCGGGATTTCCTTGGAAGTCCAAGATGGGGGGGGCATTTAGAGGCCAGTGGGTAGCAGGCCAGACAGACCCACCCCCACCCTAGACCGACATCCTTTGTTGACTTCTTTTTTTTAAAAATTATGGCTCATATTTCTATTATTTCTGTGTTTCTGTAGTTCCCCCAAAGTAGTACCACAATGTGCATTACTTTTGTAAGCAGAACGGAAAGGATTTAAAATATATCTAGAACTGATATGCAGAGCAACAGAAAAGTCAGTGTTTCTCTGGCAGACAGAGAGGAGTGGGGACCCACGCTAGAATATTCTGCAGAAAGAGGGGTCCCTGGCAGGAGGGGTAGTAGTGGGAGTATGAGAAGAATCCTGTAAGGCTGGACTGGTGCCCTTTCAGGCTGACAGCGGAGTGGGCCCGTGCGCCCTGGCCCATGCCCTCCTGTTCGCCCTGGCACCTGGCAGGAGGCAGCAAAGGAAGTAAATCCTGCCTTGAGCTGCCCTCACCCTGACGCCAAAGAGTTAACTCTTGCCTGGCCACACAGGCTACACAAGGCAGGCCCTCCGAGGCAGGCCCTGTGCACTCCTCAGAATGGAGGGAGAGGAGTTTTCTGCCGGTGGGGTGTGAAGCTCTTGAAGCCGCCCCCAGCCTATTGAAGGAGCTGAAGTCATTCCTTTATCCCTGTGAGGCTTTGGTTCCAGGCCTGTCCCTGGAGGGGTGGGTCCGGTGGGAAAGGAAGGGCAAGGAGGGGCGAATCAAAGGTTAATGAGGAGGGGCTGGAAGGAGGCCTGGGTGCAGGTAGAGCGGGCTGTCAGAGGCAGGTGGGGTGAGGGGAGTGGAGAATGAATAGGGAGGTATTGAAAGTAGAGGGAGTGGCCCCTCCAGCCCCTGCCATTCTTCTGGATGGCCCGGCTCCCCTTTCCCTGGCTGGTTGGCAAGGGCCTGCTGTGCTTACGTGCGTGTATGTGTGTGTACATGCGTGCGTGTGTGTGCGTGCGTGTGTGTGGGCGTGCGCTTCTGCATGAGCAGCCAGGCGGGCGGTGCTGTGTTCTAGAGAACTTGGTCAGCCCCTCTGGCCTCTGGGAGACCAGGCAGTGCCTCTGAGAGCCCCAGGGATACTGGGGACATGAGACCAACGTCAAGAAGGAAAGGAGAGAGTGGACTGGAAGGCCCAGGGGAGCCAGAGGGAGGCCCTCCTCTCTCTCCTCCATGACCTCCAATTCTCCAGAGCCTCAGGTGCCGACAAGATTGGGGTTTCAGTTCCATTCTACCTGGGGAAGGGCAGGGCTGTGGGTAGTGACCCTCCTTCCCTCCTGTAGCTCTGTCATCGGGAGCATGGATCTGCAGCCATACCCTCTCACCAGGAGTGGATGATGTTGGGGAGTCTAGCCAGGGTGAGGGGCTGGAGAAAGCCAAGTGTGTAGGGAAAGAGTGGTGGAGTCATGGGGTCCCCTAGCTGAGGCTGGTGGGGCAGGGAGAGGGAGGCCTCTCCTCTTACTTGTGGTGATGGGCTCAGCCTTCACTCAACAGGTCCCCTAGCCAGGAAACAGGTCAAAGAACAGAGGAAGGGGATCTGTGTCACCTCGTGCCTGGAGTAGAGTTGGGTAGCAGGAGAACTTTCTCTTTGGTCTGTGAGGAAGTCAAGGGATGAACTTGATTGCCATCTAAGTTGTGATAAGTATACAAGTCTGGATGAATGGGGCTCTTAGTGTTGTGCAGTGCACAGTCTGCACAGCTGTACATGGTGACCCTGTTGGAACTGGCTCAGAACACAGGGACCTATGGTTTCTGTAATGTAAGTTCCCTTCTCTCTACCAGCTCTGCCTGGCCTGAGGTCCATTCTCCTCAACATGACATCCCAAATTTGGAAATGATTGGGCTATTTGTTACCCCTTTCTGGGCATCGATTGACTTGGAGTTTGGGGAAACAGAATTGAGGGGAGGGCCTGTCTGTGAGCATGGGTGTGTGGTTGGCAGTTTAGTGAGGGTCTGTGGAGCTGGACTGCTACCACCCGAGTCCTGTTGGGACAGTTGGCCACGGGCAGGAGTGAGGGACCTCCTGATGGATTTAGGAGCTCCGGAAGGGAAAGGGCAGAACAGACTGCCGGGTGTGGGGGATGCATATGGGGAGGAGGCAAGGGAGTTCCTGCCCGGCCTGACAGCAGCCTCTCCTTGCTGGCCTCTGACCCACAGGGTCTTCCTTGCACCCTTGCCCTCCTCTCTGCCCCTTTCATGCTCAAAACTCACCCATCCCTGTCCTTCAAGATCCTGTTCTTTGATCTCTGAGATCACTGGCAAAGCGGATCTACCAATCTAAGTTCATGTGCTGGTGGGTCATTCCCGAAGCCTTTTAACCAGCCACAGGGCCTTGTTCATCCAGGAGGTGACTGTCAGAGTGGGAGCTTGGGGTGGAGGTCGAGTGGGTGTTCGGGCCTGCGGGGGCCTGCTCCATTCCAGCGGCCACGCAGCCCCTCAGCGGATCCCCGTCCCTGCTACGCTGGGGCTGAGAACAGCACAGCCCCTGACACGGCAGTGAGGAAGGTGAAGGGAAGTAAGTCATCAGTTCGACACTGACGGAAGTGGAGGTGGGGAGGTGCAGGGTGTACTGCTTTGGGAGGACTGAGGAGGGCACCGCAACCAGAGTTGGGCAATCAGGGAGGGCTCCCTGTAAGAGGAGACCTAAAGACCTGGAGGGTGAGGAGGAGATCGCTCCGCAAGACCAAGTCAGAGAGAAGAGACGATTGTAAGGACAGATCCCTTCACGTCTCCCTGGGGCCCTCCCTGGGTCTCCAAGGGCATGTCAGATGGTCCTGCCCCTCACCGAGGACCGAGGAAGCCTCAGGACTTTGGAGGCAGGGGGAGCGGTAGGCGCTTGAAGACAGGGTGGCTAGGGGCTCCTGGCACCCAGAGGCCTTGCCCGGCTCTGAGTCGTGTTTGCCAGCCTGGAGGTGCACGGACACGCGGGGGGGGGTGCGGGGGCTGCCTGGGGTGTGGTGCTGCAGGGTCATGCGGGACTCGGCACACTGTGCTGTGTGGCCCAAGTGGCCCCGGGGTTGGAGGCCCAAGCCTCTCCCAGGCAGCTGGGGCCGGGACGGGCGCAGGGTTGCAAGGACCAACTGCAAATTAGCCGGGCTGGTGTCAAATGCCTTTGCTGCTTCTCCCCTCCTCTCCCGTTCCTCCCTGCCCTCCCGAAAATCAACAACTGTGTCAACAGCAGGGGTTGTGCTTGGCCCGCGGCCCGCGGGGCTGCCAGGCCCGGGCAGGTGCTAGCAGGGGCTGCTGGAGCCCCACGCTGGGAGCGGGCCGGGCCTGGCTGCCAGGCCTGTAGGATAAACAAGGCCGCACACAGACTGGCCAGGAGGGAGAACAGGTGTCTCAGGAGCTCTGCAGACACAAAGGGCCTCTTGTCTCCTCCTCTGTAGCCCGGGGAACAGCCCCCCACCCCCCCACTTGGCTCTCAGGCCCAGCCAGAGACCAGTGGCCAGGTCAGCCAGGGGGTGCTGGCATGGAGGGAAGGGCAGGTGCTGACCCCCAGACACCCGCCCCCCCCCCCACAACTTGGTGCTTGTTTTTCTGCTTGAGGCGGAGTAAAACCAGTCCATAGGAGGCTCTAGCCCCGTAGGCAGGAGACCTGCCTCTGAACAGATCCCCTGGCCAGGAGGCCTCTGTGGGTCTCAGTTTCCCACTGGAAAGACAGCAAGACACCGCACCCCTGCTGGGGCACTCAAGGAAGAAATGGATGGGAAATTGGAAAAGCACCTGGAGGTGTTTGGAAGAAAGAAGCGCTGAATGTCAGGAGTGATGGAAGGTGGGACCAGAAGTAGGGAGACCTGGACCAAAGAATTTGGTGGGTGGGTGCCTGGGCGGCTCAGTTGGTTGGGCGTCCGACTCTTGATTTCGGCTCAGCACATGATTTCAGGGTTGTAGGATCGAGCCCCACGCCCAGCGAGGAGCCTGGTTGGGATTCTGTCTCTTCCCTCTGCCCCTCCCTTCCCACTCTGCATGCTCCAGCTCTCTCTCTCTCTTAAAAAAAAGAATTCCAGGTGGGATTTGGGGCTGGAGGTGGGTGGGGTGAGACAACACCCTCCTCCCTCCATACCTTTCTAGGAAACAAACTTTACTGAGCACCCACCATGTGGCAGGCACTGCACTGGGGACGGGGAGGCAAGGAAGAGTAATACAGGACCAGCATGGGCAGGCAGGCCCTGGAGCCAGACTGCCTATGTGGTCTAGTGACTTAGCCTGTCTGAGGCTCAGTTTCCCGATCTGTAACGTGGGGGTGGTAAGAGTCACTGCCTCACGGGGCTGTGTGATTGTCAGGTGTGTGAAGAGCTGCCTGGTGTGCTATCTGTGGTCTTGCGAGGGCTGATTAGAGAAGGCTGTTAATTGTCCCTGTTCTGGGGCTCAAATCTAGCCAGAGCCTGAGGAATACACGGGTAAACAAAAAATTGGAGTCCAGTCAAGTACCAGGGACCAGGGATGTCCAAAGACTCTGGCATTCCCTGGAGGAGCAATCAACTCTTCTAGGATTACTAGGGAGCGATTTTTAGAGAAAGGGCAATATCGGGTAGGGCTTTGAGGGAAGTATAGGAGTTTTCTGGTCAAGAATGTAGGAAGGGCCTTCTAGCCAGAGAGCCCAGTGGTGTGAAAGTGCACGTTTGTGCCTGCATTACAGGTGTGTGAGGATGGCGGCTGGGGGGGTGGCCTGGGCCAGGCAGAGAAGGGCCTGCATGGCAGGCGAAGGAGTGCAGGCTCATCCCTAGCTTGCAGAAGGGTCAGGTGCCAATTCTGGCCATCACTTTGTTTCCTTCTTCCTCCTCCTCCCCACACCAATACATCATGAATAACTTCAGTCTCGCTCTAGAACATTCTTCAATTTAAAAGCAGGATAGTTCAGTGAAAATACCATGGAGTTGTACAGTCAGAAAGTTCTAGAATTGAAGCTTTTGGATTTTGAGTCTCGATATTGGGCTGTTTGTCTAATTTCTTGGAGCTGCATTTTTCTTATCTGTAAAATGGGGTAATGGTGTCTCCCCTGTGGCAACCTATTGAGAGGATTCTAGAAAAAGGTGTGTCACGTGCTGATGCCCAGCAATTGCACGGTGAAGGGAACTGTTAGGATTATTCTCTATCTTGTCCAGGTCATAAGCCTTGCTGGACTTCGGTTTCTGTATCTGTCATGTGGAAATAGCAGTCTGTCATCTTCCTTCCATGATTGTCAAGTTGGACACGGGCCAGGCTGCCCCTTTCCTGGGCGGATCAGTCAGGCCGGGAGGCCCAGGACCCATGGTAGCCTTCCTGGGGCCCCATCCAAGCCTGCCGGGCCGAAGGGGGGACCCGGCCGTACAGGGGCTGTGGCTCCCTGTGGATCAGGCAGTGGGGTCCCTGTCCTGCCTTTCCGACGGGGACAAGCCCTCCAGGGGCCTGCTCACCTCTTCCTCTGCTTTGCTGGTGTTTGAGGTTTGAGGGTCGTCGCGCAGCTGGGGCCAAGGCCCTCCCTGGTCCAGCCCTTGTGCCCTCAGGCCTGTCACTTCATCTCTTGGAAACTCAATTTCTCCCATCTGCAGCTTGGGAAGGACTGTGTTGACCCCTCCTGGGGGAAAGCGAGGAAGAGTCAGATGAGGACAGTGACGGCCACCCGGGTAATGTTTGTTGCAGTTTCAGAATCCAGATGTGGAGTCAGACGCTTGGTCACAGCCCAGCATCTGCGCTCTGCGTCTCTTTGCCGGTGGCTCACCTTCGGGTGCCTGAGAAGCCTTGTGAATTGGGGAGGGCAGAGAGTATCTGACCCCCCATTTTGTGGATGAGGAATTTGAGCTTTAGGGACAGGGACTCATCCAAGTGGTAGGGCGTCCCAGTCCCACGCTGGCTGTGGGTCTGCAGGGACGAGGCTGGCCCGTGTGGCGTGTCTGAGCCCGTGCAGACTCCAGTGGAAACCCACTCTGGGATCTTGCTGCGGAGCCCCCTGGCCTCCTGCCACTGGTTTTGAGGAATGGGTGATGGGAAGGGCTGGGGCATCGATGAATGTCTGGAGCCCGTGGGGTCTCCTGACAGTCACAGGGAGCCCGTCCCGAGACCAGATCTGGAAGGATGTCCAGCTTGGCAGAGGCTACCATTCTCCACCTCTCCTCCCTCACCTGCCACCTGGGGCTGTGCCCAGTGAGGGCATTGCCCACCCCCCCATCGTCTCTCCTCCTCATCCTCTGCACTCGTGTTACTCAGATGAGGAGAGGCTGGGAGAGAAGGTGGTGCAGAGGGAAGTGCTGGGAGACAGGATTGGGGACAAAGGTCTGGGATGCCCTGGCGAAGTGGCCCGGTAGCCTGGAGACTGCCTGAGTCAGAGCAGAGGGTGGGGGGCAGAAAGAGCGGCAGACGTGTGGGTCTATTCAAGGACCATGTACATATTTACGTGCAATTTGCATATAACCTCTACCCTGAACACAATTTTATAATCTCTCCCTGGGAACATTCAGATTTGTCTTTTATTATCGTTCTTTCCAAAGATGGCAGCTTCTGGCTTTTGCTCTTGTCTTTGCCTCCCCACTCCTGTCCCATTTACCCCCAGACGGCTCTCCACAGGGCAGGTGATTGGGAACAGAGTCAGCCTCCATAGTCTGGCTATGGGTCCTCCCTGGGAGCAGCCTCAACACCACTGCTCTTTAGCGCCACCCAGACCCCTACTGCTCCCCAGCGGCCACCCCTCAGTTGTGAGTGGGGTTTGGGGCACCTTCCTGCCTGGTGCACAGTGCTTGGCACTTAGCAGGTGCTCAGCTAATCTGAGGATAAAGTGAGGTTAGAGACAAGAGGGGACGTTGGGAAACGAAGACATTCGCAGAACAGGCTCCCTTAGGCCTGGCTTTTGTGCCCGTGAAGGGCGAGGCTGGTGGGGAGGCTGATCCCCTGGGGGTCCCGGGGAAGGGGGGAATTGGTTTCCCACTCGGTGGCCAAAGGAGGCATTTCTTTCCTCTTCTGGGCCTTGCAGGAAAGTGTTGAGGGTGAGGGGAGCAGAAAGGAAGGGCCAGGCCTTCTATTATTTTGTTTTTCAGATTGAGAATCTGTTATTAGCAATTTATGACACCCAGGTCTCCAGCCAAGCACATTCTGTTCTCCACGGTTGGGGGAAGACTCTTAAGGGCCACGTCGCGAGGCCAGACAGGAAAGAGGAGCAGGTCAACAATTTATGGTTGCTGTGTGGCGTCCTGGCCTGTGCTAGGGGATAGCTTTAGCGTGGGGCCAACTTGAGCCCAGGCCTGCGTGGGGAGAAGCCCTTCCAGACGGCATGGCGTCCCCGCGGGAGCCCAAATGGCTCTTGTAAGCTGGGCGAATGGGCCCCCCTCCCACTCGCATGCTCACTGGGCCTTGGGCTCCAGATTTCTTCTGTGAAGTGGGGTCATGGCTGGGACGCTCGGAACAGAGCCACCGCCGAGTTTCTCAAGAGAGGAGGTCTGAGAGGACCCCGGAAGGCGGGGAGCGGGCACGATGACCTGTGGAAAGTGGTGCACAAGCAAAACAACCCACCCTTTCTGCGAAAGTGCTGAGCTGATGGAATTGAGCCTGGTGGCCACGAGATCGAGCCGCAGATAGAGCTCTGTGGGTGCCTGGGCTTTGTGCCGCGGGGGGTCCCGGAAGCCAATGCGGAGGGCAGGGCAGCACCTGTGGCGCCTTCTCCCCCAGGCTGGCCTCCACGCCCCCCGGGGCTCATCACTGGTCCCCATTCCTGGAAGCAAGTCCCCTTGCTCCGCGCATGCACGTAAGCTGGTCCCATTCTTCCGCTGACTTCCCCTCATTCTCCCCCCAGCTGTTGGCCTCTGATGAGAACGGAGCAGCAGTATCCATGCTTCAGAGGGTCAGCGTCCTCCGGGGGGTCCCTGGTGCCGAAGGGCAGGGACGGACGGGGGTGCCCCCTCCTCTGGCCTCTGCCTCACGGCTGGGAGGGGCCCAGGCTGCTCTGGGGAGAGCGAACCACTCGAGCGAGTTCCTTGCCTCCCAGCCAGGTGCTCGCTTGGTGCCACTGGATGGTTGTTGAAGGGCAGATTTGCTGGAAGGAGAGAAGCTTCTGTGGGACTCTGGAAAGAGCCAGGGCCGAGACTGTGTGCGCTGGGCAGTGAGAGAATGGGCCTGGTTTCCAGCTGTGAGGTTTGGACGGTTATCTTATTATCTTCCTCACACAGCTGACGGCCAGGCCGCTCATTCCCGAGACGGGTGACTTGTCCTCTGTTCTCTGACTTGATAGCCTCCTCCCCAGCTAGCTCCAGGCTCTTTCCAGGGTTCCCGAAAGGATGAGCTGCAAGATTGGATTTTGCGCGGGGAAGTTCAGTAAGTGTGTCTGGAGCACATACTCTGGGCCCAGCACCCGACGTGGGGTTCATTGGCACCCCTGTGTCCTGCTAGGGCGACTCTTCACCGGGCACCTCTGTGCCAGGGGCTGTAAGGAGCGACGGTGGCCGAGCTACCCGCCCTGAGCCTTACGGCGTGGCAAAGGGGGCGCATCAGCTTAGATCGCAGTTAGGCAAGGACCGCCAAGGCCAGAGCCGGTCAGGGAGCTAGGACTTGGTTGACAATGAGGAACCAGAGAATGGGTTTCAGAGAACTTTCAGAATGGCTAGCTCATTCATTCAGACTGAAACTTCTCTCTCATTGTTCTGTGAAACATTCCAACACAACCCTGTTCTTTTGCTTTCCATTCAAAGACATTTTTGCTGCCTCAAATCATGCTGAACCATCTGGTGATCGAGACAACTTTGCATCTCCCTGCCAGGGCTAGTGGGCTCCCAGGGTGTGGGGCTGAGGCTGGCGGCCCTGGGAGAGCGAGGGGGGAGGGGTATTGCTTTTCTTTGTCTGCCCAGACCCATGCTGCCGCCCTCAGCTTTGGTCCTGCCAGGTCCCAAGTCAGTAAGTGTGGCCAGCGTTCCTGGGAAAGCCAGCATGTGCCATTTCTTGACAAACGGGCAAATTTACATTGTTCAGGATTGAAAATTATCTTTTTTAAAGATTGTATTTATTTGGGAGAGAGAGAGGAGTACAAGCAGGGGGAGGGGGAGAAGCAGGCCCCCTGCCGAGCAGGGAACCCAACTTGCGGCTGGGATCGGTCCCAGGACCCCAGGATCACGACCTGAGCCGAAGGAAGACGCTTAACCGACTGAGCCACCCAGGCGCCCCAGGATTAAGAATTATTAATCTCTAGAGGTCTTTTTAAAAGGCAACGGTCTGGTCTGATACATTTTTGAACAAATGTGCTCCTCAGGGGATGGATAAGCATTACCAAGCCCTCCCATGTGAAGGGATTGGGTGAGGTGTGGAGAGAGGAGGCCAGACCCTGCCCACAGGGAAGCTGAAATCTGTCCGGGGAGGTGAGGCAGGGAATCCTAGGAAACAGAGTGGCACTGTGGGAATAACACGTTTCAGCCGAGTTGGCCAGAGCGCCAGGACACGGAGCCATTTCTGCCTCCACAGCCTCGAGTCGGAAGGCTGTGAGGTGGAGTCAGATAGACCCAGGTTTGAGCGCTGGCCCTGCTTCTGAGCTGTGTGATTTCCGGCAAATACTAGAACTTTCTCAGAGCCGAGTTTTCTCACCTACAAAGCAGGAAGAGATTAAATACCTACTTCACAAGGTTAAAAGGATTCAATCAAGTGATGTACCTATTATAGGCCTTCGTACAGGGCCACGAGTGTAGAAGGCTCCAGTAAGTGGGAGCTGGTAGGTGGCCACTGTGGTGGTGCTTTGGGGGCTCATGCTAGGGTGGGAGAGGTGCGGCTGTCCTGGCCTGCCTGGATGTGCGGACGGCCCTCCCTTGGGTCTTGAGCATGGCCTGTGGGATCTGGGAAAGGGGGAGAAGCCCCTCTCCACAGTGTGGTGGGGATGGATTGTTGGCCCCGACACCTCCCTCAGCCTTCCACGGTTTTCCTTCTTCACAAGCGACACGCAGATGCACTTGCTGTGCAGCCCTGGCCAGGTTGCTTCGCCTCTCTGTGCTTCAGCTTCCGCCACTGTGACCGGCTGCTCACCACCATGCCCGCGTGTTGGAAGCCTTCAGTTGAAAGGACTGACGAGGTGCGAAGTGTTAGAGCCGCGGGCATCTTACCCCCGTGTTTGCTGCTCTTATTGTTGCTGTGGTTATTCTGTTACTCGCGGGACCCATTCACTCCGCTGGCCCAGGTGTTCCAGAAGTTTGGAGCAGGGGTGGGGCGTGGACCCCCCCTGCTGGTGCAGAGGAGCAGCCCAGGAAGGGGAATGAGCGGTGTGTCACGCACTAGCGGAGGTGGGGCCTTGCCCGGTGTAGCAGAAATGACCGCCCTGCTCAGAGCCAGCTGCTCTTCGTCCTCGGCCCGGTGTCGTCCCTTAAACTGGTCACTGAGGGGGGACACTTCTGCCCCAAGTAGGATGGATTTTTGTCGAACCTATGAAATTCACATGTAGTTGGGATGGCCCCGGGCTGTGAAACCAGCGCGGTCACAAACCCCAGCTGCTGGTGAGTTGTAATGAGTCATAGTAATAAATAACCGGCTACCAACCTTTGGGCTCTGGGCGGCTCAGGAGCTGCCTGCAAGGACCTGGCCGGAGGTGAAGGCTGTCCTCCCGCCACCCAGCCCTCCTGCTGGAGAGGGTTAATTGGGCTTGGCGGGCCTGTAGGCAGCGGCCTCTTTTCCAGGTTCCTTGGGCTATGGTTTTGGACGTGGAGTCAGGCGGATCTTAAATAGGATTCTGCCGCTTCCCCTTCGCTTCAGCTGCCTCATCTATAAAATGGGTCTTGTGGCCGCTGAAAATACCTGTGAAGTGCTGAGCTTGTTGCGATCACTCTGTGATTATCTTTCTGCTGATTTGGGCTGCAGCCGGCAAGTGGAAACCAGGGCCTTAGCGGCTCTTGTATTTCCAGGGCATCAAAGACCTTGGAGCCCTCCCCCACTTAAAATTTTATCTCTGGGAGAAGTAATAATTCACTCCATGTGCAAATGGAAGAATTGAGACCTTGGGAAGGTGGGTGGTGTGTCCGGGCCCCACAGTGAATCAAAAGCCTCCAGATCCCTTTCCCTTGTACGGGGTTTTATAAACCATCCAGGTATATGAAGCGTTTTGACAGTTTTAGAAAGTCACTGTGCTGAGGACCCTCGCAATCTGGTGTGTGTATTTTGATTCCCAATTTACAGATAGGAAAACTGAGGCTTAGAGAATTAGGACTTGCCCAGGATTGCATCCTGAATTTGCATCAGAGCTAGGGCTCCAGCTCAAGACCCTCGGCCTCCAAATCCAGTTCCATTTCCACTGTGCACTCAGAACTCTCACCTGGGCCTGTCTGGACCCCCTCTGCAATGATGCTTCCCTCCATAAAGTAGATCTGTTAGGGTGGATAGTCATGAGCCGGGAAGGAGAGGGTTAAATTCTTCCTAAGCACCAGAGCTGGTTTTGAGCTGGGCGCCTCCAGTGACCCCATCATTGACCCCCACCTCCTGGGTCAGGGCAGCAGGCTGTGGGGGAGGGGAAACAGTGGCTCTGATGGTCCAGTGGGGGCTGAGGGAGGGCCTGGGGGGGCAAGGGCAGGGAGGGGAAGCTCATCTCTCTTCCTCCTTGGACAAAGATGCCGGGTGGCCTTTTGGTTTCCATAGGAAGTCCCCAAGGGTCCCTTGGGGTGGGCTGTCAGTCAGCGTGGCCACAGAGCACAGGCAGCTTTTGGAGACACTGGGATCCTGGGATGTATTCTTGATTAAGTGGGAACTGGGATATTTTTACCAAGAAAGGCACCAGTAATAGAAAATGGAAATAGCAAATCAATCTTAGGGCTGGATGGGACTTTGGTCCCAGTCTGTCCCTCATCCAGGAGGAAAGGATGACACGGGTGGCCCTCAAGCCAGCATCTGGAATAAGGGGATGAGTCCTTGCTCATTTCCCTCCTCTCCCAGGTCTGTCTGTCCCGTCTGTCCTGTCCGTCTCCCAGTCCCCTGCCTTTGTTAGCTCAGACTTTCTGGCATATATAGAGCTTCTATTTGGACCCCTGTCGCCGCTGTGTCCTCTCCACATGGATGCTGAGAGAGGGCCTGAGCAGTAGGATGAGTCGCCCCGGTGCGGACCACAAGTCAGGGCAGATCTGTTCGGGAAACCACGTGTCCAGCCCAGTGCTGTCCTTGAAACTGCCACCCTAAGAAGGACACTGGAGGAAAGGATTTCCAGGAAGGCCAAGGACCCGACTTTAAGGGAACCTAATCTCTTCCCCTCTCCCCCTCTTCCTGCCCCCAGATCCCTTTCCCTCCCTGCTGAGGGGTCCTCCATACACCTGTCTCTGCCTGGCAGGTGGAAGCCTTTGATTGTTCCTGGAGGCGAGGGAGGCATGGAGGGGAAGGCCTTCTAGCTGGTGGGGCAGGTCTGGCACTGTCTGGCTCTGGCCTTTTCTAGACACTTCAATTAGTGATGTTAATTATGGCTTTGTGAGCATGGGGTTCTCCAAAGGCAGCCTGTCTCTAGCCCGCCGCTCCCCCGACGCCCGTTCTGACATTAGTCCCCAGTCTGTGAGGCTGTGCTTATTGCTCTTGCCTCTGCCCATCTGCAAGATTAAAGGTGCCGGGAAAGTGTAAATTATTAGCAGCTTCATCTCGTCTTTTTTTTGTGTGTGTGTGGTGAAAGATGCAATAACAAAATTTATCATTTTAACCATTTCTAATTGTATGGTTCAGGGGCAGGAAGTGCATTCACGGTATACATCCCACCGTCCCTCTCCGGAATTTTGCATCATCCCGAACTGCAATTCTGTCGCCATTAAACAACAGCTCGCCCTTCCCCCTCTCCCTGCCCCTGGTACCGTCTATTCTACTTTCTGTGTCTATGAATTTAACTTTCCAAGTGCCTCCTATAAGCAGAATCAGATATTAGTCCTTTTGTGTCCGGCTTATTTCCCTTAGCATCATGTTTTCCAGGTTCGTCCACATTGTACCATGTGTCAGAATTTGCTTCCTTTTAAGGCTGATAACAGTCTGACATATATATATACACATATATGTAAAATATATATTCTATCCACACACACACCACACTTGATCCATTCATCCTTCCATAGACATTTGGGTTATTTCCACCTTTGGGCTGTTGTGAATAATGCTTATGAGCGTGGGTGTCCAGTATTCCTTCAAGACCCTGCTTTCAAATCTTTTGGGTATATTCCAAAAGTGGAATAGCTGGGTGATACAGTTATTGTATGTTTAATTCTGGGCAGAACTGCCATATTGTTTTCCACGGCAGCCACACCGTGTTACATCCCGGCCAGCAACTGTCCACATCCTTGCATCCTCCATCTTAAAAAAAAAAAAAAAAAAAAATTGGGGCGCCTGGGTGGCTCAGTTGGTTAAGCATCTGCCTTCAGCTCAGGTCGTGATCCCGGGGTCCTGGGATCAAGTCCCGCATCGGCCTCCCTGCTCAGCGGGGAGCCTGCTTCTCCCTCTGCTGCTCCCTCTGCTCGTGCTTTCTCTCTCTCTCTGTCAAATAAATAAATAAAATCTTAAAAAAAAATAAATTAAAAAATTAAAAAATTCCATCATAGTGGGTGTGAAGTGGTATCTCATTGTAGTTCTCCCATCTTTTTAAGGGGAAGTCAAAGCCCTGAGAAATGCTGAGACAGGCCCTCTCTGTAGTAGAAGCAGTCAGACCCTGGGCCCAAGCTTCCGGGCCCCCCTCTTGGTCTCCACCCTCCATCTTGTACTTCCTTTGCTACTCTGTCCCCAGCCCATGAAGAGGAGGCAGGTGAGGTCCTTCTGCTGCCTTGCTCTGTCCACTGATTGTCAGGGTGCTTTCCTTCCCATCTGTCGCAGGAACGGAATGGCTGTGACCCACCGGAGGTGTCTGGAAGGTGCCTGACCTTGAGGGTGAAGAGAAGGTTTCAGTAATACGAAATTTCTTAAGAGTTGGACCATTTCAACCCTGTGCACTGGGTGCAGAGATCACGGTGCTGTCATTAGAAGGGAAGGTGTACAAACATTACAATTGATCTTATAAAGCGTTTCCAATAATTTCTGATTTTTAGGAACATGAAAACTCCCTCAGAGAGACTGTTAAGGGGGCGGGGAATAGTATAAAACTTGCTTATGAGCTCAATAGTGGAAGAGAAAACTATGCATAGAAAAAAGATTTGATAGAAATCTGCCAAATTCTGATCAGTGGCCACCTCCAGATTGACGGGAAATGGTGGCTTTCACATTTCTCTGTGTTATCCTAAATTTTGCAGATTTCCTACAATGAGCACACATTCCTTTTACATTCAGGGGAAAAAATGATAAGAAAATAAGAATGAGTGCAACCATTCATTAGGCCTATGTGTTGCAAGGGACTTCGGAGCACACGGTTCTGCTCGATGCCGTGAAGTCAGACTTGAATGGGAAGTGAAGGGAGCAGGTGTGGAGGCATGGGGGTAGGTGGCCTGGAGAGGTGGCCGGCAAACAAAGAAGTGGTGGCTACAAGGGAGCTCAGGGGCTGGAGCAGCCCCATGCCTTCCTGAGTGCTGCCCCTTGTTTCCTTGGAAGATACCTGGTAGGACACTGGCTTTGAATCATTTTATGTCTGTAAGTGGTGTGGGGAGGCTGCATTGAGCAGCGCCCCCCCCCCCCCCCCCCCCGCCCCGTGCTTTGACCTGGTCTCCTGATGCAACTGGCAGGAGGGAGAGAGGCCTGCAAACCCGTGAAACCAGGGCTTCATCAGCCCCAAGGTTGCCTTTGACTTATATCAGCTGAACTAGAACTTGCCTGGGTCCCTTGACCTCCATCATGGGAACAGCAGAAGTTGGGGGTGGAGGACAGGCAATTCTGGCTCTCATCAGGAGATGACTTTCCGTGGTTCTTGAATCCTCAGGCCCGCAGCAGAGAAAACAGTAATTGCTTGGGCAGTTGCTTAAACCTCCTTAAGCCTCTGTCCCCGCATCAGTAAAACAAGATTATAATAGTAACTATTTCACGGGATTGTTGAAAATTAAAAGGGCTCATCCCCAAAGATGACACTTGGCATGTTGTCTGCTCGCTTCCTATTGTCTGATTGAGAGCTGGGTTCTGACACTGGACTGCTGGGCTCAGATCACCTCCGTCCCTCAGCTTCTCCATCTGTAAAATGGGTGTGCCCCAGATGGTTACTGTGAAGACTAAATAAATTAATGTAAGTGAAGGTGTCTCCAGCATCCAGCAGTGCTTGGCACATAGCGGAGGCTCAGTAAATGTTAGCTGTGATCCGAGGGGGTCTTTAGCAGATCTGCACCAGCATGTCAGCCAGTTGGTGGTGGCTGGCATCTGCCAACTCATCTGATTGTCCCAGGAGTCCCATCTAATGGGTCAATGCCCATCACTTGTCAGGTATTTTGAATATCCCCCTTATTATTTTATTGTTAGCACTGTGAGCTCCAGACGTCAGGATCCTTACCAGAATCCTACCTCCTCCCATCCCTTTGCCAGATACGACTCTTCGGTTGAGGTGGTCCGGCTTCCATTTCCAAAGGGTGCTGGTGCTGCCAGGTGGGGTCCCGGGCAGACTGGGGTGCAGGCTACCGTGTGGGGATCGCTTGATGAGCATTTTGGATGAAATCAGAGACTCACTATCATACCCCTCTCCTCCCCTTGCTTCCCTGCCTTTTTGAAAAGGAGCCAAAGCCAAGAAAGAACAACCACCCATAAATAAAGGGGACCACGAAAATAACAAAAAGAAAGAAGAAATCTTGCTTTTGTGGCAGGCTTGGCTGCCGATGGGGTAGATAATGGGAGAGGAAACACGGCCTTTGCAGAGAAAAAGAACGGAACACTTTGTTCACTTGCAGAATGAATGCTGCTTGAGCAGGAGCTGCTGAATTGGGGTTTCCGATGAGTGAGCTTGTCTTGGGGGGGATGGTGGTGATTAGGTTTACCCCAGGTGCAGGTGGCCACCCACCCTAAGCCTGGGGTGGGGGAAGGGGAGGCAGTGGGGGAAGCAGCAGACCTGAGCCAGTGCAAAAAGGTGAGGCCGGTGTGTCCAGGTCCGGCCCGTGGGCCCCCCTCCCCCACTACCGCAGTGCTGCGGGCACCTTGTTTCTCCACTTTCTGCTCAAGCTGGGGAGCTAGATGCTTGAGCTGCTCTGGAAGCCCCCAGACCTTCTCTCAAGGTGTATCTACTGTGGAGCCTTGGTGGGGAGGCACATCCCAGGGAGGAGAGGATGAGGCCGAAGTGGATTTGCTGATTATTTGCAAGCCGGCCTTCTGGGTACAAGGCTATCTTCCTGTCAACACTGCCTGGTTGGTGGCCTTCTAGGTGACCGGCATTTGTGGAATCCTCTTTCTTGTGCGAACTACCCATCTTGATCACGGACCCATTTTTCTGCCCCTGCAGTGAGTGGCTGAGGCAGGAAGAGGGAAAAGAATCAGATATCTTTCCTGAGCCCCCCGGGATCTCAGGAGGCGATGTGCAGGTGCCCACTTGGAGAGGGGGCTGTGGGCTTATGGATGTGTGGAGGCTGATACTTGAAATGACTTTTAAGAAGGGTGCTTGAAATCTATATTGGTTTGGGCTGAGCACTCTGCCTGGCGGAGGTTCCCTGGAGGCTCATTCATTCATTCATTCAACTGCAACAAGATGAAGTACCCATCTGCTTGGTGCTAGGCATCCTGCTGAGTATTTCATATACACTACTTATTTTTGTTTAAGATTTTATTTTTTAAGGCATCTCTACACCCGACATGGGGCTCGAACTCATGACCCCAAGATCAAGAGTTGCATGCTGTTCCAACTGAGCTAGCCGGGGGCCGCTCCTATACATTACTTATTAATTCTCCAGCAACCATGAGAGTTGGGTCTTGTTGGCCCCCTTGACAGGTGAAGAATCTGAGCTGTAAAGAGGTTAAGTCTCAGGCATCCACTGGGCTCCTCCGTGGAGCAGTGGGAACCGGGTGCATCTGCTTCTCACCCTCCAGCTGCAGATTCTGATGAGTGGTTTGGCTCGGCTTCCTGTATCGCCTCCTTACTCCTTGCCAGCACTCTCTGGGCTGTATATTACTAGTCCATTTGTAGGTAAGCAAAGTAGACGACTTCGAGAGTGGAGTGATTGGCCTGATTTGGCCACTTGTGAGAGGGATGCTTGGGTTTGAACCGACTGTATGAGGCTCCTGAGCCTCCATGTCACCCTATACCATGAGAACTCTGTCCACGTGGCTTAGCCTTGACACCAAGCAAGAGCCGAGAGCTGCCCAGTCCACCCCGGCCCCAGTCGGGGGCATTCCTGGCCCAAATGAGACTTCATCTAGCCTGGTGGGAGAAGCTGGTTGTGTTCAGGCCGGTCCCACTTGCCCCTGTCCCCTCCTGGGGTTGGCTGGGGACTGCAGGGGTTCGTAGGAACAACACTTCACCCGCTTGGGCTCTGGAGGAAATGAGGGAGCTCCTCAGGGCTGCAGAGCTGCTGTGTCGTCGGCTGGGGAAGGGCAGGCACGGTGGCATGGACAGATAAACAGTGGCGCTGGGGACGTGGGGTTGCCTTGGCACATTCGGGACGCTTTCAGCCTGTCCACACTGCCTGGGGCCTTGGTGCCTGACGCAGGGTGGGCACCGGCCGGCGGAGATTCCAGGGTAGCCGGGGAAGGCCCAGGCAGGGTGCTGAGACAGGGCCAGAGGGAGGGAGACCTACAGGGAGCAGATGGAGAAGGAGGAGGGTGACACGCCTCACTGTCCTTTCGGGTTGTGGGTCTTCTGCGTGTTTGGCCACGCAGGGGTGGGGGAGGCTTCCCCAAGGGCGATGGGGAGCGTTCAGGGAGCAAACTCTTTTTTTTTTTAAGATTTTATTTACTTATTTATTTGACAGAGACAAGCGAGAGAGGGAACACAAGCAGGGGGAGTGGGAGAGGGAGAGGCAGGCTTCCCGCTGAGCAGGGAGCCCGATGCGGGGCTCGATCCCAGGACCCTGGGATCATGACCTGAGCCGAAGGCAGACAGCCGCTTAACGACTGAGCCACCCAGGCGCCCTTTTTTTCTTTTTTTTTTTTTTGCTTTTTACAAACATCACACTGGGTCCTCTGAATAATTCTACAAGACAGTTATTATTTGTTCCAGTTTGGAGATGGAGAAACGGAAACCTCCCTGTGGTCCCACAGCTAGCAGCTAGTAGTATGCGATGGAGCCAGGCTTCAAACACAGGTCTGGGGGGCCACAGAAACCATTTTCTTTTGGCTGTGCCAAGCAGCACACTTCCCAGCAACGCCGGAGAGGCACCCCCGCCCTCCTTTCTCCCAGAGAGCTGGGGGCCCGAGAGCCTGGGACCTGCCAGGCCGGCCGGGGAGGGAGGCAGCGTGGGGAGGGGGGCCCCTCCTTCCTGCTTTAGGCCTCTCCCTCCCGCCTTCGCTGAGCTTCTGTTCTGTGCCAGGTTCTCTGAGTATCTGCAAGCTTCTAATCAAAGCAGGTATTGGGATCTCCATTTACACACGAAGAAATGAAGTTATTGAGAGGTCAAGTCTTTTCTCCAAGTCCAAATCAGCCTTGATTTCTTTTGACTAATCTTCCTTGGCCATGACTCAAGGCAAAACCAACTAGAATCCTGTGAGCGGGGAAGACAGTGACAGATCTGTCTGTGCTGGACTGGGGCCTGGTGTCTGGGGTAGAGGGAGAGCGACGGCGGATCAGCCCGCGGGAAAAGACCTTGCTTTGGGCATCACGGAAGCCTGGCTTCAGCGGGGCCTTGGGGAAGACGGGGGAAATGCATGGCAAGCCCCTGACTTGGTGCCTACAAGCCAAGCGAGTGCTCTGCCCTTGAATGCTCTTTTGGCCTCTCCTTCCTTTGGTTCACGTTCGGGGCTATCCCCAAAAGAAGGCCTTTGACAAGCCAGTCAGCCTTGGCTGCAGCATTTCTGCTGTGCGCTGGCCCTGGGCTGGGCCTGGCTGGTGCAGAAGCCCAGACCCATTCCGCTGTCCAGGACATGGCCTTCGACGTGGTCACTGGGAGACAAGAACAGCACTGCAGGGGCCCCCTTGCACTGTGGGTGGGCTGGAGACCATATGCAGTCCTAAAGGCAGGAGGGCCCCCAGAGAAGGGACTCCAGGAAACACCTGGTAAACTCCGTTTTACCCAGGACGGTGGGGCAGGCGTGCATCCCACTGGGAGCCTCAACAGCACTTGCAGTCTATCCCTGCTGTCTTTTCCTGGCCTCTCCTCCTGGCCTGGGAGAAGACTCAGGTGCCTCAGAGACGTAGGGACAACCACGTGGGGCCATGGATGGGACCATCACAGCTCCAGTCTCTCCCTGGCTCCTTCAGTCTGCTGTGCCCTTGGACCGGGGCACAGCTCACACTGGCAGTCGGTGGAACTCAGGCCGGATCTGGGCTTCTGGGCCGGAGGTTCCGGGGAGGCTGCCGGCTCTCGCAGGCTGGAGGGCAGACGCTCGGTTGCTCACAGAGTTTACACTGGCTGGTATCGGCTGCTCTGCCAGGTGAATACCATTTTGGCCTACCCAGCACAGCCCAGGGGCGGGGGGTATTGGCCGGGGCCCTCTCCTGAGCTGGGCTAGACCAGACCAGCACACGCCCTGGATCGGGTACCCCTGGGGCCCGCAGAGGCTGGAGAGGGTGAGAGGGGCCTCTCAGGAAAGCTTTTCCCCAAGCCTGTAGCCAGCCCAGCTCCCAGCGCTGAGTAAACATCAGAGATAGGATCGGGCGTAGCCAGGAAGGGTGGCAGGGTGCGGCCTGGGAGAAGAATGGCAGGATGTGGCAGCGGGGCACCGTTCTGGGCACCCACGCCTCGGGCTATTGTTCGGGGCTGCCTGAGGCTCGTCACCCTCTGGGGCTTTGAGAGGAAGTGACATTCCCCAGGGACTCAGGCCCTGCCCCACCCCTGCCGTGGGGCTCTCTCACCCTGGCGGTGCCCTTTGGCACCACCCACTCAGCGAGCCTGGGAGTGGGAGCCTGCAGCAGAGTGTACGTTTGGTGTGGGCCCTGTGGGGAAGTGTGGTCATGGCCCTCCTCGGGGGGTCTGCCTGTCTGCTCAGGCTGTCTTCCTGTACCCCAGGGTCTGAGTCACCCGTCATGCTCCGATGACTGGAATTTATCTCTATCTTTATCTGCATCTAGATATTTGCGGGGGGAGGGGGCTGTCGTTATAGAGGGAGGAAGGGCTAAGGGTGAAAACTTCTTTGATTCCAGTCCAGCTGGGCCAGGTCGTTGGCTGATTGGGAGAGGAAGCGGCTGGTGATTTGTTTTGGGTAGAAGGGGGCCTGTGCGCGTGCTCCTGTGGGTGGGGGTCGGAGGGCCCAGGAGAGAGTTGGCTGCGGGGAGGAGAAAAGGGAGAGGACCGGCACCTGCAGTCAGCTTTGCCCTGAAGAGCCGTGTTCTGAGCTGCTGGTCCTCGGGAGCGCGGGTGCCTCTCTGTGCCTTGCGCTGGGCACAGGGTTTGGGGGGCCCAGGGCCTCCCTGCCACCAGCTCACAGACTCAAGGCTCTGCCCCATCAGGGGTGAGGATGGCTTGAACCGTCTCCCCCTATGAGGCCTTCACCTCTTACGGATGCTCAGGTGAGAGATAAGGCCAAGAGGGAAGGCGGCAGGGGGCCTGGGGAGTGGGCGCCCTAGAAGGGAAGGGTGGGCAGAGCAGGGGTGCTGATCCGTAGCCCAGCTGGTTTCGTGTCCCCATGCCTCTAGCTCCGAAGCAGGACTGTTGAAACTGGTCCTCCCTGAGCCTCAGTTTCTCCATTTATAAAATACGAGTAAGGCTAGGCAAGAGGGAGAAGACTGGGTTCCCAGGAGCACTTCCACCTGGCTGGGCGGCTGACCCCAGTGTCCTGTGGGCTTGTCCTCTGACCTGGACCTGGGGGGGAGCTGGGGGAGCCCAGTAACTCAGAGCTCCTGTGCGCCCAGGGTCCTTGGGCTTCTAGGCCTCTGGAGAGAGGGGTTAGGTGTGGTTGCTGACCTCAAACCTCCTGAAAAACCACGTGGGTAAGGGAAGCATGGAGCGTGCTTTTTTGAGGAAAGGGTAAAGGAATGGGAGGGGTTTTTTAGTCTCGGAAAAGAAGAGACTTCAGGGAAGACTCCAATAGGCTCCAAAAGGTGTGGGAAGTGTTTCTTACCTGTCCCAAGGTAAAGGCAAAGGGAAATGGACTGGCTTTGGTGCTGGGGGGTTTAAGTCGCTCCTAGGAAGAGCTTAGATGGAAGGAAGAGGCGGCTGAGTTCGGGTGGGGGTGGGCCGTGTGCCGCAGAGAGCAGCTTCTCGTGCGTAATAACGCAGACGGTCTGACCTATGACTGTTCAACTTACGGTTTTTTGACTGTATGATGGTCAGGAAGCCATAGGCATTCAGTAGAAACCATACTCGGAATTTTTATCTTTTCCCCGGGCTGGCGGTTACGCCGTACGGTGCTCCCTCGTGATGGTGGGCGGAGGTGGTTCCCAGGCAGCCACGAGACACACAATGACTGTGCCTGTCTTCCACATTCAGGACAGTGTTCGGTAAATTACGTGAGATACTGAACACTTTTATACGATAGGCTTGGTTTAGATGATCTTGCCCACCGTAGGCTAGTGTAAGTGTTCGCGTTCAAGGTGGGCTAGGCTAAGCCCGTGCCGTTGGGTGGGTTAGGTGGAGTACATGCATTTTCGGCTTAATGATATTTTCAACTCACGATGGGTTTTTTGGGACATAACCCCATCATAAGTCGAGGAAGATTTGTAATAGCTGTTGCTTTATTATGTGCCCAGATCTGCCTTGTGCTATTTTGCCAGACTGTATTATACTCGGATTATTGTATGACTATTTATTGAGCACCTGCTGTGCTCCAGGCTCTGTGCTAGACTCGGGGGCTACATTGATGAGCAAAAACAGGTATGTTTCCGCAGTGCCCTGGGGTGTGGGGTGTGGGTGGGTTCTCACGCTACTGGGCCAGTCAGAAATTAATGAAGCATGTAAAGGTATCTTTACCAACTGTGATAAGTACCCCAAAGGCCAAGTTTATGGTGCCCTAAGAAGGCAAAACAGGCACATATTATAAAGTCTGGAGTGTTAGTGGAAGACTCATCCCTTCATATTGGGTTTTCTTATTTTACTGAGGAGGAAATGAGTTCAGAGAGGTTAAGTCACTTGCTCCAGATAGCACAGCAATTGATTGGACAGAGTTGGCTTTTAGATGTGCCCAGGTCTGTCTCACCCCTGATAACTTTTTCTCTCAACCACCTGACTCTAGGAGCATCCTGGGCTATATGACAACTTCATGGATACCCTCTGTTAATTAATCTTCACGGGCACTGGTGAGATAGGGATTCTTATACCCATTATACAAATGAGACCGAAGAAGCTCAGAGTTAATTAACGTGCTTAAGGTCACACACATCAGCTGGTGGCAGAGCAGGAATTTGAACCCAGGTTGGGGAACCCAAAACTGGACCACCCACCATCGTCCCCCAAATACCCTTGTCCTCCCAGCAGAGCCTGCAGAGGTGAAGTCACCCGTGCAGGGACATGAGCTGCAAAGTGGCAGAGCGGGGACTGCATATCAACTTCGTACCTGCCACCTGGTTCTCCGTTCTCTCCTCATTTAGTTTATCACATGCAGCTTTTGCTGTCCACTCAGAGAAAAGAGAGCAGCATGGTTAGGGTCCAGAGCTTGGCGCTGACCCTCTCCGAGGGACTCCCATCTCTGTGGGCAGGGAAAGGGGCTGCTCTTTGAGCAGGCCTGTGCTCTAGGAACTCGGGAGGGAGGGAAGGAGCTGCCCAAGGACCCTCTCCCCGCCCCCCCGCCCTGAAACGTGAGACCCTGGGAGGAGCCCCTCAGGTCTAGGCTGTTGCTTCTCCATCAACAAATGGGTCCCAAGAGACCAACCGAGAGCCAGGGCCCAGTGCCCAAATTTGAGGCAGACGCCTGTGGAAATGGAAGGGGCCTTGTCTGGGCAGCGGGATCTGGCCGGGTTATTTGGTGGGCACCATGCCCTGGTGAACAGACGGACACCTCCAAGCCAGCTTGGCTGGTCACTAGGAGTCCTTTTCTTTGTTGGGGGCGGGGCGGGGGCTGTGCCATTGGGAGCCCCAGGAGGCAAGCTCCCCAGTATAAAGATAATCCCCAGTGCCCAGCTGGAGGTACTCTTGGGGGTTAAGTGTGGGTAAAAAGGCCATCAGAGCTCAAAGGGAGATGTCCTAATGCAGCACTTTCCAACAGAAATACAACTCGAGCCTCATGCGTAATTTTAAATTCTCCAGTAACCACATGAAGAAGCGTAAAAAGAAACAAGTGAAAACCGTATTTAACTCCATGTATCCAAAACATTGTAATTTCAACATATAATCAATAACCATTTATTAATGAGCTAGGTTACATTCTGGTTTTCATCCTAAGCCTTGGAAACTGGGGTGCAGTTGACACTTCCATTTGCACGGGAACTGGCCGATTACCGGCTCCGTGACCGCAGGTGGTGTGTGGCCATGGTGGTGGGCAGTGCAGTCCTAGAGTTAATTAGGGCTGTTAATCACCTCCTCTGCCTTCCCCTTCAGCCCGGGGGGGGGGGGGGTGGATGGTGGCTCAGCCTGTTGCCCTGGGGACGCAGCGGCCCGGACCACCGGGGCCTCGGGGCCCGCAGACCTCTCCCGTGCGCCCTACTGCGCCGCCGGGGTCTTGGGCTGCAATGGGAGAAAGGCTTTGAGGTAGGAGCTGGAAGGCCCTGAAGTTGGGGACAGGATGGAGGCGAAAACCCCTTAGGACCCGAGTGGGGAGTGAGGAGGTGCCCTGGTGGCCTGCCCACGCCCGGCGGAGCGGTGGGTGTGGGACGAGGTGGCGCGGAGCGGCCGGGGATCACAAGCGCACAGGCCCGCATTGTTCGCCTGTCACACTTCCTCTGGCTTTATTGCCTTTGTCCAACACCCTATTGTCTGGTTTCCTTTTGTCCCCCTTTCAGCCCCGCTGCCTTTTATTTTCCAGCCAGCCTGGTTGTTTTCATTTCTTTTGTCTGAAGTTCCTGAGAGGAAGGTTTTATTTTCAGCGGTTTGATTAATTCACAGCTTGAGCCCGGGGTTTGTTTGTTATGTAATTGCTGCCCTCAGCTTCGGGATAATACCCCCCTCCCCGCCCGCCCCGCCCCTACGCCCCCCACCCCCCACCCCTGCCCGGGGCCTGGCTGGGCGCCCCTCCCTGTGCCCGGATGGGCCGAGCCGCCCGCTTCCTGGACGCTGGCCAGGCCCCTGCGTGGTGAGAGGGGACCCCGGGGCCGGACCCCGGAGCCTCTTCTCCCGGGCCAGCGTTCTTCGGGTCCGGTCTGCCCCGCTCTCCTCACCCTGCAGTGCCCGTCCCGGGTCTCATGTCAGTCCCCAGGGCACCCTGCCCTTTGAAAGTGGCGGGAGAGGTCTGCTGTGGTTTAGATGGCATCAAATCAAATACACCTTATTCAACTATAATGTCCGTTCAGTTGTTTAATGTAAAATAGTGCACAGGGACTCACTCCTATGTTACAAGAAACATTTTGTTGTAGGGGGTTGACATGAAATACAATATGCTACACCCGCAATTCAGTTTTAAGGGCTGTTTTGCTATATCTGATTTTTGCCTTACACTCCCCCCCCAAAATGTGATGCCCATGCAAAAATGTTTAAATTTTTATTTAACAGTGCTTCTCAAACTAGTGGGTATCCGAATCACCTGAAGGGTTTGTTAAAATAGATTCCTGCTCTATCCACGGAGTTTCTGATTTGCAAGTGACCCTTGACTAACTCCCACGCAAGCCCCCAGGCCATGCTTGGACTGTGGGTCCCTTGTAGGGACTGCATTTCTACGGTGTTCTAACAAGGGGTGTTTTAACAAGGGGTGTTTACTAGTGCCTTGAAACATTCTAAACAGGTAAATTTTAGCAATTCCTAGTCCTCAGAACTGCCCATTTTACAGATGAGGAGACAGGTGTGGAGAGGTTCAGTAACTTACCTAAGGTCACGTAGTGGGTGTAGGACCTACGGATACCTAGAACTTGCTGCTGGGTGTCCCCGCTGGTCTTGTCACAGTGACTTTGGATAGGGAGCAGGTGAGCTGGGGGCCACTGCTGCTTTGGCTGTGAGCCTGGCTTGACCACCAGCACTCGCCCCCCAGGATCCTTAGCTCGCTCAGCTACTCCTGGTGTCCCAGGCAGTGGTGACAATGACACGGGGGGGGGTGTTGGGGGATGCCGTGATGGGAGCAGTGGGTGCAAAGGCTGCTTACAGCAGGGATTGCAAATGCCTACAGGGGCCAATGAGAGACTCTAAATGAGGGACTCTAGCTAGCTGAAGGAAAACATCTTTCTTCAAGCCCTACATCTCAGCCTGTTATTTTCCTACTTTTGGTAGATACATGAATATAAAAAACAGTTCACTTTTATCTTTTCTCTAAGAGGAAAAAAAGGATAAATATATATATATATATATATATAGGGTAGATGACACTTGGTTCCCCTTTTGGGGGGCAGTAGGGAGTGGTAGGGACTAAGGAAAACTGGCCTGTCCATAAGGAGCACCTGCTACTTAATTCCAGCCAGCTGTTGCCCCAGACCAACTTCAAGAGAAGTTCAAATCCAGATTATGTGATGTCTCGTGATTTTTAAATTTTGTTAGCTAGTTACAAACACACACACACACACAGATACACACACATATATATGATTTTGACTTTGCTGGGCTCAGAAACTGCCAGTTGAAAATCTCTGCCCTCCTTTGGTGGACCATTCAGCCAACCAGCTCCACCATGGCAGTAGGCAGGACCTGCTGAAGGCTGGGCCCAGTTGGCTTGTAGACCTTACCATTTAAGAAAAAAAAAAACAGCACAGGACTGAAGAATATTTTTTTATTTTTTTCACTGTGGGTTCCAAATAGAAGTTTGCATTTGGTGAGGGTGGAGTTGCCGTATCCACCATCAGTTTCCCTCTGCTCCTTCTCCCTCAGGATGTCCATGAGGAGCCCTGGCTCTGCCCAGCTGGCCCCGGATGGCGTGGGCACCATGGTGAACTGCACCGTCAAGTCCGAAGGGAAGAAGGAGCCCTGCCATGAGGCCCTCCAGGGCTCGGCCACCGCAGCTGAACCCCAGCCCGGAGACCCAGCCCGGGCTCCCCAGGACGGTGCTGACTCCCAAGCTCCAGCCCAGGTGCCCGGCACTTTCCCCGGGGCTCCTGGGTCCGTGTCCCCGCTTTGCCTCCGTAGCCCACACTGACGTGCCGTACCCGGCCTCTCCTTGAGGCTGGGCGGGCACCCACTTACCAAGCTGGGCAGACGGGAGGCAGCACCCTCTGTCTCTGGGGCAAGACTTTGGTGGGTGGGGAGGGGCTGCCAAGTTCAGTCAGGCCACCTGTCTGAGTGGTACGTGGCCTCGGTCCTGTGCTTGCTCACCCGTGTGTGACCAGTCCTTACCTCTGAGGACTAGTTGGAGAGACAGGATACATCTGCTCAAAGTTTATCTACCATATGATTTGAGAAAATCAGCCTTATTACCCGAGCCTGAGATCAACCACTGTTAAAGACAATACAATTCCTCATCCTTAAGATGAAGGCGTTCTGAACATGAGCAGGAAGGATTCTTGCAGTTCTTAAAAATCCCGATTCCATGCAAGAGCTGCAAAAAGGGTAATATGTAACTAAAACTAAATGAATGAAAATGAGAATTTTAGGGCCCTGAGGAAGGATCCAGGCTGGAGGGGCCTGTGGGAGGGGTTAGGGGGTCGGGGTAGTGATGAGGGAGACTTCCTGGAGGAGTAGCACCCGGAATTAGGCCTTAAAGAATGGAGAGGACTCTGGTGAGGAGAACTGGGGGGGTGGTGTCCTAAGGAGGGGTGGGGGGGGTCCCAGGAGTCACCCACCCAGCTGCAGATAAGGCTGTGTGCAAGGAAGTGGTGATTCATAGCTCGCTGGCCTCGACTGCAGCCGCGAACCTCATTCACGAGCGGTCACGTCCTTGATCCCAGCAACAGTCCTGACACGGGAGGTATTAGTATTTCCATTTTCAGAAGAGGGAAGTAAGTCAGGTTCAGAGAAGTTCAGAGTCTCATGTGGGATCAAGCGCCTCGTGAGTCACTGAGCCGGGACTGAGATCCAGGTCTCTGGTCTGCAAACCTTCTGTGCCTTCGCTATATCCGGCAAAGCCAAAGGTTGGGAAGGTGGGGGGGGGCCCCCCTACCCGGGGGGCTGGGTGTGCGTCCCCGGGCTACTCAATTCCCCCTGCAGTCTGCCCCCTTCTCTTGAGGGTGACAGTGACATTCAGTGTGTATTGTAGGATTGCAGCTCCCCTGAGAGCAATGGGTCCCCGGAACCCAAGAGACCGGGAGCTTCTGAGGCCGCCTCTGGAAGCCAGGAGAAGCTAGACTTCAACCAACATTTAAAAGAAGGTAAGATTAGTCTAGGGGCGCCTGGGTGGCTCAGTCATTAAGCGTCTGCCTTCGGCTCGGGTCATGATCCCAGGGTCCTGGGATCGAGCTCCGTATCGGGCTCCCTGCTCAGCGGGGAGTCTGCTGCTCCCTCTGCCCCTCCCCCCACTCATGCTCGCTCTCTCGCTCTTGCTCTCAAATAAAATCTTGGGGGGAAAAAATAAAAAAGCAGGGTAAGATGTCTGCCCAGGTTGGAGGCGGGCGTGGGGTGGGAGGTGCTAGGACTTTTGCTCTTCATCCCTTTGGTATCTTCTAGTCGTGCCAGCCATCGAGAAGCTGCTGTCCAGTGACTGGAAGGAGAGGTTTCTGGGAAGGAGCCCTCTGGAAACCAAAGATGTCAAAGGTGAAGGCCCATGTGGGTAGGCAGGGGAGGATGTCTGAACCCTTTCCCTTCTCCTAGCCGGGCCTTGCGGTCTGGGCCTATACGGCAGTTTGGGGGGCTCTTAGTCCCCTCCGACCTGGCCTATGCCCTCCTGGCTCCTACCTGGCCCTGGCGGTCAGCACCATCCCTCCCCTGGGGACTGACTGTTCAGTCTGGCCTCTTGGCAGGAGAGGCCTTGTGGGAATCCCGTTCCACGAGTATGGATTTGGACTCTTTTTTTTTTTTTTTAATAAGATTTTATTTATTTATTTGACAGAGCACAAGTAGGCAGAGAGGCAGGCAGAGGGAGAGGGAGAAGCAGGCTCTCTGCTGAGCAGGGAGCCCGATGTGGGGCTCGATCCCAGGACCTCAGGATCATGACCTGAGCCAAAGGCAGCCACCTAACCGACTGAGCCACCCAGGCGCCCCTGAATTTGGACTCGTACAGGGACCCTTGTGACCTCAGGCAGGTCACTGCCACTTCCCAGATCTAACTGTATCTAACTATATCAAACAAGCTGGACGTGCCCTTTCACTGCTGAAAATTAATTCTAGGCCACCGGGACCTCACTAACTGAATTCAAGGGCTGCTGCTTGGTTCGTGAGCGTCGCTGTTTTCCCAGTGTGGTCAGTCACACCCCCAGGGGGAGCTTTAAGACCGTGCCAATGCCCAGGCTCCACTCCACCTGCTGAATGTGAACCCCAGGGGCTGGGCACTGGGCCTGTGTATTTGTCGAAGGCTCCCTGAGTGATTCTGAGGCGAGTGGCCTGCAGCCTGGCCCGGCTGCGTCTGTCATGAGCTCAGCGGGAGGGCAGGAAGCAGTGGTCCTTTTGGGAGAGGGCCATGGGCCGGATTCTGGACTAAGCCTTACCTTCATTATCTTAGCCTCACGGCACCCCTGTGAAGGGACCGTTCTTGTGCTCATCGATAGACTAAAAAAGACGAAGTGCAGAGAAGTCGGTTACTTGTCCCACAGCCCTGGGACAGCCTCCTTTGGGATAGTTATCCACGCTGACCCTGCAGCTCGGGGCACTTGAGGACCTCTGAGAAGCGATGTGGGACTGAGATGTGTCCCACTGTCGGCATTTCCAGGGGCTGGAAGCCTCGGGTGGGGACCTTCTAGGGCAGGTGGTTGTCAGACGGCAAGCAAGCCCCCTCCGGGGCAAGGATCGTGTCTCCATCCTCTGTCACTCGGCCCCTAACAGGGGCCTGGGAAGTAGCAATTGCCCAATGAACGTCAGATGGGTGGGTGGAAGCGTGGGTGGACAGATGGACAGAAAAACAACAATTCTCACCGGTGGCCATTTCATCGAGCAGGAACCCAGGAGAGCCTGGCAGAGAAGGAGCTCCAGCTCCTGGTCATGATCCACCAACTGTCCACGCTGCGGGACCAGCTCCTGACGGCGCACTCGGAGCAGAAGAACATGGCTGCCATGCTGTTCGAGAAGCAGCAGCAGCAGATGGAGCTGGCCCGGCAGCAGCAGGAGCAGGTAGGTCCCGCTGGGTGTCCGGCTGCCTTGCTAGGGGAGAGGGGGTCTATCGGGGCCTGGAGGGGAGCACTGTGGGGGCAGACCTGGTAGTGCAGGCCGAGCGAGGCTGGGGGGGGGCAGGCCTGGGAGGGGCCGTGGGCAGGGGCCCCAGGCTGGCTGTGACTCGGCCCTGTGGGGGGCCAGGGGTTGGAAGGGGCCTGTGGGGCTCTGCGAGGGAGCACCCGCCTCACCTCCCGCTCACCTCCCGCCTCACCTCCCGCGGCGGCCTCAGAGGAGAGTGAGCTCCCTGCAAAGGGAGAACGCACTCTGAAGGTGGATTGTCCTGGTGCTTGCCCCGCCCAGGGCACGGAGGGCACGGCGCGGCAGGCCCCGGGCTGGGGCTAATGTCCGTGACCCCCCCCGCCCGCTCTTTCCTGCTGCCAGATCGCCAAACAGCAGCAGCAGCTGATTCAGCAGCAACATAAGATCAACCTCCTCCAGCAGCAGATCCAGGTAAAGAGGGGGGTGGCCAGAGGCGCAGCGGGTGACGCCAGGGACGGAGGGACGGGGTGCAGATTAAGCAGAATCACTCGGGCATGGCCCCGAGGAGGGGGCTCATTTCCACTCTGGCCCCGTGCCCCCGTCGTCTTCCTCTGTTTTAAGGGAGGGGCCAGAGTACCTTCATCCCCAACTGGGGCCGAGCTGAGGGCAGGTAGCGGGAGGTGATGTGGGGTCTGGTGGAGCCTTTCGAAGACTGGTCCTGTACTGGTCTGCATGCCTCCCGTGTCTGGGTCCCCATGCCGTGTCCTGGGCTGAGCTGTGTGGGCCCCCAGGGACTCACACAGGGTTTCTTTGCTCTCAGCAGGTCAACATGCCTTATGTCATGATCCCGGCCTTTCCCCCGAGCCACCAGCCTCTACCTGTCGCCCCCGATTCCCAGCTGGCCTTGCCCATTCAGCCCATCCCCTGCAAACCAGGTGAGTGGGGGTGGGGGTGCAGCCATTAGCAGAGGCTGTCCTAAGGTCCCGGAAGGAGCCCCGGAGCGTGCTCATGCATTCCTTTACCATGTGGCCTTCCTGGGCCTCGCTTTTGGATCTGTCCAGTGGAAGAAGAATCCCTTCTTTCTCAACTTCACTGGGAGAATGAACAGCAATAGCACTTGAACACCATGAAGTACTTGGCAGATGTAAGCGGATGTGGCCGATTTAGATGCAGTGTCCCCAGCTCTGGTCCCTTTACTGGACCGGAATAGTAACATCTTGGACATTCACTGAGGTGTCTACATTTCCCAGACTCTCACTCTCGTCTCTACCCCAACCGTGCCCCTTCTGCCCCGCCCCCGAAATTCAGCGAACACAGACTGAGCACCAACCACCTGTCAGACGCTGTGTTGTCAGGTGGCCACGGGGTGGGGGAAGGGTGATGATAAAAATGGACGTTGAGCTCCAGGAATTTACGGTCTCGGCAGGGCGAAAGGATGCCAGTAACTGGGGAATCTGGGAAGGCTTTCTAAGGAGGTCAGAAATTAGTTGGGGCCCAGGAGGTAGACTTGGGGGGGTGAAGCTGGGAGCTGAGGGTGGAAGGCAGTCTGAGGCAGAGGGCCTGGAGCCTGCGGCCAGAAGCTGCAGGGGGTTGGAGTTGAGGGGAGCGCATGACTGGGTGGTCGTGGGACAGGCCGGCGAGGGAATTTATTTTGTAGAATGCAGTCAGGCTTGAACGACTGAACGGAGGGTGTGTTGTCATACGGACTGGGTGATGGGGAACAGAGAGGGACGGGGTACCAGCTGGAGCGGGGACCAGTGGGGGGCTGCTGAGGGGCTTCTGGGGACAGCATGACAGCCTGCACTCGGGCAGAGGTGGTGGGACAGAGGCACAGATGGAATATGTAGGCCGTGATCATGGATTCCTGGTGAAGGGTCATGGGACAGGGCAGGGATGTTGCCCACAGCTGCCCCAGGAGTGGGGACAGCTTTTAGGTCGAGCCCCTCTGGTCCACCGTCCCTGTTCCGTGTGCGAGAGCAGGCAGGTGAGTTCCTGTGGGCCTGCCACCAAGGCCTGTGGGCTATGGGCACAGTTCGTGGGTCACGGACTCTGCTCCTGCCTCATTCTACACCAGGCACTCTGGGTGGGGGGACACAAAGGACTGAAAAAGTTAGGCCCTGCCTTCCAGGAATTTTCCACCTGGGGAGGTAGGGAGACTAGGAAGGGGGAGCAGGCCAGCAGCACAAACCCACTGCAGCTCTGGGTGAACAGAGCTGCTGGAGTGAGGAGGGCAGGGCCTGGTGGGGGCGTTGGGGTGCATCTGAGCCCGTGCCTTCTGGACAGAGGAGGTAGGAAACAAGCTGTGGAAGACCTCAGCTGGCCAGACTGCCACCCGCTTTGTTGGCTCCAGAATCCTAGTAACCAGGGGGCCCGGAGGCTTCCAGAGGGCCCTTCCCCAAGCTGAGTGCATCACGCCTCTCCTTAGCTCGCAAGCCCTAGATGGTGCCCTGTCGCCTACAGCATGGAGTCCACAAACTCCCAAGGTTGCCTGTCACGGCCAGTTTCCTTTCCCACGCCTTGGCTCTCACCTCAGTGCTCGCCCTCCGCCTGCCCGCCCATAGCCACTAGCCCACCTCTTGCCGCTCTCCCCAGGAAGCCTGCTCCGGGCACCCCAGCTGGAACCAGGTTCTCTGGCATGCCACCCATGCAGGCTGTATCCCTACCGGCCATGTGGTTAGTGACTTGTGTCCGCGCTTAGCTCTCCACCTCAACGGCTGGCTCCGTGATGCTGGGCTGGGTTGGGGGCGAGCGAGGTGGGCCCGGTAGGATGGAGAATGGTGAAGTTGGGTGCCACGTAAAGGGGAAAGCATGGGCTATGGAGTCTCGAGGACCTGGGTTCACAGGTCCTTGTTCCCATTTCTGAGCTATGTGGGCAACCCATTTTTCATCTGCTTAGTCTCCGCTACTCTGCAAAACGGGGTGACGTACCGAGCACCTGTTGTATGCCACTCACTAGGGATTACTGTGAGCTACTGCAGGAGACAGGCTAACACGCGGGGAGCGGCTTTCAGACCTGCACGTAGTAGGTACGGAACACAAGTATCCGTAGAGTGAGCAGAGGTGTACCTGGCCTTGGGTCACCATTGTGTTGGAACCCGAGGCTCCGGGGGTTGGAAAGGGCAGGAAAAAGGTGAAGATGCGGACCAGCGGGCAGGGCAGCGGGGGATGAGGGCATGGGAAGCCTTGGCACTCTGGGGCTGGGGAAAGCCGTGGCTGGAAGCCAACTGGGCCGGCTTCGAGCTTCTGTCCCCTTGGTGCTGCTGGGACCTCGTCAAGCAGGCCGTCTGCTGTTCTGTGCTCATCCAGGACTTTTCTCCTTGCCGCCTTTTCCGTAGTGGAGTACCCCCTGCCGCTGCTGCACAGTCCCCCTGCCCCCGTGGTGAAGAGGCCCGGGGCCGTGGCTGCCCACCACCCCCTGCAGGTACTGCCCCACCCCTCGCCTGGGATGGCTGGGGCTGCCTGCCTAGCGGGTGGTGGGGCCCTCCGTCCTTGTTCACCTGTTCCTGCGTCTCCTTGTCTGTTCCCGGTATGCCTGTCTTTCTCGCTGTTACCACGTGTCCCCTCTGTCCCCCCGTGGGGGGGGCTCTCCTTTGGTGTCTCTCAGCCTCTGATCTCTGGGTCTCCCTCAGGAGCCCTCCCAGCCTCTGAACCTCACGGCCAAGCCCAAGGCCCCCGAGCTGCCCAATGCCTCCAGTTCCCCCAGCCTGAAGATGAACAACTGTGGACCCCGCCCCCCCAGCCATGGGGCCCCCACGCGGGACCTGCAGGCCAGCCCGCCCAGCCTGCCACTGGGTAAGCTTCCTGCCAGGAGGGCATCTTATGACCCTGGGCATGTCCTTCCCTTCTGTGGGTTACAGGTTTCTGGAAAACAAGGATTAGACCTGCTGTCTTTGGCCTCTTTGTTTCCACACTTAGTGCCTCAGAAGCTCCCTTATCTCCTGGTCCCCCCCAGATCTGACTGGGCACCCCCACGTCAGGGATCCAGGCCACGGAGTCGCACAATTTCAGGGAGTGCAAGTCTGCGTTCTAGTCTGTTGGCACATGGGGAAACAGCCAGTGTAAACAGCGCCCCCTTGGGGATGTGCAGTGCAGAGGGGCAAGAGGGGATGCCAACCCCGGTGAACAGGGTTACCCCTCTCTACGAACCCTCAGCCTCCCCGCTTCTCCCATAGGCTTCCTTGGTGAAGGGGACGCTGTCACCAAAGCCATTCAGGATGCTCGACAGCTGCTGCATGGCCACAGTGGGGCGTTAGAGAGCTCCCCCAACGCTCCCTTCCGCAAGGTATGGGCCCCCCACTCCCCTGCACCGGGGCGCAGGGAACCGACAACAGATGGTGGCTGGGGTGGAAGACTCAAGTCTGAGGCCACCAGAGGGAGGGGTGGAGGGAGGGCAGTGGGGTGATGCAGAGAGGCCAATGTAGATTTCCTCTGTCAACCCCAGGACCTCATCAGCCTGGACACGTCCCCGGCCAAGGAGCGGCTGGAGGAGAGTTGCGTGCACCCCCTCGAAGAAGCCATGTTGGGCTGCGACATGGATGGTAGGACCCCGGGCTGGTGGGCAGGAGGGCCCGCCTCTGCTTCCCACGGGGGCCAGGGTGGGTCAGGTCGTGTCTCTCCCTGATGCCTTTTCTCCCATAGTCTGTCTCTGGAATCCCCTCGTGTGTCTGTCCCTTGTCAGTCCCCGGCTGGGCCTCTGCGGAGGTCTTGCTGCTGGTGTCCAATGGCGGCTGTGGGAGCCCCGCCATCGCCCCCTAGTGATCAAGTAGGAGATGACTGCCAGCCGCGGAGGCCTCGCCTTCCTTACCCCAGGGGAGCCGCTCCGCCTGGCTGACTCCACCCCTGTCCCCCAGGCTCCCGCCACTTTCCTGAGTCCCGCAGCAGCAGCCACATCAAGAGGCCCATGAATGCCTTCATGGTGTGGGCCAAGGACGAGCGACGGAAGATCCTCCAAGCCTTCCCGGACATGCACAACTCGAGCATCAGCAAGATCCTGGGTAAGGGCCAGTGGTGGGGTGTCTGGGAGCTCTCAGGGCTCCAGGAGACAGCTGTCAGGATGATGACCTTCAGAGGAGTCTGGGGTACAGGGGTCAGGCCGGACGTGCGGAGGCTGGGTCCTGGGGTTTTGTATCATCATAGGGCTCTTTGGTTAGCACCTGCACCTAAGAACTCAGGCGTGCGTGCGTGCGTTCTTTAGCCCCTGATCTCTGCCTAACCTATTTTGCTGTTGGTCCAGACCCTTGGAACTCTGGCTCTGGCAAGAAAGAGGAAGGACTGGTGTTCTCGGGCTATCCTTAGAAAGGTTTTATATATATATAAAATATATATATATATTTTATATATATATAAAAAATAATTTTTTATATATCATTTTTAAATAAGTGTTAATTTAATCTCTACACCCAACATGGGGCTCAGACTCATAAATAAGAGTCAGATGCTCTTCCGACTGAGCCAGCCATTGCCCCAGTAGAAAGGTTTTTTTAAAAAATTCTATGTCCTGACTGGAGGTCGAGGAGGGATGTAGGGCAGGTGGGGCTAGAAGCTGGCAGTGGTCTTCAAGATGGAGGCTCTCGTCTCTTGTCAACCGAGACAGTTGACAAGGTATTTTGTCTTAAGCAGGAGGCCGGCGGGGCTGTTCTTTTGTTTATGCAAATCATGCAGACCAGAGGCCTCCCAGAAGTTGCTGGGTAGTCTGGGACGTGGTAGCACGTGCCAGCTTCATTCATTCATTTGCTCAAGGGACCTCCAAGGAGCACCTGTGTTGGGCCAGGTCCTTGCTAAATGTTGGCACATAGATCACCTCATGGACTCACCTGGGGACCGAAGTCTTGGGGCCTGCGGGGGGGCTGGGGATGGTGGGCAAAACCCCACACTGACCGCCCACCCCGGGGCCTGGGCCAGGCTCCCGCTGGAAGTCCATGACCAACCAGGAGAAGCAGCCGTACTACGAGGAGCAGGCGAGGCTGAGCCGGCAGCACCTAGAAAAGTACCCCGACTACAAGTATAAGCCCCGGCCCAAGCGCACCTGCATCGTGGAGGGCAAGCGGCTCCGGGTGGGCGAGTACAAAGCCCTGATGAGGACCCGGCGCCAGGACGCCCGCCAGAGCTACGTGACCCCGTGAGTCGCGCCTCCCTGGGTGGTGGGGACCGTGCACGCGTCCCTGCGCTGCGCGTGCTGATGCTGTGTGGCGGCCTTCGTCGGGGTCTCCGGGGGTGCTGTCTGGCCTGGAGCGCACGTGTGCGTGGGCATCGTGTGTGTCTCCCGGGGCCCACCCGTGGGGCTGCAGGGGTGTAGGGTATGGGTTTGTACCTGACTGGGGGGCGCTGGCCACGTGTACCTGGAGGAAAACGTGCCTGTGAGTTACAAACTCCATGAAAAACTTCAGGGCTACTAAAAACAAAGGTGCTTCTCATACGGGGGGTGCTGACTTGTCAGAAGCAAGCACCTTCGTGGATTCGTGTAAACGGGAACCCCCCCCGGGCATTTAAGTCTGTCGCTTCCTAATGCTGAGTCCCACACGTTCCCCTGGGAGTATCTGCGGACCACGCTCCTGGCCCTGAGGCCGCTCATGTGTGCTGGGCTGTGGCTGACCGTGAATGTGGCCATCAGAAGGCAGCCGGGGGGTGGGGGGGTGGAGTGTGTGTGTGTGTGTGTCAGAGCCGAAAGCGTGGTGGTGGGGTGGGAGGGCACAACCCCAAAGCGGGTGGGGGGAGCTTTATGGGGGTGCAAAGTGAGGGTCCTTCTGCAACGCGCCTCTTCTCTGCCCTGCAGCCCCCAGGCCGGCCACCTGCAGATGAGCTCTCCCGACGTCCTGTACCCTCGGGTGGCAGGCATGCCCCTGGCTCAGCCCCTGGTGGAGCATTACGTGCCCCGGAGCCTGGACCCCAACATGCCTGTCATCGTCAACACTTGCAGCCTCAGGGAGGAGGGGGAGGCCACGGAAGACAGGCACTCGGTGGCGGAGGGTGAGCTGTACCGGTACAGCGAGGACGAGGACTCGGAGGGCGACGAGAAGAGCGACGGGGAGCTGGTGGTGCTCACAGACTGATCCGAGCGGGGTGGGCCCGGCCTCCTCCCGGGGAAGACCCGGCCCCCAGCCCATGGGCGCAGCCAGCCGGCCTGGACTCTGTTGGTACTTGGACTTGGGCCTGCCCGGGAGAGGGGCACAGCTGTGCACTTGTAGATAGCCTCCTGGGGGGAGATGCCCCCCCACCAGCCCTGCGGCCGCGCCCAGGGAGCTGCTGGCCTCACCGGGCAGGACCTGTAGAGTGGTCGGGGGCTGAGCGCCTTGGCCCGTGGGGCCCATGGCCAGCAGACACTGTATGACCTTCCCCTCCTGCAGGTCTCCTCACCCCAGGGGTATGGCAGCTCCAGACCTGTCCCCCTGGGGCCACATGCTTTGTTTCCATTCTTGTCCTGGCTGGACCAGCCCCCATAGGACCAACACCCCCCCATCCCCCCCCCCACTCCCACTCCCACATCGCTCCTCTATCACAGGATCACTTTGTGCAAAAAGGTCTGGCTGTCCCTCGCTGTCTTGATCTTCTGCCCAGCCTGTCGTGCCTCTGGCTAAGGAGTATAGATGTGTGCGTGCGCATGTGTGTGTGTGTGCGCGTGCACACGCGTGTTTCCATCTGTTCACTCATGGCGCAAGGTATTTATTGAGCGCCTGCTCCGTGCCAGGCACCGTTGCTGAGTTCCTGTGGGTGTCTCTTGATACCACTCTTGCTTCTCTGGGGGCCTCTCCGTGCTTCACTGTCCCCAAATTGCTACCTCTTTGTCAGTCTGGGTGTCTCAGGTTCTGTGTGTCCTTGTGTGTGTTTCTGTCCTCGTTTCTCTGCAGGGCTGTTCTTCTGTCTCCCTTTCTTGGGGTCTGCGCCTCTGCCCTTTTGACACCGCTGGCCGGTCTGGGTTTCTGTAAGGCCCCTGGTCAGCCCCGGGGCCCACCAGCCGCCCTGACCTCCCCTGCCTGTCCCTTCACTCCCTCCCTGACTCTCCCCTGCCCGGCCGTTCCCACAGAGCCATTTTTAGCTCCGAGCAACATGGGAATGTGCTCAGCCTCCAAGGGGCTCTGTCTTCGTGCCCCAGCCCCTGGTCCCAGCCTGAGTGCCGGGAGTTGGGGACAGGAGGATTGATGGTGCCCCCCCTTCCTGACAGTTGACAGAAGCCCTGGAAAGCCAGGGCTCCTCATGGCAGCTGGTAAGTAGGGAGTGGAAGGGGGGCTCCCCATTCTTGGGTTGGTGAGGATAAGACTCTGCCCCTCTGCCTGCTCCTTTCCCCTCCCCCACTCACACTGCGGAACTTGCCTCAGCTCCTGCTCACATGGACAAATTATTTCCCTAAGAAAAATCCCACTGGCACCTGACTCCACAAAGATCCTGAACAGCCCTTGGGTCAGGGTGGGAAGGGAACCCCAAACCCCACAGGGGCAGATGTGGCATCTGTGCCTAACCCCCCCAATCTTCTCCCCTTCCTCTCCATCCCCCCCCTTCCCTCAAGCCCAACTTCTCTCCAGGCTGTTTCTTTTTTTTATGACTGTAAACATAGATAGTGCTTTATTTTGTTAATAATAAGATAATGATGAGTAACTTAACCAGCACCTTTCTCCTGTTTACACTTGGGGAATTTTTTTGTTTTCTGTTGGCATAATAAAGACAGACCATTTCAGAATCTGGTTCTTCCGTCGGGGGTGGGGGGTGGGGGGGAGCGGGGAGGCTGGCCTGGAGCCTGAATTCCTAAATGTGCCGCCAGCCCGGGCACCACTGCCCCCTTGTGGCAACTCCGGGGAGCTTTGGGCATGGGATCTGGGAGTAAACCTCGGAGGCCAGTGAAGCCCAGGCCAAGCCTTTGGAGTGACAGATGCCACCCAGAGAGCCTGCACCCCAGAGAAGACCCTGCCCCTGCCTCCATGAGGTAAGCTAGACCTCACCACACATTGTCTACCCCCGTCCTAAGAAAGAAGGCAGTAGTGAGAGCACCAGAAGTAGTCAGGAGGCCAGAACTAGCCCCATGGCCTCTGCTGGGAGGCAGGTGTCAGGTCTCCCCTCTGGGCTTCGTCCTCTGAAAACACGGAGGTTAAGCCTTCACCTTAGTTCTTATCTCCTTTTGGAGATAGGAGCCCAGTGAATACCTAAGGAAAGTGGTGGACCCTCCTCCCAGGAAAGGACTCCCATGGGTGCCCTGAGCCCATTTAGGAGCCCTCCAGGCTACTGAGTAATGAAGCAAGGTCGCTAACGATGTGCTTCAGGGCTCGATGACCTTTGTTTTGAATGAGGATTTCAAAGGCGTACCACACTAAGAGAAATAGCCCCTTAGACTTAAGTTTTAGTTTGTCATCAGCCCTTTTAACAGTGATCAACAAAAGGACCAACTCTTATCAAATATTAATCCCATTGTATGGAATGGGGGCAGCAAAGCTGAAGGGTAATTCTAGTGGAAGAGTGAGACTTGGGTTGGATTAATAGAGGTCGTGTGTTCACAACCAAGGAGATAGGAGAGGGTGGGGGTGAGAGAAGTTAGGTGTGGTTCATTCCAGGGCCTCTAACTGGGGAGTGAAGACCCTCCTCCCCCCCCAGGAATTAGGTCCTGGCATTTTGGCTGCTGGCCTTTGCGGGTTCTTCCCAGAGCTTTAGGCCTCCTCATCTTATCTCAGGCAGGGTACAAATACAGCCCAGCCTCCCTGGTCCCCCAGGAAAAGACCCAGGTGGTCCTTGAGGAGCATGGCTGACTGCGGCGCCTGCCCTCTAGTGGTCGTGGGGAGAATTGCTCATTTTAACTTGGCACTGTCCTCCCACCCTTCAGACTCCACTACCTCCCGCACTGTGTTCTTAACCAAATCAGGGCAGTCTGTCAGGACCCTCCCAGCCAGGCTCACCCTCATTCCCTGCCAGTCCTGAGTTCTTCTCACTTCCCTATTCCCAGGTCCTCTGTGGCTTCAGGGGAGCCTGGGGCCAATACTGTCGTCCTCCCACTCTAGGAACCCTTGTCCTGCCCTCATTCCAGCTGCTGGGATGGAATCACATGCCCTGCATGCTTTTAAGATGGACAGTGCCCTCCACGAGGACCTCTGGTTGGTACCCTGGAGCCCGATCCCTCCTGTCCCAGGAGAGGCAGGATAGGGTCAGGTAGGCAGTGAGGCCAGGAACAGAAGGTCCTGGTCATTACCAGAAGGCTGGGGCCTTCTCTGCCCTCTCTTTGCAGGAGGCACAGGCCGAGGGTCAGAGCCCAGCCGAGATCAACCTCTGCCCTGGTGTGCTTTGCCCAGAGCTCCTGCTGTGTGTCCAGCAAAGGTCTGCGAGAGTAGAGCCCAGCGCCCCCGGGAGTTGCCAAGGCCTGGTGCTTGGAACCAGGGGGGCAGGGGTGCTGGTTAGTCTCGGGTGGCAGTGAAAGGAGAGACAGGACTCCAGGCTTTGAGGGGGAGGGGCCTCCTAAACTACCCCCCCCCACCCCTGCCCCCACCTGCCCCCTCTCCGGAAGCACTGGAGGAATGAGGATGTTTTCTCAAAGGCAGTGGGATGGTGCCTGCAGGTTCACTCCTTTGGTGTAGGTGGTGGCCGGGGCCGTAGGGGCACAGGATGGTACCTGGGGGGCCCTGTCCCAGCCATTCCCTGCTCACCACTGCAACACCGTCTCCAACGCTGTGACATCAAGGCCCCAGGAGGCTGGAAACGAAGCTGCCTTCCCAGTGGTTATTTCTCCCCTCAGCTCCAGAGGTGGATCTGAGAGGAACAAGCAGGGTGGGCACTGCCCTTTAGTCCACAAGAAGGCCCTGCCCACGAGCACCTGACCCCATGGTACCCCTGAGGGGCCCTGCCTGCCCAGCCCCAGCACTGTCCCTAGGCCGGGGCCCACCTTTTCCCCCACGTCCTCTCCCGTACCCTTCCTGGGCTTGGTACGGCTACCCCTGAGGGCCCTGGCCACACTGGATCACCATGACCTTGAAGGCCCCAGCTGCGGGGGCTAGCTCTGCTCCAGCAGTTTCCATGGCAGCCGGTACTTTTGCCGGCAAAAGCCAAACAGCCAGAGTCTACCTGGCAGGCAGCCACTGCTCTCCCCGCTCTTCAGGGCACCGGGCACCTTCCGGGGGGCCCTGGGCACCTTCCGGGGGGCCCTGGAGGCAGCGCTGCCTCAGCAGCCTGGGCTGCCGAGAGGGGTACCCCGGCTCTCCTCTGAGCTTCTGCTCTCCCTTCCCTCTGGCCATCTGAGAGAGTAACCGATTCATTCCAGAAATCACCGTTGCCTGCTCTCCAGCAGAGCAGCACCCCCGCCCCCTCAGCGGCTAGGAGCCAAAACCGGCCCAGGAAGAAGGTCCTGAGTGCGTCCCCGCAGGGTCTCACCGGTTTCCCGCCTGGTGAGGCCCCAGCCTAGCTCCCTTCCCCAGTAGCAGTGTCCTCCTGGGCTCCCCTTATTCTAGCAAGACGGTCAAAGGCAGGAGTGGTGAAGGCACTAGTCCAGTCCAGACCTATCCCAAACCAGGAGCCCAGGCCTTGCGAGCCAGGTGCACGGAGGGTGGGGTAGGAAGCGTGCAGCCTCAGGGACCCCTGGAGGCACGGGCTGCAGCAGCCCCCCACCCCCCACCCCACTGCGGGAGAACTAATCCATCATCCCCTCTATGTCAAAGGCAAATCCTCACTGTAGGCACTCAGACACAGAGTGGTCCAGAAATGGCCATTTTAATGCAGAAAACCATGATAATTTACAAATGAATCACTTTTTTTGGGCCAGAGCCAGGAGGCTGTGAGGGCGGAGAGGAGGTGGAGGCCATTGAGAGTCCGGGGCCATGAGCTCAGCACCTTCACGACCCATCCTACCCAGGCTCTTGGATGCCCGGTGAGCCCCGGAGTCCCTAGCCCCGGCCCCTTGACTCCCACTACTCATTTCCTAGTGGGAAGTGCTTGGGTCAACTTCAGGACAGAAGGTGGAGAGGGGGAGACAAATCCTTAGAACTGAGGCCCTGGAGGGCAGGGCAGGGAACGAGGCAGGAAGCTGCTGGCTGCTGTTGGCCACCCCCCCTGGGTTCCGTCCCCCTCCGGCCAAGCACGAAGCAGAGCTGGGCTCTGGAGGCCCAGGAGGGCACCACCCCCTTGCCTTCCCTCCCAGCAGGTGGCAGAGAGACAGAACACAAGCACAGAGCAAAAAGGGCACGGGAGTAGAAGGAGCACAGGTCCTGGAGCAGAGGTCTGGGAAGGGGTGGTTTGATTGGATCTGGCTTGGAGAAAGGGAGGGATCTCAGATGAGGCGGCTTTGGGGGGAGCCGTTAAACCCAGTTCTAGACCATCCCCCCCAAGATATGTACATCCATCTGTCAGAGTTGGCATGATGCTGGTTTGGGTTCATCAGCACCTCCCACGTGAGGCATGCAGGGGGAGATGGGCTGGAGGCTCAGGGCACTGGAGGTAGAAAGGAGCCCTCCCACCGCCCCCTTTCCCCAAGCCAGGAAGGTCAAAGACACATCTAAGGCAGCCCCGATTCCAGCCTGGCCTGAGGCCAGGAATACTGGGCTTCCCAGGGGTGGTTGTGGTCCAGGCCCTGGCTGACTACAGGCACTTCCCCAAGCCCCCCAGCCCCCTCCCCCCAAGTCTGGCAAGGTGAAGGGGACCCCCCAGAGCTGGGTCCTATCAGCCCCTCCAAACAAAGCATGTGGTCTCCAGCAGCATCCACTGGGGGCTGGCGGCAGGGGTGGAGCCTTCTTCCTGGACACCCACCTGTCCCCTCTCCCACCTTGTCCAAGTGTGTGGCCCCCAGAGCAGGACAGAGCCCTGGAGAACAGGTCTGGCCGGGCAGATGGGTAAGGGAGAGATGGGGAAGCTGGTCACTTTGGCATCTCCAAGGCTGACACTTGAGGCTTCACCTTGAAGTACTGGTGGAATCGGATCACTGCGTACCTGCCGGAGGACGAGAACAGGAGCCCGGCTGAGAAGGAAAGCCAGGTGGGCCCGACCCGGGGGACTCTCACCGTGAGCAAGTCTCACCAGCTCAACCCCAGGGCAGGCAGAGGTTTGTTTTTTTAACTTTATTTTTCTCCTTAGATTGGACTGGAGCATCCCTTCCCCAAATGCTTTTTTTGTTGTTGTGTTCTTTAAATCCCTTTAAAGCTCTCCAAGACTTTTTCAGTTAGCAAAACTGAAACTCTGTACCCATTAAACAGCAATTTCCAGTATCTCCCTCCCCACAGTGCAGGCTTGGCAAAAACCACTCTACTGTTGTCTTCTTTAAAAAAAAAATTTAAGTAAACACACCACATGTGGGGCTCAAATTCATGAGCCCAAGGTCAAGAGTCGTATGCTCTACTGACTGAGCCAGTCAGGTGCCCCCCTACTCTGTTTCTATGAACTTGACTAATTTAGTTATGTAAGTGGAATCCTACAGTATTGGTCTTTCTGTGACTGGCTTCTTTACTTAGCCCGTCCTCAGAGTTCGTATGTTGTAGCATGTGACATGGCTTCCTCTCTTTAAAAAGCTGAGTAATATTCCATCGTGTGTAGACCACACTTTGTTTCCCCATTCAGCCATCCATGGACATGGGGTTGCTCCGCCTCTTGGCTGGTGTGAATAATGCTATCAACATGGGTGTGCAAATAGCTCTCTGACCCCCTGCTTTCAACTCTGGCTACACACGCAGCGGCAAGAATACTGGATCGCCCAGGAATTCTATTTTTAACTATTTTTAACTATTTGAGGAAGCACGGTATTGTTTTCCCCAGCAGCTGCGCCATTTTACGTTCCCACCAGTGGCGTCCAAGGGTTCTGATTTTCTACATCCTTCCCAACCCTTGTTTTCTGTTTATCTGCTAATAGCCATCCTAGGTGTGAGTGAGATCTCACTGTGCCTTTGACTTGGATCTCTCCAGTCGCTGTGAACACTGTGAAGTCAGGGTAGTGACTCCTTTCCAGCTGAGGAAGGGGGACAGGGCAAGAAGACTAGACCAGTATGGAGAAACACTAGACAAAACGATTCCTGGTCCTTAAGGACACGTGTACTTGATGATGGAGCCAGGAGTCCGGAATCCGGTACGGTCTCGGGGCAGACCCTAGTACCTCACTGGAGGAGGAGCCGGGCCCAATATTGCACCTGGTAAGCGCTCAACCACCTGAGTGACCTCAGGGAGTCACTTTTGCTCTCTGGAAGAACTCTGTCCTCTCTGCTATAAAATGAACAGGTTTTTCACCACCAGGCTCTGTGGCTAAGAGCAATGGCCTAGGTCGTAAGATGGAGGAGGGAAAGCGAATCTCCTACGAGGCACAAGGGGAGGGTTCAAGAACTTTTGACTACTTTCAGAGTGGTGCTCTGGGCTCAAATGTTTCCCCTAGAGTGGTGACTCCCCTGGATACGAGGTGGCTGGAATGGGGACAAGTTAGCAGAGCAGAGGAAGGGACTTTGGATGTTCTCCCTGGGCTGTCCTTTGCCCCCACACCCTTGGCTCAAGCTACTCCTTTCCCCCCTCCCCACCACCCCAACTCGCCCCCTGTACTCACCTGAGGAAATCAAAGTCGATGGTGGAGAACTGGCTCTGGATGAGGGCCCAGAGTGCCCAGAAGAAGTGAGATGCCTGGACAGGGAACAAAATGAGTCAGCAAGGCAACCACTCATGCCTGTCATGAACCCCATGGAGCTAGAGGAAACGGTCACCCTGGAAGACACAGAACTAGGACACTGGCCGAGACATGATGGGGTCTCCCTGGCACAAGTCAGGGGAATTCTGGAGGTCAAGTCACTGGACTGCATTTGGGGGCTTCACTCCCTTGAGAAAAAGGCAGAGTTCTACCTGCCCCAGTAGGGGTCAGCGTAATGGTTCTAGAACTTTCAGCTTGTTCCCCAGCCTGAGCATAGCTCCATCCCTGGCTTCTCCCCTGCCCAGGGGAATCTCCGGGGATCTTCAAGGCCAAGGTACCAGGATGAGATGAACCCCTGCCCCAGAGCACAGGCCCAGTCCCACGGTCATCAGGAGGAGCCCCTTAACTGACCTCCTCCACCCCTTTTCCCTCTTCTGTCCAGAAATGGGTTGGGCTGAGAAAGGAGTATAGATGTGGGAGCAAGAAGCCCTGAGTCTGGGCTTTGACTAAGCCTTCAGCTGCTCTCCCTCTGGCCAGAGGCGCCCTCGGGGCCAGACCACCCCCCCCAGGCTCAAGAAACCAGAGCCTGCTCTCAGCTGTCCGTGGGCAAACAGCAGTGACATCGTGACTATCCCAGGCCAGGGCCCCCCCACCCACATCCCGCTCGCCCTGGGGTTGGCTGCATAGCACCTCCCCCCACTTTTCAGGATTTCAAGGGGCATAGATCAATTAGCCACATGTCAATGATTACATGGAAACCTTTAGCAAGAGGAAGGCATAAGTGGAACAGCTAAGGGGAAGAACCTGATGGAGAATCGGTTTTGTGCCAATGAGGAAACCAGGAGAGGTAATCCAAAATGACACGTAAGTAAAGATTCTACTTAAGCTCCATGATGTATTGTGAAATCCAGGGCAGTGGACTTGTCTTCTTGCTTCTACGTGCCTGACATTAGTAAGACTAGTTAGCAAGCCCCTGGACACACACTGGAGGAGACCGGGCATGAACCGGGTACCCTGGGTAAATGGCACTCAAAATCAAGAACTGACAGCTCAGTAACTTGAGCAGGAAGAGCCTGATGGGAGAGGCTTACATGGAGTTGAGTCAGTGAAGGTAGCTAACAAGGAGGATTAGAACTGACATTCTTTATCTCCTCCAAAGGCTTTAAAAAAAAAAAAAAAGCGTTTAACTGCAGCATGAAAGGCTAAAGTTAGATGCTAGAGAGAACTGCTTGTCCAAATGAGAGAACTGCTAAAACAGGAAGCTGGGCTCTTTCTTGGAAATCTTTTCCTAGAAAGGAGAAAGAGACTTGACAGGGTAGGGAAAAGCAGGCAACAGGGCATCTCAGTATTCTGGGGATGCCCAAGAGGGCTCTTCCCAGACCTCACCTCGGGTCCTGGGGTCCCAGGACCTCACCCCTCACCCCGGCCTCTGCTTCCTCCACCCTGGGCTGTGGGAGCAGAGGAGCTGGGGTGGGCCCCTCCTGGCCCCGACTTACCAGGGCAAACTTGTTGACTTGCACATAGAGCCTCTCCACCTCCCTGGGGGTCACGGCCATGCCCTTCTGTGCCTGCAGGTAATAGCGCAACCACCGAAGCTGGGTGTCCCGGCCCGGGTACCGGCAGTAATCCACCTCGTTCACACCTGATGGGAAGCAGTCACAGGGCAGTTGCTGGGAGGTGGGCCCACCTGGGGAGGGGGCTCCTCCTGCTCATCGGGGGTTCCCCGCTCCCCTCAAAACCTCCACGTACATCCTGCCGGGCTGTGCCTAGGAATACAGCCTCCTGCCCACCAAACTTACCCTATGTGTGGAGCTGGGGGCGCTGCTTTCCGTGGGCTGGAGGAAAGCACAGAGGCAGACTGGTTGTAGGGCGAGGCATGGTCTTGGGTGTGACAGGGACCCCTAAGACGGCATCACTGTACCCCCGTGCCCTTTATAGGAACTACGGCCCACAGGAGGTGCTCCATCACAGCACCATGTCAGGGGCCTCCCCTTTGGTGGGATGCTGACCAGTGAGCCCTGCATAAGGCCTTCCCTCCCACTGCCTGGAGTCTCTCATTTAGAAGCGTGGGGTCTCCGACTCTGCCTCCTGGACCAGTGTTGAGCTGGCTCCTTCAAAACCTCGCCTGCAGAGCTTGCTAAAAACAGGTTCCCAGGCACCTCTAGCCCCCTGTCCAATTCTCCAGATGATTCGGAAATGCAGCCAGGCTTGGAACCCCTGGACCGGGTGGCTTCGATTCCTTCTGGTCCTGCCCTTCCTTGAGTCCTTGAGCTGCCAGCCCAATGCGCACCAGCCACATCCCGGGCCCTGTGGCAGCGGCTTGCCTTTGAGCTGGGATGGAGAGTCGTAGTTCACTTAAGACAGGACCAGGACCTGGCCACCTTGCCCATGGTCTCTTCCTCCCTCTCCTTTCCTCCATGTCCTTCCCAAGCTTCCCTCATACTCCTGGAGAAACAGTCTCCTGGGGCCCCAAGAGGATGGCTGGGAAAGAATCCCCTGGTGCAGGTGTAGAAACTCAGGCCCAGAGAGCAGAAGCTCGCTCCCGGTCAGCCAGGTAGAGGTGAGGTCACGGTTAGAACTCTTACCCCTGCCTCTCAGAACGGGGTCTCCCTGCTCCCGAGAACCCAGGCGTTCTCCCTCCCCAGTTCCCAATCTCCTTCGCTGCCTTCCTCCTTCCTTCGCAACCTGGGAGCAGGATGCAATCTGCCTCTTTGGAGAAATTCCAGCTGGACCTTGCTCTATGTGGTGGGTGAGGAGGGCTTAAAATGCTTCAGAATGATCCCTTCTGGAAAGGCCAGCGGGTCTGGCAGCTGCGCGCTCAGAGGCCCAGGGCCTCTGCTCGGTGCCACACCCCACAGCATCATGGCTCTGCCTAGCTGAGGCCCCACCGTCCTATGGGTGCCTAGATGCAGCTGCTGGCCACCCTGGGAAGTCATACCTTCAGGTGCAATGAGCGCTTGCCAGACCTGATCACCTGGGGTTCTTGAAGGGACACAACTGGCCAGGCTTGGGCTGGGGAGTGGCCGAGGCTGGGCCAGGTGGCAGTTTTGGAGCTGGCCTGGGTGTGTCTCACCTGTCCTGCACCCCAGGGGCTGGCCCTGTCACGCTGAGCACCCCACACTGCCAGTCGGATGATGTCCCTCCAGCCCCAGGGTCCAGCTCCATCCATGGGTTGCCTCTCTGGTCCCATCAAATTGTTTAACAATGAAGCCCTCAAGCTGGAAAAACCTGCCCAGCTTCCTCACACAAATGATTCTATTGTAGATCCTGGGCCTTTGCTGAGCTGGCTAGCGCAACAAAACAGCCCTCATCCAACCCCATCCGCTCCAGCGCTGGTCTCCCTTAGCTACCGGCAGGCTTCCCTGCCTAGTACCAGCAAACACCAGCATGAGGCTTAGCATGTGCTACACGTGTGTGTGTGTGTGTGTGTGTGTGTGTGTGTGTGTGTGTGTGTGTCTCACGTTGATGGGAAGAAGTAGGTACTATTAATATCTCCACTTTCCAGAGGCCTAGAGAAGCTAAGTGACCAGCCCAAGGGTCACACAGCTAGTAAGTTACAAAGCCAGGATTTGAACTTGGACAGTCCAGTTGCAGAGTATATGCTTTTCACAAATTCCTCCTAGATGATTCTCATCAGGCCACCAGCTCGTTCTGCTCCTTCTCTGCATGCAAGACCCTTACTCACGATCGTGCAGCTGATGCTGGGAGAAGGCAGCCTGGGTGAAGGGGCAGGCAGAAGCTACCTCTGCCCAGGGGAAGGGGGCTTTTTCTTAAGATTTTTTAATTTTCTAAGGTAATCAGCCGATGTGGGGCTTGAACTCACAGCCCCAAGATCAAGAGCCGCACGCTCCACCAACTGAGCCAGCCAGGCACCCCGGGATCTTTTTCTAACTCACATGCCAAGCCCAGTGTCCTTAGGGGTCCTACGGAGGGCACATTCTCCTGATTTGTACCAAACTGCCAGATGGGCTAGCAGGGGTCGGCTCTGTGTGTGTGGGTCCGGCCTCCCCCATGAGACTTGGCGCTCCCTCAAGGCAGGCTGTGCCTTCCTCCATGAGTCGTGAGATTGTGGAGGCCAGGGGCTGTCAGGTCTCTACCCAGCGAGGCCAGAACCCCCTCTCATCCTCATCCTGGACCTGGCCATCCATCACAAGGAAAGTATCTTGAACAAAGACCAAATAGCAATACCCTTCTCACCTGCAAACTCATTGAAATGGTTGCCAATGTCAAAGGCCTGGTAGTTGTAGCCGGCGTACTCATAGTCAATGAACCTTACGTGACCTGCGAGGCAGGAGAGAGGGATGAGGGTCGGTCCCCGGAGATAGGGGAATGGCCTGGTCAAGTCCCCACAGACCTCCGGAATGCATGCACGGACTCTGGCTGGCCTCTGGTGGCAACCCAGCCCCCACCCTCCCCAGTGGCCGCCTTCGACACTGTTCTTTTGTCCATCTGCCCTCCGGCTGTCCCTCACACAGGTGGATGCTCAAGCTCCGCTCATCTACAGATGTCTGTCCTCAGCATGGCCGAGGACCAGAAATAAAGGCCAGGGCTCCCTGGGGCTGGAGCTCTCATTAGGCACACAGGAAGGTTCTGTCTCTAGGAGGGCCTGGGCCACCCCAGATGCCCTCAGAAGCCCAAAATGTTGTCGGCGGGGAATGGGTCAGGTGGCCTCACATCAAGGACCTCCACAAACCAGTTTTGAGTTCTTTCTGGGCATAGGTTTTTCTAAGTGGAATTTTATTTCCTTTTCCCTTTCTCTCTTTTTTTTTTAAAGATTTTATTTATTTATTTGACAGAGAGAGACACAGCGAGAGAGGGAACACAAGCGGGGGGAGTGGGAGAGGGAGAAGCAGGCTTCCCGCGGAGCAGAAAGCCCGATGTGGGGCTCGATCCCAGGACCCTGGGACCATGACCTGAGCCGAAGGCAGACGCTTAACGACTGAGTCACCCAGGTGCCCCTCTCTTTCTCTCTTAAATTAACTTGAGATCTAAACTGGAAGGTCGCGTTTTGCTTGTTCAAGGGCCAGTCTGAGGACCGGCACCCGGAAGGCAGCTGATCACTCAGGCCCGGCCCAGCTGCGGCCCAGCCAGAGCCCGGGAAGCCGTACCTTTGGTGCTGTCGTAGATAATGTTCTTGCAGAGCAGGTCATTGTGACAGAAGACCACAGGGGAGTCCAACTGGGACAGGTGCTCCTTCAGCCAGGCCAGCTCCTGTTCCAACACCTCCACCTGGGGGACATCTGCGGAAAGGCTGGGCAGCGGCCAGAATGGAGGCTAACAGTAAGACAGGCTGCCACTGGGCCTCTGGAGCCCTGAGCTCTGGCCCTGTCACCACCTGTTCCTGCAGAGGACCCCTGGACAAAGGGCCCACCCTTCAGACCCTCACTTTTGTCCTCTGGCGCTAAGGTGTCCTGATCTCCTGACTTCCTGCAGTCACTCTAAGCAGCTTATTAAAACACGGGCGTAAAAGCATTTTGCAAAGCTTGTATGTCCCCGATCCAATGGCATCCCTGCTACTTCACGAAAGGGGGAGGAAGGTAAGGAAGGAGGCACAGAGAGAGGACAGGAGGGGGGAACAAGGGCAGAGGGGAGGGCTGTGAACAGACCCGCTTTCAGGGTGCTGGGGAAGATGCCTGCAAGGAGGTGTGCTCCAAGACTGTCTGGGGGAGGCATCACAGTGCCCTGCAGAGGGCGCGGACACTCCTGGCTCGTCCCCCTCCCCTTCTAGCAGCTGGTGTCTCAGGTGGAAAGGACCAGGGAGCTCATAAAGCCTAACTTCTCATCTCACAGAGAGACCACTCAGGCCCACTTAAGAAAGCAAACAAACTGCTTTTTGGGCTCACTCCTACAAGACCAAGGAATATTAGGGCCTTTCAATCAAGCATTTGCTCTGAAGCTCCCTCGTGACTTGTCTCCTCCACCCTGAACGAGGAGCATGTGTGTCCTTGTCCCAGACCACGCGTGCGTGGGCAACTTGCAGGCAGGAACACAGATGACAAAGGCCAGCCCTCTTTCTGCCCTGCCCCATCCCGCAGCACCTAAGGCCTTGCTGCTGAAAGAAACCCATGTTGAGGAGTGAATGAATGGATGGGTCAATCGGTGCTGGTAGCAGAGGCCATGTGGAAGTTGGTGAGGGCACGCTGTGCTGGGATGCTCTGAACTTTGGTCCCCAGGAAGCACACAGGACTGTGTACACTGAAAAGCCAAATAGTTAGCACAGCCCTTAAAACCCCAGAACCACCAATGGGTGGAGGGGAGGAGGCTGGGGTTTTATCTCCTGTTCTGTCTCCATGTAGCTCCTGTTTGCTTTCTTATCCGGGGCAGCCAGAGTACATGCAGGAGGATGAGCGTGAGATCCGTCCTCCCAACCCTCCCAAAGGATGCCCCGTCAGCCCCTCACGCAGCCCAGAGGCCAAAACATGGCAAAGAGCGTTCGGCAACTAAGGCATCCCCCTCTCCCCCTGGGAAAGGATGAGCGGCAGGCTCCCTCCCAGGCTTTGAGAAGGTCAAAGCTAGAGAGGATCTTAGGCCTCTAGTGCAAGTCTTTGGGGAAATGGAGGCTCAAGGAAGAGGGCAGAGGCGTTCCAGCTACCAGATGTTTCTTGCACAGCTGGACCCTCTTCCCCCTCACCCAAGGGAAGCAGTCCTCAGCCTGTTCATGGATGCAAAATCAAGCGGAACCTCCTAACTGTGAGGGCCTCGGTGCCCCTCAGAGGCTCTGCACAGGCCACTCTGAACTGGGGAGAGTCTAACAAGGGGGGTGATCTGGGGGGAGGGGGGGCTTCCTTTAGCCTCACTGGAGTTTATCTCTGTCGACCGGTCTGCATAAACGCATTTCAGTCTTGGCTCTCCTTAAGAAGATACCTTTCAAGATTTTTTTTTTCTTTTCTTGGTCTAAGACCATCTAAAGATAAGAATTAGGAGGGCTCCTTTGGTTTGCTCTGGTCTCAGCCTGAAAAACATGCCTTTGACATCTAAGATACCTGCTGCCCAGGCCCTGACCCCCACCTTACCCACCCCAAGGCCACACAGATGGTTACTGTGGGAGCGGTCCAGGCCTTCTATCTCCCTGGGCAGCCTCCCTCCCCTGAGCACTTGAAACCCCGCCAGCTTCGCTACCTTCAGCCCTGAGCCCACTAGACTTTCTCAGGGCTGTGCGGTTGGCAGAAGAGTGGCCACCACCGCGTCATAGAAGCTGTCACACCCCAGGCGGCCTGCTCCTCCTACCCTCTGTCCCTTAGAGGCAGCGGGGGGGTTGCGGGGGCTGGCCACCCCCCCCCCGGGAAACCTGGGGGTTCCTCCTGATGAAGACACTTCTGCCTGCCTGCCAAATACCCACTCAGCTCGCTGGATCTGGGTGGAGGGAAGTACCTTCTCCCACAGTGGACTGAGTGTTGGAGCTTCCCGGCTCATCACCTCTGCCCTTATACCACTCAACCCATCCCCATCTCCTCCTGATGCCCCCAAAGCAGCGATCACCCCCCACCCTCTATGCCCAACCAAACACCAAGGCCACCAAAATCTATTTCCACAGGGTGCCTGATGCATCCCCCACTCTCCGTCCCCCCCACTCCATCCACCACCACCACCATGAAGCTGCCCGTGGATCCTGCCCATTCAGTTACAACACTCCCTGAGCTGGTCGCCCTACCTCCAATCCCTACCCCCACTTCCCCAAATGGCACCTGATTCTGTCCTTTACAATGCCAGAGAGCTTTCTCCCTAAACCACAGTCATGGTCCCTGGCTCAGAGGCCTCCACAATGACTGCTAAATGAAATGTTGGCTCCTTAACCTGACTTGGAAGGGTCCTTCCGGTCTAGCTCCAACCCACTTCCCACAGCCCTTCCCAATCGCTCCTGAAGGCCCGCTCCGGCCACCCTCATCCACTGGCCACCATGAGCCAAGTGTGTTCACACCGTCTCCGCCAGCCTGAGCGGCCTCCCTTCCCAGCTCTGCCCCTCTACCTCTGCCAGGAAGACTGGCCCTGGTTCTCTCACCGCCACATGCATTACACGCCCTGCCTTCTTTTGTCGCTTCGCACGGGCAGGTCCTATTTACCCAGATGGTTCCTAAGCTCCTTGAGGGCAGGGCCAATGTCACGTCCGTATTTTTCATTGTTTTAAATCACAGTTGATGTTTGTGAAATGCAGGATTGACTAAATCAGGGTTATTAGACTGCGACTAGAGCTCAAGAGTTTCATCTCATCCAGGTGACTGCTCATCACAGCCCCGCTTGGGGCAGGTTAGGCAGTTTAGGGCGGGCACCGTCCCCTAAAGAGGCTCCGAGAAGTTAAACAACTTGATTTGTCAAGGTCAAATGTATGACAAGAGCAAAGGTAGTCGGTCAGCTCTTCTCCAGGGACCACTCCGCTCCCAACAAGGTCACCCCTGAAGGTTACACAGTGACAGTACAAAGGAAGCTAAAGTAGCAAGGGTCATGCCTGAGCAGCAGGTCTGGACTCTAGCCCTCGAGCTGCCACTGACCTTGGGCAAGTCCCACCCCCTCTCCAGGCCTCAGTTTTTCCATCTACCAAATGAAAGTGGTGGGCTGCACGATCAGAGGGTCCTGTTGACTCAGACACCCCAGGGTCCTGCTCTCCATGTGTTGTTTTAGCCCTAAGCGATAGGCAGTCCTTGTCCCAGAGATAACATTTGGCATCGAAGGTCTGAATGTGGGGCATCCTGGACAAATAGTCCTAAAGCAGTGCTTGATAATCATTAAGTGGGAGGATCCAGATAAAGTCACGCGTGCGTGTGTGTGTGTGTGTGTGAGAGAGAGAGACAGACAGACAGACATACACGATTGAGATAGAGTTAATTATTGTCATCTTAGAGGAGGGAAGGAGATACCCTACTCCCATGAACCTTTGGAACAAGGGAGATGTTCAACCCAGCAGGGAACATGGAGGGATCAGAGACTCACTACTGCCTTCCCCTGGAGGGGGCAGGGGTGACCCACTCTTCTCTCCAACTCTCTATGCCTCCTCCAGCACTCAATGCTATGCTGGGGAGCCAGGCAGCTGAAGGCCAGAAGGACTCTCAGGTTGCTGGCCAGAGAGCCTAGCTGTCTGGGAGCCCCGGCTTCCCTGGGGAAAGGCACTGTCAGGATGGGTGGAGTGCCAGTGAGGAAACTGTAAGCTGTCAGTGTGAACAAGGTGAGGAGCAGGGTCCCCAGGGGCATGTGCGGACGAGAGGCGTCTAGGCAAGTAGCAGGAGTCTTGATGTCCCAAGGGCTTGTCAACTGACAAGCTGAGTTCTGACTGACTGAACTCGGCCTCACCCCATTCTCAGAGGCCAGGCTCTCCCTTCTGGTTGCTCAGAAAGCAGCTTAGGTAGAAAGGGCCCTGGGCTAGGAAACAGGACCCTGCCTCTGATGAGCCCCCAACACTGGGTAAAGCTTAGTCTCTGAGCCTCGGTCTCCTTTAAGTAAAGGGGGAGACGCAGTCCCCAACCCTCGTCTCTACCACAACCAGAAGACTCAAAGTGAAATAAGCACATAGGCTTAAAGCTGTGGATCTAAGTTCCTGAGATTCAGTCGATCGGCCCAACTCTGCTTGGAGACAGAGACTCAGCAGTCAGGACTGGAGCCCCTCAGCCTCTGGGTGGGGTGGGGGACAGAGCCCAAAGAATGGAGGCGGGATAACATGAAGGCGGCAGAGACCATGGCAGCTTTGAACCCTCCCAGATCTTTGTACCTGGGGTTGATCTCATTCTTCACAAGGGTGAAGTAATTGTGCATCTTGTGCCACAGGGTGGGCTTGGGTAGGCTGCCGTTGGCGTGGATGGTGTGAATCTTTGCCATTTCTAAGGCGATGAGCCTAAACAGAAAACAGAAGAGTAGAGCATCAGTGTGATGCAGGCCCGTCCCAGCTCAGCCCCTCCTGACCAGAAAGGGGTCCTACAGGGTGAGGACTGCGGGCCAGTCAGAGGGCTGAGTGTGGGACAGCTCTTTTAGGGATTCTCGCTCCTGCAGCAGGAAGGTCTTAGCAGAAGGCATGAAAATGACGTAAGGCCTTTAGCCCAGCAGTGACCTTTCCAGAACCAGAGCTGGGGCTGCTTCAGGGAGCAGGAAGGCAAAGCAGTGGGCCGCCGGCCACAGGTCAGTGACCCTGCCCCACCCCAAGGTCGTGTACCCACAGCAACCCGAGGACAGAGGGGTCACCTGGGGATGGGGGCAGTGGCCCTCCTCCCTCCTTGGACTCTGATCCATGCCCTCAGGGGGAGGTGAATGCAGGGCACCGAGGGATCAGGGGGGTGGTGATGCCAGGCTGGGAAGAAATGCCCGCCTCTTATCAGCCTGGCCAAGGTGGGGAGGGAAGCAGCCGGCCCAGGGCAGCCCCTTCCTCTGCGGCAGGGAGCTGATGCTGGCGGCTGGGCGCCAAGGACGCAAAACAAACCAGCGTTCTATTTTCAAGTCCTCCTGTGGACATTATCCAAGGTCCCGGGAGAGAAGGAGGGGGCGGTGGGGAAGGGGGCTGGGAGAGGGCGGGGGCGGATGCAGGACTGACCGGTCAGAGAGGGAGGGCCTTGATAAGGACCCCAGCGTCTGAGGCCCTGCGTCCCAGCTGGGCTCCCCCAGTCCTCTGGCAGCTCTCCCTGCTGGGGCCCCACCCCCAGCCCGGCTGCCAAGCCTCCAACATTCACGCTTCCTTCGCCTCTGCCTGTTGCTCGAATAATAATCACTGGGAAAGACAACAAAGGCACTGGCTGTTTGAAACCTTGTTACTGAGCTGTTCCAGGGACACCCCTCCCCTTGCCAGGTCCTGGGAAGGGGCAGGCCGTCACCCAACAGGATAGCAGGGCAGTCTAGGGTCTCCTCCGGAAGCCCCCCAGGCTCCCACCTCCTGAAGGGTGGAGGGGGCAGGGGGTGTGGCAGCCACCGAGAGGGTGAGCGGGTGAGCGATGAAGGCTGTGCTTTCAGAGGCTAGAGGCCCCAGGGCAGGAGGGAACCCGCCAGGGTTTTAGGCGAGGCAGGGAAATAGACCTGAGACCCAGGCCTTCCCTTCCCAAAGGAAGATTCTGACTAGAGCATGAACAGAGCGTTTCCTTGAATATCAATAGGGCTGTTGTCTGGAAAAGCAATGAAAGTAACCTCAACACTCAGCATTTTTATGCTGCAAAGCCTCAGCAGGCAGAGGTTGGGAGGTGGGGTTCAGGGGAACATGAGGACGTGGCTCCCCAAGGCCTCCTCCTTGCCTTTCCCTCAGAGATCCACCTTCACCCGAGAAAGATAATGGTCTATCCTTGGAAAATCATCAGGGAAGAGCCTACCTCCTACACCTATCCCAGTTTCTGGCTCTCCCCCAAATGTAAAGTTGTTATCGAACCTACATCCATCTTCAATCTTCCTGACAGTGCTGTTTCCACGAGAGAACAAGGAACAGCACCATATTCACAGAGGTGGCCGGAGACTGGGAGTGACCTGGGGAGGACCTGCCAATATTTGAGCTTATTTACAAAGACTTGAAGGAGAGCTAGGAGCGTAGCGTGGGAGAAGCCAGGCCACGGTTCCCCGGGCCCCCACCCTCCTCTGACCTCCCACCTCTAGGCTGGGCACTCAGCGGGAGCCTGAGAAGACCACTGAACAGGTTTGTATGTCCCCCTAACTCCAGACACACACACACACAACATACAGCTCAACATAAATATCCTAGGGCCTGACCAGCCCCAGAAGCAGTGCTCTGGAGTACTAGGGGGGAAGGCATCTCAGAGTCCCTTCTAAGTCCCTGGAGGGCCTGTTAGGGGTTCTCCGCAAATAGGGCCAGGTGCACTTACTTGGGGTTAACTGGGTAACAGGTGAGGAAGCAAAGAAACTTCTTGGTCTACTCCCTAGATGGGCTTTTGTTGTTTCTCCTCAGGTATTTGGGGGTATTTGGAAGGCTCCTTCTCCTTGGGTGGGACGGGATTGATCCCAAGGATCCCAGGCCAACCCCTGCGCTGCTGTCCAGGGTCAGGAGTCAACCTCAGCCTGCCTGGGACCTCGCTATAGTCGGAGGGCTCCGCACGCAGGTGCGGCACAGGGGTGGGGGTGGGGGATTCTGCCTGACATCCCTGCCCAGAACGGTTAGAAGAGAGAAAGGCACTCTGGGCTCCTCTTTAGTTCTCCCCCTTTCAGACCCCACAGAGCCATCCACGGTGCTTGAAGGTTAAGTCTACTTCCTGGGTGCTACACATCCAGGCATTCAATGGGAGGGGCTCCCAGGGGGTCATGGGTTCTTGTGGGCCTCTGGAAGGAAGGCCTGGCAGCTGCCCAAACCTGGGCTCCCAATTTGTCAGGGAACCTGGAAGGAGCTCAGGCTGGGGGAGGGCTGGTGTCTCTCTGGGCTGCTAAACCCAAGCTCACCCTGGATAGGGCCCATTCTCCTAGCATGCTTGAGCTCCTGGCAGGAGGGGAGGGGCAGGAAATCCTGGGCGCTCTGGGGATTTGGCTCAGATTTCATTTCCAAGGCTCTGAGAGGTTTCCAGGTCAGACATGGGGTGGGCAAAAGGGCTGAGGCATGAGGCCAGGAAGTGGAGCCCTGCTGCATTTAGGGAACCAGGTCCTTTGGTCTCAGGTTCACCAAATTCTCACTTGCCTCCCTAAGAGGCAGGTCCTCCTTCTAGCAGATGACACTGAAAATCCATTCAAAGCAACGGCCCCTCTCTGCAGAGCAATGCACGTGCGCGCGCACGCACGCACACACACACTTACTTTTCACGCAACAAAGTTCACAGACCCTATGACTCATTCATGGACTCCACTCTATGCCGAGGAAGCTGGCCAAGGCCTGAGGAATCGTAGGAATGAATGGTACCCCAGGCCACCTTCTCACCTGAAGAGCCGGGGCTCCCGGATGTGCTCGGGTCCCAGGGCCATGCCCCTCATGTACTCGTAGCACAGCCCATTCTGGAAGGTGCAGTAGAGTTTGGGGGCACAGCCATGTGCTCGCAGCAGCTGGAAGTTCCTGACCTCATTCTCCCGGTCCACCAGCAGCTCGGTACGCTCCCCGTACACCCGGACCAGCACGCAGTCCCGCATGTCCTCCTCCACGTAGCAGGCCACCAGCTTGTTGGTGATGCCATCAGTGAAGCGCTGGCATGGGGAGGGGGAGCACAAGAGCGTGTGGGGCAGGGTCTCTGCTCTTGCCCCATGGCTCCCCAGCTCCAGCATGGGGTGCTCATTTGCATGCCCAGCACAACCACGCAGAACCCCCCCATTCTTTGGCCCTCTAACTTAAGAGGAGCTCAGCACTGTTCCGAATGCCCTACCCTCCTCAGTGCTTGGGATAGCCTGAGTTCGAGAACAAAACCTCGGCTCAGGCACCCTCACCTCTCCTGGGTCTGGCAGATGGGATTTGGCAGTGGAAGAATTTCCACACTCCTTGGTGGGAGAAGCCCCCTCCCCCCTTCTTACTTCTCCATCCCTGAAAGAAACCTCCATGGACCAGAATGTGGCCAGGGAGGAGCAGGAGTTGCCCGGGACAAGTACATTCTGACCCAGCTGCCTCTCACCATCTGCCCAGCCGGGGACTCTCTGCTGCACCTCACGCCCCATCCAGCAGCGGAGGTGTGGGAGGTACGGAGGCTGGCACCCAGCCGAGGGCTTTGGTGGTCAGAGCTCCTTAGGGCCTCTGAGTTTCAAACCAGAAGAGACAGTAGGCCATGGGCTGGGGAAAACAGACTCTCTGGGTACGGTGACAAGGAGGAAGGAACCATGGAATTTATAGGGCACAGTGTGACAGAGCTGGTAGGGGCTTTAGAGGACATCTGAACCAATTCTAGGTGGGGAAACTGAGGCCCAGAGAGGGGAGAGACTGGCAGGTAGCACGTTCAATCAGTGCTGGAATTAACTTCAGACCTGCTGGATCCCTTGTGGGTCTTACAACCAAAGTGGGTCTTTTATTTTGAAAATGCTACCCACCCATCCTTCTCCCAAGAGGTGTCTGTCAGCCTCCGCACTGGGTCGGGGAACCCGGCCTTTCCCCACCCAGAAGGCCCTGGCAGCACCGAGCCCCGGCCACTCGAGCACTAGCTGCAGGTGCCGGGCTCAGGACTCCTTCCTCAGCACGCAGCTCCCAGAGGGGCTGGCGGGGGAGGGTGAGCAGGTGAAGCCTCTTCAGAGGAGGCAGAGCAGCTGGGGAGTCTGCCTGAGGCTCCTCAGTGGGAGGCTCTGCCCACACCTGTGTCCCCGAGAACGTGCCCAGCTGAGGGTGGGGAGGCCCCCTGTGTGGGGGTGCTGAGCCTGAGCCTGGGGCGACGGGGAGGGTTTCCACCCAGCGCGGGGGCCCTGGGCTAGCCGGAATTCCACGCGGTGGCTCCTGGGACCGGCAGGAACCGCTCAGAGCCTGGAGACTTTGCTCCCACCACCGGCTGGAGAAGGGGCAGGGATGTGTGTGTGTGTGGAGGTGGGGGGCTCCCTTAAAAGTTCCTGCCTCCTCAGGTTTCAGCGCCGGCCGCGCGCGCTCCTCCGGGCGGCGACAGGGGGTGGGGCCCGCGCGCGCAGCTTGCTGACGGTGGGCAGGTGGACCTCCGGCGGCCCGCGGGCCCCGGGAGGAGGGGGGTGTGGGGGCCGGGGGGGGGGCGTGTGGGGGCCGAGGGAGGTGGGAGCCTGGCTCTGCTTCGGGGCCAGAACAGACGAAGCAAAATACACACCCAAACCACCATTGCAACCCTGCCCTGCGCACCCGTGGGACCGCCACCCGGAAGGATGCACGGACAGACGTCCACGCATCCCCGCTCCAGCCCCGACAGGGCCCCAGCCCGGCCCCGCGCCCGCTCGGCTACCTTGGTCCGAACTTGCTCGGGCTTCCAATGCGGCCGCAGCTCCTGGATGAGGCGCAGGGCGCCCGGGAGGATGTCGTCCTGGTCCACGGATATGCCGAAGCAAGGGACGGCGGCGGCCCTCGGGGCGCCCGGCGGCTCCCGGCAGCCCGCGCTGGCCGCCGCCTTCTCCTCCATGCCCCATGAGCACTGCGGGCACGGCGCCTGCCGCCGCAGGTAAAAGGGCGAGCACGGCAGAGGAGCCGAAGGGGGCACAGCCATTCCCAGCAGCCCCACCCCCTCGGAGCCGCCGCGCGAGCGCTAGCCCCTGCGGGGGGGCCCGGCGCGGCGGTGGGAGTGGTAGAGGAGGGGCCAGGGGAAGTCCATGACTCAGGAGCCCGCTGCCCGCTCCGCTCGGCGCCCGAAGCCGACCCGGGAACGCCGGGGCCCGCCGCGATTGTGACATCATCACGGGCGGCGGGCCGCGGGGCGGGGGCCCGGGAACGCCCCCGCCCCGCCCCCGCCCCGGCCCCCGGGCCGCGGCGGGCTCGGCGGCCGCCGCTACCTGGAGCGCGGGGCGGGGGTGACGCCCTCGGGGAGGCCGTGACGCCGGGGGCGGGGCCCGGGCTCGCCCCGCCCCGCCCGCCCCGCCCCCACCCGGGCCCCAGGCCCCGCTGAGCTTCTCGGCCTCTCAGCCCGGCGAGGTGGCCGGCCTCCTTCCTCTTGCCTCGGCGGGGGCCGCTCTCCCCGGGCAGCCTGGGCAGGGCCGGGGGAGGCCTCTTCCTGCGCCTCTGCTCCAGCCTGGTGGATGGAGATCCGGCTGCCGCCAAGAGGTCGGCTTGGACTCGCCCACCTGTGCCCTAGGTCCCTCCTGGAAAAGGAGTCCCCTGCTGCATCTCAAAGGCCCTTCCCTGCAGGGCGCTCCCCAGGCAAATCCTGCCCCCCCCGCCCCCCACGCATAAACTAGGTGCAGAGGTGACATTGGGTGATGCATGTGGAGGGTGGGAACCGAGCTCGCTTGTCTTCCGCCCGGGTGGGAGAGCTCTCGAGGCCCCATCCAGAAAAGTGCCTACAGAGAAAGGGCCTTTTTGTTTCTCCAAGTTGTTCCTTTGGCCTCTTCAGGAACCTCTCAACCACAAGGCCCCTATCATTATTGCTGTCCAGAATCCAGCTCTGCCCAGCGGAACTTCTGTGATAGTGGAAACGTTCTATATCGTGCTGCCCAGCGCAGTGGCCACTAGCTACATGTGACTGTCCAGCACTTGAAATATGGCTAGTGTGACATTCGACTTAATTTTAATTTTAATGTAAACAGCTGTATGTGGCTATCATATTGGACAGCTCAGGAGATGATGGGGTAAGCCTGCCTATTTAAGGTCATGGAGCCCCAGGATATCCAGCTGGAAAGGACACCGACTCCAACTTTGCCTTTTTGCAGTGAGGAAATAAAGCCAGGCTGGCAAGAGAACTTAGAAAATGGGGCAGGGGGTCCGAGGCTGGGATCCAGGGTCCTGAACACAGGCTCATGCCCTTGGCTCTGCGCAGGGACCCTGCAGACAACTCCTGCCTTTGGGAATCTGCCCTAGAGGAGCCCCAGGGTCCCACACAATCCCAAGGGGTGGCAGTTCTAGAGGTATGAAGTTTGCCGGGGGCCTGGTTGGCCACTCCGTGCTTTGCCCCTTTTTGGTCAAAAGAGGGGTGAACAGCTACCATGAAGGGGGACAGCGTCCATGGCTTCAGGTCGGTGCTGCCTTTCATTCCCAACATATCCACCCCATGCCGCTAACCCGAGGAGTAAGAGTGGGAGAAGACTTCAGCCTGTCGAGTCCCATGTCTGTGCAAGGGGGGACAGCAGTGCGTGTGGCTGTGTGCTTGTGCATGTGGGCCCCTTGCCAGGGTGTGTGTGGCTCTGTACCCGAGAAAACATGCCTGCATGGGATCAGGTGCCCCCAGCACCTGAGTCATATGGGCTGGCTTCTAATCTTGACTTTACACATTTCGACAAGCCGTCTTGGTCAAATGCCTTCCATCCTCTGAGCCTCCATTTCCCCACATGTACAAAGGGAGTATCAGTCAGATCTCCGGTGTTCCACATTTTCAGGTGATGGGGTCTTAGATTGCACGTGTAAATGGTGACGTGGGCCAGGGGGCTAGGGGGTTGGCTGGGCATGAGAGGCAGGGTGGAGCCTGAGCTTGAGGCTGGCTTCTACCAGCTAGGAGCATCTTTCTGACCCACGGTCTACGGTCACAGCGTTAGCCCTGGTCCTGCAGGGGCTGGAGGGAGCACGGAGCTGGCTCTGTGTGTAAGCAACTCCACCAGAGCGGGGCTGAATGGCATCATCCCTGCACGCAGGAACCTGTGTGTGCAGGTGAGTAGTTTGTCATTCTGTGTCACATTCCTGTCTGCACATGATCCACGGCTGCCTCTTGTCTCAGACCCCAGTGAACTCAGGTGCAACAGCGTTGTGAACATGAGGTCTTTATTCTGTTTGTTCTCAAAGCAGGGAAGAGCTGGTGCTGGAGGCTGGGCGAGCGTCCGGGAGGAGCTCCACACCCCATGCCCCTGTGCGAGGGCACAGGCAGGGGAGCGTCCCAGAGGGTGCTCTAGCTCCGGGCTAGGGCCGAAGGGAGGGCCCACCTGGGCAGCAGAGGACCTCAGCGGGCCAGGGCAAAGCCAATGCGATTGTTATGCCGGTCAAACTCCGTGTAGAACTTGCGGATGAAGCTGGCCCCCAGGACCCAGACAGGCCCGGTGGGCGGTGGGACATCCAGACCATGGAGGGCCAGGGTGCACAGGTCATCATTGCCATAGGGATCCTGACAGGAAGCAAGCGGGTTTCCCCCACTGCCCGCCACATTACTTTTCCCCTTTCCCCTTGCCTGATCCCAGCAGCTATCCTCAGCAACATCCTCCCTTCCTCCCCCAACTACTCCGGCCTCTCTTGCCCTTTCAACCCATCATGCATCCTCCTGGATGCAGGTACTGAGCTAGACACTGGGCAAACAATGCATCAGGCACAGTGCTACCTTCAAGAGCTTGCAGTCTGGCAGAACTTCTGACCCTAGGCAAGTTATTTAGCTGCCCTAAGTCTATTGAGTATAAAAGGGGGATAAGAGTAGAGGAGCATAGCATTACTGGGGGCAGTTGCCAAGAAGATGGAGACAAGGGGATGAGCACAGTGATTCCCAAACCTGGCTGCATGTTGGACTCCCCTGGGGAGTTGTGAAAAAAACACTGATGCCCAGGTTCCACCCCCGGAGGTTCTGATTTAATAGGTATGGGATGTGGCTTGTTACTGGGATTTTTTTAAGGACTTACTTATTGATTTACTTATTTATGAGAGAGAGAGAGCGAGTGTGTGTGCGTGCACACACAAGACAGAGGGGCAGAGGGAGAGGGAAGGAGAATCTCAAGCAGACTCATGCTCAGTGTGGAGCCTGATGCAGGGCTTGATCTCACAACCCCAAGATCATGACCCTGAGATCATGACCCCAAGCCGAAACCAAGAGTCAGACACTTAACCAACAGCACCACCCAGGTGCCCCCTTGTTACTGGGATTTTTAAAGCTTCCAGGTGACTCTAACATGTAGCTAAGTTTGAGAACCACTGATGTGGCATAAGGCCTGGTCCCTTTTAGAGGGCCCCTGCCCACCTGTCCTCCCTATTGTTGAGGGGCAGCTTGGAGCCTCACCCGTAACACGTAGTCTGCGCTGGTAAGTGTGTAAGCTCGGCCTCCAAGGTGGAAGGAGATGTCGGGGAGTGTAGGCACCTGGTTACAGTTCACGACATACTGAGGGGAAGGCAGAGGGAGCCGTGTTGAGTGCAGGAAGTCCCCCAGCAGACACAGCCCCGTGCCTGTGGCTGGACCCCTCTGATGGAGGGGGCTGGGCACATGGCCTACCCCCTCTGGGGGATAAGCCACACATGGGAAGGGTGAGAGGAGAGGAGGGGAAGGCCCAGAATGGCCCCATTTGGGACCTACAGCTTCTGGGGTAATTCTGGGACCCAGACCAGGTGGTGCTCCCCCGCTTTTGGTGCCCCCACTCCCCCAGCTTCTTACTTCATTTGTGCTCAGCTCCTTGGCCCCCAGGGTGTCCATGAGCAGCCTCAGGGAGCTGGTGGGACCCGAGATGTACGATGCACCAGTATCGACCACTACCATGCAGCCCTCCTCACAGACCACAGTGGCTGACCTCACAGACACCCTGGGGGAGGCCAGTCGGAGCGTCAGACAGACAGCAGGCTGATGGGACACCACCAGGCTGCATAGCTTCCCTGAATGAGGCGGTGACAGGAGGCCATGCTGGTGGTCCCGGGATGCACTGGAGGATGGGAAGGCGTGCGCTGGAGGAGGAAAGGTGCTGTCCCCTCCCCCAGCACGGGGCCTGGTGACCCACTGCCTCCTGTCAGTGGACTCCCTCCCCTCTGCTCTTCGTATCTCCACGTTCCCCAGCCCTGGACAGAGAGCTCAGAGAGTAAATGTTGGCTGTGCCTCAGGAGAGAGTACAAGATGGTAAGGCTGCCCCTTCCCACCCCCACCCCCAGCAGCAGCATTTTTGGAGAGCGGGGAGAGTTGAGGGTTCCTGACCCTTTCATTTTGATCTGCCAGGAGCCAGTCTGGCTGACGCTCACGTAGTGGAAATTCCCTTGGTAATACTGGGGGTCGCTGCCTCCCAAGACAAGCTCTCCTCCGAGCAAGTGGGAATCCCTAGAGGAAAGATCAGAGCTCCTGAAGACCCATAACCTGGAGACCCAGCACCCCAGCAACAAGGGAAGTTGGGCAAGGGGACAGCGTGGGGCAGAGGAAGGCGGGAAGGGTGGCAAGGCTGGGAAGCTGCAGGAACACCACTTCTCCACCTTTCTCGCCCCTCCCCAAACCCAACCAGAGGGTTCAGCTGCACCCAATCGAGCATCCCCACAGAGAAGGATCTGGCACAAGGACAGTGAGTAGAAGGCAAGATGAGAGTTGGCCACACCCTCACTTGGGTTTGGGGAGCTGCAGGTTGAGCAAATGCATGGGTGGGGGGTGCTCTTGGGGACCTGTGGGGTGAGGGTGGGTAAGGGGCAGGAGGCAAACTGAAAGGAGGGGTGGACAACTTTGGCATCGGGCAGAGCCTGGGCCTGCAGAGGCGAGTTGGACTTGGTGGTGGTGTATGTGAATCTGGACCCGATGTTCAGGAGGGTCAGGGCCATGTGGGGGCGGGGGCTCAGCTCCTTACTTGGAATTTCTGCAGAGAAAGAGACACAGTAGAGAGGAGGCCTATGTTTCCACTGAGCCTTACCAGCCTCTTCTTGGGCAGGGTGGGTATTATGCCCTCTTTTTACCTTTTAGGTGAAGTCACTTGCCTGAAGTCACGCAAGGGGTGGGTGGGGTGAGCGGAGCCGGGCTCCTGGTGCCCCTTCCACAGCTGACCCCCTTGCCTTCCTCTCCTCCCTGCCGCACAACACCTCCCCCAGCTCAGGGCCTACCCTGGGGGGCTGGTTTCCCCTGTGCATGTGCGGGATGGGGCTCTCCAGCATCCGTGCGCGTGGGGGTTTGGCACATGCTCTGCGGGCACGCGCACGTCACCGCCCTCGTTCAGAGGCATGTGCGCACACCAGCCCCCTCAGCCCTGCTCCCAACACTGCAAGATCCCTCTGACGTGCCCTCCTCCTTGTCCCAGGGTCAAGGAAGAGGCAGGCCCTCTTCCCAACAAGGCCCTTCTTCTTCCCGCCTGTGGGATTCTCCTCCCTCCCGTGGCCTCCAGGCTCCTGTGCCCTCAAGGATCTTCTTTCTTCCACAGTTTCAATCTCTCGCTTTCCATTGGCTTCTTCCTCCACCTACAAGCAAGCTCGGGCCTCCCCTAGCATTTCCAAACACCCTCCCTTCTCCCTGCATCTCCACCTGCACGCCCTTCCTGACATCTCCTTCCCTGTCGAATCTCTCAGGGCATTCTACATCTGCCCTCACCTCCTGACACCCACATCTACCTCTCAACTGCTGGTCATCTGGCCATGCTCCACCTCTAAAAGCTCTGTCAGAGACTGCCCCGGATACAGGGCCCGTTGGTGGCCTTTGCTCAATGCCTTGCATTTTCTTTTCTCCCTTTTACCTGTATGATTTCTCTGCGCCCTGACCCTCCCCTCCACTAGCCTTATGTTCCTTCCCTTAGGATCCCTCGCGTCTAGCTCTTACTGTCTTTCCAAACCCAGCAGCCTGGGGCAGATTACAGCCTGCTCAGCAGCTGACAAGGGCTTCCCCCAGCTGACAAGGGCTTCCCCCAGGCTGGTTGAACTCCACATAAGCTCAGCCCAGACACCTATGGGGTTCAGCCCCCCCGCTCCCTGTTGCTGCTCATCATGTTGTGATGTTTCTCGTCTTCCTTCCAGACCATAGGCTCTGTGAGTGAAGGGACTCTGTCTTGTACACCGTGTTCATGGCTGCACCCCAGAACCTCCCACGGTGCTTGGCACGTAAGCACCCAATATTTGTTGAATCAATGAGGGAGCAAATAAATGAAGGCATTAATGAATGAATGAAGTCAGCTTTCTGTGTGAGCGGGTCATGGGCCCCTCACAGTAATGCTTTACTTTCCATTACCCCCACCCTGCATTTTCGTCTTGTTCTAGAGCAGTGCTAATAGAACTTTCTATAATGATGGAAATGTTCTATATTTCTACTACCCAGTATGTAGCCACTAGTCATGTGGCTGCTGAGCACTTGAAATGTGGCTAGTGTGACTCAGGAATTGAATTTTAAAAAATTTTTAATTAATTTAAATGTAAGTGATGGTTTCCATATTGGGTAGTGGAGCTCTGCATATGGACTGAATACCACTTAATCATGAACACATCAAAATTCCAGTCCCAACTCTCCTGCTCTCCCAGCTCTCCTGCCTCTCCCCCCCTGCCCCGCACCCCCCGCCTCGGCCCCTCGAGTCCCAGGCTCACCTGCTGTAGTAGACAGAGAAGACATCCTCCTTTAGCACCCCCTGGGAGAGGATATGATCAAAGACGGGGGTGACCCCGCCAACAGCCTGTGCGGGGAAGCCCATGCCCAGAACCCCATCAAACTTGGCCAGCATGAAGGGGATCAGGGGCAGCTCTGTGACCTCTCCAAACGTCTGTGTCACTGTGATGCCGCCCACCTGTGGGAGGAAGGACCGGAGGAGACCAAGCCTACTGCCCCATTCCTGCCCAGGGTCTAGTCTAGGGCCCACATGCCCTAGGGTGGAGCCATTTGGGATGAGACCATTTCATCAATCTCCGCCCCCCACCACCACATATCCTCTCTTCTAATACTCATGCAGGCGGTGGGGGTCCAGAGAGAACCGGGGCTGCCCTGGGACTGGGAGGGGCAGAGGCTGAGAGGGCAGGACTGCCAGGAAGTAACAGAAAAGGCTCCAGGAGCTCCCACACGCCTCCCCAGGGGCCCAGCTTCTACACGGGCAGGACTGGGCCTCCGTTCCCCAGCCCCACTGTGGGTAAGGATTTCTTCAGCCCAGCCAGGCTTTCTCCCCCGGTTTCACAGACAAGGGGAGGGTAAGGAGTCCTACTGATTTGCTCTTGCATTCCACGTGTACCCCTGCCATAACTCTGACAGAAGCTGGAGAAACCCCAGAATGAGAGGGTCAGGTGCAAACCAAATGAAAAAGAAAACCAAGCCCTGGCCTTAATCCCAAACTTTAACCTCAGCTGTGACCTTAAAACCTATGCCTGACCCTAAAACTAACTCTGACCCTAATGTCACCAGTACCGCTGACCCTGCCTTGGACCCTGATTTCAGTCTGGGGTCTGGTTAAGAAGAGCCCAGTCAGAGCTGGGTGACCTCAGGCAGGTTAGCCGACTGCAGGCTGCAGGGCTCAGGACGAGCTCTCCCGTGAGCTCAATGTAAAAGGCTCCATAAATCACCCAGCGTGGAGCCAGGAGCTCAGGTTTGCTGTGTCCCAGGCACTGCAGCTTTGCGTCACCAGCCCGTGGCAGGCGGCGGGGCAGGGTTCCTCCCCTCCCCAGGCTCCAAGGTGGGCTGAACTATACCCTCCTCAAGTATGGGCCCTCAAGTGGCAGAAGATGTTTGGGGACAGGAAGGGCAGGGGTCAGATGACCTGGGGCACTCCCACTTACAGTCACCATGTCCTGGCTCAGGAAGCCTTTGACCTTCCCAGTTCCATAGTGGATGGTGAATGCTGTCCCGTTCTCCATGTAGCTGGAGGATTCCGAGGAGTCATAGAGGCTGTGAATCTCTGGCAGAGGGACATAGGCTCAGGTCTGTCCAAGAGGGGCCTGGGCAGGGGGGCTCGGAGGAAGGTGCCTTGGGCGTATGGTCCTGGTGGTTGAGGGCTTAGGTGCAGGGGTGGGGTGGCCCTGAGGCTGGAGGCTTGAAAATGTGTTTCATCAATCAAGGACTGTGTTTCTTGGGTCCCTGTCAGGTGTCCATTATCTGTGAGAATTTTGTCTCAAATGAAGCATTTCAAAGTAATTTCTAATACAGGGATGAGGAAAAGATTCTGGTCCCAGTAAGCAGTCACTAAAAGGTTGTTGACTAAGGAAAGGGGTAGGAGACCCTAAGTGCCTGGGTGGGTCTGAGAATTCAGTCCTCTCCCAATCTCAGGAAAGGGGAGGAATGGCCTTGTGGGTGGGCTGGGGACTCTTCCTGCTTGCCATTTTCCCTTGGTGGTCATATCAGGAAAATGGGAGACATTTTCGTCTCTCCTCTTGGGGACAGTGGGAACAGGGGCAGAGAGGAGATAGCTCTGATGGTGGCACAGGGTGTGAGGCAGGACTGGCCAGGCGTGGAGGGGGCGGGGGGAGAGGGACCACGGGCTGTGCAGAGACGGGGGGCTTACCACAGGCCATGTAGAGAGGGCTGCACTTGGTGGAGGGCACCCAGAGGTTGGCTGAGCCCGTGTCAAAGATGACTTTGAAGGTCTGGGGTGGGGTGCCGATGCCGATCTCGCCATAGTACTGCGTCTGTGGGCGGGGGGAGGAAAGAGGCGGCCGAAGGGGCTGAGGAGCCTTGTGGTTTTGCCTGATACCCCTCTGGCACTTGGGGTGAGATGGGGTAGATCGCACAGCCTCTCTGGGTTTCCATGTTCCGGCAGGGCCTGGGTGGAAGGCTGAGCACCATCTTAGGACTTCCCAGGAAGTGAGACGAGAGGGCAAAATAAAAATACTGAAAATGAAACAGGGAGGTGCCCCACCTCTAGAGGGGCTACTGACGTGATCAGCAGTCAAGCTGTGCGTTGCCCGGTCACAGAAACCTGCCCCTGAGGTCACGTACCCGTGCTGCCCACCAGGGACACCTCAGCTCGAGGCCCAGAGCCTGGATTCCTGCGTTCCCAACCTAACTCTGCCTCTGGGCTCCTTTCTGCCCTCTGTGCTTCTGCCTTCCCTGCTCTGAAATGGGAATTTTACAGGTTGCCCAGTGTGTCTCAGGATCTCTGTCAGAGACAGTGTGGAAAGAGCACAGAAAGCCTTGGGCCCAAGAGAGAAAGGAGATGGAGGAGCAAAGCCCCAGCGGGGCACTCACATCCAGGTAGTTGGTGAGGACCACGGGCGAGGTGCTGTTGCCAAAGGAGAATCTCTTGGCGAACTGGCTCCACTCAGCACCAAGCCTGGCCACATCCACGCCTCGCTCCTTCAGGCTTTCCCGGATGGAGGGCATTTTCTGGAGGAAGATCCTGGTCCAGGGTGAAGGAGGGAAAAACCAGAAGAGCTCTGCACTCCCCCATATTAATGGTGGGGTCCCCGAAGCTTCTAGTACAACTCTCCCTAACCTCGCCCAGACACCGAAGCATCGCTCTTGTGCTCTAAGGCCTCTCAAGGAGAATTTGCAAGCCTCCTCAAGCCAACTGCACTGGAATGAAATAATCCTCAATGCACTTCCTTCTGCTGTCTGATTTTGATCCCTGTCACTACAAAGCCGTTCGTGCGTTCCTTCTCTCATGCCATAGTTACATGCCGAACACTTACTCTCTGCCCGCACTACCCTGGATGCTAGAGATGGAAAGCTAAAGATCATCACTGCCTTCAGGGAGCTCCAGCAGGCGGGGAGCCCGAGGAGGAAGAGGAGGACACCCAGCAATGACATCCCCTCTAAGAGGACGACTGGCGCGCTCCCCTCAAGGCTGGGCAGGGGGAGGCAGTGCCGCGGGAGGCCTGTAGGTGGCAGCAGGCACCCACAGCAGCCTGCAGGGGCTCCGGATGCCAGGCCTGGGCTGCGGGCGGGAGCAGGGGGTGGGGTGGGGAGAGCAGCCAGCATCCCCAGAGGGCCCGTGCCCCCTGCCCTTGGAAAGATGTGCCTTCTTGAGCCTGAGTCCCAGTCCTTCAGCTTCTTTCCCTAACACCTGCCCCTCACCTTCGGGAGACAGAATTAAAGACACTGGGAGTGGGGGGTAAAGCAGACCAAGCTGCCCCCTGGTGAGCGCCAAACACCACACTCGCCCCTACGTAGCCCTCAGGAGGCCATCGTTGTCCTCCCTCTATGATGAGGAAGCAGAGGTTCGCAGGGATCTGGTGACTCAGAAAGGACGGAGCTTGGATTCAAAACAGTGTGTCTAGTCATGTTCCCCAGAGAGCGTCCCCAGGGCTCCCATGTGAAGGCTCTTCAAGGAAGCCTTGGGGGGGGGGTGTCCCTAGCTGTTGGCCAGGGGGTCCCGGGATTGCAGCCCAATTTATGGGGAAACTATCTTCCTTTCTAGCTGCTCGCCTACTTATAGTGTCCTTTCCTGCTCACGCCCGGCACTCCCGGACCCCATCGTGCCCACGGACCCCAGTGCAGCTTTCCTGCTAGCCAGGGTCCTATCTTAATGGACATGACTTGTCATAGTCATGTCACCGTTTACTGTTCACAAAGTAGTTTCACAATTATGATCTTATTCTCAGCCATCCCATGGGGGGGTGGGTGATTATTCCCATTTTACAGACAGGAAAATGGAGGGGCAGAGAAGGCCTGATCCCAAAGAGGGTGCATTCTCTACCACTTACCCTGAACAGCCTCTGCTCTGGACCTTTACTTTTACCATTCTCCTCTCAGAAAGTCCCTTCCCCCCACACCCCACCTCTGCTTGGGTCCCCACTTCATCTTCCCTGGGGCGCTCCCAGCCGGCAGCGCACGCACAGCCTCACGCTCATGGAGGTGGTGCCGTCTGGTGGTGAGGACGCGGCACTTGTGGGCACATGCTTAAATCCCTTATTACTGTGTGATTCGGATCAACTTACCTAACCTCTCTGGGCCTTTTGTGAGCCCCCATGAGCTCCTCTATGAAATCAATGTGCAGATCAAACAAGCTGCCCACTGCTCAATAAATGGAAAGTGTGTGTGCGAGAGGCTAGGAAAGCACCCTGAGAATGGGGTCCTGTGTTCAGATCTCCCAAAGTACCTTGCATGGCGCTGCGCACATAGTAGGTGGTAACATTTTGTGTTTCAAAAGCCTCTTTCTCCACTCCTGGCCCAACCCCTTCTTCTTTTCTTTTTAAAGAGATCAAGGGAGAATGTTTTTACCTTGCTCTGCCTTTACCCTGGGGGTGGGGGGTGGGGGCTGCGCCCAGGCACACTCTCACCCCACACCCCTACCCGAGCAGTTACCCTCTGGGAGCCTCTCACACGTGACCTCCCTGAGCGTCGGGGGTCCTCACCTGTAAAATGGGACTGCTGGGTTGTTGGGAAGAGGTTCTGAGATACGTGGAAAGATCCTGTGAAATCCTAGGCATGTTACAGGCTTAGCAACTATAACCGTTGTTGAAACCTATCCTCTTCCGGGCACCTGGCTGGCTTAGTCTTTAGAACATGTGACTCTTGATCTCAGAGTTGTGAGTTCAAGCCCCACGTGGGGTGTAGAGATTCCTTAAAGGTGAGATCTTTAAAAAAACCAAACACCCCACCCTGCCTTTTTACCTTGAGGTCTTCTCGTTCCCCCTCCCTCCCCACCTGAAACCCTTTCTCCTCGAGGTCGTCATCGTCCTTCTTCTCCCCCCTCTGCAGCCTTAATGAACCTAGTGAACTTAATGAGTCCAGTTCCCACAGGGCCTGGCCCTGGATGGGGGTGCTAGTTCGGTCTTCCTCCTCCCTCCTCTGGGCTGCCTTAAGCCTTTCTTTTAACACGGGTGAGGGGACGCAGCCTGGAGAACTAACACCCGCTGGTTTTTACTGCATGTTGGTATCACGCTGAGAGCTTTACATACGTTATCTCATTAAATCTTCAAAGCAGATCTGTGAAGTAGGTGCTGTTATTATCTGTTTTAAGAACGATAAACGGAGCCCTCCAGAGGTTAAGTAACTTGGCCGAGCTTTCAGAGCTAGTCAGGTCTGCTGCTGGGGCAGGATTTAAACCAAGACAATGTAACTCTAGAAGGCTTGTATCCAACCACTATATATATTGTTCTTCCTTGGTAGGCTTCCCCATAGCACCCCCTCCTTAATAATTAGGCTGTGAGCTCCTTGAGAACAAGGGGTAGGTCTTAATCATCTCCTCAGTGCCTCGCCTGGTGAGCTGAGCAGGAGCAAAAGCTTTGGGCAGAGATCAGATGACATGGCTTTTCGGCCCGGGTCGTGTGCCGCTATTGACCGTAGGACACTGGCGAGTCACCTCTCTGAATAGGACGCACCTCCCTGCCCAGCTGGTCGTGGAGACTGGATGACGTCCCCTATCTGGAAGCCAGGGGTGTCAGGAAGGTGGGAACCCCCGTGCCCCCGCCACCCTCGCAGCCCAAGTTACCGTCCAAAGGCGCCAGTGTCCGCAGGGAGACCGCGGACGCAAGCACCCCAGAGCACCAGCAGGAGTCCCCAGCGAGGCGTTCTGCTCCTTCGGTCCATGGTCGGCCTGGGTGCTCGGCGCTCTCTGGGATCCCCTGAAGCCTTGCGGCTCCCAGAGCCCTTCTCCTTTTATGCGCTCCGCACTTGGGATGGTCGTGATTTTGCTCTGCCCGGATTTATGATCCTGGGGCAGATGGAGGGCAGCCAGTAATAAATCCCCCCAGGGGATGGGGCTAGGTGGGTGAAGGGTGACCAGGGTTCGACGCAGAGCCGAGGAGCCAGGGGAAGAAGGGCTGTGGGAAAGCAATACTGTGCCCCGTGACACCAGCGACCCCATCTCGGCCTGGCCCTGCGACCCCTGACTGGGCAGAGGCTGATGAGAAACGGCCGTGTTCAGGAACACGGTCAGGGCCCAGACAGGCACAAAACCTAGGTTTCCCACCTCCCAGCCAGACTCCCCCCTCCATAGCCTTCAAGCTCCATCCTCTGCATTAACCCTGGCTGTGTCCCTGACTGGCCTCTCCCATGCTGCGTCTCAGTTCCCTTCTGGAACCTGGGTGACTTTTTCGTGGGAGAGCCAGACCTGGGGCCCCTGGGTCTGGTCTCCCAACTCCTCCTTCCCTTCCAGCTTGGCCCTGAGTCCCTTCCAGGTCCTGTCTCTGCCGCCTTCCCTTTTCCTTGCAGTTTAGAGTCTGGGCCAGCTGTCCGTACACACACCTGGGCCCTAAATCCCAGGATTGGTGCTATTTATTCAGCCTCCGATGTCTTCTCCTGGCTGTTCCCTGCTCATTCTTCCGCGTGCATTTCAAATATCACCACCTGCTCCAGGCAGCAGGCCCTGATTCAGCCTGGAACTGACTGCCTTCTGCTGTGGGCTTCCACTGAGCGAAGCGAGCTCTTCCAGGAGAGCGCGGACCTCAGCTGTCCCCTATCAGAGTTACCTCTGTAGACGTGTGTCTGCCTCTTGCCCAAAGGGGTGCTTAGCACTTATCAAATGAGTGAACTGGGGAACTGGCTCTGGGCTCATTGTCGGGGACCTGGGTTCTGGTTTTGACTCTACCACGAACTTGCTATGTGACGTCGGGCCCCTCTCTTCCCCTCTCTGGGCCTCAGTCTTTAAATCTGTAGCACGAGACAGGGCTGGATGGCCCCGAGGGTGCGGACACTCTAGTGTTCTGTTCTTTGCTGCTCTCTGCACCAGCTGGGAGCAGTGAAGACTTAGAGGAGATGGGGTGCTGGTGCGGCTCAGTCGGTAGAGCATCTGACCCTTGATCTCAGGGTGGTGTGTTCAAGGCCCACTTTGGTCGTGGAGCCTACTTAAAAGAAAAAAACAAAAGACTTAGAGGAGCTAATCTCTGTTACTAATGTGTTGGCTAATGCATATGTTTGGTCCTCTGAGATTTTAACACTCTCACCAAACGATGGGAGGATCTGGTGTTTCCTGGTGTAGACTCTTATCGGAGAATTTTCAGGCACTGTGGCTGGCACTGAGGGAAGTATCTGGGGGCAGGGGCAAACTTTTTTAAACCCCTCAGAATTGGGGATCTGTCTTGGCAGATTGAAAGAATATTTATTAAGCATTCCTATAGGTCTTGGTGCTCTTCATTAGATAATATTCATCGAGCATTTATTATTTGTCAGATGCTTTTCTAGACGCTGGGATCGCAAAGGTGACAAAAATAAATAACATTTCCACTCTTGTGGATCCCACATGTGTAGGAGAGATAGATTATCATCACAACATGAATGTAAAATAATGATGATGACCAGTAAGTTAGGGGGCTCCAGGAAGGCATCTCCAAAGAAACGACACTTGAGTTGTGATCTGAAGGCCACGTAGGCAGGCAATGAATAGCTGGAGAGGGAAAGAAATGGAGTCCCGATATGGGCAGCATGTGCAAAGGCCCTGTGGTGAGAGGAAGCACGATGAGAATAAGGGCCAAAAGAATGCCAGCGTGGCTAGACAGAGAGCAGAGGAAGTGGAGCAAGAGATGAGATGGGAGGCAGAGGGTGGGAAGAGCGAATGCTTGCTGAATGCTTATTATGTGCCAGATGCCATCCTCAGTGCCTAATGCATTCAACTCTCATTAACAAACCGCAGGAGGTGGTTCCCTTATTATTCCATTTTATAGATGAGGAAACAGATACGGGAGGATTCAGAAAGGAACTTGCCAAGGGTCACACTGACAATAAGTGACGCAGTCAGCCTGTAAGCTTAGGTGGTATGTCCCAGAACTCATCACACATTTGACTCGAGTATCAAACCACGAAAGTTCTTGAGCTCCATACTCTGTTTACCTGAAGAGCACAAGGGGTAAACAGGTGAAGAAAGGAATGATGATGTAATCAGATGTGTTTTGCAAAGACATGGTAGCTACAGTGTGGCTTAGCAGGGACTTTAGAATGGTCCAGAATCATGTGGCATATGCCAATTAGCCACAGCCACAGAACTAGGTTGGACCAGGGGAGGTGGGCATGGTGGAGATAAAAAAAGATTCGATGGCTTTGAGAAAAATTCAGGAAATAAAATTGGGTGATGGACGGGATATGGGGAGTGAGGGAGTGGGAGGTGATACTGAGGGTGGAGGGGAAGAGAATCAGGATTCCAGAAGGGAAAGAGGTCTGGGAAGACTATGAGTTTGAGGACCTGTTGAGTGTGGGGTTCCTTTGAAATATCCCAGGTGGAAGGGGGGCGGGGAGAAAAAAAAAGAACTGTCCCAGGTATGACATGAAATGGCAGGTGCACATGTGGACATGGGTGAAAGATTTATGTGTTATTTGCAATTGCTCATTAATGTCACAGATGCGAATAAAATTAGCCAGGGGCAAAGCAAAGAGCCAGGAAGCCTCAGACTCCAGCTTTCATGGGTCAGCGATGGAAGAAGAGCCTGCACAGGAGACCACAAAGAGGAGGACAGAAAGGCAGAAGGAAACCATTAGGTGTCCTTGAAGCCGAACGAGAGCCCTTAAGGAGGGATAGTGAGGGGCACCTGGGTGGCTCAGTCGTTGGGCGTCTTCCTTCGGCTCAGGTCATGATCCCGGGGGTCCTGGGATCAAGCCCCGCATCGGGCTCCCTGCTCCGCGGGAAGCCTGCTTCTCCCTCTCCCACTCCCCCTGCTTGTGTTCCCTCTCTCGCTGTCTCTCTCCCTCTGTCAAATAAATAAATAAAATCTTTTTTTTTTTTTTTTAAAAAGGAGGGATAGTGAGCAATGGTTGGTGCCGCTCCAAGGTCAGGCAAGACTTGTGTTAAAATGTAGACAGGTGGCCATGGGGGCTGTTAACGGGAGTGGTTTTGGTGATGCAGAGGGATGGGAATCCAGACAGGGATGGCGGAAGAGTGACGGGAAATAGGGAGATGAAGGTGATATAGCACAGGCCGCTGTTTTGAGAAGATGGGGATAATGAAGGAGGAAGAAGTAAAGGCTGGAGGAGAATGAGGACCAGGTGAGGGGGTTTCTCTCTCCTTTCCCTGGCCTGCCCCTCTCCCTCCTTCCTTTCGAATGGTGGGAGGGAGTTGAATATATTTAAAGGCCTAGAAAGGACTCGGTGGAGAGGAGGGATAATCACCACCGTAAAGCTCCTGAGCGGGTGGGAGTAAGGAAGACGGGCAGGCAGGGCACGTGCCCGCAGTCACTAACCTGCCAGGTCCTGGAAGCTGAGGGCCTTTCTGTGCAGTGACTGCTACCTTCTCAGACAAGCAGGGAGAAAGGACCTCTGCCGAAACTTGGGGACGGATGGGGTTTGGAGGCATGAGGGACACGGAGGAGGTTTGAGATAGTTATAGAAAGTGAGAAGGAGCTGACTAGGGAAACTGAGAGGGTTTCTGGGAGGAAGGAGGACATTTAATGGCTGGAGATCATGCCTTCATAGGAAGCCAGTCTGCCCTGTTCTCTGCCTCCCTGCTCCCACCACAGTGCTTGGCTGCTCGGGCACGGACACGAGGACAATGTGTGGCTGGCTTCATCCAGGGCTGGAGTGGTGTCAGGTGTGGTGATCAAAGAGGAGGGACAAAGGGATTTAGGGTCCTGGCAAAAATGGTATTGGATGATAGAGTGTGGCCTAGAAGGGGGATGTGGGAAAGAAGGACAGCACAGGACAGGATGGACGAACGGGAAGGGAGCAGAGGACTGCGGGCGAAGAAAGGGCTGGGGGTGGGAACGGCCAAAGCCCAAAGCTGGCAGACAAAGAGCTGGTCAAGAGTGGGATATTTGAGAGAGTGTTTTTCAAGGTAGAGCAGTGGCAGGTGGTGGCAAAGCCAGAGCAGGATGCAGGGGTGAGGTCCTTGGCAGGAGGGCACTCAAGGAGCCGAGAGGCCAGGGTGCTGGCCGGGTCACCGTCTGCGTGGATGGTGATGTCATCCAGAAGGATCGCAGAGGGCATAGGGTAGAGGAAGGCTGTAAGTCAGAAGCCAAAGTCTCTGATAAACGAGGGGGCGGGACCTGCAGTCCGGAAATGACAGCAGTGAGTGAGTGGGGGAGGGGAAGGTCCGATGCAAAAAAGCAAGGGCCTGGAGGGAGAAGTGTCTCCTCCCAATGTCCACGTCAGCCCTGGGAGGCGAGTGGACCCATATTCCTCTAACACAGGAGGAAACCAAGACCTAGGGGTGTATGTAATGGGTCCTAATTCATAACTGGTGCAGAGTGGGGCCCCGCATCTCCCCTGCGCCATATCCTGTGTTACATGGGGGGCCAGCCGCCAAGGGGTCAGGGGTCCTGCCCCAGAATCTCACTTCTCCCCACCCCGAGGTGCTCTGCTGATGGAGGATCAGTCGGGAATCTCAAGAGGGGGACTGAAGAGTGAGATGGTCTCCCTTCCCGCCCGAGACGCTGACAAGCTTGTGACCTGTCCTGGCCAGAGCAGGCGACTGACCACTCCCTCCCTGGCCCCTCCCCAAGCCCCAGAGCAGAAGGAGCATGAGGGTGGGCGGGGGGAGAGCAAGTGGCGAGATGGAGTCAGCCCGGAGGCTACCCCTGAATGCGAGTGACCCCGGTCCTCTTTATGGAGCACCTGCCCTGCGCCGTGAAGTATTTTCTATTCTCTCGGCAGCCCGAGGAAGGGGGTGCTCTGGTACCCACTGTTCAGATGAGGAAGCTGGGGCTTCAGAGAGCTCAGGGAGGGGTGAGCTGAGCGCTCGGCCTGTGACTCCTGGCCCCTCTATGTGGCTGTGGGTGTCAGACATGCCTGGCAGAGCCATGAGATTCAAAAGAGGGGGTGCTGAGCTGTGGCCACGTGGTAGGGAGCGCTGCCACCCCACGGTGATTTCGGGGGGGGAGCTCTTTGAAGCCCAGCTGTAGCTTAGACATCTGGTGGCGGTGGCGGTGACAACTCGGGGCAGCAGGGTCCTCAAGTACATTCTAGGTGGACAGGGCTTTTCTGTGGCAAAGGCAGGGCTGGGGTTCCAGCCCGCAGGCCTGGGTGCCCTGTGGCCCTAGGCACTCTCCAACCAAATGCCACCAGCAGTGGGACACAGGTGTGGATAAGAAGTGGGGATAACCCACCGGAGGGCAGCTCTGAGATGGAGGAGAGGCCTCCCAGGAGGCGGGTGGACAGGCCAGGTGAGGCATCAGCTCCCAAGAGGGTGGCAGGGTCCAGAAGTAATGGTCTCTGGTTTCCCCGGGTCACTAAAGCTCAGAGGCTGGGACAGAGACGGCTGTTCCTTGCCCTTTTCCCGGCTCCCCTCGGTCCCCCTTCTGAACTCCTAGGCCGGGGAGCCTGACACCAGGGACCGGGTGCCAGATCCAAGCAGGACGGTTCATGGCCTGGAGTGGGAATGAGCAAGGATCCTGAGGTTTCCTGGAGGGCTCTCTACACGCGGCGGCTAAGCCAGGAGAGAAAGCCCTGGAAGGATCTTCTCACGGAAGCAGAGCCAGACCTGTTCAGCCCCACAGTGCAGAACTGAGGCCCTGGGAGGAGGAGTGGCAGGGAGAAAGAGCCCGGGTTTAGTTGGCTTCCAAGGAAGAACCATCTAGCAGTCAGCACTGCCCAATGAGAGCAAGTGCCCTGCAGGGAGGTACGCTCTGACCATGGGATCTAAGCTCTAGGACCCCTGATCTGGGATCTAGGATGCCGTGTGACACGACTCCCTGCCAGGTGGCCCGACCTGTGACTCTACCATTTCCATTGTCTTGGGGATAATCCAGAGGAAGATGGCTTTACCACAGGCGTCTCTCCTCTCTGCCCTGTGGCTCTGCAGGGCTGTGGACTGTGGGATGGGAGGGAGAGCGGGCAGGACCCTTATCGGGCTATCTCCCAAGCCCCCGTCAGCCCAGGGTCCACTTTTTCTCACAGAGGCTCCCCAGGATCCCACATCTAGGCCCCAGGCTGCGTCACCTCGAGGTCAGGGGTCGTGGAGCTGGTGGAAGCCGAGGGAAGGGTTGTTTTGCACCTGCCCTTTCCCAGTGGGGCAGAGCCCGGACGTGAGAACCCGTCAGGGGAAGCATAAATCCAGCCCGAGCCTGGCCCTCCGGTCAGATCCCATGGCCGTGTGTGCGCTGTGGGGTCGGGGCTTCCGGAGGCCAGGTCTCTCTCAGGAGACAAGGGGTGCCCAAGGTTTCTCTAAAAATGGCCCCAAATCCCACTTTGCTCCATGATATGGATCCCAAGGAGATTCGGGTGTTGTGACCAAGGCTGGCAGTGCCGAGCCAGAGATTGAGGATGGAGGGAGAGAAGACTGGCCACTCCAAGAGCCTGATTTATGCTGCTTGGAGCCGGGCATGGATTTATCCCTGGCCATCGTTAGTTTAGTGGGAAACTCTTGCCATGACCACTGCCCCCGGGAAGGAGGTAAAGAGGTGGAAATTGACCTTACTGAGCCTTCGAGCTAGGGAGATAAACATCTTCAGGCTGGTCCTGCTTCTGTCCATAAAGAGCAAACAGGGAAGCTGGAGAAAAGATAAAAAAACGGCCATGTCTTTCTTCCACCTGACCTCCTGTACACATTATGCTGGACTCCCCAACCCTGGAGGGCCCCAGCTGGCTGCTCAGAGGAATTTTTCAATCAGATGGGGGCACTGAGCTCAGCGGCGATGAGCAGCTGGGGCCTTGAAAGGGAAAGAAAGACCCAGAATGGAGTTTAATAACCAGCCCAGGCTGCCATGTGTGGGCGGGTCCTCCAGGAGTAATTACTCGGAGAGCCCTGGGGAAGGCACCGGGGCTCGGAGCAGAGCCTCGGATCTGCGGGGCAGGGGTGGAGAAAATCAAGTATCCTTCTCCGTTTGTTCTGGGGACCTTGGAGGAACAGGAATTCAGCCACGGGGTTGGGGTGATCCCAACCTGAGGCCTGCTCAGGTGATGACCCAGGAAAATGGAAGGCAGGTCACACAGGTCTTGGGAGCTGCAGGGGGCCTGAGGGGAAGAGAGGACTGGCAGGGGCTTGTGGGAGATCCTGAGATGAGATGCGCCCAGGGTCGTGGGACCAGACACCAAACCCTGAGGCACGAAAGCGAGACACATGATAAACTGCTTTCCCCCAAATGGCAACGGAAGTCTGTAAAAAAGCTTAAACTGGAAGATCCCTTTGCCAGAGGAGGGCGTGCCAGTGAAGCAGCTCAGTGGAGAGAGAGAGAGAGAGAGAGAGAGAGAGAGAGTGGTGGGACGGTGGTGGTGATGCGGTCCATGTGTCTGATGGACAGTGTTTGTGTGTTGACGTATCACCGGCAGGAGGATAGCTGGGGTGGGGCAGGGTTGTTAGGGAAAGGATGGCCCAAGAACACACTTCCTAGAAAATGGACCTCTTCCTTTCTCCCTCCTTCCCTCCTGTGTTTCCTTTCTTCCACCTATTTTTTTTTTTTAAGTAAGCTCTACACCCAACGTGGGGCTTGAATTCACAACCTCAAGATCAAGAGTCACATGCTCTACTAACTGAGCCAGCCATCTCTTACTTTTTATCAGAAAAATAAATACTCTAGTTTAAAAAAAAAAAACAATAGAACTAAAAGGCTGATAATGAAACCTAGCAGTCACCGGTCCTGCCCCAGCCCCCAGCCCCCCTACTGCCCCCTTGCTGTCCACCCCCCAGCTCCCAGCCCCCAGCCCCCAGTCCTGCTGCACAGAGGCAACACCTTTTTTAAAATTTTTTTAAAAGATTTTATTTATTTATTTGAGAGAGAGAGAGAGAGAGCAGGAGTGGGGTGTGGGGGAGAGAGGTAGAGGGAGAAGCAGACTCCCTGCTGAGCAGGGAGCCCAACGCAAGGCTCAATCCCAGGACCTCGATCATGACCCAAGCCAAGGGCAGACACTTAACCGGCTGAGGCACCCAGGCGCCCCAGGGCAACACCTTTGGACTCTCTGGACTATTTGCTATTGTTCGTCATTTATACTTCCCAAGGTTATGCTTATCCTTCCATTTCTTAATTTTTCAATCTCATACATTATTTATTGATCTCCTTTCATGGCAGATGAAGATTTCTCTCTCTCATACTCCACCCCTCCGATTCTGGCAAAATCAAAAGTCAGTATTTACATTATTATAATTCAATTATTGTTCACAGTGTATAATGTAATTCCTTCCATATGTAATTTTTTTTGCTTTTCATTAAGTTCATCACTGAAAACCCCTTCGTCTTCTTCCCATTCCTTGTTTTCCTATGAGCCTGTGAATTCTGCCCAGATCCTCCAAACCCCCTCTCTGCCTGGTGCCATGTTCACGTACCGTTCAGTGGGATTTTCTCCTGGAAGCCACCTGTTCCCAGGCTGGCTGCACACTGTCTTTTTTTTTTTTTTTTTGAGGGGCGGGGGAGAGGGAGGAGGGGCATGGGGAGAGAAAGAATCTCAAGCAGACTCCGCATTGAACGGAGAGCCCCACGTGGGGCTTAATGTCGGGACTCTCAGATCAGGATCTGAGCTGAAACCTAGAGTCGGACAATTTACCGCCTGAGCCAGCGAGGCGCCCCCTGGGGGCACACTGTGGCGGGGGGCCCTCTTTGTGGCTCCCCACTGTGTCCAGGCTCTGGGGGCTCCTCGTCCTCAGGCTGCACTGCTGTTGAAGCCGAGCATGTGCTCCCAGAGCTTTGCGAGAAAGCGTGCCTGACAAGCCAACGCTTCCAGGCCTGGCATGTCTACAAATGTTTCCGTTTCGCGCTTACTCTTTATAGTTTGGGTGTGAATAGAATTCTAGGTTGAAATTTATTTTCCCTCTGAAACTGGAAGTTGTTTTTCAGATTTTCACAAGTCTGGTGCCACCCTTGGGTCTCGTCGCTCCTGTGGTTTTATCTCTGGGGGCGTTGGTCACCTTTCCCTTGTTCCTGGTGTGGGTCTTTTCCATTCTGTGCTGAGCATTCAGTGGATGCCCTCAACCTGGAAATTCATGTCCTTCCACTCTGGAAAACTGTCCTGCATTTGATTCCTTGATCATTTCTTCCCTCCTATGTTCTCTTCTCTCTTCTGGAACTCACATTAGTAGCATATTGCAAGTTCTGTTTGTTTTCTAAGTATTGTATATTTTATCTCCTGAGTTCTCTCTTTAAAAAAATTTTTATTTTTAAGTCATCTCTACACCCAACGTGGGGCTCGAATTTACAAGAGTCGCACACTCTACTGACTGAGCCAGCCAGGCACCCCGATCCTGAATTCTTTTTGTTCTACCTTCTAGGAGATTTCCTTAACTTTAGGTTCCAACTCTTCAATTCCTCTACACATTTTTTCTCCTATATATTTTAGTTCCAAGGGCCTTTTCTAATTCTTGATTATTTCTTTGTTTATTGCATCCACTACTTGTTTTATGGATTCAGAATTATCTCTTATGCCCCCTGAGGATATTAATTACAGACTAGTTTTGTATTCTTTTTTTTTTTTTTAAATGGTGTCTCTGGGGGCGCCTGAGTGGCTCAGTTGGTGAAGCGACTGCCTTCGGCTCAGGTCACAATCCCAGGGTCCTGGGATCGAGCCCCACATCGGGCTCCCTGCTCAGTGGGGAGCTTGCTTCTCCCTCTCCCACTCCCCCCTCTGCTTGTGCTCTCCGTCTCTCACTCTCTCTCTATCTCGGATAAATAAATAAAATCTTAAAAAAAAAAAAAAGGATGTCTCTGTTTTCTTTGTGTTTGGTTTGGTCTCCATCCAGACTGGAGGTTTTCTTCAAATCCCCAGGACTCCTTGTCTCTAGGTGCATGATTAAGAGAGAGACAGGTGGAATAGCCTAGAAGTTCAGTGTGCACAGCGGGCTCATGCTGGTGCACCCCACTTTAGGTGGGGGTCCTGAGCTGGCTTTTCCCTGGAGCACTACCATAGACTGATATGTTGAAATCCTAACCCCCAAAGTGGTGGTATTTGGAGGTGGGGCGTTTGGGAGGTGATTAGGTCATGAGGGTAGAGCCCTCAGGAGTGGGATTAGTCCCCTAAGACAAGAGACTTCAGAGAGGTCCCTCCTCCTTCCTGCCATGTTCGGACACAGCGAAAGGACAGCCATCGTGAGCCAGCAAGTGGGCCCTCACCAAGCAGTGAATCTGGGGCCCCTTGATCTTGGACTTCCAGCCTCCAGAACTGTGAAAAATACATTTCTGTTGTTGTTGTTATTGTTTTTGAAGATTTTATTTATTTATTTGAGAGAGAGTGAGAGAGAGAGAGAGAGCGCAAGCCAGGAGGGGAGGGTCAGAGGGAGAAGCAAACTCCCCACTGAGCAGAGAGCCTGATACGGGGCCATCCCAGGACCCCGGGATCATGACCTGAGCTGAAGGCAGATGCTTAACCAACTGAGCCACCCAGGCGCCCCAAATTTCTGTTGTTTATAAGCCACCCAGTCTATGGTATTTTGTTATAGCAGCCCAGATGGATGAAGACAGGCACCTCCAATGTCCGTATCTGAGATCTTCTCTCTGGGGCCTTCTCCCTGAGTAGGTGACACCTTACTACCTACATCTGGGAACAGAGATTTGGGATGGGGCTGGACAGACAGACTTAGACAGACTTTCAGACCGTCCCTCTCTTTTTAGCCACTCTCTTCAGCTCCAACATCATGGTGCCTGTGTCCCCATGACTGAGGTCTCTACTTTGTCCTCAAGAGACGAAGCTCTAGCCTCTTCCCAGGGCGTAGCCTGGCTGTGTGGGCTGGGGAGAGGAAGTCTGAGTTTTCCGTGTACAGATTTCCAGCCAGCACCCTGCCCCCCCAATGCTGCCTCTGCTGTTTTCAGTCCAGGATTCACCCCAGTACCTCCCAGTCCTGAGACTGAGTCCTGGCGTGCCTCAGTAACCCCCTTTGCTGGCTTTGAGGTGGTAGCTTCCCTCATTCTGCCAAGCCCTTTGTCTACTTGCCATCTTCAAAATCTGCTCGTCATTTCTCAACTGCTGAGGCTTCCTCTCCCTTCTCTTTGTCCTTGAGAATTCATACCTTTCTGTTCCTTTGGTGTCTTTTGTAAGGGGCTTTGGGAGGGAGCAGGCAGCCATGTGTCCAAAGCGGTCCTTCTTTAACATTTTGTGAAGGTAATACACCGAAGGAACAGTTGTTAAGACTATTTTGCACAGCTTTCAAGAAAACAGAAGCAAACAAAATCTGAGAAGGTGATGACGGAGGGGCTGTGTGTCCCGCTCTGAGCCAAGCACGGAGACGCCCCGGGCTCTGACGGCTCTAACATGGAAGCCGGCACTGAAGGGAGGAAGGCCGGGTTAGCTCTCCCTGGACTTGCTGCCCGTCACTCCCTGTGACCAAGTCTGGACTGTGGAGGCCGCTTCCGGAGAGAGAAGGAGACAACAGGGGCAAAATTCAGATGCCTGGCCCTTGACAGGAGCTTGGAGGGGAGGAGGCCTGCTCCGGACATCGGTGATCTCACCGGTGTTGTTATTAAAGCTGGAGAGGGATTGGAGAGGGACTGGCTTGGGGTCACACTGGCTGCTAGCCCTGCTTCCCAAGACAAATCATGCAGGGAAAGGGGTGGCCTGACACACAGCGGGGCTGTTGAGAAAGGAACGACCGCGGTGTGTAGGGAGACTGTGGTGTTTGGAGTGAGAATGTGGGGGCCAGCCTCTCGGCCCTGGAACTTTTCTGCTATGTGACCTTGGGCATGCCACTTACCCTCCCCCAGCCTCAGTTTCTCTCTCTTTCTTTTTTTCTTTGAAAGAGTTTATCCACCTATTTGAGAGAGAGAGAGACCAGGGGGAGGGGCAAAGGGAGAGGGAGAAGCAGACTCCCCATTGAGCAGGGAGCCCGACGCAGGGCTCGGTCCCAGGACCCTGAAATCATGACCTGAGCCGAAGGCGGATGCCCAACCAACTGAGCCACCCAGGTGCCCCACGGTTTTTCTCTTTTGTCCAGTGGGAATAATATTGCCCACCTCATGCGGTTGTTGTGAGGGTGAAATGGGGCAGCTTAGCCCACTGCAGGTACTCGAACATTTCTTGTTCATATATGAAGAGTGATTAGAGGCAGAAACGTCCCTGCCTCCCCTTCTTTTCCACAGGGATGTGAAACCAGCTCCCTGCCATTCTAACAGACTTCCCAAAAGAGGTGGAACTTGGGAAGAGACCCTCCCACTTCCCCTTCCTCCAGTGAGGGATGTCCAGGCCTTCCTGATTATTCGTCCCTTGGGGACTGTCCGGACATCCCAGGAAGGAGTGGGTTTGAGTGCCCCTAGGTAGCCTTATCTCCATGTCTTTGGGCTCCCGTGCCCTAGCTAGCTGAGCTCACCCAGAAAGTCTGGAGAGGCAGATGGGAGCCCCTGGGGCTGGGAACGTGTATAGTCCCTCACAGCCTCCAACCGGCATTGAACCTTCCCTCCAATCTAGGGAGCAGAGTCAGGCTGAGAGCCCCATGAAACCAAAGATCCCTTTGTCCCAAGATACAGGGCCAAGAACTGGAAAGCCCAGAGTCTTCCAGGCAGCAGTCCTGGGCCAGGAAGCCGGGGACCAGCTCCCCTCCTGCTGCCTGCTGAAGCGGGGCCTCTAGATCAACCAAAACAGACATCCTGGCGGGCACTTGATAAAGCCTGAAATGTAGTTAGAGGGGCCCACACCACACACAGGGTCACACAGACATGTGTGTATGAATGTGCACGCAGTTCTCATATTTACTCCTTACATGCGCCCTCTCCCACACAGACAGGCTTGCTTCTTGTAAGAGAGAACCCTCTCCCTGAAGCAGCACGTGCACACATACACACACACACACACACACACACACACGTGCGTGCTCCTATCTCCTATCTGCCTAAACTTAAGGCTGTGAGGAAGGATTGGGGGGTTGTCGCAGGGAATTTTGTAAAACTGGGCTGCCTAAGAGCACATTTCAGAGACCCCTTCAGCCTCTTCCCACCCACAGGCTTCATCAGAGAAAGGGTTGGGTCAGAGAGTAGAATAATTCACTTCTCAGATAGGTGCTGAGTTTATGACTCCTCTCCCCGAGGCACAGAGACGTGCCCTAGGCTGTTTAGGGGAGGAAGTGCCTTCTAGATATCAACAGCATCCCCGTCATGCCACGCTAGGACATGAGCTCACAGCAGTAGCGATAATTTGAAAGATCCTAGAAGACGGTTTCAGGGTAGAGATGGGGGTGGGGCCGGTTGTCCTGTTCCCATGGCAGCCTATCTCATTGCCATAGCAACACGTCCGCCTTCATTCAGTGGAGTCCTGGTTTCTGTAATGGGTGGAACACTGTGGCGCTCCACAGGATGGCGGTGGCCCCATAATCCTTCTGGGAAAGAACATTTCCATCCTAGACCAAGCAGGGTAGGAGTAGCTGCAGCCTGCCAAATAGGGCCGGGTTTTCCTGTGGGCAGAGGGGTGGATTTCCTCTCAGCTTCCCTCCCAACAAGCCTCTACTTCTTACTCTAGCAACCAACGCCCCAGCTCTTGGGGGCCTCCAAGAATGTCCCCACAAGCAGACCGACCTTTCCTGATGTCCAGCACGGCTGACTCAGATGGAAACCCTTCCCTCTCAGGCGTGACGGTGAAGCCGGGGAGCCAGGTGCTGGTGTTGGGAGCCTGACGAGGCTCACCGTTCAGTGGCTGTGTGCCTTCAGGGAGTTCTGTATCTTTCTGACCCTCAGGGTTCTCACCTGTGAAAATGGGGCTACCACATGCCCAGCCCTCTGGGTGAGTCCGAAGATGCAGAAAAGAGATACACGTCAAGAACAGGACCCATCCAGGGCTTTCCCTGGGGGAGGGGGATGGACGGCCCCGAGGCCACTGGTGACATCCCCTTGCATGCAGAGTGGGGCATCAGGACCTTGGGTCTGAGCACCCCAGCAGCGGTCTGACTGTGGGGCTGCAGTGGCCTTTAAACTTCAGTGGACAGGGCAGTGGTTGGCATCGTCTTCCAGATCAAGCTGTCCAACTGGCTGTAAGCTTCCCTCGGAAAGGGAAACGTGCTGATGCTCTCTCCCCCCGGCCTAGATCAGTGCTACTCAGAGTGTGGGCTACGGCTCATGCCTCTCTGCAAAATGTTGTAACCTGTGGGCAATGGGAGAAGTCTAGGAGGGAAGAGGACTGCTTCAGAAATTTTAACAGAAATCTGTTATTGCTGAAACACCGAAGCAGCATCCAGTCTGGGTTTCTCTTTATTTTGAAATTTTTCAGTTTTTTAGTGATTCACTGTGTGTGTGCTTGTAAGTATCGATCTGCCCCAGATTGGGGAAAAACAGTCTGGTCCTTCACATCTCTAGTTTGAAAAGCACTGTTATCTGTGCTTGATAACACTAAAAGCTATCTTAAAATCAGCAAAAGCTCCAAGTGAAGAGAGAAGGAAAACAATCTCATCTGCGCTGCTTGCAAAAATTAGCCACAAATCACTCCAGGGTGTGTCGGCAGCATTCCCTTTATTACTTCAGGACAGAAACCCCAGTCCCCCTCCCACTGCCCTACCCCCCACCCCCGCACCAACCCCGCAAGCCCGGTTCCCTAGTCCGGGTTTGAAGTTCACGGCCCCCAGCACCTCGCGCTCAGCCACGCCCGGCGCCGCCTCTGAGCCCTGCGGGAGGCGCAGTCTGCCGCTTGCCGTAGCGCAGGCCGAAGGAGTTCCAGTTGTAGGCGGACAGGTCCCTTTCCCGCTGCACCAGCACCGCGCCCCGGGGGGCGGGCATCAGGCGGCTGCCGGGGGCGCACAGGCCTGGCCGCTGGGGCCCCGCGGGGCTCTCCGGAAGCGGGCACAGCGAGGCCCCCCGCGGGCTGGGCCGGGCCCGGGCGGGCTTCCACTCTGCCCACCGCGGGCTCTGCTCCCACGGGGCTAGGAGGGCCTGGGGTCCGAGCCGCTGGCCTAGGACAGAGCCACAGAGAGAGGCTGCGGTGAGGCCAGGGCCCAGGAGAGACGGCTTTGGAACACCGGCTCCCATCCCTATCCTGTGCTTCCCTTTCCTTCCTTGACCTCTAGGAAGCCCAGAGCCCAAAGCGGGGCACCACCCGCAGGAGCGTCTTAGCTCAGATGATGGTTAGGTCATTGGCTCCTCTCTCTTTGAACATAGCTTTGGTTGCAAAGGTTTTCCAGGATGATCTTAAACATCTCTTAGATTAAACTACTTCCTTTTGGAAGCAAACAGGGTAGACCTTGGAAATAAGCCTGCAGTACTCGCTGTCTCTGCATCAGGCTCCCCCACGGGACTGAGCTCCCGGGGGCAGGTGGGAGCCGTGTTCGTTCAGCTCTATCTCTGCGTGCTTGAAACGGTGGCCTGCATGCAGTAGGGCCTCAAATGCTTGTTAAATATATAAAAGCGAGTGAACAGCTTGTAGTTACAGAAAGGAGAGAACTAGGACCACTGTGCCCCACACCCCTCCCCAATTACTGTGACCACTAATAAGCTACAGGAGGACTCAGTGAAGAATGGAAAATTATCTGGGTCACCTTAACCTGCTCACCTCCCCCCACTGTAGGTATAATCTCTCCCCTGCACGCCGAGGGCTAACAAGGCTAATTTGAATGCGTTTCACATGCAAAAGGCTTGTTAAGCTCACTCTAATTTTTGGCAGTAAAATAGTGCAACTAGCTCTGAGTAGACAAGAACCCCAGCCAATTGTGGCATGAGATTAGTGGAAATGAGGCCTGGTGTGCGAGTGGGTGTGTGTTGAGGGGGGTAGTTGGCTTTGGGCCCTGCTCTTCAATGCCTTGGCATACTTTGGAGAAGGAGTGTGGGCATGGTTCAGAGTTAATGCTATTCTTCCTAGAATGCCCCTCCCACCTTGCTTAGGGCCCGGCTGAGGCAGGGAGGGATGATGGCTTCCTTCCGCTTAAGCCCATCATCCCTGAAGTAGGATAACCGCTCAGGCTATTGTTTGTGGCCTCACCTAAAGCCATTTGCTGACCAACAGGTCAATGTCCCTGGGGCTGCGGCGAGGTTATTCTCTGGGGGAGCCTCCCTCAGCCAGAAAGAATACCTGATCCCAGGAGAGAAGACACTGGTGGCCAAGGACACCCAGGGGCATATTCTCTTTGCTCTGGGATATTTTATGGGCTCGATGCTATCCTCTGCGTAGAGGGTACGCTCCGAGTTCCAGAGCCGGAACTGCAGGCCGGAGAGGCTAAGCCATGTGCTAGTTTGCCCAGGAAACTGACCACCAAGCAGTGTTAAACCCACAGCTCCTGTCTCGGGGACTTCGGGGACTGGCTTGTGCCCCTCAGAGACACACTCTTGGCAGCTGCATGCAGCACCAGCTGGGCTGCTGCAGCATTTGGCTGACTTGGCGGGGGCGTTCTTTACCTCCTTGGGCCTCAGTTTCTCCAGCTAATCAGTTGCACAACGAACTCATAAGGTTGACAGGTATTAAGGATCTGTCCTTTTGTTTAAGTCTTTTTTCTTTTTTTCCAAATTCCCCACAAAGGGTCTGAGATCACTGATGAAAGAAACTTGCATAGTAAATTTCTTCCCAACGGATCTCCTCAGACAGGTGGTTGGCGTAGAGCAGAGAACACAGTGTGAGAAGACCACGAAGGAGCTCAGTGGTTAACAAGCACCTGAACCTAGGTGAGCCTTCTGATGCCCATGAAGAGCAGTAAGCCATCCCTTACTTGCAAGATTCATGGGGCCCCCAAATAAGTTGCATGTGCTAGTCTTAGGTTCCCATTAAATGCCGTGTGAAACTCACATCGATAGACTAGCCTCACTCTGAAAAATAGGGTGACTCTCATTTTGCAACAACTCCCACCCTTCTTCCCAGACAAAGCATACCTGTCGGTCTAGGATTCTCCACAGGTGCCATCTTTTCAAGTGTCTCCCTGAAGGAGGAGGCACAGAGGAAAAGCATCAGCTGCCAAGAAACCAGTGAATTCATCGTGGTGAGAAGGCACAGGTCCTGACAGTGTCCTGAGGCTGAGATAGAGGGAGGGGGAGGAGGACTAAGCCAGGTGCACGGTGTGGGCTGGGTGCTGGGGCAGAGCCCAGTGTGAAGAGGAGAGCCCTGGAGTGAGGGGCAGTGTGGCAATGAGGGCCGCGGGGGTGGGGAGTGAAGTCAAGCAGGGCAAGGAGCTCCACTGAGTGGAGCGCCCTGAGGTCCAGACATTCTCTGGAGCCTAGGAGCTCTGTGCTGGGCTTGCTGTGCCCAACTCCCCCGTTAGACTGTGCCTTCCCGAAACTGGCCCAGCTCCCTCCTGTGGCAACAGGGACTTCATTCCCTTTGTTTTTCAAGAAAAAAGGAAGAAAGAGGCAATCATCTTGTTCTCATAACCCTTCACAGCCTTGAGGACTGTCACTAAATTGTCTCATTGTCTGTAATACAAAGAAGAGAAAAAACTTTCCCTGATTCATCGGGTCAATTTTCTCCTTATTCTATTCCTCGTGGGCTCCAAGAAGATATGAATTGAATTGACCTCGTGATTTTGGCCGCTGAGATGGGAGCTGCGTACCCTGACCCTCACTACACCCCCTTTGCCTTCCACCCCAGCCCTTCCAGCTCTCAAGTTGAATTTGTCTTTGAAAAAGCCATCAGGCACTTTGAGATTGTCCAACAAACATGAGTAAAGACAAACTGGTGGGGAGGCAGGTCCAAAGGCTGGACAAAAAGGGTGTTGGCCGGAGTCTCTGTGGTACAGGGGGGCAAGTGGGAGGGGCGGGGCTATCAGTGGTGCCCGTGGGCTGCTAATGGTTGCTCAGCCCTGTCCATACCTTTGTTCTTGCCCCACCCCCATTCCTCTGCAGGACCTAGGCAGGGGGCAGAGAGGAAGACTCCTGAAATGGGATCAAGAACACTCAAGTCTGGGGCCGCCTGGGTAGTTAAGCGTCTGCTTTCGGCTCGGAGTCCTGGGATCCAGCCCCGCATCGGGCTCCCTGCTCCGCGGGAAGCCTGCTTCTCCCTCTCCCCCTGCTTGTGTTCCCTCTCTCGCTGTGTCTCTCTCTGTCAAATAAAATCTTTAAAAAAAAACAACAACAGAACACTCAAGTCTGGCCCCAGCCCTGCCCCACTCCCTGTGGGGCATTAGCAAGTTACCCCCATCTCTGGACCATATTGCTCCTCTGTGAAATAAGAGCACTGTATCAGACTGGTCACTGACTATCCCCTCAGTCGCTTTTCCTTACAGACTGATTCTGTGACACTCTGAAATCCAGACAAGTCTTTCTGCACCTGCTCTAAAGAAGAGAGGCAGGATCAGTTCGTTAGAGAGAGCAGCGGAAAACCATTTCTTTTATGGCTTCAAACCCTGGATGCACAGGGTCCAGGTTAGTTCAGAGATCATACCTGATCACAGCACCAGCTAGGTGCTGTGCTAGATGCTGGGGGGGGCACAGGTGTGCTAAGACACAGGGCTGCTTGTTTCCAGCCCTTCCCCAAGATCAAGCTCAAGAAATTGAGCCGTCTTAGCCGGCCGTTTCAAAATAACACCGGAAATGATAGGCTGGGGGAGTGTGGGTACCCAGGGAGCTGTGGGAGCCCATGGGAGCTCACCCTGGAGCGGGGCAGGCGGGTTTGCCCCGGGGCGGGGGGTGGTTCCGGAGCTGAGTTTCTGAGCACGGATCAGCCCCATGAATACAGGATTAAGGAAGGCATTTCCAGCAGGGGGCGCTGGAGCTGGGCAGCAGGGGCCGGGCGGGGCGGGGGCCACAGGCCCTCCAGCCTGCCGGGAGCGCAGAGCTTGGCTGGAGAGAAAGACAGTGGTGAGGCTGGAGGAGGGGCACAGGGGGGCTTTATCCCCGAGTAGGCTGAGCCTGAGGGGGGGCATGTGTGTTGCATTTCAGATGGAGCATTCTGGCCGCTCTGCAGGAGCAGGGCGGTGAGTGGGGAAGGTGGGGGGTGGGCAGGCTGTGTGGTTAGGTAAGGGTGCCTTCTTCCAAGCTCCTCCCACCCGTAGCACCTCCTCCTCCTCATAGATAGCATTTAGCACCTGGCCAGGTGAGAACACACACACACACACCCATACACCCAACTCTCAGTTCACTTCCCAGCACAGAAGCATTTAACACATGTGGTAGAGTTGAATTGTTTGGAAAAGAACAGCTTTCACGGGGCCTGGAGAGGCTGACCTGCTGTGCGCAATTTTTGTGCCCTCGCCCCAGGCTTTATACCTAGTGGGTAATAGATTCCAGGCGTGGTGGGAAGGCTTTTGAAGTGAGGTGGCTTCCTTCCTGGAGTAACCCGCAGTTCTTAGTGCAGGGGGCCAGCAGGGCGCGTAGGGGCTCTTTGGTTAGGTTTGTACTTGCCATCCATACGTTGGGGGAAAGCCTTGGAGGAATCCTATGGAGCCCCTGAGCCCTGAGGGGTTCCCCAGCTCCCTCCAAAAGCTTCTGTGGCCTCTCATCCCAGCAAGAGCTCGCTCACTGCTTTTATTCCTTCCACAGTAAGGGATTCTCCAAGGTCCTGGTTTCATAAATTCGAGTCAGGGTATTCACCGAGACATCCCAGAATCATCTGGCCAACCTGATAATCAGGAAAGATCAGCACCCCCTTTGCCAGCCAGGGATATGTCTTGTCAGTTTTAGAAGGAAATCCCTGCTCCTCCCTGGGGATCCTCCCTGGGGCTAGGCAGACCCCTCTCCAAGTGGGGGTGCCCCCGTGTACCTACCTTGGCTCTGTCGGGCGGGGTCGGAGTTCCGTGGGGTCTCCAGGCGCTGCTTGGGTCGCTGAACACGCACAGAGAGGGGAGCTGGGCCCCGCAGTGGCCTGATCACGGCCGTTTTATAAAGCCCAAGGTGACGTCTCCAGGCACAGGCCCACCTCTGCCTCCTCCCCCTCCTCAGACCCCTCAGAGAGCCCAGCGTTTGCTGCCTCCCACCGCTTGGCTCTCAGGACAAATCAGCCTCTTTCTCCCCCTCCAGAAGCCCTCCAAGGCTGGCTTTCTGATTCCCACTGGTCCTTCCAACCTCCTCACCCCCTTCGCCCCAGACCCACTTAGCGGGAGACCCATTCTGCCCCAAATGACATGGAAATGGATGATCTGAGGGGGAGGGGAAGGGGGGGCTCGTGCCCTCAGACAAGAGCCACAAGAGCACCCCGTGTGAAGAGAGCATAATGAAGGGGGCGGAAGGGAGAGAAAGGCACAGTCTGACCTAGGGGACGAAGAAAGCAAAATAAAGGGGCAGCTCTAGAAGGTGGGTGTCCCTGGGAAGTGCCCAGGAAACCCTGAGAGTTAACCTCCAGGTACAGCACCTGACGCACCTGACCCTGCTGCTCCCGGGTCCCCCTGCACGTCTCATGATCACACTGCTTTGGGATTGCTGCGTACCTTGCTCTGATAGCAGCGACCGGCTTCCTTTTGCACCCTCAGCACACACCCCTGTGCTCGGTCTAGACGCCGAGGGCCCTCACAGGGAGTTACTAAATGCACGCATTGCAAGGCACTCTTGTCTCCTTCCTGGGCCTGCAAGAACACTCTTTACTCTGGGCTGAGGGGCTCGCCAGGACAGAGAATGTCTCCTCCATCAGACTTGGGCTCTCCGAAGGCAGGGGCGATGTCTCCACCCTCAGACAGGAAGCTCTCTCAGCACAGGGGCTATCTGTGGGTGCCCTGTGCACACATCCATCTAATTAATGGTTGAGTAGCATTTCCCACCAGTATGCAGGATTAATACCCATCACTTGTCTGACGCCTACTGTTAACAGGGGTTTACAAACATATTATCTCACTCATTAGGACTGTTAACCAGCAGGATAAAAATGATGGCCTCCGGGAGCAGGCCTGCCCCTCACTCCATGGAATGCCGTGCGTCGGCCTGCCCTGAGTCAGGGACTGGACTTGACAGGCTGGAGACAGTGACTTTGAGTCTCAGACACACAGCTTGGGGATTTAATCTTTGCTTTCCTCCCATAAATGCAGGGCAGGATGTGATACCAGCCCCAGTCCGGTCTCTCTGGGGGTCCCCCCGGGATCTCTGCTCCCAGCCATGCCAACAGCCTTTTGAGTTGACTTGGGGATTTGCAGTCAGTCATTCAACTCCGTCCTTCCTTCTGGACTTGGAGCGGTCTGGGTATGATGTGGGAGATGAGTCAGTGCAGGGTGGGGGCGGACCCCATTTCCTTTCCAGCCTCCTCAACCAATGATCCAAGTTCAAGGAGCTCATCTCTGCTGTTCAGACCATTGATCTGGTGCCCTGAAGCCTCCGGAACAGCTGTGGGAGCCAAGAATCATTACTCCAGACAAAGAGTGAGGAGCACACTCCGTCTCTATCTAGGTTATTGTGGAGTGGGTCTTTAGAGCTGGGAGCGGTGCCAAGTGCAAATAGGGAGAGGGGGCCACCGGGATGAGCCAGCTGGCTGCAGGGCCGCCCCGAGCTTCTCAGAGAGCTCCCATTCTGTCAGAAAATATGCTTTAGAGAAAGGGAGGGGCAGCGGCTGGGGACAACTGCCCCATGCCTGCCCCAAGGACAGAGCGGAATCTGCCACCCACTGCTGCTGTCATTGGCTGTCATACGTCCTCTCCATGCCTGGGGCTGACTCAGCCAGCTCTCCAGAAATCCCTGGCACTTTCTGGCTGGGTCACCTAGACTCTCTGAATCTGTTTCTTTGGCTCTAATAAGGAGCTATGAATAGCCACCTTGCTCTCTACCCAGGCCTCAGGCACAATGCTCCCGGGTCCCCTCTCCTCAGCTGCTCTGGGCAGATGGAGATGGTGTGGGGACGGGAAGGGGTGCTGAGGCTGACCAACCTGGGGAAAGGGGCTTGAGGGGAGATGGGGAAGGGTCCGCTGCGCGGGGGCCGCCGTCTCACCAGGGCCCCCCACCCCAAGGCACCACCACTAAGCCACATGCATCATCCACTTACCTCGCTCAGGAAGGGGATGTTGGAGGCATTGCCCAGGAAGCCAAAGACGACAGGGAAAAAGCCCCTAGGAGCAGAGGGTGGGGAGAGGGGTCAGTGACGGCCTTGGGGGAGAGGGAGAGGGTATCCAGGCTGAGGTCCACCCAAAGGCTCCAGCTTTGGTTCCCAAGAAAGCGGGCCCCTGGGCACTGGGACCCCACTTGGTTCTGCACCCCTGGTTTTGGGGAGACAACCATGTGGAGAGGGTAAGAATAAAGGGGCGGGGGTCAGGCTCCTTGGATTCAAATCTTGGCTCTACCACTTCCTGGTGCCGTATAAACTTGGGCAAATTCCTTAACTTCTCTGAATCTCAGTTTCCAGCTGTAAATGGCATTAATAATAATAGTACCTACACCCTAGGGCCTTATACAAAGAAATGGTGGGGAAGCTTTTGTTTACATGACTGTCACTGTCTGCACCTCCCTAGGTTGGGTGTACACCGCCTGCCGCAGGTGTCCTGGGCTCCAGGCACGGGCGGCGGGTGGAGGCTGTGCCCGTGCTGATTTTCCCGCTCGCCTCGGCATCCCGTGCATGGAGCCTTTGCTCTTGGCACCCCCACTCTTCTCAGACACACCCGGGCAAGGCCTGGTTGGGCGCATGTGTGGGATCCTTCAAAGGGTGGAGGCACTGAGGTTAGCATGGGGAGGGAGCCCTGCGTGTGCGGAGAGGCGAGGGGGTTAGAAATTTGAATTCTGGCTGAGCTACTTCCTTTCCTTGGGCTTCATTTCCCTGCGGTTCGGGGGCATCTCTGACATCCCTTATAGGTCCCATTTGGGATTTCTGCCCCCAGCAATGCTGTTGCCAGGGGACTCTGTCGAGGTTTACTGTTGGTTCAAACTACGGAATCTGCGGTGGCCCCACTCAGGGTTCTAGTCCCTCAGAAGATGGTCACTGTTGTCAGAATTTGTCTTCTCAACTAGGTTGCAAGTTCCTCAGGGAGTTTCTCCTGGTTTAGTACCACAGCCCCACACCTAGCTCTGGATTTGGCATGCAGTAGGTCCTTTTTTTACGTTTTTGACTATTTGAATAAATGACTAAATGATGACATATTTGAATATTAAGTAAGTGAATGGCAGAGCGTGCGTGAGAAAATTTAGTTTCTTGAAACCACGTTATATGATGTCTAGGTGGTCTGGGGCACTCGGGCTCATCAAGGTGTTTTCAAGGCTGCAGTGAGCAAACGGAAGGCCTTATGAGAACCCGAGGTCCTGACCCTGGCTCCTTCCCATGATTCCATAAGCCATGTTTCTTCCAGCCCCCGTCATCCTCATCCCCAGAGACACTGAGAGTCTTCCCTCCCTTGCCCCTCCTTCCTCAGCAGCCTTTTCCTTTCTTCTCCTTAAACACCCTGTAGTCTCCCCTTAAAGCCTGCCTGCCTGTCCCCAGGGCCTGTTCCAGGTCCTGCTTCCTCTAGGACCCCTCCCCTGGCCCTGGCAGTGGCCACACATCTTCGCTGACTTCCGACTCGCTTTTCAGCAGGCCAGGCTGAGGGATGTGGGGCCAGCAGCCAGGCACAGCTGGATCCAGTCCAGATCCTCGGCATACAATCTGTGAGACCTTGGGCAGGGGGCAGCCTCTCTGAGATGGTTTCCTTATCTGCACAAAGCAGTCCTGCAGCGCGTCGTAGGGACGACAAAGTGAGTGATGATTGTGAGCGTGCTTGGGGCATATGACGGGCCTGGAAGATGCTAGTTCACTGCCCTTCCTCCCTGCTGGGTTGTTCAACTTGAAGGCAGGCCCTGTGTCTCCTCCTTGGGGGCAGGCACAGTGCCAGGCACACAGCAGGTGCTCAATGTTTGCTGATGGATGGGCCGATCCCTCCAATTTGTCCTTCATCCTACTGTTGGAGTAGGATGTCTTGGAAAGTGTCTGCCTGATGCCCCTCCTGCCTTTTCAGTCCTTCCACGACCCCCATCTGCAGGATAAAGTCCCAGCTTCTGCACACCCTGCTCTGATCGTGCTGCCCAAACCCGGTGGGCTGATCTCAGCTACTCAGAGGCCCTAGTGGGGCTCGTCCAGGGGAAAGAGACCTGCACTCACTTGAAGAGCCTAAAGAATCCATAGATCTCCAGGAACATGCCCAGGAGGGGCCAGCGCAACAGTACAATGACCACACCCCCCAGAAAGAAGCTGGTCCCTTTGAGCTTGTGCCTCTGGAAGAAGAAGGAAAATGTCCTCCTCAGGCCGATGATGAACAAGAGGCCGGTCAGGAACAGCAGCTGCGGGGGAGGGAGGGAGAGAAGCATGAGAGCAAACACAGCAACGCCCCTGGGAGTCAGGGGTCAGGCCTGGCGCCCCACGTCAGGCATGGGGCAGGACTTGCTAATGCTTCAAAGAGGGACACATCAGAGAGAGTGACCCCACAGTGTGGCAAACTCCCAGAGCCTTGAGTCATTTCTGCTGGTTAGGAACCGAGCTGCCCAGAGATAGGCGGATGGACAAGGAGAACTTTGGTCTCCCAACTGCTCACCCAATTCAACCCGACTTCTTGGATCCCAGACACTTTTTCATATATGACTTCATCTCTCCACACACCTCGCAAGGAAGGAGGGATAGATAGAGTCTGTCCATTTTACAGACGTGAACGCTGAGGTGTAGGCAGCCATACCCGGAGTCACATGGAACCCTCGGGACTCCGCCGTCTGGCCCAGTCACTACCTTCAGCTTGGCTCCTAATGGTCCCTTAGGAGTGCCTAGGTGTCCATCAAATTGAACTCTCTGGCTTTCTTCCAGCATGTTCCATGCCTTCTCTCCCCTTCTCCATACCTTTTCTCTCATTGTTCATCTGCCTGCAAGTGCTTCATCCCCCTTCACACCCACTTCCTTTCCAAATTCCTCATCCTTCTGCAGTTGGGCATGCTTTCTTTCCTTCAATGTTTTATATTCAATGTGCTTATCTTACTGTGACTTTATGGCTGCCCCTGCCTTCCTACGCAGTTATGGATGTTCGGGTTGTGTCCCTATCCCTTGACTGGGTGGGGGGGATTACAATGGCAGGGATGGTGGCTGATTCGTCTTGGTAGCTGCAGGGCCTCACCCAGAGATTGCCATGAGAATTCACGTCCTCAGATTCTCTATGCCCCGCACGCCTCACTGTGCATCCCCAGCCCCCCTCACCTTCTGGGGCTTGATGGTACTGACCCTTGGATGGGCACGATCTGAATGAACTTGGGGCTGACCTTCCAGGCAATAGAGACCTCAGGTAGGTTGGTGGGGAAAGTACACAGGCTGGGGGACTCACGTTTCCGAAGGCCAGGAGCACGGAATCAAAGTACAGGAGTATTCCAAGGAGGATGAAGAAGATGCCGAAGCCGGTGGTACCCACACCAATCTCTGCAATGGGCAAGGAGGTTGGGGTGGGATGGGCTTTGGGGAGCAGGATGGGATGCTGGAAGTTTCCCCCATTGCCACTGGACAGTTGCCCTCTGGGGAGTGGGGGATGGGGTGGCTCCATTTCTACCCAGGAATCTCAGCTTCTGCGCTCGAGGGGAATGATGGGACGGGAAAGGAAAGGGAAGGTGGGCACAGATTTATGTTTAGCACCTGCACACTGCTGGTCAGTTCTGTACTCTGTGGCATTCTGTCCTCACCACGGCTCTGCGAGGTAGTTAACACTTCCCTCACTGCTTTCTCTTTTCAGCTTCCTCTTGTTTGCAAATGCTACAGTAGCCAGATAATGGTCAGGGTTGGGTCCCTCCGATCCTGTCTTCCTGCAGCTGGGAGCCGCTGATGCCCAACTCAATACCCAGGCAGAAGGGTGCCACTGACAGTTCACGACCACCAGCCCAGAAAAGGCTTAGAACCAGCTGTCCCACTCGATTTCTCAACAGGTTTGCCCTCCTAGATAACTCTTCACACGGTGTGCTTCCTCCTCTAAATGCCGCTGTCCCCAGCTTTCAGGTGATGACCTCTCACACTTGATTGGAAAAATAGAAGGAATGTGCTCACCTGAGAGTCTGCACCCTAGCCGGCACCTGCTGCCCCATTCTGCACCTTCCCTCCCGCCGCTGTACCTCGGGTGCCCAGCCCCCCACACCCCTGGGCTTCCTCTAACGTCAGTCCCATGGCTGGGCAGTTCTGCGCCAGGTTGGACCCACACTGACAGCACCCCACCCCACTTAGTATTGTGTTTTTGCTTTAAGTCTCAGGGTAATCTTTGAAGTTGTAGGAGTTGGCTGAGAGCCAGTGAGTCCACGCAGAAGTACAGGATATTAGGGACCCCCTGTTTGGTCAAGGGCTACATCTTTGACGTTTTGATACATTTTTTTCAAATTACTTCCCTCAGGAATGGTTGTAACAATAACAGGATATGAAGTTGCTTTTTTCTGAAACCCTCTCCATCACACAAAATTGTTAATTTTTACTTATCTTTGCTATTCTGATAGTCAACAAATGACAATTCATTGTGTTGTTTCATTTTGAAATTGAAGTAAACTCCCACTTTAAATTGTGATAAAATACACATCAAATTTAGCATCTTAACCATTTTTAAGTATATGCCCAGTGGTGTGAAGCTCATTCACATTGTTGTGCAACCATCACCACCATCCATCTCCAGGACTCCATCATCTTGCAAAACTGAAACTCTGTCCCATTAAACACTGATTCCCCATTCTCCCCTCCCCAGCCCCTGGCAACCACAACTCTACTTTCTGTTTCTATGATTCTGACTCTGCTATAGGAAGCTCATCTGGGAAATGATACAGTGTTTTCATGTGAATGGCTAATTTCACTTAGTATAATGGCCTCCAGGTTCATCCAGGCTGTAGCAGGTGTCAGAATTTCCTTCCTTTTTAAGGCTGAATAATAATTCATTGTATGTTTATAATGCATTTTGTTTATCTGCTCATCTGTGGGTGGAACTTGGATGGCTTCCACCTTTTGGCTACTATAAATAATGCTGCTGTGAACATGGATGAATGAATATCTTCTCAAGATTCTGCCTTCACTTCTTTTGGATATATATCCAGAAGTGGAATTGCTGGATGATATGGTAGTTTTTTTTTAAGTTTCTGAGGGCCCTCCACACTATTTTCCAGGGTAGCTGGACCAGTTACATTCTCACTAGCAGGGCACAAGGGTTCCAATTTCTCTACATCCTCGCCAACACTTGTTATTTTCTGTTTTTTGTTTTGTTCTTGATAGCATCCATCTTAATGGGTGTGAGTGGCATCTCACTGTGGTTTTGATTTGCATTTCCCTGATGGTGAGTGATGTTGAGCATCTTTTCATGTGCTTGTTGGCCATCTGTATGTCTTTAGAGAAATTCAAGTCAATTCAAGTCCTTTGTCTATTTTAACAGGTCGTTTGGGGGGTTTTGTTGTTGCTGTTGAGTTGTAGGAATTCTTTATATATTATGGATATTAACCCCTCATCAGATACATGATTTGCAGATACTTTCTTCCATTCCATAGGTTGCCTTTTCACTGTGTCGATCGTGTCCTCTGATGCAGGGAAGTTTTCAATTTTGATATGCTCCAATTTAACTACTTTTTCCTTAGTTGCCTATATTTTTGGTATCCAATCCAAGAAATCATTATCAATTCCAGTGTCATGAAGCTTTTCTCCTAAGTTTTTTTTAAAGAGCTTTATAGTTTTAGCTCTTGCTTTGAGTTAAGATAAACTTTGAGTTTATTTTTGCAGACGGTGTAAAGTACAGGTTCAACTTCATTCTTTTGCATGTGGATGTCCAGTTCACCCAACATCATTTGTTGAGGAGATTGCCATTTCCCCACTGAATGGTCTTGGCACCCTTGTTGAAAATCATTTGACCATCTTTGCCTGGGTCTATTTCTGGGCTCTCTATTCTACCCCTTTGGTCTATGTGTCTGTCTCTATGCTAGTCCCACACTGTTCTGAACACTGTAGTTTTGTAATAAGTTTTGAAATCAGTAAGTGTGAAACCTCCAACTTTGTTCTTCTCTTTCAAGATTGCTTTCATTATTTGAGATTCCTTGAGGTTCCATGTGCATTTTACAATGGATTTTTCTATTTCCACAAAAAATGTCATTGGGATTTTGATAGAAATCACACTGAATCTATAGATTGCTTTGGGTAATATTGACATCTTAACAATGTTAAATCTTATAATCCATAAACATGGGATGACTTTCTATTTATTTGTGTCTTCTAAAATTTTCTCCAGCAACATTTAGTGGTTTTCAGTAAGTCTTTTGCCTCCTTGGTTAAGTTTGTTTCTAAGTATTTTATTCTTTTTGATGGTATTACAAATGGAATTCTGTTGCCTCCTTTGAAAATATTACTGATGATATTGTACCGCTTCAAGTTTACATTGTATAGTCTTGCAACGTTATCTACTTCATATAGCTAGAATGCCTTATTTTCTTTTTATTGTAAATTACATGGTAGTTGGGGATATGGCAAGAGTGTCTTTTTAAACTACAACATGTATAACTTTATTAAAAATGGCTTAATTTTTAGGATCCCCTGGCTGGCTCAGTTGGTGGAGCGTGCGACTCTTGACCTCGGGATTGTGGTTCGAGCCCCACATTGGGTGTAGAGATTACTAAAAAAATAAACTTTAAAAAATGGCTTAATTTTTAGAAATTGAAGTTGGCTTAATTTTTTAAAAGGGAATATACAGGTAATTTTTAAAGAAAAAAATTTTACTGAACTCGTTAACTAACATCTTAGAATCGGTCCTCACAATACGTATGAAATTTTTATTATTGCCATGCTTTTAGAGATAGTTGTAAAAAGCTGTTAAAAGTCTGGTTGTTCAGAGGCAGACTGTAAAAATAAAACAAAAATAAAATTTTTGAGACTAGACCTACTGGTTAAGTTCTGTTTACAACAGAAGGTAAATGAAACAACACCATTACCTTCTGGTCATTTTTCATAATCTGTTACTGTACAGATCTTAAGAGGATTAGGATCAGTGTCAGTACAGAAATAAGGCCAAAGGACTTCTTTAAAAGAATCATTAAAAATATAGAGATGAGGGGCGCCTGGGTGGCTCAGTTGGTTAAGTGACTGCCTTTGGCTCAGGTCATGGTCCCAGGATCCTGGGATTGAGCCCCGCATCGGGCTCTCTGCTTGGCGGGAAACCTGCTTCTCCCTCTCGCACTCCCCCTGCTTGTATTCCCTCTCTCTCTCTCTGTCAATTAAATAAATAAATAAAATATTTTTAAAAAAAGCTTTAAAAAAATATATAGAGATGAGATTAGGGGCGGCTGGCTGGCTCAGTCAGTAGAGTGCGTGACTCTTGATCTTGGGGTTTGAGACTCACGTTGGGTGCAGAGATTACTTAAAAAGAAAATCTTAAAAAAAATAGAGATGAGATTTATCATTCAGATTACAGACCAAATGTACAGAAAAATGCCATTCTCACTGGGTTTCTCTTTGGCAGAGCTGGATTTTGTTAGGACCTAAGGCAACATCCTCTCTCTCAACACATCATCCAGCTGCCTGGAATCCATCTTCTACTAATGGCTGGTTCCTCCTGTTTCTGACAAACCTCTGTGATCTAAATGGATTGGTTTCCTATGTCCACTTCCCAGTAACACCTGCTTGAATTACATCCTCAGAGACAATAAGTTGAGGATCTAGGCACACAACTACTTCATCATGATAATTTTATATAGGCTAGGATATCGTGGAGGAAGACCATCCATAACCCTGCTTCTTTCATCTGAATGGCAAAGTATTTTAAGTTTTTATGCCTGTGTTAAAAGTCTCTGTTATCAGCTTACACCTGCCATAAAAATATGTCATTGATTCCAATTCTGATACTACACCTTCCCCTCTATCTCCTTTAGCAGATGTTTTTGTGTGGGAACACAATGTAAATATCTTACCGGGTTTTCATTTTGTTTTGTTAAAATATCCATATGTCCCCCCTGTAAACACTTCAGAAGAGCCTCTTACTCATTTTGTAGAGACAGCAGAAGTTTCTTAAAGTCGCATTATGTCTTGTCTCCTCTATTCTACTTTCTCCTGCAACAGTGATTTCCTGGCCTGCATAGTTATTACTTTCCCACCCTGCCCCACATTCTTCTTCAAGGGCTGATACAATTCTAGAATTTTCCTGTGATGGGGGCAACCTACTGCTTCCGGCATTCAGTGGGGAAACTGCACTGTGGACACAACACCTTGCAGAAAAGGGGTCGCAAACTGTGTCTCTCATATGCAAGCCTCAGACCTTCCTTTGCCTCTCGCTTCCAGAAGCTTCGTGATTTCAGTTGTTACCGACTGGGGGTTGCTCCTGAAGTTCTAGGGGCAGCAAGCATGGCAGAGAGGGCAGGAGATGGGGTCTGTCACCAGGAGTGACAGAAGTGCCTGCCAGGAGCCAGACAGATGGGGCAGCGCTCCCCCTGCTGGAGATGAGCCAGAGCTGATGTTTCTCCATCACTTGATTAAGGTGGCGTCTGCTGGGACGCCCCCCCGCCCCACTATAAAGTTACTCTCCAGCCCCTACCCCACCCCTGCCAGGATGTCCTTCTCATCCTGCCTGGCAGACAGTGGCCCCCAGTGAGAACACCCTTGTCACCCAGTGAGGGCTCTGCCACCCGCCCTGGGCAGCACCCTCCCCCTTCGACCTAATGGCTTTAGGACTGAACCAGGAATGGGAATAGGGAGGAAGAAAGAGCCTTCCAGGTCACTTTCAAGATTAACAACAGTGATTAACAGGGATAACTGCTAACGCTAATAAGCACCCTGTGCCAGGCACAGTCCAGGTACTTTGCATATATCAACTCATTTAATTTTCATACCTGCCTATGAAGTAGGTTATGTAGGAAACCCTCTTGCTCTGTTAGTCCCATTTCACAAACAGAAATGGAACCACTGAAAGGGTAAGTCCTTGCCCAGGGCTACACAGCCAGGAGCTGGCAGAACCAGGGTTTGAACCCAGTTGTCTGGCTCTAGGAAAAGTGCTTTTAGGAGCGCCTGGGTGGCTCAGTCGTTGAAGCGTCTGCCTTCGGCTCAGGTCATGATCTCTGGGTCCTGGGATCGAGCCCCACATGGGGGGGGGGTCCATGCTCAGCAGGGAGTCTGCTTGTCCCTCTGCCGCTCCTCTGCTCGTTCTCTCTCTCTCAAATAAATTCAGTTAGTTTTTTTTTTTTAAGTGTCTTTAGCCAGCCCAGTCCCATCCATTTCCCCTCCCAAGCCCGTCCACAGGAGCTGCTCCTGCTTTGACTACAACGGCGTCCGTGTTCCCAGATCCGATGGACGGACGCTGGCGCTCATCTGTCCGCTCTTGGCCTCTCCCTTCTTAAAATATCCTCTCTTGGCTTCTGTGACACCCTATCCTTGATTTTCATCCTGCTGCTCTTGACCGCACTTGCCCAGCCTCCTTTGCTGGCTCCTGCTTCTTCCTCTTCCTCTTGGGGTTTGAATTGCTCAGGGCTTCAGCCCAAGCTCGCTTCTCCTCTCATTCTATTTCACACTCATTCCCATGTCTTTAAATATCACTCGGATGCTGACAACGTCGATATTTATCTTTCTAGCCCATGCCTGTCTTTGAGCTGCCAAGCTCCTACCCAGCAGCTGACTTGGCATCCCTGCTCACTTGGTTTTCTCTCTCTGGGGCATCTTTAACTCAACAGGTCCAAACTGAGCTATTGGGCTTCTTCCTTCACCCTGTGCCCTTCCCGGTTTTCCCCAAATGAATACAAATGTCACCCCCCGCAGCCAGCCACTTGAGGCAGAAGCCCACGAGCCATCTGTGAGTCTCGCTCACTGCTCCTCCCTGTGCAAACCACAGCTAAGTTTTATTGCTTCTTCTTCCCTGAGGTATCTTGAAAGCGGTGCATTTTTTTCCACGCTTACTGCTTAATTCCAAGCCACCATCATCTCTTTCCTGGATTTCTACATTTTCCAGTTAGTTCCCGGCTTCAGTCCTGCCCCCTCTCATCCCATCCCCACACAGTAGTCAAGGGGCTTGGAAAGCATACAACCCAATCGTGTCAGTGCGCTGCTTAGGATCCTTCATGGCTTCCCACTGGGCCTCGACTAAAAGTGTCCTCCCAGCCACACCTTGGCTTACAGACCCTGCATGATGGGGCCTCAGCTTGCTTGTTAATCTTCCTCTCTTGTCACCATCCCCCTTGCCTACCATACTCTAACCACATCTTCCTTCCTTCCTTCCCCTTCCTTTCCCTTCCCTTCATCACTGTTTCTATGATGAGCCTTCCTGCCTCAGGACCTTTGTATATGCGGTTTCCTCCCATGTGTTATCTGCCTAAGGCATACTCATCCTTGAGGTCTTAAGGTTCCTTAGGGAAACCTGGTCCCCTCACGATTACCTGACCTAAATCTGGTTCTCTCATCTCTCCCTCTCATAGGACTTAGCACACTTTGGCTTAATAACATGTTGGCTTGCCACTAGACTCAGGCCACAGCTCCCTTCTCTCTCTATTTTGATTTCCTAAGTCAGGAGTTCTCAACTGGAGGGATGGGCAGGGGTGATTTTATTCCCCAGGGGACATTTGGCAATGTCTGCTGACATTTTTCATTGTCATTACTGGGAGTAGGACATATTGGCATCTAGGACAGACCCCCACAACAAAGAATTTTCCTGCTCCAAGCTGCCAGTAGTAAGGAACTGAGAAACTGTGCCCTAGGTGACCTTATGGACTCTCATGGTTTGAAATACCATCTATATGCTGGCAATTCCCAAATTTGTCTAACTCAGGCCTTGACCTTGAACTCCAGACTCACATACCTGACTGCCTACTTGATATCTCACCTGGATGTCTACTAGCACATCAAACTCAACATGTCTAAAACCCAACTCGACCCTTCTAATTGCTCAGGCTGAAAATACTGGCAGGATTCTCGCCTTCTTTCTCTCACACCCACATCTATCAGCAAATCCTTCCAGCAATTTTCTCAGAGCTGATTCGGCCTTCGCCATGTCCACCGCTTCACTGCCACTGTCCTGGTGTTCTCCACCATCTCTCACCTCAGAACTGGTCTCCCTGTTGCTGACCTCACACTTCTACAGCCTATTTTCAACCCGGTACCCAGAGTGATCTTTTAAAAATGTACATAGATCACATCACTCACTTCTCTGCACAAAACTCTCCAGTCATTTCCCATCTGGTGGAGATAAAACCAAAGTTCTTACACAGCTTCATCTTTCAGTGACCTCCTGGACCTAAACTCCTCTACCACTCTCCCCTTTCCTGGCTTTGCTGCAGCCACAGCATACACTAAGCATGCTAATGCCTCAGGGCCTTTGCACTGGCTGTTCCCTATCCTGGAACAGCTTCCCCTCCAGACTGCTGCATAGCTTTGCTTCCTTGCTTCCTGTAGGTCTCTGTATAAAAGGTACCTTCTCAGCGAAGCCTTTCCTAACCACTCTACACAGCACAGTAGCCCCTCCTACCTCACTCTCCCTAGCCTCCTCAGCCTGTTTCATTTTGTCCGGAGGATGGCACCATCTGACATACTACCTACTGATTTATCTGTTAACTACCTGTTTCCCCACTCCAGCATGTACGCAGGAACATGTCCGTTCCATTTCAGTATACTCTCGTATACTCCATGCCCAACACAAGGCTCAGCACGTAGTCGAGACAAATTTGTTCAGTGAATGAAGATTATCACCAGTTCACAGATGAAACCCTGGGCTCAGAGCACAGATGAAACCCTGGGCTCAGAGGCTTTAAGTCACAGTTCTCCCCGCCCCTGCCAGGCCTGTGGGCTACCTCCCTGCCATCTCCCCGCAGAGGAAGGGGAAGGATAAGGATATTTAGGAGTGAGGGTACAGTAATTTGGGGACAGGAGTGGAATTTAATTTCTGGTAAGAAGGGACCCAAGGTGGGGTCACTGGCTGGCTCAGTCGGGTGGTGAGTTCAAGCCCCACGTTTGGGGTAGAGTTTACTTTAAAAATAAAAAAAATTAAAAAGAAGAAGAAGAAGGGCCCCAAGGCCACAGGGGACCCAGAGAGTTTGTGGGGAAAATGTCTCAATGGGCAGCAACCTCCTGAGTCCACCTTTGCAGCATCCCAGGTCTAGAACCATGATGGGGAAGGGACCAGCTTGGGTGGTGAATTTGCCGCTTCCCCCAGGCACCAGCGTCTAGCTAGCCGGGGAAGTGGGGGGGGGGGGTCCCGAGCAACACCCACCCACTGGAAGGCAGGGGAGCCACACCCGCTCGTAGCCATGCTGCCAGCAGGATGCCAGCACAGCAGCTCCAGGCCACCGGCTCCAGAGGTCGCCTTACAGGTTCCCAGCGGGAGATCGGGGCTGGGAGGGGCAGCGTCTCCGTCCCCCCGCCCCCCAGCCTGTAGCCTCCGGTCCAGCCCAGCCCCCTCCACGGCACCGGCCCCTGCACTCACTCTGCCACTCGGTGATGGAGATCATGCCGCAGGCTGCCTGGGGGGCCTTCCGGGTTGAAGCTGCCAAGGGGTGAGGAGCAGAGAGGACCAGACTTCTTGTGCATGCTCCAGGGAAGCTGACCCTTGATAAATTGTGAAATGAGCCTCTGGTAAATCATTAACTCCCTCCCCTCTCCAAACCCCACCTCTCCCCCCCTCCTCACCCAAATGGCTGCTTAAAGTCGTAGGCTCCCTTCTCCCGGGTCGTCCCAGAGGGCACTGGCCCCTGTCACACGCTCGCTTACCTGGAGGAGGCAACAACCCCCCCACGACCCCTCCAGCGCCCCCACTCCTGCGCCCTGAGGCTGAGTTCAGCTGCTTCCAAGTCCTCCGCAAAACTCAGACCGTATAGGGGACTGGGATCTCAGGCTACCCAGGTTCCTTACCTGGTTTGATGGGGGGGGGGGGGGGAGTGGGGTTGTGGGAAGACTTGGAATCCGTGTTTCTCTTTGGAAAAGTACTCAATTCATCCTGCAGGTAAAGTCCCCTTGCTTTGCGCTAGTACCCATACTAGACAATAGGGGGCGGCAAGCCACTGAGTAAAACCTGTTGCAGGCCGTCTCTGGGAGAGCGGGATTGGGTTACATCAAGGGCAAAAGCGCCCCAGGGAGGGTTTCTTTTTTTTTTTTTTTTTTAAAGATTTTATTTATTTATTTGAGAGAGAGAGAATGAGAGACAGAGAGCATGAGAGGGAAGAGGGTCAGAGGGAGAAGCAGACCCCCAGCTGAGCAGGGAGCCCGATGTGGGACTCGATCCCGGGACTCCAGGATCATGACCTGAGCCGAAGGCAGTCGCTTAACCAACTGAGCCACCCAGGCGCCCACCAGGGAGGGTTTCGACCTCCTTTTCCCCAGCGGTGTCCAGCTTTGGACAGTGAGGTTGAGCTAGGGACGATGAAAGATGAATTTGGGCTTGGGGTAGGGCTGGACACTTCCAGAAGCCTGGTTCTAGTTCCCCTACCAGCCGTATAGACATGGGTGCATCCTTTCCGCCCTCTGTAGGCTTGCAGAAAGAGGGGTACATAGTTCCTAACATCCTTTCTGCCGCTGTGGAGCCCTGACTCTCAGCCCCCTGAGCCAGCATCCCCTTTGTAATGTCTCCTCTATCCTGAAATGAAGTTCATCGATGAGATGACCAACCTACACACGCCATTTTTAAAAACACTAATTATAATAAAGAAGGAAAAGAAGCATTTATAATAGAGCACACTGTCTCTCAATATATAAATGCTCAGGCAAGACTCACCCAGAAGACATAAATGAAACAGGCAGATTGCTTGCACCTGCTTATAATAAATATGCTTAAATTTAAGAGAAATAGAAAGCCAGAGTCCTTGTATTGCGAAACAAAAACAACCCCACCCCAAGAAAATGAGAGAGCAGTAGGAAATGAAATGTTAGGTAAGTAATAACAGACCAGATGTACTTACATATAAAAAGAGGGAAATAGCCGTAAGAGAAAGAGGGAAATAGTCTTAATTGAAGGAGGGATAACATAGCAAGGCAAAGTGGAGACAATGAGGAGGCGCGCTGTGAATGCAGATGAACCGGGTCTTCTGTGTGTATTGTTCAAACGGCTCCCCAAGCCCCCCGGAGCAGGGTAGCGCGGGCATATCACCGGCACAGGGATCTCTGTCTTGAAATGTCCTCGGTCGTGTGTTTAGGTAAAACTGCGGCTGTGGGCCTTGGAGGTTGTGTATTTCCAATAGACAACGGGGAACGGAGGGTGGTTTGGCCAGGGAAATGTGATACAGGCACCTGAGGGCGAGTGCCTCTGTGTGTGTGTGTGTGTGTGTGTATGTGTGTGTGTGCGTGTGCGTGCGCACGCGTGCGTCTGGGACAGTGCTGGAGAAAGCTAGAGACACAATACGCAAGTCCCCCAAACATTTCCACGCGCAATCCTTACAACATCGGTGTTCGTCCCAGGGCTGCAAAAACTTTACAAATGTCAAGAATGGCAATCCTATGAAATCATCTCTAAAAACAACTATTAAGGAGATCTAATGAGATCTCCTGCCTTTCAAGTATCTTGGCTTGCATGATTGGTTCTCTCGGATCTCCGCTGTTAACTATTTGCAGTGAGTCTGTGCTTGCTCAGTGAGACCCTACTGCCTCGGAACGGTCCTCAGCCTCATAAACAGTACTTGTTTATGAGGTTATACTACAGTGTGCAGACAATGCGCGCAGTGGTTTATTCAGCAATTTTGAGACAATGTCTTTATTCCATTCCAGTTTCTTCTCCATTAGGATGATCATGTAACTTACCGAGGTATTCATAAAACTGATTTAAAAAAACAAAAAGCTTAGGGGCACCTGGGTGGCTCAGTGGGTTGAGTGTGGGACTCTTGATTTGGCTCAGGTCATGATCTCAGGGTCGTGAGATAGGGCTCCGAGTGGGGCTCCGCGCTCAGCAGGGAGTCCGCTTGAGATTCTCTCTCTCCCTCCGCCCTTCCCCCCTCAAATAAATAAATCTTTAAAAAAAAAAACCTTAGAAGCCGGTAAGAACTTCTTAGTACTATTATGAATTGCAGTATGACCAACGTGTACTGGAAGGCGTTTAGTTCAGTTATACATTTTTTTTTTTTTAAGATTTTTTATTTATTTATTTGAGAGAGAGAATGAGAGAGAGCAAGCACATGAGAGGGGGGAGGGTCAGAGGGAGAAGCAGACTCCCTGCCGAGCAGGGAGCCCGATGCGGGACTCGATCCAGGGACTCCAGGATCATGACCTGAGCCGAAGGCAGTCGCTTAACCAACTGAGCCACCCAGGCGCCCGTAGTTCAGTTATACATTTTAAAGTCATGCAGAGTGGAGGACGGTTACTGTTTTGGAAATCTACCTGGTGCATTGCAGCAGCTGCCAGTAAGAGCTTTGCCCTCTTGTCACTGAGATAACCTCAGCTCCCCGCAAATTTCCAACATTTCCCCTAGGGGGTGCTATCACACACACACACCCCGTCCGGCGCCCCCCCCCCCCCACCATTGAAAACCACTGGTTGGTTAAGAGCTTGGGCTCTGAAGTCAGAGTGCTCTGGGCTTTAACGTAGCTTCGGGAGACCTTAGACATTTTATTTACCTTTTCCGCGCCTCAGCGTCTGGGATGATAATAGTACTTACCACGTAGAGCTAGAACGAGGACTGGTGAGTAAATGCCCAGAACCGGGTACCTGGCACATAGCAAATACTTAATGAGCCAGTGTTATTACTCTTCTAGTATAGCTATGATAATATTGTTACTAATATTACTATATTAGGATACTATAGTATACTATTAAATGCTGTTATATGAAAGACTTCTGCTCTCAAATGTGGTTCTAAACTGCTCCCACAGGTGTATAAAATAGCAGTTAGGAATACCTCCCCCCGCCTCCCCACGCCATGGTGCTCATCTGTGAGCTTGGAGGAACTGAACTCTCCTCAAACAGGGCCCTCGCCGCCTGATTCTCCGATGGCAGGTGCTGGGTGCTGGAGTTGGGCCCAGAGGGGCTTGTCCACAGAGCCCACAGTCCTGGAGAGGAGCCCCTTCATGGGGGCAACCCCAGGGAGGAGGATGTAGGCTCTAGAATGCGGGAGCTGGAGGAATAGAGGTGGGCAGGGGGCGACATCTCATAGGGCTGGATGGTGGGGGCCCTGGAGATGTCTTCATCGAAGGCGGTGGAGGCAGCGGAGAGGGGGACATTGGGAGACATTCTCCCTTTTCCCTCATCGTGCCCCTGCAGGTGGCCAAGGGGCCCACACAATGTCACCACCACCTCCTCACATTTGTAAATGAATTTGAGTTTTCAACGTGTTTTTCTCATATTCACTTTCTCATTTGACTTTCTTGAGAGCTCCATAAGGTGGTGGTTAATATCCCCATTTCATGGACCAGGAAACTGAGGCTCAAGAATTTTAGTGACTTGACCCAGCTTCAGGCAGCTAGAAGGAGCAGGAGCAGGACGCAGTGGAGGCTCAGGGATGAGGGAGATGTGGTAGAGCCCCCGGTCCCTGGCAGCAGCGGATCTGAAGCCTGGTTGCCTGCCTGAACCCGTCCTGCGTCTCTCCGAGAACAGAACAGGACCACACTGTTAGCACCACTCCTTTAGGGGCATTCTGCTAGGTGCTTTGTCGTTTACGTTTCCTGACTGCCGCCCGCTTTTACAACCCCAGCCCGGCTTGATCAGAGCGCTGATCTGGGCCACGTGTTGCAGCAGGCAGAAATCCGCGGGCATCCTTCTTGAAGAGGAGCCAGTCCTTGTTTGTGGGGACAGCGACACCCAGCGGGGCCCGGTGCTCTCACACCCCGCCTCCTCACCAAGCCGCTGGCTCTGGCCCGGAGGGCGCCGCAGATAGAGACGCAGGCCCTGGAGAGCCACGAGCGGTCCCGTGCCCTCCTCCAGCTCCAGAGACCTCTGTCGTGAGTCTGCATCGGTCCCCATTCTGTCTGATTCACAAAGGACATCAGGGTTTATAGCTCTCCTGGGGATGTTACAAAACCCCAAATATAGTCATATTATTTGTTAAACACACACACACTACTAGCGCTTTAGGAATGACAACAGGTGTCCAGAATTCGAAATCAGCCCTTAGAACCAGGGCGAGGTAAAATCAGGAATTAGAAAAGCTTGCGTTCCTATCTCCTCTCAGTTTTCTTCTCTTCCTCGAATTAATGCCTCCACCTCTCCCCAGACATGCTGCAGGGGCCCAGCTGAGGCAGCCTACCACTATCCTGGGCTCACTTTCTCTTGTCCTTTCCACCGCATAGAATTCACAGGGCTTCTTGACTCTTGCTCACTGAAAGATTTCAGATTGAGCAGCCTTCACACTGAGGATCCGGAAAGGATAACCACTGAGGACATAAACCAAAGGCATTGAGTCTGGATGAGAATAATTTGGGTGGCTTTTCTGATGCCCCTCGCCAAATCAATACAACTTCTTGTACCCCAAAGCAGAAATATAGGCCATTGTGTAGTAGTCGAGGAAACTTAGGAATTAATTTTCTTCTCCTACTCTTCTACCCTCTGTCTCAGAGACAGATCAATGGGAGGTTCCTAGGATCTGAACACTGTTCCGGTAACTTTCATTACATAGGACCTTGGAACAAGCCTTGATTTGAGATTACCTGGACAGAGGAGATGAGCACGGTGGGCAGCATATCGCGGACCCAGCTTTGCTTTTAGTCAGGGGAGGCCCGACCCCAGACCCTCTCCCCTTTTCTGCCAGGCTTGGAGATTGCCACGAGCCACAAGACCAGCCTGAGCCACAGGCAGTCACGGACAGAGTGCGAGACACACGCCACTATACAAACCGTTCATTTTATTTCCTGTATCGGGTTTATACAAACTTGCAAGATACAAACGCAGAGCTCACTGGGATTCTTCAGTATCTATATCTAGAAAGAATGCTGGGGAGCGGGGAAGCAGATGCTCACCTATACTCAGGATGCCCCTCCCCGGGGAGGGGCTCGTTGGCTAGAAAGATGCTATGGGGCGGCTACAGATGTTTGGTCCCCCAACAGAGATGCCCTCTGTTTGGCTAACCTTTTCTTCTAAGGTCACTTTTATACTAAATAAAGACACTGAGATCATACATTTCCTTGTATGGTTTATTGTCTAATACTAGCAGATCAAATTGGCCCCAGTATGTGCATAAATAGATATGTGTATATATATGTATATTTCATATTTTCCTTAGTTTTAAGAGCTGCCAGGTAGGGGGGTGCCTAAAGGGGAAAGGGATCGATTCCGTCTTGCTATAGTCAGCCCTGCCCCAAGAACATGCCTCTCACCAAGGCCGGAGAGCAAGTGTGCACAGCTTGCGACCTCAGAAAAATCTTTAAAGTGACAGTAGCAGTATTTGATTACAGCCTCTTGGTTAATGATCAGGGAGGTAATGTGCTAATTGGCAAGGCCCCAGAATAGCAACCAGGGCTGTCCCCCCCCGCCCCCCGGTGGGTCACTTAGCCCTGGGCCTCCATCTGGGCCCCATTCTTTCATAACAAGATGCTCTAGGCTGGGAATAGGGTGCCAGGACATGTCAAAGTTGGGAGGTCAGGCTTTAAATGCTGGCCATGAGCTCTGTGACAGTCCCAAACCCTTGATTCCAGATCGGGACAGAAGACTTCCATTCTGCCCAGATCCTTGTGAGGCAAGATCCCCTTGCCTACTTTGTCAGCCACTAAGCAGTTTGGAAGGCTGAGCTGGCGGAGTTCAGCACCCCAGTGGCAGCCCACCAGGGGACAGTCCTGGGGTCTTCTTGGGCAAGGTTGAGCTGTCACCTTGTCCGTGGGACCCACTTCAGTCTGGAAGCTGACTTTGCAGTCTGGATGCCAGACTGAGCCAACGTCCCCCTTAACAACAGCCCCCCGAGGAAAGGTCACAGAAGGAGACAGATGTCATAGATGTGACCCAGACCAGAAAGGGATCAAAGAGTGTGAGAAGTCCAAGGAACTCGAATGTGTCTGTGCTGAAGGACCTGTGGTCCCAAACCGTTTCCTTTGGCCTTTGCACTGTATCCTGGCTCCGTCAGGGAGTAGGATTCTTGGTGCCGTTTGGCATAGGCTCCCATTCTGTCTGCCCTTTCCAGCAGACTGGTGACGGGAGGTGGTCCGGGAGCATACTGGGGGTGGCTGGGGTGCCCGCAGGGCTGTACTTTTGTGCACACAGCTGTAAACATTTCCTTTGAGAGGTTTCACATCCCGTAACCCTAGAGGGTCGTCAAGAGTTGACAGTGGAATCAAATCCTTAGACCAGGACTTCCAAGAGAATGTCCCGCCCTGGTGAGATGCTCTCTGGGTGAGCTCTGGGGCCCAGGCCTTTGCAGACTGGGGGATGGGAGGAGGAAGCTGCGGGGGAAGAGGGTTGGACCTGGAGGCAGCCGCCCAATCTCCTCGTATCATTTGCCGATTCCATTCAGACATTGCACATTTTGAAAATAGATTTGCTTTTATAATAAAAGCGTAAAATAGATCTGTCTTAAAATAAGTCTGTCTTCTCCCCTTCTTTGGATCAAAAGGCATGGGGTGTGGCCAACACGTGCTAGGAATGGTGTGGAAAGTAAAGGAGGGAAAATGGGCCTGGGCAGGAGTTCTGGGAAAGGATCAGACGTCCAAACAAATATATATATTATGTATAGATCTATAATATGTATAATCTTCATCAAACATATATTAAGGCATGTAAAGCAACATAAAGAGCCAGCTTTATGAAATAAGAGGTGAGAGAGAGGTGGTAGAGGTGCAGACCTTAATCCTTGGTCTTTTACACGTATTTCTAAAAATACCACTTAAAAAAAAAGGCGAGACAGACAAAGAAAGGGGAAAGGCATGGACGCCCTGAAACAGCCGTTTCTTGTGGATGGAGAAAGGTGTTGGAAAAATGGAGAGGGCCACCCTCACCTGCCAGTCGGCGGGGAAGGAGAAAACAGGTGTGGGGTGCTTGAGCAGTGCTAAAGATGGGAAACGTAGCCAAAGGTCATGTTCAAAAAATCTGCGAAAAGGAAAGTGGAATTCCCCAGCCTGCAATCCCTCCAAAGCACAAGAATATCCTAAGCACCTAGAACAGTGCCTGGTACACAAAAGGTGCTCGATAAATATCTGTTGAATGAGTTGCCATCTTTACTTGCATATGAACCAGTCACTGGCCCAGCTGTGAAGGAGTGGAGAACTGGTGGCAGATGAAGTCATTGTTCTCGGGGCCACTGGAGGCTGAAGTCTCTGAGCATCAACTCTGGTAAAGAGAAGGCCTAGGGGCACAGTCTTTTCCAGCTTCACTCTCACCCCTCCGTCCTCCCTGGCTACCATCCTCCCCAGATGAAAGGCAAGGAGGAAAAATGAGCTTTGCTTCTGTGTCTCCTCCACTGACCTCCCCCAGTAGGCAGATGGTGAGAGAGCCAGGCCAGAAGAGAGTCCTTCCCTGCAGCCTCACCTGGTCCTCCTCGGGGATGCCCGGGACGCGGGGTGGGGCCGTAGAATCTAGCCTGCCAGATTAAGGCTGCATTTCCTCTCTGGGGCACTCTCTCAGCTGACCCACAGCACATTCCAGGGGGCAGGGGGACAAGAAAATGTCCCGAACATGGTTAGGAAAGGCCCCAAGGCTAATGACACCCTGCGTGACAGAGGTCTTTCTCTCTGCCCCTGAGCTGAGGAGGGGGAGGCAGACACCAGGCCCAGACCCAGAAAGGGCCATCGTCCCACCCGCTCACCCGCACCAGCATCCCCACAGCTAGAGCTGACGGTCATCCTGTGCTCGCTGGTGGGTCCTCCTGGAGCCAGTGTGTGGGCAGGCCCGTGGACCCGAGGGACGAGGTGCAGGAGCAGGGCCCACAGTCTGGCACTGTACTTGGCACTAAGCTAAGGCTCCATCCTAGGGAAACCCACCCATCCCACATCCCCTTTCCACCTCCGCCTCACCCTTTTACTTGCAAATGAGTCCTGCCGCTTCCCTGTCCTCCCACTTGCCTCCATCTCTCCCTTTCTTTCCTCTCCCCCTTCTCAACCTGTCCTCAGACCCTGCACAGACCTGCGTGCCGCTCTCTACCCACAGCCAGCACTGTGCCCCCTGGGAGCCAAGGAGCCTCTCCCCAGCTCTTGTCATCTTGTCTTTGGCTCAAGCAGGGTGGTCAGTCTCCACTGGACCCCAAAGGAGCACCCCTAAGCAGAAACGTGTCAAAGCCCCGGGTGCAGCTGGGGCAGCGGGTGGGGGGGGTGTCGATGGGGGAAGGACCCGATGGCAGGTGCCGCCCTTGGTGTCAGGAGGGGCCGGAAGAGGCAGAGCGTCCATCTTCTCCTCAGCCTAGTCCTAACCTGAGAGAGCCCAGAGCGTCTTCCCCACCAGGGCATCCTCTTCAGCAGGAAATGTTCCAGTAGGGCCTTCACACCACCAGCCAGGGCCTAGCCCCCTGGGCCACGGGCGCCGGAGGCTGCTGTCTGCCCGCCATCTCGGGCCCCGGCCTGGGGCCGCCATCTGAGGCGCGAGGGCTTCGGGGCCGGGCGTGCTGGCCGTGTGGACACTGAGGTAACGTGTGGGCAGCAACCCCGGCCCCCAGCCTGGCTCCCCGCAGCCCTCCCACGGGCGCGCAGGGGCAGGGGGCCAGGCTGGGGAGCTGGGGCCTCAGGGGGCCGAGGCCTTCAGAACGTGGCTCTGTGTAGCTTCCCGGCGTTGGCCTCGGCCAGAGCTTGCACTGAAGAGAAGAGAACCGGGTGAGAAGGGCGCTTCGCCGCCGAGCAGCAGCCCCAGCCCAGCTTCCCAGGAGACACAAGTCTGCAGAACCCCAACCCCGCCCCACGCCCCCAGCCCCGAGAGGGGAGCAAATGAATGGAAGTCCCTGCTCTTTCCCACTTGCCTAATACCGAGCGGCTGTGTGCTAGGGGCAAGGAACGCACACAGCCCTTGGCCATAGTTTCCCATGGTACTGTAATTTACAGGAAGATCTGGGGCTGATCTGGGAGAAGTAAGATCTGGGGGCTTCTGAGGCAGGACTGCTGTGTATCTCCACAGCGGTGGAGAGGCCTGTTGGCGGACAGCGGGATAGGGGAGGCCTCGGCTCTGTCCCTGTCTGCTTCTGGAGAAGCAAAGCCCACGGGCACTGCGACATCCAAGAGGCGGCCCCGCCAGCCGGCGCTGGCCCAGCACTGCACGGGGACAGGGACTGGGACGGGGATGCTGCGGGCTCAAGCGGATGGAGGGGTGGGGAGAGCAGCACGGTGGGGGGGTGCACTGGGGGGTGGGGAGGGAGAAGCAATGCCGGAATGAGGTGTGGGGGGGGTAGATGGCTCATGGGGGTGAGGGGCGGGGGTCCCACTCCCCGCGGTGGACGAAATACAGTAGAAAAGTTCTTACGTCAGAGCTCAGACCCGCATGGTATGGCTGCTGTCGGCGCCCCGTGGGGATTCAGACGATAGGGGGTTGGCTGGTGGAGTCGGGGAAGCAGGGGAGGTGGGAGGGCTTGGGGTGGCACATTGCACTGGAAACAGAAATGAACAGGGAGGTGAATAGGGGTGGGTGGGCGTGGCAGGGGTGGGGAGGCCGGGCACCCAGAGCAAGCAAGGTCCTTCCCCAGGCGGGGAGCCAGGCAGGAGGCAAGCAGAGAGGAGAGCTGAGGCCGACCTGGCCTCGGTCCCAGGCGCCACGGAGGAGCACAGGGTCCCCGAGGAGGAGACCGGGCCACTGCAAGCTCTGCTGAGAACCAGTGGGTCTGTGGGCGAGGCCGGCCCCTTTGGGCCAAGGCTCCACTCACATCCGTACAAGAGCAGGTGACCGCACCTTACACGCAGTGCTCCACAGGCGATGAGGATGAACAGTGCGGTAAAACCGCACTAACCCAGATCATCAGGCCCCCGCTGGCGACTAGATCCAAGTTATCACCACGTGAATCACCTCCACGCAAACCGAGGCTTCCGGCAGGGTTGAAGCGAGTACCGTGAACTTAGACCAGCTCGCGGTCTCAGAAACATGGCCCCTCGCTATCCCTGGGGACCCCCTTTTCATCAATCCAGAAGGGGCAACCTTCGGTCCACCCCTGAACAAATCATTACAAACCTTAAAGTGGTGGCATTTGAATTAATGGATTTTACTCTATTATCATTATGATTCCATGCTGAGAAGAGCAAAGTGGAAGGCCAATGCGGAGGGGGTCCTATGAGGAGGGATGAGCTCTCTGCAGTCTGCAGACCCTCGGGCACCCTCAGGGCCGCTGTGAGGCAGGAGCCTGGCAGACAGAACGTGCTCACTTGGCCTCAGAGGAGAACCAGACCTCAGCCAGGGTCACACTGTTTCCTCCAACAGAAGGATCCCGGCATCTGACTTCTAGTCCCTTGCTCTCCACCCTGCCCTGGACACCATCACCTCCCTGCCCTCTGTGCAGCTCCCATCACGTGTATACATGCAGCCACAGATATACACAAGATGTGGAAATTTTCTCGTGAGCAGGAAGCTGTATCTACCCACACAGAACACGTAGTCTGTGCACGGGATCCAACAGCATTTGACTCTCACTGCACACAACTCAGATATGTGTGTTTGTGCACTTCCAAACCCGTACTCTTCCACGGGGACCGATACACGTGTGACCTCACACTCAAATACATTTGCAAACGCTTTCAGAACACACATTTGTGTGTATGTCTGTATCGCAGACCCAGCGGTTAGTCATTTGGCAACTTCGACTTCTAAAACTGTCAGAAAGTCAAAAACTAAACCAGAGCTGTTTCAAGAAAGCCAAATATCTATTGCAACGTGCATGCGGTGAAGCTCTTACAATTATTCACAGACCGGCTCCCTGGAGTCCAGTTACTCTTATTTCTACACACTTCTGAGGAGTTGACCTGCTGGGGGTCTACCCCATGGGAGATCAGAAACAGGGAAGTTAGGGGAGAGAGAGGACTCGGGAGGCCCACTGACAGCTAGAAGAAGGCACAATTGGGGCATAAAAGTCTTTTGTAAAAAGCAGATATAATACCTTTAAAAGCATTACAATCTGGGAGCTACGTTCTATACCAACTAGAGCCCTGGAGGGCACCCCTTCAATGGATCAGGAAAAGAAGGATATTTATAATGATACTAAATGAACAAGAACAAGAAAGATGAATTATGTTAAATAGAACTTCTTTATGAAGGCAGAAATATTCTAAATATATATTAGGAATATATCCATTGAGGGGCGCCTGGGTGGCTCAGTCACTTGAGCGTCTGCCTTCAGCTCAGGTCATGATCTTGGGGTCCTGGGATCGAGCCCCACATCGGGCTCCCTGCTCAGCGGGGAACCTGCCTCTCCCTCTCCCTTTGCCCCTCCCCCTGTTCATGCTCTCTCTCTCTCCTCTCAAATAAATAAATACAATCCTAAAAAAAGGAAATAGTTGAAGTTCACATATATAGTAGCTATGTATCGGACAGGTGCGATATTATAATCATGCGTCCGCAAGTACTACCGCATCTGCATGCAGAAATCATCAGTCACACCTGCTCTCCCATCCTGCACCTTCATGAGACCTGCTCTCACCCATCCTGCACAGATACATATTTACAAATATTGCAGTGTGTACACTGGGCACAACATACACACAAATGTGTTTCATCACTCCCCAGACTGCAGAACCAGCCAGTCACACATAAATACGTGCATTCATCAACACTACCTCCAGCCTTACACTGCACACTGGTATACACCTATTTAAACCCCAACAGCTTCCTAAATACCACCCGTACTCATAAATCGTGGTCTCCACACAATGTCTGTAGACATTTTGCAGACATATACACACATAGTTCTGTATTTGCACTCACACATTCCCTCCACCCACGCACTTGAATACACACAAATGCACGTGCCTCTACAAACATCCCCCAACACAGACGCTGCACACGACCTCACGTCTTCCCATATACCTCCTGCTTGAGTCTGCACGCTCTGGGTCTACTGACAAGCATTCCTGAGCACGCCATCCACGCCACACACCCACCCTCGGGCACGGCCTCTCCACCCTGTGCACGCCGTGCTGTCACGAGGGCCCATGCCCGGCACCCCCATACACACGGTCCCAGGCTTGAACCTATGCCCACGCACGGTCCTCGCGGTCCCTGGCAGAGCTGCAGCTCTGGGAATCTGGGCCAGAGGCCAAGGGGCAGTAGGGACCGTGGGCTAAGTCTGAGGTCTGGCCTTGCTATGCCATTTTTTAAATAGTTGGGGTTTTGGCAAAAGCAAAGTGACAGTTTGCTTTCAACGCATAGACCATGAAATGTAAGCTGGTGTGTATTGAGAGGGAAATCTGAGAGGCCAGGACGGGTTTTGTTTTCATGGAACCTTTGGCTGGGAAATGACAGTAGAGAGAGCCAGGGGCTGGGGCGAGGGCAGAGGGAAGTTTTAAAAACAGTGTTGTGTGCGCTAACCCTTGAAACAGGAAGTTGCCTTTTGCCCAGAGCATGAGGAGTTTGATCTTTGGAAGATTCGAGTTCATTTTACAGCTAAACTACAGAGAGGTGGGCTAGAGGCCTCTGTGCAGCCAAACTGGTTCTGCTGCCTTTGGCTGCAGGATGGGACTGTCTGAAGCCCATCCCTTCTCTTGTCCTCAACTCCAGCCCAACCGACCGCCTCTCTCTGAAATACCCCCACCAGTCTTCCCTGGCCGCCCATTTAATGTCCATTCGACCTTAACCGCCAGTAGGTTCTTCCTTAAGGCGTAAATTCCCTTTGTTGTAGCCTGAAACCCTCTGGTTTCTAAAAATATCCATATTCTAAATAGCGAGAAAAACCACACACAGACCCTACTTCCACTCCAGCTGTTGGTAGGTCAGCGAGTCCTACCGCTGTCACCAGCACCACCACGCCCACATCGGGCCAGCATTTATTGAGCACTTACTAAGTGCCAGGCACTGTGCTAGGCGCTTAGCATGTATTGTTGCCGTTCCTCACACCACCAGGCAGGTATTTTGATTTGAATTTTACAGATGAGGCAATGGAGTCCCCGAAAGCCAGAATTCAAACCCCTCTTGATCACCGACACGAAATGCCACCCCTTCCGCCGGGCTCCTGGCCACAGTCCCGATCTGCTCGTTGCCGGCCCCTCGCCCAGGCTGCTCTAACTATGGGCCAGCACACCTGTCTCTCCGCCTCCTCCTCTAGCAAAGTCCGGGCAAACCTGGCATCCTTCCTGGGCATCCCTCTGGACTGGCCTTCCGAGCTCTCCCTCTCCCTCTCTGCCCTAACCACCTTTTGTCCTGAGGAGGACGACGTAGTCCGCCCCCCGGCCGGCTGCATGACGTAGGCACTGTCTTTCCTCTATCCTTCACCCTCCCATTAAGAGAGTCTCTTCCGTTCTTCCTGATTCCAGTCTCACCTTCCCTGGGGCGAGATATCTCAGGCTGACTTCAACCTCACGGTGACTGCTCGGGACCCTCTAGCTTTTTTATCAGCGTGAAGTCCGTTCCTCATGCTCATCTTTTCTTAGCGGAGAAGTGGGCTTGGGTCAGTAGGCAGGGCGGTGACTGCATTGCCCTCAACTCTGGCTCCCTGCCCCACCTTCACCTTCCTATCCGCACGCAGCCAGAACGGGAAGGGAGAGGGTGCCCTGCAGTGCCTGGCCCCACTCCACGACTGGTAGTACTTTTATCCTTCCCAACCAAGCTCAGGGATCGCCTTTCTGCCGTGCCTTTCCTTAAGCTGCCCAGGGAGGGTGGTGCCCTGGCTGCCTGCATGGACTCTGGCCATTCCTCCATTCCTCCAGAGAGCGGCTATAGGAGGGTCATCCCAGCTCCGAGCTCCCGGACGCAACTCGGGCCCGTCTGCACCCTGCTGAGCCTAGCACAGTACCTGGTGCTCAGTAAGTGCTCATCCTGACCTTGAGGAAAGTCTCCCTGGCCCTGTACCTCTCTGTCCCTGGCCCCGTCGCAGCACTGAGCTTCCTCCCCTGCACCTGGTCAGCCAGTCTCCCTGGAGGAGCGAGGCCCGGCCCCTCTCACCAGACAGCATGCGGCCCCTGCGGGAGGCCTCGGTCGCCAGGGCACAGGAGATTTCAATCCGCTTCTCCTGCTCCTGCAGCTGGCTCTCTGAATCCTGGGGCACGTCCACAAGGTCCCCCTCGCCGACGGGCACCACGTTCTGCATACTGAAGAGGCACAGACACAGAGACATGGAGTGGGGGGACAGGATGGTCCAACTGGCTTGGGGGGGGCCTGCGGACTGAGATTGGCAGGGTGGCCAGAGGCCTGTGAGTGGGCAGGCTCTGGTTCCCAGCAAGGCTGTCCCCAGGGGGGAGTGGGGCCCTGGCAACACACATTTTGGGACCCCCTACTGCAATGTCTTAAAGTGAATGAGAAGGTTCAAGTGACCATTTAGGGCAGCCTTGATGAGGAAGAGAAGTCACCAGAGGGCAACCCCTCAGTTTGTCTTGACGACAGCATGCGCCTGCGCGCAGCAGGTCTTTTCGGCACGCAGTGACAGCATCCCTGCCCAGGCCGCAGGGCTGGCCCTGGTCCGCTGCCTTGAGCCACTGCCTCCGTCTGCCCTCCGCGGGGGGCCTCAGGGCTCCCGCTGGCATGGGTCGGGGTGCTGGATTCAGGGGCACCGGTGCCCCACGTGCCAGGGTGGGCAGAGGATGTTGAGGTTCACCCAGGCACGTTACCTGGACTTGGCAATGAGCGTCTTGATCCTCTCCACCTTCTTCTGCTTCTCCTTCAACTCCTCGGGGCTCAGGGGAGTATCAGGCTCCAGGTCAATGTACCGTTCGGGGATGAGGACTTTGTCTGGTGTGGAGAGCTGGGGAGGGACCTAGGTCACCACCTCTGTTCCGTCCCCTCCCCACGCCTCCCCCCCAGGCTTTCTCCCCCTCTGCCCTCCTGGACTTCACTCACTTCCTTACTGATGTCCACATCATAGTGCTGGGGCTCCAGTTCCATTTTGCGAAGCCGGGCAATTTCTTCCCTCGGCGTCTCGTAGGCCTGCCCACCAGGCTCCTCTGCCCGCAGGGCTGCCTCCAGGTTGGAGATGTCCACCTCGTGGATGCTACGGTGACGGCGCACCTAGGGGACAGCAGCACTGTGACCACACAGGGACTCTGTCCCCTGCCACCCGTGCCTCCAGGCAGCCCTGAGCAGGCGCGTGTCCTCACTGTCCCTGCTCATCACGCCCAATCTGGCCGCCACCCCGCCGTTCCCACTGCGGGACAGCTATCCTCCTTCCATGCTGCTTGTCCAAAGCCTGCCCCCCCCTCACAAAGGCCCAGAGGACAAATCTCATCAATATGTCTCATCGGGACTCATTACTTCCCATCTGGCTGTACCCTGTGTTCACAGTCTGTGCCATATTTGTTAGGCAGTTGGACTAGTGTGTCCTACACTGGTCTTTAGTGGATTCCTATTATAGAAGCTCCAATCCACCAAGGAGAGTGTAAGCTGTTTGAGGGTAGGACTTTTGATCATAATTTTCCCGTATTTCCGAAATGTGGTGGAAAGAAAAATTAGGCAGATGCCTGGGGCTGCTCCCAGCTCCATACTCAATAGCCATGTGGTCCAAGAATCCTTAATTTCTCCTGACTGTGTTTCCCTATCTCTAAGACAGGGGTGGTAATTCCTAAGCTGGCACTGCTGAAAGATCTAAACAAAATAATGTGAGATTCGAGAACTGCACGGTGCCACGCACCAGTGTGCTATTACGATTACCTTCGGTAGACCCAGCCCAGTGCTAAATACACAGAAAATGCTCTAGAAACATGTGTAAGTGATGGCTATCCCTGGGTGCTGAATTTTGCACCATTCTCTATTAAATGAATTTTGTATAATTCTTCTCACCTAAAATCATCAATGCATTCCTTTTTGTGAGTTATTTTTCTTTAAACACATGCAAGGAACGCTTGCTGCAGTATATCTTCGGCCTAGTGGGGAGAGACTCCCCCTCCCCGTTCTCCCAGGTGCCCAGCTTGGGTCCTTCCCAGCCCCTCTCTCAATGCCCCCCACACAGCTGCCCCAGTCCAGGCTGGTCACGGGCTGGGGGTGGCTGGGAGGACTTTACCACTTTGTAGGCAGGCCGGGGAGCAGGGTCAGGGGCAGGACTGGCCGGGAGCTGCAGGCTCTTCCTCTTCTCTTTCATAGAGCCGCTCTGATGTCTCCGCATGCGGTCAATCTGCTCCTCCACGCTCATCTTGACCTTGCCCTCGCCAGGGAACACAGCACTCTTGGGGCGCTCCTGCTACAGCAGAAGAAGAGGGCTCTGATGGGTGTGCATCCCCCACTCCCAGCTTCCTCATCTGCCCTAATGCCTTCAATGTCCTTTCTCTGGGAAGCCTGTCTGTAGTGGGTTAAAGAAGGGCCCCTAAAACATATGTGCACGTCCTAACCCCGTTGGACCTGTGAATGTGACCTGATGTGGAAAGAGGGTCTTTGCAGATGTGATTAAGGTAAGGACCTCAAGAAGAGATCATCGGGAATTGGAGTGGACCCTGAATCCAATCTTAGGTATCTTTATAGGAGACAGAACGGAAGAAGATACAGAGTAGAAGGTGCACGCAGATACTGGAGTGTTGTGTCTACGAGCCAAGGAACAGAGACGGCCAGCAACACCGGAAGCTAGGAGAGAGGCATGGGACAGATGCTCCCTCAGAGCCTCCTGAGCAACCAACCCTGCTGACACCTCAGTTTTGCACTTCCGGCCTCCACAACTGTGAGAGAATAAACTTCCTGTTGTTTTTAAGCCCCCAAGTTTGGGGGGCTTTGTTAATTTCCCAGCAGCCCCAGGAAATGAATCTACTGCCTTAGGTCGGCACATTTGACTCTGATCGCTGATTTTTGCTGGATTTGTAGTTCATCGCTGGCACATTATAATAATTTTGTGAAGGGCACCTGGGTGGCTCAGGCGGTGAAGCGTCTGCCTTCAGCTTTGGTCATGATCCCAGGGTCCTGGGAGCCTGCATCGGGCTCCCTGCTCAGCAGCAGAGTCTGCTTCTCCCTCTCCCTCTGCAGTCCCCCTCCCTGCCCATGCTCTCTCTCTCAAATTAAGAAATAAAATCTTAAAAAAAAAAATTTTTGCTAACTATTCTTCTATCTTTCTTGCTTGCTTTTTTTTTTTTTTTTAAGATTTTTATTTATTTATTTGACAGAGAGAGACACAGCGAGAGAGGGAACACAAGCGGGGGGCGTGGGAGAGGGAGAAGCAGGCTTCCTGCTGAGCAGGGAGCCCGATGCGGGGCCCGATCCCAGGACCCTGGGATCATGACCTGAGCCGAAGGCAGATGCTTAACGACTAAGCCACCCAGGCGCCCCTCTTCTTTTTTTTTTTTTTTTTTTTTTCTTTAAAGATTTTATTTATTTATTTGAGAGAGAGAGAATGAGAGAGAGCACATGAGAGGGCGGAGGGTCAGAGGGAGAAGCAGACTCCCTGCCGAGCAGGGAGCCCGATGCGGGACTCGATCCAGGGACTCCAGGATCATGACCCGAGCCGAAGGCAGTCGCTTAACCAACTGAGCCACCCAGGCAGGCGCCCCTCTTCTATCTTTCTTATGTGTATCTTCCTTGTCCCTTGATATGTCTACCTGATGGAAGACTTCTCCAGTGGGGCTGTTGCCCTCCTCCCACTTGTCCTGCCTTCCTCCTCCCGCCCTGGGTTTCATGAATGGTGGACAGATGGGTGGACACACACAGGCCCCTGGGCCCCCAGCGCAGCTCAGGCCCATCCGGGCCTCTGCGCCCACAGGCTGTACTCACCCGGGAGGACAGTCCATTGGTGAGCCCATTGGTACTCCTCCTCACCACCCTTGATGGAGTTAGCTCTTCATCAGCGGGCGACTTTGTCTGAGGAGGCACAATGCCAACTGTAGGGAGACAGAACAGCCAGTAGGCCTTGTGGAGAGCAGGAGGGCAGAGAGTCGGGGGGCCTGCTTCTCTGAGGAGGCCCAGTCCCATCTGTGGCAGAGAGGAAAGGCCCAGGATGGGTGGGTACTCGCTCTCTTTGGTTGTGAAGGAGCACCTCTCCGGGCTCCTCTCTGACCCTTGGCCTTCCTTCTAGGGGAGGATGGGACAGGAAGTACCTTTGTTGAGAGCTGCCTGCTTCTCTGCCTCCACCTCTTGCCTGGTGGGCACAAGGCTGTTGTCTCTAGCGGTATCCAGGGGTGATGTCTGGTGGGGGTCTTTCTTGCTCTGCTCATGGCTTGCCTTGGGCTGGGGGAAAAAAGGAGAAGACGGTCCATGCTGTAGGGACTGCTGGGAACTTGGCCCTCAGGGATGTTTCTTTGCTTTGCAATGGTTGGAGCACAAACCCTTGAAAACACAGGACGAGGAGACTCTAAGTGTGTCAGCTGGGCAGTGGGCAGGGACGCCATGGAGCCTCCCACCCATGCCACCTTAAGGCTGGCCAATGCCGGCTCATCTTGTGAGGGCTCAGGGCTTCCAGGAGGCCCTCAGCCGAGGCCCAGCAGAGAGGCCCCTCAACCTGACCAGGCCTCTTGGTGAGCGCCAAGAAGCACGGACTTGCTGTGAGCCAGAGAGGAGGAAGGCTGGAGGAGGGGGGGCTACAAGGCTGAGGATCTCTGAGGATTCTGTCAGGATCTCACCCAAAACTTGAGCCAGAGAACCAGGTGGGCTTTGGTACCAAGATTCTGGGGGACAGAGATGTGCACTTAGCTTGAGGGCTTGCAGAATCATGAGACTAGAAGGGGCCTCAGAGAGCATCGGCAACCCCCCAACTCCCGTGGTGCAGCCGAAGAGTCTAAGTCTTCATGAGGGACACACGGAAAGACTGAGCCAGAGGCCAGAAGCACCAGCTGGAGTCCAGTGAGAGAGCATGGGTAAGGCCCTTCGCCTCCCCTCGTCTGGAAAGCGGAGGTGATGCTGCCTCTCTGCCCCGCTCCCCGGCAGCCCCTCGGGGCTGTGCTCATCCCAGCAGCTGAGCCGGGATGAAAAGATGACTCCCGGTTTTAGACACAGGACTACTCACCATGCAACCTCTTCCCAGCCTAACTGTACCTCTCTCCTGGCGAGAGAGGCTGGGGAGCCAGAACAGGGCAGCTTACACCCCAGGGCCGATGGGACCCAAGAGGACACACAAGGCAGAGAGACAGACAGCATGGAAGGACCGGGGTCTGAGGCGGGCAGGAAGGGACTGGAATGGCACCTGTCGCTGCGGGTCCCTCGACTTCCCTTGCCTGCTCGCGCTGGTAGGAGGTGGGGCACACCACCACTCACAGCCAGGGGCTGCCCAGGAGCCCGGGCATGGGGTGGGGCGACACGCATTTTCCCTCTGTCCACAGAGGGCAGAAAGGGGAAAGCATTCTCTGCCATCCCTTTCCTTATCCTAGAGTCTGACCAGGCAGCGGTGGGCAAATTAATATTGCAATGGGGGAAAAAGGGCTCCGTGTCCTGCCTGGTCCCCTCGCCTGACCCTTCGCCCCGCTCCCTCCTCCCCTGCCCTCCAGGACCCAAGGGTGCTGGGTACCTGACCCCTGGCTGGCTCGCCACTGCGGTACCAGGAAGGGGAGCTGGGGTATGGCCAGAAGCGGCTCTCGCTAGGGAGTGGCGGCACGTTTGGAGGAGACTCCAGGGGGACGTAGGCTTTGGGGAGGGGGGGCCGCGGTGGGCCGGGCTCCTGAGGCAGAGAGAAGCCAGAGCATTAGGAGGAAGGAGACCAGCCACTGTGAGAGCAGAAGAAAAGAGCATTAGCAGGGGACAGACGACATCGTGGGGACCTGGGGTGGGCCCCTGGACCCCCAAACTCCCACCCGCAGCCTGGAGGGAGCTCCAGCTCCGGGGTGAACTCTCAGCCTAGCTTCAGGGCTCTCCTTGGCAGAGCGCCCACCTGTGCACCGCTCCCCACTCTTCCCCAGTTTTTCTCCACAGCTCTCTGCTCATTGGCCTCACCATCACCCTGGGCACATCTGCACCCCCGTGTCTTTGCTTCTGCCGCCTCTCCTGTCTGTGATGCTTCTTGTTCCTCTGTCTGTCCCAATGAAAGTTCCACCTTCTCCTTGGAACACCAGGGCATTTACGGTCCACACTGAGACACACACTGCCAAGTTCCAGAGGCTGGCTGCTTTCTACAAATCGGTCTTGGTCCCCCCTGGACACTGGACTCCCCGGGAGAAGGGCCTTGGGCATGCGCATGTATGTTTCTGAGAGGGCCTCACCCCATCCCTCGCCCCGTGTAGAGCCCCAGTAAACACCTGCTGATTGACCGGCTAGGAAACTGCTCCCCACGCCTACCCTCAACCCTCTCACATGCTGGAACAGTCCTGGATTTAAATTCCTACTAAGTGTTGGGTATCTTTGTTAACTGTCCTGGAGTTCAGGAAGAGACTTCCCCAGAAGGAGGCTAAAGATGACAAATGCCGATGAGAGCAAGTAAAGGAAAAATCTGGAAGGAAGTTCACCAGACTGGGTGTGAGAATGACCACCTTAGACAGAAAGCCAAAGCACTAGGCCTGGAGGCCTCTGGGGCAGAGATGGACACAGGGTCTGTGTCCTTCAGGCCAACGAGGACCTGGTCCTCCCTCCCTCCCCCACCTACCTTCTACTCCATTTTCTCAGCTTACCTCACTGGACCCGGGCTTGGTGGGGGACCCCTGCGAGCCGGACACCAGTGAGAAGGGGCTTAGGGGGCTGGTGAGGCTGGTGGAGCTGAGAGGGCTGGCGGGGCTGTTGGAGCTGTAGGTGGCCGTGGGGCCAAGTCCTCCTGGGGGCAAGCAGAGAGGAGAGATGAGGGATGGATGGGGTAGGGGTGGGCTCCGTAGGCGGAGGAGGCAGGGGAGGACTCAGGGACTTGGGAGGGAGGTTTCAGGGCCACCCGGGCCTGATGGAGGGACTTATTCCAGGGGTTGGGATGCAGGCTGGCCGTGGAGAAGCATGCTGGGCAGGGGTTAGATGACGGATGGAAAGAACAGTGTTGCCTCTGAGACATTAAAGAAAGCCAGCCCAAAGTCCCAGGGCTTCAGATCACCACCCGGCCCACGGGCTTGGGTGGGGGTGGGGGTGGGGAGGCACAGGTGCTCTTTGACCCTTTCTGGGGAGGAATCTAGACTATCAGGGTCAACAACATCTCTGAGTGGCCTACCTGGTCTGTTCTGGGAGGAGGGGGAGGACAAAGGGAGCCCTACCCACCATCCTAGGGGAAGATCCCAGAGGCCTGAGAAGGCCCTGACCAGCTCTGCGCACAGTGTGAGGGCCTGGAGTGCGATGAGTATGACAGATGTGGGGTGGACGCCAGAGGCCCCAGAGCATTTCTGGTGAGCCTTTCAGGAGGCTGGTGGAGAAGGCTCCCACCTCTGTGCTTGGCCGTGTCTGTGCCCCGGGACGGGTTATTCTTCCTCAGCCCCTCCAGCACGTCCTGGATCCTCCAGATCTCCTTCTGGATTTGCCGGTTGAGCACCTCATTCTGAAACCGCCCAAGAGCGGGTCAAGGGAAGTGGCTGTGAGGAGTGCCCCAGCCTCCCCCCCACGCCCGCATCCCTTCGGGCCAGCAGGAGGCAGGAGCCTTGCACGCGTGCACACGCTCACACGTCCCTTCCGCACATTCATCCTCCCCGTGGGAAGCCTCTTCCTCTTCAGCTTCTACGAAAGGGAACTTGGGAATTGCCAGAGGAGAGGGACCTGTCATCACAGTCAAGAGCCCCTTTAGGTGAACATGCAGCCTCAGCTTCCCCGGGGAGATCAGGCTGGTCTTGCAGCAAATGCCCCTCTAGGTGGACCCTTGATGGTAGCCTGTTGTCAAGGGCAAGGGTTTCCAATTGACTAATGTTCTTTCCATCCCAACGGTCCTTTTGTAATACCGACACCCAATGTCTGCCTAAGTATTCATGAATTATATTCAGTTAGAGTTCGCACTCTTTGAAAAATCATAGCTACCACTTCTTTAGCACCCCACGCCCCTCCACCCCACGTGCCAGGCACGGCGCTAAGGGCTCTGCAAACACTAACTCCTTTCAGCTGCTCGAGAACTCTGTGCGGTACCGGCCGCAGGTGTCCCGACTTTGGAGATGAAGAGACTTGTGCCCAAGACCCTCTGTTAGTAAGCAGTGTGACCGCCATCTGAGTCTGGGTCTATTTGTCTCAAGAGCTGGTGCCCTTGACCAGGATGCTTTCCTACCTCCTAAAATGTTCGTGTTGAAAGTCGGGCTTGCCCATAGGACACGCAAGCATTCAGGTGCTCTGGACCAGGAGGGCCTTCACCTCCGCCTCCCTAACCAGCTGCAGTGTGGGGTGGTGAGTTCCGTCACCCGAAGGAAACTAGGGGAAGTCGGGGGCACGAACTACATCAGAGAGACAGAGTTTGCAAAGCTAGCTAGAGAAGAGGCAGAGCCCGGGTAGAGAAGCTCGAGGGAGGAAAAGAACAGGAACTCCCCAAGGTCAATACGTGCAGCTTCCTGCCTCCAAGCAGAGTGTTTCTAACCCGTCCTGAGAGCGAAGCCTCTTTCCTATCTTAAAGGGCCTGAGTGGCTGGCTCCCGCACAGCCTACTCCTTCGGAGGTCACGAGAGACAGCCGCACATATGCCCACGTCTCTCCCCGCATGTGGATCTCTATCCACATCCAGATCTACATCTGTATCTATATCGATGTGTTAAAGCCTTCCAGTCATAAAGTATCTTCTGTCTAACCTAGCGCACTCATGTTTCCGCTTTACTCCTCCCTCACGATCTGCTGGAACTCAAGAAGATCCCACATGGTCTTCATCCCGAAAGCATCTGTTTTAAGTGGATGTGAACCTTGTCTTTTGTCTCAGGACCGACTCCCTGTCTCAAGTCTCTGAGATCTCGAAAGCAAGAAAGGAAGCCACTTTGGTCTGTTTGGGCCCAAAGGAGAAGGGGCGGCACACTGACCCCCTCCTGCCCAGGCCCCTCTTCACCTGGACGTCCAAATTGAGCTGCTCCCAGAGGTCATCGTGCAGGGCAGACACCTCTGACTCAAGGCTCTCATACTCTATGGTGCTGTTCGTCAGGGCCTGCAATGGAGGAGGGGGTGTTTTACTAAGAAAGTGGCCATTGCCAAAGCCTTCCTCCCCAGCCCCCCCCACAGGGCCTGGGGCAAGGGCAGCTGGGGTCTGGCAGGGCTCAGAGGAGAGCACAGAGGGACCGGAGGAGAGGGCCCAGGGCTGAGACATTCTGATGACAGCCCAACAGTGGCCCATCCGACTGCAGGCCGAAAAATAGAGAAACCAGGATCCTCTCCAGGTGTGGGGGTATGCCAAAAGGGGATCATACCATGCCCACCCCCTCCTGGTGTCCTCAGACTGGGTAACCCAAAGTGGAGGGCAAAAACCCAGAGGTGTCTGCTCCCTGGGGGTTAGAGACCTTCCACCCTTCTGGCCCATGTTTTCCGGGCCCTTTTGCTGCGGCACCCCAGAACTCCTGTCCGGGCAGTCGGTCCTGCAGGGTCTGCCCTGCGCCCACGGCAAATGACCGGGCCAGCAGCCCTGCACAGGGGTCCCGGTTCTCCAGGAGAGAGGACAGAGGGAGGCAGCAAAGCTGTGAGAGCAGCCGACGAGATCAGGAGCCCTCCACCTCACCCTGCCCTGAACGAATCCCAGGGCGGGAACAGTTTGTGGAAAAAGAAGCCCGTTTCCTTGCAGGAGACTGTATGGAGTGAGTGGGCCGGCATGCTCGCTGCCTATCGGCAAGGCACCACTTTTTTTTTTTTTTTTAAGATTTTATTTATTTGAGAGAGAATGAGTGAGAGAGAGAGAGCACGAGAGGGGGGAGAGTCAGAGAGAGAAACAGATTCCCCGCTGAGCGGGGAGCCCGACACGGAGCTCGATCCCAGGACCCCGGGATCATGACCTGAGCGGAAGGCAGATGCTTAACCAACTGAGCCACCCAGGCGCCCCAGCAAGGCACTATTGAGGTCTTTCGTTTCTGCCCCTTCTGGCCAAGGGCAGGCTCTCGGCCACCGAGGAGAGTCGGGAAGGAGCGAGCACAGCCTGGGAGGGGAGGCCCTCCTGTGCTGGTGCTGCTGCGCGGACCGGGGATGGGGGCAGAGCAGTACCGTGGTCGCCTGCGACAGCTCCACGCGGATGTTGATGAGCTGGTTCTGTAGGGACTCTTTCTTGTGCAGCAGCTTCTCCGGGTAGGCAGGCTGGTTTCCAAACATCTCCAGCTCCTGGTGGGTCCCCATCAAGGCACTTTCCAGGCTCTCCTGAAAGAAGGCAGGGGAATGGCCGTCAGCAGCCCTGATGATTCCTCTCTGGGACTCTAAGCAGCAGGGGCCCGAGCCCCAGCAGTTCCAGTTAAGGGCAGGACAGAAGTTTAAGACAAGGCTTTGGCAGCTTAGCGGGGACACAGCACCCCGCACCTGTCCAAGCCAGCCTCCCCACATGCCCCCAACTCCAGGCCACCCCCCGGCTCTCACCTTCTCAGCTCGGAGCTGCTGCACCAGGCGGTCCTGCTCCCTCACCACCTTGTTCTGCTCACACAATTTGCCCAGCAGCTTCTGGGGGCCCGAGGGGGTAGGGGGAAGGGAGGGAGAGAGAAGGGGGTGAAGGACATGGTTTGATGGGGACCTGGGAAATGGGTCAGAAGGGCCTGGCCTCTGGATACTGCCTCCTTTCCCCTGCAGAGGAACCCTAAGCCTTCTTCACCTTGACCTTGGAGGCTCCTGGGAACAGGAAATGGTCTCAGGAGACTCCCCAAGGACCTACTGGGAGGGGAGATGTGCTTATTCTCTGAGGAAGTGAGTCAGCTGTAGAGGGGAGTTCAATGTTAAGCTCCTGCATCCCCCTCCTCCTGGGGGTTCCAATTCCAGAAGGGTTGAGGAGATAATGTGGCCTGGCCTCCCAGGCCTCCCAGGGGGGCATGGACTGGGGGAGTACGCAGGGTGCCTGAACCAGCAGTCTTAGGAAAACCAGTGAACCATGTAAACTGGTTCCCCAGGCTCACAGGACTCTGTTCTCCCCTCCTCCCAGGGTCTCAGGATGGCTGACGCTGGGATCCTCCTGAGGTCTGGCCCTTGCCTGGATGGAAACTCTCCCAGGCCTACTGGGCAGATCCACTACCCAGGCAAGACCAGTGATGATGGGGAGCAGGCAGGGTAGGCCACGCTTCTCTTCTGGAAAGGCTTAGGCTTTCCAATATCCACACCATTATTCATGCCATTCCTCAAATACCCCCTTGACTCTTTTCTACTGGCCACATCTTGTCTTCTGGGCCTTTTAACTTCCAGGCCAGCTCACCTGTTACCTGCTTTGTCCCCGACCCACCGGCCCACATGGTCTCACTGCCCTGCCCTCCTGCAGAACCCACTGTCCATCCCATTTGGCACAGGAATCATGCTGTCACCCGCTGCTACCTGGCATCTCCCACTACCCTGGAGCTCCCTGAGGCCAGGGGCAGGGCCGTGTGCTTCCCTCTAGTGGCCTAGGGGCGACTGCTAACGTGGGCACAGCGTAGCCTGGTCGATGCACCTGCTAACGAAGTCTGTGTTCCTGTAATGAGCAGATCCCACTGCTGGAGACAAGAGGGCCTAGGCCTCCGTGGAGAAACACACACGGCCAGCACGGGGCGGGGGGGGGGGGGAAGGGGGAAGAACGAGAAAAGAAGGGGGATGAGGAAGGGGCAGGCAGAATGTTGTCTTTGTGCTGAGAGAGGACATGAGTCAAAGGCATGAAGAGCCACCAGAAGGACAGAGATGAATGGAGGAAAAGCCCCAGCGGAGGAGAGCGAAGATGAGGACGACAACGGGAGGGACTGGAGAGGACAGGGGAGCAGGAGAGCTGCTCTTACATCTGTGTCTTGCTCGTTTAACTTGTAGGTGTGGAGACCGTCCCGGAACACTTCTGGGTACGGAGGGACCTGCAGGAACACGAGGCCGGTTACAGCAACAGGGGACAGGTAGGGTGTGTGGGGATGGGAAAGCAGACAGCCCTTGCTCCGTTCTTGTCAGGGACCGTGGTCCATCAGCTCTGGTAGCTTCCATTCCGGGAACCCGAGCTAATTCTTTGTCTCTGGCTGGGAAGCCTGGCGTAGCCCCATCTAGGTTCTTCCCTATTGTTTAGGCTGATTTCTGGAGACAGTGATGCTGCTCAGCTCTGACTCAGGATCTCCCCTCTCCCCCCCAACCTCTAGATCTCCTGTGGAGAGGGACTCTGGAGATGTAGAGATCCCGGATGGCTTATTGGGAACAACCCTGAGAACAGCAGTTAACCCGTGGCTGTTTTTGAGGATGAGACATGGGAAAATGGAATGAGCCCCGAAAACATCTGAGAATGATTATCTTGGTATATTGCACACCAGTCACAGGGCGGGGTTGGGGGGGGTGTGCTTAACCAGGAGTATGTCTGGGTCCAGCAAATGCTGCCCAGCCTTAGTGATACATCCGGTGACCACAGCATATTCTACACCAGTGGGGCATCAGATGGTTCCATGTCACACCCCTTGTGCCCTGAACCCCGAAGATGTTTGTGAAGAAGATACCCAACATGAAACAGAAGTCCTGGACTTGAGAAAGCAGATTTGCGATCGCTGGCATGGTATGGGAGTCGGTGCTGGTTATATTGATGGTTTGAGAAATGGGCCTTGGATTCACCCATGAACATGAAGAATGGAGGAGACACAGTGGAATTAGAGGAGCGGGACGAGGCGGGGCCCAGGAGATGAGGCCTGGCGGATGAGTGGGTAGGGCAGAGCAAACCCCAGCCCAAATGGCTTGACTAGACCATGCACAAGCAGCTGAGATGGTGCTGATGGGGACCATGCTGCCAGGCGGAGGTCTTACTTGCATGAAGATCTGGGCCCTGGGGGAGGAGCTCTCCACCATGCGGTTCACCATACTGATGAGAGTCTCGCTCTCACTCATCTGCAGCAGAGGAAGGAACGGACGATTCAAACTCAGACCCCCATGGAGCTATCTCCCCATCTCCCTCCTGGGCTCACTTCCCCGGAAACAGGAAAGGGCAGCTCGTCCTGGGGTCTCCAGCTCCCTCTGCTCGGCTTTACCTGTCGCTCACCCCTTGTGAGCTCCGTCCCAGGACAAGCACTGAAGGTCCCCCGAGGAAAGGTCACATAAGGGGGGCTGGGGGCTGCTGTGCCCTCGCTCGCTGGCCCTGAAGAGACCCCTTGCCCAGTGACACTCTCCCCAGGGTGCCTGAGAGGTGCGGCAGGTCTCATCCTCACTGGCCAAGGTCAACTCCCTGCCCCACCTCTTTTCCTCACGCTGCTTTGGTCAAAGACCACACCGGCAGGTAGGAAAACCCTTCTCCCCAAATTTGAACTAAATCAAACAGCTGAGAAAGAAACCCTGGGGCTGCTCTTTGGATGGGCCTTCACAAAGAGGCATAGCTCTCTCTCCCCGACCCCGGCCCACCTCTTGGCTCTAGAGTAGAAAGGATTGCTAAACACGGTTTCCAGAGCTGGGCTGGTAGCATCCATGCCGATCTTGGATGACGCTAGGGAGCAAATAAGGAGGCCAAAACAAGCAAGCCGCGTTAAAGGGACAGCAGATACTCGAACACTGTTCTCTGACATGTCATCTTTGTGTTTCAAGAATCATTAGGAACACGGAGGGGGAAAGAGAGAGATGAAGAAGGGCAGGGGAGAGGGAGGAGAGGGGGTGAGGGAGGGAGGGAAGACAAGCCAAGCAAATCAACTAGAGACGCCATCATTTCCGCCCCCTGGTTCCAGTTTAATGGCATCAAAGAGTGAAAACATTAGGGCGTGTCCTTGGCTATGTCCCTTTAACTCATGACCTACAGGACAAGGTAGCAGAAGACAGAGGGAAGTCGTGTGGGAAAAGCTTTTGGGGGAGAGGAGATGAGTGAGGGAAGGGACAGAGCCACGTTAGGGCAGAGTTTCTGGGATCACAGTTCAGGAGGCCGTCACATTTTTGGCTCTTACCTCCCCCAGCTTCATTGGGCCCACATGTATTTTCCCTCTTACCCGTTTAGGTGGCAACCCAAAGGCGGCCTTGCTTCTGTGTGCTGGGGACAGGACGAGTGGCACCCAGCCATCCCCATCTGCAGGGTCCATAGCATTTTGAAAGGCTTTCCTAGGATCTGATCTCTCTACCTCTTTAGCCCATTTGGAATTTTTTTTCAATGGCATCAAGTGTCATTTAAAAGGCTTTCCAAAGAGCAGTTGTAGTAGGAGGCTGAGGCTTCATAAAATAGTTCCCAGTCAACAGGACATCAGCCCCATTTCCTGGAAGGATCTGAACTCCAATCAGTCCCTATCTTCTGGGAATCCTGTGTGTATGAGGTCATGTTTATGGTGCACAGGGCGTGTGTGTGTGGTGTGTGTGTGATGGTATATGGTGTGTGTATACGTGTGTGTGTCTGCTGCCTGTGAGCCATGCTGCGTCCTCTGTGTGTGTGTGTGTGTGTGTGTGTTTAGGACCTGCCAACACACCAGGCCCTGAGAGGGCAAAGAGGCCCAGGTTTTGCCTGGACACGCATTGATCTCACTGCTCGCCCAACCAGTGGCTCTCAAGCACTAAAGAAGGGAAGCCAGAATGTTCTCACCCTGGTCTGCTCCCATTCACACTGTGGCTTTGGGGATCTTCTGGCCCACGTGGGCTTTGCCTCTAGGATTCCTCTATGTCACCTTCTGTCTGTCCAAAATGTCAAATTTTGTGAGAAAGCACCTAGCACAGTGCCTTATACATCATAAAGTGCTCAGTTAATATTTTAAATTGAATGTCAGAAGGAAAAGAATAAAATAATCATCGCAGCAGTTAGCGCTCCTCACCGCCGCCTGACCCAGTGCTGACGCGCATGCTCTTACTTGATCCTCCAGCAAATCTGGGAGGCGGGAAAGGCAGGTTCTACAATGTCCATTTTATGAGTGAGAAAACAAAGGCCCAGAGAGATGAAGCAACATTTTGAAGTTAAAAAAAAAAACCACAACAAAAAACCATTGTAAACGGCAGAGCTGGGACTAGAATGTCTGACTCCACGTTCTGGACCCTTCTTTTTTTTAAAGTAGGCTCCATGCCCGGCATGGAGCCCAACATGGGGCTTGAACTCACGACCTGGAGATCAAGACCTGAGCTGAAATCAAGAGTCGGACGCTTAACTGACTGAGCTGCCCAGGCGCCCCTAGACTCTTATCAGATAAAACTCCCTTTTAAGATTATTATCCTTTATCTAGAGGAGGTCCTCTGAAGGGTTATTTCTGAAGCTCCCAGCCTAAGGGCCCAGCCTGTCCATGAGGGCAGCAGCCCCAGGAGGGGCCCCTCAGTGGCACTGAAGGCTGGCACAGCCAGGCACTGTAAATGGGCCGCAGAGAGGAAAGCCTGCCCAGGAGCCCCGAGGCCACTCAGCCCTGCTCCTCGCTACTCCGGGCACTGCAGACCCTGCTTCCTGCAGGCCAGAGCCCGCACTTCCCATTGCCGGTCTGGGTTGGCATCCTGAGCCTCGTCTCCATGTGGGCTGGAAAACTCGTGGTGTGGACACCACATGCTGCTTCTGGAACTAAAATGCAAGGTTCGTGAGGGCTGGGAGCTGTCCCTGCTGATTAAAATGTGGATATCAGGGCTTCCCAGTGCCCAAGGCCTACTATGAGGATGATCCCACCAAGGCACGGAGGCCCGGGAGACGACAGGTCATGTGGCATATGACTTGTGTCTAGAACCACCAACTGTTTCAGCAACAGCCTCTGATTTCAAGTTTAATGTTCTTTCTGCAACTTTAAGAGCATAAAATCATCCTGATGAGGTTTGACTCCTGCTTCTTCGTATATTAGACATCTCCTCAGCCATACACTGGATCAAAAGCTCAGAGTCACATTCCAAGCTCCACCATTTGCTGGCTGTGCATCCTTGGCATGTTACTTAACCTCTCTGTTTCTTTAGTTTTATCAGTTCTTAAGGTGGATAACAACAGTACCCACCCTGCAGTGTTGTTACAAAGATTAAATGCCTTAGGATCTATAAGGAACTCAGAACAGCATGAGGCACAGAGAAAGCACCCAGTTATGGTGGCGGCCGCTATTCCTGCTACTATTACTACGACTCCTACTCTAATAACTTCACCACCTCCGGCCACTCCACCAGGCCACACTGGGGATGCCCAGGTCCCCTGTGATTTGTAGCGCAGATCTGGACTTAGGTAAGAGTATGCGCTCATATCAAGGCCCAGCATCCTGACCCCCAAGCGTGTCTCAACGCCCCTCAGGTTCAAAAGGCAAGGTAGCCAATGATTAGAGCCTGGAGCCGGGTCTCTGCAGCTAATCACTTCCATCTACGGGAACACTCACGGACTCTTCCAGATGAAACGAGGTTGCTAACACTCTGTCTGCCATGCGGAATTCTTGAGGAGAACACGAGCCCCGTGTGCAAAAGAACTTGGCAGAGGAACTAACAAATATATGGAACTAATATAATTTTAAAAAACCATCCTAGGGCAAGTCTGTAGTCCTCAGTTTACAAACTGTGGAGTTTAACAACAACCTGTGAACTAGGATAGATAGTTTCCCAGGTTGAGGCCGCAGAGAGTCCCTTGCATTTTTAGGCTGAGCCTGGCTGCTCACCCCCTCCCCCTTCCACTGCCCCTGCCGTGCTCTCCAGCAGAAATGCAAATTCCCGCCTGCCCACCCCCTCCCCCCCCCAGTTCCATCTGGCCTGAACAAATAGGAGGTGGCATTAATTATTCATGTGGTCATTTCTTATTCTCCTTTCCCCAGGAAACTCCCAGCTGCCCTAAAGGGCTTTGAGGAGAAGGGGTGTGAATGCGCAAACCAAAATATAAGCCACTTTGTTGTGTCCTGGTGGTACCAACAAAGGTTGTCAAATGGATGGGCGAGAAGGAGGTGGGGAGGAGCAGGGAGACAGACGGGGGGCGGGGCAGGGGAATGGCGAGGGGGCACCAGCTCTGCCTACCTGCTGATCCAAATACTCTAGGTTTCTTTGCAACTGAAGGTCTAAAAGTTCATCCTACCCGGAGCCCAACGGCAACACAAACAGGAACAAGACAACAGAAAACAATAAAAAGGAAGCAAAGCAGTTAAGAGTTAGCTGGGGGGCAAGGTCAAAGAGAGGCCTCTGTCGGCCCTTGAAGAGTTCTAGGGAAGGGCAGGGATGAGGCTGAGGGCAGGCACCAAGTTGTCTACCGGATTACCGGATACTGAGCGAGAGGAGGGACTCACTGGGGCCCCAGCTCCAGGGCTCCTGGTCCGCCTGGCCCTCCCCTGGGAGAGGGAAGCACCCTGAAACAATCTAGTCAGCCCTCCCTAGCAGCTCCTGAGTTTTCGGGAAGAATCCATTGTTCCTAGATGGGTGCTGAGCTGTGTGTCAGGGCTAGAGCTTGGACAGAGAAGGATCAAGGGGAAGGAGGGGAGGGGCACCCTCCATGCCTGTAGAGGCTCCTCCACCCTGGCCTCCCAGGGCTATGTAGGGAAGGCGTCAGCAACAGGCTTTTGGGGACAAGGACTCGGCCTGTTGGTTCCAGTGTACCCGCCCCCATCCCAGGTGGAGCATCTGCATCCAGTTCTGGGCGGGAGGGAGACAAAAATTCTCTGGAGAACAAATTCCCGGGAGAGACAAATAGAAAGCAGGGAGAAAAGAAGGAAAAGGCGTAATATGGAAAATATTTTCTTCCTTAATCTCACTACTTGTCTCTTTCCCCAAAAGTAGCACTCCAGGCAAGGACAGACTTGGAGAAAATGCCTGTTATTGGACACTCATTGGGCCCCGGATGGGGGCCCCTCTGCATGCTGGGAGGAGGTTGTTGCGGGGTCGAGAGGATCAGGACATCACACGCCTCCAGATCTTGTCCCTGCTCCTCTACCTTGTATCCCAGAGATGGGGTAACTGGCGTCACACTCTGCACTGGGGTCAGAGTCCTGGCCGGGAGGGAGGAGTATCCAGAGGCTGCTAAAAACCAGGAGGGCCAGGCACCAGGCACAGAGCATCCCTGTGGCTGCCCTAGTTTGGCCCCGCCCTGGAAGGAGAGGTTCTGTGGGGAGTGGATGGGAGGAGAGGACGTACCATCTTATCGTGGACCGTGGGGGATGGTGGGTAGTTGTAGGGGAACAGTCCTGCAGGGACTGGCCGCCTGTCTCCCAGGTAATCATACTGGAAGAGAAAGGGAATTGGAGAGGTGAGGGGGTCCGGCTGGGACACAGACTTCCCCACCAACTGAAGCTCAAGGTTAGGGATGTTTGTGTCCTGTCCCAGAGCAGATGCCAAATGAAAATGGACAGCATTTATTCACTGCAGTATCCTTGCATTGACCTGTCTGGTCCTCAAGATGTGAAAAGACAGAACCCTCTCTGCCCTCAAACACAGGATTAGGGTTCCTGGCATGACCTGGGGATGGGCACCAACAGCAATGTTCCTACTCAGGGGTCAAAGCAAATGCCCCAAAGCAGCTCTCCCACGGACAGACCCGCAGGGCCAGAAGCTCCCCCGGGCATCATCGTGGCTCCTGCCAACACACAGTGTGTGTCCCTGGGGGACACAGTGACCCTGAGTCCCAGATGCCCCCCCCCACCTCCACCTCTCCTCTGCAGATGGTAGTAGGCTTCTCGGGGGGTCTCAGGGCATGAGGAAGGAAGGGCAGGCTGGTGGCTCACCTTGGGGGAGCTGATGGACCGCCTCACCACATAGGCAGCAGGGTCAGCATAGATGTCCTCGCTGCGAGGTGGCAGGCGCTCAAAGCGGGCACTGGGTGAGCGGACGGGGGAGTAAATGCGGGCACGGCTGTAGGAGCCCTGGCTGGGCGAGCGCGGCACAGAGTGGGAGCGGGGCTGCAAGGACAGGCGGCGCAGGGAGCCGGAGGTGGCATCCAGCTCATCGTAATAGACTGGCTGCCGGGAGGGGGAGGGGCCGGGGAGCCAGACGGTGCCATCCTGCCGCCCGTAGCCTGGGGGCTCCTTCCACTCCCGCAGCTGGAAGGCAGGGCCGCCTCCATTGCGGAACGAGTGGCGCTTGTCCTCCAGCGCCCAGGGTGGGCTGATCCGATCGTAGGCTGGCATCGAGCAGATGCTGTCCGGCCGCACCCCTGGTGGGTAGTACTGGTAATCATCGGGGTACTGGGAGGAGTAGGGGCTGTAATACTCAGGGACCCTGCGGGACACAGGGTAGAACCTAGAGGGACTGAGAGAGAGGACATTGTAAGGAAGCCAGACAAAATGAGCGCAACCCCACCCACCCCACCGCTGTGCCCCAGCCCCACCTCCAGGTCCTCCAGCCTAGAGCAGGGTGTGCCCAGGTGAACGGTGCCCCAGGCCGACTGTGGGAGCCCGCGGAGGCAGCCACTGCCTGGGCGCTGAGCCTCGCTTCCGGGGGTGCAGGGAAAGCTCCCCCATAGCTTCCTCCCTCAACCAGCCACCCGAGGCTGGAAATTTCACATTCAGAGCTTCCATCTTTGTCTTTTTAAAATGAAGTAGCCCTGGGGAGAAACTTTAAGCCTTATTAGCTATTTCTATCCCACCATGAACCCATGTATCAGATCCTTTCCAGAGAGGTGAACGGCAGAAAGAACAGAAAGAACGTGAGCGTACTGGGCGCTGGGGAGGGTGACAGAGGAGGGACAAAAGAGCAGTTTCCCTGGTTTGATGTTCTCATCAAGGACGGGACCAGTAGGTTCGTGGGACTCATCCCAAGTGAGGCGCTCGCCCTGGGGCAGGCCAGACGTCCCAGGCACCAGGGCAGCAGTGGTGAGCATGTGAGCAGCCTTCCTGCGGCAGGAACCTGTGCTCCGGGGAGCTGCCCACCCCTCGGGGAAGGGGCACCTGCGCTCCGGGGAGCTGCCCACCCCTCGGGGAAGGAGCACCTGCGCTCCGGGGAGCTGCCCACCCCCGCGGGGAAGGGGCACCTGCGCTCCGGGGAGCTGCCCACCCCTCGGGGAAGGGGCACCTGCGCTCCGGGGAGCTGCCCACCCCTCGGGGAAGGGGCACCTGCGCTCCGGGGAGCTGCCCACCCCTCAGGGAAGGGGCACCTGCGCTCCGGGGAGCTGCCCACCCCCGCAGGGAAGGGGCCACAGCCCCGCTTGCTCTGATTCATGCTCCGGGCCCAAAAAATGTCTTCCGGTGTTTGAAAGCCAATCACTGGACAAAGGAGTAAATTGGTCTAGTTACGGCAACATTCTGTTTCTTTTCCTTTTCTTAAGCTGCATATAAAGACTTGCAAACAATTAGAGCCGTTCAAAACTGGGGTGAGTTGGCTTGGTGGCCAGTGAGGCTCGTGGTAGCAGAGACACCGGATGGCACCGAGGGTGTTGTAAGAGGGCCAGACACACGGATGGCTCTCTGACTGGCACAACTCCAAGGCCCCTCCCTCCGAGCGCCTGCACGCCTCCCGGGCACCCCGCATCCTCGCTGAGAGGCGCTGGGTGCTCCGGTCTTGTCTCTGAAGAAAGTAGACGGGGCAGGAGCCGGGCAGGGGTCACACTCCACGGCTGGAGCCGCGGGGCAGTAGAGGATTTGGACAAGCTGGGAACCCTGGGTTGGAGGGTCTTCCTGCTGTCCCAACTCAGCCTGGCTTCCAGAAGATTTCCAGCAGGGGATGCTACACATGTTACGCAGCCCCCCTCCCCGGGCCCAGCCCTAACACCACCCCAGCTCCACGCCAGCGCCCCACCAGGACTCACCTGCGAAGGTCATCAGGTGGGGGCACCCCTCGGCGCAGGTTCACCCACTGCTGAAGCTGGTTCATGGAGCTCTTGCGCTGGGCAATTTTGTCGGGGTCGGCACGCGGGGGGAAGCTCCGCTGGTGTCCCCCGCTCTCTGAGTCCTGCGGTGGGAAAGCTGTGCTCCCTGGTCGGCTCGGGGAGCTATACTGCCAGCCGTTGGGCTGGGCGGGCCGATCCCCTCCCCCTGGGACCCTCGGGCCCTCAGGGTAAGGGCTGCCAGGCTCTGAGGCTGGTTCCGGTCCGGCTTGGACGCCATTGGCTTTCACCAGAGGCTCGCTCTTGACTTCGGGCCTCTCGGGTTTCCTCTCGGCCTTCTCGCAGCCCCGGCCGTCACCCTCCCCTCGAGTCTTGGCCTCGGGCTCAGGCTTGGGGAGGCTGTTGTGGGATGGCTGGTGGTGGTGTTTACTAGGTGGGATGTTCTCGGAGTCTGGCTTCTCGTGGCTGCTGGACACCAAGGGAGATGTTGTAAGTGACCCCAGCCCAGCGTGGAGCTGGGCAGGGGGTGGTAGACTGGGAAGGAAAAAGGAGTGGAGAACGGTGGGCAGGAAGGTAGCAATGGAAATGGGAGTCAGTGAATTGCAATTTTGTTTCCTAAATCCCCCCCCTTTTTTAAAGATTTTATTTATTTGACAGAGAGAGAGACACAGCGAGAGAGGGAACACAAGCAGGGGGAGCGGGAGAGGGAGAAGCAAGCTCCCCACCGAGCAGGGAGCCCGATGCAGGGCTCGATCCCAGGACCCAGGATCATGACCTGAGCCGAAGGCCGACGCTCAACGACTGAGCTACCCAGGCGCCCCCCCCCCCCCTTTTTTAAGATTTTATTTATGTATTTGACAGAGAGAGACACAGTGAGAGAGGGAATACAAGCAGAGGGAGTGGGAGAGGGAGAAGCAGGCTTCCTGCTGAGCAGGGAGCCCGATGCAGGGCTCGATCCCAGAAGCCTGGGATCATGACCCAAGCTGAAGGCAGACACTTAACTGAGCCACCCAGGCGCCCCAATCCCCCCCATTTTGCTTTCTTGCTCCAGCCTGGACAATCACTATAAAACATAGTCCAATCTTGCCTATGCACAGTTTGCTCGTTTTACCCTCCAGGTCGTCTCCATGGGTCACTCTCTGCTCCCTTCTGCTGACCTGCATTGAATCCAGCCACTGACCTCCCCCAGACTTGGTCTCCCCGGCAGTCTGTCTCCACTCCAGCCCCGAAAGCTCCATACATGCCCTACCAAATCTCCATAATGGTGACTGTCCTTGATGTGTCGGCTACAGAAGCTTGTTACAGGTCAGTCCTGTGTCCTGTATAAGTTCCTTAACTTCAGCGAGCCTTGGGCTCCTTGTTGGCAGGATGGGTGGACCAGTCTCTCCCCTCGCAGGACCGGGAGCTTAAACGTGGCAGGCGCCAGGCGCCAAAGCTGTTGCCTCAAACATCCTCGGCACAGAAACATGCTAGTTCCCGTCTCCAGAACAAGCTTCTTCCAGGACTGACTGTCAGAATGTAAGCTCCACGAGGCAGGAGCGTGTAGACTTGTCTTCCCCTGTTTCCCTAGCACCCAATCCGGTGCCTGACACACACCTACTTACAGTAAATATTTACGAACTGAATGAGTAAACTTCTGGAAGTACGCTCCTCTGCTGACGTGAAGATGGAGTGACTATGTTTTCCCTGTGGCTTCCCAAACCCAACATATTCAAGCATCCTTGTTGCGACATTCCCTGTGTTAAACACTTCTAAGACACTAAAATAGACTTGGAGTCTATCTATACTGTAAAACCTCCTTCTTTTGGATCCCTGTTAACATCTACCTCAGGACTCCACATACTGAGTAAAGACAGGCCCCGAGGCTGCAGGGGGCAGCGGGTGGGGACGGGGATGGAGCCAACATGGGCTGAGAGCTCCCTGCACATCCAGATTTCACAGCCACCCTGTGAGGGAGGATTCTAACTGCTGTCTTCGAGGAGAGGAAATTCAGGTTGAGAGAGGTTAAGTAACTCACACTGATGTCACAGTGTGGGCAAGGGGCTAAGTGGGGATTCGAACCCGAGTCCACCCTCCTCCAGAAGTCATGGGTTTAACGTGCACAGCGAAGAATAAACAAGTGAATGACCCTGGTCTTTGGCTCCTGGCCAGGCCCCGAGGGAACCTGACTTCTCTCTTGGCCTCTACCAGCCCAGAGAGAAGAGGTAGACCCAATCAGGGGAAGAGAGACCCCAGGTCTCGAAATCACTTAGCCAGGCACCCTGCTGGGAGGCAAGGAGTGGTTCACATGTCCTCAGAGGTTCGAGCCAGCACTGGGCTCAGGAGGTCATAGAGTGGGGTGCTTCCTCACTCCTCTTTCTCTGGCACTCCCCACGCCCACGCCCAGTGCCCTGGAACTCACCTGTGACGCACAGCTTGGGGCACCGACTTCTGGGCTGGAGGGATCTGTACTCGGGCAGCCTCCCCCATGGCCTGGATCCAGGCCTCCTGCTCCTCGGGGCTCTCAGCACTGAAGAAGTATGTGCGGACCCCGGCGTGCTCAGCCTGTGGGGAGAGGCAGTTCGTGGAACTGGCCCCGGCCTCATCCACCCAGCACGTAGTCACCTGTAGGGAGAAGACAGCCACATCCACAGAACAGGCGGTCAGGCAGGCCATTTCCTTGGTCTGTAGCTCTTCCCCCCACCCCCTGCAGCTCAGGAGCAAGGTGAGGAGGATAGCCCCCCATATGCCAAGTGTTCTAGCTGGGGCATGTGGGCTAGCTCTCTGCATACCACCCAGCGGCCCAGGAGCCAGGGAAGCTTACCTGCCCCACCTAAGGTGATTATAAACAGGAAGGACAATTACCACGCCCACTCTCCCATCGAATTCCAACTTTGATTTGAAGGGCAATTATTATCTGATGTCTGGGAGAGGTGTCTCCCCACCCCGCCCCCAAGCCCATGCCAGTCCTGGCCCCAGCTTGGCCTCTGAGGAGCTGGTACAGAGAGACAGCCAGGCCTCCACCTCCCTGCGCATGCAAGGGGCATGCACTGCCAGTTAGAGCACGCTACCTAGTTGGCGGCCGCGAGCAGGTGCGGCAGGCGGGAACCCAGAAGGGAGCTCCTGTCCAGAGGAGGGGTCCTCACGCAGTCAGAAGGAGGAAAAGCAGAGAACAGGTCAACCAGACACCAGAGGGAGAGACAGAAGATGACATGGCAGGAATATTGAGGAGCAGAGGGAAGTGGGGGGCTATTCAGATTATCCCCTTCTACTCGCTATTGCAGCCATGGGGACGACAGCACATAGTGATGCCCAGGATGGCCCGCCAAGGGTGGGGAGTGCAGAGCTTGCCCCAAGGCAACTGGGGCTGTTGGCGGAGAGGATTCAGGGCATCCCAGTGCTGATTCTAGCTCTGTTCCCAACAAGCTCTGCAGCTGCATATGACTTGGGTTTTTGTTCTGGCCTGAAGGGATGCATCTGTCTAATGGGGAGGGATCTTCCTGGTGAAGATCAAAGTTCTTAGGACACAAGGGAAAAATGCTCCAGAGCTGAATTCTTTCTGGGACCTCAGCATACTCCCCGGGTGAGACCTTCAATCTCGCAGAAAAAGCAGGTAGCCTGGTTTACCCCACTCAACATAAGAAATCCAAGTGATTAATAGTCTCAGATGTGAACCTCTCTTTGGTCTCTGACCCCTTGAGTGTGAAATCATGGGTCTCTCAGGCTTGGAAGGAGAGAAGACGGGGCTCTCCTGACCAAGCCCCAGGGCTCTCGGAAGCAGCAGTGTCAAATCCACACTCTCCAAATGCTTTCCCGGCTGGACCTTCACTCCTCTGTACCACCCTTCTCCGGCACACAATTCCTTTCTGACGGGAGTCATTACCGTCATGTGACGGTAGTGACATGTCCTACTTCCTCTGGCTGCTGCCCATTCCCACCCTCCAGCAGGGGGCCCAGCTTGTGGGCAGACGCAGGGAGGTGCTTCCAGCCAGCAAAGCTGTAAGGAGGCACCTGGATACGGAGAGCAGGGGACCTGGCGAGCTCTCCAGTGTGGAGGACACAGGGTTGTTGTAGAGAAGAGGGAGACAGGCGGGACTGGTGGGTGTGACGTGGCGCTGGTAGGAGTGGGCAGCAAGTGAATTAATTTGCTAGTGAGCGCCCTGTGCATGCAGAGCTCTGCTCTGGGCACCAATCACAGCAAAACAGACATGCTGTCTGCACTTGAAGAGCTCACGGTCAAGCTAGAGGACAAAACATGCCCACAGGGAGACAAGGGGAGAGCAAAGGCACAGGAGCATACTGCTTGCAATAGAGGAAGGGGGAGGGGCTGGGGATAAACAGGGCAGTTGACGGGCAGCCGGAGGGGACACCGGCCTGGCACCATGGAGGTGGGCCACAGACCGAGGGAGGTACCCCAGTGCAGTGAAGTCCACTGAGCCCCCATGCGGCTGGGTTAGGAAGAGGTTAAGGCACTCAGCAGCAGGCTGGGCAGGACTAGTGCCCAGCTCATTATTAGCCAACCAAGAGTTTCACTTGGTGGCCGCAATAGGACAAGCCTCCCATCTGTCTCTGCTCCCCTCCCTTCCCTGGGGAAGGGTCACTGAATAGCCACAATCGGAACCCTTTGTGGGCCACTGAGCACGGCCCTCAGCGTTGGGTTTTAAAGAGGCAGTGCGCTCCTTGGGGGAAGGGGAAGGAGGAGAGGGGCAGCGGGGCGCAGAGAGCTGGGGCTGACGGCGGGTGTGTGTGTGTGTGTGTGTGTGTGTGTCTGTCTGTCTGTCTGTCTGCCTGTGTGTCAGTCACTCGGGACGCTGCCCGAATGCCTGCTGCTGGCCCAGCTCCGAGCTGGAGTGTGGATGTGTCTGTGCACAGGTCTAGAGGGTGAGACAGGCTGTGTGGCGGTGTGGGCGACAATGTGTACGGTAGGACTGTCTGCTGTTGGTTTAACAACCTGTTTCTACTTCCCCAGCTAGAACCCGGCTCCCTGGAGCTAGAGTTTTATTAATTGTTCATTCTGTTCACACCTCTGGCAGACAGGACCCTAGGAGGCTAGGAACTAATTATGTGCCAAAGAAGCCCCTCCTTGCTCCCTGGAGCAGCACCTGTGTATCCTGCCCCCCCCCCCACCCCACCCCCCCCCCCCCGCTCTTTTCCACGGTCAGGTGACCAGAGTCTGAAGGACAGGAAGAGGCAGAGTCTCTGAGGTCCCACAGGCTCAGATACTGATCTGGCATTACCTGCAGTTCCTATCATCATCCCACACCATAGCTTTTGGTGTTCAGGGACCTGGACAGCCATTCCCAACTAGGGGAAGGGAGGGCCTTGTGCTGAGAAAATGCATAGCTGGTATATCATTTTCTATTTGGAAATGAAAAGAAGCCTCTGGTCTTGGCATCATAAAATACAAAAAGGGCATGGGATTTTTATTGTTTTTAATGGGTCATGAATTTTTAAACGTAGAAAAACACCAGCTTGCAATGAGCCAGTTGCAAGCACATCTTTGATGGGTGGACTCCCCGGGGGGTTCCAAGGGGGGGACACTGAGCAGGCGCGTGAGGCCCATCTTCCCGTGCTCCTGTTCTCCCAAACTACGGTCTGTGTGAAGTTCGTCTTTCTCGATTGTAATCAAACTCAACTCCTAATTTTCTCTAGAGATTGACATTTGAGTAGGTTTGACTGGGGGGCTAGTTCCCTGGGCCCAATGTAGGGAGGACTGCTTTCTAGAAGGGATGTCAGAACCCCACCAGCCCACAGCCCCTGCCTCTGCTGCCAGGCCACTGGGCGGAGAGCTCATGGGTTCAGGACGTACTTCTCCCCCCAGGAAAAACTGGGGTACCACTGAGGCCCATCTCTCCCAGCCCAACCTGAGGAGAACCACCCGGCTGACTCCCAAGATAAGAGGAGGTGGTCTCGATAGAGCCAGAACTGACTCCAGCGGCCACTGCCTTCTCCCTCCCTCCACCACCACTGGGGACTCCTTGGGGAGGTGGCTCAGGATCCTTCTCCACTCCTTCATGCTCTAGAAGAGCAGGGCTCCCTTCCACACCTGACCTGGGAGAGGAAGGGCCAACTGACCTTAAAGGTGTGTTTTCGGCTGATGTTGTCCGAAGGCTGCACTGCGGCCACCCGGAAGCTCAGGAGGGGGATGCTGCCCAGGATGCTCTCCTCCTTCTCATCTGTCGGGTAGAGGCACAGGTGAGATGCGCATGCCTGCTCAGTGCGCGTGCACAGAGAGGGGAGGAGTCTATCAGCCCTACAATGATGAACAGCAATACGCCCGTGTGGCTCATCTGCCACCGGTCAGGCCCCGAGGGCCACCACCCTCCAGCACACAGGCTGTGCTCTGCACAACACGGAGAGGCACCCTCCCTGCAGACACTGTTCTGGATGCTGGGACCGTAGAGGCAGATGGGAGAGAAGTGCCACCCACCCTCAGGGAGCTTACCTTCCGGGATGCAGGTAGACAAATAAGGAACAGCTAATGTGATGGAGGGTTTGCTATTCATCAGGTACTGTTCTAAGTTAAATGACTTAATGGATTTAACCCTACCCACGATCCAATGAATAGGTACTGCGATTACCCCATTTTATGGGTAAGGAGGTGGAGACACAGAGAGGTTAAGTAATTTGTCCAACGTTATTGAAGTAGCGAGTGGTGGATTGGTCTTTGGACCCAAGAAGTCTGACTCCCAAGCAAGCATTTTTTTTTTTAAACTCCACCCCCACCGTGGGGCTCAAACTCACAACCCCAAGATCAAGAGTCTCATGCTCTACCGACTAAGCCAGGCAGGCGCCCCTCCCAAGCAAGCATTCTTAACCACTCTCCTATCTATAGAGCCTCCCCAAGCAAGACAATTCCAGCGGGGATACATGTAATGGGATAATAATGGGATTGGGCATGGCAGAGCAGTCCCATCTTTGGCTCTGGCTCTTCTGGGTAACTGTTTCTAAGGTTCTCCAGGCACCCAGCAGCTTGCTCTGTCCTCTCCTGACAGGGGTCTGTCTTCCCCTTTATGGCCCCGTGTCTCCACAGGCAGACATGCATCTACAGAACCCCTTGGCCCTCTGGTCCCTGCATCAGGCTAACAACCAGGCTTCTAAGTAATCCATCCTGGATCTCCAAAGGAGCCTGATGGATGAGCTAGTCGGTCCCCCAGCTGTCGGCAGGAGCCTCAAAAGGTGGGGGTGTTCTGTGGAATAGGTAGGGGGGCAACTCCCCACTTCCCTGGGATAGCTCTTTGTTCCCGAGGCTAGAAACCCTGGAAAACCCTCCATTAGGTGTCAGAAGGAGTCTCAGGGATTATAGAGTCATGAGCTCCCCTTCTCTGCTTCCTCATCACTCACACAAGTTACTTGGCTTAAGGTCCAGCTTCCTCTGCAGGGTCAGCATGGCGCCCAGGGTGAAGCCAAAGGATCAGGAGGAGCCCGGGGCTGGGGACCCAGGGCTTCTTCAGGAAAGCGGAGGTTGCCAACCTCTGGAGGCGATGGCCTTCTGCCTGGCAGTGTCCGGGCCAGTGTTTACAGGGGCACTTGAGAGCATCTCTCAGTGGATGGTGGCCCTCATCACAGTGCCCTTTGAGTTCACAACTTTTCAGTTTCTCCCCTCTGGCCAGGCCCACAGTCTCTCCTCTGCACAGATCCTGGCTTTCCTTCAGCTTTGTTCAGACTCTGGCTCCAGCCAGCCCTGGGTCCCAGGGGCCCAGCACCAGGGGCCACGCCCCGGGCAGATTCTTCTCCCCCAGTCTTGGGGTTTTTTCTGTGGCTGGACCCTGTCTCTGCAGCCCCTTCCTGATTTCTCTTTTTGGGGCCCAGGTGGCAGCGACTCAGGGCACAGGGACAGCAGTACTCTGGAGGGGTCACTAGGTATAACCTTTGTTTGTGGAAGTTAATGATTCACTGAATTGCTCCCAGGAGGCCCAGGGAAGTCAGGGCCCTGCCATTCCCAGGGCCTGGAGGAAAGGAATCAGGCTCTCCTGCCGCAGAACCATTTTACCCTTCTCTTCCTGTGGCCCCGCAGCAGCGTGACAGGGGCCCTGTCCTCAAGCCTCACTAGCTCCCTCAGGACCTGCCTGACACAGTGCTGTACATTTATTTTAAAAATAACTTCCCAGAGGCTGCCTCACCAAAGTTATTAGGTCTCTCTCTCTCTCTCTCTCTCTTTTTTTGTTGAGCGGCTTGGGAGTGAGTGTTGGGGTGCGCACAGACGGTGGAAGCTGGGGATATTCACTTACTCGACACTGATTGAGCACCTACTGTGTGCCTCACGCCGTTTTAGGCGCTGTGACTACCGCCGTGAACGAAACCGAGATTTCTGCCTTCGTAGAATCGGCTCGGACACTCTGGGGGGAGGCAGATCAACACACAAGCTCCGACTGGAAGGGCAGCTGCTAGTGGTGACTAGGGGCCTTCCTCCTCTTCCTCCTCTTCCTCCTCCTCCTAGCCCATCCCCCACTCCAGGACTTCACTCTTTGCCCACCGTGTCCCCCAGCAGCACCCAGAACTCTGCCTGAAACCTGGGGGGCGCACAGTAAACACTGTTGAAAGTGAAGTGAGTGACCACGGGAGCAAGCGGGCTCTGTCTTTATCCCACTGTCACACCCCACGGGTGCCCGAGGCTATGGGGCAGATTTGCACCCCCACCCCCACCCCCACCAATGTCCACCAACCAACGTCCACCCAAAGCAGAGCCCAGTGATATGGCAGAATGAGAAAGAGCGGTGGGCCCTGCCTTCCTGCGGCCCCGGCCAGCCCCAGGAGAAGAGGCAAGCTCACCTTTGTAGTAGAAGAGACAGCGATCCACCAGGACGAACCAGCGCTTGTTCCATTGCTTAACCCCGGAGCTGGCCTGCGGGACACGTGGGCACAGAGGGGAGGGACTGTGAGCTGGGCATGGGAGGGAGGATGCAGGGGAAGGAGCGTGGCACTAATTACAAGGCCATCCTGCCTCTGGTCGCAGCTCTGCAGCCAGTAAGTCGCAGCCAACCCCCTGGGGACCTCAGATGCAGGAAAGTGACATTAGATTATTGTCTGTCACCTTCCAGTTCTGTCATCCCAGGCCTCAGTGTCTCTCCCAGGGAAGATAAAAGGGGTGAGAGGTGAGCCAGGATGAGTGGGCAGAGGGTGGGCAGGGAGGGTGGTGAGGTCAAACTGGGAAGACTTAGTGGACCCCGGGACTAAGGACACCCCCCTTCCTTCACAGCAAGAGGGACCTCCTGAGAACGAGCCAGTGGGTTGCTCTGATGGGGTTAGCGACCCAGCATCCTTCTGTCATTCCATCTGCCCATTAGGAGACCTGACTGGGTTCCCAAATGTGACACCATTTTTTCTGTGTGACTTTGGGAAGATATTCAACTTCTCTGAGTCTTCATAAAATTAGGAGATTCATTCACAGAGATATAACATACCAAAAATAGGACACGGGAGGACATACCAAAACATGCAGGGACTATTACTGTAACTACAGAGGAAGCAGAGCAATGAGGAGAGAGTGGAGGTCCTGGTGGGCGGACTGCAGGGGAGGCCTCACCTGTTTGAAGAGCCAGCCCGCCTTGGTGACAGGTGCATTGAGATTACGCTTCATGGAGTGTGAGCGCTTCCCAAAGGCGATGGCCTTGCGGGATGTTCGGGTTGCCTGGGGAGGCAGACACAGAACCCTCCTGACCTTCTTCCTCTCCTCCCCTCCGCTCTTTCTGCAGTGGGAGCGACCCTTGCTGGGAGCTGTAGCTCTCTCCGTGCTTGGGGTGTCCTCACCCTAAGAGGACCAGGTGTGACTCCTGGATCTGTTCCTAACTCAAGGGCGCAGCTTTCCAATTCTTGGACTCTTTTTCTTATCTCTAAAATGGGGCTCAAAATAATAGTCTGACCTGTCTCACAGCGGTGTGGATTTTGCTGTTGTTGTTTTAAGGAGAAAATAAGAATTCTCATTTCACTCCTGGGCTATCTTTCTTCGACTGTCCTGACTCCCCTCCTCTTTCATAATGCTTTCTGGAACCCACTCAAATGCCAGTAAATTCCCTACATCATCATCCTCTTGGAGTCCTGCTCACTCTCGAATGTCCAACATAGCACAGAGCAGGGAGGACATGCAAGGGTTCTCCTGGCTCCTTATTGCCACGTGGACACTGCCATCCTTCCACATTCTGGCAATAATCTCTCTGGAAGCACCCCTGGTCTTCCACTGTTCAGCCCTTCTCATCACTGTCAGCTTCTAGATCATTCCTTCAGAGTCTTAGAATTCCGGTATCAATCATCCTCTTTATTCTAAGTCTGGCCATCCCTGTGGCACTGCACTTGATGAGGACCGATCCAGTGCCCTAACCTTATAGTACCGTGATAGCCTCAATCCCAAAATCATTCACTGCTACCCTGGCGCTCACTCCTACAGCTGCACCTGCGACCTGGCCGGCCCCACGCCCCTCCACCACTAACATCTTCAATTCTGGTGTTCCCATTTCCTGACGCCGTCCCCTCCTTTGGGCTTTCTCACTCCATTACTCAACACCCCCAGCTTTTCTACTCCACTGGAATCCCCAGCTCCTTAGTCCTTCCCTTTTTTTCTGGACCCGTCAGCCACGTCCTGGTTGTGGTTATTTCCCTATGAAGCCCAGGCTCCACGCTGGGGTAGGTCAGCTGCACTCTCAAACACCCCATCCGTTGTCAGAGCTGGAGCCTCTCTAAAACTCAGAATCCCAGAGCAATCAAATTATCTGCACTCATGGCCAGATTATGGTTTATGATTACAGATCTGCCGGACGAAGAGCACACTGCAGTACGGATGAGGCCACCGCAGAGCCCCTGCCCCCCCAGTCCCCAACCTCAGCCTGGCCCAGCCCCCTCATGCCACTCCCTGCCCTCCCCCTCCCCCAAGCCCTGCAAGCTCCCCCACACCCTCCCCGCAGTGGACCCAGCTCCGCTCCACAGAGATGATCCACGTTATCAGACATGCACTTCCTCAATTTCACACCCTTTTACCTAGAAAATTACTGTCCTTACCACTGTCGCCTCTTTCTCTCCAATGTCATCCTCCTTTTCAAGGCTAACACGTTCCACCTACCATTTCCTGAGACTTCTGCTCCATGGATAATCTCTCCTCAAATCTGTCTTCAACCTTTCCTTCTCCACTAGCTGCTTCTCCTGAGCAAACATGCTCAGTTCTCTCCATCTTAAAGCATCAGTCTGTCTCTGTCTGTCTGTCGGTCTCTCCCCCTCACCAGCTCTCCCTCGCTCTCACGTGGCCACACCCACCGGAACTGCCCCCCCCCCCCACATCCCCTGCCATCCCCTGCCAGCCCTCAGGTAACACCTTCCCCCTTCTCCCTCCCTTCCTCCACAGGAATAGGCTCCTGGGAAGAGTCCTGAGGTTGCTCCTCACATTTACTCCTAACCCCCCTCCACCTCTTTCCTGAGGTGGCAATTGCAATGTCATTGAATTAAAGCTGCTCAGTCCTTGGCCATTTTAATACACTGGATAACACTGACCTTTCTGTCCTTCCTGAAACTCTTCTTTTAGAAACTCTTCTTCCCTCCATCTGTGGCCGCTCCTTCTCAATCTCCACCTTTACTCTCTTGGTGGACCTCAACCAGACTTCAAATTCTTGTTTTTCTGGTTCTTCATCGTCTGTGTAGCTCATCTATAGCCGTTGCCTCAGCTACCAGCAGAATGCTGAAAATTCTCTAATCCATAGCTAAGAGCTGTCTCCTAGCCTCAGCCCATTTTATAACTGGTTGTCCAACCAGGACTAAATAAGTGCAAAGCCAGACTCATCCTCTTTCTAACCAAGCCTGATGCTCTGTATTTCTCACCTGGCGCATGGTACTCCAATCCACCCGGTTGCCCAGACCTGAACTCTGAACTGCCTCACACAGTTCCCTCCTTCCTCCGCTCCTGATACGACATTTGCGCAGGGCAGATGGGTCTATGTTCCTAATGGTTCTCGGATCTGTTCTTTCCTCTCAGGCCGTCATCTCTTCTTGCTGTGCACCGTCTACCACGAAGTAAGGTTACCTTTCTAAAACACAGTGCCATCACGATGCTCTCTTAACATTTCTTACTACCTCTCATCACTTAGAAGGGAAGTCAGTTCCTCAGCATGGCACACAAGGACAGGTCTGTAAGGTTTGCCGTGGCCCACGCTCCTGCCTTCTGCCCCTCTACCAGACAGGTCCCTCGCCAAACTCCTGGTGGTTCTCTGCCATGCCCCTGCCTTTGCTCACCTTGCTCTCCCATAGGAGATGTGGGGAGCCCCATCTCCCTTGTCCCATGACAAATCCCAACTCATCCTTTATGCCCAGGGCAGGCCCCCCAATTCCACAAAATCTCCCGGACCCCCCGGTGCCGTGAGCTGTCCCTCTTCTCTGTCCATTTGTGTGGTCTAAAGTTTGTCACACTGCAATGGGGCAGTTGGCCTTCCAACTCCTTCTCCAGACTCTGAGCTCTTTGTAGGGAGGAAGTTGAGTCTTGTTGGTCTGTTCATCACCAGAGCCCAGCAAGGTATCTGTCTACAATAAGCACTTAGTACATACTTGCAGAAGGAAGGAAAGAAGAATTTGGGCTTTATTGTAAAGCACACCCCAAATTGGGGAATACAATTATTTTCTAAACTTTACTAGTAAAAATCCACATATAAAGGCTGAGATGAGGCACCTGTGGAAGTCACCCACCACCCGAAGAATAAGCAACTCCCCAAATCCTTCCCTTCCTCCTCAGTCGGTCATCTGCCACAGCTTCACCTCCGCTCTGCAGGCTAGAAGCTGCTCCCACAGCTCACCCCTCCATGCCCTCACCCCCTTAGCTTTCTGCCACGGCTTCCCCCTGCCATTAGCCCCACCTTAGGCTAATCCAACCATCTACCTTCCCTGCTTTCCCAGCTAGTCTGGGAGTGGCGCTGGAGGAAAACCACACGCATCTGTGGACTGGAGCCACTCGGAGTCAAGTCTATGACCTCAGATGACCTTTCGACGTTATCATGCAATATTTCACATGCCCCTTGTTGATCTCTGGTCCTGTTCTCCAAACCCTGGGCATATTCTCAAGCCCCAATGCCTCTCTAGCCACCCCACTCCTCTCTGCAGAAAACCCTACCTCCTACTTCCCTGTAGAAGTTGAGGATATCAGATGGGAATGTCTTTAACTTCCTAGCCCCGCACCTCCAAGCTTCACATACCGTTTTTTCTGCAGCTCAGGGGGAGCACCCCTTCCCTCTGCAGGCTGACAGCACCTCTGCATCTGACTGCTCCTGTCTCCATGGAAATGAGACTCACAGCTGTCCCCTTCCTCCTGAACCTATCTACTGGGCCATCTCCCTCCTGCTCGCACATCTTAAAGCAAAATGAAATGGACCAAGAAGACCTCCTGCCATCTTGCATATCGTCTAGCTTCGGTCCCCTGTCCCACATTCCCCCTCACAATCAAGTTTCTTTACAAATATATATTTTTCAATATTACAAATATTTCAGAAAAGTAGAGAATAAATCACCACCATGTGCTGGGTTTTTTCCCCTGATAAAACATGACAAATAGAGCTGAAACTCCCCTTGAGCCACTCTTCAATCTCATTTCTTCCTTCCTAGAGGCAACCGCTGACCCAGAACTAGTCTGCCTGTCCATGGTTACATGGTCGTACCACAAATTTACCTGTGCATATGTCGTATCGCTTTCACGTAGGCTATTTCACATAAATGATATCACATCTTTCATATTCTGCAGCTTGCTTCTTACTCAACATTACATATTCAAGATTTATCCTTGTTAATACATACAGCTCTAGTCCAGTTTAATTTTTGGAGAGCGCTCCATTGTATGACTATACCACCACTTACTGTCTAGCTTCTTAGAAGACTAGTCCCTACTCGTCATCGTCTCTCCGTCTCCCCTCCCATCTCCTCTTTAGCCCTCTCTGGCTTGCCTTCTGCCCTCATCCCACCACTGGTCAGGGTCTCCAGTGCTAAACCCAGGGACACATTCAGCCCTTATCTTACTCGACCTCTATGCCACATTCTTCTCTGGATTACTTCTTCCTCCTGAGGCACTCCTTCCTTTCTGAGCTCTTGATTGCCATATCCCTTATGAATTATTCCTCTTTTTCTGTCCCCCTAGATCAGTGGTTCTCCATGGGCGGGGAGGAGGCAGTTTTGCCCCCCAGGGGACATTGAACAATGTTTAGAGACACTGGTTGTCACAGGGCAGGTGCTAACTGGCATCTAATGGGTAAAGGCAGAGGATACTGCTCAACATCCTACAGTGAAAGGACAGTCCCACGTCACAAAGAACTATCTGGCCCCAAATGCTAATAGTGCCGAGGTTGAGAAGCCCTGGTCTAGAGATCAGTCTTCTACAAGGTTCTGGTCTGACCCCTCTTCCCTTCCCACTCTCCACTCCTCTTGCCTCACCTCACCTGCTCTGTGGAGCCTGTGAAGACAGCTGGACAGGCTCATATGTTTCCTAGGATTCCCGCCTGACAGCTGGCCTTGGGGGCTAGACTTACCCGGACGCTGGGCCGCTCTGGGGGGACCTCGGACACCATGTTGTGGTTGGATACGTCACTGTTGGTGATAGCCGGGCGTTTTCCACCTGCTTTATTGGACATGTCCAAAGACGATCTGATTTCAGGTTGACCAAAAGAGAAGAAAGAGACTAGTCAAAACCCAAGAAGAATGGAAAAGCCCCATCCGTATTCCCCACCCTGCCACCCACCGAGATCACTTCAGCTGCTCCCTCTGCTCTTCTGAGACCACATGCCAGTAATCTTGAACAGTCTCCTCTTTCTTTCCTGTAAATTTATTTTAAAAACCTAGACCTTAGGACTCTGGAACTCCTTTTCCTTCTAACTGAAAAGACACAATGGCTCAGTGGACTATGGGAGTCATTTAATTTTTTTTTTCCCTTTCTTTCTTGCACTGAGCCAAGATCCACAGCGAGAGGAATTTGCATTTGGCTCTCAGGATTCTATCAGCTTCCCTCAGCATTTCCCTCAAAGGCCTCTGGGGGATAGGCCCACCTCAGACCTGTCTCTCTCCTCCAGCGCAACCTGTGGGAGGCACCAGCCTGAAATCTTGGAGATGCTGGGAAAAGTGGGTGAGGGCGTCAAGCCAGACCTACGGCCCTCAGAAGCTTCCATTCCTCAGGACTGGGGTTAGAGACCCTAGGTCCCTCTGCTCTCCACACCCTCCCTTACGCTTCTCAGCTGCAAAGTGTGGGGGTGGGAGGGTGAAGGGGGTGGAAAGGCCAAGCAGCCAGCGGGGGGCAGACGTACATTTTCAAGTTAAATTTGTTGTTTTCTTCTGGGACCTGGCCAGTCACTGGGTGTAGAAATGTGTTCTGTCGTTCATTGTGGCTGTGGGGGCAAAGAACAGACGGAAGTTGTGATAAGGATGGAGAAGGCAGAGACACAAGCCCAAGGGTGGGCAGGCCCCGGGCAGTGACGGGGAGGGGTGACCGTGTAGGAGATGGTCCCTCTGTCCTCTGTGGGGTCTGGGGAGGCAGGACGGAGGGCTGGGCGGTAGAAAAAGCAGCTTCAGGCAGGTGGGGGGGTGGGGAGACACCTTTTACTAGTCAGTGCTAACTACTTATGGAGATCCCCGAGGCTGGAAATAAGCCCCACTTAAGCCCTTCGGTGGGGACCCTGGGCGTGTACGTGGGTGGGGGCCAAGACTTCATGTGTGGCAGGTTCTCTCCCAGGAACAGCTCCGGCCAGTGTTCCACATAAAAACTGCTCACTCATTATCTGCTGAAAAAATTCTCTTGTGACCTTGGACTCCTTCCTCTCCTGTTTTATGTACCATCTCTTTCTTTAAGTGAAACCAGAGATCCAGAAACTCCATTCCTGAGCTTGGGCTGGGACCCACTCACACTCGGGAGTCCAGGGTTTCTGCGTCTAAGGGGCTGAGATGTGGCTGAGACGTCAGGGGCTGTCAGGCGTTGAGGTTAGTGCTGGCTCAACAGTCAGATCTAATTAGGGGCTGCTGTGGCCTGGGAGTGGGGTGGGGCGTGGGGAGGACAGCCTGCCAGGAAGCAGGGTCTGTGCAGAGGCAGACGGGGAGCAGAGCCGCGGACGCTCCTTTGGGAAGTCCTGCCGTGGCCCTCTGGCTGGGCTGAATGTCAGGCTAGCTTCCTGGTGACTTTGTGGGGAGACGGGGAGGAAGGTAGCAGATAGAACTTGGGGGGGGCTGGTGCCATGGGTCTAAGCCACAAATGGCAGCCACTTGAGGTGGATTCTGCAAGCAGGGGACCACTTGGCAAGAATGTTATAGACTTCAAGCATCCAGCCAGTGGGGGGCTGGATGAGTTTTAAGGTCCTCTTCACCCATCCCTCTTGAGAGATACTGTGAGAGCCCAGGACAGGCTCAGTCCACCCCAAGAAGCAGGCGCCTGGACAGAGTATGCTGAGGCCACACCAAGCTTGGGGGTCCTAACACCAGGCCACTTGAGCATCCTTAAAATGAATAGCCAGGGTTGCTTGGCAAGGGGCAGATCAGCTGGTACCCGAGGAAAGAGAGCCTAGCTCGGTCCCTTCAGCTCCAAGAGCAAAGTAACCTTTTGTTGCCCCCTTCCAAAAGTCCAGGAATCCCAACCCCTGGGCTGTCTGTTGAAGCTAAGGATAATATCAAAGGGTGTTTTTTCAGCTTCCAAACCAGCCATGTTCAGATCAAATCCAAAGGCCTGTGGCAGATAGAAGCCTAGCGGGGCAGTGGCCACAGTCTATGGAACCCTGGGTTTGGCAGCTCGGGCTTGCCGGCCAGGACCCTAAACCTGGCCGGTGTCCGCCAGGCCTGGGTTGTAACTCCAACACGTTGCTCACCTGCTCCCCCACTTCTCAAACTTTATTCCCTCCTCCCTCCAACAGGGATGCTCTCCTCAACTTAACTGCGGGGGATCTTTGCAAGGAAGGGTAGCTGTTTCCAGTCACCCCCACCCCTGGCTCTCCCCGATCTGGGGTAGGGGGGTGAGCAGTCTGTGAAAATAAGGTCCTCAAGGTGCCAACATCTCTGCTTTTTTCCAGTGGCACAGAGCACCTGCTCCCCACCTCCCACGCCCCCTCCCCCAGCCCCCCTTCTGCTCTACATGTTCCCTGTGCTAACTGCTGGAACCTTCCCTGCAGGCACTGCTACAGACAGACAGACACACACACACAGAAGCACACACACAGCCTGCTGTCAGCCGGCACAGGTCTCTCAAGGTACAGCGAATTTTTCCCTGCCCCAGACTCTCCTACCCAGCAACCCCTACAAATGACGTCCTCTCCCCATCCCGGCACTACCAACTTCAAAATAGCTTTCCCTTCACAAGCACTGCAATGCAGCAGCCGTTGACCTAACTCCTCTTCCTTCTCCAGGTCAGGGCTGGCACGGCCCCCCCTCTAAAGCCCCCCGCCCGACAAGCTGCCAATCAGCCTGCTCACTGAACTCGGCTCGCAGTCCACAGGAGAGCTCCCTACCTGACCCGGCGATCAGCCCGAAACTTCAACATCCTTTTGGCAGCTCTGTTCCCTGTTGGGCAGCCTCAGAGGACCTGCCAGCCTCCCTGCTCTTACCATCCCTCTGAGAAGTAAGTCCTCCAGTCCCCGGGGCCGGTGCGGAGCTCAGGGTGCGCAGCAGGCACGGCTGGCTCCGGGGCTAGGGGAGGGGGAGGGGCTCTCCCCGGGTGGTGGCAGGGGGTGCCCCGGGGGGGCCCGTGGCTTCCTAGAATCCAGCCCCAAGGCTGCCGTCTGAGTGCCGGAGGCAGAATAAGGGAGCAGGGATGATACTGTCCCAGTTCAGGTCCCCGGGGAGAAAATGCTGACACGGGGAGGCAGGCGTGTGCGGAGTAGGTGTACAACTTCCAGGTAGTCCGACCTCTCGGAGCTGAGGACACAGAGTAGCCTGGCGGGCGGAGCAGTCTGGGGCTGCATTCCCATCTGCACGGCAGACACTCAGCCAGCCCGACCTGCTGGACGGCGGTCTTCCCTGCCTCCCGACCCCCAGAACGCAGGGCCCTGGGCTGCAATCCACGTGCTTCTCAGAGACCTTCTGATCGTGTGGGCACAAGGGTTCAATGAGGCTCCAGACTCGTGCCGCTGCCTAGAAGCTGAGATTAACTTTCCCCACGCCTCCTAGCCTGCCCAGACTTCTGTGTAGCGGGGGTTCAGTGAACGGGGCTTCTGTGCGGCGTCCCCAGCACGCTCCCTTAAGACACAGCCCCAGCCGGTGGGCTCTCTGCCTGGGGTCCAGCTGAGGGGCACGTGGAGCCCATGGGCGTGGGTGTCGTGGAGCCAGAACTGGTGGCAAGGTCCTGGCTTCTTTGCTCGGGTGAACTTGAACGAAAGCGTCCTCTTGAAGCTCGCAAGGAAGAGGGCGGCACACAAGGCTCAGAGGGGGTCACCATGTGTTTACTTCTGAAAATCTTCCCAGATGCCATATGATAAATCCCAGCTGGCGACTGTCAGATCTGCTCAGGGGCAAGGAGGTTTGCATCACCGCGAAGTTCCCCGAACTCTCCGGGGGCCGAGACGGTCAGATCTCCCTTTTCCCTGATGCCCTCCATGTCTTACGGTCCTGGGACTGCAAGGGCCTTCTGAAGGTCATGTCTTCCATCCCCCTGCCTCCAGGCCAGCTCACTCTGCAATCAATCTCATTAAGTGCCCTGGCTGCTCACAAAGGGTTCTAGCAAGGGAGGCTCCAGACCCACTGTTAACCTTCTGCTGCCGAGATGTGCTTTTTTTGATAGCAAATTTCAGTCCCTCCGGCTTTCGGTATCATTCCATTTCTGTCTTTGGATGGCAGAATCCTTTCTGATCAACGTGGTTCTTTATTGCAGCACTAAGCAGTCTGTTGTCATCATAGTCCGTTGTTATATCACAACAGACACTGAAAAGGGAAGGGCTAATCTAATTTTTTGGCTTGAGGTCAGAACTCAGTCAGAGAACAGTGCAATCCGTGAATGGAAAAGCAAATGGACAACATTATTACCTAACCCGTGGTGGGACAAGCTGGTTGGATGTAGCTGGGGTCAACAAAGCAATGAATCCTAAATCCAAACGGTTGATACATTCAACCATTTCGTGGTGCTTTGGCAAATGGTGACGAGAGGCTTCGGTTGCCAGATCCTACCTCTCCCTGTCCCAGTCCAATTACTTGAGCCCTGCTATGGTTATGAAGATCTGGGCCCTCTCCTGATGCCAGCTTGAGGTCTCTGCCTGTGCACGGTGGGTGCCTAATAAATATTTGTTGAATCAAGGAGTGAATGAATGAGCAAACAAAAGAAACTCTCCATGCTCTGACTTAATTTTTAGCCACCTGCATTTGGAGTTCGACATTCTATTACCAAGAGCTTCCCTATCTTTGCTCTCTCTTAAAATTAATTACTTCCTCTCCATGAGAGAAACTCTGTTTCTGCCCTCTCCCCCCCCTCACTCAGCTCCCCTGCCTGGCTCCCCCTTGAATATATAGCTTGGCTTTGATCCATCTTCATTAAGAGGGGAAGAAAATTAAGCTCATCTGCACAGGAGGAGGGGGTGGGGGTGCATTGGGAAAATGAGTTTTCTTCCTCTAGAAGGCAAAAATATCCCCTTTATCTTCAAGCTGAGCTCAGGGGCCTCCCACAGGCTTTGCTTAAGTTGTAAGTTAAATTACTTCTCCCGTGCCCAGTGAAGCTAGCACAAGGGGGTAGGGAATGAAGGCTCAGGGGTTTCCCCTGCTTGGTGAGCGCTCGGAAACCCTCAGGATTCAGGCACACCGAATGTCTAGCTGGGTTCCTTTTCCTTCACCACTAAACTGCACAGAATGATAGATTTTCATTTTAGGTTAGACATCAGGAAGAACTTACCAGGCCCACAACAGTTAAAAAGGAAAACAAGGCTAGATAACTAGTTTTTTTCCTCTCTTCTTTCCTTTTTTTTTGCGGGGGAGGATTGTCAAAGGTTTCCATTTCTCAGGGACAAAGGGTTACAAATTCATCTCCAAAAGGACCTCCTGAATTCCACCCAAAGAGGGGTAGCAGCTCAAGCAGTAAAGGAGATTTTGTGATGGAGCAGTGACATCCCGAAAGTCCTGGGTCGCCTACTAGGCGGTCACCATATCCGTTGGACCTATGAAGGTGGCCCCAATGGCAGTGCCATCAGTGAAAAGAGATTTGGCAAGACCAGGCTTTCAGTCCAAGACCCAGCACAAATTAGCAGTGTGACCTGACTTTGTTGGCTCTTCATTTTCTCATGAGCAAATGGGGTACCTTCTAATTCTATGAAATAATAGCTGTAAACTTTCTTTTCTTTTTTCTTTCTTTTTAAAGATTTTATTTATTTATTTGACAGAGACAGAGAGAGAACACAAGTAGGGGGAAAAGCAGGCTCCCCACTGAGGAGGGAGCCCAAAGTGGGGGTTCGATCCCAGGACCCTGAGATCATGACCTGAGCGGAAGGCAGACGCTTAACCTTCTGAGCCACCCAGGTGCTCCTAGCTGCAATGTTTTATGCATAAGAGATAATGACTATGACTATTTTGCTTAAAAACAAATCAAGAACTATGCCAGGTGCAGGAGCTAGAAAATGAAACCACACCGTGTCAGGCCTAAGAAGATGGCATACGGAGTGGGGGCTGCGTGTGCAGGGGGCCCGCATTCCAGAAGTGCCGAGACCAGTAAATTACAAAGAACAGAGGCCAATCCTCTCCACTTCGCAAGCATCTCTCCATCTAGTTAAATCTCCCCATCTAGTTCAAGCTTTCCTCCTTCCAGAGACACTCTCAGCCTCTAGGTCCTAGCGACAGCCTCAGCACAGAGCCCACCAAGTGCTGATTTGTCTCCAAACACACTCTCCAAGAACCAGCCTCTATCTGGAGGGTTCCCTGGCACAACGCAGTCAAAAGCAGCATATTCAAAACAAAACAAAATAAAACACAAAAGCAGCAAATTCAGCCCGAGTCTTCACAACCCCTGGCAGGCCCACGCACGCGCACATACACACACGCGTGCACATCCACACACCCAGGCTGCACAGCCGGAGCTCCCACCGTGATCAATATTGAATGACTAGAAAAATACGCTCAACTCCTTCCACCCCCTGGGCCTCCTGGTTATCGGCTGACACCAAGCTGCTTCATTTCCATGGCTCCTGAGAATCTGCTGACAGACAATTAGCCCTGGCGAGCCTTCCCCATCCTGAGAGCGCTCTGGCTTCTGGCATCACAGCTCATTACAGGGAGAGAGGACCCGGGCTGAGCTGCCTGTGGCCCAGGCCTCGCACTCCCTCCTTCTCCTCCCCGGCCAGCAGATTCCAAGCAGGACTGTCGCACTCCAGGGATGGCTGCTGCTGGTGGAGGAGGGGAAGGTAGGAGAACTTTGGCTCCTGCCCCCCACGCCCCCTCTGGATCGCATCGTTAGTTTCAGGGAGCTTTATCTGCTCCAGCATTCTGTCCCAGTGAGAACCAGCTCGGCTGACATTTCCAACCGTGCGCGCGTGCCTGATTCCGGGAGCGCTCCTGGTCATTCCCAGGGAAAAATTCACCGCCCTAGCCAACTTCTCCCCCGCCGCCCCCAACCAAGTCCCTCCGTCCTCCTGCCTAGTGCTGCCACACAAGAAGAGGCCAGAGGAGGTCAGGCCCTGGTGGCCCCCCTCGGTATCTGCAGGGCGGAAGGAGCCCCTCCACGCGGCGGCGTCTCTTTTCCCTGGGCTGCCTACAGGGCAAAGTACCAGTTGTGCAGGCTCTGGGGACCCAGCTGCCAGCCTCACACTCGCACTGCTTCTCTCCTCTCCTCTCTGCCCTTGCACCCTCCCCCCTCCCATGCCACAGTAATTCCCAAACCGTCAAGAATAGGGTAAGTTCCCCCCCCCAAGCAAGCTTGGGATGTCCTAAAATGCTAGGCCACTGGGCTGAGTGTCAAGGAGGTAAGACTCATGCCGCCTTCTTTCCTGCCTCACTCTGCCTATCCTCACAACCCCCAGCCCCACCCCAAAGGGTCCAAAGTCATTTTCCTTACCTACTCTGGCCAGTTACAGAATGCCGGGGGATGTTCACCCAGAGCTCGGCCCCTACCTCAGATAGAAAGCAATGAGCTGGCTCAATAACCAAGGGATGGAAATCACAAATCCAGGGACGAGACCCGGGTTCCCCTCCCTGCCCCACCCCGTGTCCTTCCCTGGTCTCTCACTGTATCATCCCCTAGCCCCTGCCCTGGGCCTGGAAAGTAGCCTCAGACAGCAGGGTAAGCAGGCTGTGTACTCTTTAGCCTGGGTCACACTTCATAGTGTGTGTGTATGGGGGGGGGGGCGTTGGGGGGGTAGTGACTATCTCTCAGGGCAACTTCACGGGGACTCTTCATGCTGATCTCATACCCCAGCTTGGATTAGCTTGTCTTCAAACTATTTTACTTTATGGAATTCCATTTGCCTTCTGAAAAATGAAGATAACCAGGACAGGTATTTGGCATAACCATGCCAGTTATTAAAATGCTGACATTCTTCCTTATTGGTTGGTGAAGAGCTGTCGCACCACGCCTCTCCAGCGCCGTCCTCCCCACCTCTTGGCCAGCGTCCGGGCCCCCCCCCCCCCCACCTCACGGACATCCGGAGATACCACAGGGCCCTCCGAGAGGCCAGGCCTGTGCCCTTTCTGGTCGACGAATGTCATTCCTGGCACAGCCAAGCCTGAATTCTCAGAGCACCGACGGCCCTTGCAAGTGTTAAGATCTGTGATTCTGGCGACCAGAAGTCATCACGGGGGCTTTTCCCCCCTCACACCCTGGACCCAACTAAGAATTGGGGCAACCTGGCTCCCTGGGGCGCCTTGCCTTCCTGGCCCTCAGGCTTTGGTTTTGCTCCCTGCTGAGGGGAAGGAAATGAAGGAAGGGCTAAATTCCTGGCTCTACCTTTTCCTCCTCTTCTCTGCTGAGTGGCCCCAGCTAAGCTAGATGGGGGCAGGGGGAAGGCCCCAGTCTCCTCCCTCAGCCTCCAAGTGGCCTTCTCCTGACAGTCAGCAAGGGTCCCAAGAGGCAAAGGGACAGGGCAATAATTAATTACCGCCTCCCCCAGCTCTGAGCTGAATCCCAAACTTCTACCCTTCAGAAGCTGAGGCGGCCCAGCTGTCTGCTTCTGGGCCTCTGCAAGGTCATTGGAACCAGCTCTCCTTGTTCCGAGCGCAGCAGATTTGGTTCTGGTATCCCACAGAGAGCAGTCTCACCCCAGCCAACCCAGCCCACCCCAAGGGAAAGAATTTTGCAAAGTAAGTGCTCAGAAAGCAATGCAACCAGGCTGATGTCCCGCCTTCCACACCCTCAAAAGCTAGAATGCCTTCTCAGTTCCCAATCCAGCAATTTGTGAGGGTCAAGTTGTTCGGCACCTCAGCTTCCTCGCTTTCACAATGAAACCATGGGCATAAGTATGCCTTCCGAAGTAGACAATACAGGTGGACAAAGGGGTATGGAACAAGGGGAAAAGGTTAAGCTCCCGCGGTCTGGTCCTCACACTGGGAGGAAGGCAAGGCCCACTTCAGAGTCAGGGAAGCTGAGGTCCATTGCTCCAACTACAGCCACAGGAGAGAGAAGCCAAAGTTCCTGCTATTTGTCCACCCTGAGTTCCTTGTCTCCAGGGAAGAAGAGGGAAAGAGCTGCAGGATTCAGAGGGTAGACACCAGCTCCAAGAACATGAGGAAGAAAGCCACAAACCCTCCCACTCGTAACCCCGTGGGCTATAGGCCTTGGGACCCGTAAACGTTAGTCTATCTAGGTGCAGCTGTCTAGGTGCAGAGCTACGGAAGGGCTGCTTACCGCCTGGGCCTTCTCTGTTGCTCCTCCTGGGCCTGCACCTGACACACGGCAGGAGCAGAAGGGCTGTTTGATGGGGCAGTTGCAGAGGCAGGCCTGTGGTCCCTCCGCGGTGGGAGGAGCAGACACATGCCATTCTGCTTTGGGATATTGGATTGTGAGTGAGAGAGGCAGGAGGGCTCAGCTTCCAATCCCTCTTGCTGGGGGGATGTGAAGGCAGGTTCCATCTGCTCTGTGGCCCCTCCTCTCCCTCCCCCTCCCAACTGGCCAGCCGACTCTGATAAGAGTCTACGAAGCAGGGGCTTTGTCTGGGGATGAGGAGAGCACTAAATCAATGGGAGCAGAAGAGCAGGAGCCTGGACAACAACTGCTTCTGGGGGAAGGAGGCCCCCTACCTCAGGGAGTCACATGAGCGAGGTGGGATGGCAGCAAAGCTCTAGTGTTAGTATTGCCCCTAAGCTGCCCCGGGGCAGAGGGGGTGCTGAGTCTGCCCCTGCCCCCCAGGGAGGGCTCAGCTGCTCCTCTCCTAGACTGGGAGTAACAGGGCACGGGGGCGGGGGGGGGGAGGGGACGACACAGGTGGATTGTGGGAAATTCTGAACACCTCCTTCTACCAGGAGTGAGGAGCCTGGAACTTGCCATGTACTTGGGGAGCTTGCCAAGGAGTCTGAGGGCAGAGGAATCTCCCCAGATTGCTGTCTGCTGTAGGGAGGATCCAAAGGGGGCCTGGGAACACAGGCCACCAGTGGAACCAGCCAGAAAACGGCTGGACCTAGGGAAGGTTATTGTCGTCTTCCCCCTCTGTGGACCGAGGACAACTGTAGCGAGCTGCTCTGCCATCCCAGGGACGAAAGGTGAGGTCTGGAAGGGAAAGGACTTGGAGACCTGTTGAAGACAGTTGTCACACGGAGACAAAGAATAGACAGCACGTGGATTAGCCTTAAGGAAAAGGGTATGAGCAGTGGTGTTGGAGTCTGGAGTCTCTGTGGCTGACCAGTACCGATCACTTTACCTTTCTGGGTCTCAGTTTCCCCAGCTGTAACATGGACAGATACCAGAGTTGCTGGGTTAAACAAGATCACAAATTTAAAGCACAGAGGAAAATGCTTGGCACATAAGAATTGCTCAGCAAATAAGACTCATGCCGCCTTCTTTCCTGCCTCACTCTGCCTAACCTCACATTCGCACTACTTCTCTCCTCTCCTCTCTGCCCTTGCACCCTCCCCCCTCCCATGCCACAGTAATTCCCAAACCGTCAAGAATAGGGTAAGTTCCTCCCCCAAGCAAGCTTGGGATGTCCTAAAATGCTAGGCCACTGGGCTGAGTGTCAAGGAGGTAAGACTCATGCCGCCTTCTTTCCTGCCTCACTCTGCCTATCCTCACAACCCCCAGCCCCACCCCAAAGGGTCCAAAGTCATTTTCCTTACCTACTCTGGCCAGTTACAGAATGCCGGGGGATGTTCACCCAGAGCTCGGCCCCTACCTCAGATAGAAAGCAATGAGCTGGCTCAATAACCAGGGGATGGAAATCACAAATCCAGGGACGAGACCCGGAATCCCCCCCTGCCCCGCTGAGGTTATAATTATTAATAAAATAAAGGAATCACATAAAACAAGTAGTGTTCTTCCAGAGCGGTGCCATCCAATTCAGCAGCCATTAGTCATGGGTGGCGATTTACATTTTAATTCATGGAAATGAAATAAAATTAAAATTTCAGTTCCTCAGCTAGTCACATCTCACTGTGTGGCTCGATGGGCACAGTAACTAGGGCGACCACATCAGACAGGACAGTCCTAGCACATCCCACTGCTGTGGAACAGTCCAGTCTATTGGACAGCACGGGGCTGGAGGTTCTGCAAGCTGCTTTCCAGCACTAATATTGTTTGATCCTCTGAAACATTTCCTTCCAACGCAGTTTGTCCCCCAGCTGATGTGTGCTCAGGGTGCTCAGGGGATCCAGGGGCCCCTCTAGTCCTCAGCTAAACCAAGAAGAAGGGCATCGCGGCCACCAACAACAGAGTTAAAAAATTTTAAGTCAAATGATACATTTCAAAGCCCCAACAAAATTAATTTGGATAATCCATCATTTTTAAATCGTAGGCATCAAGACTCCCCTCCAAGGTTTGAAAATATTGTTACTGACAGCCCTGTTGGGGGCAGGCTTGGGGAGGCCCTGGGGGGAAGGTTACATGGCAGCTCCAGCTGATGGGGAGAGGGGAGGCGGCAAAGAGGGGAGAATGGGGGACCTGTTCCTCCCCTGCCTTCCTTTTCCTTCTAGGATTGGCCAACATCTGGCAGAGGAAAGAGGCTGTCTGCAGGGTCCTCTGGTCTAGAGCAGGAAGAGCAGCGTGCAGGGAAAAGCCAGAGGGACCGCCACCAGGGCCAGTGAGTGGGCGCGGGAGTCTTCCTTCCCCTGCACCGCCCCACCCCCACCCTACCACCCAGACCCGGAGCCTGTGGTAATCGCAGGGAAGCAGTCTGTTCCTAAGCAAACAGCACACGCAGCAGCACACGCATGCCAGAGTGCATTCATTAATCACCCAGGCTCGGGGAAGGGAGGAAGATCTCTGAGGAAGGGGAGAGGCACTCCCAAGCCCAGACCCCAGCCTAGCGCCCAGATAAGGGAAAGAGGAGGCCTGCGGAGGAAAGGGAAGAGGGAAACAGGGAGGAGGGAATCAGGTAAGGGACACTGATGTCCCCATCCCTGTCCCCCTGCCATGCAGTAGCCCCTAAGGAAGACTAGGGGGGAAGCTGCAACAAGGAGGAACAGAATGCTTTCGGGAGGGGAGTGGAGAGGAGGGGAGGGAGAAGGATGCTGTGCTGGTCCTGGCCGGGACAGGAGCCAGTCTTGGTGACACCGGAGTAACACGTGAGTCCGCCTACACCTATTGGAGCACGTGAGCAACCTATGCTGCGGTTGCAACTCCTGGCCGGGCCTGGGGATAGCACAACCTACATAATTCACAGCGCCCCGTGCAAAATACAAATACGTGGCCCCTTGTTCAAAAATTCAGAATGTCAGGCTGGCGACAGCAGAGCACTAAAGCAAGCCCCTCTGAGCGTGCGGGGCACCTGTGCGGGGTGCGTGCCCGGGAAGGCCGCCCTGCCTGTGAGTGCCGGTTGGGCCGTGCTGCTCCGCGGGCAGCGTGAGCACGGAAGGGGGCCGGTGCCCATTCGCGGCTCCCCGTCTCAGTGCAGGACAGAACACAACAAGTGGCCCGCTCCTCCCATTTGTACTTCCCCCCTTTCTTGGCTCACATGCCCAGAAACTTGGCTGCTTTTGATCCGGCCCTGCTAGGTCCAGGGCCCGGCCCCTCCCCTGTATTGTGCCTGGTTTCTGTTTGCCTGTGGGCAGCCCCGCCGGAGGCAGCCACCAGGGGGTTGGGTTTGCCTTATCTCTCGAATCTGCCTCCGAGATGGGCACAGGGAGCTCTCTGTTCCGACCCAACAGACCCCTCCAGGGCCACCTAACATCATCATTATGTCATCGAACCTTTTCCCCTCCCAAGAAAGAGGCAGGGGACCAAAGCGTTCCCAGCCAAGTGGGGGACAAGTCAACATTTCTGCTCTGGAGACAGATAAGGCTTTCATTTTTTTTGTCCCATGCGCATGTGTGAGTACACACACACACACACACACACACGCACACAGACCCCACCATCAGCTGAAAAAAGTCCATCTGCGCCTCCCAACAAAACCCAGGAGCTCCGGTGCACGTTCCCTGCATGCGTCTGACTTGTCAGGAGTGCCTAGGTCAAAGAGCACTGGTGTTTCGGAGGCTGAGGGAAGGAGGGACCTGAATAGGAAGTTAAGAGAAAGGGAACGAGAGACACCTGAGCCCAAAAGATTGGAACTCTTTTTCTGGACTGTCTGGCTCCCAAACTACAAACTTTGTCTTCTTAAGGACTTCAGAGCCGCCTCCCCACCCCCTCCTACTGCCAACTCCGTGCACCGCCTCCCACCGGTTCCGTCCTACCTTGCGCCTCTCTACACCTGACTCTAAGTAAAAAGGATGAAAGGTGAGCCACAGCTATCCCGGCCTCTGGCTGGGCCCTCTCTGCCTTCCCTCCTGCCCGGTCCCGGGAAACCGGCCCACAAGAGGCCGATGGCGCTTCTGCCCAGAGCTCCGGAGCCCCTCTCTGGAGACAATGGCTCAGAGAGGGAGGAAGAGCAGCCGCAACAGCCTTGTGTGCATGCAGGGTGGCCACACAAGACCATTGTCTCGGCGGCAGGACAGACAATGGTTTGTATCTCCAGCTTCTGTGCCAAGTAGTTCACCCCCTTGCACTAAAACAACCCTCCGCATTTCCTTCTAATAAACAGCATGATCCGAAATCTGGCCCCAAGCTGAGAATTTGTATCCGGTTGTAACAAAAGCCTGCTCCAGCTGATGGAATGGGTGTATCTAGGTCCCGTACCTGTTCCTGAGCCACCCAGACAAACAGTCGGCGGACAGATAGCCACTCACTCCCCGACTCTTCTCCGCGGTCCCCCTGCAAGTGCTCTTGCCCTGACTCCTTCCACACTCAGGAATAGGGAAAAGGTTTCCTTTAATACTTACCAGGTCCCTGGTGGGTAGCAATCATTAACAGCCACACAGGCGGACTGGCCTTAACCCCTTCGGCGCTGGGTTGCCTCCAGCTGGCTGATGGACAGCCCCGTCCCCTCTTCCCAGTCCTGGGCAAAGCGGCAACCCCCACCGTGATGCCATCCACCTGAGTAACGCCGGCCTCCCATGTGGAGAACGAGAGCCCTCTAGTCCCACCCAGGCTTCCCCGCCTGATTGGAGCGCACTCACAACCTGAGGCGCTTGGCTCTGGCATGGTGCCCAATTGGATGAGCCCACATTATGAAATATTTGCCTAGCAGGCCAATAGAGGAGCCGGGATCTGGGGGGAGGGGATGATATTTTTATTTACTCCTGGAGGAGGGAGAACAGACAAAGGTAGTCCTCACATCCCTAGCCCTGGGACGGGAGGCGGCGGGAAGGGGCTTTCAGGTGGACGCCCGAGCCTCCAGCTTCTCTGTCCAGGTAACAGTGCACAGTCCTTGAAGGCTTCTGGGCATTTCAGCTCCGAGCTGTCTAGCTAGAGGGTTTCTTTGCCTTCAGGACTCCTGCCTCACTCAGGAGTTTGGAGAGTGGAGCCAGGAATTGGAATAGAAACCAAGAAAGGAAACACCTTGATGGGCAAAGGGTTGCTTGTATCCACATTAACGATGCCAGCCACAGGTGGTCTTCATTATGTGTCAGAGCTGCAGAAATTGTTGTTTTGTTTTTTTGGTTTTTTTTTTTTTCATCTTTAGAGGATGCAGATGAAAGGTGGGCAAGAATGAGTAGAGACAAATCCCCTCTATCCCTTTTAAAAATAGGCTTCTGATTTGGGGAAATCTAAATCCAGCATAAAAGTATCTACATGTAGGACACATGCAAATCTATGCAGATATGTGCAAATGAGCAGTTCCGGGCTTTTCGGAAGAAGTCCTTGCCAGGATTTTTCTAGTTTGAGCAAGAAACCAGGTAGTTTCAAAACCTTATGATGCTTATCAGAGCATCTTACTAGAGCATAAAGATATCAGTAGAGAGAACATAAAGAACTCAACCAACATATTTATTGAACATTTACTACATGGAAGGCCTTTACGTATAGTCCATTAGGGTTTTAAAAACATGATTGTAAATCTCTAGGATACACAGGAGAATGCAAGTGTCCTCCCCCTGCACACCCACCATTAATACCCCCTTCTCCTTTCAGGTCGTAGTGGGTGAGCTGGTTGCTCCACCCCTTGCCAGCCTGGGTCTAGGAGCTGGCACCTCCTCCTTATCACCCCTGGTTCCTGTTTGTCTATCAGCAGCCCAGCCACCGTGGCTCAGGACCCTGGCTTAAATCAGCCCGGGGGCCTTATCTTATCTCCCGGGCTGCCTTCCCAGTGGCCTGATGGCTGGTTGTCCCTAGTCTCTTAAAGGGGCTGCACTGCATTCCCACTTAGTCCGACCTTAAGAATACCCCCAGAAATCTAGGAGAGCACTGCCTGTGGGTCAGATTCACCACCCCACCCCCTCCTGTGCCCTTTCACAGCCAGGCTTAAATGAGCTGCTATTGGAATGACTTACTGACTTAAAACAGGGAAAGATGCTGTTGCCACTTTAAATGCTTATCATAGCATGCAAATGCCTAGCACCTCAGTATTTCCAGGCTCCTGCTCTGTTAAATTGAGTTTTTAAAAGGGGGGGAGGGGCTCAGTACACAAAGTCCATATAGAAAAATCAGCTGTACCTCTATGAACATCAAAATTTTTAAAAAAAACACTACTTACAATAATAGCATTAAAAACATGAAACATTAAGGAATATATTTGACAAAAGATGTGCGAGACCTATATACTAAAAATTATAAGACACTGCTGAGAGAAATTAAATAAAATATAAATAAGAGAAGATATATACTGTTTGCTTGGGTCAGAAGACTCTATATTGCTAAGATTATCAATTCTCTCCATATTTTTCTATAGATTCAACACAATCCTTATAAGTTCTTTGTAAACATTGGTAAGCTGATTCTGAAATTCACAGGGAAATGCAAGGGACCTCTAATAACTAAAAAACTTTCAAAAGGAAGTACAAAGTTAGGGGTGCCTGGCTGGCTCGGCATGTGATTCTTGACCTTGGGGTTGTGAGTCTGAGCCCCACGTTGGGTGTAGAGATTACTCAAAAGTAAAATCTTTAAGAAAAAAAAGTACAGAGTTAGGAGTCTTAGACTCTGACTTCAAGACTTATAAATCTATAGTAACCAAGACAATGTGGTATTGGCATAAAGATCCATGTATAGATAAATGGAACAGAACAGAGAATCGAGGAATAAACCTATGCATATATGGTCATTTGGTTCGCCAAAACAGTATAAAGGTAATTCAGTGAAGGAATGACCACCTTCTTAATACATGTTGCCGGAAAAAGCAGAGATCCGTATACCAAACACAAACAAACCCAAAAACAAGCCCCCTGACCCTACCATAAAAAATTAACTCAAAATGGACAAAGAGCTAAATCTAGGAGCCACAACTATAAGATTTCTAGAAGAAAACATAGGAGAAAAAAATCTTCGTGATTTTTGGCTTGGCAAATTTCTTAAACAAGACACAAAATTCACCAACTTTAAAGAACTGATCAATAAATTGGACTTCACCAAAATAACAAACCGCTCTTCAAAAGATGCTGTGACAAAAAGGAAATGGTAAGCCATAAACCAAGGGGACATACTTGTGAGATATATAACTGACATAAGATTTTTATCTAGAGTGTATAAAAAACTTTTACAACTAAACATGAAGACGGCAAACAACACAATAAAAAAATATATGAGCAAAAGATTTAAACAGACACTCCACCAAAGAAGATACACAATGTCAAATAAAGTACATGAAAAGATGCTCAACATCATTAGTCATTAGGGAAATGCAAATTGAATCCACAATGAAATAACACTACACACACCCACTGGAATAGCTAAAATTAAGACTAATCATACCAAGTGTTGACAAGAATGTAGGTGAATTGGAACGTGTCCACTGCTGGTGAGGATGTAAGTGGTACATCCACTTTGGAAAAGTTTAGCAGTTTCTTAAAAAGTTAAACATATAGTTATCATACAATCCATTGCTTCCTAGGTATTTACCCCAAAGAAATGAAAGCATATGTCCACACAAAGACTTGTTCACAAATGTTCATAGCAGCTTGCCTGTCAGAGCCCCAAACTACAAAAAAACTCGAATGTCCATGAACAGGTGAATACAATATATGTGTTACATCCATATGATGGGATAGGACTTGGCAATAGAAAGAAATGAATTATTGATATACACAACAGCATGGATGCATCTCAAAATAATTATGCTGAGTGAAAGAAGCCAGACCCCTCAAATAAAAAATGTATACTGTACGATTCCATTATATGAGATTTAAAAATGCGAACTAATCTACAGTGACAGCAGATCAGAGGTGGTGTGGGGGGGCGGCAGAGGGAGGGATTTCCGAGAGGCAGGAAGAAACCAGAGGGTGATGCACACAGGCACATTATCTTAATTGTGCTCGTAGTTTCACAAAACACATCAAATTTTATCCTTTAGATGATGTAGTTTATCTTATGTTAATTATACCTCAATAAAGGAGAAAAACTTTCACTTGAAATATTAAAACAAAACAAAACAAAACAACCCAACAGCTACTCCTGGGTCCTACCCGTTCTGTTTACATTGTGATGGACTATAGGCCAGTGGGTTGGGGGAGAGGCAGGGTCTCCAGCTTTGCTAGTGACCTGCTTTAGTCTGACAGAAATGCTGGTTCAAGGCAGGGAGGAGCATGGGCCCTGAATCAGCCTGCACACCTCTCATGGGGTCAGGTCAAATAATGTGGTTGAGAGAGAAAAAAAGAAAAAAAAGAATAATGTGGCAGACCTGAATATGGTCTTTATAAAAATAAAGGATTATTTGTCTTACGATAGAAGGGAAAATATTAAGTATAACCCTTGATGATTCTCATCGTTAACTCATTTGGTTCTTTTATGGTCCAATGAGGTAGGCTGCCAAATATCACCACCTCCCATTTTAACAAAAACTCTGAAGTTCCAGGAGGTAAAGAGTCTTGGCCAAGATGACCCACCTGCCGTATGGGCGGGAAGGCTAGACCCTGGGTCCGCAGCTATTTCCTTTTGCCGCAAGACCTGTCCCAGGTGGGGCTGACACCCCGCCTGTGTCCGTCTGCCCAGGCTCCGCTGCCAGAGTGTGGAACGTGGACCCGTGTCGGGGTACTCACCCTGCCCCGGGTGCCTGCTCTCGAACAGTGGCCAGTTACAGACCCGGAAGGGGCTCCCAGGATGGATGAAAACAGGAGCAGATATAGGGTCAGAAGAGGATCAACTAAAGGGAGCCATGCAGTGTTAAGAGAGAGGAGACTGTTAGAGATGAGAGGATCCAAGGACCTAATTAGATCACACGTTTGACGAGAAGGGGGACAACCAAACACCACTCCCAAGGCAGGAAGTCTGGTGGGTGTGGAAGCAGCTGGAAGCTGTTAGAGGGCTCCAGGCCAGCCACCCGGCTGGGCTCCAGACCTCTGTACCCCTCCTCTCCCTCCTCTTCTCTCCGTGCCCCACCCTCCCTCCTCCACTGCTGTGGCCAGGGCACAAGAACCATGGCTGGCTGCGAGCCCCACCTTTCTCTCTCTCCCTTGTTCTGAGGACAGGATGATGGGAGGGAGAAACCTACCCTGCAGGGCAAGGGGGCACGAAATGTAAGCGGCATCCAAAAAGTCAGTGATCGAGATGGATTAATATTTTATTCATGGAATAGTTTTCAAAATAAAAATGCAAAAAAAAAATCCATGATAAATGACATGTTTTAAATAGAAACCGGATCGGTATTACTGAATTTCCCTGTTATCTGAGCAGTACGCCTATTGATCCTGTCTTTACTTAAAACTGTTGATACTGTGTTCTTGATGAAACTGGGGCACTAATTTTGATTTTTTTTTAAAATATTGCTCTTGATAATTGAGTATTTTGACACTCGTTCAATGTTGCACCTACAAGGGGACTCCCATCCCTTACCTTAGTCAGCCCTGTTCCAGGATGAGGCTGGGGGGGGTCTGGGAGGGAGCTGGGAAGACTGGACAAGGCCCAGAAAGGGCTAGGGAGGGTCCCTGCACTCTTCAAAAAACCTTAAGGCATGAATAACAAACAAACAAACAAACAAAAAAGCTGAGGAATTCTTCTAGATTAGAGGGGAATAAAGAGACATGGTCCTGGATTTGGATTCTAATGACTTTATTGGGACGACTGGTAAAATTTAAATGTGGACTGTGTATTAGATACGAGTCCTGCATCCATGTTAAGTTCCCTAAATCTGTTCATTTGTACTGTGGTTATGCAAGAGAATATCCTTGTTTTTAAAAAGGAAAAAAAAGAGATGATGCAGAAAGAAGGGCCCCCCGAGGATAAAAGCTGCCTGAGAGCTGCATGAAGCCCCCCCTGCCAACCCCTGCCCCATGCTCTGGTTCGGCTCTCCTCCTATTCTGGGCAGTCCCAAGAGGGAACAGTAGGAAATGGGGTTGGCAGAAAGGCTTGTCCAAAAGATCGGGTATTAGAGGACTGGCTGGACAGTTTCCTCCCAAAACAAGAATTAATTTTGAATTCCCACATCACTCCTCACCCTCCCCAGGAAGACTTGACAACTGGCACCGAAAAGAAAATTAACACCTACCCAAGCACATTCTCTGCTTCACTTCCCGGGGTTGGTACTGTGATCCTGCCTAAGGAGCAGGAACCTGAGAGGTCAGGTAAGTAGCCTGGAGCCACAGGCTTAGGAAGTAGGAGAGCTGGGATTACAGCCCAGGACACAGTCCAAAGCCGGCTCTCTTCCCACTTCATGTTAGTTGTGCAACTTGAAATTCCCTTCTCATGCATCATCCTACAAACTAATCCTTTAGTTTATTTTTACTGAGTTGAATCTGCATTGGTCTTGAGATTTTTGGCTCTGGAGTCAGACTGCCCCAGTTACAATCCTGGCCCCACCAGTGACTGACTAAAGGGCTCTGGGCGAGTAACTCAACCTCTCTGTGCTTTTATTCCCCCATCTGTGAAAAGGGATAATATACGCACCTACCTCATAGGCTTGTCATGGGATTATATGAGATTACGCAAGTAGAGAATTTAAGAGAGGTGTTGGCAACCGCGTATATGATCAGTAAATGCCAGTAATCATCCTTATCTATGCCTCTGCCTTGCACTGTTCATTCATAGCAAGCAATGGCCTAATTTTGACTATAAAGCCCCTTGGCATGTGAATACATAAGAAAGGATGCTTAATAATTGCTCCGAGAGAAGTTCTTCATCAAGATGGCACTTAGCGGGGCACCTGGGTGGCTCAGTCGTTGAGCGTCTGCCTTCAGCTTGGGTTGTGGTCCCGGGGTCCTGGGATCGAGCCCCGCATCGGGCTCCCTGCTCGGTGGGAAGCCTGCTTCTCCCTCTCCCACTCCCCCTGCTTGTGTTCCCTCTCTCGCTGTCTCTCGCTCTCTGTCAAATAAATAAATAAAATCTTAAAAAAAAAAAAAAAAAAAAAGATGGCACTTAGCGATCCCTAAATCTAGTCTGTAATGCTTTTAAGCCACTATGCACCTCAGACCAAGAGATCATCTGCAGTGGTCACCTGTCCCCCCAGCCTTAGGAGCCAGAATAATCAACATCTGAGAATCTCTGATGGGAGGGAGGCCTGCCCCTAGCATACTTTGAACTAGGAGATGGATATTTTTCTCCTGGGTCACATCACACTGGGAAGTTGAAAAGCAAGTCAATTCCAGGGACTACGTCACTGGGCAGGAGTTAACGGAGAAGACCCAAGTTCTAGTGCTTGCACTGTACCCATCCAGCAAGAAAATGCGGGCAAGTGCTTGCCCCTTGGAGCCCACTGGACAGGAGACCGGGAATCACCTTGCCTGGAGACCTGAGGACTTCAGGTTCTTCGAGAAAGCCCCTCTCTCGGGCTAATTTCTCATCAGGAGCCTTGTCCCCATTGCAGAGGTTTGGGTTCAGCTAGGGAGGACCCATAGCACAAGAAGGAACATAAACCAACAGATTATTCATTGCAGGTGCTAAAGCAAGGCAGGCCAACGGCAGGGTGGCCAAAGGTCAAGCACCAGTCAGGTTTAGCCAAGACGGTCCTTCTGTGACAAAGGCAGGTCTGAAACAGGGCAATTTTCTAACTATAAACAGACACTCGAGAAGCCCCAAAGCACATACAGGCTTGCGTGGGGATGAGGATGAAGCATGGAAGACACCGGGAGGAGTATGTCTCGAGGACAGGGCTGCGTGAATTCAGTGGCAGCAAAGGAATGAGGGCAGGGGAGAATGTTGGTGCCTGGGGATGCTGGGGCAGAGCCAGCTCTTGTGGAGTCTGAAGCTTACACAATTGGAGGATTTCTCATCAAGAAAAAGACTACAAGTACAAATTAGATAGGGTCTTGGAAGGGGCTGCAACTGAACTGCATGGCTCACGGTAAGCCGGCCCCCACACTGTCCGCATCTCCAAGCACTGGGGCACGCTCACTCACCTGTGCTCGTCTGAGCCTCGCTGCCTCTACCTCAGCCCGATTTCGCCTTCCCTGCACACCGTGCTTTGCCTGACCTGATTTTTTCATGGCAGAGAGCGCAAACTAGTGCCCCCGTACCTCGGACTTACATTCCTCCCCACCTCTGCGCAAGAGGTATTTGGATTTTGCGCCATGCCGCAACCCTCCTCCAATGCACTACACCATCACCACTCCACCAGCCCCACTTTCCCCAAAGGGTGTTGCAGGGGCCCTCCAACCTGCCAGAAGGGGCGACACCACAGCTCTCCCCGCCTCCTGGCCCCTTGCATTCCAGCCCTGCGCCCAGAGTTTGACCTTCTCTGCGGCTGGCTGCAGATGTGTTCTGTGTTACAGAAATAGCCCAGCTCCTGGGCCCCTGCAGGCTCTCCCTCTGCTCCACTCGGAGACACCCCCACCTCCCAGGCTCCAGGGGAGTCAGGCAAGATCAGAGGGAAGTGCTCCGTTCTCCACTCCTCTCCCACATGCCCCTCACAGAACAGAGCCAAGTGGGGCCTGCCTCCCCCCTGCTCCTTCCAGCCCCAGGACTTCTGCTCCATGTCTGCCATTACAGCAGATGGAGGGGAGAGGTTTGGCAGAGGAAGGCGTGAAGGAGGGCATTAAGAAAAAGGGGTGTAGCACCATGGAAAGATATACAATTTGACCCCCGTAGAATTTGTCTCTTCTCGGAGGTTCATTTGGATAAAGGGCAGCAGTCAGCCAGAAATGGTTCCAAATCCCCTATACCCTGGCACAGATTCCCGTTCTCTCATGCAAGAGGATGATTTCATAGTCACTGATTCAATCCTAACCTAAACAAGATGGTGGGCATCGGTCCTCCTCCTGAGCCCAGGATGGAATGAAGGACAATGGATTCAATTACATTATGAATAACTGAGTTTAGAAACAGTAATGGGCTTTCCAACTGTGAGGCTTTTAGATGTTGATGCCCTAGTGTCTGATGGAACAATAAAATCTTTTATAAAGGACTCTACTAAAAGGATAGAGTTTTACCTATGGGTAAGGCGGGGTCCTGACCGGCCTTCTAGGTTCAGGTCCTGTGCCTTTGCCACTCATGGGGAATGGCGGTGACAGCACGGCCGTGCCCTGGGTTCCTTCGGTCATAGTGCTGGGCTACCGACTAGGTACCTACCAGTCCCCATGATCAGGCAGGAAAAGAGCTGAACAAGAGGGGTCAGGGGTGTGTGAAGTCTTCAAGCCAAAGTCCTCTAGGCTTGGAGGCCCAAGAAGGGCTAACGTGTACTAGAAAGTACCCACCTTTTCTAGAAACTGTCCCCACCCCAACACCCACATAGTTATTGTGGTAACAGCCGTGTTCTTAAACCTGACACCAGGTTCCCTTAGACGGGTAGTTACCTGGTCTCAACCCAACCGAAACTCTCCCCAGGGATGGGAACTGTGACTGAAAGAGAAAAGAGATCAGTCCTTCTCCAGGTGACCTGTACACCAGGGAGCCGCTGGAGGCCATCTTTTGTACCCTGTAGACGGACCATGAAGCTGAGCAGCCTCTCTGCAGTAAGAGGAAAGATTGAAGCCAGCACAAGGAGAGGAGCAAAAAAACATTGTACTTGTGGCACTCGGCTTCTTGGTTCTCGTTTGTTCTTGTGATCCAGACATTTCTCTGACCCTTACAATAAAACCCCCTTTGGGGCTTAAGCTGCTTTGAGTAGCTTCAACATATACTCAGAAGTCCTTATTGATACCAGAAAGAGGGACAAGATGACTTCTGGAGGACCCAACGTATCATCAACTCTGCACACGTGGTTGGTATGAGGCGAAATGGAAGGTAAGCAGAGAAAGAAGGAAAGGGATTGGGATCCTCGCCCAAAGGCAGCAGAAAACCAGGTCAGCCTGGAGAGCAGGCCATTGGAGAGGGCAAGGATGAGGGTAAGGGTCAGAGAAAACAGGAAAGTTTGCTACTACTCAGCTTAGAAAAGCTTCTGGGATGTTTAGGAGGGAGCCGGCAACCACAGAGGGGAGCTAAGATCCCTAAGGAAGATGGCAGGTGACCATTGCTGACAGAGGGAGTCGGGGAGCTCTGGGACAACAAGCTGACTCACCTTTGAGACATGTTCTCAGAGGACAGCCCTTATGCAGGGGAGAAAAAACAAATCTTGTGCACTTTCCAAAGCAAATGGGGGTCTTTTGCTGCCTCAGAGTCTCACAGTGCTCTCAGGCCAAGGGGTCTGGTCCAACCCTCAGGCCTTCAGATAAACTACTTCCTTGGCACCCATTCCATGAGCTAACGGTCCCTTTAAGAATATTTTTTTCCTATCTGTTCTCCAGTTGGCTGGAGCAGATGTTCCTTGTTCCTATGGCAATGAACCTACCACCCTTCCTAATGGGTATCTTCCTAGTGAAGGGCACAGCACAGCCACTCCATTACAAGAGCAGAGTTCGTGGGCGGCAGGCTCCTCACTGCACGGGAACACTGTGGACACCTGTGTGCCTAGATTTTAGGAGTTCAGATCTTATCTGACCTAGAGATGGCCCAGGCATGGCAGCTGTCCTCGGACAGCACGTGGAAGGTAGAAGGAGGGAGGTTATCTACGCCATTGCCCCCACAACAGACCAATGTCCGTCTTTCCAATCAAGGGTTAAAAGCACATGGTGAATCTTCAGCAGATTAAATTAGCACTTCCTTTGACCTTTTTTCACATCGCTAATGAAGACCAGTGAGACCCCCTAATTGAATTCTTGTTTCAAGCTGCACATCACTCTCACCCATATCTGGGCTTTGTGATCCTTCCAGACAGTCCTTCTCGGAAGACCAGTCCCTACTCAAGGCAAGACTTGCACAGTCAGGCAATGGGTGGGGAAGCCGGAAGCATTGTGCATTCCTCTGGTTCTGCACAGGGGTTGTTTCCACTGCAGATGATGCTTCTCTCACTAAACCCAATTTGACCCCATTTGTTCTTGGCTCTCTCAGCCCCCATGAAGCCAGCTGGATTCTTCTTGTAAGCCACAAAGTTGACTGAACTTTAGCTTCCTCTCTTCTGAGCTTTAAGCCTACTGGGATCCCACAAGTCAATGTATAAATAAGAACAAGCCAATAAATGATCCCTATTAGATGTGCAGAAAGCACCTCCCTCATTGGGGATGACTCCAAAGTCAGAGCTCCCCACCCTCACCCTCAACTCTCTCCTTCACTCGCTGCTGGAGAGGTAAAGTGTGCCACACGTTGGAGGAAGAAGCCTGGCCCTGGAGGCAGACAGCTCCGGATTGGAATCACCCATATTGGCTGAATGGCCTTAGGCAAGTTACTAATCCTCTCTGAGCCCTACCTTCCTCCTCTGTAAAATAGGAATGCTAATTGCACCCGATAGGATTCTATGAGGCGTACAGAACCACAATGCCTTAACAGCATCCCCAAATCCACAAACACCTAAAAATTAAACATTTTTTTCCTAACTCAACGGATGGCAGACCCCAACCTGACTTGAACCTAATTAGCAGCAAAGCGTGACCTGAACTGGCATGAGACTCTTTATAGCCTTTCTTTATCCCAATTATGTGACTCTTTAGATAAGCGTTGCTGCAGAAATATTAATATGTTTGATTTGGGAGCTGCTCCAGACCCTTCTGGAGGTTTGATGTAGTACACAGTAGGTGCATCATGTTACCCACAGACCGGCTGTGGGCTGTCTATATTGCTCCTCCGGCCCCTGAAGACAGGGGTTTCAGGAGAGCCACCAGAGTTATTTAGGCTAAAGATATTGACAGACATTGCACTTGCCTTACTGCAATCCGGATCTTTCCCGGGTCCCTGGTTCCTGCAGCCTTGAGCCAGGTCCCTGGGACACAAGGTGGCATGGGGCAAGGGAGAGGATCCAAAGACCAGCCCATCAGCCCATAAGCATTGCTGCCTCCCACTTGAACAGAGTGGGCAGAGGCCACGTGTTGTTGTTATTTGGTTGGACTTCAGGTATAGACATGCCTGAATATTCCAAGCCTGCCTCCCAACTCCCCACCTCATTGGGCTTTCCGCCCTCTCTCTACCCCATCACCACCCCACAACTCCATCTGTGCTACCCACTCCCTAGAGGCCTTCCCAGGAGAACAAGTGTCTAAGCCTCAGGGAACACTAAGGGGTGGAGGGGTCCAAAGTTTGTGGAGAGTTGGGCCGAAGGAAGGAAGAGACACTGAGTGTGAGAAAGATGATGAAGATGGGCCACTCTAGGGTGAGAAACAAACACATCCAGCACACAGTGGAACAGGTTTGGCGTGTTTCTCCTGATGCTGTTTCATGGCCCCAGGAGGCTTTTAAAATGGGAGACTAGCCCTGGCCAATAACTGTGAGCAGTATCGGGCAGTTGCTCCTCTCAGATCTCTTGGCTCTAGCTGTACATTTTAGGGATTTACTGGTGATTATGAAGGACTTGACCCATTCCGAGGCACAGTAATCCAGGTGGGCTTCTAATTCTGACCCTGGATCTGCTGTCTCCAGAATACCTGTCTCATCCTGCCACCTCGAGCCAACAGACATGCAGCTGCAGGACACAGACCTGCACTCTACCTCGTGGAGCAGTAAGTCTACCTGAAGTTCTGGGAAAGGCCCTGCTGTCAATCAAATGGAGACCTGAGGTGTGTTAAGTAGGATGGTGGCAATCAAATTCACCCCCCTCATTTTACAGATGAGGAATCAGGAGGCCCAGAGAGGGACTGAGTTGCCCAAGATCAGGCAGTCAGTTGAAGACAAAGGTGGCCTTGGAGTCCAGAGCTTGCTTTCCATAGTCTTCACCATGATAAGGATGGGGACATCTTGAAGGTCCCAGTCATGTACTTGTTGACCTTTATAGCCAGAAAAAGCCATGCTGAGTGGTTAACACCTTCTGCCCTTTTGGCTTGAACATCAGAAGAGATCTTAATCTCCAGGAACTTGGCTGTACGCCCTGACTCTGTGTCCCAAACTTATCCAAAGTTTAAGACAAAATCCTCATTAAAGCCTCCCTGAGGAAAGCCACCATTGATGGTGACCAGAGATATGCTAAGAGAAAAATTGCCATGTCACCATCATTGGCCTGCCCCACACCCAGGTAGAGCCATCACATGGACTATGGAGGACTCTAACCTGCAGAAATTCCTCAGGTGGCAGAGATCTTTAATTTGCACGTCTTCGATCCTTTTTCACTTTGTCTCCCTCCCTCTGGCTGCTTTGAATAGGTCTGTGGTGTCTGTCATCAGTCACAGCTGTGTGTTTTTCTCTAGCACTGTTCTTGAGGGCTGTGCTGTTCTACTGACCCATCACTACCCAGCAACCTTTTGGAGAGGAGACTTTCATGCACCTGGGCTTGGTCTTCCAAGTCAGAACCTGAGGCTCCCATGTTTCTCACCAGCTTGTTCTACTTCTCCCTCTGCCCCAAGCAAGCTTGAGGTGAGGCTGTGCTACTCACTCCCCCAAATTTAACAACCTGACTCAAACCTCAGTTGCTTTCCTAGGCTCGGAGGGCTCTTGTTTCAGAACATGAAAATGGGGAAAAATCAGAAAATTCTTTCCTTGGCATCTGCTTTCAGAAAAAGGGTCCTAGGAGAAATCTCAAAAAGAGCATCTACTTCAATGTCTAGGGTGATTCCAAACTGATTTTCCCTTTAACGCATTCTCCCCTAGAGGTCTGCACACTTGCGCACACCCAACCACGTGACTCAGTCTGGCAGCTGGGGCTGCCTGGGGATTCCCACATATTTGTTGCTATTCTAGGCCTGACTCCTCAGAAGGTGGAAGACTCAGACGTTCTCATGGCTCCAGGAGCCTGCACTGCAGATTTAGGAAAGTTACAGTTGATATTCTTGGGAGTTCAAGAAGATCCACCATTTCAAAAACTGATGGCAAGATTTTTAAGTGCCCTTAACTCTTGACCATCTAAAGGGGTATTTCCAAATGACTAACACTGGACACCAGATATAAAATATACCTCATGCTGCTCCCATAATCCAATCCACAAATTCCCTCTCTCTTCCAAGGATAGAAAATGATTTCCATTGTTTCCAAAAGATACTACAGGAATTAAGAATTGGCAAAGCCTGATCTTGGAGCCCCTGAGAGAAGGGAGTCTCTGACTCTCTGATAAAGAGGAGGAAGAAGTAAGAGCATATTCCTTTGCCAGAGAGTAGCCTTTTCTGGGAGGTAAGAACCCCCCACAGCTTTTAAAAATGAGAAAACCAAGACTCATTATGAGTTTATCATGACCCAAGGACCCACAGGGAAACAACAGTGGTGACAAGGCCCGAATCCAGGTTTTCAGGTATCTGCCCAAAAGAGCTGTTATCAGGGAAATTCTCAACTGTTTGGAGAAGGTCCTGCCTGGAGGCAAGATTTTTGGATTCCGTGCACCAGTTAAATTTCAAAAAATGAAATTTAAGGAACCACTATAAGGCTGCCAATTTTTTATTTTGCCAAATAAGGACATTTTAAGAGCCCAACTACCATCCACTCTCACCACCAGCTCATGAAAAGAATAAAAAAGCCATAACCCAGAATAAATATTGGAGCACATCTTCTGCCCCTGAAAGGAAACCTTGGAACTGAATATATTTTGTTTTCTGGGGAAAAATAAAAGATCAGTATGTTTACCCTATTTCTCTCATTTCACCTCAGACTGGTGAAACTCTTGTCACTGACCCAAAATTGATAATCAGTGGGCCAGGTGACCTCTCTATGCCCCTTTTAGCTTAAGCCTGGAAATTAGGAGAAAGACCCTAAGCTTTAGAGATTTGGACCTTCCCAGGAGACCTGAGCTGGACAAATGTGGGAGAGAGACGGGAGAAATGAACACACCCGCTATGCCTTGCGTATGGGAACGCACTCTTTCAGCTACAAAGACCTGAACAGATGTTGGTTGCTGTGTTCATAAATTCAGTGTTCAGGGAGCATCAACCTCCATGTGGAGCCTCCCAAGTTTCAGGGAGCCCCCTGGACTGTTCAGTCCCCTCGCCTGTCGAGATAAGCTGGGGAGAAGAGGAAAGAAGCCAATCTGCCCCACCGAGTCAAGAATGACCTGAGAGATAAAGGCAGCCTCTGGTGAGTGATCAAGGGCAGCAAACCAGGCGTGACACAGACAGAGACCCACTGATGCCGTTTCACACATACAGTTCAGAGCCCAGTGAGGACGGACTTTCTTCCAGGGAGCAGCTGCTCCACTCTGCCTACCACAGAGATTCGCTTCTTGCTCATGGTTCTGACGAGGAAGGCATGGGGGAGGAAGAGGACAGAGAGGTGGATGCAGCACTGTGGTATGGAGGAAAAAATACAAAAAAGGCCCTGGATGAGGAGCTGGATCTTGATCCTCATCCTTGACCACCTGCTGACTAACCATATGTCCTATGGCACCTCTTGGTTCTGGTTTCCTCATCTACATGGTAGGAATGATATTCTCTCTGTCTCCCTTAGGGGACTGCAGTTAGACTGTGAGACCCTTGAGGACAGAACCAGGTCTTCTTTTTTTTTTTTTTTCTTTTTTTTTAGAGAGACTGTGTGTGCATGCATGCACAAGTGGGGTGGGGGAGGGGGAGAGGGAGAGAGAGAATCTTCAAGCAAACTCCCGCTGAGTGCAGAGCCTGACGCGGGGCTCATTCTCACAACCTATGGATCATGATCTGAGCAGAAACCAAAGTTGGACGCTTAATCGACCGAGCCACCCAGGTGCCCCCAGAACCAGGTCTTATCCATATCTGGACCTCAATATCTTAACACAATACCCAGGAGAGGAAAGCGATTGGTAAACATCTGCTAAACTTAGAGCCAGAATGGGAGAGTGTCTGTGAAAGTGCGCTCCGCGCTGGGAAGCTCTGCACAATTGAATAAAAGGAAGGGTTATTGTTATCCTTTGGCCAAAATTATGTATGCATCACACCATCTGTCATATATACAAAGACACTGGAATTCTCTTTGGAAGTAGATGGTGATGTAAATAAAAAATAATTTTTAAATGCCCACAGTTTCAAATATAACCATAACGTACAACCCATTAATTATATTGCCTAATAAATAGCTGTGTGATTGCATCCCAGATTCAACCGCACTATACAATTTCCTTTCTGAGAATGTGTCTTTACTTCCCTTTGTCCTGCCCACATCGCCTCTCATCCATCTATCTCATTGTATTCAGAAGTCAGTAGATAAACCCCGGTTCTCTCTCCTACTTGAGGTTACATCTATATTGAGAGTTGAGGTCCCTTGGCTGGCTGCAGCTTTGGAAGGTACAAGAGCTTAGGACTCCCTGGCCCTCTCGCTTTATTCCTTCCCATCCACCGTGTTCTGCCTCTAGCTCACTCTGCCGCAGTCCATTTCCAACGCTTATCTCATCACCCTAAACCTGCTTTTCAAAAGCCACCTCCAGGCTCCTGCCGAGTCCCATGGGCCTAGCCCACCCACCATCTCTGCTGGACCCTTCCACACAGGGTGTGCTGCCCATGGGCATGACTATGCCAACAGGTCTCAGCGGCCAGGGCAGGCTGCCCACCCACCAGCCCCCGTAGGAGGTAAGGCTCTGGTCTCTGCTCCTGGCCGCTGAGAAACACCATGCAAATCCTGGGAAGGCAGACCCACATGCAGCCAGCCTTTCCCACCACCCACCAATCACCTCCCCACCCAAATTTCCGCTTTCGGGAGGAATGCCAAGTCCTCCATGCCCTCTCACCCACCCACCCCTTGTCCCAGGCATTGGCCTGCATCCTGCCCAATTCTGAGACACCGAGAAGAAAAGGCTCCTGGCACTTGTCTCTCACAGCTTTGATCTCTTTAGGCTGGTTCAAGCTAATTCCACATGCTGGTTACACCCTCCCACCACACAGACAGCTACAGCACTTACAGTTAGCTTTTTTGGGAGGGTTTCCAAGTGCCTGCAAAAACCAAGGCTGGCTCTGGGGGCATTAGTCCTCTAGATGCCTATCTCCAGGACAGACCCATGTTCCTAAGCTCGCTCCGTAGCCCCCTACCTCCAAGTAAGGAAATAGTCACATTCTAGAAGTCAGAAGGGTTTTCCTAACTTTTTGATGGACATGCATGGGACATTCTTATTTGTTAGTAGAGAAAGGAATTAAATGAAAGAAGAAGGAGAAGAAAATCTGTTTTCCAAATATAATAGAAGTGCCCCCAGTACACATGCCCCCCCCCACATTCTTTCTCTCACTCTCTCCCTCCCTCCTGTCTCCCTCCCTCCTCTCTCTCACTCTCTCTCACTCATTGTGAACCACTCCTCTTTGCCCAACATGTGCGCCCTTTTCCCCCCACCGCCGTCCTCTCCACGGGAAGTCTGGGTAGCCCCAGTTCTTCCTAGCCTAGGTCCCCCGGACCCCAGATTTTACCTTCCATGCTGGAAGTCAGGAACCAACTGGAAGACACAGACAGCTGACTGGGAAGGAAGGAAACAACACTCCAGATCGGAGAAAATTGCCAGGGGTGGCCGATGCAGCTCCCATGAGAAGGAAGGAGACAGGGAAAGAGCCAGAGAATCCAGAATTTCCCTAGCCTTCCAGGAAGGCTCTGGTGTTAGCTCTCTCCCAGCTACAGCATTGCCTGAAAACCAGGGGAAAGTCTCCTGATAAAGTGGGGGTCTGAAATCTGAAACTGCAGGTTGGCTGAGTCCTATATAAACACACTCACACCCCCGGCTCCTGGGGTCTGATGGCTCACCCGCCCTCGTTCCCTTCTCCTCCCTCCCCACCCTGCCTGCAACTTGGTAACATCAGACAGCCCTCTAGCTGCAGCTCCTCTAGAAACCCCGAGCGGAGCCAAGCAGAGCCTGGCAGACACAGGAAGGGACCTGTCAGGCGCTGTCCACATCTCTCCCAGCCCCAACCCTAACCCCTCCAGCAGCGCAAGACCGGGTGCTCAAGTGGCCCTCAGGGTCAAGGCAGAAGAGCGATGGGCAAGTTCTCAGTTTAGGAGCAGAGATTTCTAGACTCCTCCTCCACACCAAGGAATAATATTTTCCTAAGGATCAGATTCCAGATAACTGGTCCGGCATAGACTAATTGCTAAACTCACCTTCCTCTCTACTCCTCTTCCGGTTTTCCGCATCTGGCGCTTATGGAACCACCCTTTTTCCTTACGGTTCACCCACAATAGGATTAGGCCACATGAGAGTGAGAAGGGAAAGCATGGGGACAGTGACCCCATTTTGCAGATGAGGGAGCTGAGGCCAGAAAGAGGAAACGGCTTGTCAAACCTGGGGAGTGACTCCCGGCCTGATTTGGCATCTTGGGTGGTAGAACCAAAAGAGAAGTCTTTAAAAGTCAGATGGAAAAAAAAAAAGTCAGATGGAATCACATTTTAATACAACTAGATATTCACCTGAAGCACTGATTGTGAGAAAAATCATTTACCGTTGCTGGGCCTCAATTTCCTCAGTTGGAAAATGAGGCAAAATATACCACCCGAGAGAGTAACAATTCAAATAAGGTGACAGGCATGAAGCGGTGGAGAGGCAGGAGGCCCTCAGAAAGATCCACTGCCCTCCTGCTCGGGTCACTATTGCACACCACCCGTTACCAGTCTGTTTCTCACTCAAGAAGGTAACTCTAAATTGCCTGTAGTATTTACTAATCCTTCAGGTCTTGGTTTACTGTTTCTCATGCATGGTGTTTATGTTAATCTGACTATTAACATCCATAGCTGACTTGGTGCAGTGCTCAGAATGCAACACTTCGCTTCTATAAAGGGAGATCTTTGGTCTAGAGGCTGAGGTCACAGATTGGCACTGAAGATCTCCCCGCAGGTGTTTCTCACATCTCCACCTCCAGGCTCCAAGCCTCAGTCCCCTGGAGCCCAACCACCTACTGAGCATCTTCCTCAAGGGTAACTAGTCTTTGCCTTAAAGTCAGCATGTCTAAAATCAAGATTCACCATGCCCTGACTAACCATATGATAGTATTGATGTGGAAAAGTCTCCAAGACACAGGAAATGAGGAGAGCGAGGGGCAGAGCAATTAACTTGGTATGCTACCATCTGGGTTAAGAAATAATCTGTAACTACCTGTATGTTTCTACAGAGCCGGGGTCAGTAAATTTTTTTTTTTTTTTTAAAGATTTTATTTATTTATTTGAGAGAGAGAGAACGAGAGACAGAGAGCATGAGAGGGAGGAGGGTCAGAGGGAGAAGCAGACTCCCCGCCGAGCAGGGAGCCTGATGTGGGACTCGATCCCGGGACTCCAGGACCATGACCCGAGCCGAAGGCAGTCGCTTAACCAACTGAGCCACCCAGGCGCCCGGTAAATTTTTTATGTAAAGGGTTAGAGAGTAAATATTTTCAGGGCCATATATTTCAGGGCCAGTAAATATTTCATGGGCCATGGAGTCTCTGCTGCAAATACTCAATTCTGCCTTTATTGTGCAAAAGCAGCCGCGGACAATATGTAGACAAACCAGCATAAACAAATGAGCATGAGTCAATTCGCATAAACAAATGAGCATAAATGAATTAACAAACAAATGAGCGTGGCGGTAAACAAGACTCTACTTGTGGATATTACAACTTGAACTTCATATCATTTTAATGAATCAAAAATCCTATTTTTTTTTTCAACCATTTAAAATATAAGCCCCACTTTTGGCTCATGGTTCATAACAAATGAGGTGGTGCGATGGATTTGGCCCGTGGGTCTTGGCTGAGACTGGCTTAGAGCATCTCAGGAGGGATGCACCAGACCCTGGTAACAGTGGTCACCTCCGAGGAGGGAGCTGGGAGCAGATCCGCGACGGAGCAGGAGGGAAACTTTTCGCTGGAAACTATTCTGTGCCATTTGAATACTGCAACCTACACAGGTCAGACGCGGTCAATTATTAATGGGCTCGCCATCCAAGTTCTCTTACTTCTATCAATATCAACGTTAACTGTACCAGGCTCGTAACCCCCAGGTCGACTTTGTCTTTCTCCCACCCAAGTCTGTTACCCGACAGTAATCGGTGCCCAAAATCCACTGGCCCAGTTCACCCCAGTGCCTCAGCCCACAACTAGCTATCTATTCCTCTCCCAAGCACGCCTATTATTGCCCTCTACCACTCCACTGTCCTGTCCTACAGCCTTCTTCCCTCAGCTGACTTTCTACTTGGGTCAAGCTCGTTTCCAAGAGAGACTAAAGCCTTTGAAGGACTGGGACTGACTAGTCATTCCTTGCCTTCCCTCTCCGCTCTTACATCAGGGCCTTGCACCTGACGGAATGCCATAAATAGGCGCTTGATTGTTAATCCCCCATCCTGCTAGAGACAGTGTGGAACACAGGGGAAAGATGCATCCAGAACAGAAGTTGGTTCTGAGACACGTCGCAGGCAAGAGTCCACACAGGCGCAAAGCCTTCGATCGTAGTAAAGAACAAGGAGGGGTGAGGAGAGCCATTAGAGTCAATCTGGTCCAAATAAAAGGGGCTCTGCTCTGGAGAAGGAAGTCAGGAAGCCCCGTGGGGGGATTTTCTCCTAATCCCAATCTCTCATGCATTCACCTAGTATGGTAGGGAAACCCCCGATCCTCAGCTGGGGAATTCAGGTGATTTCAGAATCGGAGGCTCCCATATTTCAGGGGGACCTCAGCACTAAGCAATCTGCCCTTCCATCCAATGCAGGAAAAGCTCTCTCTAGCACCTAGGAAAGATGAACCTGCCACCCGAACTCGCACAGGGATGAGATGCTCACTACTTTGCAGGTAAGCCTGTTCCACTGTTGAGGAGTGTGGTTAAGCACACTTTCTGCTTCCATCCATTGTTTCCACTTCTGGAACTAAACAGATAAAGACTTTCTGAGTGGGTAACAAAAAACTAATGATAACTGCCAGATATAATAGCATTTTCAAATACTTCTTCCTTCCAAGATGTTCAAAGGGTTTTTAAAGACACAAAATCATTGACTCTCTGAAACTGGAAATACCTTTGCCCAAAAATGTTTATTGAATGAAACTGAATAGAGTCCCTTTTCCTGCTTTTCAACATGAAAGCATTCAGATTATGCAGTAAAAGGAATGGTTTTATTTCCTTACAGGAGGAAACTTCACAATCACCCATGGCAATGAGGGCCCTATCATCCCATTTTATGCTCCTGGGAACCCATGAGGAGAGCAGCTAGCTAGCTTGCCCAAAGTCGCACAGCTAGGATGTTCTAAAGCCGGGCTTCAAACCTAGGCCTGCCCAGCTTTAAAAGTCACAGTGTTTTCCCTAAGGTCCAAAGTTTCCATGACATTTGATCATCTTTGTCAACCTCACCCTGCCCCTGCAATGGGCAGAAATGAATATTTCCATCAAAAGCACAGGGGAGATCACCACATATAACAGTCCTGCAGCCCCTTCTAGATCCGTCCTCATGAGGCATTCAGGCCTTCCCGGGATGGCAGGAATGAGGCCAAACTCAGGCCAACGCCAGGATGCCCGCACCCCCCAGACACCCCAAGGGCAGAGTGGCATCTCCCTAGCTCCCCCATGGTGCACAACCCTGTGCTTTCCATCAGCCAGGCCTCACAGGGGCCCGGTTCCAGGCCTCCCGACAGGGCTGTGACGTTCAGGAGCCCACGAAGCAGGGCATTGTTGGGGCAGCACAAACACAACATTGACCTGGGTCCTGGCACCGTCCCTATGCAACCTGCTTTTGGCAAATATTTGTCTGGCTCGCCCAATAGCGGGCCAGGAGCCACTACGACGACCCCCAGCCCGACAACCCCGGTTCTGGGAAGGTGGGCTGTGGAGCGCTGGGGCTAGGCACCGAGGAACCACAAACACTTGGATCCAGTCACTCCTCCAGGCCTCAGCAGAGAACTGCCGGCATGCTTTGCGCCTCCCACACCCTCCAAGCAGCTCTGAAATGTTTGCAGCCAGGCTCTTAGCCCATTAGCGAAGCTCCGCTTCAAATCCCCGAGTGGCTCCTGATTGTCCGGCTGGGGTTCACAGTGCTATGATGCCCTCCTCCACCCTACCTGGCTCTCTTTCCAACCTACCCTGCAGGTGCCTGGAAACACACCTGGTTACTCTCCACCTCCAAGCGCCTACCTCCGGAGATGCGCACATGCCTGGGCTCATCTGGCCCCGGAGACTACCTAGACACAGGAGATGACCCTCCCCGTTTCTCAAGAGGGCAAACCACAGCCAGGAGTTGAAAGCTCACACAGGATGTGAATGTTGGAGACAGAAACAGGCCCCGAGCCCACTGCTTCTTTTCTCCATCGTGGCAGAGAAGACACCCACTCTTCTTGATTAGTCTTTAGTCTGGACTGGCCCAAGGAAATCCCATGATGCTCTACCTCTCCTGCCCCCATTCTCAGGTAGCTGTCCTTGAGACCTGCACCTGGCACTCTCAAGCTACCCACCCTTTTATCTGCCATCTCCCCGGGAGACGTGGTCATTAGCAGAGAGTCCTATGTAGGTGCCTAATTAAGCAATCAGCAGCAAATGCAGAAACCTGTTCAAGCCACCCCACAGAGCATCCACCCAGGGATCCTCTTACAGTCAACTCCCTCCCCCGAGCTTCCTGGAAAGGTCCCTATTGTTTGCCTGGAACATAGAAAACTGTCTGATTCTGCCCTCCTACTTATCTGCCGGCACCGACTTCCCAGACTCGGCATACCCCCGGGGAGGGGGGCCGTTCACGTGGGAATGGTGCCCCCAGAATTGTGGGACACAGTAGCCCCAGGTAGTTGGGAAAGTGAAGGGACAGGGTGTTCTGAGAGGGAGGGACAGGGTGTTCTGAGAGGATGTCTGCCTACCTGGCTTTTTTAGGTGTCGCAGAGCTATATGCTGCTGGGCTGGCATTTTGGGGTCAGGGCACAGGAAGCAAGGAGCCCTCGAGCAGGTTGGTAGGAAGGTGGCAGGGGTGGAGGTGGGCAGCGTGGGTGGCTCAGCACTCCTCCCCCCTGTGTCTCTGAGTCCTCTCCCTTTTCTGCACTGTCTGCTCACCTGTTCCTGTTTCACCCTTTAAATGGAATGTTCCACTTGCCCTGGGAGCCCGGGGGGGGGTTGGAATTCTGTGCTCAAGAAGAGCTTTCTTCTTTAGAGACTGGAGTCTCTAGGATTCCCTCGGAGACTGCTGTGGATGGCAGGTGCAGGAAATGGGACAAGCGCAACAGCAGAGGAGGATCCTGGGAGGACAAGACGGACTCGAACTCGTGCCCGCTCCCCCTAGCCTGGGGATGGTCAAAGCAGGGGGCTGGAAGCGAAGGACACCTGCTGCCTCCCTTGATCCTGGCTGATCCCCCTCTCAGGTGTCAGACCGGCACCCCAACAAGCTGGAGCGACAAACAATGAGGGCCCCCTAACCTCTTCTCCTGTGCCCCTCCCTGAATCATATCTTGTCTTTCTTCTCCGAGGCCTTGTCGCCTTGTCGCCCAGCGCAGAGACCTTTGTCAGCCTCATCTCTTTGAGCCTCGCAATGGGGCAGAGGAGGCTAGGCGCGCCTGTACTGTTGCCCAGGAGCTTTTCAAAGGGACGGTGTGTATGCCAGTGTTGGGGGGGGAACAGCACCTCAGGACAAATCCAGGGCTCCTAGTCCCCTGGGAGCTCCAATTACCCCCCAACCCACACCCTCGTATCAATGCAGGCCTCAGGGAGCTGCCGTGCCCCAGGGCTCTGCTGGCTTGGCCCACAACCCTGGGCACATTCTCATTCCGTCAAGATAGGTAGGTTCTCTCTGGCAGAAATGGGAGAATAACATTTCTTTCCAGTCGCTGGGCCCTGCCCAGCTGTTTTCCAACTCCAGTGAGACAACTTGGGCATTGATGACAGCAGGAAAGATTTAGGTTAGACACCAAGAAGCACTTGGAACAAATGATAAGAGAAAGTTTAGGACTCTGCCTTGTGTGTTAGAAATACAGCCAATTTCCCTCGGTAGCGTAGGGCTTACTGCCTGTTTCCATCCTGTTACGCTCTCGCTCAGAAATTCCCAGTGGCTGTCCCCTCCCCTCCTGGCCGCAGGAAGGACTAACTCCTTGGCACCCAACACCCACTAGAGCGCATGCCTGTTCATCTTTTAGACGGCATATTCCACTGCCCTGTGGGTCAATTTTCTAATCAGGCCACAGCTTCTCGATATTTCCCCCGAAGGCTTTGGTCATCTCTGTGTGCAGCCGGGCCACCCCCTCGCTCTCACCAGGAGGCCCCACTCCTCTCCAGCCACCACAGAGAGCCAACCTTTAAGGTTAAGCTTAGCCAAATTGATTATCTGATAACCCGAGGAACTCCCCTACAAAACCCATTCCCCAATTCCATCTTAGACACCTGTTGAATGTAAATCTCCTGGGAGAAGCAGGTGGACATGGATATAAGGCTGAGCTCAAAGGCCACCTCTTCGGGGAAGCCCCTGTTAAACACCCCAGCCCACAGAAAGTGCCCCCCCTATGAAGATATAGGTGTGTATCTTGGTCATGCATTCCCTAGACATGTCTTTTTTTTTTTTTAAGATTTTATTTATTTATTTGACAGAGAGATAGCACAAGTAGGCAGAGAGGCAGGCAGAGGGAGAGGAGAAGCCGACTCTCCACCGAGCAGGGAGCCCGACGTGGGGCTCCATCCCAGGACCCCGGGATCATGACCTGAGCCGAAGGCAGCCGCTTAACCGACTGAGCCACCCAGGTGCCCCTTCCTAGACATGTCTTAAGCATCCATAGTGCCAGGGTCTGAGATAAGATGGGGTCCCTGGGCTCAAAGAACCCCCAATGCAGTGACTGGACACAGACCAAACTCACAAAACCATCCTCCCCTCAAAGCCACCTGTGATGAGGGCCGTATGAATGAAGAGTCAGGAGATGTCCAGGGAGGCAGCAGCATGGGGACCACGAGCTTCGGAGAGACGGAAGGTGGGCATTCCAGAAAGAAAGGCACTATGAAGAGGTGGGAGAATGCTGGGGCCCCTGGGCTAGGTCAGGGGTCATGCTGGGAGGTAAGAATAACAATAGGAAGGGAATAGACACACATCTATTGTGTGTTTACCGTGGACACTATTGGACCTGCTCTCTATTTATGGCCTCCTTTATCCCTCATCGCTAACTGAAGCTGGAAGAGTATTGGGGGCCAGGCTGCGGAGTCCCACCACGCACACAGTGTGGCTCCTGCTCAGTTCATATTTTCTCACTGAGCAACAGATAAAATGATCTCTGAAGGCTCACTCCCAGCAGAAGGAAGGCAGGATCCTTCGGGAGCAACTATGGCTCTGAAACATGTTTTCCTCACTTTTGTAGACTATTAAAAGCACCACCGGGGCTGATGCCGGAGGAGAGGCACTGGTTGGGCGAGAGCCTGGCTTTCCTGCTGCAGGATGTGAGCGGGGGTGTTAGAGCACTGCCTGGCCCCACGAGACACCCCAGCAAGGCTTGGGCAGACAGCTGTCCAAAGGACAGCTGTGGGTTGCTCAGAATAGGGACCCAGGAGAAATGGTCTCAATGGGCTGGCCCAGGGGGACCTGATCTCTCCAGAGGTCCCTTGTCCCCAATGTCAGTGTGGAACCTGTGCAAGCAAGGCTCCGTCAGCACACCTCTGAGCGCGCAGGGCCTCCTGAACTGACCTTGTCCTTCCTCCTTCCCCCCAGGGACAGCACCTTAGCAGACCCATTCCAGAGAGACGGGGGTCCCTTCCAAAAGGTCACAAGATTCCCCCTGGTTTCCACCTTTTCCAGCCTCCTGGTCTTTGGCTGGCTGGCCGGAATTTAAATCCATCTCCCCCTGGGGAAGTCAATACAAATGTCAGATTTACTCAGGTAAGAAGGACACCAGGGACAGGACAGGTGGAAGCCACAGTGCAGTCCTCACCCCTCTGGCTCCCGCACTCGGATAGGACAGGGTGGGAATGACTCTACCGAACCTCCCCAGCGGGCAGCCAGAGCTGAAGGACAGGGGAACCAAATGATGAAGTCGGTAGGCGAAGAGGCCTCTTTGTATCCACTTCCTGAAGCATCTCCACAGTTTATACGGACGGAATCACATCATCGACCGTGTAATCTGCAGCTGAAATCGCCGGAACTGGAAGCCAGGAGAACTGTGCTCTAGTCTGCTCTGCACCTTGGCCGAATCCCTGAGTACCTGTGCCTCTCTTCCTTCCCTTGTGCAACAGAACAGAACCTCGGTTTACCTAATTCAGCCCTTATGAGTGTAAAATAACTTGATAAATATAAAAATATTTCAAAAGTCAAACCTAAAGGCAAAATATAGTAGATGTCGACAGTACACCAATTGGCTCATTAAGAGACCCCCAGGTATTTCAAGGCCTCAGCAATGAGCCCCACACTCTGGGCTCCAAGCAGGGGCTCCAGCTTGGAGCGCCTTTCCCTGGTTTGAGTTTGAGCAAAATCCCCACAGCTAGGGCCCCAGGAAGGAACGCCTGACCCCAGCTGCAGCCATCTCCCGGGGTCTGAGCATACTCTCTTCAGAGTCCCCCATCTGAGAACCACGAGGTACCTTCCCACCATCCCAGAGCCCCGGCGCTCCCAGCTAGAGCCCCACCGATTTCTGAAAAGAAGCCACTCCAAGCCCCTCAGGGGTGTCCCCCTCACTACCCTCCTTGCTTTCTGAGTACATTCCAAAGGATAGTGAATTTCACACTGGAAATTTTTTTTTTTTTTTGAGAGAGAGAGAGTACACATGAACAAGGTCAGGGAGGGGACAGAAGGAGAGAGAGAATTTCAAGCAGACTCCGCACTCAGCGCGGAGCCCAGATGCCGGGCTTGATCTCACGACCCTGAGATCATGACCTGAACTGAAACCAAGAGTCGGGCGTTCAACCAACTGAGCCACCCAGGCGCCCGCACACTGTAATCTCTGAATTACAATTTAGTAAATCAAGATTGGCATTTTAAAATTTTAATGGAACAGAATAGAAAATATCAGAACACACAGCACTCTGTGAAAGTATTAAAAGCCATAACACACACACACACATAAACACACAGAGGGCTGGACTCTTGACTCAGCCACTTGAGCTTTCTATGCTTCAGTTTCTTCATCTTTAAAATGGGTACAGCGGCAGTGCCCACCTCACAAGGCTATTGTGAGGATAATGTTAGTTAATATACATAAAACATTTGGAAAAGCACTTGGCACAAGCGCTGTATATAAAAGTGTAATTTCATATATTTATATACACATATAAAGGGGTGTGTGCGTGCATGGGTGTGTATGTTTCCTTGTTTACAAGGTAAACATCTTTCTGTAGTGTGGAGAAAAAAACTGAAAACCACTGCTCTGGGAGAAGCTAAGAGTTGTCTCTCCAAGGACAGTACTCGCTTAGAGACAAATTCCCAAGTCTCAGAGGCTTCACAGGTGTTTGCACACCTCTGTTTGGGGAGAGAGGCAAAGGTCACGCGAGGAACACACGGCCGGGCAGCGTGGGTACCGAGAGCACCATGCTAAGTGCGTCCCAATTGAGTCATTTAATCCACAAACAACCCTATGTAGGGTATTAGGAATCCCATCTACAAGAGAGGGAACAGAGGCACAGAGAGGTTAGGTTGCCACACAGCTAGTAAGACCTAGAGCCAGGCTTTGAGCTCTACCTCCCAAATCTGGGCTTTTAACCACTATAGCACACTGTCTGCTTCACTTTAAGGCCAACTTCTCACACAGGAGAGGGAAGCGAGACGTAGGAAGGTTCTGAGGAGGTGGCCCTGCTGTAAGAGGGGTTGCGCTCGCCTTAAAAGCAAGCGATTTCATTTTCTAATGGCTTGAATTGAGGATACAGCACTTCCCGGCTCCCACCATAGAGTCCAGAGAGTTCTATGATAGTTGGAAGTATAAACGTGGTGAACAAGGCTCATAACCATATGATGTGCTCCCTACTTGATTAATCTCAACAGTATGAACTTGCATAGAGATATCAGACTCCCCCATACCCTTTATCCCAGAAGACCCGGGTTCTTTCCGATCTCGTCTCATTTTACCTTCTCCACAGCCCCGGGACGCCAGGAGGGGCCCCACTGTCCTGTTTTCCCCGCGCTGAGAAGCCCAGCCTTACCAGCGGTCATCCTGTGGGTGAGTGAGCGCCCCGTGAAGACTGGGGAGCCGGGGAGTTGTCTCAAAGGGCCTGGTGGCACTGATTCTCCCGGTTGGCCCCCGTTTTGCTCCCGCCTTGACATGGATGGGAACTCCCCCCCACCCCCGCCTCCCTGGCACAAGGCCCTCAGTTTACCTCTGGAGCCACCGTGGGTTTCATCAAACCCAGCTGCTCCCTCTGACGGGGAGAAAGAGGAGAAAGAAGACAACAGGGGCTGTGATTGGGGACTGCCCACCGGCCTTTACCTGGCTCGGGAAAACCCAGAGCTTGAGCAACAGGGGGAGCAGGTGCCTCTAGCCCATCAGCCTTCTGGACCATTCCCTCTGAAATCCCCAGCGTCCCCATTTACTGTCCTCTCCAAGGAGAGCTCGAGAACACCCCCTCATCCCAGCAACATCCAGGACTTCTGTTTGGATCTTTTCGTTCTGTGGTCAACCTCAAACCCTGATGACAAAACAAAACCAGCAAACATACGGAGAAACTGAGGTCCAGAGAGGCTGGGGGGCTTGCTCCTGGTCAGACTTTGTGAATTCAAGTGAGGGCAGGGCCCAGGAAGGCAGAAACTTCCACTCCCCCCATAAATCCTCCTTTCCCCACCCTGACAGAAGTGACCCCTCCCTCTCCGGTGCTTTCTCTCAACTCCTACACAGGTATTTCTGAGTCCATCCTGTACAGCACTGATTTGTTGAAGCGTCTGTCTCTCCCATAGAGTTCTTTAGGGGCGGTGGCCATGTCTTATTCATCTTTGCATTCCTGGTGTCTGGCATATAGTGATTTCTCAATAAATGTTTGGGAAGACCGGCCAGGAGTGAGGCAGGGAAAGTGGGATAGAGAAAGAGGAAGGGGCAGAGAAAAAGAAATGGAAGGGGAGGGAGGGAGGCCAGGGAGCAGAGGAGAGAGCAGGAAGGCAGGTAGGAGCGAGGGAGGAGGGTGAGCAGGTTCCAGGAGATCACGGGCACGTCAAGCCGGTGGAACCGGACCACAGCACGGGGGCCTCTGCTGGTCTCACTGGGATGCTGGAAACAGATTGCCCCCAACCCTTCCCAGGACATAGGTTAGGAGCACCTGTAAGGGGCAGCCTTTCAGCTGCCAAGGAGGCCAGACAGTTGCCCAGGACTCCAGACATGGCTGCCCATCGTTATTTCTTTCCCTCTTTTCCCACCTCCAAAAAGTGAGAACCACTTGCCGTTTTCCTTCTTTTCTTCTGCCATGCGCCACTGCCCCCTCCCGCCTTGCTGTTCCCACCTGTTAAAGGCAGGCTCCTTCCTGTCCTGAGGATGGGATGGATTTAGGAGAATGGGGGACATAAGCTGGGGACACTCCGCTGTGGGACCCCCAACCCTGGAGGTGTTTTGGGGGTCCTTCCTGGGTGAGGAGTTAGTGTCAGCAGGAGCCTGAGGAAGGAGCCGTGTTTCTCCACCTGGATTCACCACCAACACAAGCTCTGCCTCCCTGAGGGGCTGTGAGGCAGGAGGGAGGAGTGGCTTCTAGAGGAAGGGGCTCCCGAGCAGCAGCTGTGGTCCCTGCATGACCCAGAGAAACCACTGGAAACCACAACTTAACAGGTTGGCTTCTCTTCGGAATTTCGCTGGAGGAGATAGGGGGACTTGCTATGCAGACTGAACCCCTGTGGGGCCCCCACTGCATCTCCTTTTCTAGAAAGTACTGGGTCCCCTACCTCCTCCCACATGGTCCATTACTCATACATCAGTCACACCCCCACACGTGTTTGTGGAGACCTACTACGCACAAGGCATGTTGGCCCTGGGGGTAAACCCTTGGTACTAGATCTCTGGAAGAGGTGAAGGGAGGATTGGGGGAGAGGGGTTCTCGGCCTTCTCCAAAACATCCAGAATAATGCCATTACAGTCTGCAAATGCTGCCCCATCTCTTTTGAAAAACAAGTCCTTGAGCCAAACCTGGCCCATGCCAGGCAGCCAGGCACCTGGAAATGAAGCAGGAAGGTATTCCAAGGGATCTTGTGGCTTCTCCTTTGTGCCAAGGTCTGGGTGGGGAAGGGGGGGGCGTCCAAGCTCAATCACACTGGGCTCCCTGAATGGAAAAGGCTGATGTTGAAAGGTAGAATCGGGGACAGTGTTAGCCAGAGGTCACCGTTGGGAGTGTCCTCAAGGACAGTAGAAGGAGTCAAGCAACACCAACAGGATAGTCTGCTACACAAAGTGCCACTTAGTGGGAGCCAAGGGCCCTGAGCTCCCTTTCTGACCCTACAGCGAATCTGCTGTGTACCCTCAGGCAGGCCACAAGCCTCTCTGAGCCTCAGGTAACTCATCTGCACAGGGCCGTAAGGATGGAGGCAGGAAGAGGAAACCAGCGGTGCCCCTGACTGCCTGCAGCCCTGAACGGTGAAATCCATGCTCCTGGGTCAGGCGGTCAAGGCCCTTCGCAGGCCAGCCTCCCTTGCGGCCTCATCCCCCGAGACTTCGGGAGCGTTTTCTGTGCCCCCTGAGTTCATGACAGTGCAAGCGCTGAGGACCCGGCCTGCTGCAGAGTCGGGGAAAGCAGGTGCCAGGAGCTGCCCCCAGGGCCCTGCAGGGCATGCTCCGCCTCCAATCCTTTAGTGGAGGACGGAGGCAAGAAGAGAGCAAAAGCAGAAACCATGACCGCTTCTGAGCACTTCACTATAAGCTATTGTCAGTGCTTCCGACACACGGTTTTTCTTAATCCTCAAATTAACTCTCTGAAAAGTGATGCCCAGAGAGGCTGAGAAACTTGCTCAAGGTCACACAGCAGGTGGCAGAGCTTAGGCGGGACCTCGGGTCCGTGGGACCCTCCCTCACCCTCCGTCTCACGCTGCCCAATATAAATACACTAACACACTAGCACCTGCGTGCGCCTAGACTTCTTTTTTTAAAGGGAGGAAATAATGATTTGTCAACCTCAAAGCTCTAAACTGCATGACTTTAGTCCTCGCTGCCTAGGCGGCCTTCTGGAAATTCTCTATTCCCTTCCTTTTCTGTTGCAACACAGGTTCCCAGAACACTAATGAGCCAGGCCAGCTTCCCGCCCCGCCGGGGAAGCCAGTGGGCTTGTACGCCAGAGTGCTGCCAGCCACCTCTTGCCACCTTCAAAGTGTCATTAGTGGCTGCCTGGCAGGTGGTCCCAGGCCCCTGCAGCCACAACCACTGCCCCTATCATCCAGAGCCATCAGCCACTGGATTCTGCCCTTAGTGGAAAGATAGCAGAGAATGGGCCTCCCGGGGTCTGCTCACCACCAACCACCACCACACTTCTCCCACACTCCACCGCATTCCCCCACCACGCATTTTTCTCTCAAAACCCAGCTGTGGCCGCTACCCATGCAAACTCCTCTGCCTGGGCTCCAAGGGCTCTTTCCCCACATCCTCTACTCCTTTCATTTCTTTCTTCTGTGACCTCCCCCACCCCAAGAACAAACCAAGCTAGCCGGCCCTGGGGAGTCTGCAAAGGCCCGCCCTGTCCCACGGGATGTCACCTTACTGATGCAAGTTCTTCCTCTTCTTCCCATCCTAAATCTGAACTATCTCTTCCAGGAAGCCCTCCCTGATACACCATGCCCCATCTGGATCTTGCCTTTGCTTTGCATTTTCTCAGAACTTAATACCTCCCCTGCATTTACATTAGTTGGATCCATTTGTTACATTTCAGTCATTTGACAAACGTTTCCTAAGGGTCTACAACTATGGGCGAGGCATTCATGTGTGTCTACTCTCTGCCAAGCACTGCCTTCAAGGGGTTTGCGCTCAGGCCCTTTCCTGAGGGAGGCCCGCCTCTGCACGTAGGTTGGGAGCTGTCTCGGGGACTGTCTCCTCTTTGTTCCATCCCGGCCCCTGACATTTACAAAGCACTTTCACTTGGGGTGTCTGGCTGGCTCAGTCAGAAGAGCATGTGACTCTTGGTTTCAGGATTGAGTTCGAGTCCCACATGGGGTGTAGAGATTACTCAAATAAATAAAAAAACTTAAAAAAAAAAAACCAAAAAACTAAAGCTTGTGCTTCCATTATCTCATATCTGCATGGCTCCCCCTACAAGGTAGGATGGAAGGGGTTATTACTCCATTTGAAAGATGGGGATGCGAAGGCCCAGAAAGATAAGGCGACCTGTCCTAGGGCCTCCTGCTGGCTACCAGCCAGGTCATCAACAGAATTCAGGTCCCCTGACTCCCAAGGAGAGTGGCCTCCGCCCCACCACGCAGACGAGGCTCTTTAAGAGTCAGATGGGACCTACGTGACCACTCATTTCTCGACCTCTCTCACTGCCCCTGGACCTTAAGGAAGAAAGAAAGCTGGGGCAAAAATAGAGGGCGTTAGGCGTGCTGGTGGAACTGGAAACTTCGCACCAGTTTACCCTTGTATTCCTGGCACATGGCAGGCCCTCGATACGTATTTGCCGAATGAATGAATGAGCCACTTACTGGAGAGGTGAGGGGCAGAGGGGATGAGCTAGTTAGTAACAGCAGCCCCGTGAGTGCGGGTCATCCGCTCAGGCCATCCCCGGCAGCCGCTCCCTTCTCATTACCTGCCTACCGACTGAGTGTTCTGACGGGGGCTGAGTGATGACTGAAGTCACACTTCTGCCCTGGGCCCCAGGGCTCCGCGGGAGTCCGCATGAGTCACCCCCGCTGTCATGAGGGGGCGGGACTTCATGCATCCTGTCTGGTGTCCATGCCCCAGAGTCCTGCCGCTACCGTGGCCTGTCCCCCAAAGAGCAGCTCCCCTCTCTGACCTGATGGCCAGACAGGCCTGGTAAGTGCCAGGGCCATGGACTGCGAAGGGCAGAGGGTGGAAGGAAACTTCTAGCATCTCAACCAAAGCTGAAGGAGAGGGCAGGGTTAAGGAGGGTAGAGCAGTGTTTGTCAGGGGACAAAAACATGCTGAAAAGATTTATAAATAGAATAAAGAGAGGGGCCTCCGTGAATAACCCCTTTATGGGATGGGATGGGAAGGACAGGGCTGGGCTGCTCCAGTTCAGGCTAATTTTCGTGCCCCGTCAGAAAGGAGGCTGATGCTTAGACAGGAAAGTGTCACCACTGTCTAGACGGAGGCCAGGGGCCAAGGAATGAGAATGGAGAAATAATCACCTCTAAGGCCGGGTGTCTCTGACAAAAATCTGGACTGGGAGGGATAAGTCACAGAAGAAGCGATCTGGAGCAGGGGAGACTCTCCCAGAAGTCACAAAAGCCGGAGGCTTTGTGCCAAAAGGTGCTGACTCACAAGCTGGTTCTGGTCTGAGTGCTTCTATGTGACCTTGGCCCAACAGCTTACTAAACTTTCCATACTGGACTTCAGCGTCTTCATTTATTAAAAAAAGGGTACTGTGTCACCTGTACGTGTCTTTGTCCTCTGGCAGAGGGCACTTGGGAGGGTAAAAGAGACCAGAGACCAGATGTCACTTGGAGTTGCCTAGAGGACAGGAAATGTGGAAAGGCAGGGTCTGCGCAGAGGGCTCAGCCGTGGACAGGCAGGAGCCCCAGGCTGGCGGTTTCGGCTGCCCCGATTGCAGGTGGAGAGGAACAACTATTTTGATTGTCTCACGGCTGGTGAGAGATAAGGAAGACATGCCTTGTGCTTGTCGGGTAAGTCACATCTCTGCTCCGTTATCTGTCAGCCCCCTTCTCTGGGGTCAGCGCACAGAAGCTGAACGGTGGGAAGAGATGTTCCCCGTGATTTAAGTCACAGAGAGAAGTGCAAACTGGGTTTAGAGGGCTGGCAGAGGGTGGCCGACCCTCCCAGTTTGCCCAGCACTGAGGGGGTTCTCAAATGCAGGACTTTCAGTACTAAAACGGAGACACATCGGTCGTCTTACGGAAGCACTCACACGGGAACTAAGCCTCTGGTTTGGCAAAGCACTCGTGGGCACCTCATGAAATCTTCACGCTCAGAAATATTGAGAGCTCACATCGCAGGGTTGGTTGGGGGGCCGAGTGCCCAGATGCCCATCCCGGTGAGCCCTTGGCACGCATGTTCCTGCAGGCGTAGCCCTGGGCCTTGTTTCCTCCAGATCTGACTAAGCTTACCTTCCAGCTAGAGGACAAAATACTGTTAGAGACGAACTAAAGTTGCTCAGGACCCGGAACCCTGAGAAAGGTCCTTGGTGATTTCTTGGAGGAGCTTGTGAGCAAACCCAGGAGAAGGCCATAGAGCAGAGCTCTGCTTCCTGGCTGTCCCCAGAGGTCACTTAGTCCTACAAAGATCTCAGTGGCTGGGGTGAACAAGGGGTCAAAGGATGGGCATGGGGAGAAGCACTGAGGGCCATTTCCAGGCCACCAGCGCCAAACACGGCTGAGCTGCGATTAACTTACAGACAGGACTGAGCAGAAAAGGGGGCAGTGCCCCATTCCTCGCCCTGCGCAGCCCCCTCCCTAACCAGTCCAGCACAATGAGCTGAACTTCCCCTGGCTGGAATCCACTTAATTCTCTCCTAAGCTGCTTTGTGGGACAGGCTGCTGAGCACGCGACGTGTCCAGTCCTGCTGTAGCCGACTTTCTCCATGGCCGAAGGCAGGCTCCAATTCCATGCCCCTTCTGCCAGCTGAAACAGAGCCCAGGCTCACACTGGGGCCCTGAGTTCATGGAGACCACGGGCAGGCGTGGACGCTCGGCTCCTCTGTCCGTTCAAGGCAGTCTGCCCCATTCAAGAGCCAGGGAGAAGAGACAGGGCTCGAGACGTCAGGATGGGGAAAGCGTCTCTCTCCTGCCTCCACACAACTCAGTCATTTCTTAATTCAGCAAATGTTTTATCAGGGCCCAACTGTGTGCAAAGCACTGGGGGAGAGACTGAGGCGGTCGAGGCCCAGACTCAGAACCCAAGGAGGGACAGGAGGGCACAGGGAGCGGAGATCCACAGACAGGCCCCAGCTCAGGGGCTGCCCCGCTCTGTGGCCCCACGCACCCCGCCCCAGCGAGCGCACGCACAGACGTGGAGATAAAGGGAAAAGAAGAGAAGCCAAAATCCTGGTTAACTCACAAAGCAGTGCTCTGTGGGCTAGACAATCAAGCTTTACTTCAACTTACAACACATTTCTGACAAACAACTTTTGCTGTCTGAGCCCTAAGTCCAACCCCTAAGGATTGAGCTAGAGAATTTAAAGGATCTAAGAAGAAATGTAATCACACCCCCTTTCCTTTTCCTTGACTGAGTCGTTCGTTCGTTCATTCATTCACTCATTCATTCACATTTCATGAGTGCCCTCTGCGTGCTGGCCCAGAGCTTGGCACTGGGACTCAAGGGGAAAGTTCAATCTGACCTCACTCGGAGTCCACTGCCCCCATCGTCCCCATTCTGGCTGTATGATCTAAACGGGTCATGACCATGCGCCCTTGAACTCTGCTCACTGCCCAAACCCCGGGACCTTGTGCTGAGGCCGGGACGGTCCAGGCTCTGTCGTACGAAATTATGGGCAAAGCAGCCACTTGGGCTTCTGCCCCTCCCCAGTCTCCCTCCTCCCCTTCTCCTCTGCCTGGGTTGGAAACTCTGCCACTCTGGGCTCACATGCTTGAGTCACAAGGCTGAGCGTGCCCAGCAAAAGAAGTAAGTCAAGGATATAACCGGCAGGAGGCCAGTGAAACAAAAATACAGCATTTCATCTTGTTCATTATGTACCCGTCTTCTGTTTTTTCATGCCTGAGAAAGCAGTGCCAAGGCTTACTGTTTGCCCAGCCCACCTACTTCTCCTCCCCACCTGGGATTGAGGCCTCGCTCCCTATTTATCCTCGCCAATATTCCTTTCTGCATTTCTCTCAAGGCCCGCAAAACCATGCTTTACTGTCTATATTTCCCAGCATGTGGAGAGTTACAGGAACTAGCCAGTGACAAGGAGTTAATGCAGAGCAAATGAGCTTGGTGTCCACCCGTCTCCTTCCCCCTTGCTCCCTGCCTCCCTTCCTCCCTCCTCCCCTCTAGGAGCCCCACCTCTGGAGCCCTTCCTGGCCTGGAGTCTCTGGCCCACTTAGGCCAAGGAGAACACCGGAAGCCCCCGTGGTTGACTGGCACCTCGTAAGTAGGCTTCCTCCTCTGCCCAGGCAGGTTGTTGGGTCTAATTGTCTAACTACAGATTTCCATCTCTGATCTGCTGGGCAGATGGGCAAGCAGCTGTGCCAGGCCCCAGGGGACCTCCAGCTCCCGGGGAGCAGGCCCGTCCACCTGGCTCTCTAGACCTGAGGCCTCAGGGGGCCTCCTCAAGGGCAAGACACAGCCCAGACCTCCAAAAGGGAAAAATACAAGAGCGAGTGTAAGCCAAACCCCACGTCTTCCCACTCCCTCGCGCTTGCTCCCATTCCTGGGGAAAGGACAGAGCAAGTATCAGGCAGCCAGGGTGGCCGGCTTTCCTTTCCCAGTTTAGGCACCGTCTCCTGACTCTGTTTCTGAGAGCAAGTTCCCTGACTTCTCCGGATCCAACCTCATCATGGTTAAAATTCAGGCTGGAGCCTTGGCAACTTTGAGATGACAGGTTGCGGTGAACAAGAAAGAAGCTGCTATGAGATGCTACTCAGACCTCCTCCTTGATGGGCCCTGGGACAAGCAGTGTGCAATCCCACATCTGTGATAAACAGTTGACTTTCCTCTGCCGCTTCTCTGTCCTGGGCAGCGTCTGCAGATCCTCACAGTTCCAGACGGGATCGCTATGAACAGGTGCTTCCAAATAAAGACAGCTAACAATTACTGAGCCCCTACTGTGTGTCAGGCACTGTGCTAAGCTCTGTTTGCACGAGCTCACTTAATATGCCTAAGAACCCTGTAAAGTAGGTGGAGACACGGGTGCAGAGAGAAGTTAGCTAACTTGCCCAAGGCCAAGCAACTAGAAAGTGGTGGATCGAAATCCACACTCCAGCAAGCTGACCTCAATGCTTCCCTCTTACCCTCTCACCTTTGTGTGTGTGTGTGTGTGTGTGTGTGTACGCTTTACAAACTATAAACTAGGGGCGCCTGGGTGGCTCAGTTGGTGAAGCGTCTGCCTTCGGCTCAGGTCATGATCCCAGGGTCCTGGGATGGAGCCCTGCGAGTCTGCTTCTCCCTCTGCCCCTTGCACCCCCTTCCCCACCCCTGCTTGTGTGTGTGCACTCTCTCTCTGTCTCAAATAAATAAATAAAATCTTTAAAAAGAATACAAACTATCAACTAGTACACAAATATGAAGACTTATTATTAGATCACTGGTAGTAGTATGAGCCAGGGGCGGGCACAGGGGCTAGTCAGGGAAGATTTGTGCCTGACCATTAATCTGATTAAATATGGCTGAACTGTATTTCAGAGCTAATTGGAAATGTCTTGTTCTAACTCTCTCCATCAGTACAAAGACTTGAAATTTGACTGAACAGAGATGCAAACGACTCTTTCCAGGACTCCCAACCTGGTATTTATGGGATGCTGGTCTTAGTGATCCCCAGAGGGGCCAGAATGGGGGACAGTGAGCCACCATGTTGCCATGTGGTCTCAGCTTCCACGGCGACACCTCTCAGAGAAGGAGGCCTCTTCCCAAAGTAAGGGGTTGCTTACTGTGGGAGGACAGAGCAATGTCTAATTAGAGAGTCATGAATAGGCAATTAGCCTGTAATGAATGAATGAATGGATCTAGGCAATGATCATCAAGGCTGGCAGCATCACAGAAGGAGAGATACCCAGACCCTGTGTGTCTCCTCATAGTTGTACACCCACAACCAAGGGGTTTTAGCACACTCCCCCCCCCCCCCAGGAAGTCAGTTAGAGGAGCCTGAATTTGATTCAGCCCTAAATGTAACTACACATACAGGATATATAGGGACAGTGGAATACATTACATGCCACGGTGACAATGCAATCAGCCAGATTCAGAACGTGAAACACTCTACAAGACAAACCGCCCAGTTCCTTCAGCAAAACATTGCAAGAGAGAAGGAAAGAAAAAAGAATATAGATTAAGAAGGACTTAAAAGTCTGTAACAACCAATCAATGGATGGACTTATCTGGATCCAAATTAAAGAGAAAATAGGAAAAAAATTTATATAATAATCAGAAAAATATGGAATACTAACTGGATATTTTATTACACTAAGAAATTGTTAATTCTGTTTAGATGTGAAAATTATACTTATTTTTAAGAGTCCCTATCTTTACAGATGAAATGATAAGCTGCCTAGGATTTACTTCAAAATAATCAGAAGGTAGAAAGAACTGGAAGTATGTCTAATACAAGATGGGCCGTGAGCCGACTTCAGAATTATTGAAGTTTGGGTACGTGGAGGTTATCACACTATTTTCTCTACTTTTGTATATGTTTGCAATTTTCTATGATACAAAGGGGTTTTTTGGTGGTCGTTGTATATTTTTTAGAGAGAGTGTGCGCGCGGGCGCCAGCAGGGAGTGAGAGGGGCGGGGGGGGGGGCGGGCAGAGGCAGAGGGAGAGAGAGAATCTTAAGCAGTCTCTACTCTGAGCGTGGAGCCTGATGCAGGGCTTGATCTCATAACCCTGAAATCAAAACCTGAGCTGAAATTGAGTCGGATGTTTAAACGACTGAGCCACCCAGGCGCCCCTGGTTGTTTGTTTTTAATAAAAATCCGACCCTTTGTAATTATCACTGTGGTAATATAAGCACAGTGCAATAAAATCCTGTGAGCCGTCCAGGCCGCTGGCTCTGGCCTCTGGGGCTCCGCACCCTTGAGAACACGATGGGAGGGGCCCCCGGGCTGCTTTTCCCTTTCCTGCAGTAGCAGTGAACACATTACAGCCAGATCCTTGGACAGAGGTAGGGTCCTTATTGCATGAGAGAAAGCAACCCTCTCAAGGTTCCACCACAAGATAATAGGGAGCCACACTCAATCTTCGGATGCAAAATTCAACTCTCCCCCTTCTCCCCAGACCACCTTGGCTCAGAGCCGAAAACTAAGAGTTCTTCCAGCCCCGTAGTGAATTTGGCCTCTCACTACCCTGGGTCCCGACAAGGACTAGCATCTCCACAAAGCCGCATCTGTGCTGGCTGGGGCCGATGCCTTCTTGCCTTTCTGCTTCCATTAGGTGCCAGAGTGGGGAAGGGGAGGAGGGGAGAAGGAAGAAGTTATGGGAAGGACAGGCCCCAGAAGACCCAAGCACCCAAGCCCATGTTCAAGGCCAGCCCAGCCCCACACAGGGGCCCGGCTACCGCCAGCCCCACCTTGGGCAAACCCCTGGCACCTCTTACGCTGGTCCTTCCCATAGTACTTCCTGGTACTGCGGCTCACAGGGCTCAGGGCACAGGAGAGAAGATGGAGGGAGACAGGGAGGGAGACTTCAGAAAGGAGAGGGAGAGGAGGTCTGGGGTGTCTGGAGAAGACCTTGACAAGAGAAGAAATACAAGGGGAGAACACCACACCTGGCACATTCCAGAGCTCAAATCTGCTAAAGAAATAATTGAGTGAGGGGCGCCTGGGTGGCTCAGTCGTTAAGCGTCTGCCTTCGGCTCAGGTCATGGTCCCAGGGTCCTGGGATCGAGCCCCGCATCGGGCTCCCCGCTCTGCGGGAAGCCTGCTTCTCCCTCTCTCACTCCCCCTGTTTGTGTTCCCTCTCTGGCTGTCTTTCTCTCTGTCAAATAAATACAATCTTTAAAATAAAAAAAAAAGAAATAATTGAGTGAAAGAAAGAGAAGAGAGGGGCGCCTGGGTGGCTCAGTCATTAGGCGTCTGCCTTCGGCTCAGGTCATGATCCTGGGGTCCTGGGATCGAGCCCCGCATCGGGCTCCCTGCTCAGCAGGGAGCCTGCTTCTCCCTCTCCTTCTGCCTGTCTCTCTGCCTACTTGTGCTCTCTCTCTATCTCTCTGCCAAATAAATAAATAAAATCTTAAAAAAAAAGAAAGAAAGAAAGAGAAGAGAAAGGAGAGAGGGGGGGAGAAAGCAGCAGGAGGGGTTGAGGGAGTGGGGAGGGTTCCAGAGGCCCCCAGGAACCGGTCAGCCAACTGCCCACCCCTGCTCTCATAGCCCCATGCCTCTGGTGGCCCCAGGGGCCATTCCTGGCCCCGTGTTCTCAGGGGGAGTTCCCAGCCCTTACCAGCCCAGGACGGGGGCGCGGGAGCCAGCTCGCAGACACACCACATGGCCCAGAAGGTCCCTTTCCTACCTCCTAGCAGCCTGCTCCTGGAAGAGAGACAAGTGGACTGATCCACCTGCCTCCTGAGGGCAGAGTGCCAGGAGGGAGGCGCCACCTCAGACCAAGGGGCCAATCAAGGGACCAGAAGAGCCCGCCCAGAGCTGCCCTTTGCGGGGGACATAGAGTTCACTTAGTATTCATCAAAGGTGCCTGTTCCATACTCTTGCCCATGCTGGGCAGTCACAAGATGACCGCCTCCCACCTCCTCACACTCACTGACTTTCAGGGACCACAGAGCCCAAGGTTACCCTAGAGCCAGGGCAGGTTGGCATCAAGCGGGTGGTGAACACGGACCCTTCAGGCGCCGAGGAAGCAGGCCAACAAGACCCTTGCGGACACTTTAGGGACCTGCCACTAGTCCTGGGGCAGTCCTGGACTCCAAGCCTGGCTCCGCCACTTGCTGGCTGCACGACCCCGGGCAGCCCCGGAACACCTCGGAGCCTCACTCATCGGCCAGCCTGCACTTCGAGGGCGCCGGGAGCATGCGCGGAGGAAAAGGGCTCTGGGCTCCCGGAGGAAAGGCTGACTATAAATGCAAGGTATCATGACCGTGCATGAGAGTTCCTGCCACACCTAGGAAGGAGGAGGCAGGTTTCTGTCCGGCTCTGCAAGCCAGCCCCAATAAGGATAAGGCAAACGACAAACCAAGCCAGAGAAGGCAGAGGCCCCCCGGGCCGCAGGCATCCTACCCAGGAGAGCCAGAGGCACCCGCAGCTCCATCAGAGGGAAATGGAACTTGCTGGCAAGGAGGAGTGAGGAAGAAGAGGGAAGATGGGACTGGGCCAGGAGGCATGATCTGGCCCTACGATTCGTATTTGTGGGATGACTGGAGTTTCTCTACCCATCCAGAGCTTGGCCCAAAGGTGGGGGGTGGCTCAGAGGAGCAGGCAAGTCCCACCACAGGGCTCCTTCTTCACGCCCGCCCCGCAGCTAATGGAGCTCCCATGAGGAGTGAGCTCTCAAACCCAGGACTCCAAGAGGTCTCTGCCTCTCCTACAAATCATAACGTGAATCACAGTCTCCGACACTGGCAGAGCTTTCCATACACGTGGACTGTTTTTCATGTAGCTTCACAAAACCCAAAGGAGGAAAGCCTTTGGTCCTCAGCTGGGAGGGGAGGGTGCATGATCCGAAGTCATGCATCTTACGGAAGCGCCAATGCCCGGAAGGACAGGAGCCCTGTTTCTGAGGCTCAGAGACCAACTCTCTCCCCGCTGGGCAGCCCAGGGCTTGGCCCTTACAGGCGTGGTGAACAGGAACACGAGGGCTGGTCCTGCTGCGAGGAGCCTCCTTGGCCCTGTTCTCCTGCCACTCGGGGACCAAGAGTTAGCAACCCACCTCCCGACTGCCAAGTTCAGGGGCCTCTGGGGTTAAACGCAGACTGTCATATGGCAAGCCTAGGGTTTCACTGGCAATGAACTCCCTTCAAAACTTAAGCAATGTCCACTCATCCTGCTCTTGATAGACAACAACTTCTTAGTCAGCCTACTAAAAACCGTACGGTCCCTCTGAGGTTGTGAGTTCTGATGAGGTCCAGCCTTGAGCCATTTCTCTCCGGGTCTGAGACACAAAAGGCCAAAAGTAATAGGATGCTGACTAGCAGGGGTGGGGGAAGGAAGAGAATCCTGTCTCCAGAACCTTCCCTGGAAGCAGGCCCGGACTGGGGTGAAGCAAGCAGTATGGAGTAGATATACTACAGCCTGGAGGTCCTGACAAGCTGCCCCGAGCAAACCTGCTCCTGGGCAGGGGAACAAGATGAACAGTATGGCTAATACAAGCCCCCATCTCAGAGGGATGAGCCGGGGGCGGGGGGGGCAGGCAACTAGGTGGGTTGGGAGCAAAACTCCTTTCATCCTGCTCAGGGAAATCTTCAATCTCTATGCTGAGAGAAGGAGTGACTCAAAGACCCTGACCACCCCAATAACTTCTCTAATTATCTATGAAACACATTTGCACTCCTAATAAGATCACCACTGGAGGCGGGCTCTGCACTGGATCTTGATGAGACCACCTATCTAGGAATCAGATAGAGACACTTCCCACGGGATTCCTTCCTTCCATTTGGCCTCTCAAGGGTTAACCTACAGCCGACCCTGAACCGCCATTCTCAGCCAGGCCAGGAAAACAGGATGGCTGGGGCAGCTGGTGGGGCAGGGGCGGGGGGGTGGGGGGTTAGGGGGGTGGGGGGGTGTTTAGCTTGGCCTCCGCCCAGCATGCAGACAACTCCCCTCAATGTATAGACACCCAGGCTGGGCCCCTTGAAACAAGTCCTTCCCTTCCTCCCCCACCAGAGGACGGCTCTAGAGAAGGTCCTCTTGGCAAGGGAGGCAGGGAGAAGGCTATTTTTCAGGATTAGAGAACAGTCTGAAGGAGGAGCCCATCTCTCAAATGCATCTTTGAAGCTTCAGTAGACAGCTACCCCCTTCTCCACCGTCTGCCAGAGCTACTGGGGATGGCGGTTCCAGGGACAGCAGTGCCAGGAAGATGGTGCAAAGACAAAAGTGACCTTGGGAGAAAGCTGACAGACAAGGAGCCATGTCATTCCCTCCTCCCCCTTTTCTGTCTGCCCAGTAAGGGCTGAGCGCCCCCCCCCCCCGGTGGGGGGGCGGGCTGAAAAGACCAGCTATTCTGAGCCGTGCAGTGGAGATGCTGATGCATATGTGACATGGGCATCTCTGTACCCCTTTCAGTCTCTCCACTCCCTGAACCGTGGCCACTGTTCTCCCATAGTCCTCTGTCACCTTGCCTCAACTACTTTGATGGCCAGGAAATAATTCTGTTGGATCACCTTTAAGAGGTACCTCTATGGTATTCCAGGGCAAAAGCCCCTCCATATCGGGGCGGGGAGGGTGCAATGTAAACCTCTCTAGTGTCCATAAGGGCTTTCTAAAGGGTCTTGTACCTAATCCCCACCCCCCCCCCCCCCCCGCCGTAACTGTAACCCTCCTGCCTCCAGTCACCAACTCAACTTTATCCCTAAGGGTTTACCCTAAGTCTTGGATTCCCAACCTCACCTCCTGAGCCCCTAAAATAGCTCTGAGTGTGTCATCAGAAACCCCCATTACTAACCAATCTTCCCTGTCCATAATGTAGTTTTTAGAGTATTAATTAAACACGACCCAGCATCCTGTCTGAACCACGTCATCCCCAGTCCCATTGCCCTGGAGATGAAAGTGTGCCTCTGAATTTGTCCCCCTTCTCTCTCCAAATGACAATTCTGTTATGCCCTGGCTCATAAGCCTTCAGTGTATCTCTATGCCTATGGGATAGAGGCTAAACTTCGTAGCTTGTAATATAAGGCCTTTTATGATCCAGCCCCAATATATTTATCCAATATGATCTTCTACTACCATTCTAAAAGTAAAAGCTTACAGCTTTCCTGTAAGTACTACGGGTCATTGGTACCAGTGGAATTCAGTGGAAAGAGAGGTCATTTCTAGCTAGGGTGATCAGGCCAGACTCCATGGAAGGGTCATGTGTGTCTGTGTGTGTGTGTGTGTCTGTCTGTCTGTGTCTGTGTGTTGGAAGGTGTTATGCAGAATCATCAATGGACCAGCTTGCCTGTGGTTCCATTCTCCTCCTCTCTACTTCACCCCACCGTGGGCTTATAAGCATAAAGGACATACATTTGCAAAGCCTCATGGATGTAGGAAATGCTTTTCTACACTTGAAGTTTTGTGAAACTCCAGGGATCCAGGAATAGAATCAGACTAGAACAGAATCACAAAAGCTGGCAACCGCCTGTGAGGAGCCCCCAGCTAGTGCTGGACCAGAGAGATAAAGACAGTGGGGTCTGGAGAGGCCTCCTCCATGGCTCCTGGCAGGCAGTTTGTTGGGATGGATTCCATTTCACCTCCCCTGAGTGTGCGTGCTCTACCAAATGACTAGCACTGGGAGGAAAGAATTCTAAGAAACTCACGTCTTTCTGGACTCCCAGACTTTTCAGTTTTGATCTTTGGAGGGAAGGGTGTGAGAAGAGTTAAGGAAAAAAAAAAAATCCAACCTCCTCTGCCTTCTGTGATTCTGGCAACTCCATGCTATATATCAGTGGCCAGGCAGGGGAGTGGGAGAGAGAACTGAGCTTGGAATGAAGAGACAGAAGACCAGACCAGACTAGTGGACGCCTAGACCAGCCAGCTCTCCCTTCCCAGGCAGCATCTCAAGCCAGAAAATAATGAGGCCAGAGCCAAAGCAGTAAGAGGGAAGGGCATCAGGGAAAGGAAGACATAAATTATCACTGTCCCTAGCTCTACCACGAAATCCCCTTCCCAGGGCTGCAATCTCCTCGTCCATATTGTAACTCACCCCATGGAACGGCCCCACAGTACACTCATCCTGAACAGCGTCCTCGTATGTGATGAGACTGAGAGGGACCCAAAAATGGAATCAGAAGGGAGAGGTGAGGGGAGCACATGAGCATGAGGATGTGGAAAAAGGAAGAGAATTAATGAGCTCTTGTTGGAATTAATTTTCAAAGAGCAAACAAAAGCAATTAATGTGGGAGGGTGGGATCCCCAGGCCTGGCTGCTGTCAGGGAAGCGCCTGGGTAGCTGGGACCTGGCTGTCTGCGCTGTGATTAGAAAGAAGGTGGGAGGTTGCTCACTGGAGGAGAATCTGGGGGAAATGACTCTGTGTGCTCCAGAGGGAGGGAAGGAGTAATTGGGAAGCGGGTACCAGAATAATAACATGTGCGTCGGTGAACGATGCACACACCCAGAGATGTTAGCAGGGCAGCTCCATCAACCACCACTAGCCATAAAACTCTCCCAAATGTACAGCGTTTGCCAAACCCTTGAGAACAGGAAGTCATGTCATGATAGGCCACATGGAGCGAATGGCTACTCTGTACTAAGCACAGGATGTTTTGCAGGTCTTACTTCCTTTCATCCAAACAAACAAGTATTATCCACCCCATTTTACAGATGACAAAACTGAGGTTCTAAGAGGTTAAGGATACAGGAGAGAAGACTTGCCCTAAGTTCCCAGAGACCTAGGTTTGAACCACAGCTCTACAACTTCTTAACTATGTGACCCAACAATGTCACCTTGGACACACCATTTAATATCTCGGAACCATGGCTTCATCATCTGTAAGACAGGGATACTGTTACGTACCTTCCAGCCTGCTGTAACAATCAAATGAGATAATTTATATGTATAAAGCTCCTAGCCGGTGCTGGTAAATGCACATACTAAGTGTTCAGTAAATGTTTGTTCTCCTCCCGGCCCCGTCTTTCAGTAAGATAAATTCGTCATTCATTCAACAGACAGTGGAGTGTCCAATGTATGAAAAGGGGGAAGGAAATAGAATTTATGGGAGCCCTGTTCATGCAGGCACTTCACTAGGTCCTTAGGGTGGGTAGGGCGTGAAAGGTGACAAGAACAGGACAGAGTGCTTGTCTTCAAGCAAGAGTTTACAACCTGGCAAGCCAAGCCCAAAAGCCCATGAGTACCTGGATGCCGTGATGTGTGGTAAGAGCTGTATAAGACAGGGCAGCCAACAATCCAGAGCCTCGGGAGTTTAGAGAGGGGAGGGAGGCAGGCTGCAGGAAGAGAGATGACTCCCGTGGGGCACAGGAAGGTTCTGAGAAGAGGTCACATGACTTTGGAGCCCTGTGAAAGGCTGGATTTGGAATGGACATGAAAGGGTGGGGTTTCTTAGGGCTTCTCCTGAGGCAGCCGCTGAGGGGATTCATGGGATACTAATCAATATGTGTTTTCAGTTTCCTGTTTCCAGGTGGAGGAACAAAGGTGACAGCCAATTCTTTGCTACTCCTCTCCTGAGAGGTGGAGTCTATTCCCCCCCGCCACCCCAGGGCATCAGGGCAGGCCTGTGACTTGGTTGAACCAAGAGAATATAATAGAAGTGATGCTGTGTGACTCTGAGACTTGGGTGTAAGAAGGCTTAAGGGGCGCCTGTCTGGCTCAGTAGGTGGAGCATGGGACTCTTGGCCTTGGGGTTGTGAGTTCGAGCCCCATGTTGGATGTAGAGACTACTTAAGAAAAAAAGTTTCCAAAAAAAGCCTTAAGCTTCCACTTGGATCTCTTGGAATACTCTCTCTGGACACACTCCCTCTGGGAACCAGTTGCCACACGCCCGAGGGAAGTCCAGGCCACATGGAAAGGCTACATGTAGGTGTTGGCATTAACAGCCCCAGATTCACATACGCGCGCGCGCACACGTACGCACGCACACCTTCCACGGGGTCTGTTCTGATGGCCTCAGCCAGAAGTGACCTCTCCTTCTACTGAATCCCCCTGGCATCAGAGACAGCCATGTGGGAAGCCACCTTGCCTGCCTGGCCCAGTCCAGCCTTCAGATGACTACAAGGGCAGGAGATACTCTAGCAAGCACCGGCTGAGCCCAGGTACCCCGGAGAACCCTGAGAAGTAACAATACGTTACTGTTCTAGCCACTACATTCCGAGGTGGTCAATAGATAACCAGAGGACCAGGCGCCTCTTTCACTACCCTGGGCTGTTACTAGGCAAGCTGGAGCAAGGGGCACACTAGAAATGGATGGGGGAGAGGTGAGAAGGAGCTGTGCATTGGAACGGGGAGGGGAGAGAACCCGCTGAGCCCCCCCAGTAGCCTCTAGCTTCCGCCTCCCCTCAGCTCTTCCCAGCACGGAGCCAGATCAATATAACTCATAACTCACTTTACCCCCCCTGGGAAATAACTGGGGGGAAAATCAGTAACATAGAAAGATGTTTATAGCAGAGCTATTCATAATAGCAACAAATTGGAAACAACCCAAATTCCCAGTAATAAGAGAAGAGCAATACAGTAATGAAGTAACGTGACAGAATTTTTTATAACTATTTAAAAATGACACATTTATGGACTGCTGGCATACCTGGAAGTATTTGTGTAAAATATCGTTCAACGGAAAAAGAAATGCATGACCCAGCACTGACTACACACGAACTACAACTGTAAAAATCCTAACAAAGATGAAAAGGGCCCATGGAATAAGGCATTTGGTTTAGCATTTACTCATACCCTTTTCAAAAAAAAGCGTACTACTTTCCAAAAAGGCACCAAGTCAACCTCGCAAATCCTAAAAATGGGGTCATGACGGCATGGGAATTAGGAGCCGACATTTTGGAACATCTCTCTCTGCCATCCAGGGACAAAACCGCGGGTTGAGGGGAGGGCGCTGGATGACAGGGACGGAGTGAGCAGGGACGGAGTGAGCAGGGCCGTGGCATCCCCTCGGCAGGGTAGCTGAATGTTAGAAAACAAACCCTCATGTTTGCTGACACAGTGCAAGTAAAGGACTCACACAAAAGCCACCCATTATCCCATAATTATTGTCTCTCTCGTGCCTGCAATTAACGGCTGTCTGAGAGGCGGCTGCTGGGGTAAATACATGTTCACCCACATTAGAGTCAATCAACCAACTGAAGCGCCAATTAACAAGCCCACTGCAGAGACACTCAGGTCCCCAGCGGCCATCATGGGGAAGAAGGGGACAGGACAAGATAACACAGATCTTGGACGCACTCCTACCCCAGGAGCAGGAAAGGGATGTTTACAGTGACATCCTGAGCCCCAGATAGAAGTCAGTCTTGCCCCGGAAAGAGCCAAGCTGGGCAAGCAGGTGCTCAGAGCCCACACACCACCCCACCCCACCCCCGCCCATTGCCACGTCAGAGGGGTCCGTATGCATTCATGGGTCTGTCAGCAAGGTTCCTGGGGGCTACCGCAGCTCCTGCATGGGGCAGCCCTCGGCCTGCAGGGGTCTGTGAAGGGAAAGAGATGCAAGAGAAACCTCAGAGAGGCTGTCACCTCCCGAGTTACAGAGGAGGACAGAAACACAAGGCAAAGAGAGGAAGCAGGCAGGGAGCCATCTTGACTGACTGACACTGAAACTGACTTACACTGGCCTTTGGCTACTTTTCTTAAGCAGCAAGCTCAGAAATACAGGAAAGAAGCTAACATCAGAGAAGTCAAAGATGATCCTCCTGTCCAGAGGAGAAGGGCAGGAAAGCATGCAGCTGATGGCAGCCATCCCAAGTCCTCTCCCAGGGATCTGGGGAAGACAAGGGTGCCTTGCAGTCCCACCTGGCATGCCCAGCGCCTGGCCATGGCGCTACACCAACCAGCCAGGCCCTCTCTCCCTGGACCACAGCCAGCGGAGCTCAGACTGTGGGACCAGAGCCCCCAGAAGATGCCTACCAGACACCAGGGAGCCTCTGAGATCAGAGGGATAGAGCATGCATGTCAGAGGGGATCTGGCTCAGTGGTTCTTGGTCCTGGCTTCACACTGGAATGACCCAGAGAGCTTTTATTTATTTTACTTTTTTATTTTTTTTCCCAAAGAGCTTTTAAAATACTAATGCCTGGGTACCACCACAGACCAATCGGATGGGGATCTTGGGGGAGGGGAGAGGCCCAGGCACATGCATTTCTTTAATGCATCCCAGGGGATGCTGATGACTACCCCAATTTCCTCAATTGCCGAAGACGAAACAGGTGTCTAGGGCGGTCATACCTTGCCAAAGGTGACCAAGGCAGCAGAGAGCAGAGCCAGAACTGAAACCAGCTCATCTGATTACGGCGATGCAGCGATTACCCTCGATAAAGCTAGCTGAACGGAGGCACGCGTCTCCCGTGCACCACGGGCTCTGCTGTGAGTCTGCTGTTTCATCCACGGTTTCATCCATGATTTGCATAAAGACTCAGAACGCAAGGCTACCCGATTTTCTATGACAAAGCCTGGCTGGATGACTAACACGCTTATGAATCAGGATTCCATATACTGGAACAACGACCTAACATCAACAAAACAAAATAGCTCATAACTGTAAAACCCTACACTGAACATTTAAACGATTCCAACCGTACGTATAATCCAAAGGTTTTGAACTATGCTCAAGAGCATGTTACTAATAAAATGGGGAAAACGCACACGCTGCCTTTATTTTCTTAAAGTGCATGAGTGTTTTAGAAAAACCATATTGTTGGCATTCCAAGAGGCAGACAGAGAATGTGGACAGTTTGTGATCGGATATCCTAGAAATAGGTTTATGTGTGACAGCAGGAGCCTGGACAGTAGGACAAATTTCAAGATCTCGGAAGATAGGATTCTTCCCTCCCTGGCCCTCATTCCTACCCCAAGCTGAGTAACAATGCAGGGCAGTACTTCTCAAATTTTATTTTATTTTTTTTTAAATATTTTATTTATTTATTTGAGAAAGAGAGAGAGAGCAGGAGCACACGAGCAGGGGGAGGGAGAGGGACAAGGAGACTCTGCACTGAGCACGTAGCCCGATGCAGGGCTCCATCTCACAACCCTGAGATCATGACCTGAACCAAAATCAAGAGTCGGTGGCTTCACTGACTGAGCCACCCAGGTGCCCCTCAAATTTTAATGTACATATGAGTCACCTGGGAGATCTTGCCAGATTCTGACTCGGTAGGTTGGGAGTGAGGCCTGAGATTCTGCATTTCTAATAAGCTCTCAGGTGATGTAGATGCTGCTGGTCCACAAAGAAGAAGGGTTCAGAGGATCTCAGAAGTTTACCTTGAAACCAGGCCTTCTGGATATGCTTGAGGCACCCATGTTCCTTCCCCTGTTAGCCTGGGAAACAGAGGAGCTGGATTTGGAGGGAAGGAAGACCCAACCGAGCACGTAGCTCAGCTCACTTGATAAGCAAGTGCGTCAGATGAACAGAGAAGAATGAAAGAGGGGCGCCTGGGTGGCCCAGTCGTTAGGCGTCTGCCTTCGGCTCGGGTCGTGATCCCGGGGTCCTGGGATGGAGCCCCATGTCGGGCTCTCCGCTCAGTGGGGAGCCTGCTTCTCCCTCTCCCCTGCCTGCCGCTCCCCCTGCTTCTGCTCTCTCTCAAATAAATAAATAAAATCTTTAAAAAAAAAAAAAAAGAATGAAAGAGACCCACTGAGAGAGAAAAGACCCGTGGGGAGGGGAATTTCATTTCAGGCCAATGTGGGTCAAGAGATTTTCCAAACAGAACACCCGCTGCTGAATGGCATTATAAAAAGGACCCGGCTGCATCGATGACGGTTTGTGTGTGCTCAGAACCAATGTGAGGGGATGCTCCAGGCTCCCCCGATGCTGACCTTCCCGCTAACGCACATCACATCTTTTATGTAGGAGAAAGGAGGTCTAAACAGCTGTCCATGGGAAAATAACCTGAGCATCTCAGTACAGTAAGCTCAATTCAAACACCAGTGATTTGCAAATTTAGTCTGAGGTAACATAAATAGATTGTCAAGTAGAGGGCATCAGAGTCCCGTTGAATAGACCGCATCTGGAGCACTGTATTCAATTCTAGACGGTTTAAGAGAAGGAGAGCTAACATGCGCCAAGTAACTTGTAGTTGCCAGGCCCTGTTCTAAGCTTTTTTTTTTTTTTTTAAAGATTTTTATTCATTTGACAGAAAGAGAGAGACCACAAGCAGGGGGAGCAGCAGAGGGAGAGGGGAAGCAGGCCCCCCACTGAGCAGGGAGCCCAATGTGGGGCCCCGATCCCAGCACCCTGGGATCCCAACCTGAGCCAAAGGCAGACACCTAACCAACTGAGCCACCCAGGCGCCCCATAAGCTTTTTTTTTTTTTTTAAGATTTATCTTTATTTTAGGGAGAGAAAGAGAGCGTGCAGGGGTGGGGGAGGGGCAGAGGGAGAGGGAGAGAGAGACTCTCAAGCTGACTGCCCACTGAGCACAGGGCCCAATGCGGGGCTCCATCTCGCAACCCTGAGATCATTACCCAAGCCGAAATCAAGAATCGGATACTTAACCGACTGAGCCACCCAGGCGCCCCCTGTTCTAAGTTTTTACATGTGTTTATTGGCTTAATCTTCTCAACAACCCTATGAGGTAAGTACCATCACTACTCACAATTTACAGATGCATAAATTGAGGCTCAGAGAGGTTAAGGATTATAACCAAGGTCGCAGAGCTGGCAAGTGTAAAGTCAAGTGCAGGCCGAGGCAGACTGCCCCAGAGCCTATATTTTTCCTACTGTGTCATATTATCTCTTGACCCTTGTATGTCTGACTCTTGAAACCAGAGTCGAGACAAGTTTACCAAAAAGGTAGAAGACCAGCTTCAGTTCAGCATTAAGGAAGGATACGAGCTGAAGCTGTCCAACAATGGAGAAGGCTGCTTCCCAGAGCAGTCCTGCTCGTCACTGGGGGAATCCAGTGGTGCTGGTGCTCACGTGCCTGGGACACTGGAAGGGTGACCGCTATTTGCGAGAAGCATTGGGCCAAGACTGAAACTCCACGTCGCTCTCCTGTCTTGGTCTCTCTGTCTAGAAAAAAAGACTCTGACACCCGAGCACAGTGTTAAAATGAGCTACATTTAGCCCGGACTTGCCCACAGATTCTGGTGTGTGTGATGGAGAGAAAGTGACAGCAATGCCCAGAGGACAACCTGCCCAGTATGGCTAAGAAATTGAGCCAGAGGAAGGATTGTGGGAAATATGCAAATGAGCTTCTGCTGACATCTCCTTCCCATGACCTGTTATAAGGTTCTGGTGGGAGTAATAAACTCCTCTAAGCTGGCTGAAAATAGCTTGCTCCTTCTCAAAGAAATATTAAAAATATACAGTCATCATAAAAAGAACGAAAGAGGTTCGGTGTTTCCTAACCCAAACTATACTGTGGGCCAGCACCTTATCTACATTTTCTGGTACCCCAGCATAAGGGACAAAGCCTTATCTCCAAGGAGAAAAGCAGAGAAGGATGGAAAAGATATCCTCAAACTCTACCCTGTCAATCCTTCAGCCACTGGCTGGGAGACAGGGATTCCAGCTCTGAGCCAGAAAGTGGAGGAATCTGACATCTCAGCCCACAGAAAGATCTGGGCTGAGAGGAGCTTCCTATCTTATTCATATCCTAGCTCTTGCACGTTGCCCCATCCCCAAGCATGATGCCCAGGGAAGGTGGGGGAAGGTGTGGTCAAGCACCAGCTATTTGCAGGCATTATGCTGGTCACTGTGAAGAGATACAAGTTTATCAGAGAGAAGGACATATGTGAATGAAAATATTTCAGAACAACTTCTACTTCCAACTGGTTGTTTCAACCATTAAAAGGACACTTTTAAAAATATAACTTAGTAAGTGTAAGTGTTATTGACTCAGTGCTGACAACACCAGATTTGGGAGAGGCTGGGCCCAAGCAGGAGGCTTTCCGTTTAGGTTCCACAAAGTCTCTCCTGAGGTCTGGCCGCTCTCTCTGTCGCCGAGGCTCTGCCGCTCTGCCTCCGGGACAGTTGGCCAGAGGCAGCCCATCCGAAGGTACGCACTCTCCATCTGCTCTTCCAGAGGTTCCTCCCTCGCTTCCCTGCCTTCTCCACACGCGGGATCTGCCGCCACGAGGCGGGTCTGCAGGGTCTCCACGTTCATCCCCCCTCCACACCGTGGGCGCCCTGACTTGCCTGCGGGGCACCCTCACCCTCAGCACCCGGTCACACGAAGTGACCCCAATGATAAAGGCTAACAGGGCGGAGTGGAAACATTTGGGAGTAGTGGACAGGGAAAAGAAGGGACTGAGGCAAGCCTGCTCTGCGAGATTAAGTTGGGTTTAAATGAGGACGTCGGGTTTCTGGATTCAGAGAAGGCCTGCACTCCGAAAGGAGCTTGCTCTGTTCGATAACCCCTCCTTCAGTTGTGCGGGGCGGGAGGGAGCTGTAAGGACCAGCCCTGGATATGCTGATTCTGCCTCCGAGAATCCCTCCAGCCCCTTCTCCAAGCCTCTGCCTCGGCACCGTGGTGACTTCCTGTCTGCATGGTCAGACCAAGAGCAACCGATGCCCCCCCATATGCACGCGAACGTGCCAGTAACACACGCATACGCTCCCACTGCTCCAGGAGGCAGCAGCTACCCCCGACCTCTGCCAGGATGCAGGGTCTGGGCATCTGGGCAGAGGAGGCCAGCTGGGCGGCCCCGAGGGGCCACAAATGAGCCATGACTGTTGGGGGTGTCACGACAAGGTGAAGCCAAAAGAAAAGTCCCATGCTACCCCTCCCCCCATCTCTATGATCTCCGTGCAATCGAATAGGCTTCCATTCAAGCTTGGGTCCCACGAGGGGTAAGGAGAGGGTTCGGGCAGGAAATACGGACACATCCACAAATTCTAATTCTGATTCTTCCCCCACCTTTCAGTGTGGTCTGGAGTAAGTGGCCCATCGTCTAAGAAATACAGGTTCTTCACAGATAAAGAGTTAAATCACCCTGGACAAGCTGGAAGGAATATGGTCTACAGTACATTGGGTACATGCGGAGTATATGGGTGCAGAGACAAGGGGTCCCTATTAGATACTCACCCAACTTCACGGTGTGAGTCAGTCTACTTTCAAGCAAAGGCACAGTCTCCTTTTATGATCCTAAGCCCCTGATTCTTCTTATTGGGAACCCATCTTCCCAGGCTCTATTCACCCCACTTCCATCCCACTTGAGTTCCAGCAGAATTCCTGGTCACACACCCATCACCCTGGCCTGTCCTGTGACAAAGGCACCAGGAGCCTGAGATCAGGAGCCTGGACAACATACCTCTGACTGCTCTCATTTTTACCACTGGAAATGCTGATGTTCAAATCAGTGGGTGCTGAATAAATCCCAATAAGGCCAGAAAGACAAGAACACAGCCAAGCTTGAAGCGCACCCTGCCCCACAGCTTCCCAGAGCCACAGTGCCTGTACCACAAGCCCCACCACGCTACTCCTCAGCCGCCACTTCGGGCACTTGGCACGTTAGGCAGCTTTCTGTGCCGTGGGCGACACGTAGGAGCTGAAAACGGAATACGCCCAAACGGAAAGGAAATGCGTCTCCCCTGTAAATGCCTTGCCCAGTCTTCTGTTTGCAAAGGGCAAGGTCTGTGGAGGGAAGGGACGGGACTGCACCGTCAACTGAGCCCCTACAAATGGGAAAACCAAGTCCTGAGAGGTTGAGAGACAGGCTCCATTCTCACGGCATGGCTGAAAACAGAACCCAGCAGTATGGAGTCCTCCACATGCTCCTAATTCTTCTTCCAGGCCTGATCCTGAATTTATCAGAGTAAATATTTAGAGGGTTAGCATTCTGCCTGGGTGTTCCAGAGCCGCTCGTGCCCTCCCCTCTCCAGCCACTCCCAAGCTCAGCCACCTGGTACTAAGCTCTCCTCCAGCCGAACCTACTCTGTGGTCAAGTCCACACTTGGCAGGCCTCCTGCCGACCGTCATTTCTGTTGTAGGACAGGAGATAGACAATTAAAAGCTCTGCTTCTCAGGGGACGGGCTTAAGTCTTTCCTGTCAGAAAATCTTCCAGAAGCCTGAGGCCTTTAGGCCTTGGCCCCAGGACCCTGACACGGAATCTTTCCTCACAGCTACACCCAGCCTGGCTCAGCAGCCAGAAAAGCTCGTTGGGAGGGGTGAGCTTCAGTGCGACCAGGCTCACCCCGTCCCTCCCGCATGTACCCCCTCACAAACCCTGAGGGGAACACACAGGTTGCTTCAGACTCAGCCTCATCTTTCGACAGCTCTCCTCAGCACCCAGCTTCTCCCACCCCTGAAACAACAGACAAGAGGCACTGAGTTCTGGTCTCCATTCCAGGCCCTCCATTTTGAGGTGGCTAGGACAAATCCTTTTGGGTCTTTAGACCCCAGTTTACCTCCGCCCCCAAGAAGAACCCTTTGGCTCCGCTCACAGCATCAGATTCAGCACACACAGGGGTGCCCCGTGAACCCACACCACAGAGACCCTGGTTCAAAAGCCGTCCACAACTCTGGGCAAACTGCAAGCCTGACCTCCGATCTGTGATCCTGGGTAAGTCATGTGACCTCTGAGCCTCGGTTACCGCCCAGTCTAGAGTCGCAAGGATCCAACCAGATGACATTACCTGTGGAAGGTGAGAGAAGCCTGAGGTCCTACACACACCCGAGGGAGCTTTGGTTTCTATTCTCTCTCAGGGCTTCCCACTCTGAAGGCGGTGACCCGTCAGTGGGCGTGAAATCAAGCTCAAGAGTCAAGACTTCTTTTTTTTTTAAACAAAACTGGCCAGACTAGACTAAAATATAACAGGAAGCTAGCGTGCACCACACACAGTAAGGGTAACACACACGTGTTTGCTGGGTTCTGATGGAAAATGTATTTCTACTGGTTGCAGTCAAACATTTCAATTAGGTCTTACTTTGAAAACTTCCTTGTGGACGTTCCCACTTGTATAAACTTGCTTCCTGTCCCCAGCAGATTGGGATGGTAAACTCCTTGAGGGTGAGAGCCATGTCTCTGGATTCTCAAGAACTCCAACCCTCCCACCCCCCATCCCCTGCCCCAGGGACCAGGGTGGGCCCCAGATAAAGCCCTTGGCGGCTGGAAAGCATCCACGGAATAGAAAATCAGCATGGAAGGAGAGCAGGAAACCACCACTGACAGTGCCAGTCACTGTGCCAGACAACGTCCCTGGAGGTGCGCGTTAGCACCTCCATTCTACCGATGAGGAAACTAGAGCCCAAAGAGGTGAAGTTGCCCAGGGGGTGGGGGAGCCGGGATTGAGATCTGGGTTTGGACGGTCCATGGCCTCCCCTCTGGACCTCACTGCCTTGATCACTGCCCGGGAGATCCTGCCCAGACCTATCAAATCTTCCAAACATCCTGCATTGGCCAAGACAATTCACCCCACAAAACACACACACACACACACACACACACACACACACACACGCACATGCATGGCAGGAAACACCACCACATCCTTTCCTACCTGCCTTTCTTGGGCTTTCCCAGTCCCATGAGGGAGAGAGGAGAGGGCTGCGCTGGGGGCATCTGGGATTTGTCTTCGTCTTGGTCCCGCCCTTGTCCTTCTCTGCCTCTTTGAGGCTGATTTCCCCCCAGCTCCCCACCTCCTCCCCCAATACCAGCTAACTGGTTACCCGGGCAACCCAGCTGGGAGGCTGCCAGTTACCACGGCAACCCAGCATGGCGGCCAGGCTGCCTTGCTGAGGAAGGTCAGGGGACCAGTCAGGCGACAGAGCCCTGGGATGTTGCTGCAGCACTGGCCTGGGCTGGGGCCTCCGTGCCTGAGGGAATTAAGTTCCTGCTGTCAGGGGACCGCGTCTCAGTCTCCCTGCGGCTGGCTCCCCCAGCTCGGGGTAGCAGCCTCGGGCTTACCTCCCCCCCCTCCCCGCCCAGTTCTGGAGCGGTTCTCAGACTGAGCTCAGCCTAACCCCAGGGGGGACCCCTCAGCGCCTTCCTTTCTGAGCATATCTGGGAGTCAACATGCATGCGACATGTGTGTGTCTGCACGCAGATGTAGTCTCTCCATGAAATACGTCGGTAATAATAAGACAGCTAGTATTTTCTAGTACTTACTATGTGCCAAGCCTGTCCTAGGGGCCTGGTGTGAAGTCTCACCACTGACCCGTACACAAAGGCACGGTCCCCACGTGGCGGACACAGCGGCTGAGAGTCGGAGCAGTGACGGAACTTGCTGCGGGGGGTGCAGGTGTTTACGGCAGAACTCAGCAGTGCAGCTCTGTGGCTCAGCTTCTGAAATTTGTGAGCCCCCCCCCCCCGCCGCTCCTGCCCTTCCCTCACCAGCCCCCCACCAAGGAAACATTTTTAACATTTATTAAAAGATTATTCAGTGTCGGATGTTTTTATTCATATTATTTGATTTCATTCCGTCCTCACCTCTGGGAAGGAGACTTTAGTTCTGGTGAGAAATCCATGAGCTCCAGCTTCAGGCCCCTTCCTCGGGAATCCTTTCTCTCCCGGGAGATTCTACCAGTTTCTTTCTTGGCCACCGACATATGTAGCATATGTCTCTATCACATACAGGACAATTATTTGCTCACACGTCTGCTCCCTTACCAGACTGTGAATTTAAAAATTCATTTTTGCAACCTCATACCTGCCTGGGACATAATGAACATACGGTAAATATTTGCCAAAAGAAAGTGGCCGGGCCAGGATTCTAAGGCCAGTTCATCTGTCAATGTCATGCTCTCTCTACCACATGACCCTGTCTCACTCATGCACTCACTCATTCATTCATTCATTCATTCATTCATTCGAAAAGCAGTTACCCAACAACGGGCATGTGCCTGGCTCTGTGCGAAACATCACAAAGACAAGGACAAATAAGACCATCTCTGGCCTTGCAACAACTCAGTCTAGGGGAATGAGGCGCAAGGCTGAGGAGCACAGGAAATAAACACCTCCCATACACACCATCAAAGGCTTTCTCGTGACTGTCTCCTTGAGCCAAACTCCCTCCCACCCAAAGCCCCATATAACCAACCAACATTTACTGAGTCCCTGCTATGCGCCAGTGCGCTCGAATCAGCCGTGGTTTGGAGGAGAGAGGGCAGGATGAGCAGACAATGGAACCAGGAATTACCGGACAGGCGCCCAGGGACACTGAGACTGTTTGTATCTCACCTCTGATGTGATAAAGCAGTCTCATGGGGCCCGGCTTTACACTCATACCCACTTCCTACCTTCGCTCATGTGAGCCTTGGGGTTGCAGGTGGGGCAGGAATTGTTACTCCCATTTTCGAGATGAGGAAATTGAAGCTCAGAAAGGGAAGAGCAGGGCGCCTGGGTGGCTCAGTGGTTAAGCATCTGCCTTCAGCTCAGGTCATAATCCCAGGGTCCTGGGATCAAGCCCCGCATCGGGCTCCCTGCTCAGCGGGGAGCCTGCTTCTCCCTCTATCCTTCCCCCCTTCTCATGATCTCTCGCTCTCTCACTCTCTCTCTCAAATAAATAAATAAAATCTTTTTTAAAAAAAGAAGAAGAAGGAGAAAAGCACGGGATTAAAAGGAGGAACCCAGGCTCTAGAGCTCACCTGTGACGCTAACAAATCCACATGTCTATCGGCACACTCCCACCCTCCCATCCCACCTCGCCAAAAGTCGGTTTTCCTTCCCCACGACAACCTCTTCAATTCTTCAGCCTGGCAGCCACAGTTTTAGGTGGAGGCAAGCAGGCTTGGATGTCTCTGGATGGCCCAGTGATGCTAATGAGGACCCAGGAACCAAGCAACATCAGAAAAATGACCTCACCACCAGAGGCCGGGATGCATTGAACAGGCTAATTGCAAGTATTAGGCTAATTAAAAGCAAATTGGCCCCTGCAATTATAGACTCAGGTTTTCAGGTAATGATGAGCCAGACGGGGTGGACATGGTGATGTCAGAGCTAAGAAGGGGCCTCACCTCCTCCATGGAGGGGGATCCTAGGCCCTGCAGGGGTAAAGCCTGAGCATCCATGAATGTTTATCAGATCTGCACTGAGGTGCCCAGCCTTATTTCCTGAATTCACACAGTCAGGACCAACCCTTAAGAGAGACTAAATAAATGGGGGAGGAGGATTTGATGGTCACCCTAAATACTATCAACCCTAAACACATTTCTTACCAACTGACCCCTCCTTGTCACATCTATCCAGAGTGGGCCCGGTTCCCGGGAGCCCTCTCTGCGCTTCCCAAAGTAGCGCTAGTTGATCTGATAAACTAATTCTGGGCTTGGTTCTGGTCTGATCTTTGAGTTAAAGCACTGCATTCTGATACACATTGTTTCAATGCACGCATCTAACAATAACTGACATTTGGATAATTATCTGCAGTTTACAAAGCACTTCCATATGTATATATATATTACTCTCCTGGCAATCAACTAGTTAAGTGGCTAGTGATACTAACCCCATTTTTCAGAACAGGAAACAAAAGTGCAAAGAGATTAAGGGACTTGCTACAAATCACACAGCTCTGCTAATTTGGACGAGGGTTTGAATCTATGTCTTCAAGTTCCAGATAGGCCTTCTTTCCACAACCCGCGAGGGCAGCGTACCCACTCAGTCTTATTATTAACACGCAGCCCAGAATTAGTTTATCAGATCAACTAGCGCTACTTTGGGAAGCGCAGAGAGGGCTCCCGGGAAGAGGGCACCCTGTGGATAGATGTGACAAGGAAGGGTCAGTAAGGACACACACAGCGGGGAGGGGGCTCCAGGGCAGAGTCCTGTGTGCAGAAGACACATGAGGAGCCAAATCCCCTTCATCCAGGCACCTGCCAGAAGTCCCCAGAAGTGTGACATTCCAGGGGATCATGTTCTGTACTGGTGGGACCGCACCACGTGCGTGAGGCTCCAGGAAAGCCTGAGAAAGGAATTGGGGCCATTGGAGGAATAGGGGCATTTAGCCCAGGACAGGAGACCTGGGGGGCTTGGAGGGTGGAGATCATGATACCATCTTCAGATCTCTGTGCTTCTCACACACACCAACAACAGTAAAATAAGAGCAAACGCATGTGTCGATCTGCTCAGCGTGATTCTACCTGCTCTGTAGATGAGACCTCGCCTATCTCCACAAGAGGGGCATGAAATAGGTAACTTCATTATCCTCATCTTACAGGTGGAGAAACTGAGGCACGGAGAGATTTAAGTCACTATCAAGGTTGTATCACTGGTAGGTGATAGAGCCCAGATTCAACCCGAATTCCACCCCCCTTCATCCCCCATCCCCCAACCCCCATCACTGCCATCTTGACGACTGCACTAAACCTTAAATCTCACTCCTAATCAAACAAACACATTACAACAATGAAGCGATGGATGAAAGCAATGACAATGTTATAATGTTCAATGCTGATGCTCGTATAAGAAAACATGTTCTTGAACACAACTGCCAGGAATGTAAATTAGTAATTTCCAACAAAGAATTTGGCAAAATATGGCAAAATATTTTAAAACACAGCAATTCCTGTTGGTGGGAATGCAAACTGGGGCAGCCACTCTGGAAAACAGTATGGAAGTTCCTCAAAAAGTTATAAATAGAACTATCCAACCATCCAGCAATGGCACTACTGGGTATTTACCTAAAGAATACAAAAATACTGGGACGCCTGAGTGGCTCAGTCGGTTAAGCGTCTGCCTTCGGCTCAGGTCATGATCCCAGGGTTGTGGGATCGAGTCCCACATCGGGCTCCTTGCTCAGCAAGGAGCCTGCTTCTCCCTCTGCCTGCCTCTGTCTCTCTCTCTCTGATAAATAAATAAAATCTTAAAAAAAAAAAAAAAGAATACAAAAATACTAATTCAAAGGGATACGTGCACTCCTATGTTTAAAGCAGCATTCTCTACAGTAGCCAAGATATGGAAGCAGCCCAAGTGCCCATCCATAGATGAATGAATGGATAAAGAAGAGGTGGTGTGTATATATAATGGAATATTAGTCACAAGAAAGAATGAAGTCTTGCCATCTGTAAGGACATGGATGGAGCTAGAGAATATAATGCTAATGAAATAAGTCAGTCAGAGAAAGACAAATACCATATGATCTCACTTGTATGTGGAAGTTAAGAAACAAATCAAACGAGCAAAGGGGGGGAAAAAGAGAGAGAGAGAGACAAACCAAGAAACAGACTCTTAACTATAGAGAACAAACGGATGGTTACCAGAGGGGAGGTGGGTGGGGGATGGGGGAAACAGGTGGTGGGGATTAAGGAGGGCACTTGTGAGGAGCACCAGGAGATTAAAATAAAAACTTCCAAAAAAATAAAATAAAAAAACACAGCAATTCCATTTCTAGAAATGTAACCTAAGGAAAAAAAATCATTGATATGTGCAAAGATTCAGATATTTATATGTTCATTGCAGCATTGCTTATAAAAGCAAAAAGCTGGAAACAACTAGTTTAACAAGGGGGTCAATTAAATAAATAGAATAGATATATAATGAAACGCTAGGAAGCCACTTATGTAAGTGACAAAAATATATAGGGTCCAAAATGTTAATAGTACATATGTGTATTGTGATAATATAGTTACATGTCCACGCATGGATTCATAAAAACATATATGTATCAACATGGTAAAATTATATACCAAACCTCTGAGACAATTATGGGCAATTTTAATCTTTTCTCTATCTGTTTTTCAGTTTTTTTAAATGGCTATGTATTATTTTTCAACTCAGAATCGTAATTTTTAACGTATATACTCTATCGCATTAATTCTATGTCTTGGGATTTATCCTAAGGAAAGAATCCAAAACACAGAAAAGGCCTTTGCACACAAATGTTCATGTTGTGTTATTTGTAAAAGGAAAATAAGGGTAACAACCTAAATGTCCCAATACAAAACTGGTTACATAAAATACATTACATCCACACATTATTATATGCTATTTTAATATGAAGAAAACCATCTTTATCACCACGGGAAAGAGAGCTGACTGTTTTGTGCCGCTTCAAAGAATCAGAACCAAAGGGCAGGCCTTAGAAGTGGGCAGATTTTGATTCCATATAGAAGAATGTTCTAACCATGGAGCAGGCTGCCTGGTGGGGTAATGAGCTCCCCGTCGCTGGAGGCTGGGGCTCCCAGCAGGGAGGGAACAGAGGGCTCGTCTGGGCTTGGAGGGAGGCTGGACCAGACAGTCTCTGGGGGGCATCGGAAGGTGTGGGTGCTGAGCAGGAGCCCACCTGGACTGATCGACCGCCAAGGGAAGAACCCCACTCAGCCTGCCTCGAGGCCTTTCCGTCTCTGTTCCACATTGATTTCTAAATGTTTCCCAACCAAACCGTTCTTTCCTCTCTAAATGTTGTTTTTTTTTTTTAATTGCTTGGGGACTGGCCTGCTAAAGTCATCTCACTAATAACGCACTGGCTCCCAGACCACCTCAGCCCAGAGCTCAATCCACTGCACCAAACCTCTGGCAGCCAGAACCCCCGGCCCCCGCTGCTCAGCAAGCTCTCCCTGACGCCCAGCAGCAGTCCTCTTCCTCCTGACCCTCCCCTGGGGGACACATGGATCGGGTGCCTGCCAGGTGCCAAGCTCCGTGCCAATGTCTTCGGGGATCCTCGCTCCAGGCCAGCGAGGGGAGCGCTGAGGACCAGGACCTCGCTTCTTCACGCTGGCCTGGGCCCCCTCTCCGCTCAGCTCCCTCTTCCGCGCCCCGAGGCCACAGGCCGGGCCTGGACAGGCCACGATGTCCGCCTGGGAGCCAGGGCTGGGTGCCCCGCTCGCTGACTTCCTCGGTAATTACTTCATTTACACCGAGCAGGAAGAATCCGACTCAATAATCTAGGCAGACACGTTAAAAGTAATTATCTGTGTAATGCGTCCTGCACCGTCACCTTCCTGTGAAGATGGGAAAAAAGCTGAACCCGGCAAAAAAAATTTAAAAAAAAAGCCCCCATTGTCTCGAGCCTGTGCAGCGCCCGCCAGGATTAATTACACACCAGCGCTAACACAGTTATCACCTCGCCACTGATTGGAAAACCAAGGACTTTTAATAATTCATATCTGCAGCCCAGCACTCTGCGCCCTGTGAGCAGATACAGAGAGCTGCCTGTTTTCTGTAAGGTTGCCCAGCGGCGGGGCCAGGAGGCCTGCCCCGGCCCCTCCAGCCGCCCCCACCGGGAGATGGCTCCCAGCCTCGGGCCACTACCCGGTCCTTCCAGGAGCCAGCGCCCGCTGTGCCTCTATGGGACCTCCCTCCCACCTCCTCTCCACCACCGGGATCTGCTCATCTCCTGCCCGAGCTGAAATGCAGCTGCGCCGAGGTGGAAGGCCACAGAAAGCCTCCCTGGCTCCGTGCTCCCCCAGAGGGGCCTGGAAGCCAGGATTTGGGGGGGCTTTGTAAGGGGGGATGCCTACGATCTGGACAAGGCCATCTGGACAGCCGGCTCAGGCTGAGACATGCCCACAGGGCTCCCACCCCCAGGCATTCAGGAGACCCCCCCCCCCCAGGGAGCCAGCCACCCAAACTGCCAGACTGAGGGCAAGGGGTCTATAGGGGTAGGGGAAGAACTGCAAGCTCAGAAGACCCTCTCTGGCTCGGACTCTGACTCCAACTCCATCCCCTCCCACCACCTCCCCCTTTCTGCAGCCCTCCCCACCCCTGCACCCTCGGGCTAGCTCCCTCTGTCCTGCCTCTCCCGTCTCTGGCCTTCCCAGGCTCCAGCCCCCTCTCTTCCCTTCTCTGGCTGGCCTGTGGTCACAAAGAGCCTCTCTCTAGCCTCTTCTCTCTTCTCCCTCTGCCTTCCCATCTAACCCCCTCCCTACCCCCCCCCACCCCTCTCTGCCAACTCCCCCACCTTGCTGCTTTGCCCAGAACCTCACACAATAAGGCTGAGGCTCTGTTAGCTGCAGCCTGACCCCACCATTACGAACCCATCCCCTCAGGCCCCCAGGCCCACGTACCAGGCCTCAGCTCCTCAGGTGCTCCCCACTAAATCTGAGATCCCAGAGATCAGCTGCCCCAAGGAATTCAAGAGCCTCAGTGGCCCTGGGCCCCAACCTCAGACCCATAAAATACACATGCCGTGACCCCTCACCACATTGAGGGAGGTGAGTCCCTGGGGCTGACCCGAGCCTGACCCCTGGACCCCCCTCCATCTCTCCTTCTTGCTGGCCTTCAACTCACTTCTGGCAAGATTAGAGGCAGGGTGGGGCTGGCCTCTTTGCTCTAGCCAGGCTGGGGGGGCCCAGCTAGACCCTAGGAGGCTGGCAGCCCCAAAGCTGGCCTCACCCAAGAGATGCAATTCAAATGTAATAAATTCCAACAACATCAGCCCTTACCGGGGATTCTAGAGGCGGGGGTGGGGGCACAGAGCGGGTTATAATTAGCATTCTCAGCATCCATGATCCCCAAGTAAGGCTGCCAAGAATGAGGGATGGGGAAGGCAGTGGCCCCGCAGTGTCAGCAGCCCGGACTCACACGGCTGCCAGGCCGACCAGAGAGAGCACAGCCTTCCTCCTCCCGCCTCCTCTATACGATGCATCAGGACAGACTCACCGGCTTCAGAGGTGTGAGCCCCGCGGTGAAACGCTAGAACTCTCCGCGCCCCGAGGCACCCCTCCCCCAGCTCCGGCCAGCTGGGGTCCTCCTCCCCCGCCCCTCAGGGCCCCCTTCTGAAGAGCGGGGCTCTGGATCTGATCCGGTCTAATCAGTCATCTCTCCGGCTGGCAGGTCCCTGGCGCGGGGAGAGGATGCTGTTGTGGTGACTGCAGGATCCAGCATCTTTCCCAGGCAGAAGCAGCTGGGCATGCTCCATGGGCTCCCGCGGGGATTTCAGGGCCACGTGACTCTCCCTCCCCAAGCTGTCACTTAGGATCAGGAGTAAATAGTCCCTGGAAAGGTTTAACTCCATCCACACCGGCGACAAGCTGCTAACCACCCATGCTTCCCGCCCAGGAGAGGATGGAGTACTTGGGCACAGCCTTCCTGGCCTTCCACCACCAGGAAGAGCTGCCCCCCACCAAAGGGGATCTGGGGCCACCTTCCTCCATGTAAGCTGCAGTTTGCTGTTCTCCCACTAGAGTGCAGGGAACCAGAAGGTGCCCAGGGGTCTGGCATCATGGGGGCTCAGCACACCTGCCTGTGGGCGCCTTTCGTCTCTGCGGCTCTCCACCCAAGAGACGGGCACATCTCTGGGTGTCAGGAGGGCTTGGTAGGGGCCCTAGCACCTTCACATCCCCTCCCCCAGCACAAGGAATTGCAAAAAATAACGTGTGCAGCTGGTTGGAACCCATGACAAGGTGCCAGGACCTCCTAGGTCTCCAGCCCAAATTGGTCTCCGGTGACCTTGGGCAAGGATATGCCCGCCGAGCCAGGGGGTATCAGTGTTTGTTCAGAGGCAGAAGGGAGGGCTTCGGACAATAGGATTGTAGCCCCATCTTAAGGGATCTCTCTCGCAATCTCTATCTCTCTTTCTCTGGCTCAGTTTCCTTCTCTTGACATTTCTGTGGATGCTGGAACAATAACAGATTCTCTGTGACAATGGGTAAGTGCAAGGGGAAGGCTGAGTTTCATAACCAGGATCAGAAAGATGGAAAGAAGATGGAATATTCCCACTTGAACTTCCGGGCAGGCTCGTGGGGTCTCAGTCCCACCTGCTCCTGAGACCCAGAAGTTGTAGAGCAAACCAGAGGAGCTCGGGGCTCACTTCTGAATACAGAAATAGTTCAAGAAGCAGGAGCTAGATGAAGGGCATCTGCAATGACTCACCGACCTGACTATTATATCTTTTTTGAATATTTATTATTACAACAACTTGATTTCAAAAATGAAGCTTCTCTTCACTCCAATGCACTATTTATCTTTCTCTGTGGGTCTCTTTCAGTGTGATCTGAGTATAAGCATCATTTAACCAATGGGAGTCTTTTTCTTTAAAAAGAAAGGAGCACAAGCTTCCTTTCCAGGGTCCAGGAAGAACCCTGTTAGTGGGGAGGGGGGTCATTACAGGGATCCGATCCACACCCCAGTCCCACACACCCCAGAGAGAGCTCCCACAAGGCCTGTCCTTCCAACCCCAGAGTAGGCCAGGCCAGAGCTGAGAATCTCAGGTTAGAGCAGTATGCACCTGCCTGCAACTCTGGCGGGGAGGGAAATCCCTAAGTCCCTGCCCCACCACTCCCCCAGCCCAGCTGAGATGCTGAGTTCCTCGGCTGTGAGAAAGGCACTCAGCTGAAGGGGCAGAGAAATCCTGGGTACAGGCCTAGTGCCAGGCAGGACCGATTAAGCCCAACCCACCCGCCCTGGCTCTCTAGGACTTGGCAAGTCGGCCCACGGCAGGCAGGGGGAGAGCCGGCTTCCAGCCAAACAAAGATGAGGGGCTCCGGGGGCGTCTCTGGCCTTGAGGAGCCAATAGAGTAAAGCAGGGCTGGGGCCAGAGATTACAGCATCCAGGGGGAGACAGGCAGGGTAGGGAAGGGGATGAGGACCCCAGTCCCCAACCCCCACAATCCTCGGGCAGCTGAAAAAGGCAGGAGACGGACAGAAGGGCCTGCTGGGAGGGTTTCCTCTCTGGCAGACAGAGGGCAAGGGCTGCAGACAGATCCTCTGAGTTGGCCCTGCGGATGGATGCCTCTGGGCGATCTGGGCGGCCCTGGGGGCGTGAGAGACCAGAGGTAGGACGGCTGTTGGAGCAGTGCCTTTGTTTTGGGGAGCCGGGTGAGGGAGACATTGCAGCAGGAGGGTCTTAGAGTTCCAGCAAGGGTGGGTAAAGAGAAGCAGAGAAAAGAAACTTCCTTCACCAAACATACATTCTCTCTCTTGCGAGCCCAGCAGAGGAGAAGCAAGACTTTTGTGACACTCAGGTGGAGAGGGCGTGAGGAGGAGGCGTGAGGGAAGAAAGCACCCTTAGAATCCATGCTCTCGGGGCTCAAAGGGGAAAGTCCAAAACTCTGAGTCACAACCAGTCTCTAAACACCCGGGCCACCCTGCCTTTTGAATGTCATCACAGTCCAGGCGGCCATGAAACTGATGGACTTGTTGCCCCTCAGACATGTCTTACCCATTCCTCACCCCGGCCATGTCCACACCCCCCGCCCTCTGTCAGAGTGAACCAACTGGGGAGAGAAAAGGGAGCCCCCTGTGGTGAGCTATCTTTGAGGGCCTACTGAGTTCCGACCCCAGCTCTACCCCTTACCAACCGAGCGACTTGGAACAAGTTATTTGGCTGTTGGGCCTCAGTTTATTGCATCTGCAAAATGGGGTTTCCTTCCCCTGAGCCTCATTCCTTGGAGACAGAATTGGCAAACTCAGCAGCCGGCTGCTTTAGCAGGAAGCAGGGGAGGAGCCAGGGGCCAGAGAAAATCAGGAATGGGTGTAACGTACCCAGATCTCTAAGCGTCTGAAAGAAGTCTACCAGACCCACAGTGGATGAGATGTGGCGGAGGATGGTGGAGATGGCCCTGGAGCGGCCGCGGGTCACCCCTGAGCAAAGGCTTCGAGGCCTTCCTGGGGCCGATCCTGTGTGCTTTGGCGCCCTCTACTGGATCGATGTGGTACACGCACACAGGCTTGCCGCGGTTTCCCCCACATTTTAACCCGGCTTTTTCTCTTCTCTCTGCACCACCTGCCTGTAAGAGACACCCTAAAAACCGCAGGCATGCTTGAGCCATGACATCGTGGGCATCATGAGAATCACCTCCCAAACACCGTGAGGGGAAGGCCTTCCCGACACACGGTGATCATATTCGTCTGATCCTGGGCAAGTGTCAACGTTGGCTCATTGAAATTTGAGAAGGGAAAAGAAATAGCTTCTCCAGTTGTCTGTGTATCTGACTTTTATTGTTAGCTCTCGGGATCCACGTCCGGGGTCCTCAGAGTTTCTAACTCACCCACCAACCCAATGTCACAAGCCTTTGTAGGGAATGGATCATGTAGGGAACCGTGAAAATGAGTGGGCCAGAGTCCTTCCTTCCTTCCCTCCCTCCCTTCCTCATGCAGTCAGGGTTTCTGGAACAATCCACCCCCCGCCCCATTCTGAGCACAGCACCAAGGCAGCTGTGGCGTTAAGCTAGGCGCCCAGGCTGCGAAATCAGGCAGACATGGGGCTGAGTCCCAGCTTCGCTTCCTACAAGCTTCATGACACTGAACACATTTTTTTACTCAGTTTTAAGTCTCAGTTTTCTCCTGCCTTGTTAAAACAGTCAGGGATGACACAGCAGCTCCCTCATAATGCTGTGGTGGGGACCGAGTGAGACCATGTAGTGAAGCTCAGCTCTCGGAGAGGCCCCTGCCGCTCCGGACGCATGGGGCAGCCACCGAGTCTGGGAACAGACGTGAAAGCATAATAGCTTGTTGACATTTCGTTGCAATACGTCATGAAATGATATTGTCTATGTTTCCAGACTTTACGGCCACCCTATGTCTCCCCTGCCCTGGATGAGTTTTCAAACTAGACCCCTAGTTCTCCAACTGGGGTGGCTGGACGAGCGGCATCAACATCCCCTGCGGGCCTGCTAGTAATGCACATTCTCAGACCTTCTGAACCAGGAACTCTAGGGATGGGGCCAAACGATCTGTTTTAACAAGCCCTCCAGGTGATTTCAGTGCACCCTCAAGTCTGTGAACCACCAATCTAGGGAAAATGACACACATGTAAACAATCACAATACAGGTGGGCTTCCCTAAAGGCGTGATGTCATGGGCAGAGTTTTAAAGGAAAAGCAAGTGTTCACAGGTGGACACAAGCCCTGTGAGAGCAGAGATTAGCACTTGCAAAGGCTGGGAGGCACAGAAGGGAGGTGTGTGTTGAGGGAACCACAAATGATCTGGTCTGGCAAACTGGGGAGTATGGGAGGTGAAGCTAGAGAAAGAAGGCAGGAAGCCAGATTATGAAGGCCTTTCAAGTGCCTGAGTAAGGAATTCAGATTTTTTCCTGTAACTGATGGGAAGCACAAAAGGTTTTTAATGCAGAATGATGTGACCAGATTTGCATTGTAGAGAACAAGCATTCTGGCAGCAGTCTGGCCTGGAGGCAGGGAGATCAGTTGGGAAGCTGCTAGAATGATCCAGGTGAGAGCCCATGTGGGCAGGAACTCAGGCTGCGGCCATGGGGTGAGATATTTCGGAGGAGAACCGACAGGCAATGGGGCGCCAGCCTGTATCTGAGGGTTCTGCTCTGGTGGCACTTCTGAGAAAGATGGAATCGGTGTTGGTGAGGAAGAGGGGACGAGTTCAGGACCGGGCACACGGAGCCAGGGCAGCTCAGGATGCTCCAGGCTGGCAGCTGGAACAGGAGTCAGCCATGCCTCTGTTGTTTATCCCCCAACATCTCCCATTATTTATTCCAGCAAATATCTTAGATTCCTATCATGCGCCAGCAAGGTTCTAGGACATGGTGGAACACGAAATAGCCAGAATCTGCTCTCAGCACTGACGTGGCAGTGGGGGGACACCAGCAATAAATAAGCAAATACAGAAACAGCAAACTTCTGGCTACCTGGCAGGTGGTATGAAGAAAAGTAAGAGGGTCTGGGGGTGCCAGGCTGGCTCAGTGGAGCATGAGACTCTTGATCTCTGGGTTGTGAGTTTGAGCTCCACACTGGGCATAGAATTTACTTAAAAAAAAAAAAGTAAGAGGGTCTAAGGAGGAGCAGAGTGGGGCAGGGAATGGGGTATCAGGAAGGGTCACTCTGACAAGGTAACACTTGAGCTAAATGATACATAGGTGCCAGATACACAAAAACAGGAGGAAAGTGCTCCCAGGCAGAAGGAACAGCACATGCAAAGGTCCTGAGGTAAGAATGAATTTGGCACAATGGAGGGAAAGAAAGATGAAAATCGCCATAGCCGGCCAGTTACGGGAGAGGAGGTCAGAGAGGGTCAGGGCCAGGCTACAGCAGGCGGCATGTGTTCAGGGCCAGAGGAGAGGGGGTAATACAGGTGCAAGTACCTAGTAGATGGTCTCACGCACCAGATGCACATAAGGAGTATGCAGATGGTATCATCAAGGAGAAAAGAGGAAATAAATCTTAACTGCAGCAAGGATTTCGGTTCAATTTCAGGGAAAGCTCAGGCCATAGGCGTCATGTCATATCTGAACAATCTCCAAAGCAGAGAATTTGTCCATTGTGTTTAACAGGGGCGCCTGGGTGGCTCAATCGGTTAAGTGTCTGTCTTGGGCGAGTCCCGCATCGGGCTCCCTGCTCAGTGGGGAGCCTGCTTCTCCTTCTCCCTCTGTCCCTCCCTCTGCTTGTGCTCTCTCTCTCTTTCTGTCGAATAAAGAAATAAAACCTTTAAAAAAAAAAAAGAATATGGTTAACAGCCAAGCTGGCGTAAGTGCTGGCTGGTCTCAAGGCAGGGGATGGAAGGATGAGCTCTCCTGACGGAGGAAAAGATTTGCAAGGAGAGCAGGAGGGGAAAGAGGTGAGGAGGGCCCTCCGTCCGTGGCTGGGCCGGGGATTCCTCCGGCGGTGCCCGCTCCCCAGCTGTCTGCACAGCCACGCTCTCCCAGCCTGTAGACTCCGAGGCCGGACCAGGCACAGGCCTGTGCACGCCGAGCCTCGCCCGTGGGAACTAAGCCAGGACCCAGCCTGCCTGGGAGATGGAGAGAGCCGGGCCGATGCCGAGGGCAATGAGTCCGGTCGGGTGGACGTGGACCACCCCAGCCCGAAGAGTTACCTTCTGCTTCCAAGGTCACCTCCGGGACACCTTCCCCAGGTGCGCAGTCAGCTGCTGAGAGCACCAGCTACCCCGGCCCACGGAGCAGCGTGATCAACCTCCAGAGAAAAACAGAGCACCGCACACACGCCTGCCACCTCCAGGATCACACATGCCCCAGCCAGGAGAGCAGGAGAGATGGGGTGGGCCTGGCCACCTCCCGGCCTACCTGTCTGTGCACCCTCGCTAACACCTTCCCTCCACCTGGCTCCACTTCCAGCCCCTTTGGCCATCCTGGTGCTCGGGCTCCTTCCTCTGAGCCTTTGTCCCACGTGGGTCTAAAGCAGCCTCTTTCCTTTATTTGCTGAGCTATATCCCCCCCCCTTTTCCACCCAGCCCAACACTCCCCTCACCCACTCCAACCCGGAAAACTTCCCATGACCGACAACGGCTCTCCCAGACCAGCAGAAACACACACCCAGCTTTCTCTGCCACGTTCAGAAGCCTGGAGGCCTCCTGGCCATTCACAGACCACCCCCCAAGGCCTTCAGTGCCCGAGCAGACCCTCTAAGCACCTGCCTCCCAATGCAGCCATCACGGACAAGGACAACAGTAGGCCCAACAGTCAGACCAGAAAGAAACTGCATCTTACTCACTTGATGAAATACACAGCTCCTTCCTGGGTAGAATCCAACTCCCAGCCCTTGGGCAATCCTGTGAGGAAGCAAAATCACATCAGGACTCTCTCTTCTCAGCCCCACAAACCCGATTTGCACACAGGAGGGATGGGGCGGGGAGAACTAGGAAAAATTCACAGACAAGCCAACAGTGCTCAAGCCAACCATGTCACCTTTTTGGTCCATTATTCCTATCCGTCTGATTCCAGCAAATAATAAGAGCGATGGCAGTGAATGGGACGCCCCCTGTCTGTGAGCAGCGAAGTCACCAAGTGGATCATTGCCTTGCACAGTTTGCTCATTCATTGGACGAGCTTTTCTTGAGCGTCTCCTCTGGGCCAGGCCCTGCGCCAGCCCCGGGGATGGTTGCCCGGGCAGGGCGCTCAGGGTCATCCCACAGCCCCCTCCCCTCACATCACAGAAGCACAAGGGGGAGCCAAGGTGGGTCACTGGCCCCAGGCCTCACCGGGGATCAGACCAGGACTCAAGCCTGCAAACCCCAGCCCAAATTATCACCTCTAGCTTCTGCTGCTTCCAGATAAGATGCTGAGGACTTAGGAAATCAGTCCAGGGAAAATGGAGAGACTTTAAAAAGAATTTTTTTTAATTGACGTATAATTGACACATGACATTATATTAGTCTCAGGTGTACAGGGTAATGATTTGTTATTTGGATACATTGAGAAATGATCACCACAAGGCTAGTTACCGTCCATCACCATACATAGTGACAATTTTTTTTCTGGTGATGAGAACTTTTAGGATTTACTCTTTTGGCAACTTTCAAGTATGCGCCTTCAGTATTATTGACTACGGTCACCGTGCTGTACGTTATATATCTATTTATTTTATAATTGGAAGTTTGTACCTCTTGACCTCCTCCACCCATTTGGCTCCCCATCAGCTCCCCTCTCCTCCAGGAACCACCATTCGGCTCCATTATTGATGAGTTTGGTTGGGTTTGTTCATTTGCTTTGCTGTTTAGATTCCACATAAACGTGAAATCCTATGGTATTTGTCTTTCTTGTTTCACCTAGCACAGTTTTCTCCAGGTCCATCCTTGCCGTCACAAATGGCAAGATTTCATTCTTTTTTATGGCTGAGTAGTATTCCATCGGATACATCTACCACATCTTTACCCATTCCTTCATCAGTGGACACTCAGGTTGTTCCCATGTCATGACTATTGTCAATAATGCTACAATGAACAGGGGTGCATATATCTCTTTGAATTATTGTTCTTGCTGTCTTAGAATAAATACCTAGCAGGGGAATTGCTGGGTCATAGGGCAGTTCTGTTTTATTTTCTGAGGAGCCTCCACACTGTTCTCCACATTGGCTGTCCCAGTTTGCATTCCCACCAACAGTGCAAGGGAGTTCCTCTTTCTGCCCCTCCTCGCCAACGCTTGTTATTTCTAGTCTTTTTGATAAGAGCTATTCTAACAGCTGTGCTGTAATATATCATTTGGTTTTGACTGCACTTTCCTGATGATTAGTGATGTTAAGCATCTTTTTTATGTGCCTATTGGCCACCTATATGTCTTCTTTGGAAAGATGTCTATTCAGGTCTTCTGCCCCCTTTTTGATCAGATAGTTTTTTATTTTGGGTTTTTTGTTTGTTTGCTTTTTGGTGTTTTTTTGTTTTTTGTTTTATTGAGCTGTAGGAGTTCTTTATATATTTTGGATAGGAACCCCTTGTCAGATATATGATTTGCAAATATTTTCTCCCATTCTGTAGGTTGCCTTTTCATTTTGTTGATGGTTTCCTTTGCTGTGCAGAAACTTTTTAGTTTCATGCAGTCCCACTTGTTTATTTTTGCTTTTGTTGCCGTTGCTTTTAGAGTCAGATCCAAAAAATCATCACTGAGACCAATGTCAAGGAGTTTATTGCCTGTGTTTTCTTCTAGGAATTTTACGGTTTCAGGTCTTACATTCAAATCTTTAATCCATTTTGAGTTAATTTTTGTGTATGACGTACAATAGTGGTCTAGTTCCATTCTTTCGCATGTAGCTGTCCAATCTTCCCAACACCATTTAAAGAGACTGTCCTTTCTCCATTGCATATTCTTGCCTCATTTGTCATAAACTAATTGACCATATATGCTTAGGTTTATTTCTGGGAGTCCTTGAAATAAATACCATTTGATCATGGTAAATGGTCCTATTAATGTATTGTTGAATTCAGTTTGCTAATATTTTGTTGAGAATTTTTGCGTCTATGTTCATCAGGAATATTGGCCCGTCATTTTCATTTTTCATGGTGTCTTTGTCTGGATTTGTTATCAGGGTAATGCTGGCCTTGTAAAATGAATTTGGAAGCAATCCCTCCTCTTCAATTTCTTAGAAGAGTTTGAGAAAGATAGGTATTAAATCTTTGAATGTTTGGTAGAATTTACCAATGAAGCCATCTGGTCCTGGGTTTTTGTTGGGAGGTTTTTGATTACTGATTTAATCTTCTTACCAGTAATCACTGTATTCACATTTACTATTTCTTCGTGATTCAGTCTTAGAAGATGGCACGTTTGTAGAAATTAAGCCATTCCTTCTAGGTTGTGTAATTTGTTAGCATATAATTGTTCATTATATGTCTTACGATCCTTTGTATTTCTGTGGTGTCGGTTGTAACTTCTCTTTTATTTCTGAATTTATTTATTTGAGCCCTCTTTTTCTTGGTGAGTCTAGCTAAAGGTTTATCAATGTTGTTTATCTTTTCAAATAACCAGCTCTGAGTTCATCTTTTCTATTGTTTTTCCAGTCTTTCCAGTCTCCGTTTCATTGATTTCCACTCTGAGCTTTGTTATTTCCTTCCCTTCTGCTAACTTTGGGCTTCGTTTGTTATTCTTTCTTCAGTTCCTTTAGGTGTAAAGTTGGATTGGTTATTTGAGATTTTCTTGTTTCTTGAGGTAGGTCCGTATTGCTATGAACTTTCCTCTTGGAGCTGTTTTTTGCTGCACTACATAGATTTTGCTATGTCGTATTTCTGTTTTCATTTGTCTCAAGGTATTTTTTTCATTTCTCCTTTGATTTCTTTGTTGACCTATTGGTTGGTCGGTAACACATTGTTTAGTCTCCAAATATTTATGATTTTTCCAGTGTTCTTCTTGTAACTGATTTTTAGTTTCATACCATTGTGGTCAGAAAAGACATTGACATTATTTCAATCTTCTTAAATGTACTGAGACTTGTTTTGTGTCTTAACATATGATCACCCCTGGAGCGTGTTCCATGTGCACTGGAGAAGAGTGTGTATCCTGCTAGTTTGAGGTGGAATATTGGGTATATACCTATCAAGTTCATTTGGTCTGATTTAAGTCCTATGTTTCCTTATTGATTTTCTGTCTGACTGCTCTATAAAAACATTTTTTAATAGCACCCCTGAAAAAAATTATCCATGGAAATGCTCAGAGTGGAGAATTGCAGACTCACAGAGTGAGCAAGAACTGAACAGCTGAGGGAGCTGACCACAGCTCAGAGGTGCCGGGGCAATCCCTACAGGCGACGGCAGCCCCTGCTGGGCAGCTCCAGAGAGGCTGAGCACCTGTCTCCGAAGAGTGCTCTGCTGGGTACCATTTTGTCCTACCCATCCTCCCCCCAAAAAATCCTGCCTCCCTGGCAAACAGGATTCCTCCACCCCGAAGCAGACGGGGAGTCTTCTGAGAAACCCAAGTGAAACCCCTGTCAGAGGTGGGGACCGGCAGGGCACTGGTAGAGATCATTGCTTTCGGGCGAGCAAGAGCCCTGCGGCTGACATATTGCAAAACGGGTGTGGCTTCTCTTGACAATCACCGCTACCTTTCTGGTGAGGCTGAACATCTGCCTTGTGTGTGAGGTTTTATAAAACACGGCTATTCGCTCTTGGTCTGAACCTCGCCCACCCCATCGTCAGCTGCCTCAGGGCACAAGCCGCTGCCGAGCACAGCCTGGGTTCTACAGAGTGGCGGGCGCAGCTGCTAGCACTCATTTTACTCACCCCTATTTCCATGTTGCTGTTGATGGTGACGCTACTCTTCAGTGCGGCAGGAAAGCCAACGAGCCCAGCTCCCCTCTCAGGACCTGGTCCATAGAAATTATAACACCTGCTGCCACTTAATGCGTCCTTCCTCTAAGCTACACATTTTACCACTGTTAGCACATTTAATTTGCACAATAACAGTATATAATAGGCATCAGCTTGAACACTTTTATCGATGAGGAAACTTGAGGCCCAGAGAGGTTAATCAACTTGCTTAAGGTCACACAGGAAGCGTCTGGGCTGGGATGTGAGTCTGGTCTCCTGCTTCCAAAGCTGACATTCTATCTTCTGTGCTGCTCCATAAATGCTATTTGTTCCCCTCCGTCCCTGGGGGAGGACGTTCCCATTCAGAAGGGCATGGGTTGGCAGTCTCCCCAAGTAGAGGGATCCCCATTGGGTCAGAATCATAAATAATCCTGCCATTGTGATGTGCTTGGGAAAGAGGCCAGCGTGGATTATGTCCCCTGCCTTTTCCAGCAACTTCCCTCCACACTGCCCTCTCCGCCCGGGCAACACCAAGAGTGCTTATATTCCTGTCCAGGCGGAGTGCCCGCGGAGACAGCTGCCCTCCCGGCAAGCTTCAGGGGCACCTTAACCCCTTCCCAGCCTTGGACAACCACTTGGCTGAAGCCCCAAATAAAATAATTGGCATGAAGGCTTTTATTCATCTTCTAATCCTCCCTAGAGTCATAGTGAGATAGATGGAATTCGATTTTAAACACTGACAGCAGCAAAAACTCCAACCCAGAAGAAGAATGCAGCCCGGCCTTGGGGTCCGGAGGCCCTGCTTCATGTCAAAAATAACAATAATGACAACAGCAACAGCAGTCTCCTCCACCGATGGGGATTCTCTCGGGTAGCCTTTGTTAGACTCTTCGGAGGTTCATCATCCTCTCCCTATCTTACAAATGAAGAAGCCAAGTCCTGGACGATTTCAACCACTTGCTCAAGACCACACTAACAGAAAGCAGAGCCAAGATTTGAGCTCAGGGCTCTCTGCCTCTAGCACTTAGGGTTTAACCCCAACACAGCTCCGCTTATTAGCTGAGTGGCCTTGAGCCAGGTACTTCCTCTCTGCTCTTTAATTTTCCTACCTTTAAAAGGAGTTGACTCCAGGGTCCCTGAAGTCCCTTCCAGCTCTAACAACACAATGATTCCAGCCCAGAGTCTAAAAAAAAGGAGGCTCTGGGCAGGCCAACACCTTAACTCAATGTGTCCAGCAGCACCAGCCGTACTCCATGAAATGGCCAAAACTCCTAGAACCACGTCTGGTATGCAGTCAGGGAAAGGGCTGGAAGGCCAGGGAGGGCAGGTCAGTGGCAGCATTCTGAAGAAGATGATCGCATGTCCACTTGAAGCACCCTAGCCCTTCTCCTTCTTGGTGTCTCTGCCTCCCCAGTTTAGACTGAAATCTTGCCTGTGCATGTCCCCACTTTGCCATTGGTCTGGGAGGTTTTTAAGCGCTAGCGATGGAGTCTTCTCCACAGTAAGCAATCAATGTGGGCCCTGACTCCTTTTCTTTCATGTTCTCCCCAATGTGAAGGAATTCCTATTAGCCATGTGGAGCTATTTAAGTTTAAATTCATTAAAATTTTAAATTCAGTTCCTCAACCACACTAATCACGTGTCAATTGCTCAGCAGCTACACGTGGTTAATGGTGACTCCATTGGGCAGCATAGAGAGAGAACATTTCCATCATGGCATGTAGTTCTATGGTACAGGACCAGGAGCTGGGGTTCTGTCTAGGTCAGGAGCTCTGAAGGTGGACTTCAGGTGGGATTTTCTGATTGGGCAAGAGGATGAGAGAGAAGTCAAATCAGCATCCTCCATGGTCTGTCCCACATATTAACTGGAGAGCTAGAAACTTGGAAAACCTCAAGCTGAGTATCAACCCTCCTGCACCCTCCCCCAGATGGTGGTCCAAATGCTAAGCTCAATCCATCCATGGAGAAAAGAAAAAGTCAGAAGAAAAGTCAGGGCAGGGGATGTGTAATGCTGCCTCAAGCCACCACTTCATCCTCGACTGCAAAAGCAGGGACAGCCGAGCTCCTTACCTGGGCTGGAGGAGTGTCCACTCTGGATGGCAGATTCCGTGCCAGGGTGCACCCAGCTGGTTGACTTTTCCTCATCACTACAGAAGACCAATAAGAAAGTGTCAGATACAAGAAGGCCTCCCTGAGTAGGACACCCCTCTCCAAATTCACATCAACACTGATTCACATTCATGAAGCATTGACTGAGCAGACGCTGAGGATTCAGTAATGAATAATATCTGACCCTGACCTCAAAGAATTTATAACCCACCGGGGAAACAGACATAGAAAAAGGTAGTTGCAATATGATAGGATAGGAAGTATACCCTATCCCTATTATAGCTACGTGTAGAGAGCATTATCCCACCACCGGGGAGGGAGTGCTAACCTGGATGAAATTAAGGAAGAGGGACAGCATGAAGACTTCACTAAGGAGGTAGCATTTGAGGTGATTGGTGAAGTCTCTGGGGGGAACAGGGAAGGTCCTTAACTGGCAGCCTCTCAATGGATATGAAAAGAGGAGGCTGGGTCCCTGGGTGTCTACAATGCTAAACAGTTTCATTTACAACAGTCCCTCACGTTAGGAATTTTACAGATGATGAATCTGAGGTTCAGAGGTTAAGTAACTTGCCCCAAATCATACAATCAATAAGTGATGAAGCCACGATTCTAATATCTTACTTCCAGCAAAGTGGGCTCCCTACCACTGCAGATCCTCTGGGTCTGGATCGGAAGGCAGATGAATCCATCAACATTTCTCAATCCCCCCCTCAACCAAGTGATACTGAGGTTTCCAGAGCCAGGTGGGACCCAGCATTAAGCGCCTGACTTTCTTTCTTTTTTTTTTTTTTAAGATTTTTTTTTTTTTTTTTGACAGAGAGAGAGACAGCGAGAGCAGGAACACAAGCAGGGGGAGTGGGAGAGGGAGAAGCAGGCTCTCCGCAGAGTAGGGAGCCCGATGCGGGGCTCGATCCCAGGACCCTGGGATCATGACCTGAGCCGAAGGCAGATGCTTAACGACTGAGCCACCCAGGCGCCCCGAAGCACCTGACTTTCTCGGCCAAATCAGGTACGTGGAGGAGAGGACTCTCAGATCGCCTGTATCATCCAGGCTTTGGGGTGGGGCCGTTGGGCCCAGGACAGGACTCCACTCACTGCTTTCAAAGTATCATTAATACTGTAGTTAATATAATAAACCCCACTAAGAATGCTTCCACTAAAGTAACATATACAATACTGCACATACTTAGTGTACAATTCAAAGTTTTGACATATGTATGTACCTGTGAAACTATCACCAAAATCAAGATGTGACCCTCCCAATTTTTCTCCGTGCCCCCTTGTAATTCCTCCCCCCAGCAACAACTGATCTGCTTCCTATCACTATAGATCAGTTTGCATGTTCTCGAGTTTCTAGAACTTTATATAAATGGAATGATGCAAGCTAGATTTTTTTCTGACTTCTTTCTTTCTTCTTCTTTTCTTCCTCCTTCCTTCCTTTCTTTCCTCTTTCTCTCTCTTTCCTCTAAGTTTGGACACCTACTACGTACAGGAGGGCATTCCCCAGCTGACCCAGCCCTCTGAAGAGGAGAGAAGAAACAGAGTCACTGTTCTCGTGCCCCCAGGGCACTCAGGGATGCCCTGTGATGTGGGCTTTGGTCCTGGGAGGTCGTGGGAGAGGAAGCCCAGGGAGGGCAAAGTCAGCCAGCGCTAAATTGTTAAGTGTGCGGGGAAACCCATGATGCCCTTACACCTCCTCCTCAGCCACCCTGAGACCCGCGGGCCCCGACCCCTCTTCTCCTCTCACCGTTGCTCCCTCAAACCGCATGACTACCCCCACCCCTCCTGGATATCATGGACCATCCCAGGGTCGCAGAGGTGGACACAACCCATCACACCCTCAACTTCCTCCCCCTGTTCTTCTGCCGCTCTCCCCTTGTCAGCCCCTGGCCCAGAACGATGTAGTCCCGGGCTATCTCCACCCCGGCTTTGGGCTGACAGGGAACCATAAAACTGGGATGACCCATGTCACTGCAAACCCACAGCCCCCATGCTTAGCTGGGCCCTAAGTGCCCCCTGCAATCTTCTTCAGGGTCCCCAGCCAGTTGCCATTTGCTGAGAGTTCCAAAGCTTCCCCACCAGCCTCAAGTCCCTCCCCTGCCTCTCCTTCCCTCCCCCGTCCCCATCCTCAATGGACAATCTTTATCGCTTACTTCAAGAAAACACAGAAACCATCAGGTAGGAGCTTCCTCACTACGGCCAACCAGCACCTCCCAAATGGACCCATATCCCCACCTTCATACCTGCCTCTGCACTAGGGAGAAAGTGGCCTTCCCCCAGTTAAGAGTAATCCTCTGCCTGGGTTACAGTCCCCATCATCTCCTGTCTTTTCTAGAACCTTCTATTGAACATCACAGGCTCATATCTTCAACTTCTGTCTCAGGTCATCATCCCTTTAAGCCCACCCTGGTCTGTGTCTTCCAGTCTGAACCCCTGCCTCCCTCCCAATGCCACCTCCCCTTCCAGCTTCCTCTTGGGCTCCTCTTCTTTCATCATCCTTCTTGGAAACCAGTCTCTTCAAGCTGTCCCCACTTCCTGGTCTCCCTCTCACCTATCCTCTGCAATCTGGTGTCTGTCCTCAGCCCTCCCCTGAAATCACTTTTCCTAGAGGTCGTTAAAGAGCTCCCTAGTTCCTAAATCCAAAGGATGCTCTCCAGTCTTCAGCTCACTTGGCCTTTCCATATTGACCATTCCTTCCTCCTAACAGCCCTCTCCCCTGCCTTCTAGGGCAACGCCCTTCCTTGGCCCTAGGGCTACCCATCCTGAGATCCTTGGTCTCTCCTCCTCTATCCCTTCTTTCAATGCTGGTGCTGCCTGGGTAGCCCTGTCTTCTTGGTCACATACTTCTGGATGGTTCCATCCCTATGCAGTGACTCCCAGGACTCCCTCTCCAGCCCAGGCCACTCTCTTTAACTTCTGTCCTGTACGTCCAGTTGCCTGTCAGACATTACCTCCTGCCCATCCCATGGGGACCTCAAATTCAATACTTCCCCCTGAAAGTGCACTCCCCCTAAAAACCTGTTCCTCGTCCCATACTCCTGATCTGTCAAACTCTAGTTAAAATCTCTGAGATTCGTCTTCGATTTTTCCTTTTCCCTCTCTTCCCCAACTTTCAGGCAGTAAATGAACAGCCTCAGTTCTACTCCTACAGACTTCTATCTCCCCTCCCTCTATCCTCACTGCTAAAATCCAACCCATCAGCTGTCTCCTGGACTTCGGCCGTTGCTCCATATGCCAAGTCTCTCCCCCTGTCTCCCTGTTCAGCCCTCAAATCATCACCTGTCCGCCCAGCTGCTGGAGGGATCCTTCCAAAGCCCAGGTCTAAGTGTGTCAATCCTCTTTGAAAAATCTCCTCTGGATTCCCATCACCTGCAGGACCACGTTCAAACCCCGTAGCCAAACACACGAGGCCTCCCCAAAGGTGCTCCTCCCGCTGTCCTGCCCCCACTTCTGCAGCACCCAGCAGCCCCCACTCCATCTCCACTGACCCCTGCAGAGTGTTCTAGACAACCTGTGCCCCAGCACCCACCGGCCCCCGCCTTCCCACAGTCCTCTGCTTCAGGGCCCCTTTCTCCCTGGTCCTCTGCTCCAGAATCAGCTCAAATGTCTCCTCCTCCGGAAGGCCCTCCCTCCACTCCCCAGAGAATGCTAGTTCTTTCTTCCTTGTGTCCCTAGACCATCATGCAAATACCTCTAGAAGATATCCTCTTATTTCCTAAGTATTTACCTGCATTTTCTCCCTACCACCTTCAAGGAAAATCCTGTCTCTTACTGGGTTTTTCTCTCTAATGCCGAGCGCTGTGGCCCACACATGGTGGCTACTCAGATGTTCGTGGCGGAGAAAGAGAAGCTGGAAGGCCAGCAAGAGTTTGGGAAGGAAGATGAGAAGAGGCAAATTAACCGCCTGGGCCGGGGAGCTTGCGGAAATGCACAGCGAAGGCCCCACCCCAGGTGGGACTCGCCATCTCTGGAGGTGGGGCTCAGGAATCAGCCTTTTCTCAAAAATTCCTTGGGTGATTTTTAGGGACTCCAAAGTCTCCAACCACTGACCAAAGGGACTGCAGTTTTCATACCAGTGAAGTTCTGTCATTTAAGAATCTGACCCAGGGTCAAGAACTTTTGTGGAGTTCATTTCTAAGATAATCTAATTACAGCATCAATTATGATCACGGCGATGATAATTACAGAAGAAGGGCCTAAAACAAGTGTGGAAGCTGAGAAGCACCGGAGACAAGCCGCCGGCTGCCTGGGCTCCTTACAAAGGCAGTTCCGGGCAGGGGGAAGGCAGGGCACTAAAGTCAGCGGGTCCTGGGCTCAGTCTGAGCTCTGATTAGCAAGTGGTTTTATCTCAGACAAGTACTCTCCATCTCTGTAGACCTCGCCTCCCCATCTGAGAAGTGAGGGGGTTGCAGCCAAGGTTCCTTTCAGCTCTAATGTTCTGTGAGTGGCTATCTTGAGAAAGAAAAAAAAAACCATCATGTGTGGGTAACAGTTCAGAATGCTGTGCTTCTAGACTTGCTGTATTATCGGGAGATTTCTATCCTGGCAAAGAACGACTATAGTAGGAGCGGGCCAAAATAGCACCAGCGGGGCCACTCTGTTATAATGAGATTATGCCAGAGCCATTTTGGTTTATGAAATTAATATAACGGCACTAATATATTACTGAGAGCAGCAACGGCTTCCTCTCTTTAAAGAATACCAAATGCACTGTGGGCGTCTTCTCCTTCCCCTTGACCACAGCCCCATAAAGAAGCAGGACAGAGAGGGGCTGCCCGCCTGGGAACACTGAGTCCTGGGGTGAGGGCAGGGTCTCCCGGTGTGATGTCACTTAGCCAAGTGTTCTCGCTGGAAAATCTGGGGTGGGAGCAAGAGAAGGAACGTCCCCCTGGCCCTTTCTGTGGCCGGAGCTGAAAGGAAAGATGGCCTTCCTCCTCTGGGCAGCCACTGGCCCCCTGGGACTGGGGGGGGAGGACCCCCCGCCCGGGAAAGGCCCGCACCTGCCCTGCCGCACCCTGCCTTTCCAGAGGAGGGCAGGCCCAGCCTAGGCTGGACTTTGACCCATTGAGGAAAAGGCGGGAGACACATTCAAACCGGCATGGTGATAAACTTATTAGTCACGCGTGCTTCCAGCCAGCTTCCCCCTACCGCTCAGCCTGCCCCCAGCCCTGCCACCTTCCAAGCTGGACAACTCGAAAGAAAAAATAAAATGGCAAAACGAGAGAGACCAACGTACTTGATGAAGAAGACTCTCCCCCCGCGGTCAACTCCGTAGGTCCACCGGCCGGGCAAGTCCAGCCAGTCAATCTCATCGGCCATCTCGGCGTCCAGAAGCCCCTCTCGCTCCGGGCCCTCTGGGGCGCGCAGGGTTGGGGGGGCTTCCTGCCCAGCGGCCCCCACTGTCCGCCCTCCCGCAGGCGGCGGGGGGTGGGGGGTAGAGGGGAGGGGAGGGGTCCCTGCCGGGCGCCCGCCTCTCACTGAAGGCGGCGCGCCGCCAGCCGGGCGGCGGGGAGCAGGGGAGACTTAACCCCGGCCGGGCCGGGCCGGGCTCCCGCTCCAGCCGCCGCCTCCCCGCCCGGAGCCCGCTTCGGACGCCTGCTCAACTTAACGCCGGGCAATCTGCGCGCCGGGGGGTTCCGACGCTCCCTCGCCGACTGCCGGCCGCCGCGCCGAGCGCTGCCCCTCCCGCCCGCAGCCGCCCGCGGAGCAGGTTGCTGTGCGCGAGCGAGGGGTGTCGCCTCTCGCTCCCGGCTGCGAACCTGCACTTGAACCGCCGGCCGGCCGAGGGGAGGCGGGGCCGCGCCGCCGCCGCCGCCGCCGAAGGTAATTCACAGCCAGGAGGAGGATCCGCGGCCGCCCCGGCGGGTCCCCAAGCCCAGGCGCCCGGCGCGGAGAACCAGTTTGGCCGAAAGAGCTTTGAATCACGGACCGAGGGGACGTGTCCAGCCGCCGAACGGAGAAGGGCGAGTGGTCAAACCTGGTTCTACTTGGCGGGAGGTTAGTAGAGGAACAAAGGTCAGATGCCGGGAAGGGTGGCACGCACGGGTGTGGGTAGAAAGGGGCCCTGGCTGTCAGCCTCATTAGTCAAGCTAGCTCTTACTTTTGTTTCTGAGCACTTCCTCCAAGAAGCCTGCCATGACTAAGGAGAATCAGAGTGAGACCTTAGAACACACTCAGTAACCAACAGCTTTTATGTCCCTTTCCCCTAACTTGCACCAGAAAAGGAAAAGGGAAGGGGGGAAAAAAACAAAAAGAGGAGGGAATGTGTTCTGTGCACAGAATGCAGGTTGTAAGCATTCAAACCCGGCATATCAAAAATGGTATTGCTTGAGCCCATAGTTGTGTCTCCGTCCGCCTCAAAGCTGGAGTTCGGTGAGCTTTCCCGGCTTACCCGGGACCTGCTCCTGGGGCTCCCATTAGGTGCACACCGCTCGGATCCATGTGTTAGACCCAAGGGAATCATTAGACAAATGAGAGACACCTGCCTTTAGAGGCCGCGGTGTGTTGCATGGAGCTGGCTGGTATGTGTTGAGTGAGCATACTTACTGCGAGCATTCTAAGGGATTTGATCCCTGTTCCCCCTAGGAAATTGTGTCTGCCCATGCATCACCTCCTCCAGGAAGCCATGCTTGCTTGACTCCACCCCAGACAGATTTGTGTATCCATCCTCTAGGTGTCATGATGCCTTATTAATAATCCTATAGTGGAACTTATCACACTGTAATGCAATCCTTGACTTACTCATCTGTCTCTTTCCTTGGGCTGTGTGCTCCTCAAGGCAGGAGCTCATCTTATGCATCTTTATAGCCCTAGCACCAACCTGGGACACCTAATTCATGTTTGATGAATGACTGATGCTGTCATAGCTGGGAACGACTATCTTTTTTTTAAAGATTTTATTTATTTATTTATTTATTTATTTATTTATTTAGAGAAAGAGAGGAACAGGGAGATGGGAGGGGGATAGACTCCCAAGCACGCTCCCCCCTGAGTGTGGGGCTGCTCACAGGCTCACGACCCTGAGATCCCGACCTGAGTCAAAACCAAGAGTCAGTCACTAAACCAACAGAGCCACCCACCATCCTGTACTTTTGGGCCTTACTTAGGGGTCTGCTGAATTATAGCCATCAGCCACACCGAGGTGTGTGTAGGGAGTGTTTTCTGGAAAAAGAGACAGTGAGCCTTCCCAGGTATCCCGGTGCTCAAACTGGAGGACATAATGTGTATACAGCTGCTAGATAATGAAGCTAAAAGATGCCTCAGGGAACATCTAGTCCAATCCTTGTGTTAAATATGGGAAACAGAGAAGCTAAGATGAGAAGAGGCTGATTAAGGTCACCGAGCAAGTGGGGGCAGAGAAGGATCTGCCCACCAATGTCCAGGCCAGAACTCTTGCCATTACATCATCTTGTCTCCAACTCTGGGAATTCACTCTGCCGACGTATGCAAGTTGATTCCTGGATGCCAGGTGGAAGCTGAGCCCATTCTACAGACGCAGAAGAGTAGCAGAAACCCGTAACACCCAGCTATTTCCTCCCCTCTCAAAGCCTATGGGCTTCTAGCCGAGAAAGCTGCATTAGACAGCAAAGCAGAGCTGCACCTGAGAAGCATAGGTGGGGATCTGTGCCCCTGAGTTCCTGAGTTGGGGAGCCTGGGAGGATCAGGGATCAGACTCCCCTCCAACTCCAGTCCCCTGTCTTGTGAAACACCTGTAAGACTCGTCCTGCCGATAAAGCACAGAGCCACCTACCAGCCCCTGTGATATCGAAGGATCTGAACCACCAGAATTACTGCCAAGATGCCCCCAGGGAAAATACCAGCAGCCAGTGCACTCCCAGTCCAACCTGAGCAACCAGTAAGGGCAGCTGCTTGGGCCGAATGTGGGTGGAAACAGGGGTGAAATGACATATATCTGAAAACATGTATTCTTCCACTGCCTTCCTTGAGGTGTAGGGGTTCCTGTTGATTTCTTCACAAGATTTTTGCATTATTTATCTCTAATCCAGCCTGGGGTTCCTTGGAACCTTTACCTAGACAAGAAAAGGCTGGTGGTTGAGATTTTGAATTTTTTTTTACTCATTTGAAATGAGAAATCAGTTTTGAAAATACTTTTCCAATTATGGTGTATTCTCACCAGTGACTTTTTACATTCAAGATCTTGTTTTCAGCTACGATCAGTATTAATACTGCTAAGAAAGACATTTTAGGGGCGCCTGGGTGGCTCAGTCCGTTAAGCATCTGACTTCAGCTCAGGTCATGATCTCCGGGTCCTGGGATCGAGCCCCGCATCCAGCTCCCTGCTCCGCGGAGAGTTGGCTTCTCACTCCCCCTTTGCCCCTCCCCTGCTCCTGCTCTCTCTCTCTAATAAATAAAATCTAAAAAAAAGAAAAGACATTTTATCAAAGGAGCTAAAAAATAATGCAGAAAAGGAGTAGAAAGCGCAAATAAAAACAGCCATTGTTTCAACAGTTACCTGTTGAAGCGGGCAGGAGGGTTGATATGTTGAAATAAAAACCTTGCATGCTTTGTGGTCCGGTTAAAAATTTAGTTATTTGTTTTCCCCTGCAGCAAATTTTATTTCACTTCTTTAAAAGGCAACAAAGCACATGGAGAAAATACATCAGTAATATTTAGAAATGATTCTGATTCTCTCATCCATTTTGAGGCCTTAGTCACTTACATATTCCTATGTTTCTGGCTTAGTACGGGTGGTGGGTTGAGAAACAGCCCCCCAAAAGCGGTCCATGTCAAATCTCTGGAACCTATGAATGTGACCTTATTTGGAAACAAGGTCTTTGCAGATGTAATTAAGTTAAAGATCTTGAGACGGGGAGATTATCCTGATTACTCGGGTGGGCCCTTAAATTCAGTGACAAGTGTCCTCAGTAAGAGGCAAGGGGAGCTTTGAAGCAGACAGGGTGGGGGGCAGTGTGACCACAGAGACAGAGATTGAGGTGATACAGCCGCTAGAAGCTGGAAGAGGCAAAGAAGGAATCTTCCCTAGAGCCTCCAGAGGGAGTGTGGCCCAGGTGTTGACCTGGATTTTGGACTTCCGGCCTCCAGAACTCTGAGAGAATAGATTTGGGTTGTTTTAAGCTGCCCCGACTGTGGTGATTTGTTACAGTGGCTAGGGGAAATTAATACATACCTGTAAGAAAATCATCGCTTAATGAGACCTGAAATATACGTCAATTATTTTTACTTGTCCAGTATCTAATCCCTTTTGTTCTGTTAATAGCCCCCTGAGTTTCCTTCTGACATCCTCCCCTCTGCTACTCTCTGCCCGTGTGGGTTGGATGGGCTGGCCTCACCCCTACCGCAGCTCCGTTGGGGGTGAGGGGGGTGGTGCTATGACACAGAGGTGGCTAATCTGACCCTCTGTTTCCCTGGCCCTAGTGATCGGTTCAGGAGGGGACACATGACTCCGACCAAATCAATGAGATTTATTTTTTAAGAAGACCCCAGAGTTGGGGCACCTGGGTGGCTCAGTCGTTAGGTGTCTGCCTTCGGCTCAGGTCGTGATCCCAGGGTCCTGGGATCGAGCCCCACATCAGGCTCCCTGCTCGGCAGGAAGCCTGCTTCTCCCTCTCCCACTCCCCCTGCTTGTGTTCCCTCTCTCGCTGTGTCTCTCTCTGTCAAATAAATAAATAAAATCTTTAAAAAAAAAAAAAAAGAAGACCCCAGAGTTCTTAGATAGAAGCTCTTTTTCTCTTGGCTTTGAAGCTGACAGTTGTCACTTTCGTGCTCCTGAGATCCTCGTGCGGAAGGGGCTGCTGAAAGGGAATCCAGTACCGGAGAAAGTGGAGCCCGACATGAAGAGAGCCCGGGGCCTCCTTCCATCCCATGAGCCCTGGGACCCGGCTTGCCAGAGGAGGCTCCACCCCTGGGATTTCAGCTTGTAGGTGCCCTTAGTGGCTTCGGCCAGTTTGAATTGGGTTTCTGCCTGTGACCAACACAAAGGTCACAGTGTCTTGTGCTTCTGTTCCTTTGGTGTAAACAATGTTTCTTTGGGAAAGCCAATGAGATAACCAGCTGCATTTTTAGTGATGCAAGAACAAGAATGCTTCTCTTCCAAGAAAACCACAATTTCAGATCAAGAAAAGATCTTAGTGATCATCTCATCCGAAGCTTACATCTTCCCCCTGGAGGACACTGGAAAACTCAGAAGAACCCAGAGTTGGGGCAATTCCGCAGCAGAATTGGGACCATAACTCCGGTCTCCTGAAAACCTGATCAGCAGAAAGCTAGATTTCAAGATTGACTTAACCACGTCAACATATTTGGCTAAGAGACTTACATAGTTACAAGATTACACCAGATTCCTCTGCTCTATAATTCAAGAATAACAACAATAGTAATTTTTATTGAGTGCTGGTGTCTCATAGTTAATGTTCACCTGCAGGCTAGGTCATCTGCCCCTGCTGACTTTCTTACAGGGACTAGGAAGCAAGGGAAAAGACAAGGGCCATCTCAGCTGGGATTCGATACGTGTGTGTAAATATGCAAAAGCCTAGACAAACCAGTTGCTTAATTTGTGCTTCTAGAAGGGCTTGGGAGGGGAGGTTTTTACGATGAAAACTGCTGTATTAGCACTGGTACCCAGAAGACTGCAGGACCCTGAGGTTTCCCTACAGCCGACTGAGTTCAATTATAGTTATTCCACAGATATTTGGTACCTTCTGTGGGCCAGAGGATTCAGGAATTTTAAAACAAAGCCCCTGCTCTCATAGAATTTATGTTTAATAGATATATAGTCTCAGGCAATGTTGAGTCTATGGAGGACAACTGAGAGAGTAAAGGAGACAGGAATGTAGAGATGCTGCCGCCTGACGTTCCATTTATTCCATGTATAGGCTGCACAGAAAGGTCTCGCTGAGAAGAACGACATTCGAACAAAGACTTGGAAGAATTGAGAGAACCAACCATGTGGCTATTGGGAGAACGTGTTCCAGGCAGAGGAAATAGGTGCAAAGGCCCTGAGGCAGAAACATCCTTGGAACATTTGAGAAACAAGGAGGCCAGTGTAGCTGAAGCAGAGTGAATGAGGACTAGGAGATGAAGGAGGCCACATCATTCAAGGAACTTCGTAAGGAACTTTGCTGTTATTCTCCATGAGCTGGAGGACTAGCGGAGGGCTGCCTGGAGGGGTGCCATGATCTTCATGGTTTAACATTTTTTAGAGGATCATTCTGGCTGCTGTCTGGAACAGGGTTGAAGCAGAGTCCAGGTAGGAGGCTACTGCAATAATCCAAGCAAGACATGGGGGTAGCTTAGTTCATGGTGTTGGGGGGTTAGAAGCAGTGAGAAAGGGTGAGATTCTCGGTATCTGTTGAAGATAGAGCTGAGGGATTTGCTGGTAGATGAGGCTGTAAACAGGCTGTGAGAGGAAGGGAGGAATCAGGGTGACTCGGAGGTATTTGGCCGGAGCGATTGGAAGAAGGAGTTGCTGTTGACTGAGCCGGGAGTAGGCTGCAGGAGGAGCAGGGGTGGGGGTGGGGGAGAATGGGGAAACACAAGTTCAGTTCCAAGCATGTTAAGCTGGAGATGCCTCTGAGATACCCAAGTGGGGATGCCAGGGAGGTGACTGGCTATCTAAGATGGGAGTCTGTCTCAGGAGTAGACATACACATTTGGTATTTTTCAGGGATTGGATGGTAGTAAAGCCACAAGGCAGGTCGAGGTCACAAAGGAAGTGAGTGTAGGTAGGGAGGAGGCGGAGATCAAGGGCTGAGAACTGAGGCACTCCAACTCTTAAAGGTCGAGTTCATGAGAAGGAATCTGCGAAGGCACCTGAGCAACGTGAGACTAGTGAGGTCGGAGAACAAGAGGGAGTGGTGTCCCGGAAGTGAGCCCTGAGTGTGTTCACATCCCTCACAGGAAGGAATGTGCGGATGGTGCTAGTGTTCTAGAAGGGCTGAGGTTAGGGTGGGTTCTGTCTGAGCAGGAAGCGACTTGCACTCCCGTGTGGAGGGGTGGGGAGACAGCTCAGGTTATTTTTAAGTTGGTCTGACAACGGGCCTGGGAAGATGATCGTTTGGCTAATGAGCCCTTGCTCACGGGTGAGAAGTGCGCCTGAAATGTGCCCCCTTCAGCTCCATCTGAAAGGCTCTACTCTGGCTTCTCCTGGGAAGGACGCCAGCCCAAGATGGCTGGCTGATTTCTCCTGCCAGGACTGCGTCGTGGAGCAGAGCACTGGCCCTGGCAGCTCCCCAGAGGGGGAGAGGAGGGCTGAGCCTGTCAGTCCTCTGCTCAAGGCAAGACACTGGGGCCAGGTGGAGCCAGCAAGATGGGCCCAGAGTCCACCTGCTGATATTTCTTCTCTGGGTCCCATCTCGAATCCATAGCTCAGGCAAGGCTCTTGTGATGACGTTAATGTCTGACCTCAGGTTTTTCTAGAAAATGGCAGCTGGTGCTGACTTGGGCATTTCCTGGAACTAACACAGCACTTTGGCTCAGTTTAGTTCAATAAATGCATAAGGCACCATTATGCTTCTATCTCCATGTAAAACGGCTCCGGCCCTCAGCCAACCGGTTTCTTCCCCTCGTCTCTGCCACCACCAACCTGCTGGTCACGGCTCAACACTCGTCAGAGACCTTGGCTCTTGGTTCAGCCTCTTCCTTGCCATGCCTCGTCCCCCTCTCATGCCGTGTGATTTTGGTGCCAACGTGAATTAACTACCCAATGTCCTAACCCACCATACCTTAATATCCTCGTCTCCAGGGGCAGTCACCTCTACTCCATTAAGTTCCTCACACCCAAGGCCATGCTTTAAACGGTCTGACCACTCAGATTTACTCCAACTTGGAAAACATAAACTCGAATATCCCACTTTCTGATTGGCTCCTTCCAACACCCTCCTTCCTCTCTTCCCTTCCCATCTGTTCCTTGCTTTCCTACAGTATCCGTGCCTTCTCTGATTTCCTCCTCATCTATCCACGAAAGCCTTGGTCCACTTCCTGTGCCACTCAGCCCAAACTCACAGGCGGTCACAGCATCCCGCCACTTGTCCTCAACCATATCCACGCTGCAGAACTACCCTCCGGATTCACTTGTCCACCTTCGCTGCTCTCAGGCCCAGGAAAGCATCACCCCATGCCACTGGAGGAAGGAAACAGGTCGCTGCCCCTGTCATTCACTCTCCACCTTCCTCTTGCTGCATCTGCATCCAGTCTCGCTGCCAGCGTTATTGTAACAGACCCCATCATCATTCCAGGGGAAAACAAAGGCAGTCAGAAAGACACAGCCTTGACTGGACCACGTTAGTTCAGTCTCCCTAGGCCCACTGGTGCAACCCCCCCTGTGTTTCCGCCCATCGGGCTCTCTTTCCTCCTGTCCAAAGCTCCACCTTCCATGTATTCGCACCTTACAAGCACCCATCCCTCACCAGCTCCTCAGCTTCCTCCCTCAATGATCCCCTCTCCCCTGTATTTTTAGTTTTCCCTCTCTTCTGGTTTTTTCCCTCAAGCATGTATACACACACACACACACATGCACGCACTCATGCACGCTCGCATGCACATACACAAGTGCACTCAGTAAACCCCATGCCCACCCCCAGCTACCATATCCCCACTCTTCTTCCTTCCACTTCTCCCAGTGCCCAATTCCGTGCCTCCCAGTTACTTGCAGTCTGGTTTCTGTCTCCACAACTCCTTGAAAATGGCTAAAACTGAGGTGCCTGGGTGGCTGAGTCATTAAGCGTCTGCCTTCGGCTCAGGTCATGATCCCAGGGTCCTGGGATCGAGCCCTGCATCGGGCTCCCTGCTCCATGGGAGGCCTGCTTCTCCTTCTCCCACTCCCCCTGCTTGTGTTCCCTCTCTCACTGTGTCTCTCTGTGTCAAATAAATAAAACCTTTAAAAAAAAAGAAAGAAAGAAAGAAAGAAAAGGGCTAAAACTAGTCTGGCAAAGATAAGCACTTACTTCCGGGCTGTGAAGCCCAACAGACACTTTGGGCTCTCATCTTGGGTAATGCATTTGGGGCTCCAGCCCTCCCTCCTCCCTGCCCTGGGCACCACCATCTGTTTCTGCACTCTCTGCCCCAGCCATCCCGAAACCCCTACTGTTCCCTGTGCCTATGTGCCCGGGGGCCTCCTCCACCTGCAGAACCCTTCTCTGTCTGCTCTTGTCTTCCACTCTCCTGCAAGGCGTAGCCCAGAGAGGAGCCCCCTGCACTTGCCCAGCGTCCTGTGCTGGTCATCCCTGTATGGCAATGGACGTTCCTGTCGCCCTACTTCTTGGGAGCGCAGACTTCCTTCCTCCCTCCCTCCCTCCCTCCCTCCCTCCCTCCCTTCTTTCCTTCCTTCCCTGTTTTTATGTTACTCACTCTGTGCTCATCAGGACAGGTGCCCTCCTTAAGCCCCATCACCTATTTTACCTACCTCCTCCCCCCTCCTCTGGTAACCACCAGTTTGTTCTCTATAGTTAAGAGTCTGTTTCTTGGTTTCTCTCTCTCTCTCTCTCTCTCTCTCTTTTTTTTCAGGAACTGTCTTTTAAATCCACTTTTTTGTCTTCATTTTACTCAGCACTGTTTGGCCACTCCCACTTTCATGAAGCTCTTTTTTTCCTCTAGGCCTTCATGACACCACATTCTCCTGGTTTACCTCCCACTTCACTAGCTACTCCTTCCTAATCTCTTGGGTAACTGCTTCTCCTCTGCTTAACCTCAAAATGTTGGAGAATCCAAACTTCACCCTTAACCTGGTTCTGTACTCTACCTACACACTCTCCCTAGGTGATCTCCCCCATTGTGTTAAATTCCATCTACATGCTGCTGGCTCCCAGATTTCTATCTGAGTCTGACCTCTCCGTTGGGCTTCAGATACGTATATCCAGTTGTCTACTCCTCCACATGGATGTTTAATAAGTATCTCAAACTTAATGTGGTCAAAATAGAACTCTTGATTTACAGTTCCAAATCTGTTCTCCTGGAGTGTTCTTTATTTCAGTATATGGCACAATCAATAATCACCCCATTGCTTGGTCCAAAAACCTAGGAGTAGTGTGACCACCTTTCCTGGTTTGCCTGGGACTTATCCTTGTTTTAACCCTGAAAACCCTATTCCAGGAAACTCCTCAGTCTCAGGAAAGCCAAGATGGTTGGTCATCTCACCTAGGAGTCACCCAAGATTTCCTCCATTTCCTCACATTCTACGTCTAATCGACTGGATCTCCATCCAGATATACCCTCTTTCCTCCTCCACTGCCACCTGGTCCAAGCCTCCATCATGTTCCACCTAGACCATTCAATACCCTCTTCATCTGGTCTCTCTCCTTCCTTACCTGGCCCACTCATTTTTCACACACTAGCCAGAGGATCTTTACAAAGAGAAAATATGATTATAGTACCACACACTTACCAGTTCAAACACTCCAATTACACTTAGAATAAACCCAAATTTCCTTCCTCTGTAAGCTCTACATGATCTGGCCCTTGCTTCCCATCCACTATCATCTCCTAGTTCACTCCCCCTTCTTCCCATCCCTCCCTTCCCCCCATCACCTCATGACTCACTCCCTCCTACCATTCAGGTATGAGGTCAAAGTTAGCCTCATGACTATGTCCAGAGTCATTCCCCAAGTTTCTCCCTATCGGATCTTTCTCTTCCATTATCTTCAAGGCTTATATCACCACCTGACACTATCTTGTTCCATTTTTTTGTTTGTGTGTATCAACTCCCCCATCTAAGACGTAAGCTTGAGAGTAGAGACTTTGCCAGTCTTGTTCACATCTGTGTTCTCAGCTCTTGGCTCAGCACACAGTAAGTACTCAGTAAATCTTTGCTGAATAAAAGAATATTCAGCCATAGTACAGGGTCTCTCACTTTGCTCATAAAGGATATTGAATGGACAAATATTAATGAGAGTCAACCAAGCTCTGGCTAGGCACTGGGCCCACTTTCATAAGTAAGTTATGATTTTTTTAGGAGTTTATGGTTTACTGAGAGATACATAAATCAAGCTTTTAAACTAAGTAGTCATAACAGTTATGAGTATGCTGGGGAGTAAGAAATGTCATAACCTTTTCTTTTCCTTTTATTTTTTTTTAACTAAGTTTTATACCCAATGTGGGGCTTGAACTAATGACCCTGAGATCAAGAGTTGCATGAGATCTGAGATCAAGAATTGCATGCTCAACTGACTGAGCCAAACAGACACCCCATAATCTTTTATTTTCTTAAATAAAATGTGATTTGCTCTGGGTCTTCATCCCACTAGGGTGGCAGAAAATTTGATCTCAATCACTACTGAGGCACTCCCCCAACCTCTAGAGTCATAAGGAGCTTCCGGGAGTCCAAAAGATCTAGGAAGGACCCTTTAATCTTCTGTCCACTCTGGCCACCTCCTATAATGCTCCTGGCTCAAGCCGTCACAGTTCCTTGAAGAGTCAGCTGATTCTTGGCCAAGCTTGTACTTGGGGGAAAGTTTGGATAGGGCGGTTGAGTGGAGGTTTTGTGGGAACAAAATGCTGATCCAAGCCACTCATAAGACCTCTCGAAACCCCCATGCTATTTTCTGCTCAGGGAAATCGTTCCAAACCTGCTTTTGGTCTATGAATTCCATCTCTCTTTACCTAAGCCCTTCCTTTCTTTCCCTCCTCCACTGGAACTACCCTACAAAATCTCCCTTAGATGGCTCACCTGGCTGCTTCCTGCAGATGGAGAAGATGCTAAAAATGGTCAGTTATCCATGTAAAGCAGAGTTCTTACATCTCCCCCCCCAATATACTCCTCTTTCAGAGTTCCCTAGCTCAATTAATAACATCACCCTCCTCTGTCACCAAAGACAGTAAAGCTGACACATCGTTACTTCATACCTATACTTGTACAAGAACATTCTGCTTGACCCATTCTTGTTTCTCCTCAGTTCAATCCATCCACCAAATGACCTGAGAGGTAATCCAAAAGAACCAGTTTGACCATGTCACTGCTTTGCTGGCTTGTCTCATGTAGAATGAAATGGACCAAATTTTAGCATGACCTTCAAAGTACTCTATCATTTAGAGTAAAAACTTTATCCTCCACTACATTTCTCCATCCCAAACAACCCATACCCTGCTTGACTCGCCTATTAGCCATTCCCCCAACATGCATTCTATATTCTTCCATTTTTACATTTTCTCTAAAGCTATTCTTCCTACTTGAAATGTCCTTTGCCTCCCTATCCTTTAACTGCTCCCTTTCCCCAACACTTACCCAGTTAAGAGTACTCTTTTTTCCGAACTCTAACCCTATTTCCATCTCATCTATGAAGATTTCCTGAAAGGAGTGAAACAGGGACTCTGGAGCCAGGCTGGGTGTAACTGCCCGTTCTCTGTTATTCTTCCTAGCTGTGTAATCTTGGGTAGGTTAAGATGCTTCAGATTCTTCTTCTGTAAATTGGGAGATACATAAAATAGATCACATAATTCACGGCGGAAAGAAGGAAATGGACTACAAATCGGGAATTAGTGGACTAGAACACAAAACACAGCAAAATAATAGAGAAAAATCAATGAAACCAAAAGCTGGTTCTTTGTAAAGATCAATAAAACTGATAAACCTCCAGCCAGACTGATAGGGGAAAAAAAAAAAGAGAGAGAGAGAGAAGACATAAAATACAAACACTAGGAATGAAAAAAAAGGAATCACCAATCCTACTGGCAAGGCAAGGGTGTTTGCTCTCACCATTTCTGTTCAACAATGTACTAAACATCCTAGCCAGTACAGTAATGCAAGAAAAAAGAAATAAAAGGATACAGATTGGAAAGAGAGGCAAACTTTTTATTTATTCTAAGATATAATTATCAATGTGTAAAATCTTAAGGTCACAGGATACAGGATCAATATACAAAAATAAATTGTATTTCCATATATTAAATGCTGCCAAGAATTGGACATTGAATTAAAAAAAGGTACAATCTACAATAGCATCAAAAAAAGAAATATTTAGGGATAAAGGTAAAAAAATATGTACAAGATCAGTATTTTGAAAAATACACAACACCGCTGAGAAAAATTTCAAAAGATCCAAATAAATGGAGGGATATACTGTGTTTATGGATCAAATGCAAATTGCAAATTTATACCAAGTAAGATTACCACTATAAATCCACTAGAATAGCAAAACTTCTAAAGACTTAGAATATCAAGTGGTAGGAAGGATGTGGGGCCATTGCTACCAAGTGGTACAGCCACTGTGGAAAACTGGAAGTGGTTTCCTTATAAAGTTAAACATATACTTACCATATGACCCAGCAAGCTCACTCCTACATTTAGCCAAAAAGGACTGAAAATGTGTGTCCACAGAAACACTTGTATGCAAATGTTCATAGCAGCTTTAGTCATGGTAGCCACAAACTGTAAACAAACCAACTGTCCACCTAAGAGTGAATGAATGAATAAATTGTGGTATAATCGTACAATGTGATACTACCCAGCAGTTTAAAGGGTGGATGACCGATATAACCAACACCAGAAATGAATTTCAAAAGTATGACACTAGATTAAACAAGCCAGACACGAAAGGGTACATAACTGTATGTAAAATGCCATTTTTATAAATCTCTAGAAAAGGTAAAATAGTGAATAAAAAGCAGATCATTAGCTGCGAAAAGCTGCAGGTTGGTTGAATACAAGAGTATGAGGGAGGGGCACCTGGCTGGCTCAGTCGGTAGAGCATGCAGCTCTTGATCTCGGTGTCTTGAGTTCAAGCCCCATGTTGCATGTAGACCTTACTTTAAAAAAAAAAAAAGAGCAGGAGGGAACTTTTTTGGGGTAATGGAAATGCTCTATATTTACCCAATGAGGAAGTGCCTTTCATGACACTGATCAAGTTCCCATGAACCTCATGCTGCTTCTTGAAAGATTTGTAATGAAGATATGACATCAACTGATTTAAAACCGTAGTTTTAAAGTCACCACTAGTAATATTAGCTTCTCAAAAACATCTCAAGTAGTATAAATAAGCATAACGTATACATTGAAAATAGAGCTTTCCACACATTTAATTGCTTTTTTGAAACACATGAATCAATACATTACTTAACTGTGTGTGTTGGCCGGGAGCCTATCCACTGGGAGAAGGCGGCTATGGAAATTGTCACTTGAGTTAAAGCAAAGTATATTGTGCACCTAAGACATTCTGGTTACTATGCTGAGGACCCTCCCAGCAAAGAGATGGACAGTCTGTAGGAAGAAATGGAAGCGCAAACAGTTACAACTCAGTGTGACATGAACAGTGAGAGAAAGGGGGACAGGGGCCCGTAACACTGAAAACAACGTAATGAACTCCGTGAGGATACACAGATGAAGTCATCATCAGGGACGCCTTTGGGGGGAGATGAAACCTGATCAAGGAAGGTAAATATTCCCAATGGACCCTGAAGGGGTCTACGCCAAATGGGAGGCATAAGAAGGGACCCCTGCTGAACATAACTTGTCATCCCCCTTGAAATGACCTGGGAAATTAACTGCAAGAACATGCACCTGCTTCAGCCTTTGACTTCCCAGCAGGACTTCTCTTCTGTAAATCAATCCATCTCTTAGGCAGTGCTGGGCCACACCCCCAGGCCAGTCAAGCTGTGACTCACAGCAGGTTGTCTTGGGGAAGGTCATCGCTGTTCAGAGGCGGGTGTCTAAAAAAAATGGGGCAATCGGAAGTCAACAAAACAAAAAAACTCCTCTGTAAATTCCTGAAGGTACAACCCCCCCCCCGCCGCAAAACCCCCAAAAACAAAACATCTCCTCCACTCGCTACTTAGTCAAATCCAGCAGAAACACAAGGCAGGAAGAGCACCACTGTAATACAGCTGAAAGGTGGCCCAGCCACTGCAGGCCGAGAAAACTGTACGCAAACACACACTGGCCTTCCATCTGCACACCGGAAGTGTATGTGCTGGGGGCAGCCCCTCGGGGCCAATACCAACTTACCAAAGAACAGTCCTGGGTAGCCACCTGGCCTTGGCTGCTAGCTCTAAGAGGGAAACAGAGAACAGCATGAGACCCCGGCCCAGCAGTTCTTTAGGCTCTTTTCCTCCTTCCAAGCCCGTCCCATGTACAACTCCGTAATGAGACATGGTGACTCTCCATGCCTCGAGCAATGTGGCACCCTGTCTCTCCGCTCCCTGAGAATGACTGCCCTGGTTCACAGGAATGCAATAGGAAGCAGAATGCTGAGCAGATAGTTAAGGGAGATGAAGCCCTAACTGGAAAAACCCCGATCCAGAAAACCCAGCAAATAGCCGTACATCAGCCTCTTAGATTTCACCCCTGATCTCCTAATTATCCTCCCTCCTTGGAGAGCAGGAACCATCAATTCACGTGTTTGTGTTCAACTACAAATCGTGGTTCTCCCTTAAGGAACAGTTACCACAAAAAGGTGGAGTCACAACGGGCAGGCCTGGCATGGGCAGGGCAAGGCAGTTCTCCAGCTTGTTTATACACCCAGGGAACGACCTCCAAGGGAGCAACACCCATCACATTAGTAATCACGGGGATCCGTCAGGCACTTCGAGATGGTAACGCCATCTAGTGGAATCAACAGAGCATCTCTAGCAACCCACAGCCGGTCTTTGGCCACAAATGAACCTGCTGGTGTTGTGGGAAGAATACTTTGGTATTATTAATACAGAATACTAATTCTGGAAAAGGAAGGTCTCAGCTGATTTGCTCACATATGAAATTCATGCACCTTATTAATGACACTCAAATTAACTGATGCGGTATCCCTAGCCAGGTTGAAATTTGTAATTACATTCTACAAATTTAGAGCTTACTGCAACTTCTCTGGAAGGCCTTTTCAGTTCCGTGATTCAACATCAGCTATGATCGTGGCGTGTTTGTTTCTAATCAGACATGGCTGTGTTGATGTAATCTCAGTAAAGGCTATATGAGAGGTGACTTTAGGAAAGTGATTAACTCGGGGCACCTGGCTGGCTCAGTCGGAAGAACACACAACTCTTGATCTTGTGAGTTTGAGCCTCACGTTGGGTGTAGAGATTACAAAAATAAATAAATAAATAAATAAATAAACTTTTTAAAAAAGTGATTAACTCGTTCAAATCTTTGTTGAGTATCTACAGTTCTAGGCTCTGGGCTCATAAACAAGACACACACGATCCCTGCCCTCACAGCATTTACCGATTCGTGAGGGTGGCGGCACACAAGGAGCAGGTGCAGATGTTCACAAGACGAGGTCAGAATGAATAGAATTTAAAAGGGCAAAGGGAGAGGGAAAGGAAGGGTCATGGTGCTTTTGAGATCCAAAGAACTCATCTTCTCATGATGAAAAAAAATTTTTTAAAGATTTCATTTACTTATTTGAGAGTGAGCAAGAGAGAGAGCATGAGTGGGGGGGGGTGCAGAGGGAGAAGCAGACTCCCCCTGAGGAGGGACCCTGGGATCATGACCTGGGCCAAAGGCAGACACTTAACCAACTGAGCCACCGAAGTGCCCCCTCATAATGAAATGTTTTTAAAGACAACCATTCCTGGGGCACCTGGGTGGCTCAGTTAGTTAAGCATTCAACTCTTGAGCTCAGGGTTGTGAGTTCAAGCCCTGCACTCCACACTGGGCATGGAGCCTACTTAAAAATTAAAAATTAAAAAATAGAGGCACCTGGGTGGCTCACTTGGTTAAGCATCTGCCTTCAACTCAGGTCATGATCTCCAGGTCCTAGGATTCAGCTCCCCATCATGCTCCCTGCTCATCGGGGAGTCTGCTTCTCCCTCTCCCTCTGCCCCTCCCTACCCACCCCCGTGCTCTCTCTCTCACTCTGTCTCTCTCAAATGGATAAATAAAATTTTTAAAGAAATAATAAAAATAAAGACAACTGTTCCAGAATAAATATGCATATGAGTTTTCAAAGCTTTTTTGGGGACTCCTCTCTGGTTTTTGACTGCGGAACCAATGTATGAACTCCCATCAAGAAAAGCAGCCTTGGGGGCGCCTGGCTGGCTCAGTCGGTGGAGCATGCAACTCTTCCTATCGGGGTTATGAGTTTGAGCCCCATGTTGGGTGTAGAGATTACTTAAAAATAAGATCTTTAAAATAAAAAAAAACACAGAAAGAAAAGCGGATAACTCAAAGCAGCAATACTGCATGCAGCTTTACTGTCACCTCTTTCTTGGACCCTGAACATCTTTGGGATATTTCTGAAAATTAATCCACTCCCAAACCATATATATGGTAACCTAAGGTTCTGGTGGGAAAGTATGCAGCAAGCTCTGGAGAGAGTTAAAAATTCTGTGAGGTCCTTTCTTCCTCTTGGTGGAGAGTATCTCTAATGAATGCACACCTCTGGAAATTGTGCTGTTCTTTTCTTTTGCTATGGAGGTCCTCATCATCTTCTAGGGAAGGACCTATAAAACAATAGTAAAAAAAAAAAGTATATATATATATATTCAGCAAACAAAGGCAGGAGGAGACAGAGAAAAGGACAGTACTAAGATGAAAGGAAGAGAAAAAGATTAAAAGAACAAAACTGCCTGGGGTTGAGGAGCTGCCGGGCATGGGGGGTGGTGAAAAAAAATTTTTTTAAATAAAAATAATAAAAGAACAAGACCTGATAAATCACTCCCAAGTTCGTCCCTTGTAGTTCAGCTTTCTAAACCTTGTCCTCATCAGATCCTGAGGGTATCTTCCCGATGGTTCAGGCAACCCACTTTCCATAAACCAGGCTTCCCCTATCTTTCCTGGTGAGTTTAAGGAGTCTGCTCATGGTAAAACAGTGATGCAACTCAAATTATTACACAGACACATACCCCCACCTCCACCCACCGCATTCTCCATTGCATGTGTACAATGGTTTCTTTAAATTCCCTGATAGCAAACTTGTCACTAAAACATATTAATTGATAACAATATAACTCTGGCTTGATGAATCCTCAAAGTGAGCAGGGTTAGAAGAGATCTATTTATCCTACTTATTACCCCTACTGCTATAGATCTTTGAGAGAGGGAGAGGGGCAGAGGGATCATGATAATGCTACCTTTGTATTTTAAAGTCACAACCGACCGACACAAACTTAGCCTCCCCGGGGCAAATCCAGGGAGAAAAAGACTGATGTTTTGTATTGATCACAAAGCATTCAACTGAGTCCATAAGGAAAAGATCCTAATTACCAATACAGAAGGATTCTAAACAACATTTGTGTTAAAATCCTTAAAATGAAGAAGTATCGGGGCGCCTGGGTGGCTCAGTCGTTAGGCGTCTGCCTTCAGCTCAGGTCATGGTCCCAGGGTCCTGGGATCAATCCCCGCATCGGGCTCCCTGCTCTGCCGGGAGCCTGCTTCTCCCTCTCCCACTCCCCCTGCTTGTGTTCCCTCTCTCGCTGTGTCTCTCTCTGTCAAATAAATAAATAAAATCTTAAAAAAAAATAAATAAAAAATAAATAAAATAAAATAAAATGAAGAAGTATCAAAACCTCTTTATACTTGGGGCACCTGAGTGGCTCAGTTGTTAAGCGTCTGCCTTCGGCTCAGGTCATGATCCCAGGGTCCTAGGATGTTAAGCGTCTGCCTTCGGCTCAGGTCATGATCCCAGGGTCCTAGGATCGAGCCCCACATCGGGCTCCCGGCTCCGCAGGAAGCCTGCTTCTCCCTCTCCCACTCCCCCTGCTTGTGTTCCCTCTCTCGCTGTGTCTGTCAAAATAAATAAATGAAATCTTAAACAAAAAAAAATCCTCTTTATACATATAAAAAGAAATTAAGGGGCGCCTGGGTGGCTCAGTCAGTTAAGCATCTGCCTTCGGTCCTTGGCTCATGATCTCAGGGTCCTGGGGTTGAGCCCTGCATCAGGCTCCCTGCTCAGTGGGGAGTCTACCTCTCCTTCTGCCTTTCTCCCTCTCCCTCTCTCAATTAAAATCTTAAAAAAAAATTGTCTCTCACCTCAAGAAGGCACACTGGTTAGTTACCATACTTATTTTTTACAATGTAAGAATGCTTTTATAGATTTCTCTATTACCTTTATAAATAACACTTTTTGTGAGGAAAAAAACTGAAGATATTTCCACTTTTTTTTTAAAGGTACATATAGAGGATCCAAAGAAAGTCTCCAAATGAGACCACCAAATTCCTAAATCTGTAACTTTCAAAATTTGAGGTCAGCAATTAATATTTGCTTTAAACTTTCTATTAAAGTAGGAAAAAAAACCCCACAATTTCTATATGATATCAAGTGTCATAGCAGGGGCGCCTGGGTGGCTCAGTCGGTTAAGCGTCTGCCTTTGGCTCAGGTCGTGATCTCGGGGTCCTGGGATCGAGCCCCGCGTCGGGCTCCCTGCTCGGCGGGAAATCTGCTTCTCCCTCTCCCACTCCCCCTGCTTGTGTTCCCTCTCTCGCTGTCTCTCTCTGTCAAATAAATAAATAAAATCTTTTAAAAAAAAAGGGTCATAGCAGTAAATCTGGCTTGATGTGAACATGGCTATTTTCATAACCTTCCTGGAGAGAGCCAAAAATGCTTAAATTAACCCCAAGATGGTAATAAAAGTATAACCTGGGGCTGTCAATTCAATTTGTACTAAATACTGATTACTTGCAACTACATTTCTTTCCTTCCAGGTCAGAAATTGTTTGTTTTTTTTTTTTTTAAGATTTTATTTATTTATCTGACAGAGAGAGACACAGCGAGAGAGAGAACACAAGCAGGGGGAGTGGGAGAGGGAGAAGCAGGCTTTCCACTGAGCAGGGAGCCCGATGCAGGGCTCGATCCCAGGACCCTGGGATCATGACCTGAGCCGAAGGCAGCTGCTTAACAACTGAGCCACCCAGGCGCCCCGAGAAATAGATCTTTAATAAATTTTTCTTCATTAGCTAGGAAGATCCAACTACCTAAATGAAGAATGCTATTATGCCTTAATCCATTAATAGTCTTGCTATAACCCAAATGTTTGTCTTTTTTCAGGGTACAAAGTTTGATTTTTCTGATGCTCCATCACATTTATGCAACATTGTAAATGGGAGTACGCCATGATTTACAATACCGTAGTTATCATTAATACTAATGTACCAACTAGAGAAAAGTTAATTTTCCTGCTAGTTAAGAGAAACACTAGGGGCGCCTGGGTGGCTCAGTCGGTTAAGCATCTGCCTTTGGTCATGGTCCCAGGGTCCTGGAATGGACCCCCATGTTAGTCTCCGTGCCCAGCAGGGAGTCTGCTTCTCCCTCTCCACCCGGCTCATGCTCTCTCCCTCACTCACTCTCTGTTGCAAATAAAAATTAAAAAAAAAAAAAAAAAAAGGGAAACGCTATGCTAAGCCCACCATGTGAATTTATTTTACTGCTCCTGTGAATACTCTGTTTTCTCAGTAGAAGTGGATGACTGGGGCCAATTTTGGAATCAAAACCCCAGTCTCTAAGAAGGGCATTTCATACTCTAAGAGCCAAATTCTCCTTTCTACTAATATGTGGTTTGCAATCCTATTTATTCCCTTAAAATTCCTCCCCTTCAACAAGCCGACGTGCAATTTACATGTCCCCATAACCTTTTTAAACCACAGCAATTTGTTCGGCACCTCTAAGTTTATAGTGCTTCTACAGAAGTACCTGATTTAATCCTGAAAATTCAGCTCAGTAAGTCCAAAGCTAATGTAAAATACTAGGAAACACACAATATAAACCTGAACCAAAATATCATGTAACATTTAATAATTGTAAATATATTTATTACAATTTACAGATTAGTTAAAGTTATATACACAAATATAATTTTAGCTATAAAATCCCAACAAACTGGTTACATTTAAGTCACTGGATCTGTAGAAGCCAATTTAGTCTTCTAGTCCCCTAAATTCACCTCCCTTAAATTATACAAAAATAAAATCTGATAGTTTTGATTTCAAGTTAAAGATGAAGAGGTGCTGTTATCACACTGCAACACTCAGAAAAGGAAATTTTACCTGTCTGTATGCCTTCACATGCTACATTGATACTTAAAGCACCATTATAAGACTTTAAATGTGTACAATGTTCAATTACAACTTCCAAGTTTAACTTTGTTCTAACAACTAGGATTGGGATGAAATGACAAGAATTTTTTCTCCTTCAGTCCAACTTAAAAACAGCCCCTTCTGTCCTTTTTGTCACTGTCTCGATCACTTCTTTTAAAGGAGGGTAGGAAATGGGAGAATTCTTCACCAAGCTTTGACTGTACTCATTTGGTAGTGAGGTTGGAATCCCAAGGGAACAAGTTTCCAAAATCCAATCAATGTCAAGCTATCCCATTATTTTCAACTATGCAGAGGTGCTATATTTCAGACTAAGCCGTGAAATAAAACAGTATACTTCAGTCTGGTTTTAAAAGAATGCCTATACATTTTCAGAAAGCTTTTTTTCAAGGCAAATGATCCCTTCTTCCCAACTGACACAGCTGGTGCTTGAAACCAGCCTGTTTTCACAGTGTTACAGCAGGACTCTGCAAATGCATCCCCTACGATTACCTAAAGTGGAGGTGCACAACACACGTTGAATAAGAGCTCTGCAAAAATCGGACCAGCTTTCAAGTAGTTGTACTCTTGGCGTGTTTATGTACGAATACATATATCATCACTGGGGGCAGTTCTTAGAGCAAACCAGACAGAAATAAAATAATGACCAGGTAGACTGTAAACTGAGGTAGTAACTCTGCAAGCACTTCTGACAAAAAATTTGTTCCCACACTGAAACAAGTTCAAACTTAAGAGGTCACCTGTTCTACTCATGTTTTCCATTACCTGCAACAAGAGGCACGTGGGGCAAAAACAGACCAGTAAGAAGCGGATCAACATTACCTCAGCCTAACAGAGGCACACCATGTCGAGCTAAACAAACTAAGGACAACCAGCCACTGCAAAAACTTCAATTCAAAAGTAAATTCTGGGCTCAAAATAGTAAGCCTTTCTATTGTTAAGTCTATAGTACCATCCTTTCCTGAAAGTTATAGGCCTTGTCATTACTTCCCTCACTAACAGTAGAACACAATAAACTTGGAGATTAAGTCTCTATTTTACATTGCAAACTGGAAAATTCAGAAGTGCCCATTTCCAAGTTTATAGTGTCACCCTGACAGGTTTTAAAAGTGCCAGTGCTGAAGTATGAGATTAATAACACTGGTTTTCTGTTGACAGCATATAAAACAAAAACAAATTGCTCTGAGATGTCTCCTAGTTTCTTCCTAGGAAAATTCTTGGCTTTTCAATTTAAAAAGTAAATGTCTATGATGCAACTATTACTTTTTGGAGTCTTTTACAACAACTTCTACCTGTTGAAACACACAAAGAACCATTTAACTGGAACGACAATCACACACACAGAACCCTCTCCAAGAAACAGTTTGCACAGAAGTTAAACGTGTGAGATGTTAAAATTTGGCAGAAAGATGCAGCTTTCCCAAAGCAGCAGAGAGTGCTGCACATAAGGGTTTTGTGGCAGTCCTTGGAAATATCTCAGGTACAATTTAACCTATAAAAGCCCACCACATATGTCCATCCAAAGTCATTTTTAGAAGGGAAAAACAAAGTTAACACAAGGTAATTTAAGTCGGTAGCATATACAAGATCATTTTCTTAACCTTAAAGCTAGAAGGACCACATCACTGAAATAAAAAATATAGAGAGAAAACATAAAAGCCCATTAACTTTAAAATGTTGGGTGGGGAGAGCCCAAAGTTTTCAGACAGGTACACATAATTTAAATTAGAATGGAAAATGGGCTTTGAACCCTATAAATATTGTTTCCCAAGGAAATCAGTTTTGAAAATGCAAAATTCCACCTTAAAAGGTCCCCTTTACACCTCAGCAAGCACATGACATCAAAAAATACATCCAACTGAATCAAAAAAGGGAGTATTAGAAATCACACCATCTCATCCTTCATTACCAGGGCTTGCCTTCAAACCTGGCCATCTCTGAGTGGGATCAGTTACAAAAAAAAATATTAAACTAGGTCACTGGATCCAAGCTGCATATCCTCTTAAAAAAAAAAAAAAAGGACAGCTGCCAATTTTTGTTTTTAAAAGAAACCTCTCAAGTAAGAGGTAGTGTATGCTCAAGTTAGAGGCCGTCAAATCATCTTAACATTGCTTAAAAGCATTAAGTCCTTTGAAGCCTGTTTCCTGGAATCTATTGAACATTCTTTCTCTGTGCTCAAACGTCAAGCAATATCCAATAGCATCTTCTGTTTCTTGAATTCGTTTCTGGAACCTGCACCCATCCCGTGCAAATTCTTCCCATGGTCCTTTGCGGTCCTCATCACCACTTATATAATACTCAGTAACTTCTTCAAGGAAGGTTACCTATAAAGACAAAGACTAATTTTAATCATGTTCTAGGATCTTAAAATCACCACTGAAGTAATTAACCCTTTATGCTACTAATTCTTTCAGAATATCAAATATCGAAATATCTTACAGGAATATTTGGTTTCAACTGTAACAGAAGAAAAAAGTAAGTTCTGACTGACTAGATGGCATCTCAGTAAAAAGTGAGCAAACTCCATCTTGATTTCCTTCACACACACACACACACACACACACACACACACACACACACACACCTGCCCCCATTTCTCATCCTGTCATCCCGCCTCCCTCCTCTTGGCTTTTGATGTTAATAAAATGAATCCAGATGGGGAACTGAAAATTTCCTGATGTTGTCAGTCCTTGTTTTTTTTAATCCTTAGGGAAATACAGTTCTGTGACACTCTTCCTCAAAAATGACAAATGTTTCCCAAAAAATTTTCCAGAAATATTTGAAAGTTATTAGTCAATATTAGTCAATGCTTTTATTACAGCACAAAAGCTTTAACAAGATCTTCACCGATTTCTAGTCTTCCTTTTTCCTTTTAAATACGATTTCACTTTTCAGTGCTTTCCAATTTTTGCATCATAAACACATAGTGTTACTCTTTTATTACTACTTTTGTAATGAGACTATAGAAAAAGTTATTTAGTAAACAAAATGCACCCAAATTAACCTATCTTTAAGGTTATGTTACCAGGAACGCCTGGGTGGCTCAGTCCTTAAGCGTCTGCCTTCAGCTCAAGTCATGATCCCAGGGTTCTGGGATCAAGCCCCACATCGGACTCCCTGCTCTGCAGGGAGTCGGCTTCTCCCTCTCCCACTCCCCCTGCTTGTGTTCGCTCTCTCGCTGTGTCTCTCCCCGTCAAATAAATAAAATCTTTAAAAAAATAAAAAATAAATACTATATACATGATTTCATGTAAAGAGTTAAAGTCCCTTTTAATCCCTACTTAATTTCTAACATAGAAGTTTCTTTCAAACACAGCAAACTACGAAAGTAAATACTTGCTTTAAAAATATGTTCAATAGTTACATCAGCTAATCCCATCGTGGCCTACTCCTTTCATTCCCTTTACATCAGGCCACGGAATGCCCTCGAGGACAATTAGCAGGTATGTAACATCTTACTAGATATTGCATTCTAGAGTTACTCATTGTGTCACTAAAATAAATAACAGCAGCAGCATTTATATATGTTTACCACATGCCAGGCTCATTTCAGAGGACTTCATAATTTTTATCTCATTTAATCCTCAGATCAACCCTAAAGGGTCTGTACTACTATCACCTCCATTGGATAGATAAGGAAAGTGAGGTTAACGACTTGTTTCCAATCACACAGCTTCCCTCTGGTGTAGTAATCAGGATTCAAACCTGGAGTGTGGCTCCACAATCTGCACTGTGTTATGTCAATGACACAGGCGTTTTAAGTCTCATTCTAAGAATCAAGCACTACCCATTATTCCCACATACCTAAAGAATGGCAAGTGGTCAAAGGCTGCCAAAATAATTTTACCGTATTTTAGACATAATCTTTTATAAATGATCCTTCTTGTTCACAGTCAGTAGTCTCACATCTACTTGACTCATCTCATTTTTGCTCAATGAGCAAGCCAAAATGAGACATGAGACTGGCCTGAGGTCCCTGAACAATAACAGCTACCAATTAAAGGCAAGGCGATGAATGAGGAGTTTTACACACTCATCTCATTTAAATCATGCAATAATTCACACAGTATTTATAATTATTATTCCCATCAGATAAATGAGTGAACCAAGGCCATGAGAAGTCAAGTTACTTTGCAGGTCTGGCTGTCTTTCCAAATTTCTTGGCCCTAACCACTCAGCAGGAGGGAACACAGGCCTCCAGATACCAAATGCTCATTCTGTTGTTCCACTTCCCAATCAGGCCTCGGTTTTTTAACCTATTCACTAATAGGTTTTACCTACAGGTTTACTAATAGGTTTTAACCTATTCACTAATAACTAAATAGGTCATTTTGTCAGGGTCCCCTTAAGAGTAAACAGAAAAGATCTTTTATGACAGCATTTACATAAACGTGAACTAAATTTTTAACATGACCTATTCTACAGGTGAGACATAAGGTTATCATCATGTAGAGATATTTTCTACCCAGGAAGTATCTCAAAGGAATTAAGCTGGCCATCTGGAGCCAATAGATTATGGCACTGTCCACCTGAAACTTTCTAATGCGGCAGAATCTGAGGTCAAAAATAACTTATCCTTCTTTGTCTTTCAAATAAGTGTAGAGGAAACTAAAGAAACTTTCCCTCTACAATAAAAGATACCCTGTGTGTTTGGGGGAATTCCTCTCCAGTTAATAACTTTCGCTGAATAAATAGTAGAGGGAAAAAATAAAGCAATTCCAAAGGACCTCCCCAAATAAGATTAACTGGACAATGTGTTGAAAGAGTAAAACGTTTTAAGACGAGCTTAGGAACAGGAAGCAGCTACTCCAGATAAACCAAATAGGTAACCATCATTGTTACAAATGATTATTAACCTGTAAGTGGCCACTGATAACTAGTATTACATTCTTCAGAAACGGCAGTACTATTTCCTGTATTGTTTTATTACTGTCAATCAAAATCATGTTCACATCAAAAAGTTTTTACACTGAAATTAGTATCTTCTTTCATGGCAAACTTGCTACTTGGTACTATTATCCCTCTGGGCTCTAATAGGAATGAAGACACTTGTTATCCTGTAAATAAAATATTAGGTGTCCGCAAATGACATACAATTATTACCATTTAAATACTCTATAACGGGACCTGACCAATCTCCAGAAGAACTGTGTACACACAAGGTGTAATTTTTCTGTTCCGTAAAAGAGAAAGAAAAGTTGAAGATTATATGGAAACAGCCCAGAGATACAAACCCAAATGAAAAGGACACTTTCCCGCTAACATCTATACGATTTTCGATTTGGATAGAACAACATTCCACAAGAAGGGAAGAAGGCAGGTGGTGGTTATATCGGGGGGGGGGGGGGGTCATTTCTTAATCCAAGTACAGAAGCTTAGAGCCCTTCCTCAAAAATATGCTCTACTATGCCTCCAGAAGAGTCATGCTACTGTATTTAACCGTATCAAAACAGTACCAATTATCAGGCACGTTAAAAAAAAAAAAAAAAAGAAACAAACCTTTTTTCTCTTGATATGTGCGTGTCTTTCTCCAGAAAGAACCCCACCGGGTACCAAGTCTGGACCTTCACTTTCACGGCTCCCTAACAGCTGCACCTCATAAGACAGTAAGGTGTGACAATCAGAAATGGCCACAGTGGGCTCAGATGGCCCCTCTGAGTCGCGACCGCCTTTCCAATTTTTCCCTGATGTTTGAAAAGGAGCCTTAAAATTTAAAAGGTTGTAGGGGTCATCGGAATTACAGAAAGAGTTCCACAGTTTGAGACTCTCTGCTTCATCTGCACTAGATTCCCAGTCATCTTCCTCCCCAGAATTATGGTCAGGAGACTCGGGAAGGCTTCCAGTCTGGGGAGAGTTCTCTAGAGCAGACTTGTCAGACGAATCCTTCTCTGAGTCAGAAGGGTCTCCAGGAACAACTCTGGCAGCAGTCTGAATTGTTGCCGTGAAGTTTCGGGGATTATAAGGATCTACACTATAGAAAGAGTTCCAAAGGTGAAGCCCTTCAGGGTCTTGTTCAAGGTCTGATTCGGAGAGAGAGCTATCACTATCAAAACCATCATCCTCAGCTTCCTCATCCCAATCCTCACCTTCGGAATCAGAACTTGTTTCCAGGTCACTGGATGCACCTCCCAAAATGTAATCTATCAGCCTGTTACTACAAGCTGGCCTGGTGGAAATGGGAATGTCATCTTCTAGGTCTGAGGAGTCCCCGACACTTATTTGGTCCTCTCCAGGCTCTTTCTCCACAGGTACCTCACCAGACGGACAACCTTCCGAGGGGTCCTGTTTTTCCAAAGCAAGTGGAACCTCTTCCGTCAACGATGCGATCTTTCCCTCGGTGGGTTCCTGGGCGGTTCCGGAAACGGCTCCAACAGAGGGAACACACTGTGTGGGACTATCTCCGTCGGGTTTCAGATCCATCCGGAGCAAGCTGTGTTCCTCCTCCAGGCTGTGGTAGCCATTATCTTGGTCTGGGGTGGGTAACGCTTCCCCCTTTCTGGCCTGCTGAAGGAACTCCAGCCGTTTCGTGCGAAGATGGTGGATTTCTGGCAGGCCCTCTCTAGAAAGAGGCGGACATCCCTGCCGCGTGGAGCAACTGATGTCTGCCTTCAGCGGGTGGGGAGGATCAAGGTCTTCAGTCAGACAAGTGCCGTCTGGGCTGAGGGTCTGGAAATCAACAGGCTCGCCACTTCCCACGCTGTTCTGATAGCCGAGCCCCACCCGGGGCAGGCAGTCCCGATAGGTGGGGTTCAACAAATAGGAGACGACGCTGAAACTGCTGAAACTGCTTAAACGCCGAACTTGTAGAGGGCCGGCGGGCGAAGAGCCAAGTTCCCGGTTAGAGCACAGATGGCCCTGAAGGCCACTCGGTAACAGCTCCATTCCCCACAGCTGCTGCTCTAACAGAAAAGCGTGTGCGGCAGGGTCCAGAACTCTAGCCTGGGCTTTGAGTTCCAATTCTAGATCTGAGGACGAGCACTGCCAGTGGATCCCCTCCTCCAGCCAATCGAGGGGACGGGCAGCAGAGTCGTCCGAGGGGTCGAGCCGCAGCGAACTCAAAGATTTCTGCGCCGGGGGGACGGCTGGGTCCTCCCGAGCCTTCAAGGCTCTGAGAGCGCTGTAGCCTCCAGCAAAATCTAGCCATCTGGTCGGAATTATCCCGCCGAAAAGCTGGCTCCAAATCAGCAGCTTCTGAAGCAAGCTGGGGAGCGGCGCGAAGAGCTGGGAAAGCAGCTTCATCCAGGAGCCGGTCTGAGGCTGGGGCTGGGGGGAAGCAGCCAGTCTGGGGTCCCCGGAGTGTTCCGGGGCAGGAGGTGTGGGCAACTTGGAAGTGCCGGGTTGCGGGCGCCGGGAAAAGGGCAGCCAGAACCGGGAGCCCGGCCGTGGCCGCGATCCGTCTGCTGCCGGCTCCATGTCCTTGTTCTAGGCAGTCTCTCGGGGCTGCAGGTCGGGCGGGATTCGGAGAGGCCTAAGCAGTCTTGGCCTTGCTGTGCGGCGGAGTCGGAGCCCCAGGCCGATCGCCGGGCCAGGAGAAGAGCCACAGGGGGAAGCGGCTTCGGCCGCGAGCGGCAGACCACAGTCCGGAACGGCAGGCGCAGAACGCAGCGGCCGAGACGACATTCATCCTGGCGGGAAGGAGATGTCCTAGTCCGCTCGAGGCCTCTCCACCATAGACAGAGCCCTCCCGCGGCGACTGCGACGACTTCCCAGAAAGACGAGCCGTTAAAAAAGCCCCTCGGCAGCGCGACCCCGGAAGGGCTGGGCAGGCGGGCGCGGGTGGAAGCGAATCCCAAAATGGCCGCCGGGCCAGCGCGGAGCAGGACACCCACAGGCAAGAGGACGAGACGAAGGACGGCGGCTAGCTACGCCACCAGCCCCGCGTCGCCCAACGTCACTCGCAGAGCCCCGGCGGGCGGGCCTTTCCGGACTCCTCCGAGCGGCCGCTCATTGGTCTCGCGCGGTTCCCTGTCGGCTTCCTTACTCTCGGCGGACCCAGCACGCGCGCCGGAGGTTGCATCAGCCGGGCCGAGGTTCTACGCGTGCGCACTTGTTCCCGGTGGTCTCCTAGGAGACCGCTCCGCCTCCGCGTCCCCCGCCCCGCTCTGCCCTGTGGGCGAAAGGGGAAGTTACCAGATAACACGAGAATTCCCGGAAGCCTTTTTAAGGGCCTAATACACACCCAAGTGTATACACTTACCTTTGACTTGCAGATTTCGGGGCTCCTGTATTGTTGAGTGCTAAGTAGATCATCCGCAGGAGATCTTAGTATAATAGGAATTGGCAATACTGTGTAAATACATGTCTGGTGTTAGGACACTAATAATTTGGAGTGAATAATAAGAGGCAAAACCTTAAGTGAAAAATAAGTCATTCGTATGCATTCCTGCCCCTTCGGTTTTCGGGTTTCTAAATCACTAGCTTTGCCTAGGACCTAGCTTTCAGTATCTGACCCACATACATCCACGAAAATGTGAACTTCTGTTTCTCAGGTGGTGTCCCTATTAGACTGTCCCCTTTCAGTGGGGCAAACCGAAGTCGCAGAGGCGGAAGGAAACGTAGCCCTCAGAACTGTTGACTCTCTCCTATGCTTCTGAGCAGGCAACACATTCAAGTCCTATCTGTATCCTGAGCCCCCAGAACGGCAGGATACAACCGACAAAGAGGGACGCACAGACCATTATCCTTTGAAAAAATTTTGTCTGATAATTTTAATTGCTATATTTGATTCTGTGTTGTGAGTTGGTCTTAATTCATTTCTTTATTTCTACTAAAAGTTTTTCATTGACACCTCTGAAGTCAAGTATCTATTGCAGAGGGAATGTGGCAGTCTTGTGCACTTAGGGACGGCAGATCTTTCTGGAGCCAGGAGGAAGGCAACTGCTCCTCCTGCTTCATTGGGACTGTTCAAAGAACAGCTACTTCCTTCTAGGAATCTGAGATGTCCTCAATCTCTGTGGTTTACCCCTTATTATCTGATTTATATCTCTGGAAATATCTCATTTTCAATCCTAAGAACTTCAGAAAAACGTATTAATAGGAGTCAGCTTAATAAAAGAGCTCCAAGCATGCAAATTAAATACTTGAAGCCTCAGTTTCTTGGTTGTCAAGTGAGGCTAATAATTCCTCTTTCAACACGTTGGTGAGAGAACTAATTCTATCTAATACCTAGACATAGTAGGGGCATAAACATCAGCTAATGTCCGTTATTTATTGGCTAACAATTGTTTCCTGTTGCCCACACAATAAAGGCTCCGTACAGCCTGTCCACCTACTATACTTTATCAGCCTTCTCTTCCTAACTTCCCTTACTGCGTGTTAATACTGTAGAACATTGGACATGTTTCCTGCCTTTACTCATGCGGTTTCTCGGCCAAGAAAGCCCTCTTCCTTCCTGTTATGCAAGTACTCATGCTTCAAGGTGCATCTCAACTGTCAACTTCTTGAAGTCTTTGCCCACCTTCCCAGTCAGAATTCTATTATTATATACTATGTGAGCACTTAACACGCTACACTATGTATACCTGTAAATGTTCTTACCTGCTGGTCTCAGCTCCTTTTTTATTTCTTTTTTGACAGAGAGAGAGAGAGACCGTGAAAGAGGGAACACAAGCAGGGGGAGTGGGAGAGGGAGAAGCAGGCTTCCCGCCGAGCAGGGAGCCCGATGCAGGGCTCGATCCCAGGACCCTGAGATCATGACCTGAGCCGAAGGCAGATGCCTAACGACTGAGCCACCCAGGTGCCCCCTGGTCTCAGCTCCTTAAGGGCTGTATCCCAACACCTTGCCGAGTGGGTCCCAAAATATGATCTGGGCACCCCTGGGGATCCCATTTTAAGACCCTTTCAGGGGGCCCTCAAAGCCAAAAAAATATTCATAATAATACAAAGCTGTTATTTTCCTTTTTAACTCTCACTTTCTCCTGAGTTGTGTACAGTGGACGTATATCTTCTAGAGGACACGTGATAAGTGATCTGGCAACAGGTGGAATGCAAAAACAGGAGATTGGAGTTGTCTTCTATTAAAAGCCAGCTATGAAAGACATTTGGGGGAAAAAAGGTCACTCTTTTGCTACAATTTTTGGTTTTGAAAAATAATTTTTCATTAAAAGTGTTGTGTTAAAAAAAAAAAGTGTTGTGTGGGCGCCTGGGTGGCTCAGTCATTAAGCGTCTGCCTTCGGCTCAGGTCATGGTCCCAGGTTCTTGGGATCGAGCCCCACATTGGGCTCCCTGCTCTGCGGCAAGCCTGCTTCTCCCTCTCCCACTCCCCCTGCTTGTGTTCCCTCTCTCGCTGTGTCTCTCTCTATCAAATAAATAAATAAAATCTTTAAAAAAAGTGTTGTGTTAACATGTAGTGGGTTTGTTATTTTTAATATTTAAAATTTCTTCAGCTTTGGGGTGCCTGGGTGGCTCAGTCGTTAAGCGGCTGCCTTCAGCTCAGGTCATGATCCCAGGGTCCTGAGATCAAGCCGCATCGGGCTCCCTGCTCAGCAGGAAGCCTGCTTCTCCCTCTCCCACTCCCCCTGCTTGTGTTCCCTCTCTCGCTGTCTCTCTCTCTGTCAAATAAATAAATAAAATCTTTAAAAAATAAAAATATAAAAATATAAAAATAAAAATAAAAATTCCTCAGCTTTGAGTTCTTAAACAGTAACTCTTGATAGATATAATACTCATAAACAAAAGTTCCTTGGTGTCTTCAGTAATTTTTAAGAGTGTAAAAGGGATCCTGAGACCAAATAGTTTAGGAACCCCTGACTTAACATGTTGCCTGGCACATAATAGGTGACCAATAATGTTTGTTGAATGAATGGAAGAGTATTCATAATTTAAAATAACAACATCTTCCTTATGACTAAGCCTTTTGCTTTCTACTCTCAACTTTGTCATTAACACCACATTCCCCCGAAAAACATTTCTTAAAGCTTTCTTGAATGAGCCTCCCCTTCCCCATCTAGTCGTTGAATACATAATTTTATTTTCCTCACCTTGGAAGTTGTTCTAAAGGGAAAAAAACCACAATCATAAAGTACCAAAAACTATAGAAATACGTGACTTTGTCCAATCAGTCCCAACAGGGTAAAAAGGGGTGTAAACTAGCCTCCTCAAGCCTGCTATCAAGTAGAAGGCAGACGGAGGGTAGGTCTGGACACAGAGATAACAAGGTGTTGCCATGGCTGCAGGCATGCTGGTGAAGACAAGAAGTCCTCGGACTGGTAAGCTGACTGGCAGTTTGGCAAAAGAGAAGATTTAAACCTCAGTTAAGTACGTTTATTTTAAAAGATTTTGCGGGCCTGACATAAAGGGTATATTGCTTTTGACTTCATGTTTCTGAGCCGGTACCACCTCCAAAATCTTATTTCTAAGTATCCCACACTTTGGGTGGCTACCACCTCCCATCTTTGCAACACACTGCCCTGGTTATCAGCCCCCAGAAACCCTCCTTCACTTCCCTGCTCACCCAGCGTGAATTCCGTGGTCCCCTTGCAAAGACCCTTCACACTCTTGCTCTTCTCTGGCAAAATTCCAACCCTAGTTAAACCCAACTACCCACTTACTCTGAGTCTACACACTTGCAGCCAATCATTGCGGAAGCACTCAACCGAGCCGACTGACTTGCTTCGTATTTGTGATCCCAAATTTCATCAGTGCCAGCCACTCCCTACAGCACTGGATAGTTCCACTGTAGCTTTGTTTCTCCCACACGCAGACGGTCTCACAATGCCTGTTCTTCCAATTTCCAGCATTCCCGTAAACACACATTCTCAGCTTAGGATCACACCTCATACTTCATTAGGAAACCAGATACAACTGGACATAAACAACCTCATCTTTCCACCACTAAGTCCACCAATCTACCTGCATTTGGATCCACTACTCCTGCCTTCAATCCCATGACAAGAAAAGCAGCCTCCTGGATCCTGTCCTTTCGTGTCTACCAAAGGAATTATGGCCTCCCTTAGCCCCTTTCCTGTAACATGTAATTTTCTCTCTCAAGCTTCTAGAGCACTCACATGCAGAGTTACTATCACCTATCTTAAAAATTAAAAAAACCTGGGGCACCAGGGTGGCACAGTCAGTTAAATGTCTGACTCTTGGTTTTGGCTCAGATCGTGAGCGATCTCAGGGTATTGAGATCAAGCCCCGTGTCAGGTTCCGTGCTCAACGTGGAGTCTGCTTGAGACTCTCTCTCTCCCTTTGCCCCTCCCCCCTGCTCTCTCTCTAAAATCTTTTAAAAAAATAAAAAATTTAAAAATTTAAAAAACTCTCCCAGATTCATGCCCCTCCAAGTTTCTGTACCATTACAGCAAAGTTTCTCAAGAGTCATCTATGGTTATGGTCTCTACTTTCTCAGCATCTATTCTCTCTTCAGCTGCCTCCAGTGTAACCTTTGTCCCCACTACTCATTCAGACAGCCCTCATGGGGTAGCTGGCTGGCCCCGTGGGTGGGGCATCAGACTCTTGATCTCAGGGTCATTGAGTTCAAGCCCCACCCTGGGCATGGAGCCTATTTAAGAAAACAACAACAACAACAAACAACCCTTATCAAGATCGCCAAGAACAGTTTAGCAAGTCCAGTCCTCTGACTGTGGTGGGTTGAACTGTGTCCTCCTAAAAGATGTCGAAGTCCTAATCCCCCAGGACTTGTGAACGTGACCTTATTTGGAAACAGGGTCTTCACAAGTTAAGATGAGGTCATTAGGGTGGGTCCAATCTGGTATAATTGTGTCCTTATACAAAGGACAGACACACATGCATGACACACATGCACATGCAGGGAGGACACCGTGTTACATGAAGGCAGAGATTGGGGCGATGCACCTACAAGTCAAGAAATATGAACCGTTTCCAGCAAACTACTAGAAGGTAGAAGAGGCATGGAACAGATTCTCCCTCTCAACCCTCAGAAGGCACTGACTGCCAACTCCTCGATCGTGGCCTTCCAGCCTCCGGACCTGTGAGCAAATTAAATTGTTGCTTACTTCACCCAGTCTACGGCGCTTTGTACGGCAGCCCTAGGATATGGACAGTACTTTTCTTTGGGCACTCCCTTGGTTTCCCAACAATTCCAGGGGCTCCTCCTCTTCCTCCTCTGAATGTTGGCCTGTATCAGAGCTCAGTCCACCCACGTGTTTTTTTCTAGCCTAATCCAGGTGATCTCAACCCCATGCGGATGATGTCCATCTCTAAACGCCAGGCTGACCTCTCCCAGGAGCTTCAGATTCCATTCTCTGGCTTCTCCACGTGGATGTCCACATATCTCAAACTGATCATGATCAAAACAAAACTCTTTAAATAATAATAATTTTATTTACTTACTAGGTAGGCTCCATGTCCAGTGTGGGGCTTGAACTCACGACCCCAAGATCAAGTGTCGCAGGCTCTACCGACTGAGCCAGCCAGGTGCCCAAAACAAAACTCTTGATTCAGCTCCCCCAAGCCCATCCTCCCAATGCTCCCTCAATGGCTGCCCCCAGTCCTCCTCACCCAGTTGCCAAGGCCCTAAACTTAGAGTCACCCTCACTTCCTCTTTCCCTCAACTCCACATCGAATCCATCAGCAAATCCATGGGCTCTACCTTGAAATTCACTAATTGTCTCCAGAATTTGACCACTTCTCACCACCTCCCCAACCCCCCTGCCCTGTCATCTCCCTCCTAGACTTCTGCAACAGCCTTCCCTGCTGCTTCCCTTCTTGCTTCAAACAGCCAGAATGACCTTTTAGTTATTATTTTATAAAAGATTTTTTTTGAGAGAGTGTGTACGCAGGGGTGGGAGTGAGGAGGGAAGGGGGAGAGGGGGAGGGAGAGGGACAAGCAGACTCCAAACTGAGCGCAGAGTCTGAGGTGGGGCTTGATCCCACAACCCTGAGATCATGACCTGAGCTGAAACCAAGAGTTAGATACTTAATCGCTTAACCACTTAACCCACTGAGCCACCCAGGCACCCCAGGGCACCATTTTTAAAGTGTGGTCTTTCTACCACAATCAGAATGACCTTTTAAAAATGTAAATTGGAGCACTACAGTCTCTTTCTCAGAATCTTCCAAGGGTAGTCCCATCACACTAAGAAGAAAATCTGGTGTTCTGACTTCAAAGTTCAGTTCAAGTCTCTCCTTGTGAAGCCCCCTCTGGCTGCCTGGCCCCTCGCCTTTCCTGCCTCATCCTAAGACACCGCACTGTAATTCTTTGTTCCCGGGCCTGCCTCCCTAGCTGGACAGGGAGTTCCTTGATGACAGATCCACATCTTTGTCATTTTCGTGGCTACACTGCTTGGACGCCCAGCCTGACCCAGAGAAGGCCCTTAGTGTGGTCTGTTGAACAGAACCCTCAGACATGGTCCAGCCACCAAAATTACCTCCCAACTTAAGAATGCTGCCTCGTTTTTGACCTTTTAAGTCCAATCTAATCTTTGCTCCCAAATCCCAGCCAGTCAGGTTATTTCATTTTTGGCACCTCTCTTTGCACTCAGAAAACCCAGCCTCCTGGGCTTCTTTTGTTTCTCTTTTCCCTGAGCAACCCCTCTTCCTCTACTCCCAGCTCCCATCCCCACCCCCTCAGGGTGGTTCAGATTTCTGCCTCATTTGGCCAAGAAATTTCCTCAACTAAGACTCTTGCCGGATTCAAGTTCTAACTTTTAAAAGGTCCACTGGGATTTGCCCAGAACTGCCGTGACATCTCAAAGACCACTTGGAAACCCAGCAAGATAGGTAACACTTCCTACTGTTTACTACTACTGGAAGTCCCGTGGAAGCCCCACAGAATTTCCCAGGGTGAAACAGGACACCCCACTGCAGAGTTTTGAAAACTTCTGGGTGAGATGCTTGAACAAGGGTCACATGGCCTCCTTTTTCCATTTGGCGAGTTCCGTTCCGGGCTACAGCTCTGCTCTCATGACTTCACAGTTGTAAGGCACCTCAGAGGTTCAGTTTCCTCTTTTATAAAATGTGGTTGGTTAAATACCACCAGGCGGTAGACTTCTTAAATGCAGAGATTGTCTTGATTTATCTTTGTAACCCTCAGCCTGGTACATGGCCCGGGGCCCAGTGCACAACTCCAGGAGCCGTATTCTTTGTGAATGGAAGCATGCCAAGGTAGCACTGGTAAACATGGTAAACCTTTGTTGACAGAATGAATGAATGAGCCATATAGGCTTCCCATGGTAGTTGTGATGGAAAAATGACATCACTTATATATAAAACACTCTGAAAACTAACAAATAATATACCAACTTAAGGGGCTGTAAGTCTGAGGTTGCCCCAGGCTTGGAGTCAACCCTAGATTCAAATTCCAGGCCCAAGGCCGACTGGCTGTGTCCTTAGGCCAATGACTTAATCTCTCTGAGCTTGTTTCCTCATCTGTGAAATGGGGACACTACTGCTCACCCGATCGAGTTGTTTTGAAGCTAGATTTGGCAGGGCACAGTGCATCTGAAAGGCACCATTTGTAAGACCACCAACCATTACTATTTCATCTTGTACACCAGCTGCTTTCATCGAAACATCAACCAATCTTAAGATGCTAGTTTTGTTTTTCTCAAGTGTCATTTATTAGAAAATACAATTCCAGAGAAAGTAGCAGATACAAGGACGTCTGGGAAGTGGGTACAGTACACAGACCTCTTTACGTCAGGGGCACAGAAGGTCAAAATAAAATGAGCTACGGGCAAAGAGCCAGTAACACAACTATGGTCCGTTCATCTGGAGAAGTTCCATCCCTGTCCCCACCTCCCCCACCCCCTTCCCCACAGTGGCTACTTGATCCTTGACATTTTGAACCTAAAAGAAAAGTTTAGATTTCCTTGCTACCCTGTGGCTTCAGTGAATGGAGCTTCTTTCTCCAGTTATGGAATGAGTCAGCAAAGGGGGGGACTTCTGATCCTTAGAGCTGAGAAGGAAGCTGGGGAGAGGGATGGTTGAGAGTTTCCTCAATTACCTCTGTGCCCCCATCATGGGGTACATCCAGCCAAGTCTGGTTTAAAAAGTTCCTATCAAATTCGAAGTCTCTCCCTCTTTTTCCAAGGAATACAACCCTCTGGAGTAAAGCGCAAGAGTGAATCTGAAGTCCATCTGGTAGGGAATAAAGAGTCTAAGAACTAAGAGCCCCAATCTCTCCCTCCCAGCTCAGCTCCAGGGGATCAACCACACCCTCCACTCCAGCCTCCTCAAAACCAAAGAACATCACTGGAATCCCCCACCCCAGGCCCCTTTCCTCCACTTAGGGCATCCCTTTGGCTCCAGACTAAATAGGTTTATGGCCCCACAGAATGAGGGAAATTCTTAAAAAAAAAAAAAAGTGACAGAAATGGAGTTTGGGGAAAGCAGCACACAAAAAGGAGAGGTGTGGTGGGTTGACGGGAGCCCCCTGGCATCTGCGGCCGAGAGGCCCCTGCCCAGGGCCGGGACGCCCTTGGGTGGAAGCAAATCAGAGCTGAAGCAGCACTTTATCCCACCGGAGAAAAAGGAAGGGAGAGAGACCTATGGAGGCGCACCCCCAGCGTATCTGTGGGGACCAGATGGTCCCCAGGGGGGCCGTGAGAATGGAGGGGTAGAAGACAGTATTCAGGGCAAGTCCTAGCAAAGCAGGGGAAGATGAGATGAAAAACTCCCCCTGAGAGAGCCCAGGTCCCTGAATACAGGTCCTCTGCAGAGCCCCATTCGGGAGGCCCTTCCTTACACACGTAGGTATCACATCGCTCTCCTTTGGAGGCAAAATCAGAAAGGCCCCGCACAGGCCTCAGTCCAACACACCCACCCTCCCCACCCTCCCCGACCTGCCCTCAGAGAGGGAGGGCTCTAACCGAGGACCCACTGGGCCCCTCCCCAAGTAAGTCCTATAGATAGAAAAACAAAAACGAAAAACAGACAAGCAAACAAACAAAAACCTAAGGAAAAGTCCAATAAGAACCTTAATCATACAAAAAGTCCAAATAGTCTTCCTCTCTTGCCTTCCGAGGCATATGTGAAGTCCCTTCTCACGAGGCTTCCTGTCCAGTCAGGACAACATTACTATTTCATTTTTTAAAAATAAAAATAAAGATAATCCACCCACCCTCCCCCCAAATGCTACTTCATACAGCCCACCCCACGCACCCCAAACCAGGCATTGCTCCCTTGACACAAGGTAAACTTAAAACTTTGCTGCCACCTCACAGCCTCCAAGGGGCTGCTCATCACAACCAACCCAAATTCACTTGGCAGAGGAGGGGATAGCAGAGAGCATCTTACTCTCCCTACCTCCTGTCACAGAGACCCGATCCGCCTGGACAGAGGGGAGGGCCACCAAGGGCCCTGCCCCTTCGCAAGGAAAGGGCCCCTGGAGCAGGGGACGAGTCCTCTCCCTTGGCTCCCCCAGCGGCCTGGGGTCCTCGGCAGGGGAGGGGGGAGGGGGGAGGGCTCTGCTGGGCTCACAAGGTCTCGTGACTTCGAGATCCCAGTGCGAACCAGCCAGTCTTCTCCTGGGCCAGGTCCAGCTCTCGCAGACGGATGTGCACCTCACCAAGGAGAACGTTCTCCCAGAATCCTTGCTCACTCAGCACACTCAGCTGCAGCTCCCGCTGCTGCAGGTCTCCCTTGGGGATCCCATCATACACCAGCTGCAAGCGCAGAGATTGGGAAGAGAGGGAACACAGAAGAGGGAGACGCTTAGGGCCATGGGGGTTTGATCTGGCTGAGGCTGAGACCACTGAGCTCCCCAACCAGAGTCCAAGGGGATAGAGAAGGCACTTGGAACCCCAGAAGAGCTTTAAAGAACTTCGTTCTTTGCTCAGAGGTCAGGCGGGTGAGGGCTTTGTACTGGGCCCACCGCTCATTATTGGCAAAGGACTCCTCCCCCTGCCCCCCCACCCCCACAGGACAGGGCCCAGGCCACGCCCCAGCTGTGGAATCCCAACCCTCAGGGTCAGCAAACTTGTTTACGGGAAGGGCCAGATAGGAAATATTTTAGGCTTTTGAGGCCATAGGGTCTGGTCTATGTCATGAGTACTCCATCCTGCCACTGCCACATGAAGGTACTTAAATGGATGGGCGGGGCCACATTCCAACACCACTTGACTTCCACAAACAGGTGTAGTCAGCTAACCCCGACCCCGGGCATTCCTCACACACCATCTCATTGTACGTGGGGTTGCAGGTTTTCCGGGCCACTTTGGTTTTCTTCTTAGTGGTTTTCTGAGGGTCAGGGAGGAGGTAAATCTTGACGTAGGGGTCCGGGTCATTCCCATCCTGGAGCAGTTGCTACAAAGGGAGTGGAAATTTTTTAAAAATTAAAAAAAAAAAAAAAAAAGAAGATTCCCAGGTCTGTGTCTTTTATCACCATTCCTGTGATCACCACCGCCCCCCACCTCGGCCCAGCCAGAGACTCTTATCCCCCACACCTGGCTTCTTGCGAGGCACAGGAATGTACGTCCCAGCTCACTCCATTCTGAGAGAAAGCTCTCCCATGACAATATGAGGTGTCCTACTGAAACATCAACCTGCTAGCCTATTATACCCAGTCTATACTTCTCATACACATGCTCGGGCATGCCATCCCGTGGTCTGTTTTGACTGAGCCATCATGTCCCTAGATATCTTCCCGCCTGGCCCAATGTCTTTGTCTAGTTTGTCATTTGATCCAAGTAACCCCCAAGAGGTGGAAGATGAGTCAGACAGATTAAGTTGTTTGCTGAAGGCCAGCCAATTAGGGCTTCATCCAGCCTGATCCTTTTAAAACTTAAATTAGGGGGCGCCTGGGTGGTTCAGTCGTTAAGCGTCTGCCTTCGGCTCAGGTCATGATCCCAGGGTCCGGGCATCGAGTCCCACATCGGGCTCCCTGCTCCGCAGGAAGCCTGCTTCTCCCTCTCCTACTCCCCCTGCTTGTGTTCCCTCTCTTGCTGTGTCTCTCTCTGTCAAATAAATAAATAAAATCTTTTAAAAATAAATAAATAAGTAAATAAATAAAAATAAAACTTAAATTAGATTTTGTCATGCCTCTGCTCAAACACCCTCCCATGGTTCCCATCTCACTCAGGGTAAAAGCCTGACTGACTGTGGGACCCAGGCTCCGTTCCGCTGTGCTCTCTCCAACCCCATCATCCACTCTTCTCCCCTTTGTTCCGCAGCCTTCAACCGCAACGACCCCCTGTACTCCCAACACACCCCAGGCAGGCTCCTGACTCAGGGCTTTTGGATTTAACTGCTCCCTCTGCCTGGAACAATCCTCACCTCCTTCCATCTGTGCTCGAATATCTCCTTGTCAAGGAGGGCTTCCCTGACCACTCTTTATATAACTGCCATGACTTCGCTCCATCCCAGTATCCATCCTCTGCTTTATTGCTTGCCAGAGCACTTAGCACTATCTGTTAAGTGCTCTGTATGCACTCTTTCATTTAACCCCCCCCAACTCTACCAGGCAGATACCAACATTATCTTCATTTTAATAAGGCTCAGAGTAAGGGCGCCTAGGTGGCTCAGTCATTAAGCAACTGCCTTCGGCTCAGGTCGTGATCCCAGGGTCCCGGGACTGAGCCCCGTGTCGGGTTCCCTGCTCAGAGCAGGGAGCCTGCTTCTCCTTTTGTCCCTCTCCCACACCCCCCAACTGCTTGTGCTATCTCTCCCTCTCAAATAAATAAATAAAATCCTTAAAAAAAAAGAAAAAGGCTCAGAGTAATTAGGCTACTTGCCAAAGTTGGACAAGTACAAGAAAGAGAACCAAATGAAGACTGTGCGTATACTTACCAAGCCCCGAATATGCATCACCATAATGAAGAGTTTATTGTTTTTGTAGGAGATGGACAGCTTCACCTCCCCGCCCACCTTCCCGACAGGCCGGGCCCATGAGCCGTCTACAGGGACAAAGAAACGCAAGAAAGGTCATGAGGCCAGTTTTGTCCCCATCTGGTGCCAGGCAGATGTTTCTGTTTTCTTCTCCCCACCCTCCATCCCCATATTTTCATGTCGGTCTCCTGATACCCGATGGGGGAACTGCCAAGTAACGTCTGTGAACATGATTTAGGATTGGGTTGAGATGGTCTATCCAATGTGTGTGTGTGTCATCACCAACTGAATATCCTGTCCCTGGGAAACCTGTGTGAGGAGCTCTGGGCCCCACAGCCTGAGTGGGAAACCAGATCCTCTAGCCAGTAAGCAAAGGAACAGAGACAAGTCAAGGGAAGAGAACTGGGAGTGGGTGGGTGCAGGAGAAAACTACCCCGGGAATGGTTCGGGGAGGTTGGCAGGAATGTCACAGAAAAGACAGTGTACCTGAGGACTTGGGAGCTACGCTGGTGCCCGCAGCCTTCTCATCTCGGGGCAGGGGGTGAAAGAAGGTGTATACCAAATCACACTGAAATGAAATCAGAGACAGAGTCATTCTTCAATAAGACAACGGCCCCATAAAAAAAAAAAGGAAAGGGACTATTCTAGATTAAAAGAGGCCTATGAAATGGAACAACCAAATGTAGTATGTACTTCTTGTTTGGATCATGGCTCAAATCAGCCAACTGTAAAAAGAATTCTGGGGATGACAGGGAAACTTTGAATATGGACTGTGTATTGGATGATATAATGATACTATAGTTATAGAAGAATTTATTTTTCAGAGTTGCATAGTGACTAGGAACAGAATGTCATGATGTCTGTGATTGACTTTAAAATACTTCATACAAAAATAAGCAACTATGGCAAAACATTAACTGTTTAGGTGATGGACATATAGGCACACATTATACTGTTTCTCTGGCTTTTTCATATGTTTGAAAGTTCTCATAATAACAAATTTTTTAAAAGGAAAAAAAAAACCTAGGTCACATCAGGTCAAAAGCAGTCTGTTCTTCTCTGCCATGCCCTCCCCCATGGACACACACAGATCTCTCAAGCAGAGAAGTACCCGACCCAGCCCTGGACAGAGACCATGAATTCTACTCTTCTTGAGAATGTTGCCTAACTGTGTTAGGGAAAACAAAAACTAAAATGTGAAAATACGTATCCTAACATTAATAGTGGGAAAAAAAATGGACATAATCTATCTCTCAAGACGCAAATGGTTAAGGAGATTTTGGTATTGCAAGTCAAAGTATTAATCTGGTACATATATTTAAAGTTGCGCTCTAAGAGTAATACTGAAGCTATGACCAGTATAAAATGGTAAGAGTCACATTTGCATATAGATAAATAGGAAGGAAAGATGGAAATGGGATGAGATGATCTGTGTGTGTGTGTGGGGGGGGACTCCTGATGACTGTATTTGTTTTTATGCCCATTATAACACCAAATTGTAATACCAATTGTTTAAAAAAAAAAAAATCTAGGTAAATAAACACACTCAGCCTGCTCAGAAAACTCCTTTTCCTCAAGAACCCCTTCCTTCCCAAGGTTCTGATCACTTAGCACTCTGGGATGGCTTCTGATACGTAAATGTCTCTCTCCCTGCTCCCGGAGGCATGCTTTCATTGCATTTAAAGGCACGACCTGAGAGGCGGGAGCCACGACCCTCCTCCCCCCTTCTTTCTTTCACCCCCGCTTCGCCTTCCTCCTTCCTTTCCTCTTACGCCTCCTCCTCCTCCTCTGCAGAGTCAGACCCAAACAGCCAAGTCCCGTCCTTGACCGCCAGGGGGCTCGCCCCCTCCCCGCTTCCCGCACATCCCCCCCACCCCACCCCAGCGCCCCGAACAGCCCGGAACAGAGGAGAGCCCACACACCTCGGCCACCTCGGCGGCTTCGTGGGTCAAGTGCCGGATGTAGCGGTTTAACTCCTCCCTCCGCCGCTCGGCCACCGCCTCCCCCCGCGAGCGGCCAATCACGAAGCGACTAGGGAAGCTGGCGAGGCAGGTGGGCCGTGGGAATGCAGGAGAGGCAAGAAGGGGAAAGAAAAGGAAGAGGCGGCAGGCTTTCATCACATTTCATTTGCGTTTTCAGCGACCTGACCCACATTTCTCACCAGCCGGCCCCATTCCTCCCACGGCTCCCCGGGGCTGCGCCAATGTCACACTCAGCATCTCACGCAGCAGTTCCAGGAACCCCAGACAAGAAAGCCAAGCTGTTGGGCAGTCCTAGGGCTCCCCCAGAAGTGCCTCGGGGCTCTGGAGGAGCCCGCAGTCTTCCCCATCAGGGTAAAAAGTTCATTTGAAAATTCCTTTTAAAAAATGTGTGATGACATACACAGGAGATAAAATTTACCATCACAACCATTACAGTTCAATGGCATTAGATACACAGTATTGTGAGACCATCACCACCATCCATTTCCAGAACTCTTTCATCTTGCACAACTAAAACTCTGTACTCATTAAACACCCTATTCCACCCTCCCTCCCTCCCTCCAAGCCCTGGCGACCACCATTCTGTTTTCGGTCTCCAGGAATTTGACTACTCTAGAGACTCATAAAAGTGGAATATTACACAGTATTTGTCATTTTGTGATTAGCTTATTTCATGGAGCATAATGTCCTCAAGGTTCATCCATGTTGTGTCAGAATTTCCTTCTTTTTAAGACTTAATAATATTCCATCATATGTATATGCCAAATTTTGTTTATCTATTTATCTTTTACTCTTCAAAAGATAAACTTTAAAACATCTTCAGATCCAGTTAGTCCTCTGCCTTTCGCTCCAGTTTTCTCTCTCGGTCAGGTGGACCCAAGCTCATTTTCAAGGCTGGACTGAGAGAGTCAGGAGATCCCGGCCAGAAGGGGGCGCACGTGTTACGACACTGATTACCAGGCCAAGAAAACCAAGCAGATCTTGGGAAGGGTAGTTTCAGGATCCTGCAATCCTGCCGGCCCCCTATCCCTTCTCCTTCCCCAGGACCCCCCTGTGCAGAGACGAAAGGGGGCAGCTACCTGGGCAGTTGGGAAGAAGGGAAGAGCAACCGTAGCTTATTGTGTAATTCCTGGAACTCCTCAAACGTCCGTTGGATGTAAGTGGCCTCGTGAGTGTTCTCTCGCATCACCTTTACCACATAAACCTGCAAAGGTCCAAGTCTTAGAGAATACCTGACAAACCCCGTGCACCGAATGAAGGGAGTGGGTAAGGGAACACAAGAGGGGAGGGGTGTGTGCGTGCGTGTGTTGGGGGAGTCCACTTTCCAGAAGGAAAAGTGCAAAAGTGTCTCCAAAGGACAAGATGATACAGATGTACATTTGTCCTGCACATGGTTCCTAGGACCCTTGACCCAGACGGAACAACCATGCAGTTCAGCCCCCTGATTCCAGCAGCCCCCTCGGGCAGGGGAGAGGCTGGGTCTGTGACTGCACTGCCCGGAGCTCAGGATGCTCACAACTCCAATGCCCACCGTGCGGATGTGAAGAGAAGGTCAGAACCGCAATATGCTGGGGGCGGTGGGGAGCAAGACAGGGTCAGATTGAAGAAAACACTTACATAGCCCTTGTTGGGGTGGAAAGTCTTCTCGTGGCGGCAGAGGAAAACATCACTGATGCGGCCAGAGCTCTTGAGTGTGTGTGTTCGGGGGGCAAAGGAAAGGGTCAGCCGGTCGTCTGAGCCTGTGAACTTCATCTGAGCCAGGTTGTGGATGAAAAAATTGAGCTTTGTGGCTACACTGCCCAGGCTGGACTCAATCAACCTGTTGGTGCAGGAGGATGGGAAGAAAAGGATGTAACCACGGACCCAAGTCCCCACTGCCTGGACAGAGCGATCTCCACGAATATCCCTGGACACCTGAGCCTAACACTCAGCTCAGACAGAATCATTTTCCCTGTGTAATATCCTTATAGAGTGCTTGACTGGCACACAATTATCTACATGCAATTTATTCATGTGAATCCTGGGGTCTCATCTCCCCTCGCTGCCCTCCTGAGCCAAAGACAGTTAAACCAAGGTAGGAAACCAAGGTAGGAATTAGGGATTCCACGATAGGGTCAGCATGAAAATGTCTACATACAGGAGACCTCCAGTATAGTGGAACCTTACCAAGCACCGTTCAATCTAGAGATTTCAGATCAAAAGGGAGGTTCTATGTGAGACCAACAGAGAAAATTTAGTTCGCCAAGTTCCAAAAAGAGTGCGTGATAAAACAGAGCATCGCCTACACGGACAGAACTGTAGACATGAGTACAGAGACACTTCCTCGCTTTCATACCGTGTGCCTAAAAACATTGCCAAGTATGGGAAGATGGAACCATGGAAGTCCATGTTTTGATAAGTGCAAGGGTTCTGATCCAGAGAGCTGAGGACTAAGAAAACTCCATGTTTGTCCCATAAACAAAGTCTTTGACCAAGACCTGGCGAGAATGTAAGAGATTGCTATAGCTCCGTACACAAAGGTGAGCTCCAAAGTACAGACAGAAAACGGAGTCGGGGAAGTCAAGTGATTTCCCTAAGTCGGAGGCAAAGTTAGGACAACAGACACATGTCAACTCTAGGCTCCGCCGTCTGAGCTATGTCTTCCCCGTTTCCCTAGCCCCACTCCTCCCCGTCGGGCAGCCCGGAAGTGAAGGACTCGGGGGGGTGGGGGGGCACTGTTTTGTGCACGCGGTGTCACCTGGTGAAGTAAGTAGTAGCATTGGCCTCTGTGTCCTGAGGCCTTAGAGCATCATACACATATTTGAGGTCCTCCAGGTCTGAGAGCTCGGGGATCCCACAGGACAACATCTAGAAGGAAAGCAAAGATGGAGAGAGGGCACCTGTAAAACCAGACATTCTTGCTGCTTCCCCCCGTAAGGCCAGATTTGCTATAGCTAGGCTCCCTAACCCTCCTAGGCGGTGGCAGACGGATGCTGTGGGCAGGGGCTGGACGGCCACAGGGAGGGAGGGGCTGGGGCGGGAAGTCAGATACCGCACACACCGCTGTCTCCAGTAGTCTGGGCCCTGCCTTTATCTAGACCTCAGAGAAGCAAATCTCCAGAAATCCTTTGAAGCAAGCCAGGGGCGTCTTAAAGATGGTGCCAGATGATAAGAAGGAGGGGTTCAGAAAGGGATGGAGCTCCTCACCAGGCCCAGGAGGTTGAGGAAGAGGTGGGTGTGCTTGCGAATGAGGTTGTAGGCTTGGCAGCAAAGGTCAACAAAATCATGGAAGCGGCTGGAAGGCTTGTCACCTCCGTTGATGACATACGCCATATCCGAGGTGAAGACAAAGGGGGCACGGTCCCTGGGCCGAGGGGAACATACAGGTAGAAGGTCAGCATGGAGAAGGAAGCCCCCCACCTTGTGGGGTACATCAGGGAATGCCCCTCATCACCTGTGGGAACCTGGAGAGATGGGGCTCTCCCTAACTGTTCCCTTTTGCTTTTCCAACCTTAATCTCAAAAGATCCCCAGAGACGTCCTTCATAGATTCCTTGTGTGTGCTACCAATATTTTCTTCCTGGATAGCTAACTATTCCCTTTTGCTGCGGTTTGGGCTCATTTCCCCTTGCTCAGGCCTCAGCAGGGAGGGAGAAGAGCTGGTCCCCACCTTCTTCTGTAAGGCCCTGCAACTACTTGACCTCTTTCTCAGGCTTTGCTTCTCTGAAGCTGCTCAGCCCAGGGGCTCAAGTGCAGCCCCCTTCCATGAGAGGCTTGTGTTCAGCCCGGAGCCACTTCTACGGACCTCCCTGCCCTCCACATGCAGCCTGGCTTCAGGAGACCACTTACCGCTTGATGTTGCCGAACATCTGTGCATGGCCCAGGAAGCGGCCAAAGTCTATGTGGAACATGTGGCCGGTGGTCTTCAGCATGATATTGTCATTGTGCCGGTCACAGATGCCCAAGACGTACGTGGCCACGCAGCAGCCGGCACAGGAGTAGATGAAGTTCTCCACAGCCTGGGGTGGGGGTGTGGGGAGGCAGGCAGATGGGAGGAGAGGACAGAAAGCTGGCTCTGAGGGACTCCAATGGCCACGGCCAGCCTCAATCCAGCCAGCCCTGCTCTCATGCACACCCCGCCACACACAGACACCTCTCTCCTGTCTCATAGGTTGTAAGGAGGTGGAAGGCTGGTGTGCATATCTCCACCACTTTATCTGCCATTCATCATCCTCTGCACTTTTCCTTCTTCTAGGGAAACTGATTGGAAAGAGAGTGAACTTATCCGGGAGCCCCGACTTGAGCAGCCCTGACTGAAGAGACCTTAATAGACAGGAAGACGGATGTTTACCACGTTCCCAAATGGTTGTGACTGGCTCAATTAAAGCGCAGCCCTGAGGCAGCCGACTTCCGGGTCTCTTCCTGACCCTGCTCAGAATTCTCCGGGCTTCTCCCTGCCCCGTAGACACCTTCCATTCCCAGGGTTCTTGGTAGCAGCTAAATGCTAATCTAATTAAAGTCACTTCACTCCAAAGAAGAGCTGAGGCAGTTCAACACTCCTAGGAGGGTTTTACACTTGAAAATCAGACATCTCTAGCTGGTAAACTGTGTGAGAGATGTTTTTTTAAGTATAAAACAGGAGGGAGGGGTGGCTAAGATCCACCTTATTTCATCTGGTCAACATCTGTCCCCCTCTCTGTCTCTCCAAGAAGTACAAATAATGGAATTAGCAAATGGATACCTTTCACCCTCTGAATCCTCTTTGTGAGGTTTATAGAATTTCTAAGAATTGAAGAAAGACTCATCAGCAGAGGGCAAAAACTGGCACAGCCAACAAGGAATGTACAGACTTGAGAATGAGAGAAAGCTTCCCAGATAGAGAATGTATGCCCTCCCTGCCTCTCTCTACAAATTTCCCCCCATCCTTCAGGGCCGGGAGTCCCAGGCCCTTCCAGCTCCCACAGACTCCTCCCCCATTGAGCCCCGACAGCCCCACTGCCACCCCCATTCATCCAGCACTCACTCTTTTCTCTCCCAAGGGTCTAGGGGTCTTATCTCCCAGCAGTTTCTTGACCATCCACAAGGCGTATTTCAAAACTAGCCACATGGAACCCCCTGCCCAGTCACTTGTCTAATTAAGCCAGGTGGCGAGTCCACAGGAATCTAAGAACAGAAAGTCTATAAAGAAATCACAGAATGCACCTTCTGGAAGGAAAGGACTATTTCCCGGACAGGGAAATAGATGAATGAAGAGAAACCACTCAGTAAGGAGTACAACCCAATAGGAGAACTTCCCAGTCTTGACCTTCATCTCCATCAACTTGTCTTCTGCCATAGATGTTCTTTCTACCTGGAGTGTATCCTTTTTCTTTTCTTCCTTTCTTCCTTCCTTTCTTTCTTTCTAAGATTTTATTTTGACGTAAGCTCTACACCCAATGTGGGGCTCAAACTCACAACCCCAAGGATCAAGAGTTGCACGCTCTACCGACTGAGCGAGCCAGGTGCCCCTACCTGGAATGCATCCTATCTTGACTCACAAGAGAGCCGTATGGCTGTGGGTAAATGACTCCGGTCTCATCACCTAAGTTACATGGAGTGTTGTTAGCTGCAGGAAGTCTCGCCAGACCAAGGGAGCTCTCCTGATTTAAGGGGTTTTCACTTGAAGGATGTAGGCAACTCTCTTTGCCCAGGAAGTGGCCAGAAGACAAATGGCTCTAGTTCCTGTACTCATTAAACACCCTACTGGAAGTCAGTGGAAGAAACTACCAGCACTGTTCTAGCAGAAAGCCGAGAAGAGCTGACAGGCTGCGTTTGGAAGACTGATATTAAACACAAAGACACAGAGTGAGTTTCTCTGTGCATTCTTGTCATGCATCCTTCTATCATATTTATTATGACTTTCTATTACATTGGCTGGAAGATGTTATAAGTCCAGCACCAAGCACAGTGCCTCTGTGTGGTGGCCATTTAATACCTGGGGAATACATGTTAGTGGGGTTGAGGGTCTTGCGATTGGCAATATAGAGAGGGTGGGTTTTGAGGGATGGGGAAGGGAACACCTGGTTTTCCAGGCAGAAGGAACACTATCATCTAAAGGTATCGGGGAAATAGAAGGGGCCTCCTAGGCTGGGGCATAAGTTATCATAAGAGGGGAGCTGCGGCGGATGGGACTGCAGGGGTAGGCCGGGCTGGATTCCAAAAGGCTTTGTGTGCAATGCCATGGATGTTGGACCTATCTTTTAGGACAAAGGGAGCCTTTGAAGAACCTAGAGCAAAAGAGTGACATGAGCGGTTTATACTTTATTAAAAAAACAACCTCTGACTTCAAGCAGAGGATGGCAACAGAAGGAAAAGCATTCTAGTGGTTCAGGCGACAGCACATAGCTGAAAGGAATGGAAGGAAGAGGACAGCTGTGAGAGATGGGGGAGAAGAATCAACAGGGCTTGGTATAGCAGAGGTGAGCCAGAAGGAAGCATCAAGAAGACTCATGGGTGACGAGACAGAGGCTCACACTATTTACTAACAGGAAACACACAAAAAAAGCAGGCTTCAAGAAAAGGAGAGACGGAAAGGTTGGGTTTGCCTATACTGAGCTTGAGGTATGCGTGAAGTTCAAGTACAGACACCCAGTAAGCAGATGGCTCAGAGCATACAGCTCGAGGGACGGAGGAAGGAATGGCTCTGGAAGATGTCAGCAAGCGGGTGGTACTTAAAGTAATAAGAGCTGATGAGCAGGCACGAGAATTCAAAGAGAGTACAGCACGCCAGGAATGAAATCCTGGGGAATGCAAACATTTAAGGCCATCTAGGATCATCTAATTAGATGTTCACTGAACAAACATTCTGATTATAATTCGGCTGTCCATACAGGTTTTCCCTCCGGGATAAAATGCACTGATCAATATACCTTAGTATCGGGTCCCCTTGGAAGTTAAATTATATAAATGGGCATTTTGCCTTATAGCCCATCTCTTATGAGTTGGTTATTAGGACTGGCTCCCTCCCCTAAACTCAATAAACACAGACTAGCCCCACAAAACCGTGGACCAGCCATGGACCACAGCGGGCCTCCAAGGCCCTACCACCTAAGAATGCTCCACCTAAGGACCAGGCCAACCTCCTTTTCTATGACCTCTGTCTCCTATCCAGCCTTAATCCTGGCTTCTGCTTATTTATAGCCTTGCCTCAAACCAGCTCCATAACTGGGAACAACTGAGTGGATCTTAATTCACATCGTGAAAAGAGAGGTTGGATAAAAATGATCTCTAAAGTCTCCTTCAACTAACTCTTGTTCTACAAAGTGCCACTGAAGCCCTCTGAGGGCACAGGACGAACTGAACAGGAGCCACCATTAGGAGAGATCCAGGCAGTTTCTCAAAAGTTGGCCCCCCTCCTGCTCCCAAAGCTCAATCTGTGTGTGTGTGTGTGGGGGGCTCAACGAAGGTTTCCCAGCTGGACACCAGGGGATTTTCTCAGTCCGCTTACCACAGTCATTTGACCCGAACCCTAGCTATGCGGAGACAGCTGTCAGCCCAGCGTGTTTCTTTCCTCCCGACACAGCTGAGCTGTCTCCTCCGCGCATGCGCAGGCCTTGTGTTCACACAGCCATGTGCCCGAGTCAGCCGCACCCCGCCCCCAGCCTCGCCCCCACCCCCAATCCTACCTTGTCATACTCGTCCTCCCCGGGGTTGTGTTTCTGCAGCCAGTCTGCCAAGGGCCGGTCCTTGAAGGAACCGGTCACCCCGTGCTCCACCTGGATCTTGCGCAGCGTCTCGGCATTGGGGATCATTTCCACCATCCCTATGAGAGGAGGCGTGGGTGTGGCGCTCCCGGGCAGAGCCAAGGGGGGCTATGGGGAGACAACTAGGGAGTTCTGCTGGATGCTTCCCTATAAATGAAGCCCTAGGCTATTTGGGCAAAATCTGATAATCAGGGGAAAAGGATAGTAGGAGAAAGAATACCATTCCCAAGCCTCACATTCCATGCTGGGACATTGGGGCTCTTTGGTCTCCCTAGTTCATCACTGCTGTTCCTTGTTTCTGACTTTTACTACTGGAATTTTCAGACATATGTGTGTGAACAATGTTTATGAATAATTATTCATATATATGTATGAATATTTTTTAACGATTTTATTGATTTATTTGACAGAGAGAGAGAGGAGAGGGAGAGGGAGAAGCAGGCTCCCTGCTGAGCAGGGAGTCCGACGTGGGGCTCGATCCCAGGACGCTGGGATCATGACCTGAGCCGAAGGCAGACGCTCAACCCACTGAGCCACCCAGGTGCCCCTGTATGAACATTTTATACACACACACACACACACACACACACACACACGAATAAACAGAATGGGATTATGTTTTTTTTGTTTTTGGTGGTTTTTTTGTCAGAGGGGGAGAGAGCGCGTGCACACAAACAGGGGGAGCAGCAGGCAGAGGGAGAAGCAGACTCCCTGCTGAGCAGGGAGTCCGATGTGGGACTCGATCCCAGGATCCTAGGATCATGACCTGAGCTGAAGGCAGACACTTAACTGACTGAACCACACAGGTGTCCCACAGAATGGGATTATGAATTCACACATGTCACCCAGTTTCAAAAATTATCAACATTTTGCTGATCTTGTTTTACCTATTTTACTCAGCCAACCCTGTTTTTTCCCTCCTTACTGGAGTATCTTTTTTTTTTTTTTTTAAAGTAAACTCTGAGTCCAACGTGGGGCTTGAACTCACAACCCTGAGATCAAGAGTCACAAGCTCTACCAACTAAGCCAGCCAGGCGCTCCCTTACAAATCCCAGACATGTCATTTCACCCATAAATATTTCAAGTACAACTAACAAGGACATAACCACCAGGCCATTACACCCCAAAAATGAACACTCATTCTTTAATCCAGTCAATACTTACATTTCCCCCTACTGTCTCAAAATATACCTTTTCACAGTGGGTTGGTTTGAATTAGGACCCAAAGTCTACACAACATGTCTGGTGGTTATGTCACCAAGTCTGTTTTACTTTATTCCAGTTCCTCTCTCTCTGCCCTACCTTCCTTTTTTTAATGCCCTTCCACGGCTTCTATTGAAATAACCTTGCCAGTTTTGTTTTTCTGGAAAAGTACAGAACTCATGCTGGGGAAGGGGAGAAGGGCAGTAAGCAAAGGGGTGCCCTCCACGCCAGCTGCCTCCTCACAGCGCCCCCCCCCCCATTCCCAACTGACCTCTCCCCCGGCCAGTGGAGAAGCAGCGGAAAATGACCATGCGCATGTCCAGCCCCTCTTGCACCCAGATCTTGCTCATGATGCGAATCATTTGCAGGGTTAGCATGTCCTGGCGAAGGTCGTCCCCACACTGGATGAAGAAAGTGACCAGAGCTCATCTCCATTGCCTCCCCTGGCTCCCAGATGCTACAAGAGAGCCACGTTGGCCCAAACAACGACAGGGGACTGCCCAGTTTTCCCACCTCCCATCTCGGCTCACAGCAGGTCAAAGGACCAGAGGTGGGCCAGCCATCACATTTGCCCCTGAGGTGTTCCGGCTCTTTCTTCAACCCCACATCCCATCTGAACTGAATTTAGATTCCTGATTGTCAAGATTTTTTATTTAAAACTTGAGTGTTTATACCTTGGATTTGGAACTGACGCACAGCCAATATATACATTACACGGTGGCATCCATGCATCTCCTCTCCCCCGCTAGATTACATGCTCTCAGACTACGCTTTACTTCTCAGAATCATGCATGTCTTGCATCAGTTAGGATGGACCTTAGGGTTCACCTAGTCCAACCTGCACCTGTTCTCTTAATTTCCTCTTCAACACTGCTGCCGTGTGGCCAGCCTCTGCTTGAATACCCTGGGGTACAAGCAGATCGCCACTGTATCCATTCCCAGTTGGGATAGCTCTGCCTCCTAGAAAGCACTCTATCCCAACAGTGAATGCCTTGCTACACCTGCCAACATTCTGTTCCTAGCCCGCTGGGGCCACGGAGAATTAGTCTCTTTCCTTGGTCACCTGATCATCTTTCACATGTGCAAATGGTAGCATGGAGTAATAGCAAGAGACCTACCCTGGGGCTGCACCTGCCACCCTTCGACCCCCTCCTCCCCTCCCCTCTACCACCTTCATCATCACACCAGGTTTACGAAGTGTCCTCACCTTGAAGATGACACGGATGTTCTCGCCCAGTGGATCCACATTTTGGAAGGACAGCTTGAGGGGGACAGCGTTGGAGTTGAAGTAGGAACAGTCCTGCCACGGGAGAGAGGGTAGTGACAAGGGAAGGAAAATGGCCTCTGCACCATGGGTCAAGCTGCTGCCGCCAGTCCACCTGCTCGTAGTTTCTGCCAGATTCCTCAGGAGCCCATGCTCCCTCCTTCCCCCGTGCCAGTCTGTTACAGCCTCGGCTCCGGGGCCTGCTTTCATCCCTTCAGTGCTTCGGCATATAACCTACTAGGATATGATTTCCATCGATACCTCAGTCTACTCAGTCTCTGTAAAATGGGGCTTCCAACAGGACCAACTTCGTAAGAGTTGTGAGTGTAAGATGCAATGACTGGCGTCAAGCACTCAGAACAGTGCGGCACTCGGTGGTGACAGATGACAGCTATGGTCATTGTCACCAGCCCCCTGCGTCATCAGGGGAGACACTTACCCAGCCCCTGACCCCATTCCTCCACCTTGCACAGCTGTCAGTCAAAAGTCCATACACACTAGGTCTGGAAAGAGGCCCCGAATATGCCTCTCTTCCTCCTCTCAATAACCAGGGTGGTAGGACCTCGCCTCCACTGAGCCCTCCCTGCCCCGAGAGCCCCAAACCCACCAGTCACTCACCCTGGGCACGATGCCCTTAACCAGCAGACTAGGGCTGAGTGGCAGGCGGCAGGAGCCGATCAGGGCAAAGAACTGCCTCACCTCCTCCAGGCCCGTGCGGAGGATCCCCTGAGAGGGAGGGGAGAAGGACAGTAGGGGTGAGGGGGGTGCCCATGGGCTCTACTCAGAACCAGGCCTCTCCCAGGGGTGGGCGCCCCTGGAATGGCTGGGATGAAAACCACCATCGGAGAAGTGTGAACAACCCCCAGGAGACCATGAAGAAGGAAAACTACTCCGGCCTGGGGTGTCACGCCCAGGACAATCCATGGGCAGCAAGCCCAGACAGCTTACAGAGGTGAGGCAGATGACACCACAGTGTGAGGCAGGCCACAATGAACTGAGAGAGCAGGTGCATCTCAAGGGGGCGGTGCTGCTCAGGCCGTTGCCAAGAAAAGCCAACAATCTGGACTTTAAATTCTCCCAATTTTTTTTTAAAGATTTTATTTATTTATTTGAGGGAGACAGCATGAATGGTGGGGGTGTGTGGGAGAGGGGCAGAGGAAGAAGCAGGCTCCCCACTAGGCAGGGGGCCCGATGTGGGGCTTGACCCTAGGACCCTGGGACCATGACCCTGAGTCAAAGGCAAACGCTTCACCAACTGAGCCACCCAGGTGCCCCTAGATTCTCCCAATTTTTATTTATTTTTTTTTTAAAGATTTATTTATTTATTTATTTGACAGAGAGAGAGAGACAGAGCCAGAGAGCACAAGCAGAGGGAATGGCAGAGGGAGAGGGAGAAGCAGGCTCTGCATTGAGCAGGGAGCCTGACGCAGGGCTCGATCATGACCCGAGCCGAAGGCAGACGCCCAACCATCTGAGCCACCCAGGCGCCCCAATTCTCCCAATTTTTAAATGTTAGTAACCGGGAACACCGTTGGCCTAATACAGCCGGTTGTACAAACAGTAAAGGTCTCCACTCTGGGTAACAGTAGCCCTGAGCTATGGCTCACAGCATACTGAACAAAGTAGGACTGGATTTCAGCCCACACTTGCCCTCTCTGGCTGGGTGCCCTTGGGTAGTGAACAACTTACACAAATGTGCTTAGCCTTTAAAGCAAACAGTTAAAACGGTAACACTCTGCAGGCCCACCAAAACTGTATCCAGTCTGCAGACTGTCATTTTGTGGCCTGTAGGTTAGAGACAGAGTTCCTTCCTTCCAGTCCTTAAATCAGAGACGGTCAAGTGCCATCCTGCCGTTGAGGACGTCGAAGGAATTAACAGCTGGTTACAAAAGCCCGAGACCAGAAATGGGGAGAGGCGGCTCCGCCCCGCTCACCTGCCGCGCAGATGGGGCGGCCTCTCGGACCTGCTGGGCCAGCTTGGCCAGAGTATTGACGAGCCAGCACTGGCGGTTAAACTCCTCCCTCAGCCCCTTGCCGCAGCAGCAGAGCAAGGCCGCCAGCAGATACTGGTAACGGATGCTGAACTGAGAGTCTTTGAGGCCGTCCTTCAGGAGCCTGCAAGGCACGGGGGGGGGGGGGGGGGGGTCGGGACGCTTGGGATCACCAGCAAGGGTGTGTGGAATGGCGGGGAGGGGTCAGACGCTGCTCCAGCTCCCTGGAAAACCCCTCCCAAGCCCGGGAGGGAAAAATAGACTCTGTATGCATAGCTCATACAGAGGTGTTCATCCGGATCCCAGTCTGTGCCCACTCTGCCTTTATTTAGAGCTCAAAGCCCCTCTGTGGCTCCCTTCTCCTTTCTATCTCTGCCGAGTGTAGATGGAAAGGAGGGCCAGGGATAATCCTCATTGTCCCCGTGGGGGCGGGGAACAGTGCTAGCTTGCAGCCACATGGTAAGTCAGCAACGTCCTGGAACCCCGACGGCTCAGCTCCCCATCCTTGCCCACCGAAGAGTAAAATACTCCTGAGCCGAGGACGCATGTCTGCCTCCCACCTCTCCACACACGGCTCACCAGAAGAAGTAGTGAGTCACTCTCAAGTCAGAGACGGCTCGTTTCAGGAGGAAGCGCACCAAGGGGCTGTCCAGGTAACACTCGTACTTCAGGGCCTGTTTAGGGGAAAGAGAAGGCTATATGGCCTGCCTGTCAGCCACACGTGCCACTATCCCACTGGGGACCCTGGGCTCTACAAGGAGAATGCACACGGACTTGGGGCCGGGGGCGGGATCCTCAGAACTGGAGGGAAGGCCGGTCCGCCCACCTGCACAAGCTGAGGCAAGTAGTCGAGGAGCTCAGCGTCCGACAGCGAGCCAATCCACTGGACGGCCATCCGTCGCACCTCCTGGTCCGGGAAGCTGCAAAACAGAGCCCAGCCCCCTGACGCCCCAGCTGCAGGCTCTGCAGCCCAGGAGTGAGCCAGCACCCTCACAGCTGGGCTTCAGAGACACGGCAGGAGAAAAGGCAAGGTCCCTCAGAGTCTGCCAAAGCCACTAGAAGAATCCTTAGCTCCTTGTCTGGACAGCAACCCTTAAGAATGGCCCTGTCCCCTGGTCAGAGCTGGCATGGGGCCACGGAGGAACAGGACGGGGGCCACTTCCATTCCTTGTATGAGTTAAAGAAAACTGGACAAAGTCTTCAACCCCATTCCTGAAAATCTTTTCCTCAACTCCCACTGTGCTAGAAATTCCTGTCACCGAAGAGCCCTTATGTGGATTAAAACATGATGGTACCATCCTTTAATGCAAAGCCAGCCAGGTGAAGAATAGAGAATCATGGAGTTTTATATAAGCCAGTACCCCATGGCAGAGTTTAGTTGAGCAGAGATTAGCAAAAATGTGGTCTCAAAAAGTCCCGAAGGCAAGACACATGGATCACGTACAGTTTAATTACCAAGAGCAGCAAGAAAGAAGCCAAGAATACTGGGCACCATCTGGAAAAGGCAGCCCCGGGGTCTGAAACTGGGAGGAGCATGTCCCCAGAGAACCCTTCCGAAGGAAAGAGGGAAGAGAGGACTGTTAAAGTCGAACTAAGTGGTAAGGTTTGGGTCACCCAGGGGTGTGCACTTGTCAAGACTCAGCCAACGTACAAGTAAGGCTAGGCATTTCCTGATATGTAAATTTTCCCTCAAAAGAAAAAACGAACAAGCAAACATTGAGTTCTAGTTAATGATATACATACGCTGACGTATTTAGAGGGAGGTATGATGTCTGCAACTTACACTGAAATGTATTAAAAAAATAAGATGGATATTGACGGTTGGATAGAGGGATATACACGCAAGAAAGCAAATATAGCAAATAGTTAAAATGGTTAGAATCTAGGTAGCGGGTACATGGATGTTCACTGTAAAGTTTTCGGTTTCCAAGTATGCTTGGAAAATGTTCCTAATGTCACACCGTGGGGAAAGGAGGCAAAGAAAAAGCAAAAAAGAAGCGAAGATGCCCTGAATTTCCTAGCCCACTTTACCATTTTCCCCAGGGCTGGCTCAGGCTAGCGGTGTGCAGCGCCAAGCCTTGGCTTCTGGAAGGACTCGTGGTCAAGGAAAGGTGGGTGTTACAACTCACGTGGCATGCAGGAGCCCCAGGGCATCCTGGTGATTCATGTGGGTCCACTGCTTTAGGAGAGCATAGATGTCGGGCAAGCAAGCCCACTCCCAGCTGGGGGCGCTGGCGAGCACCAGGGGGAGGGAGTTCACCTCCAAATGGCAATAGTATCGCTTCTCCCACAGGCGCTTCTTGTCAGCATCCGTGAGCCTGCGGGTGGGGGTTGCAGGGGAGGTGAGCGAGAGCACTGTCAGCCACAGGGTAGGGAACTTACTCTCCAAAAGAATGCTACACATTCTCCAGTTCAGTGCTTCCTAAACTTTGCTGCACATTACAAATACCTGGGGAGGTTTATAAAGTCCCCATGCCCGGGCCACACTGACACCAATGGAGTCAGGACGTCTGGGGAAACCAGGCAGTGGTATTTTTAAAAGATCCCCAGGTGACTGCAATGTGTGAAGCAACGTTTGGGCACCAGGGCCCAAATCTTATCTTTGATCCTGACATCTCAGGACATCTCAGACTGAGGCAGAATGCACAGGTCAAGGGCACCCAGTCTGCCACCCCTCCTGCGGATGCCCTTAGAGCACCTCTCTCAAGATGAGCCACCAGAGGGCAGTGGTCCCCACATGTCCGGGTCTGGATGGCTGAGAAGCCTCTGGGGCTTCCCGGGGCCAGCTGGAGGTTTTATAGAAGCCACAGCTAATTAAGCCTTGCCTGAGATCAGGTGTCTAATGGGAGAAGGGAGCTGAGGGGCTAATGAAGCAAGGGGTCAGCAGAGGAGTGCAGGCAGGGGGATCTGTAGTCACTCAGCTACTCTGGCTCCTTGGGTGGGATATGAGGGAGAGATGAGCCCCATCCCCCTTGCCCCCTCCAACACACACACACACACACACACACACACACACACACACACACACAAGCAGGCAGGGCAGGAACCCCCATCCCACCAGCTCCTCCAACTCCCCTCCCCCTCCAATCCTGGTAAGAGAAGCAGCCCCAAGGATGACATCAGCTTGGACTTGCTTACCCTTGAGAGTTGCCAGCCTGCCCCGACACCTGATCCTTTTTGGAAAGTGACAGGGCCAGAGAAATGCAAAGGCTGTGGGTGTGGAAGGGGCAGGAGGTGGGGGCAGGGTGGTAAGGACGGGAACCAGCTGCCCCCATGGATAGCAAGTAGTAGACAGCATATCTGGGGTGTGGGTCCTCTGGCAAGCCGAGTCTGGGCCAGGTCCCCATTGTGGGGATGGGCATTCCTAGATCCAATCAATCTCCTGACCCCAGTCTCACCACTCTGCCTAGTGTCAGCTCAGGAGAAGAAGCCTGGAGGCTGCCCCAGCAGAGCCCTCTCTCCACTGCGTCCTGCCTCCGTGGCAATGCCCACCCCATCCCATCTCTACTCCCAAAGCAGGAGGGAGGGAACCTGGAGCTTGCAGGTGAGAGGTCAGACAGACTGGGGCCTGAGCCACACGCGGGGAAGGCCCCGGGCCTCACCAGTACAAGGACTCCTTCTGCATGATGTTCTTAAGCACCCGTTGGTCTTCCTCCCGGAGGCTGCCAAACACATAGCGGGGGCTGAACTTGTCTCCAGGGGGGCTGGTGAACTTGATGTCGAAGGCTGAGGTGGGGAAGTCGATCTGGGGGATAGCGTCAGAGAAGTGGGGAGAGAGGACAGGCAGGTGAGTGAGTGAGAAGGTGAGCCGCCACCTTCCCGGCTCTCCAGCACCTCCGTCTCAGGCCGGAGGTCCTGCCTTCTTCCCTCCCTTCCTTCCCTGCAGGTTGCTTGTAAAATACCCCTGTTGGACTTGGTGGGAACTTGGGACTCTGGGGAAAGCCCCTTCCAATTGTCACTTCCAGCAAAAAATGAGAAGGAAACAGAGAGAGTGAGAGAAGAATGGGCAAGTGAGAAAGAGGTTGCGGGGAGATGTAGCCAGGTGGGGGGGGGGGCCGGCCCCAGGCCAGAACTTTGAACAGAGGTGTCACTAGGCTGAGCCACCGGGAACCTCCAAGCTGAGGCCAGGGAGCCTTCAAGGGTGGCCCTGGAAGGCACTGCTGCCTGATGGGAAGTGGGACCATATGCCAGGTGAGGGGCCTACCGACTCTCAACCCTGTGGCCCCGGGTCCCCTTGCTCTATGATCTTCATCCTATGAAGTCGGGTATCAGAGCGGAGTGGGTCCTATGTTCCCTCAATCAACAAATGTTTATTGAACCCTGATACGTTGCCAAGCAATGTTCTAGGTCCTGGGCATTGAGTCTGGTTAATTAAGAGAGACAAAAACGCCTGCCTCTGGAGCTTTCATTCTGTATCATTCTATTTCATGCTATGTCCACTTTGATATTCCAGATTCCATTCCAAAGCATCTCATGATCATAAGAAAGGGGAGCCAGAAAGCAGTAACTAGACCTTGGGCTTGACCAGCTCCTCCTCTCCCCAGAGGGTGGGTCCACTCCCGGAGCGACTGGGTGGCTGGAGGCACCGGGGGTTTCCCCTCAGGCCCCAAGAGGGGACAGCTCAAATTTTATCAGACTCAGTAATACATGGGCTCAATACAAAGGATTCCAAGTTGCTGAGCCCGGAGCGGGGGGGCGGAGGGGGAGTGCAGGTGCTCAGGCCCTGCCTTCGGCCTCCTTGAAATCAAAGTTAACCCCCAGGAGATGGCACACAGATTCCACAGAACTCATCCTCCCACCCCGGGTCCAACCAAATTCACCCGTTTGCTTCCATCACATCAGGGCCCTGTGCCCAACGTGTCAGCAATTTCTCTTACTTCCTAGCCCAAACCTTCAGGCAGAAAACTTGGAGCTGGCTCTTGGGCAGTCCTGAGCAGCGGGTAGGAGGGAGGGTCCTGGGGCTGGGGTCTCACCTGCAGGATGACGCTATCTGGCTGGTGGAAATTAGGTGCGCTCCAACGGGCACTGGGGTTTTCCTGTGTTGCTGGCCATAAGCCCAGAAGCTTCCGACCACAGGTCAGGACTCTAAGGAGAATGGAGGGGAGGGGAATGAGCCAACAAACACAATGGTTTTCCTCCTGCTCCCCCATCCAAAAATCTGCCTTTGAAGCCACCACCCAACTCTGTCATTCTTCTCTTAGATCACAGGCTCTTCCTTCTTCCAGGTCCTATAAAAGCACACCCCCTCCAGGAAGCCTCTGGATGACCTGGTGGTGGGGATGCCCCATGAGGCAGAGAGGTGGACTAGATGACCTCTAAGGCCCTTCCAGTGACAGGGCCAGATGACGTTACCCAAGCACTCTGTTTCCACGCAGGCACACACCACCCCCAGCCCCATCCTGCCCAGAAGCTCTTGGTTACATCAACTGTCCTGGTCTCTACTCCTGTGCCTTGGTCCCCCAGCTAGGGCCCTCTGGACTCTGTGGGTGAGCCCCACATGGCCAACTGTCCCAAGGGGCACTGGCCAGCGCAGCACCAGGCCCCTCTATCCCCCTCCTTCCCTTCCAAGGCCAAGAAGCCACTGGCGTGGGAACCACGTACTGCCTGAAGTTGAAGAGTGGGGTAGTGACCCAGCCCAGGGCTTCCGGCAAACGCCGCTGCTTATTGGCCTCTGAGGAGCTCCCAGGCAAGGGGACGGGCAGGGCGTAGAGCGTGGCACACAGCAGGGTCTCCCGAGGCAGCCGGTTCACCTGCACCGGGAAGCAGATCCTGGGGAGGACAGGAGACCAAGTCAGGAGGTGCCACCCTTGTGGCGTCAAGGGACAGGTGGCCCAGGAAGCCGAGCGGAGGCTGAGAACTCGACCTGCCTCTCGGGATATCAGATGTGCTCCCTGGGGAAGCCTGGAACCAGGACAGGTCCCAAACGGTAGGCGCAACCTCCACTGGATGCGCCCGGAAGCACACTGTGCTGTCTTTGCAGCCTCTCAGTACGGTGTGCCTAATACCCCGATTTGGAGGCCACCCGCGGCGACCAGACAGAACTTGGGTAGCCAGAGCCATCTCAGAGTTCAGATGACTACAGGTCCCATAGTGAAGCCACACGCCCCCTGTTTCAGGATTTCTGCAGAGGGTCACCAAGAAGCTGCTCCTCTTGACAATCCTCATCCCTCCCCCACTTCCCAGGCTGAAAAAGCAAGGAGGAAGCGGCAGCAGGGTGTTCTTTGCCCTCAGGCCACCCTCCCCCAATAGTCCTCCCACTGTCTGTCCTCTCCTGTCCCCTTCTTCTCTCAACCCCCAGGGCACAACATGGTCTGTTCTCACCCCAAAAACATTTTCAAAACCAAAGGGTTAAAGAGAAGGGGCTTCCCAAAGTCCCCAGGGGGAGAGCAAGCAAACTGGCCAGCGATGATAAGAACTGAGACACGTAAGCCTTTCACTGCCCCAGTCCAGATGTGTTCTCCGGGGGCTCCTCTGCCCAGATCACGCCCAGCCACTCCCTCCAAGTTCAGGAAAAGGAGCTGGGGTGGGGTGAGGGAAAGAGAGGAGGGGAGCTGTGGAAAGAGAGGGAGGACCCACATTACCTTTTGGGGAAGCTGTCCCTGGGCCAAAGTCCACACTGTCACGCCCTCCTGGCCAGCCCAGGGCAGTTTCTATGTCAGAGGGCACAGAGGCAGGGCGGCCACCCCCAAGGTTCCGAGGGGCCCCCCGATCAAGCAGCCTCCCTCCACTGCTGCCCCTCACTCCTGCGGGAAAGTCTCCACCTAAGTGAGGCACTCCCTCCCACCCGCCAGAGACTGGCAGAGCCCTGCTGTCCCAGCTGCCTGTACCCTGGGGGCCCACGGCTATAATTAGGGCCCCTCCAGCAGCCAGCAGACATGCGAGGCCCGGGCTTGGCTAGTGGATGGCAGAGCGCGGCCGCTGGGCCTATTTTGAGAGTGAGCTGATCCCGGTACTGCGGCGGCAGGACAGTCAGCTGACCCCACAGCAAAGTGGAGAGGGGGCTGGTGCTGACCCCTCTCTTGTCAGCCCAGAAGAGGCTTCTGGCTGTGCATCCGGAGGCAAAGAGAATAGGAAGCCACAACCCTTAGAACCAGCCAGGATCCCCTTCTCCTCAGTCCTCGAGTCCATCTAGCATTCCAAAACCTCTCCCACAGACCATCATCCGGGGTCCGTCAGGATAACCAGTATACTGACTGCAGCCTGAACCTCCTCCCTGCCTGCAAAACCCCTCTCCTTCCCTCTGCAGCCATTCCTCAACGTCACATCACAAGGGCCACCTCCTCCAGGAAGGACTCCTGGGATGTGCCGGTTCCAGTCCTGGTTTTGCTACTCGCAACCTCAGAACAGTGCACACCTCGACCCTGGGTTCCTCCTCAGTGGAGAGCGGAACACAGCTTCACTTGTGTGATGTGTGTACACATTGTGTGCTTTTTGCTACGGAACACTGAGGCTTCTGCACTGGAACTGGGCTATGCAAATAGGATTTGCATGCACAAATATCTCCGTGTACCAGTCACTGTGTCAGTCACTTGGAACAGGGAAACCGGAACTGAGAAGGCTCCCCCAGCTAAAAAGATGACAAGGATGAAGAAGAAAGCATTTCTCACATGCCGGCTATGTGCCATGCACTTTACTTGCAACGTCCCAGAAGTTCTCACACGGCCCTACAAGTGAGGCCCTATTACTTCCCAAGGTTCCACCTACAGTTAGGGTGAGTGCGCCCAAGCCCGTGCTCTGAACCCTACACTGTAGCGTCTTCTCCCACATGCCATGATCCTGGCCATGAAGGTGCCACGAGCCTCTGTGGGGCATGGGGATGGGGAGCACGGAGAGGAAATCTCCACAGGCTCTAGGCAGGGACCAGCCCTTTAGGATTCGAGGCTGAATCTAAGACAGGGAGTGGAAGGAGACCCACAGAGCAGGCAGGCCGAGGTAGGGCAGGCCAGGCCAGGCCAGGCTCTATGCCGCTGAGACTCTATGGGAAGAGAGGCTCGGGCCAATGTTGTGGGGTCTGCCCGGGTTGGAGCACTGGATAGCACGACCCCCTTGGCAGCGGTAGTCATCGAGGCCCGCGGGGCGGAAGGTGATGGTGAAACTCCAAAGCCATTGGAGGCAGCCATCCCCTGCCTCCAAAGAGTCTCTCCCGCCCCAGTGGTTGTTTGATGAAAGCTTTATGTACCGCTTTATTACTCTGTAACTTACACAGGCGTGAAGACAGGAGAAGGGCCTGCCTTCCCAGCTGTCCGTCTGTTAAATACCCCACCTCTCGCAGTGTCTGCACAGACTCTGCCTCGGCCTATTTTGGCAACCTTGGCCTCCCCGAGGACCCTGTTCGGCCTCTAATCTGCACTCCAAATATTGAAGTTCCAGTTCTGCTCTGCAAATAAGGACTCAGACACAGCCAGTCTGGGGAAGTGAAGCTGGGGGCAGCAAACAAGGGGCTTTCTGGCAGTCTGGAGGAAGGGCAGGGCGCAGCACAGAAAGGGCACAGGGCGGGCACACACCTGCAGGGCCTCCCCCCGACACGTGCTTGCCTCCATTTCCCTCCTGCCCTGCCTGGCAGACGCCTACCTTCCCGACAGCAAACGCTGGTAATAAATGCACTTGTGGTTTCATACTTATATTTATACTCTATCTCATTTCAATGCCACAATGGCCTCTGAATTAAACAATTGGCCCCACTTTACAGTTTGAGGCACAGAGAGGCCAAAGAGAATGTAGGACTAGAGACAGAGCTAGAAAGAGAGGCTTATTCCTGTGGCTCCCAGCCCACTCTTCTTTCCTCTGGACAACCTGCCCTTTCCCTCCTAGAAGGAAAAAAGCACAACCCCTCTCCGTATTAGATGGAAACTTTGGGAAGAAGGGAGAGGATGAGAATCCCTCAAACTAGTTAAACCTTAAAAGGAGACAAGATCGAGACGATGAATTATTATGAAAGCCAACCACTAACTTTTATACGATCCTTTACGGTTTACAGAGAGAGCCTTTGTGCATTAGAAATGGTACTTGACCCCATCTAAGGGTTAAGGAAACGGAGACTCAAGAGGCTGAGGGTTTGTGTAGGTAGGGTTCGTGGTGGGGCCTGGTTTACTGCAGGTGTGGGCCCCTCTGCGGGGTCTGCAGGGGCGGCCCGGGGCCCAGGGGGAGGGCTTACTGCTGGTCCCAGATGATGAGGTGGAAGAGGTACTTGGAAAAGTGAGCCCTTCGGGTGTACAAGGAGCTGCATAGTTCCTTCCCGCCATGGCTGAGGGAGCAGGAGAGGTAGAAATCTTCATAGCTGCAACAGAAAGAGAAGGAGGAGGCTCAGCTTCCAAACCCCATCACAGTCACCCAGCCTATGCCAAGCTCCATTTCTCCTGTGAGGACTCCTCCCTGTTCCCTGGGGGCTAGAGCATGGGGTCACGGGACACAAAAGTCAAATTGGATTTGAGAAAGCTTCAGGAGAAGCAACTGGATCTGGATCCCTCCGCCCACCTTCAGGCTCCATGCTGGGCCCACGGTTTTCCTCCCTTTATTGGGGACCAGCCCGTGCAGCCGCCTCCTTACAGTTGGTGGGTGTCTGTGTGCGCATGCACAAGCGACAAGGGTGGGGGGGATGAAATCGACATATGCCGACGTGAATGCCAACACATGGGGGTCCCTGTGGCTCGTGACAGGTGCCTGACAGAAGAGGTCAGAGAAGGCCCTGGTTTCCCAGGCTGCCTCCTTTGTTCTCCGCCAATCGCCCAGAGGAATACATTAAGTGAGGAACAAAGAGAGAGGGGGAAGGGGGGGGGTCCGGAAAGGAGGGAGGTGGAGCCAAATGCCTTTTCCCCCAGGCCCTGGATGCCAGGGACCAGGCGGAGGAGCTGAGGATTACCAAATGAAGGCTCCCCCTCCACCCACCCGTGCAGGCCTAGGGAACTCCCGACAAAGGGTCATCTCCCACCTCCCCACCCCCTCCCATTGTGCATCTGCAGGGAAGTGCAGTCATTGGCCTTGGGGCAGGCACTGAATCTGGGAAGCCGCCATCTGTCGCAGTGTCTCCATCAGCTGGCCTGGGACGGGTGGGGGGCAGGGATGCCGATGCAACCAGCTCTGAGAGGGCCTGGCAGGATGTGACCACTGCAGCCTCCTCTCCGATCCCAGGGGACCTCCTGCCTCTCCTTGGGATGTCCCTGCCCACAGTCCCCCACCATCAGGCCCTTGGTGCACCACAATGCCTCAGACCGTCCACTCAGGACAGTGGGGTTGCACGCAGACAGGGAGAAGCCATCTGAAAGTCAAACTCCGCTCGCTCCCTGGAGGACATTCAGCCCTGGGCTCACCTGGTAGCCCAGGTGATGGGGATGCGGTGGGTGGCATAGACAGTGAAGGCCAGGGGCCCAGAGAAATGGCAGGCCTCCTGGACCAGATCGTGCTTGCGGCTCCCGTGCACGGCCGTCTGGAAGTCCGCATCGAACGTGCTGCAGTACAGCTCCACCAGGTCCAAGATGGCGGCTGTCAGAGCTTCCACAACCTTCTCTGTGAAAGGAACGGGTCAGAAGGAAAGGTCACGAGGCCTCAGCGTGCCCCAACCTGTTGCCATGGCACTGGGGAGGATGGTGTACCCCAGGGCAGTAGTCCCCAAATGCCAGTCGGTTTCCAACAGCCACGACAAGGTTCACCCAGCCGTGGTGAAATGAGGGGAAAAAAGCAGAATCATGTCATGAGCTTCTCACAAAATGATACTCAATTTTATTATTACCTTTTTAAATATCAGTGTCTCCTTAGTTTTGTTTTTTAAAGACTTTATTTATTTGAGAGAGAAAGAGAGCGTGAGAGAGAGAGAGAGAGCGCGAGCGCACAAGCATGGGGGAGGGGGAGAGGGAGAAGCAGGCTCCCTGCTGAGCAGGGAGCCCAATGCGGGGCTTGATCCCAGGACCCTGGGACCATGACCTGAGCTGAAGGCAGATGCTTCACCGACTGAGGCACCCAGGCGCCCAACACTCAATTTTAAACATTCTCCTTATTTTTACATAGGGCTACTTATTTTGTGTTAAATGTCTTTTCTTTTGGGAAATAGTGGGAAATAATTATTAAATGATCATTTAAAAGTCATTGCTTGACAAAAGAAAAGCAGACAATTTCTATGTTGGTCCTTAAAATAAATGCTTTGTTCAGGGTGCCTGGGTGGCTCAGTCGGTTAAGCATCTGCCTTCAGCTCAGGTCATGATACCAGGGTCCTAGGATCGAGCCCCGCATCAGGCTCCTCAGCAGAGAGCCTGCTTCTCCCTCTCCCTCTGCCTCCCGCTCCCCCTGCTTGTGCTCTCTCTCTCTCTCAAATAAATAAATAATCTTTAAAATAAAATAAAATGAAATAAAATAATGCATTGTGGGGCAGGTTATTAATTCATGGAATCCAAAAGACTGGGAATCACTGACCAAGAATCCCAGAGAGCAAAGTTCTGCTTGAAAGACTCACTCCTAGTGAAAAATTCTTTATCACCTTCTCCCCAGGCCCATTCTGAGTTGGAAATACAGGCGTCATGAGCCTCCTGAAGAATAATGACAGCCCTACCCTAGTAAGAGTTTTCTCATCTGGAGCCCAGGGCTAATTTTGCCTCACCACCCCCAGCCTCCCACGTATACCGCCTCATCACCATCTCCCAGGGACACCACAGGAATAACTAGTAAAAATAATGAGAAAACATTTTGTGGAAAGAAATGTGCTCTCCAGCTGGAAAACACACACACACACACACACACACACACACACACACACACACACACACACACACACAGGCAGACCTGGACCCATAAATCAAAGGGCCAGGGAGAAAAAGGAATCTGGGCAGAGACCTATTTTCAGCTGCCCCCGCTGAATAAAGACAGAGAGGAGTTCCCTTACCTCGGTTTTCCCTCACAGCCAAGACAGTGGGATCCTATTGGGGGAAAAGGAGAGGGAGGGGAGCTTCAGGGCTGTGGCCTTTTTTGGCATAGCTGGAAGACGGGCTTTCCACAGCTGTGCTCATCTGGACCAGACTGGCCTGAAATGTGAGGCGCAGAGAGAGAATCCCCAGGGAAGACCGCGTCACGGTTTGTACCAGAGCCACATGATGGACAGAGGGAGCCAGACCAAGGTTAAAGTCGTGTCCACCCAAATGAGACACTCCCACCCTCGGGCCACTCCAGCCCAGGTCACGGTGGCTACCTTGCTGGCCCTGTGTGTTCAGCATGCGGCCCCCACTGTGGAGTCACGGAGCCCCTGGCTCAGGGGAGGGTTTGGTTTTGCACCCTGATGGGTATGCAAAGCGCCAGGCAATGCCTCGGTGATGATGAATAAAGCCTTTGCCAGCCCGGGTTCCTCGCAATCAGTGCCGGGGCGGACCCTCAACTGCCCTCATCCTCAGGAAGAGGGGACACAAGAACTCTTGTGGTAAATTCCAAACTTGCAAGATGGAGGTAGAGAGAGGACCTTTTGAGTAAGTGGGCACCTCGTCACCCAGCTACCTGTGACTACTGTCCTCCTCCTCCCCCACATTAGCACTCTGAGCCCCGTTACCTTCTGAATTTTCGGCTGCATGCGGGAGGGGCAGGGGGGCAGCTGGTTGAGGGCGCTGGTGATCTCAGGGGTCTCCACGGCGGCTAGGGCGTTGCAGATGGCTTTGACGGACTGGACCACCCTGTCGGCCTTCAGTGGGAAATCCCCCTATGGGAGGCGGCACAGCGAGGCTGGCAGGCGAGCACTCTCAGCCCCCAGCACCCACACTATTGAAGGAACGGGTTGTGGGGAGTAGGGCTTCATGACCCTCAGGAGTAAGAGTGGACTCCCATGCTTGATTTTCAAACATCCAGCATTAGCAAACAATCGCTCCTCTTGAATTAGATGAGCCATGCCCAGGCTTCTAGGTCTTTCGGCCATCCTCCCTGAACCTCCTCTGATTCCCAGACTCCCTCTGGAAGCTACTGTACAAACACATAACACACACACATCCCCCAAAGACATGCAGTTTTAATAAAACCAATCCATAGGGAATAGCAAGGAAGCTAGAGACCATATTCAGGCCCCTTTGCCCAGGCCGCCTTACGACTCTTATTGTCACCTAGACCTTCCAGGAGGATGCCATCTCGGCACCACAGGCAGGCCACACCCATGCGTTCTCCTCCGCACTTGGCCTCCTGCAGTTTTCTCACTCGGAATCACCTCACCTGTCCTGTCCTGATTACCTACGGAAGTTCAAATCATGGACCGGCAAACACCCAGCTCCTTCTCACAGCCCCCTGGCCAGTCTTCTTATCCCTCTCCAAGAGCCCGTGATGAACTCATAACCACCCTGTTCTGTCTACTAACAGCCTTGTGTTACTATCCTGTCTTGCTAGCAGGAACACACACTCCCTGAAGGCTAAGACAATCTTTATGCTTCTCTACCCACAGCAACCACTGACGTAGAGCCAGACTCGTACACAAAAGGTGCTCAGAGACCTTCCCGCTCATCCCGGTAAACGTGGGCATGGAGGAGAGGCTGCCGGAGAAGGGATTCCGGTGGTGGGTGGAGGACTGAGCTACACATAATGCTCAACTCCGCCAAAGGCAAGAGTCCATGACCACTGTGCACTGGAACCATGAGATAGGGATTAGTTTTGAAGACCACTGTCCTTTTTTTTTAAAATCTTCATGACATTTGGGGCAAATGTTTATTCGCATGGTTTCGCGGCTTAAAACTCCATGAGAATCCAAGTGAGGAGAGTCCCGGCCCTTGCCTACCTCTGGGACCCTTCACCTCCTGACAGTTTCCTACCTGTGACTCCAGCACATCAGAGCGTCTCAAATCAGAGGTTCCTGGGCATTGCTCATAGGATGCACACTCTGGTGCACATTCAAGTACAGCAGCCGGGGGGACACCTCTATGTCCCTTAGCTTTGGAGACGCCCTACTCCGGAGACAGGGATCAGGGCATGGTTCTTGACCTGCTTCCACAGAGGAGCAGAACTCCTCTTGCCAACTGCCCAACAGCCAGCAGCCTTGGTTTGCCCATGGGCTAGGGGAATGGGAAGAAGTGCTCTGCTGATAGATCTTCAGTGTCTACTCCAGATCCCTTTAGGGCTGGCTGATCCCAGCACGACTTTGGGGAAGCAGGGGAGGAGCTCTGGGCGGCTGGGCCAGCCCCACGATGGATACTCACATCAGCCAGCAGGAAAGCATCCACTTCATTATGGTATGTGTCGAACAGAAGATCCAGGGCCTGCCTGGGGAGTTGGGGACAGGGAAAAGTCATAGGAGAGGTCAGGACAGACCCAAGGTACTGGGAGACCCACTCTCTCCCTCCTTCCCCACAGCTCAGGATTCAGGCTCTAGTTTAAAGGGGTTCCCACTCTTTCTATAGGTTCACCACCCCTCACCTGGAGAATGATGGCAAAGTACTAGAGGGAAGAGATGTAACACACCCTAGAGTGGGGATCTTCTCCTAGAATACTCTTGGGTCTCATCCCAGACACCTGTAAGAACCCCTGGCACTGGCAGAAAGGCAAGCAAGTTATCCGTTGGGGTCCCCTCCCGGTTCCTGTTTGGCCCACATCCAAGATGGCACCCACGCTCACCTGCTGATGGTCTGTTTGACTGGCCTCTCTTGCAGATGGACGAGGTAGTTCAAGGTGGAGGGGCTCTGGTCATCATTCACCTGTGTAAGAAGCGTCCTATTCAGAGAGGAGCGGTACCTTTATCATAACCCAGCGCTCCTACCCTACTCCCACTGAATGTGCTCCGTATCACCTTCTACCCACCCCACCTCCCCATCCCTGTGCAGCCATCCACTACCCCCCCGCCCCGCCCCGCCCCGCCCCGCACGAACCGTCCGGGCCAGGTCACTGCGTACAGCTTTCTGCTCCATCAGCTGTAGCCGAATGTCGATGTCGAACTTGCGGCAATATTGAATGTACTCGTGGCTGCCCAGGGCATGCTTGCTGGTGGAACAGGGGGACAAGACCATTAACACCCGGGCACTCAGTGGGAAGGGAGATGTATACCTTAACCTTGGGGAGAGAGAAATAAGAGGAAGCGGGCAGTGAAGCGGGGGACTACCTGGGCTCCTGGAAAATGTCCTTGTAGAGCTCAGGGAAAAAAACAGAAGTCTGTCTAAAGAAAAGCCACCTAATACCCGTAACCTTGTTCTGTATAAACGCTGACTTTCCTAGGCATTTATTATCTGTATCATCATCACCGATTGCTCCAGGGGTGGGCCTTCTGGAGGGAGTGGGGTACAGAGACTTCTCGGGGGAGGGCGGTGATTAAACCCCATTCTCTCAGCTTTGGTATACAGGAACTTTGGAAGTCACCTGTGCTCCAGCTAGGGAATGGAGCTCACTGAGCGACACTCTCCCCACCCTGTGGTGCTCAGTCTCCCACCCCCTTACCATCGGCGACTGGGGTGCTGAGGCCAACCAAATAAACCCACCAAGATTCTAGGTCTGTTATTCCCGAGCCCCAAAAAATCTCTTCACCCCTTCATCCGTGGGTCCTGTCTGACTGTGAATGACAACACACATCTCTACAGACTTCCTGACCAACACCCACCTGCAGGCCATTCACTGCTTGAGTGACAACACAGGAGAGCCTGTTGACCCAAGTCTCAGAGGAGGCCTCGGGAGTCCCTCTGTGACCCAGCCTTTTCCTCCCTCCCAAATCACATCATAATCAGAAAGGAAACCCAGGAGAAGGGGCAGAGGGAGTCTGTCCTGCAGACCAGCACTGCAGGCCTGGGCCGGGTCCCAGCAGTTGGGTAACAGAAGCCGGAAAGGGACTTCCTTCCTCGGCAGAGCTGGGAATCTAGGCCAGAAATGGAGGGGAGAGGAGAGGAGCAAAGGGGAGGAGTCTGTGCAGCAACCCAAACGGTGGCGGCCTGAGACCGGTCTGGGTCCAGCTGGGACTGAAGGGGTTCTCCACATCCTGAGGGGCCAAGCCTCAGATCTAGGCCCCAACCTGCCAAGGCTGAGCCGGAGCTAAACCCTAGGGGTGGAGAGGCTGGGCAAGGGGAGTCTGGTGGGAGTGCCCCAGGAGGAAGGAAGAGTGTGGTAGGGGTGGGGGAGGCAGCAGGAAACCAGCCCTCCCCTGGGACCGTCTCAAGGTTCTTATCTGAGAGCAGCCTGCATCCTGGACCTACCACGCCCCCTCAGCATCAGCCCCTGCTCAGCCAGGGTAGGAAACCACAGGGCTTCCTTGGGAGCCAGCAGCTTTCTGGAACCCCCAGAGGGTCTGTCCACCCCCACCCAAGGCAGCTGTCTGGTACTCAGGGGTCCAGGCTTTTCTGCTGGGTGGGAGGGAAGAGAAGAGCCTCCGTGGAAGAGGGGAGCTTCAGGACCATGAGTCATGGACACTGGGGTCCCCTGGGGACTTAATTGACCTTCTCTGTGGAAGGCCTTCCTCTGTGTGCATTCAGCTTAGAGTGGGAGGGGCATGACCCTAGGGCCACTGATCCGGTTGCACCTCACACTGAACACTCCAGCGAGATCTTCGCAGGAAGTCAGAACCTGATAGCCTGTCTACCGTCTTTGGCCCTGGGGGCTCAAGGACTATGAGAGTATCCAGCTGATCTGGATCCCCATGCTCTCTTCCCTTTGGGCTGGTCCTTCCCTGCTCATTGGGTCATTCTTACACGCAGTCCTTACTACGTTTTAGGGAAGAAACTGAGGATCAGGGTTTTACAACTAGTAAGTGGCAAGCTAGAACCCAAACCAGCCATACTGGTGTGATCCATTACGCCCCTTGTTCCCTTACAACAGTGCCTGGAGTGCTCTCTGCCAGGAGACCCTGAGTCTAGGACCCCTTCTTACGCCTCTACGGAAGGTGAGTACACATTGAACACACTTGAACAGTGCTCCTGGGGCGGTGCCACTCAGGGCCCTGCCCTTCCTTTCCCCAGGGTGAAAGAAACCAGTCAAGAACTGCTCTGGCCATTGGTGAAGCATCCCTGCATCTCGAGCCAGTGGTGGTGCTCATCCAGCACTCCTAAGAACTGAGACCCAGGCCCCTCCTTTCCCCACCGCCAAGGCCTGCTTTCTTTGAGTGGCCAGGGGAAGTGGGCAGTAGGCAGCCAGAGGCTTGGGGAGGAAAGCACATCTCTTTTTTCCTTATCTGCTGCCTTCTGGCTGATTCTAGAGCCTGCCCACAGCCCTACTCCCAGAAGGATGTATTCCCTCCCACTCCCACCCCAGCACCCAGAGCCCCAGGGCAGTGGAAAGGGCAGAGCTGTAGCTGGTCCACATCAGACTTTCTAGGAGGCTGCCTGCTGCCCAGGGCACTGGGTAGAGAGGAGCTGGACGCAAGCCTTTGCTGGATAACCAGCTGCACATGCCAGTGGGGGAAAGGCTTAGTGGCAGGGAAACGGGGAAGACGGAGCAACTGTAATTTTTCCTCTAAGTTCCGCAAGGGCACTTCTGCCCAGTCCTCCATCTGCCCCTGACCATAAAGACACACAATCTAGGAGAAGTAGCCCCTGACAGTCCCCTCCCCCGCCTCGGCCCCACACCCACATCTCTCCACACGCAGACGTCTGCAAGCAGATATGACTTAGTCTTTGCCTGGTCCCAGCTCCAAGCTCTTTCCACAGCAGACTTGGCTCAGAAGCCGGCCAGCCCTGCTGGAAGACAGAGTGCCTGGGGAAAGTGCGACGTGGCTGTGCGTGTGCCCAGAAAGCAGCCGTGGGATCAGGGAGGGGCTGCCAGCCCCAGGCCGTGAGCCCAGCACCACCCCGAGGAAGCCCCTTGACAATCCTACCACGCCGAAGGCAGGTGCCGCTTCCTACCCGCTTTCCCCACAGTTCACTCACTTCTGCAGGAACTCCTCCAGCCCACAGGGCTTCAGCACAAAGTTCCCCACGTCCACATCCCTCAGTTCATCGTGGGTGTAGCACAGAGTCTGGTGGATGAGCAAGTCTACAGTGGAAGAACCTGTACGGGGTGGGGCAGGGGAGCAATGATGGGGGGAGCCGGGGAAGGTGGGGCTCAGCATCCCCACGCTGATCGCCCTATTCCTGGCTAAACATTCTCCAGCACCACGGCTATCCAGATAAAGCAGGCGAACACAGTTTGGGCTTGGGGAAAATGACCGTGGGCCCCTAAAGCTGGCCCCAGAGCCAGTCCCCCAGAGGAGCATCCCCACTGCCCCTCAGGGCCACAGGTGGGGTGGGACTTGAGGTCAAAGGATCCTATAGTCCAGACCACAGCCATCCCTGCTCCACCTCAAAGGATGCTCATCCGCCCTCCCCACTTACAGTTGCAGGTAAAAGTGAGTGGCTCCTGTAGGCTGTCACACAACACGGTCACCTTCAGGTTGACCTCATCCCCAAGGTGCTCTGGGCTCGGGGTGACAGCACTCCAGACATATCCAGTGAGGGAGTAGTCTTGGATGTCAGAGCCAGATCGAAGGCTGTGCAGAAAGAGAGGGAGAAGGACCCTCACTGTGCCTTCAGAAGAGAGCAGTCGAGAAGACACCTGCTGGAACCCTCCCACCCTGAGGCCAAGGTCCCTTCTGTCCCTGCTCAGCCCGGCCCTCCAGGTCTGCAGCCCGGGATTGGGGCAGTGGGGAAGCAGCTCTGGGAAGCCATGTTCTTGACACATTTGCTACAGCTACAAAATGTTTCCCAAGCCCCGCTGCATGGTAGGGACAGTTCTAAGTTCTACAGTGACAAAGCTTTCTATGCTCAATTCAGTGGGAAATTCTCCCAGCTCCATTTCCTTTCTCTTTTAGCTCCAGGTAATATACTCTTTGCTCCAACCAGGGTGCATTTGCTCCTGAGGGCAACCGAGCCTGAAGCCACTGGGATAATTTGTCTGTTGGATCAATGGTTGATAAACTTTGCCCAAAATGTGAAACTTCTAAGATTTCAAAAAGCCCACAAACACCTATTGTAGGAAATACCCCATAGCCGTGAATTGAGATTGATTCAATATGGCTCTTCTTCCTTCCTAGAGAAAAGTTCTGAGTGGGCTGGCCCTCCTCCCCAGCCCCCAGAGCCCTCCCCAACACCCCATTCTTTAACTCTTACACATCCAGCATGTGGCAAAATGCAGCAACTTCCTCATCTCTTTCCTCTGAGACCTCAAACAATTCATGGCCATTGGCAACAGCATGGCGCCGCGAGTCCACCTTTAAGAGAAGAGCAGCTGACTCAGTGCCTTTTCCCTCACGGCACCCCCTTCCCACAGGCTGCTCCCAGATCTAAACCCTGAAACTCTGGGTGTGGAGGCTTTTTAAGCACTGAACATTCAGGGGCACAGGAAAATGTGGGAAATCCGGGAATATCTTTATCTGCTGTCCTAGGAGACCGGGGGGAAAAAAGAGAACTTGAAGCCTTGGCTGAGGCTGGAAGTCTGGGTGGAATGGACAAGAATGTGGCCAAACCTCCCCTCCTAGGGTGGGGTGGGGGCGGCCAGCATCTAATAAGCTCAGCCCAGGCTAGGCAGCACACAGCACTGCCGGTCCCTGGGCTGGCTTTCTGGGGGTGCTCCCAGGGGTGTGGCAGCTATTTGTCTCCATCCCTGGACCCAGTGGGTTGCCCAAACAGTGCCCAGGGAAGCTGGGCCCGGGGCAAAGGCCTCAGCATCCACAGCAAGCCCCAGGGACCCAAAGCAGAGAGAGACCGAGAGCCCTCAGATGGAGGCGGTGACTCCGGCCTGTGCCTTCTCGGTCAATGCGATTTGAGGAAGAAAGCATCAAAGCGGCTTTCTGGGCAGGAGAGAACCTGGAGAAGGCTTAGCTGCTCCTGGCTCCCGAGAGTTCAGCTGGAAGGTCGGGGAGCCTGCCTGGGCCCCACTTCCTACCCGGGAACCTGGGTGTGGTGGGGGGGATTCTCGCAGACCAGACGCGCCCTGTCTCCCAGCACAGAGCGAGTGCTAAAGAAGCCCTCAGCAGCTCTCGGCCAAGGCCCCGCGGCAGGGGCCCTAGGGAGGAGGAAGTGGCAGGGGCAGCTGGGGCCCGGCAGGTTCCTGCCTGACAGGCCAGCCCACGGGGACGCCGCTGCAGCTCAGATGGAGCCCAGCCTGCATCCGGTACCGCGGCCGCGGCCAGCAGCTGCTTCCGGGGAGCGCGGCCTGGGCTCGGAGCAATGCCTCACCTCTCGCCCTCCCGCTGGCTGTCCTCCTGTCCTCCCGGCCCCCAGGGCCCCACGGCAGCCACTGAGCGCCTCATCTGAATATCCAAATTGTTTCCTCTGAGTGACCCCTCTCATTAGCCTTGCTCCCAGGGTGAGTGTGGAGGGGTGCAGAGGGGAGGGCGCAGCGGGGGCGGTTGGCACGTGAGGCCCTTGCTCTGCCAAGTTCCAGCCTGTGTCCCACTCACAGCAACAGTGCCAGTGTCAGCAATTAACCCACAAAAGTGAGGGGGGGACAGAGACAGAGAGACAGAGAGACAGAGAGACAGAGAGAGGAGGGGAAGGCGAGGGGGATAGAGAACAGAGTGGCTACTGAAGGCCATTTCCATGCCCTTCAGTACCACCCCCTGGCTCCGTAAGAAAACAAAAGCCACTTACGTCTGCACGGCTGGCAGGCCCTGGTGGCATCACCCGACGCCGGCTGGGGGGGTCTGCCGGGCAGAGGCTCGCAGCGGGGGCACCAGGCTGGCATTTGGAGCCGACCAATTCCAGAGCCGGCTCCGCAGGCCTGGGATAAGGAGGGTCCCTCCGTCTGAAAGCCCGGTGGAGGCGGGGTGGCGGGATGGGCCGAAGGTCCGAGAGGCCCCCCCGCTCGGTGGGATGAGCCCCCACCCCGAGCTGAGGGGGGGACGACCAAGGCCGCATGCCCCCCCCTCCCCAAGAACTGGCAAGAGCTTTTTGTTCTGCCCTAGCTTCTTCAAGGACACTCTGGACCAAGCTCCCCCCAGAACCCTGGTGACACGCAGGGGTTAGGGGAAGGGTGCGGTGGTGGAAGGAGGCAAGAGAGATAGGGAGCGACAGAGGTGACCACCTACCCGGGTGACCTGACTCTGAGCAGGCTCCGCTCTGGGTGAGGAACTGGGAGCTGGGAACAGGAATCTCCCTGTCCCTATAAATAGCGGGAGCAGCCCCACCTCTCGGAGCAGGGCCTTTAAAAAGCCCTGAGCTCCAGAGTCGTGACTTCTCCCAGAAGCCGATTCTGCTTTGGGGGACTCTCTTAGCAGAAGCACAGGAAGGAAGGACCACGTGACTTTCCCAGAGTTGTGAAGGATCCCAATTGCTGGGACACAGGGCGGGAAAGCCCCCGTGTCTCTTAGACAATGGATAAGGAGGAAACAGGGATGGAATGAAGTGGAATGCTGTTCCTACGGAAGCCACTGGCTGTAAGATACCTCTTGACTCCCTCTGGGGTCAGGGCCTCCAGAACCAAGGGTGAAACTCCAAGTGGCCTCAGGTCCCACCCATGGAGATGCTGCTGACACTCTTTTAAACCAGAAAAAAGATCAAAGCTGTCCTGGAACCTACCCCATACTTCCGTGTGGCTACTTTGCTATTTTATACTGTGTACGGATAAAAGCAAAATGATCATTGTCACACTGCATATCTTTTCTAAATATTTTCACTGTGAAAGCAGGTGGCCGGTGGGGATGGCTGTGCAACAATGTGAATGTTGCTCATGTCACCGAACTGTACACGTCAGATTGGCCAAGATGGTAAATCTTGTTCTGTATAGTTCCCCACAGTAAGAGAGAGAGAAGGAGAGAGAGACAGGCAGAGAGACAGAGGGAGAGATAGAAATAGAACCAAAGGGACAGAGAGGAGACAGAGAGAAAAAGGCAGAGACAGAGGGGGTAGAGAGACAGAGAGACGGAGACACTGAGAGACAGAGGGAGACAGAAGAAGACAGAGAGCAAGAACCAGCAAGCTTTGGAACAAGAGAGACCAGAGCTGTGTGCCTTGGACTATCCAGTCCAGGATTGTTGAGGGGTCTGGACCAGGGTCTGGTGACCAGCGAGCACTAAACACTGGTTAATGCCATGATTGAGCCTATCACCACGCAGCACTTTGGGCAAAGCAGGTCAGAAAGCAGAAGCAACCTGCTCCAGTCCACAAGGCCATTTGGCCACAGAGTCACCACAATCCCCTCAGCCCAGTACCATCCTTACCTCCGGAAGTGAGCACATGCTAGGAACCAAGATTCCAAAACACCTGCCCCCCGCAAGGGCTGTTTGGGCACAAAACTCAGCCCTGAAAAGGAGCTCCATCTCCCCTGGTGCCCCTCTTCCTCTCCCCAGCCAGGGCCCAGGGGCCAGAAGACAGGGGCAGAGGGGAGGAGAGGACTAACGGGGTGAGTGGGTAGCAGATTTGGATTTGGAACAACAAAGATGAAAGAAGGACTACTCTGTTTCTCGGATGGTGCTTGGAAAGGAGAGCAGAAGGAACGCAACGAGGTCCTCACCGGAGCGGCGGAAATCCGGCGGTTCTTGCCTGGGGTCTTATTTTTCCCGTTGGCGTAGCGGGAGGTATAGGTGCGCGGCGGCACCTGAGGGGGCATGGTCTTGCTCCGGGCCACGGGTTTCCCAGGAGTGTCCTTGCCGCCGAAGTCCAGGGGCCCCCGGCCCTCCTTCCAGCCCCTGGTGGTGTCACGCAACATCTCCGCATCGTAGGTGGACTTCAGGTTGAGCCGCGTGATCGCATCATTGATACCGTCATAGTCCACAGGCCCCAGGAGGCGTCCCGGACCCCCACCCCCCCGCTCCTCTTCCTCCTCTAGGATGCGACGCCCCAGCAGTTTGCCCGGAGGTTGCTCTACCAAAGAGAACGTGTTGATGTCATTGGACTGGGAGATCTTGGAGGATGAGGGAGACCCCTTTCTGGGAGGCAGCGGAGGGGTGTCCCAGATAGAGACGCGGGGAGGCAGAGGAGGTGGGGACAGTTTCTTGGAAGAGCCATCTATGTCCCCTGGTCCTATGTCCCCCGGGGACAAAGAGAGCCCCTCATCTGAACCATCAAAGATGTAGAGATAGTCTCGAGCCAGAGAGCCTTTGGGCCAGGGATCTGGGCCAGGCTGGGAGCCCTGGGAGGTAGAGTGGTTGGATAACCCTTCCTGCGGGGAGAGTGAGTTGTAATTGAGGGTAGGATCGGAGCCAGAAAGACCATGTAAGAGCTTGAGGTCCTTCTGCCTTCCTGCCGGCTTGCTGTAGAAGTCTAGGACGGGCTCTTCCCAGCTGATGAGAGAGGAGTCTGTGTTCTGCTTGGCTCTGCTCTCCTCCTTGTCGTGCCGGAGCCGGGACAGCGCGTCGTACTCCATCTGCAGGGCTTCGGCCATGGCCAACTCCTTGCGGCTGATGCCCACCGACTCCAGGGACTTCCAGTGTTCCCCATTGCCCTGAGTCGAAGACATGGTGAGGACAGGGAGCGGAGGAGACAAGGAAGTCTTCTACTTCCTCCCAGTGTCAGGTGTACAGGATTCTGGCATGGTGTCTGGGCACCTGCAGGTGAGGGGTTAAAAATATCATTCAGCCACAAAAAGACTTGAACTAATAATGTGACCTGGGTGACATAATCTGGGCCGCTGCCTGCTTCTCCAGTGGCTACAACAGATGGAAAGAAACAAAAAGATGGAGAAAAAGAGAGATACCAACACAACTCTACTGAATACATCCAGCCACCTTTCCATTCATCTACAGATGTCTGGTCCTTTGCTCCCACCCTCCTCTCTCTCCCGTGTATCCCGAGGAAAGAAGGAGGCACCTCGCATCAGCCAAGAGAAGATGGAAACAGGGGCTCTTTGATCCGTTTAAAGAGGACCGTTCTTGGGGTGCCTGGGTGGCTCAGTTGGTTGGGTGTCTGCCTTTGGCTCAGGTCATGATCTCGGGGTCCTGGGATCAAGCTCCACATCGGGCTCCCTGCTCGCAGGGAACCTGCTTCTCACTCTCCTCCCTGCTCATGCTCTCTCTCACTGTCTCTCTCTCAAATAAATAAATAAAATCTAAAACAAACAAAAAATAAATAAATAAAATAAAGAGGACAATTCTCATACACTGGTGGGGAATGTGAAGTGGGGCAACCACTTTGGAAAACAGGCAGCCTCTTGAAAAGGTAAACATCCACCTACCATATGACTCAACTATCCCACTCCTAGTCACTTATCCAAGAAAAATGAAAGCACATGTCTGCACAAAGACTCATATATGCATATTCATGGTAGCCTTATTTGTCATATCCCCAAACTGGAAACCCAGGTCTGTCCATCAACAGGGGAATGAATTAAAAAATGTGATTATGTCCACAAAATGACACTAACTTAGCTACAAAAAAGAATGAATTACTGACACATACACTAACATGGATGCATCTCAAAATAACTATATCTGAGTAAAAGAAGCCAGACAAAAAAGCACGAATATGTAGGATTCCATTTATATAAAATCCTGGAAAATGAAAACTATCTACAGTGACAGAAAGCAGATCAGTGGTTATCTGGGAAGGAGGGAAAAGAGAGATGGATGACAAAGAAGCTTAAAGGACACTTTTGGGGATGACAAATATATTCATTAGATTGTGGCAATGGTTTCACGGCTATATAAATATGTCACAACTTAATCGGATTGTATGCCTTAAATAGGTACAGTTTATTGTATGTCCATTATACCTCAATAAAGCTATAAAGTTATAAAGTGAAAGAGAGTCCAAGGAAACAGACCTTGTAACCACTCAGACTGCACTAAGATCCTCCCCAAATACACCAACATGAGCAATAAAACAAAGCCTGGCAACAGGTGAGAGCCAGGTACCTGATGGATTACAGGCGTGCCATATGGATTCCCCTTGGCCCTCAGGAAGCCGGGCAGGAAGGCAGGAACCCCAGGCCAGCTGGTCCTGGCTGCAAGCAGCCCCCTTCACACACTCCAGAGTTGGTATCCTTTTCTTTAGAGGCCATGACACAAAGATGGCACTGAATGAACGGTTGTCGCAACAAGGCTAGCCTGGCCCAGCAGTTCTCAACCCTGGTTACCCGTTAAAAACACCAGGGGCACTTTTTAAAAGTGCTGATGCCTGGGTACTCTTAAGAGATTCTAATTTAATTGGTCTGCGGTAGAGCAGTGGTATTTTTTAAAACCCCAGGAGATTCTGGTCTACAGCCGAAGCTGAGAACCACAGACTTCTGTGTGTATATGGTTCAGATTAGGTTGGGGGAGGCGAGTGTGAAGTGGCCACTTCTGACCCTTAGCACCAGCAGCCAAGAAGTTCACGATTTCATACAATTCCCAAAAATGATTCATTGTATTGTACGGCTTTACCCAGCAGGTAATCAACATGAAGCATGTTGTTCCTAAAAAAAGAAATCTGAAAATATCAAAAGGAAAAAAGGTTCAGGTAGATACTCGGGCGGCAAGCTCTAGCAGGTCCCAAATGAGTTAGGACAAAGGTATCCCTTGACCTGAGGTGCCTGCCCAGGACCCTGGTGTCTCCATCAGGCCCAGGCTCAGAACCCTGGCCTGGAGGGCTGAGGCTAGCTTAGAGAATCTTAGCAAGTAGTTCCCCAAAGATTGAATAGCCCAAGCCCAGTCTCGGGGCATAGCCAGTGGCTCTCTGCCTGTGGAGTTTGTCCCCCTTCAACAACTCCTTATAAATTACTTTTTACCCCCAGAGGGTAAGAGGGAGTCTTACCATTTGAAATTCAAAGGAATTGGATGAGCAGATGGAGAAACCCAGAACACAGCTCCTGGGACTTGGGAAACTGGTCCCAGGAAAAGGTCCTAGTACTTTAGACAGGAGACACCAGATAAATGCTCCAAGCTGGACCAAGCCTTTTATTCCAGAGAGTGTTAAGACTAGGGGCCTCATTTTTGGTCACACACACACACACGGCTGTCTCCTCTCTGGCTGCACAGTTTCCTGGACTCTGCCATTTCTGGGCTTCTCTGTCCTTCCAGAAGTCAGGTCAACCTGTGCTCCCAGCTGTCCTTGGTGTCACAATCTCCAGGAGGCATTCCCATCAGCAGTGAACACCAGGGACATCGAGTGTGACTGGGGTCCTGTCACCAGGACAGCGGGGACGTGCCCTGAACACCTGCTGTCCTGGGATGAGGCTGATGCTCAGGAATCCCGGGGGGGAGTGGGGGGGCTGGGCCTCTGTTCCCATGGGCAACTCGGCCCCTGAGCATCTCTGCACTCCAGTCGGGGCCTGAGGCTAATTAATTAGTACATTGATTCTGGGACCCCAGGCTCAGTGCTGCTTCCCTGGAGCTCAAGGCCCATAGGGATATGACACACCGTCCCTGTGCTCTCAGGGCTGGCCTGTCACCCACCTCCAAAGAGGCTGGACCTCTGCTGAGAGTCTTCTGTCCCAACCCAGGGCCACAGGGCCTGTGACCTCAGGGACAGAGTCCCTCTTATCTTCACCTCTTCTCCACTCAGATGTGGGACCTCTGACAGAACCTTCTGGGTCTGGTTGGCCTAGGGTAATAGAAATTCCTTCTTCTAGTCATGGGTGGCTGAAGGAACAATTGCTCTGTCCTGAACATGCTGAACACAAGGCACAGGGAGTAGAGCTGTGCCACCCCTGAGTCCAGTGTGATCCCAAATCTTTCCTTTCTGGAGGCTCTGTCTGGCTTTGGTAATTCCATCTCTGGTATGTCTCTAAAGCTCATAGGAACAGCTTCTTCTTGGGTTTCACTGGGCACTGCATCAGGCTTTTTAACCTGCAGGACCAGACCTGTGATACACAACTCATGACTATAATAATAATAACAAATCAAATGATTTTAGAAACAAGTTTATAGACCCCTATTCAACTGAAAACAGAAGGCATTTCTTTTCCATTGTTTTTCCATCCATGCTTTTAACCCTAAATTCCATCCATTTTCTCTCTGCAATAAACAGAGATCTGACCACCACCACCAACAACAAAAAGACGCCTAAGTGGCTTAGTTGGTTAAGTTGTCAACTCCTGATCTGGACTCAGATCATGATCTCAGGGTCGTGAGATGGAGCCCCACGGCAGGCTCTGCGCTGGGTGTGGAACCTGCTTGAGATTCTCTCTCCCTCTCCCTCCGCCCCTCCCCAACTCCCCACTTGCATGCGTGCTTTCTCTCTCTTAAAAAAATAAATAAATAAAGATTTACCTTCCTTCCACCAGGCACCATTATGAAAAGGAAAACTGAAGCCATCGGAAATATTCTAACTTCCTGCCTCTCTTACACACCAATTTATCCACACTTGCATGCAATCTCCCTTTCTTCCTTTCAGTCTCAGGGGAAGTGGGTTCCTGCCTCCTGCTGAGGTACAACCTTCTTGTGCGCTTGCCCCATTCACTGGATCTCCTCCAGGAGGATGCCCCATGAACTTCCCTTCCCTTTGCTGTACCTTCACCTCTTCTCCTTACTGGGGTCTCTCTCTTCAGCACATAAACATGTTAAGGCTGCTTCTAGCCTTAAAAACAAAGAATGAAAACAAAACAAAACAAAACAAAAAACCCTACACCCTAAGCGCTTTCTCTTGCCTTTTGCCCTCTAGCCAGTACCTTCTCTGTCTTCCTTCCCAGCTAAGCTCTACAAGAGCACAAGACACGTGAACTTTCCCAATTCCCGTTTACCCTTCAATTCACTGTAATCTGGCTTCTGTCCCCATCCTTCTACGAAAACTGCCCCAGCAACAATGCCCAGGGCCATCCAGTTCCACAGGTCTTTTTTTTTTTTTTTTAGATTTTTATTTATTTGTGAGAGAGAGAGAGAGAGAGAGAGAGAGAGAGAATGAGCAGGAAGAGAGGGGGCAGAGAGAGAAGCAGAATCCCCGCCGAGCAGGGAGACGAGGGGCTCGATCCCCGGACGCTGGGATCATGACCTGAGCCAAAGGCAGACACTTACAGGGCTGAGCCACCCAGGTGCCCCTCCACAGGCATTTCTATCTGCCCAGACATGGCTACTACATTTCGCTCTCCAGACCCTTTCCTTCTTCCCTAAACCCTCTACCCCTTGGCTTCCATGACACTACTTTTTTCTTGTTCTCCCCCTCCTTCTTGGTCCTGCTCTTCCTTTGTCCACCCCTGAAATGTTGGTGTTGGCTCAGGACTCCATTCTCAGCCACCGTTTACACCCTCTGCTCGGGCAACCTTGTCTCTCATCTCCTATTCGTTCCACTCATGTGTCAGAGCGTATCCAAAGGGGTATCTCGCCCCTCAAGTTTATATGCCCACCCATATCTCAAGCCCCAAATGTCCACAACTGAACTACCACCTTGTCCTTCCCCTTCCCACAACCTCTCCTCTCTCCTGGTTCCCCACCTCAGCAAAGGGCACCAGCCAGTCGTCACCCAAGCTAGAAACCCGACAGCCACTCCAGATTCGTCCGTTGCCTGGCCCCCACAGCCAGTCACCAAAGTCTTCCTCGTGAAGCGACTTTTCCTCATGAGTATTCCCGAATCTAGTCGTTCCCACTATCCCAAGGGCAGCAGCCCTCATTGAGCCCTTATCTTCTCCCATTTGAGCTATTGTAATAGGCTCCTAACAGTTCTTCCTCCTAATCTGCCCCTCCTTAAGGCATTCTCCCCAGAACAGCCAGAGGGCTCTTTCTAACAGGGTAAACCTGATCATCCCACTCCCTGTTTCCACCCCTTCAAAAGCTCTCTATTTGCTTCCTTTACAAATCCTTTATCACCTGCCCTATCTTCCTCTCAGCCATTCATTGCCAGGTACTCAATACCTCCCTGTTTTGCTCAACATCTTCCTTCCCCTGGGCATGCCCTTCCCAAATCACTCTTGCTTTCAGCATGTGGGACTCAAGTAACTCACCCAGCTGACTTTGCTCAGACATCACGTTCTCCAGGAAGCTTTCTCTGAACCCCCAGATTGGACTAAGGGCTGCTTCTTTATGCTCCCAATAGTACCCTTTACATACCTCAAATACAGTCTTAAAATAGTATATTCAAAATTAAATAGATATGGATCTGTCACCCCACCACGACCACCATTACGCTCCTTAAGTTCCAAATTCACCTCATTTCCCTTGAGAAACGTACTTGAAATGGGATGGAAAGACAGCACTTTCTGGTGGAAAGGGTTTTTAGACATAAGACCAGTGATCAGGAGGCAGCTGGTGCCCTTCCTTGGGTCCTACAAACACGGGACTGGGTATCACCTCACTGGGCTGGGTTTGGCATCTGTAAGGACAGGGTGGGTAGACAGACAAGACCACCCCACAAAATGCCTTCCAGCTCTGGGCCTCTGATTCTAACCCATTGGTTTCCTTGAGTCAAATTTCTCAGAGGACTCCAAAGTCACATCCCAGAGCAGCCTTAGCCCTGGGAGGAAAGAGAAGAAAGGCCCACAGGCGATCCAGCAGGCCTGGCTCCTGAGGTTCTTCCAAAACTGGAATTCAGACGAGGAAAGCCGAGCTACCCTCCTCTAACCACCGTCCCCTGGCGCCTGGCCAGGACTCCACCAGACTGCGTGTCAGCCGTGCAGAGAAGGAGGCCCAGCCTGCTGACAGGTCCCCCGCGCCAGGGGCCACACTGGCTCTGCTCACTCTGATGCTGAGGGACCCGAGGTGAGGAGGCGGACAAGCAGCAGGACCAGGAGAGCCACCCCCGACGGTGGAGTGAAGGTACAGAGCGGCAGCCATGCGCAGCAGGGGGGAAAGACAGAAGTCAGGAGCAACATTCCCAACAACCTGGAGCTGGAGTGAGCTGGCTTCCTCGAAGAACTCAAGCCCCAAATTTCAGTTTCTGGGACGGGTGGGGAGACACAAAGCAGTTTAGGAATCAGATTCCCGCCTCCCCCTCCCCTTCCCCAATTCAGCTCCCTCTCCCCCAGCCTCTGCTGGGTTGACAAATTAGAAATTGCTCTGTTCCCGTAGTCCTCAAGGGCTCCCAGGGATTCTGGAAAAAATTCACGTAGGTCCCAGGAAAGAGGTGGGGTGGGGAGGGCCGGGGTCTCTGCAGCCCATCCAGGAAGAGAGAGCTGGGGCCAGTACTACGGTGTTGCACAACTCCAGGGGGCAGCCACACATTTGGAGTCTATATGAGTGCCACCCTCTGACCACAGCAAAGAGAACCATGAGAACGGCACCCCCTGGAGTTGTCCACCCTGGTGGCACTGGCTGTGTTCTTTTCTCAGGTCCATCTTTCAGAGAGCAGATGCAAATTGTCCGGGAGACCACTCTCAGCCAGGTTCCCTTCACCACCCACCCGCAAGCGCTCACTGTCTACACCTCCCCACATCGGCGCGCTCTCTTTCTCTGCTTAACCATTTGCAAGGAAGATGCAAGCACTTCACCTCTAAACACTTCAGCCTGAATCTCTGAAGAACTAGGACACTTTCCTACATAAACATGACGCCGTTAGGACACCCACAACATTTAAGGTTGACACGATAATATTATCTAATACACAGCCCACATCTGAACGCTCACAATTGTCATCTGGGAAGTTTTTCACCAAACGTACGGATTCCGGGCCCCTCGTCTGGAGGGTCTGACTCAGCAGGGTGAATCCATGGACTCTGACCATTTCAAAGCCTCCCAAGCAATACAGATACGCTGCCAGGTTTAACCCTACGGACCACAGTTTCAGAACTGCCAGGAAGACAAGAGGCAAGTGGGGGGAAGGGGACCCCACCAAGCCCCAGGCAGTCAGCTGGTGAAGGAAGAGGGCATGCTTATGGGTGAGCAGGTCGGTGCCAGGGTCTAGGCAGCACCAGGCACCAGCAAGGATGGCTGGAGGCCAGCGGGGGAGGAAACGGGGTCAGGGCAGAGCCACACAATGGTCTGGAGTCAAGGGCGGAGAGAAAGGAGAGGACACTCCCGCTAGTGAACTGGCTCTGCTCAGTCCCTGTGCCAGAGAGGGTGGGGCCCCAGGGGCCAGCAGTGATCCCAGCTGTGGGCAGAGCGGGCCTCCTGCTGCCTGGTGGGAGGGTGCCTTTTCAGAATGGCTCTGCTCAGCCTGATGGGTCTGGGTCATCTCCTCCCACCCAGACCCACAGAACTGAATCTTGATGGCCACTGAGTACCAGCTACATGGCAGGCGCCATGCTTGTCCTCGAAGCATTCAGATGACCTCAGCACAGTTCCAGGGAGCTTACCATCTAGCACAGGTGACAGGCGTAAATAATTCAATCCCCTCCCTCCCTTGGGGCACAAAGCAGGGAAGCACCACATGTCTTGGCAGGGAACATGGAGAGCCGTCAAGCAAGATGGTAAAAAAATATATGAAGGGTCTCAAGCCCCCAGCCTTGGGCATCCCACCTTTTAGCAGTTTTTAATAATGGAAGAGGACTTAATTCTAGGACTACCTAGGAAGGGATCTTCAGCACCTCCTCTCAGAATAAATGGGTCAAGGAGTTAGAAGCCATTCAGACTTAAACCCTTTGGCTTCCAGAGTTTTGTCTTCAGAGGACCCCTGCCCCTCTCCACCCCCCAACACCCACACTCACCCACACCCAAAATCCCACTGGCTTTGTAGCCAGGGACCCATCCCCCACCCCTTGCTCCATATACCTGCTGCCGGGCTGACCCACCTACCATGCCCCCGCCCCCACCCCCACCCCCAGAGGCTCAGCTTTAGCAGGGAAGGTTAGCGTGCCTTGTGTCACGAATCCAACAGGCAAGTGTATCTGAAAGGTCAACTCCCTGTCTCCCTCCAACAGATAATCCACCTGATCCTGGCTTCTGCATTGAAAACCTATAGGTTGTGCACAGGTCTGCGAGCTTCTTTGATGTCAGGCCCATCATTGGATCACATGCACCAATAAGGTCTTTTTCTTATCTATGTTCCCTCTCTGTGGCTATCACTTGGTTCCAAGTGTGGGAAGACAGAAAACGACTGTCTGTGCTTTTTTCCTACTCACCCAGCCCCTCTCTAGCATCCTCTTGGCCAGATTAAAGCAGCCCCACATGGTTCAGTCTTTGCTATTGGAATTTAACTCTCCATCCCTGGATTCCCTGGGCCTACCCTGGACATTCCACTCATTTGAAGCCAAAGTTGATACCAGAGTTAGTAGAGGGCTCTCTGGGTCCTAGGAGCGCAGAGACGGGTGCTCGGAGCCTGTGTGACATGGCTAGATAGGGCTGGGTTTGCATTCAGAGCCTGAGAGTCCTCAATCGCAGCTCAGAAACCATGGGTGCAATTGGTTCTGTACACACACACACACACACACACACGCCCTGAAAATCACCGATCCTACCACAAACCCTGCAGATTGAGGACTTGAGTAAGAAGAAAGTCAGGGATGGAAGAGTTCAGGCAGCTCGTGGCTCCTTTCAAAACTTTCCTTCCTAGAGCTCTCGATGTAGATCAGACACTGGGAGCTGGCAGTCAGCTGAATGGAACCCCTGGCAAAGAAGGAAGAAAGGTCTTGGCAGCATGTGGCTCTCTACTCCAGGAACCATCCCAGGAGCCAGAGCAGCCACATCTCCTCTCTGTCTGGTCTGAAACTCCACCCCCCCCACCAGCCCTCCCCCCCCCAACCCTCCCCACCTGCCCTGAGCCACCGCAGCCCATAGAACCAGCCCTTCTAGTTCTGATCAGCTGGGTTCCCTGCAAGCAGCACGGTGGTTAAGAATTACTCTTCCAGCTTTCTTGGCCCTCCAGAGAAAGGCAGTGGGACAGGATGGCAGTGGGGACAGGGAGGGGGGGAAGGAGCTCCCTGGGGTGACCTTCCCTGGCCAATCCTGGTCTCCAGCTGAGAGGATTCCTAAGGAAAGCTCTTTACAAACAAGATTCACACCAGCCCATCCTGTGTCAGAAAAACCACCCCAACATTGCCAAACACCAGCATCTAAAAAACCTTAATCTCTCTGAGGGTATGGAAGACCCCATGAAGTATAAAGGAAGCCCCTCCGGGAGGAGGATGTAAGAAAGTGGGTGGCGTGGGGGATGGGCACACAGCTGCCCTCACGGCCTTTGCCTCCTCTCTTCAGCTCTGCTACACAGTGCCATTTGCTTCTTGCAAACCGAGGCCTCCCGCAAGGCCTGTGCTGTCCCCTGTCACCTGCAGCTCGATCTCCAGTCCAGCTTCCCCAGCTTGCGTCCGTTGGAATCCAGTTCTCCAGGATTCCTGTGTGGGCTGGGGAAACTCCCTGGAGGTGGCCAGCCCATTAAACAGAATCCAGAAAGCAGGTCACTACTGTTCCCATCCAGCCATGTCACCAAAGGGAGAACAGAACACACCAGTCTCTCTGCTCTGCCCGGAGGACCCACCGGAGGGAAGAGATGAGAGGCAGTGTGGAGACACCTCACTGCTCCCGTGCTCTTGCCCCAAGTCCTCATGCGGGACTCAAGGCCTCCTGGGCTGGGCGGGGCTAACCCATCAGAGTCTGCAAGAAGGACGGAGCAGCGCTTCACATTATGGCCCGAGCCCATGGCAAGGGGAGGGGGTGTATCTTGGGGTAACTGCAGAGGCACTGGACTAACCAGAGTGCACTGAATAATGCCAGTGGGACCTCCTCCAGAAGGACATCCTTGTTGGGGATCAGAGCTTGGATTTTTAGGGAGCATTTCCAATGAATTCAATGCTAACAATGCTTTGGTTGTTTTCTGGTAGCAACTTCTTAGACATCTGAAAGGCTCTCTCTCTTCTCCATGACAGGGTCCTCCTGCCTATTAGAGACGAGCAGACCGAGGCCCACTAAGGGTCAGTGACTTTGCCCTGGGTTTCACACTGGAGCTGCGGCAGAGTGGGGAAGGGTCCACAGACCCGATGTGGGGAAGCTACATGGTGCTGACACTCAGGAACAACCCTGACCCCAGGCCTGGGCTGTCCCCCAACAAGTACACGCCTGGCCCAGATGCGCCAGAACCCCAGGATGAGGATGAGAAGGACCCGGAAAACTGGTCCCCAGAATGATCCTGCACACAGAGTGCAGAAAGTGGGGCCGGCAGCCCCCATGCAGTGGTGCTGTCCGTGGGAAGGTTGGGGGCGAGTGCCTGTAAGCCTGAGTGAGAGAGCCGGGGGCAGGGACAGGCTGTGTGGGCAGTGGGCTGCCGGCAGCTGAGAGCCACCTGCTTGGCTGGGAGGAGGGCAGAAGGAGTCAAGCAGAAAAAGGCTGAGCTAGTCTTCCATGGGAACCTGAGCTGAAGCCCAGACCCCACACACACGCCCAGGGCCAGCTCCCTGCTCCCTCCGGGTAGGAAGGCTCTGCACACTCCACGAGCCCTGCCCACTGTCTCTCTGCCAACATGGTCCCTAAACCAGCAATCTAGACACGTGATCTGATAATAAAGAGTGTCTTCAGTTAGTGCTAATTTCCCTGATCAAGAAAATTTCTGATAAACTAGTCATTCTCAGGGTCCTGAAGCCATGGTATCACACAAACTACACATACATCCACACCTTCCCCCACGCACCCCACACCACTCACTCCCTTCCCCGTGCACCCTCCACATCCCCTGAGACCTAGCTCTTCCACATCCTCCCTCCCCACCCTACACACACCCCTACATGCACCCCACACTCTCCATGCCCCGCATACCTCCTACAACCCCCCACACCCTGCACAATTACCCACATCTGCCCCTGCATACCCCCATACCTTCCCCCCCCCCCCCACACACACATCTCCTCCACCTTGCTCCCACCCTCATCAGCTCCCTGAGGAGGAGAGGGGAGGGGAGGAGAGGAAGCCGGCTTAGACACCATGAAGTCACAATCTTAGTGTCACTGGCAAAGAAGTCTGAGAAAAGTAGACAGAAGGTTGAACCCGGAAGAAAAAGGGAAACAGGAACTTTCGGCTCCTGGGCCTTCCCCGTCCACATTCCAATACACTGGAGGCAGGCCCGCAGGGCACCAGGAAGCCAGAATGCCAGGGAAGGGACACCAGGCAGATGAGCCCAGGAGGGCCTTGGCCCAAAGGCCACCTAGCTTCTGGCAGGCCTCAGAGGTGGTCGGTTATTTCTTAAGACAGGGCACACTAGAGAGGCCCTGGGGGTCCCTGCAGACCAGGGTGGGAAAGGAAAGGAAAGGGGTGCCCCTCTCAAGCAGCCCCCATCTTACAGCCCAGAAAAAAAAACCCACACATACAAAGAAAACACTCTGAACATCTGATACTAATTTACACAGGGGTGTTAGAGGCCAAGGTGTTAGTCCCACCCAGGGACATTGAACATTTACATTTAAAAAGCAGAGTCTGAGGAGAGGAGTGCCCAACCCAACCCATTCTGGAAGTGGTAAGGGAAATTTCTAGTGGCCTGGGAGGAAGGATCCATTAAAAGGTAGGCGGGGTGGATCTCTGGTGCTGTCCGTGCCTCTTCAAGGCTCCTCTGGTCTCAGTGCCTGAGGCCCAGGCGTCTCTTGCCCCTGTCCAGAACACGTGTCCCCCTCAGTGCGGCCCAGCAGGCAGCTTGTCTCTAAGTCACTGCCCCCTCCAATCCCAGGCCTTGGCTACTGTCAGCCAAGATCGACCCAAGCGGCCACCGGCCTTCCCCCATAGCCACGAAGTTCCCCTCCACTTTTCCTGGTAACAGCCAGGATATCCTGCTCAGGGTCAGCTAAGGACACTGAACCTAGAAAGAGACCAAGGATTCCATTTTACCCAGGTCAAAGAAGAAACCACACTCGGAATGCAGAGCCCTGAGAGGGAACTAAGATTGAGACCTTCCCCAAGATGGACTCTCAGTGTTCAGAATCCCCAAACCACAGGGAAAGGGAAACATAGATGGGGGTCTGGGGAGGAGGCAGCAGGCAGTGTCCCGTGGTACCAGATCCCAGCCAGGACTCCCCATATCAGTCTGGTCACCCCTGTCCCAGTAGTGGGTCCAGTGCCCTCAGTCGGACCCATCTGCACTGACAGCCTCATAAAGACTCCCCATACCCTGTTCCCCCCCCAGCTGACTCTCAGGGCCTCAAAAGTCCTGGGTGCAGCTGGGGGCTCCTTCCTCCTCCCTGCCTTCTGTCTCTCCTCTTCCAACTCTGACTCAAGAGCCTCAGGAGCCTTCCCTGGTCAATCCTTCCAATTTCTCCTTACTTCTACTCCTTGTGTCTCCTTAACACTCCGATGCGGTATGTGACACAAGAGATTAAAATGGTGACCCTGGTGTCTGGGGCACAAGAACAGCACATTTGCCTTAGATGGCCTTTAAACAACAACTTTCATCTGTGCAGAGGGGTCAAGAAGACTTATTTTCTAAGCAAGTAGTGCCCTAGGGGGTGGGGGAGTAGGGCAAGGAGTCATGGCAATTCCTTTTGGTGTTGCTCTGGACATGCTCTGATGCTTTCTCCTATCTCTTATGCCCCACGCCGCCCAGGAAGGTCCCAAGGGAGACAGAGGTGTCCATAACATAGAGCCCTAGTCTACACCGGCAGAGGGGTAGACCAGCTACCCACCTGGCACAGGCTAGCACACCCCCATCCCACCGGTCCCATCTTCATGGGGCCTTGCCCACGTGACCCTCACTCAGGGTCCACCAGGGTAGCAACCGTCAGAGGCCATTCTCAGTAGGGATTAGCTGACATCACTTTGCAGCTGGGTAAGTGTAGCCAGGGAGTGACCGTGCGTGCAGGCCTAGCAGGGCTGACGTTCCACAGACACCTTGCAGAAATACCACTCCGAGGTATGTAAACACCATTACAGAGTCTGTCAAGTTCGTTCCCCCAGGGACAAGTCTGCCGTCATGACTGGAATGGAGGTGTCATACTTTGGGTGAAAGGGAGAGAGGAGAAGGGGGCAGGGCTGGGGGAGAGGCTAAGTGAATATGAGCAGCACAGAAACAGAAGGAAAGGAGACCTGTTTTTCCCCTCTGCAATTTTGTGCCAGGTATTGTCTTCTTTAATCCTCACAACAATCCTCCCACGTGGATATTAATATCCTTATTTAATGGATGAGGGAAGTAGAAAACAGGAAGGGGACTGCGTAATTTACCCAAGGTCACACAACTAGTAGACGGTAGAATCAAGAATTCAGTCGAAACTTGTTTGAGGCCAAAATTCATAGTGTTTTTCCCATCCCATAGAATGGGACCCAGGCACATCCCAGTTTACCGAAGTGCAAGCTGACATTGGTGATTACCCCAATACACTTCCGCATTCTCCCCCCACACCCCAAAACACTTCTTCACCTCCCAAGGCACTCAAAAGCAAGCAAATAATAAACAAGGAAAAAACAAAAGACGACCCACCGTTTTGCAGATAAGAGGGCCAAATGACCAATTGTCTAAATGGGTGACGAGGAGTGGGAGATACAAGCTTTCCGTTATGGAATGAGTAAGTCATGGGAGTAAAGGGCACAGGGAATCTGGTCAATGCTATCGTACTAGCGTGGTAGACAACAGATCATAGCTACACTTGTGGTGAGCACAGCATAACACAGAGAGAAGTTGAATCCCTATGTTTTACACCTGAAACAAATGTCACATCGTGTGTCGCCTATACTCAAATGAAAACATAAAAAAGAGAGAACCAATGACCAGAGGGGAAAAATGACTTGTCTGGAGTCACACAGCTAGTCAGTGGCAGAAGTGGGACTAGAAACTAGAGGCACGTCCCAGGCTCCCACTCCAGTGCTCTTTCCAGACTGAGCCACAACCAGTCTACCTCCAGGGAAGGAGATCCCCCAGCCTTCCTGTTCCAATCTCTCTCCAATTGGTCCATTCCTTTCCAAGCTTTGGATTGCTTTCCTTAAGTGAAATAACCTATTGAAAGCACATAATAGGCACCAAAAATTATTATTCTTTCTCTAACCTGAACAAGTGAAACAGCCTTCTAACGAGGTCTATCTCCCCACTGACCTCTAAAACATCTGCGCTCCACTGTCAAGATAACCTCGCACAATGGCTCTGTTCGTGTCATTCTTCTAAGGAAAAGGTTTCTGTCTCTCCCCTTCCTTATCAGACCTTCAAGACTCCCCACCCTAAGTCCCAGCCCAGTTCCCTGCATGCCCCCCAAATGCGGATGGTTATTAACCATTTCCCAGGGCCATGAGTTTTCCCACAAATCTTCAGTCATGCTAGTGCTTTCTGGAATATTCTCTGCCTTGCCCTCTACAAGTGCCTGCTCTTCTATTTGAGGCTTCCCTCATCTCCTATGACTGAAAGTGACTTTTGCTCTCTTTTTGAACATCTCTAAACACATACAGCATTTATATTGTTTTGCATTATACCTACTAGTGATTAGAATAAAAATAATTTTTATCCACGTGGGTGATTTATAGTTACAAAGCATTTTCAGAGACATAAGCCCATTAATCTAAGAATAAAAATTACCTCTTATTTATCTTTGTCTTCCCCACGATGCTCAACACAATGTTTTACACCAGGGACAGAGCTGTTAAATACTGTTTGGAGGGTGGTCAGACCAACCCAGAGCAGAACATTTAACACCTCCTTGCTGTAGGATTAGAGATTCTGAATGAGGAAGGCAAAACTGTAGTTTATTTTTCCAGGTTGATACCCCATAGCATTTACTACTCTCAGAGTTTAGAGGTCCCCAAAATATTAAGCACCCTGGTCCTAGCTTCTATATTTCTCTGAAATGCTGCCTCATATTATAGCAGCTCTTGGAGTGAGACAACTGCCTCATAGTGAGCTTATAGGATAACCCTGCTCCATAAAGCAGTTCATCCATTCACCTGCAGTTTCTGGAGTACAATGTGGTTACCTCAAGGTCATGGACCATACTGAATTTAATTTTGTATCCCTATAACATAATTATAACAACCACCATTTACTAAGCCCTTACGAAGTATCAGGCAGTATTCTGGGTAGTTTATTAATGAACTCACTTCATTTTTACCACAGCCTTTTTTTCCCTGGTACTATCATGTTCCCTGTCTTACAAATGAGGGCACAGAAGCACAGAGAAATTAAGTAACTTTCTCAAGATCAAACAAGTAGTACGTGGGAGAGCCAGGCTTTGAACCCACGGAATCTGGCTCCAAAGCCATACTCTTACCTATATACTGAATTTATACTGCCCTTCGGTTGATGAATCAATGAATATAAGAATGAGGGAACAGAGGCACTGAAGATGTTTTTGTTGAAGAATTGACCAACCATTAATTAACCCACCTTTTGCCTCTACCCTATGTTACCCGTAGGACTATCCCAAGAGTCTTTCTCAAACTTTCCCTAAGTTCAGCCAGAGTTTGTCTATGAGGAATTCCCTGATCTACCAGTATAGAATCCCTGTCAGCAAAATAAAGAAGCGTGATTTAATTTATTCTTAGTGAACTAAGGTCTCCCAGAACATAAACTCCAAAAGGACAGGGACTGTGTCTTCTTCACTCCTGTGCACTAAGGAGAGCGTCAGGTACATCGTGAAAAAAACAATAAAATACAAACTCCTTCAATGGCTCTGGCCAGATTAAAGTACTTTCACTTCACCTGCTTTTTGCCTTTCACTTCGTCCCCCAGCCCAATTTCTACTCATTGTTCTGATCTTGGCTAACACTGAATTTCTTCCAGGAAGTCTGACTACCCCAAATGCCCCACTTATGAGTTTCCAAAGCATCCCACACTCCCCCACCCACACACCCACCCCACAGTCTATTTACTTGTCTGTATTCCCCACTCAACTGTAAGTTCTGGAAGGCTCTCTGTCCTCATCACTGAAAGCACCAGAAGTCATTAGTAAGCCCTCAAAAACATCTGTTGAATGAATGAATGAGTTCTTTTTAAACATTATCTGAGAGACTTATCTCCCTTTGTGACCATAGCTTCTTCCACAAAAGACTTTGAGAACAACCCTTTCTGTTGTCAACTGACTCTTGGGGAAACCCCATCTCATTCAGAACTTGGGCCTCATCGACACTTTTTTCTCAGAGGTTCCTTGCAGGGGAACACCAAAGATAGAAACACACGTGCTGGAAGTATCCATCCGGACCTGGACGCAAACTTCGGTTCTTCTCTAATTATCTTTGGCATGTTTCTTAATCTTCGTTCGAATCAAACCTAATCGACATCTCAGCTCTCCCACTGATAAAGGGGGAAGACACATTTCCTTTCTTTCTTTTTCTTCCTTTCTTTCTTTCTTTCGAGTAAAGCGATAGTTTATTAAGTGAAGATACAGAAAAAGCTCTCAAGAGTGAGAGGGGTCCCAACAGGGTTGCCCGGGGGAAGACACATTTTCATCATCATGGTTTCCTTCAAGGTTAGGGGAAGGGGAAAGTAAAGATAAGGTCTGAAAAGTTACAGGTGGACAACACCTGAAACTAATATAATACTGTATGTTAACTAACTGGAATTAAAACAAAAACTTAGGGGAAAAAAAACAAAAGCTAAAAAAAAAAAGAAGAAAAAAAGAAAAAGAAAGAAAAGCTACCAGTGGACAGGCAATGCTGCGGGCTATTCTTCACACGCTCTTGCCTTTCATGGTCCTTGAACTTCCGCTCAGGTGGCTCCCTTTCGCCTTGGGTGCCAGAACCATCTGTAACAGTGTCGTCAAAATTGCCCTTCAGAGGGGCGCCTGGGTGGCTCAGTCGGTTAAGCGTCTGCCTTCAGCTCAGGTCATGATCCCAGGGTCCTGGGATCGAGCCCCGCATCGGGCTCCCTGCTCCGCGGGAAGCCTGCTTCTCCCTCTCCCACTCCCCCTGCTTGTGTTCCCTCTCTCGCTGTGTCTCTGTCAAAGAAATAAATAAAATCTTTAAAAAAAAAAAAAATTGCCCTTCAGAGAATTTGCCAACCCTTTGGAACCACTCTATCTTTCAAAGTCTCTTGTCAGGGAATTATATCTATCCTTTCTCTTAATTTAAAAAAAAAAAAAAGCCTTCTTGAAGTCTACAGTGGAAACGTGAAATCCTGGCCATAATATTCTGGGGGGAAAATAATATGTCTTTTCCCAGCTTCCCATAATACCCAATTTGCAAACAATCTCTCCTTTTTGGGTCAGAGTTAAACACACTCTAATGGTGCTCCTTATCAGTTTAACTTCCTTTATTTACCCTTAGGAAGACGTAACAGCATGGGGAATCAGGAACATGGCAGACGCTCTGCTTCCAGCAAAGACGGGCTCTCAAGAGATGTCTCGATGGTGGAAGAGCCCCATCATTACACTCACCTGTGTTCTGGGTTCGTTTGAGACCTAAGACAAGAAAGGCTCGTATCTGTTTCTTCTCCCTCGCAAGGCATGCTGTAGCATTTCCTCAAAACGGAATCTTCTTGGTTCTTTCCTCTTTTCCCCTCACCCTGGGCTTCTGGTTTACTGCCAAGGGTACCAACTACACTAAGAGAGAAGAACTTGACTGACGAGGATGGCTCCACGAAAGTTTACCCCTGGTGGGCCTGGCCAACCAGCCATGTTGAGCTCTCATTCCTGACACCCACCTCCATTTGGGGAGGATACAGGGAGAGGAGATGAAGTAGGATCTAGCCTGTAGGACAGGCCCCTCAGGAGCAGAGGCTTAGGGCACACAAAGCGGTGTAGGAAGAACTGCCAAGAAGAAAAGAAAGCACTGCCACCCAGGAGATCAATCTTGCAGTGACTACTAGGGTTGGTTGGCTGGAGAGAGAGAAAGGTGCAGGAAGAAGGGAATGAAACAGTGTTTTCAGGAAGGAATAGAGGCAGGAGTGATAAAGCGTTGATGAAAGGAAAAAATTTTCTGGAGAGGCAAATGATCTCTGGCTCCTCTTGGAAATACTACAGAGCCTCTGTGGGGTGAGACTTCCTATGGGAAGTATTCCCAAAGAGGAAGGAAGGAATTGCTGGATTCCTTTAGCCACAGGTTCTGTGTTCTGCCTCAGGAATATTGAGAACCTCTTTCCTCTTCCTTCTCCTGACCTTGAGGGCCTCTGCCCCGCAGCACAGTGTCTTATGTGTCCTTAAGGTCTTTAACGAACATAGGAGTTTGGAGGGAGTGAATTCCCCAACAATGAGGTCACGGGCAGGGTCTGCACACGATTGTGAAGGGCCAAAAGATAGGTCCTGTCATTGGTCATATTGTGATCTAGGGGGCAAGGGTAAAGTTCCACCACCGCTAGTAACTGTGTGACCTTGGGAGAGTCACTCCTCCTCAGGGAAACCATCTCCAAAGTCTTTCCAGTTCTAAAGCCTTATGGGGTCATAGGATGTGCAAGAATAACAGTCTCCTAAGTTTCATTTTATAAAACAGACACGAAATGAAGCACATATAGAAATACTAAAATGAAAGATTTGCCTCAATTTTCCAGAGTACCGCAAGTCCCAAACCTCTTATTAATGTTGCCCAGAAGGGAGCAAAATTACTTGATTTGATTACCCCCACTCTTCTCCTTACACTGAGGTAGGGATATGAATGGGAAAGCAGAGAAAGGCCGGTAAGGCAGGAACCCAAGGAATTCACATACATGTGCCTTAACCCCCAAACACCTGGGAATTAAGGAGGTGCTATGCTGGGCCCCGGCCCTTGAGAACTTTTTTTTTTAAAAGACTTTATTTATTTATTTGACAGAAAGAGAGACACAGCAGGGGGAGTGGGAGAGGGACAAGCAGGCTCTCCGCTGAGCAGGGAGCCCAATGCAGGGCTCAATCCCAGGACCCTGGGATCATGACCTGAGCCGAAGGCAGATGCTTAACGACTGAGCCACCCAGGTCCCCTGAGCACTTTATTATCCAAGGAATGTCCCAGTCTGGTGACCTGTCACGGGCGTTCAAGTCAGGGAATCCAGTATGCATGAATTCTGTACTCTGCTACCCCTTTCCGTCCTCCCAAGACCTGATATCACCCTCACAGCGGCATCGAGGTTATGAGCACAGGGTCTGGAATGAAACAGCCTGCATGAAATCCCTCCTCTGTCATTTACTAGCTGATTGACATCAGTAAATGTTAGCTATTATATTATCTGCCAGCTCAGCACTACCCTGTCTATGGACAGTAGCCCGCCTTTGGGGGGTGTTTCCCCACTTCCCCACAGATATCATTAAGCAGCGTCTCCTTCTCTCCTAGCTCCCATCCTGCCAACCCTTTTTAAAGTAATTCCCCCCGCCAAAGAAGAAAAGTAACCCAAGAAATAGCTACCTTGGTATCTGCACATCACGCTTCCCTTGTCCTATGTTCCAGAACATTCTCTATTCTGTCCCTTTCTCCCACCCCTTTCCCAACCCCCACCAGCTCTCCCTCCCTTGTTACAAGGCTACACACATTGGTATAGTACTCTGCAGTTTCCAGAGTGCTTTTGCGCACATGATTTTATTCAGTTTATGGTAAGCAGTGTATTTCATCTTTAAAGCAATCTTGTGAGCCAAGGGTATTTCCCCCCATTTTACAGATATGCAAACTAAGTCTTAGGTTCATAAGTTGTCCATGCTCACACAGCTAGGAAGTAAGTCATACCGGGACTCAAAGCCAAGCCTCCTGACCCCAAACCCACCCACTATTTTCTCTACTACTCCACATTATCATGTCCAAGTTCACATCCTGGGAGCGTGAGGAGCCTGAAGTTTATGGCCAGCCACAAACCCCTCCAAGGGAACACAGTTCTCTCATTTTCCTCCCTGCTGGCTGTGGCATGGCTGTCCAGGCTGAAGGACCACACACGAGGTACCTGCAAAGCACCGGGCCAGGTACGGTGAGGAAACCAGAAAGGGGACCAAAGGCCCACAAGGCTGTGGGGTGTCTGCTAGAGGGCCACTATGTCATGGCAAAGACCAAAACATTCCAGGTCACTGGGCAATCCCAAAGGAGCACCCCAGAGAAAATCCTGAGGCCCCAGATCCACTGAGCCTTCCTCAACCCAGCATACCCATGGGCCTCCCTCAATGATGCTTCCAGGGAGAGGAAAGTCCACAAACTCCCTTCTGGCCAGGGCTGAGAGCTTGATCAAATTCAGACACACACACCCATGCACACTCAGCAGTAAATTCAGAGCCATGGAAATCAAACCTTGAGCTCACCCAAAGGCCAAAGGAGAAGCAGTCCAGGGCTCTGGCTCACAGCCCCATCTCCTCAAATGCTAGATGCCAGGCAGAGCTATAAAATGTGCCTCTACTTCATTTTTCCATGGACACAACCCCAGACGGGACTGCCAGGCTCTGGAGGAGATGCAGTTCTGAAGCCTCATAACCTCTCTGCTGTAGGATGCACAGCTGGACTTGGGGAAGGAGGAATATTTGGGGATCAGGTTTGCCACCCCCTGGAACGTTTCTCTCCCAATATCTTTCCAAGGCCTAGTGCTGGGGTGGAGTAAGTTTTCATTCAGCAACTGATACAGGGTTGGAATTCAGTGCAAATTGCTTACATCTGCTTGGCCACATCCCAGACAGGTAGTTTAGAGAGAGAAGGAGCAGCCGCGTTGGCTCACTTCTGGAAGCCCGGGTAGCTGTGTGCTCAGGAATCTGGTGCCATGCTGGGACCAGACAGCCCAGGGTACAAAATTCCCGAACGGAATTGGGGGGGCGGGGCAGGGGAGAACATCAGGGCAGCAGGAGACAATAGAGATTCCATCCCAGGCGTGGCTGGTGGGACTGGGACAGGGAAGCCACAAAGACCCCGCAAGGGGGTGGGGATGAAGGGCCTCGAGGCGCAGGAGCAATGGCAGGTTCTTCACACACACACACACACACACCCACACACACACACAAACACACCCCACACCACCCCCCCTCAGGCAACCAGGGTGTGTGCACTAACCTCATACAATTGGTAATCTCTTCTCACAACACAGGAGCTTGCCAAACCCCTTGGCTCCCCACCCTACCCCACCCCAGCTTGGCAGCGTCCCCTGGGCTTCCTGCTGCTGCGATTGCTCCCCAACATCAAAGCCGCCGCTGTCGGGAGCTGAGAACGAGAGACGAGTACCAGCCAGGAGAGCAGCGACTCCCCGGAGGGCCCGGAAACTCAGGCCTGAGGGTCCCTCTCTCCCCGCTCCAGCTTCTCCTGGTGCTGCAGTACCCTTATAAGGCAGAAGCCAAGTCTGCCCTCCGTCTGGCTAAAAAATGTATATATTCCCCAGGCTAGATGCTGACTTTTCACCCACTGCAAGAGAAAGCGCCACCCCCACCACCCCCACTCCGGGGCAGGTTTTGCTTTTTATTTCTTATCTTAAACAAACAACCCCCCAAACCATCGGTTGGCTCAGATCATCTAGCAGCTGGGAGCCAGGAAGTGTGTTGAGAGGGAAAGGAGTGGGAAGGGGGTGCCCGGGGGCCCGAGACGCCCCGAAACTGCTGGTGCGGGGTGGCGACGGGAGTCGGCAACCTGCAGGGCGCCGCGGGCTGGAGCTCTCGCTGCCACCGCGTCCGCGGCTCGGCGGGCCTCCGGGAACCCGCGGCTCCTTCCATTGTTGCAGCTCGGCTGTTGCCATGTTGGAGGGAGAGCCCCTTGACCTCCGCTCCGTCCACTCCGCCGGCCATCCGCAGAGCCGCGGCGGGCGCTCCCGGCCCGGTGCGCGTCCTACCTGTGCTCGCTGCGGGCTTCCGTGCGAGACCCGACGTGGCGTGTGCTCGGCGACGCGGGCTGCCGGCTCCGCAGCTCCAGGCGTCCCCAGCACCCGGGCGCGCCGGCCGCGCACCGCCCGCGCCCGGGCCGCTCCCCTCTCCGCGCTGCTCGCCGCGAGCGCCGGTCCTGGGGCCCCACCCCGGGGCGGCGGGGAAGGCAGGAAAGGGTGCGGGACAGGCTCCGGGGGCGCGGGGGAGCCCTCCGGGCCCCGAGCGTGCGCGAGCCCGCAGAGTCAGGCCACCCCGGGTGAGACAATAGCGGGAGCAGCGGGCGGGAGCGGAGAAGCCATCTCCCGGAGAGCCGGCGCACTGCACGGCGACGCGAGGCGCGGCCAGCCCCGGCCTGGACAGGCAGCCGCCCGGCCGCCCGCTCCAGCCCGCAGCGCCGAGTCGGCGGCGAGCGCGAGGGCGGGGCGGGCCCCGGAACCCTGACCGCCCTCCACCTCTCCCTCCCGCCGTCCGCCGCCCTCCTCCCTCCCTCCCTCCGCCGCCACTCGCTCCCTCCCTCCCTCCCTCCCGGCGGGGCCGCGGGGGAGAGCGGCGCGCGGGCGTCCGATTGTGCTCGGGGACTGCAGACGGCGCTGCCGCTTCCCACTTGGGTGAGGTTTCTGCAGATGGTCGTTACTTTTCCCTGCGGGGACCCCTTTGCTCCGTGTCAGATGAATGCCAGGTCGCTCTGCTGAAAAGGACCCACTGAGGGTTCGAGGACTTCCCCCCCCCTGCGTTACTAGGATTGCGACGCCTGCAAAAGCCCCTACCTTGAGGGCGGAGGTGGGGGTAGGGGGGAAGCTGGCTCGGGGCTGAGCAATCAGCCGTGTTGGTGTTTCTGTCCGCCCGAGTGCCTCGTCCGACCTGAACCCCAGAGAATAGCAATCCTGAGGGGGAGGGGTGGGAGAGGGTCCTCCAACCCAACCGTGGTAGGGAAAAAACCCACTTCGTCCATTCAGTTGGTTATGTGTAAGATTTTGACTCCACGTGCTTTCTTTTGAGCAGTGGTCTCTAGAAGAATTTTCCTAAAGACTCCCCCCCCCCCCCAAAAAAGAACAACCAAGAATTGGCCAGCTCCTCATTTGCATTTGCTTTGCATAGTAACTAAGATCTCTGATCTCAAAGTACAGTTTCCTCAAAACTTGAATTTGTTCTCCCCCAGGGCCCTCCTTCCTTTCTGGCCGGTCTGTGAGGATCAACACCTGGTTCCCAGCCTCCCTCCCCTGCAGTTCCCCTTCAGGTATCGGGGTCTCCAGGCTCCCAGCCTCCTTCAGAAGCCTGGGACTCCCCAGCCAGGGTTCCCATGGAAACATCTGCCAACCTACCCCTTTCCTGGTCTCAAGGAAATATTTGTTAAAATGCTACTATTTCAGTCTGTTTAGGGTTTACTAGAGTTAAAAAAAAAAAAAAAAAAGTCAGAAAGGCCTTTTAATAAGATATTGGGCCTCTAAAATTTTCTTAGTAATACAAAACTGTGAGAAAAGCCAACACAATTCCTAGATTCATAAAATTATAGAATTTGAAGAGACTCCAAAGCTCAGTAAGAGGATATTTATTAGGAAGGGAATTTGACTAACCAGAAGAAGTCCTACAGGGGGACAAAGCAATATAAAGAGCGAGTTCCTGATTGAGAAGGATTTCTTGGGATATTGTTTTGTTCTCATATAAGATGAAATCTGAGCAAATGCGAAGGACCCCTAATTGCAGGCAACCCTGAGTGAGACCATAGGGAGGAGAGGGGAGACCCAAGCCTGTGTTTCTCCTCTCTACCCTCTGCCATGTGACCTTGGGTAGTCCACCCTCTGAGCATCAGTGATAATATCAGCTCCTAATCCTCAAGAGCCACAGGGGATAAAAACACGCATTCATTCACTCACTCATTCACCACTTGTTCACAGTGCAAATATGTGTGACCCTTACCGTGTGCCTGTCATCAGGCTAAGCTCAGAGGCCTGAGAGAACGGAGTGGCCTAGGGGCCATCAGTATGTCTCTTGCCGGAGTGAAAATTTCCCAAGTGGAGAGCTAACAGGAAATAAGCCTGGGTCACTTGGTTGAACATCTTATCAAAGGCTCTACAATGCATTTTGGTAGGGAGAAAAAATTTCCTTATAAGAGAAACCAGGGCATGCCAAGAAGTTTAGATTTTGTTCCGTGGGTGACAGAGAACCCAGGGTGTAGATAAGTGGAGCTGGGAGTGATATGATCAGAAAAACCTCCTGGCATATTACACAGGAGGATTTGGAAGATGCACTCTGTGTCTTCCCATTGTCCCTGCAGACTCAATGTTGGCCATCCGGCTTCCTAGTAGAGGGTGGCCACTGGGAGCCCTGGCAGAAGATTGGAAGGAAGGAGGTTGAATAGGTCTGGATATTTGCTTCTCAGGATTTCCCTCTTTTTGGAGTCCCTGTGGGCTGGCTGCCAACCCTCAACCAAAGTTCACAGCTCCCTCTGGGTGGTTCCCTCTCCCCCCCCACCCCCAACTTTCTCAATTCAGATATCTCAATTACCTTCTCAGGCCCGGGAGTGGAAACTTGGTTTCCTGCTGGCCCCAATGTGCTGCACACTATTCCATCCTACACTCCTCACCCCCATCCACTGCCTTATATTTCTCCTTTCCATTAATTGCCAAGCTTCTAGAAGGAAGCTCCAATATCTTCATGTGTCTCTTTTATTCCTTAAGCCACTGGAGCCTGTGGGTGTAACTGTGACTGTTCTCACACCACACACAGCTTTCCTTTACCCTGCTGACCCTTTGTAAATTGTCTCTTCAAATTGGAGTGTATCATTTGCTTCCTGCCACGTTAGGAGTACAGGCCGAGAGCTCACGGAGGCCACGGCTACATTCAGAGTGCAAGATCAGAGAATCTCAAAACCCGGCCAGGGCTGTGGCCGTGGGGATAAAAAGGAAAGGACAGATACAAGTGATGGTTAGGAAGTCAAATCAATAATATTTGATAATATATTGAATGTAGGCAGCTGGAGGAGGGATCTAGAATCACTGCCCATTTGATGCCTTAGGAATTAGTGGCAAGTCATGCCATGCACCAAGTGGGGGGACTATAGTAAGACAGGGCCCAGGTGTTGGGGGAGCAAACATGAGTTTCATTTTGACATGTTGGGTTTGAGGTAGCTGTGGAATATTTATGTGAGGATGTCTAGAAACTAAAGTCAGAGCAGAGGTGTGGACAAGTAAGGGCAATTTTGGACTCTTCAGATCATGGATGGTCAGTGAAGCTGTGGGCATGCGTGAGATCACCCAGATGGGCACATACAGAGGAAGACCCCTGCCAAAGAAGTTGAGAAGAAACAACCAAGTTGGTAGGGAAAACCTGCGACCACAGAGTGTCAGAAAGGAGGGTGGGAGGAAGTGTCAGGAAAGTGACCGGAACACAAGTGTGGCAGGGAGAGCCAGGAGGGCAGGCCTGGAAAGTGCCCTTTGGATTGGCAGGAGAGTCACTGGGACCAGTGGTGTGAGAACAGTCACAGTTAAACCCACAGGCTCCAGTGGCTTAAGGAATAAAAGAGACACATGAAGACATTGGAGCTTCTTTCGAGAAGCCTGGCAATGGAAAGGAGAAATATAAGGCAGTGGATGGGGGTGAGGAGTGCAGGATGGAGGGGAGGATTTTTGTTATGGCTTTCCTTTTTCAAATGGGAAGAGCTTAAACATGCTCAAATGTTGAGGGGAAAGACCAAGGAGATAGAGAGATGATTAATGAAAACCATCCCAGAGGAAATGGGGGGAGGGGCAGGGGTTGCCTGGGAGATCTGCGAGAAAGGGCAAGGAGCGGAGCAGATACTTGTGTAGATTGGTAAACCTAGAGGTTAGGAGTTAACTGGTTGCTACCTGATGGTCTGTAAGCAATCTCTTGAAAGGTAAGGGGTCAAGTTGGGCTTGAGGACTTAAGGAAAGTGGATAAGGTTAAAATAGCCACCAAAAGGAATGAGAATGGTAGCTTCTTAGAGAGAGAAATGGAATTGTCAGCAGAGTCGAGGATGTGGCTGGAATCAGATATTCTGATATGTAGTGGAGGTGATACTAACATTTTCCTCATTTTCTTCTACAGCGCTGGGAAGCCCAGGTGTAGAATGTTGAATCAGGGCTGGGGGTGGGGTGTTGCAAAATAGGTACAGTTGGAGGATAAAGGGGAAAGAGGTTCCTGACAAAAGAGGAGGGGTCCAATGAGGGGCATGAAGCTGGAGAAAGGCTGTGAATCTTGAGGAAGGGAGTCAAGGGGTCTAGCAACCTCTAGTCTTGCTCCCTCTCCTCCAGTCTCTTCCCCAACACCCCAGCCAGAATGATCTTTCTAAAGCAGACATCTGCTTCCCTTGTTTAATTAACATCAACTAGCACAGAAGCTCTGTAAGGGCAGGGATTCTTTAGGTTTTTTTTTTTCTTTAGTTTTTAGACTTCTGTATTCCCAGAGCCTGGAACATGCCTGGCATGTAACATGTGCTCAATAAAATTTGTCAGATGAATGAATGAATGACTCCATGTAGCTCTTGGATGAAACTCAAACTCTTTAAGAAAGTCAACAAGGCCTCTCATAATCTGGCCCTTGCTTTTCACTCTAGCCTCAGAGGACAGAGACTTTGTCTTGTTCATCCTTGTATCCTCAAAACAGCACCCACCATATAGAGGGCATTTAATAAATGTGGGTTGAATGAATAACTCCCTCCCTCATTCCAATGCAAACTTCATGTTGTTTCTGGAATACATACGATTCCTACCTAGGGGTCATTCTACAAGCTCTTCCTACTGCTTGGAAAGGGCCTCCTCCCCGCCCCCCCAAACCCCACCTCTGTTGCCCTTCCCTTTATGTGGCTGTCTTTCTACATGGTAGGCAGAATAATGCCCCCCCCCAAAGGAGGAAATGTCTGCTTCCCAATCCCTGGAACGTGTAAATATGTTATCTTACCTGGCAAGAGGATTGTGCAGATGGGATTTAGTTAAAGACTGTGAGATGGGGAGATTAGCCTGGATAAACTACCCAGGTGAGCCCAATCTAATCACACTGGTTCGTAAAAGCAGATGTTCCCCAGCTGAAGTCAGAGGGTGATGTGGTAATGGAAAAATGGTAAGAGGGATGCAACACTGCAGGCTTTTAGGTCGGAGGGTTGAGGTCCTGAGCCAAGGAATGTGAACAGCTTCTAGAAACTGGAAAAGGCAAGGAAACAGATTCTCCCCCGGAGCCTTCAGAAAGGACCACGGCACTGTTGACACACTGATTTCAGCCCAGTGGGACCCATGTTAGGCTTCTGATTACAGAACTGTAAAATAATAAACTTTTAATCCACTAAATGTGTGGTAATTTGTTACAGCAGCAATAGCAGACTAATACACCCTACAATTAGCTTTCCAGGAAGCTTCCCTAGAGTGCTTCTAAATACACCTGAGAGATTAGTGTTGTAACACTAATCACAGAGTGTCGAAATTACTTGTTTGATTTTTTTCTGGATTGGGGGAAGGGACAGAAGAGGAGGGTAATTAGACTATAAGCTCCTTAAAGACAAGGCAATCTGTGTTGGGTTTACCTTTGAATTTCTAGAACTAATTCGTTGCCTGATCCAAAGCTGGTGTTCAGTAAATATTGGTGAATGAGTGAATGAATCAGGACCTGGTTATTAGGGAGCAGGTGGTTGAAATGAATGAGAGGAGAGGGTGAGTAAATCTGTGCTGTGTTCTCTCAGGGCTCTGCTCTGGGCTCGGGTTTATCTGTAAAACAACTTTAAAATTGCAAAAGGCAATGTTTGCACCATTTTCATTTAAAAATCCTTCAGTAGACTTTCCTCAAAAAGATCCAAATATTTTTGAAAGGTGAATAGATGTTGGAGATGGGGTAGGGGAGCTCTGTAAATATTTGGTGGTCAGATTGACTTCTTCAATCTCATTGAATCCCACTGGCCTTGACAACAGTCCTGCTTCTCTAATACACCTTTTCAATGACCCAGGACATTTGAGGGCTGCCTGGTTCAGGGAATATTTATCCCAGTGTCTGAGCTCTTCATGCTGGCCAAGATTGTTGGGCTGCTAGTTTCCCCGTATTCTCAGAGAGGAGAGGGGTGGGAGCACCCACCAAAAACCCAGGCTGCTCTGGGTTTGGAGTTATTAGGGCCAAAACACCAGAGGAGACTTCTCCAAACGACTTCTCTGTACCATGCATCTCCCTGGTGCCTTGTAATGGTCTCAACTCCAAACACTCTATACAGTGATGCTGGACGACTGGGTCCTTGCGTAGGCAGCTATACTTGGCCTTGCTTTGGGAAGCCCTGGGAAAGCCTCCCCAAATTAAACCTTTCCTGCCTGCTTAAATTAAATTCCACCATTAGAGATGTGCTTATCTGGCTCTTCAATACAATTGAACACAACTATCCATGTGCTTTCCCTGCCATGCACCACTGTGGGACTCTTAGAATTAGTTCTAGAAATTCAAATAAATGAGACCTCACCATGGACATAGGTGCCTCCAAGTCCCTGTGAAAAGTTTCCACTCCAAGGTGTAACTGCTTAAGCTAAGGCTTGCCAGCTTTAAGAAGAGGACTGTGTCAGGGTCCAGGTAACAAATGGTGTCACCAAGAGGGCAAGAATGTGGGAGAACAGCAAGACCTCTCTCACTCCACAACTTTTCCCAGCTCTGAGAGAGAGTCGATGGTGATTTTCAAAGACAGATGAATCTGGTGAATGGGGGGCGGGCGGGGTGGGGGAGGGCGGGTAAAAAGTGTCCCTTTACAAATTGGGGGAACACCTGAGGCTAATATAACACCATATTATTTAGCTATACTAAATTAAAATAAAAACTTAATTTAAAAGGGGGTAAATTAGTGGAGGAAATGATGCTTAAGAAATGTGGGGCGGGGTCCCCAACATAGAATCTGTGAGTTTAGACTGCCCTCTAGCGGGAGAATTAAGTTAGACAGTATGGGAAGTGAGAAGCTCGAAGTACTCCAGGGTTAGCGCTAAATATGGTGCAAGAGAGCACTCCTGCCGGTGTGTAATGCAACGTGGGGCAAAGACGATTCCGTTCCTGCTACCTCAGGTGGGACATTGCAGTGTTAACAAGCCAAACCTTCGATTCAACTTTCAAACTTTGCCATTGCCTATATAATTTTTCTCCTTGGCCTGAAAGAAAGCTGACCAGCTTTTCTGTATCTGACACCTCCTCTCTCTACCTTCCTCCGTTCCAGCCACACTGACCTGTTCACCAACCTTCAAACCCAATATACACTCCCCACTTTTCTTTCGGGCTTACTGTTTTCCTTCCCACTGTGCCTAGTTTACTGCTGTGGAAATAGTAGGTACTCAATAAGCAAGTTGATGGGTCAATCTCATTCAGTCTGTTCAACTTTAAACAGCAGGTTTATTATCCTGAAGGAAAGGGAATACCATGTAACAAAGACCCTGGGCAAGGGAAAAAAAAAAAAAAACCTTCAAGGCCCCTCTGTTCTTTCCCCTTTAGGGAGCCTGGACAGATACCATTTCCCTTCCTTAAAAAAAAGGTTAGGTATAATGCATTTCATAAAAACAGAGCAAGAAGTTTTCCTTATTTAACACAGTATGTGCTCAAGACATGTCTGAATAAGTAAATGACAAATGTCTGGTGGCTCATTACAATCTACTCTGTATACCTCTGACAGTAACTTGTTTAAATTCAACTCTGACCTGTGTTTTTCTTGCTGAAAACTCGAGGGTCCCCATCCTCATTTAATAACCACGGCCTTTCTGTCCAGGCTCATCTCCTGCCATGCCGTACTTGATTCTTATTACTGCATTCATTACTTTGTTAAAGTGGTTGGCTTAAGTGTCCACCTTCTTTCCTAGGCTGTAAGCAGGATCCATGTCCAATTTATCTTCTATTCTAGAGCTAGCACAGGACCTAAGCCATCATAGATGATCAATAAACATTTGCTCAGTTAAATAATTCCTTCCTGTTGCATTTTGAGTCTGTTACTTCTAATCTTATTCACAGTGGGAAAAGTAATAGATTTAGATTTAGAAGGTATCTTACAGGTCAACCAATCAATTCCCTCATTTTACAGATGTGGAAACCCAGGCCTGCTCAGGATCACATAATTTGTTGGTCTTTGTTCTAAAAGAATCAGACAATTATAGGAAAGAAATCCCTCCAACTGAGGCTGAGCTGTTTTGTTGTTCATTGTGTTCAGAAGCCTCAAGTTCCCAGAAATAAAAAATGAATATCCTTATCAGTTTTTGAAATTTCATAATCCTGTGTTCCACACCCTATGCGTCAGGGTTGATGAAACTGATTTTAGGAAAGACTAGGCTGATCTGGAGGTTTATGTTCTTAATACTCCATGTTGCTCCTACTGGTGCACGCTGCTTTAGGAGGGCTCATTTTGTGAGCCTGACTTGAAAACTGCAACTTGCCTGGAAGGTGGGGAAAGGCAAAACTTCGATCAAAACTTAAATTAAAAGTCTAAGCTCCTTTTCTCTCAATCTAAATTTGGTCCCACCTTCCCACTGTTACTTTTATTTTCTTCTATTAGCTCCTCTATTCATGAATCAAATGCGTCTTTCCTTCTTTTGTGCTGAGGAATGCTTATCTAACAGCAACATCATCTAATGAATGGAAATGTATTTTTCATCAAGGGGACAAATACGGTAATCTGGCTCCGTAGAGTTAACTAAAATTAAGAGGTCCTATCAGCGAAGTGATAGAAGACAGAAGAATTATAATAAAAAGAGATTGCAACTCTATGTCTGAAAGCTTAATGTTGGTTGCCTTGTCTTGTAAGTTACTGCTGTTTCGTTTCAGTTTTGTAGATATTGGCAATTGAGTAAACATGAAATATGAGAGAACTTGAAGAACACGTGTCTTAAGTAAATGGAGAAAAGGATAGGAAAGCGAATGTTTTTCTTTACTGTGTTGAAAAAGGCACTTTAAAATGTATTTTGCCAGAGAAGTAACTTATTAGGATTATATCAAGTAAACAGAAGAGCAAAGCTTCTTAAGAGCGCCCGGATAGCTCAGTCGGTAGAGCATCAGACTTTTAATCTGAGGGTCCAGGGTTCAAGTCCCTGTTCGGGCGTCTGTGGCTTTTGCCCCTTACTTACATTGCCAAATATTAGCATAAGAAATTCTTGGGATAAAACGTACTTCCACTTTAAATTGAATTCAGTTTTTCATTGCTTTTAGAATATGCAAGGTAAATGTGTTCTCAGGGAAGAAAAAAACCGACTATGCAAAATCACTTAATTTCTTGGCGAATATGGAGGTTTTTGCACAGTGGTTTCCCATTGAGACAAAATTTGTTTCTCAGCTTGTTAACAGTTGAAGAAAAACATAAATGTGAACGTTAAAGCAAAGCGCCCGAACAGGGACTTGAACCCTGGACCCTCAGATTAAAAGTCTGATGCTCTACCGACTGAGCTATCCGGGCTCTCACGAGAGAAGGCTTCTACTACAATGCCTTACATAAGAATAAAGAACCTTGTGTACTCGATTTCTTCCACCTGTATTTTGTGAAACTGTTTTAAACCCGAGAAAGCTCAGGATTCGTACAACAAAGAGAAACAGAAGACCTAAATCACGCACTTTTCACCAGCATTAGCAGCTACTTCAGAATTTCGAGGTATTTATATGCTCAATAACCATTATAACGTAGGCTTCTTTGATTTGTAATCTCTCTCCAGGAGTAAAGGGACGCGAGGTTTACCACCTTTGAAGTGTTGTAGTGGCATCAGATCTATTTTACTATTGATAAGAGGGTGGATATCAGTTCTAAAGCCGACCCGACAACAGAAAAGAAAAAAAAAAAGAGATTAAGAGAGAATATAAATACACTGCTCGGAAGCTGCTGGGTTGAACTGCGTAGTTTGGAGTGGGAGAACGGACCCTGCAGAGGGATAGTGTGATTGTCCTATACGTCCCTTGAAGACGTCCAAGTAATTTTTAAGTGACGCAAACCCTGGAGGAAGTCCCCAGCTGTGACCCTGGGGGGCAGAAGCCCTGCAAGCCAGAGAGACAGGAAAGCTGAACGTGCCAGTGGAGAGATTTCATTGATCATAGCCCTGGAGGCTCTTCTCTTCCACAGCCATCAGCAGTCTGAGCACTGCCTTCTTCTACAGGGCTGGTCTTGGAGAATTACCCACCATGGGGCTGAGGGTGGGACAGTGAAGAGTCTCTGTTGCTTTCCCTTCATTCCATCTGCTTAATTCCAGCGCTTTAGGAGTGACTGCTCTGGCCCAGAAATTTCACTTGTAGGAATTTGTCCTAGAGAAATAATCAAGGATGTATAAAAAAAAACTTGATTACAGGAAAGATCGTCATGGTATTTTAATTGGAAAATATTGCAAATGACAAAACGGCTATACAAATTATGGTACAGCCTTAATACATGGAATATTATATAGCTATTAATAATCATGTTATAGAAGAATACAACTCGGGAAAAATTGCAAAATATTGTTAAGTTAGGAAATATTTCAAAGCAATTTTTTAAAAAGGTGCATATGTGTCCATTGAAAAACTGAAAGGATAAATGTTTCTACATAAAGCCTGGGTTCTGAATTTAGGTGCCCCTCTTTGAAAGCTTACTTCCAAAAAAATAAAAAAACAAACCTTATTCCACTATGTGTTCTTGAGCAAGCTACTTCTCTGTGTCTCAGGACAATAGAGTAATTGTGAGAATTCCTAAGATAGTTTATACAAATTGTTTAGAATGGTGTCTGACAAGAAATAAGCAATCATGAAGTCACATAAAGACAATGGCAAAGAAGTAACAAGAACAGACTACAGATTCTGCTCTTTCTAGCATTCTAACACTATCTACACTTCAACACTTAACATATGTTAACAATTATTTTCTTATCCAGGTATAATTGACATATAACAGTTTCAGGTGCACAACATAACAATTTCGTATTTGTATACATTGCAAAATGATCACCACAATAAGTCTAGTGAACTTGTCACCACACACAGTAACAAGTTTTCTTTCTTATGATGAGAACTTTCAAGATCTACTCTCTTAGCAACTTTCAAATATGCACTACAGCATTATTAACTATAGTGACCATGCTGTATATAAGGCTTAAACATATTTGACTGGACTGGGGGGAGATGTAGAGAATTTTGAAAGCTGACAATATTGAGTTAATTCCAGACAAAAAGAATCACTTTATCCCCTAAGTAATGGGGAATTATTAAAAGTTTAGCTCATTTATGTTCCAATTTCCCCTTAAAGGAGCACACATTAGATTTGTTTCATTCGTGCTACAGTAAAAACGCAAGGACTACCACATCAAATATTCTCATCAGAATCACATTGCCAGAATTAATCATCTGCCCGGAGCTAATGGTAAAATGGTTTCTAAAATTGGCTGTGTGCAGACAGGATGCTTAGTCATTAAGTTAGGAATATTAAACTGCCTTTCCTTTCCTCAAAACTCTTTGATTCTCTCCTACTACTTTAATGAGTGACACATGGAACTTTTTATAACACCATTCAAAATCCTCCACAATCTGGTCCTGGCCTACTTTGCTGGCATTCCATACCAGTCCCAATATAATATAATGCAAACCACAATTGTTATTTAAAATTTTCTAGTAGCCGCATTAAGAAAAGTAAAAAGAAACAGATGAAATTAATTTTAATTATATATTTTATTCAACCCAATATATCCAAAATATCATTTTGATATGTAATTAATATAAAACATTACTGAGATACTTTACAGTATTTTTTCCTAAGTCTTTTTTTTTAATGGTAGCACACTAGGGTTTATTAAACTGTGCTTAGTACAGGCACTGGGGCTTGCCCATGGTTCTCTTGATGTATAAAGCCTGGATGTCCTGCCAAATCTTCTTGAGCAATGATGCCAGGAAATTGACAGCTAAGTGGATGTTGTACATGAGCTCATCATTTGTCATCTTCATGTGGCCAACCGTCACCGCCAGACACAACACCTTCTTCATCTGGAATTTGATCGTGGACTTCACTTCATCCACTTTGGCCACCATGTTCTCATTGTGGGTCAGCAAGAAAGGGAACTTGCCAGCCTTATTCAGTCATGGGCCCAGGATTCATGGGATCTGCTTGATCAGAGATTCTGAAGCCAAAAAGGCATCATACTTCTTGCCCAGCTTCTTGACTAATTTTTTATTCTTGCTGAGTTTCTTCAGCGCCTCAATATCCATGTGGGGAATATCCACAGCCTTGGACTCATCACAGTGCTGTTGGTCCCTCAAAACACATACGGAAAACTTGGGGCGGGGAGTGGACTTAAGCCTGACAGTGCCCAAGAAGCATTTGTCCTTATAAGGGTCATTGTTCCTCAGGCCGATCTGCAGCTCCACCGTCTCTGAAAACTTGCGGCACTTGTGCTGGTTCCCGTGCAGGACTTCCCACACTGCCTCATAGAGGGTCTCGCGGGAGACTCTGCTGCTTATGGTTCCTTGCACCGCAGTAACCAGAAAAAAGCCCTACTAAGTCTTTGAAATCTGAGGTGTATTTTACACTTAGAGCACATCTCGATTTGGACTAGCCACATTTCAAGCCACACGTGGCTGGTGGATATTATATTGGACAGTGGGATTCAATACCATGCCAATCTTTTACTCAGTGACCAACACTTTGATCAAAGTAGATTCTTTTCCGTTTTAAGACCGTCTCTTCTAAATTCCTCATCTCTTTCCTCTCCTCATTATTTGTGCCATGTTTCTTCAAATTACTTCTCCCATTTCTGCCTCTTGAAATCCTATTCATTTTTTAAGGTCCACTCAAATGATTATTCTTCTACAAAACCTTCAATGATTGTGTTAAATAGGAAGGGAAGATTAATTCAAGAGACTATAGATAGGCTCACATTCAGTTTATAGATTCAGTAATAGAGCCAGACATTTATTTTTCAAATTGAAAAAATAAAATTGGATCTCCATGTTATAACATGCACAAAAATCAACTGAGGATGAATTAAAGGCCTAAATGTGAAAAGTGAATCTTTAGAACTTTTAGGAGAAAGTATATGAGAGTATCTTTATGACCCCAAAACAGGGAAGAATCTCCTAAATAAAAAAAAAGGAAGTGAAACATAAAATAATTAATAAATCTGACTTCATTTAAAAAAACTGTTTATCAAAAGACATTTAAAAAGTGAAAACAAGTTGCAGATTTGAAGATTTATTTGTGATATATATAATCAAGAAGGATTAATATCCAGTTTACATAGAGGACTCATATAAATCAGTAAGGAATAGACAAACCAACAGAAAAATGGGCAAAAGATATGGACAGGCAATTCACAGGTGAGTAACCATGGTCAATAAATATGAAAAAACGTTCAACCTTACTAATAATCATGGGCCACCATATAAATCAAGCCACCGTGAGAAATTCTCACATCTATCACATTTTTTTTTTTAATAATCTGACAATACCAAGGATTGGCAAAGATGTGGATCAATAGAATCTTTTTTTTAATTGCGGCACTTCTAGTTTATTTATTTACTTTTTAATTTAAATTTTGTTAGTTAACATATAGTGTAATATTGGTTTCAGGAGTAGAATTCAGTGGTCCATCACTTTGATACAACACCCAGTGCTCATCACCATCTAGCCCACTCCGCACCCACCTCCCTCCATCAACCCTCAGTTTGTTCTCTATTGTTAAGAGTCTCTTTCGGCTTGTTTCCCTCTCTTCTTTTTTTCTTTTCCCCCTTCCCATATGTTCATCTGTTTTCTTTCTTAAATTCCACATATGAGTGAGGTCATAATGGTATTTGTCTTTCTCTGACTGACTTATTTCACTTAGCAATAATATACTGTAGCTTCATCCACTTCTTTGCAAATGGAAAGATTTCATTTTTTTAAAAAAGATTTTATTTATTTATTTGACAGAGAGAGAGACAGCGAGAGAGGGAACACAAGCAGGGGGAGTGGGAGAGGGAGAAGCAGGCCTCCCGCGGAGCAGGGAGCCCGATGTGGGCCTCGATGTGGGGCTCGATCCAAGGACCCTGGGATCGTGACCTGAGCTGAAGGCAGACACTTAACGACTGAGCCACCCAGGCACCCCTCATTTTTTTTTTTTTTATGGCTGAATAATATTCTTGTGTGTGTGTATCACATCTTCTTTAACCATTCATCAGTAATTGGACATTTGGGCTCTTTCCATAGTTTGGCTATTGTCTATAATGTGAGCAATAGAATCTTATACACACCCATCAGGAGTGTATACATCTACAACCACTTTGGAGAGCACTGTGTTATGATCTGGTGGCGTTGACAATGTGTTTGTGACCCAATAATTCTACTCCCTAGAGTGCACAAGTACAAGAATGTCGATGGCAGCATTGTTTGTAACAGCAAACGATTGGAAACACCTAAGTATTTATGAAAGGAGATGAATAAAAAATTGTGGTGCATTCATTACTGTTATATGCTGAATTGTGTCCCCCTACCTCCCGATTACTGTGTTGAAGACCTAACCCCTGAGCACCTCGGAATGTGACTCTATTTGGAGACAGGTCTTTTACAGGGGTGATAAAGGTAAAATGAAGTCCTATGGGTGGGCCCTAATCCATTATGGCTGGTGTCCTTATAAGAAGAGATTAGGATGCAGACAACTTACAGACCAAGTGCTGAGGACAAAACAAGAAGGCAGCCACGTACAACAAGCCAAAAATGCAAGTTGTAGTAGAATACATACAGTTTGATGCCATTTATAAACATTTTAAAAGCATAAAATATTTTTAAGGAATATATACATATATAAATCCTAAAAGTCTAAAGAAGTGCATGGCAGGGGTAAATACCGAATTCAGAATAGTTCGTTTTGGAGTTGAAGGAGGGAGATGCCATAGGAGAATGGACTATAGGAAACTTTTTTGTAATAGGTAAAGTATTGTTCTTTAGGAAGAGTGGTGGGGAAAAGGAGATTATATTCTTCTTTATACCTTGTTGTATGTGTGAAGTAGTTCATTATAATTTTTTAAGAAAGACTATAGATCAGTAACATTGACTTCTAGTTCCCTTAGAACTCTGAGGGGCTCTAGAAAAATCATCTGGTTTAGCCATTTTATTTACAGACTGTGAAACTGAAGAACTGTGTAACTTTCTGGTTTCTAGAAATAACTAGACTAAACCCAGATTTCCTGTCTCTTTATTAAATAAACGGTTTTTGAGTATAGTTCTTAGAGAAGGAAGTGGTGATCACTGAGTCAGCTATGAGCTTGTTAAGCTAATTTCATTTTCTTTTTGGTAAGTTTACTTGATGAGGAGAAGAAACGCTCTAGTTATGGTTTATTTTCATTAGAGCAAGTCATTTGATGAAATTTTATGAACTCCTTAGGAAAGGATAGCGAAATGTTGCCAGATATTGACCACTATTAGGTAGGATCATTAGTGGTTTAAGAACATTTGAAGATGAATGATTAATCACGAATCAGTGTCAACCATGAGGGGAAAAGCTCTGTTCTTAACCATGTCCTATTCAACATATTTATCAAGACTTTTGATAAAGGCAAATTAAATATGTTGATCAAAATTTTGCAAAATGCAAAAGTGAAAGAGCTAATCTCTCTCGACCTTCCAGGCAAGGTTAACCACACTTACCACATTCTCTTTACCTGGACTGACTCCTCCACTAGACAGATTCCAGGCGTTACTTGCTTTGGAATCTTCTAGGTTGTTGCTTGGCACACGGTAGGTGCTCAACAAATGTTTGTTGATCTTAAACAAAATGAGTTGCTGGACAGGATCATAATTCCAAGAGTCCAGGAGACAGGAGGAAGAGATCTAAACTAACCAGATACTATTTAAAAGATACAAATTACTGTTTGGGAATTAAAAAAAAACAACACTAAAATTAATTGCACAAAAAAGAGAGGAGAAACAGTTGAGAGTGGTTCATCTAAAAAAGCCCCTCCCCTTTATTTTTTGAGAGAGGTGGTTGCTGACTTCAAGCTCTTTCAGAACAACTGTGAAAAAGGAATTAATTCTTCAGCTCATTTACAGAAATCTGGATCTCCCAGCTATGCGAAGGTTATGCCAGAAATAGAGCAAGGTGCAATGTGCAAATTAAGGGAGGTCATTGCCCCACTTTATTTAACATGAGTCTGTACCCAGTCCTGGGAGCCACATTTTAAACAGGACAAACAAGTACTTATTCAGAACATGGTGACCAGGGTGGCTTGAAGCCATGTCAAGTAATAAATAGTTGGAAGGCTGTGAGGGGATTTTTAGCTTGCAGAAAAACAAGGGACAGGGTTAGGGATGGAACATGGGAACTGTCTTCAAATGACTGAATAGTATTCATAGTATAAAGAATGACTCCTTACTCTGTTCTACCAAGTGTATAACTGAAACCAGTAGAAATTGCAAAGTAACATACTTCAGCTCAGAAAATCCTCTAACGTTTAGAATCATCCTGAAATAAATGAGATGAGGTATTTGGGAGGGATAATACCATTTCGTATCGGCCGAGGTGGAAGTTGGCCAACCTGAGATTTGTTGCAGGTGCTTTTATCAGGCTGTACGATCCAACGAAGCTCCACCTCCTGGTTCTTTGCACCTCTTTCAGCATTTATCACGTATCTTGAGTTATTCGTGTATATTCTAATCCTATCTCCCCGAATTAGCGACAACACTAACATGCTGTTTGCCCTCTCCAGCCACCACCTCTGGGGAGTAAGAGTAAGTTAACTTTGAGGAACAGTGGGAATGGCGTTTTTTGGAACAGCGAAAGGCTGCCTCTGACTATGCTATTAGGTTTCTCCCCTCCTCGATTTTTGGTCTCCTAGGACACGTCTGTGAATACCATCAGACTCTGTGAGTTCCTGAAACAATTTCTCTAGAAACCTCAAAACTCAGTCGTCCCGGACCTGCGACTCTCTCTCTCTGGACTGGGCTCTACTCTATGGTAGGGAGAGCTCAGCCTTTCTACCTCTCTAGCCCTCCAGTGGCGCCTCTATGGTTTCCGGAGGCCTCACCGGAAGCTCTGGTACGAGACGGGTTCAGGAGGCCGGAAGTTGCGCCCTCACTACTCGCCGTTTCAAAATGCTGCTGAGGCCTTAGGGCCTGTGACTGACGCCCCCTCCCCCCCCCCCGGGCTCGGCGGGGGAGCGACTCATGGAGCGGCCTTAAGGTGTGGCTCTTGGGTTTCGGCGGCCGGGTCCCTGGCTGCTGGGGACAGGAGGTGGAGAGCGGGGAGCGGGCGGTGGTGTAGCCAGTTCGGCGGGCCTCGGATCTGGGGCAGCGGGCAGGTGGAGCTTGAGGCATGGGTGGCGGCGTTGGGACGGTCGCGCCGGGCGGAAGAAGGGCTGGTGGGGGAAGGGTTATGCGCTGAGGCCCCGAGGAAGGTAAAAATGGAGGTGGAGTGACGTGCTTGCAGCCATTCGGCCATCAGGTTACACCTGGAGTCGAAATGGTCGGTGGACGATGTTTAACTGGGACGCAACATTAGAAACCTACTGACGCCCTTTGGAGGAAAGACGTGGCCAGAGAGGGAGGGGGGAAGAATGACATCGATGTGTCTCAAGATTTGAAGGTAGTAACTTTCAGGGCTGCGCACCATCTGTGTCAGAGACACTTGAGTGCTTGTTTGAAGAGGGCTCATTTCGGGGCCACACCCAGACCCGCCCAAGCAGAACATCCGGAGATGGGGCTCGGGAATATGTATTTTAAACGGCACTTTCCCGCTGATTCTTGTGCATCCCGGATTTTGAAAACCGCTCTTTTAAAGCGACACCCGTAGAACATGCTGTTGCTTTTTTCCTGTCATCAGGAAAGCTCTGTGTTGGTTAGGAAGCTCCTCCACCACGAACAAGTATCTGTCAAAGGTACTTGGTACTTTTTGTGTTAAGTGTTCCTACATCTTAGTTTAGGTTTTGTCTCCTCCCTCCTCATACCTTCCTGACACGAAAAGGTAATTTATTTTTAAAGTATTTATTTCACAATATTTTGTTTCACACAGTACTGGTCAGGATCACAAATTTTTGTAGTTTATTTTTTTAATTTTTGTTTTTTAAAGATTTTATTTATTTATTTGACAGAGAGAGACACACAGCGAGAGAGGGAACACAAGCAGGGGGAGTGGGAGAGGGAGAAGCAGGCTTCTCGCGGAGCAGGGAGCCCGATGCGGGGCTCGATCCCAGGACCCCGGGATCATGACCTGAGCCGAAGGCAAGACGCTTAACGACTGAGCCACCCAGGCGCCCCATTTTTGTAGTTTATATATAAAAAAAAAGCCAGACGTGTGCCTGAAGTTAAAAAAAAGGCGCATAATACAGAAGTGTGAAAAGTTTAACTGTTCATTAACCCTAACCGGTTCTCTCCTCAGGCTAGCTACTGTTAACTGCTTGATAACATCCTGACTTTTTCCTACAGTACTCACATTTTTAAACAACAGTGGGATCATTTTGTATGCATTGTTATGCACCTTAAGTTTTTCAGATAATATCAGGGACAGCTTTCCATCAAATATACATATACTTTCTTTTAAACACTTGCATAGTATTGCTTTAGAGGGTTGTACAACAGTTTCGTTCGCCAGTTCCCCACTGATGGAGTTTTGGGTTGTTCCTGGCATGTTGTTTTGCAAATGGAATATACTCTTGCTACACACTTTGCCTGGGTAGGTGTGTAACAGATTTGGTAAGAACTAAACATCTGAATGGTACAGTAGTTTTTTTTTTAAGTTTTTCTTTTTTTTTTTTAAGATTTTATTTATTTGAGAGAGAGAGAGAAACAGCATGAGAGGGGAGAGGGTCAGAGGGAGAAGCAGGCTCCCCGCCGAGCTGGGAGCCCGATGCGGGACTCGATCCCAGGACTCCGGGATCATGACCGGAGCCAACGGCAGTCGCTTAACCAACTGAGCCACCCAGGCGCCCAGTTTTTATTATTTTCAAGTATGTAGTTGAAAGAGAATCAGACAGTGTTTAGTAGAGGTCCTTAGGGCTTTAAAGAATTACGAATTAGTTCTGCTAAATTTTGACAAGAAGTTTTTAATTAGTCTTAAAATCACAGTTGTCTTCAAAGGTAGATATTTGAAGATGAGGTGTAGGAGTCTCTTGGACTAATGTAGGGTAAAAACCAGTCTTTCATCATCACTGAGAGATGAATAAACTGCTTTCTGATTTCAGTCCAGTAGAGGACACAAATAAAAAATAAAATGTAGTAAGTGGTAATAAAGGGGCTCTGTTGTCATCAGCTTCCCTTGGGGTGTCAAAAGTCACCAAGGAAGTGACTTTTGACCTAGGTAAAAGAAGAAGACTTTTCAATAGAAAGTAGATCACAGAAGAGGAAGAAGGACAGGTACCTGATACTATGTGAAATCCAAAGGCCGTGATTTCAAACTTTTTAAACCATGACCCCCAGTAAGAAATGTTTTATATTGTGACCCATTATGCATAGGAGGGGGAATGGTTAAGAACTCTGGCTCCGCAGCCAGAGTGCTTGGACTCTAAGACCATACTTTTTGGCAAGTTATCTTCTTCTCTGCCTCAGTCTCCCCTTTGAAAATGAGGACAATAATATATCTACCTAATAGGATCTCTGTAAGGATTGAATGAGTTATTGAAAAAAAAAGTTATTGCTCTAAAGAGTGCCTGATACAAAGGTGCTTAACTGTGTTGTGTTGGCTATTTTTAATAACAGAAACAGGTTCCACAAAACAAAACTTACCTTTGTTATTTACTTTTATTTTCTATTCTGTTCTATATCATTAATGGAGGGGAGCAGTTAAGACTCACGGGGGTACAACTTGTAGTTTGAAAAACTCAGTACTAAAAACACCTGGGAGGTAAGTGATAAAAGGACTGGACACATTGAAGAAACTGAGTTCATCATTTGTCATGGTGGGGATTGAGTGGTGGAAGTGGAAACTTGGAGAAGAGTACCAAGCAGGAATGGAGACAGTAAGTTGGAGACCAATCGTATAAGCTCTTGCACACGTACCCAGTGAGGGGAGTGAGAGTGTGGAAATGGAAGTGCCTCCTGAGTCACCTCTCCAGGCTCATGTGCGATAGTCCTTCACGCTTCAAATGCACTGAAAAACCAGGGTAGTTTGGCCTGCTCTGGGATATCCCTAATTCTGCTGTATTGTGGAATGAAGTGGTGGAATTGGCTTTCTTTTCTTTTCTTTTTTTAAGATTTTATTTATTTGAGAGAGAGAGCAAGAGGGAAGGGCAGAGGGAGAGGGAGAAGCTGACTCCCACTGAGCAGGGGGCCAGACATGGGACTTGATGCCAGGACCCTGAGATCATGACCTGAGCCGAAGGCAGATGCTTAACCGACTGAGCCACCCAGGTGTCCCATGGCTTCTCTGTCAATAAACACATCTCTCTTGAAGAAGAGTCCTTTTGGGTTATTTTATTTATTATTTTTTTAAGTTGAAATACAATTAACACACGATGTCGCGTTCATTTTAGGTGTACATGTAGTGATTTGCCAGCTCTATACATTATGCTGTGCTTACCACAAGTGCAGCTACTGTCACCACACAACACTCGTACAATGCCATTGACTGTATTCCCTGTATTATACCTTTTATCCTTGTGACTTACTCATTCCCTAACCGGAAACTTGTATCTCTCACTCCCCTTCACCCATTTTGCCTGTCCCTCCACCTCTTCCCTTCTGGCAACCATCAGTTTGTTCCAGGGAGAGGTTTGTTTTTGTTTTTGTTTTTTTTTTTAATGAATTCCTTTTTTGTAAATAAACTCTTTTTTTTTTTTTAAGATTTTTTGAGAGAGACACAGAGAGGGAACACAAGCAGGGGGAGAGGGAGAGGGAGAAACAGGCTTCCCGCGGAGCGGGGAGCCCGATGCGGGCTCCATCCCGGGACCCTGGGATCATCACCTGAGCCGAAGGCAGACGCTCAACCAACTGAGCCGCCCAGGCGTCCCAAAGGGAGAGTTTTTTTTTTTTTTTTTTAAAGATTTTTTATTTATTTATTTGAGACAGAGAGAATGAGAGAGAGAGAGCACATGAGGGGGGGAGGGTCAGAGGGAGAAGCAGGCTCCCCGCCGAGCAGGGAGCCCGATGCGGGACTCGATCCAGGGACTCCAGGATCATGACCTGAGCCGAAGGCAGTCGCTTAACCAACTGAGCCACCCAGGCGCCCCCCAAAGGGAGAGTTTTTATGAAAGCAAGAAAACTGCAGAAAGAACTTTCTTCCCTCATTCATTTAGTAGACAAGTTCTTCTCAGCTTTTTAAAAGATTTTTTAAAGTTTATTTGAGAGAGAGTAGAGCGAGAGAGAACAAGAGGGGGTGGGGGAGGAGGGGCAGAGGGAGAAACAGACTCCCCATTGAGCAGGGAGCCAGATGCAGGGCTTGATCCCAGGACCCTGCAGATCAGAGCCCAAGGCAGACACTTAACTGACTGAGCCACCCAGGTGCCCCTCTTTTCAGCTTTTTAAACTTATCTCTGAGGTTTATTATTAGCTGGAAAGAAACATTTCCAGAGAGCCAAAGTAGTACAGTTAATAATGTAGATTCTTTTTCGTAACTGGAGTATTTTCTGAGTACTAGTTTTTCAAGATGCAATAGATAATTGGAATTTTTGTGATTTCTTCTGTTTGGTGTGTACCACTCAATAAAGTCTGTTGTTTCAATTCAATATTTTTTCTATTTTTTCTCAATTTTTTATTTTTATTTTTTTTAAGATTTTCTTTTTCTTTTTTTTTTTAATTTTTTTTATTTATTTGAGAGAGAGAGCGCATGAGAGGGGGGAGGGTCAAGAGGGAGAAGCAGACTCCCCGCTGAGCAGGGAGCCTGATGCAGGACTTGATCCCGGGACTCCAGGATCATGACCTGAGCCGAAGGCAGTCGCTTAACCAACTGAGTCACCGAGGTGCCCCTTTCTCAATTTTTTAATGAAATATTTAAAGCATATCACAAATGTGTCATTTTACCTTTAACTATGTTAGGATGTATTTCTTATCAGGTCAGGATTTAAAAAAATTATCAGTGCCTTTTTACTACGATTAACAGTTTCTTAATATTTACTGCCTAGTACATAATTCAAAATTTTATGATTGTTCAGAGAAAAATGGCATTTACAGATGGTTTCTTTGAATCAGGACTTGAATGAACAAGGTCCACATGCTGTATTGTTTATGTTTTTTTAAGCCTCAATTAATGTCTCCCCACTTAACCATATCCGCCCCGCTCCAGCACCCCCCAGCCCCGCCATCTGAGATCCTGTATAATTTCCTACATTCTAGGTTTGGCTAATTATTTTGCTTTTGGTATTATTTATTCCTTTACCCTCCATTTTTCCTATAAGCAGGTAATTAGTAGTTGGATGTAGAAGCTTGGTTAGTTGTTTTTTTGTCAAGAATACTTCATAGGAGGTAGGAGGTTCTGGGTGCTTCCTGTTGCTTCACATCAGGAAGTACATGATGCAAATGACCATCTTTTAGGGAGTTTTGTCAGTGGTCAAGTGTTCTCAGCCTTCTCCATGTGTTTTAAAGTTCCCCTCCCCCAGCCTTTTACTTAAACCGTTTATTATCTATTAATGATTGTTGAGCTGATATTTAACCTGAGACTAGAATGTCTAGGATGAGTCAGTCTTGCGCAGAACTCACAGTGCTTCAAATGAAGGAACAATGTGTGCAAAGGCCCTGAAGCAGGAAGTAAATGCGCTGAGAAACTAAAAGATCAGTGTGGTGAGGTGCAACAGGAAAGACTGGCAAGACTGGGGCTAGATTCTGTGTTTATCTTTAGAGCAGTAGCAAGTTTTAGAGCAGGGCCTGGCACTGTAGGATTGGGTTTGTTTTTTGATTTTGTTTTTTTAATTCTTCTAGCTGTAGTGTGGAATTTGGTTTGAAGGGGGTTAGAGAGACCAGTTAAGAGTCTGTTTCAGTGATGCCGCAGGAAAACACTTTTGGTTTGGGGAAATAGTCATGGAGATGAAAAGAAGGGGTGGTTTTGAAATATTTAGAAGTTAAAATTGATCAGGTTTGATGATGTAACAGGAAGAGAGAGAAGGTGACTGCTAACTTTCTGGTTTCATTTATTTGTTTATGTATTGGGACACCTGGGTGGCTCAGGTCATGATCCCAGGGTGCTGGGATCGAGTCCCGAATTGGGCTTCTTGCGCAGTGGGAAACCTGCTTCTCCCTCTGCCTGCTGCTTCCCCTGCTTGTGTGCGTGCGTGCTCTCTCTCTCTCTCTCTCTCTCTGACAAATAAAACCTATGTATTTATTTAGAGAGAGCGCACGCATGGGGTTGGGGGCAGAGGGGCGGAGGGAGAGAGAGAGTCCCAAGCAGACTCCTTGCCTAGCGCGGAGCTTGACATGGAGCTTGATCTCACAACCCTGAGATCATGATCTCAGCTGAAATTAAGAGTCAGACGCTTAACTGACTGAGCCACCCAGGTGCCCTCAACTTTCTGGTTTGAGCAACGGAATGTAACTGCTCACTGGTAGCATAGTGGGAAAGAATAAGCTTTAGACTCAGGCAAGTTATTTGACTTCTGTTAGGCTCAGTTTCCTCTTTTAAGGAGCAAGTAACAGTACCTAACCCTGCTGTAATCAAAAGAGACTCCAAGTGGGAAAGAGCCAGATCTTGCTTTGGATTCAGAGCTTGTCAACTGACTTCATTTCTCACATATGTTCTTGAACAGTGCCTTTGCTCATGTTTTCCCTCCCATTCTTTCCACTATTTTCTCATTTTATTTTTTTAATTTTATTTATTTTATTTTATTATTTATTTGACAGAGAGAGAGCAAGAGAGGGAATACAAGCGGGGGAGTGGGAGAGGGAGAAGCAGGCTTCCTGCCGAGCAGGGAGCCTGATGCGGGGCTTGATCCCAGGACCATGGGATCATGCCCCGAGCTGAAGGCAGACACTTAACGACTGAGCCACCCAGGTGCCCCTATTTTCTCATTTTAAAATCCTTCCATTCACGGGGAAGGGTCCTGCGATCGAGCCCCGTGTCGGGCTCCCTGTTCAGCGGAGCCGGCTTCTCCCTCTCCCTCTGCCAGCCGCTCTGCCTACTTGTGCTCTCTCTCCGTCAAATAAATACAATCTTTAAAAAAAAAAAAATCCTCCCACTCCTATCTCCATTCCCTTAACTTCCATGGCCCTTAAAACTGTTTTGCTTTGTTTTGTTTTTAATGGCAGGACACTTTCTACCAGGTATTAAAGCAAAGTAGGAAAACCTTACTGACGTTTAGTAAGTTCTTCAGACCTGGGGCGCCTGGGTGGCTCTGTCGTTAAGCGTCTGCCTTCGGCTCAGGTCCTGATCTCAGGGTCCTGGGATGGAGACCCGCATTGGGCTCCCTGCTCGGCGGGAAGCCTGCTTCCCCCTCTCCCATTCCCTCTGCTTGTGTTCCTTCTCTCGCTGTGTCTCTGTCAAATAAATAAATAAAATCTTTAAAAAAAAATTCTTCAGACCTGCCAAGTGGTCAATTCCTGTTCCTACTAAGGTCCTGAATTAGCATGACTGCTGGCTTTCTCCCAAAATCGTCCCTACAGGAACGGTAATAGGAAAATGCTGTGAGAAACAGATGGGTGATGTGGGCTGTTTTGAACCTGTGTGCGCACGTGGGGAGGCGGTGTTTGGTCTGGGACAGGAGTCAGCCAGGTGTGGCTGTAGGAGAATAAAACCATGGGGAAAGGAACTGTTGGAACACTGTAGTTTCTCCCCTGCCTCTTTACCTTGGAATTACCTTTTTCTACACTTGTGATTCAGAGCCCAGTCCAGTTTACCTCAAGAGTGAATCAGGACATTACAGAAGTGTATACTTGTGAGAAGCTGACGAAAAATAGGGATGACTGACCTTAGACAGCACGTCTGTGTCTCTTACCTTCTAAGTCCTTAGGTCTCCCCAAATCCCATCATAGTGCTACTTCTCCTAGGGAAAAAAGGATGAGTCTTTGATCTGGGTAGTGATTGAGTGGGGTGGAGAGTGATTGTGGTTTTCTGGTGCTTGGGGATTTCTACTTTTGTACTTCTTTTATTTTTTTTTTTTTAAAGATTTTATTTTTAAGTAATTTCCACACCTACCATGGGGCCTGAATTTATAACCCTGAGGTCAAGAGTTACACGCTCTTCTGGCTGACCCAGCCAGATGCCCCTACTACTAATTTTCTCCCTTAGTCCAGCTTACTGCAGCTGCTATGGGCTGGAATCTGGTCTTGTCCCATATTCTTTGCCTGTCAGAGCATCTCCTATCCTCTAGAGAAAAATAACAAAGACAGTTGAAGAGCACAGGTATTTCAAGAGAAGAATAATGTATAAGTTTCATTGGAACAGAAATAATAGAACAGATGGACCTAGAGTTTAAAGTTAGACTGATATGGGGCGCCTAGGTGGCTCAGTCGTTAAGTGTCTGCCTTCGGCTCGGGTCATGATCCCAGGGTCCTAGGATCGAGCCCCGCATTGGGCTCCCTGCTCGGCGGGAAGCCTGCTTCTCCCTCTCCCCCTCCCTCTGCTTGTGTTCCCTCTCTCGGTGTGTGTCTCTCTGTCAAATAAATAAAATCTTTAAAAAAAAAAGTTAGACTGATAATTATCCTAAAAGAAACAGGGAACATCTTAAGAACTTGAAATAAGAATAAACGGGGGCTGAGAGAACCAAGCCAAAATAGTAGGGTTGAAAAATGCAATGGTTGAAATAACAGAATGGATACAGTTGAAGAATGAACTCCAGATCAAGAAAATCTCCCAGAATAAAAAGATAAAAAGAAAATCTAAAGGAAAAACCGAAAGGTAAGGAAAATAGATGTAGAGGCACTCACATCTAAATAATAGGAATCTTTTCGTTAAATTTCATTCATTTTATTTTTTAAAAGATTTTATTTTTTATTTTATTTTTTTAAAGATTTTTTATTTATCAGAGAAAGCGCACACAAGCAGGGGGAGCGGCAGGCAGAGGGAGAAGCAGGCTCCCCGCTGAGCAAGGGTCCCGATGTGGGACTCAATCCCAGGATGCTGAGATCATGACCTGAGCTGTAGGCAGATGCTTAATCGACTGAGCCATCCAGGCGTCCTTTTATTTTATTTTTTTAAAAGGATTTTATTTATTTATTTGACAGAGACATAGAGCACAGATAGGCTGAGTGGCAGGCAGAGGGAGAGGGAGAAGCAGGCTCTCCGCGGACCAGGGAGCCCGACGCGGGGCTCGATCCCAGGACCCTGGGATCACGACCTGAGCTAAAGGCAGCTACTTAACCGACTGAGCCACCCAGGTGCCCCAAAGATTTTATCTTTCAGTAATCTCTACACCTAGTGTGGGGCTTGAACTCACAACCCCGAGATCAGAAGTTGCACGCTCCACCAACTGAGCCAGCCAGGCACCCCTAAATAATAGGAATCTTAAAATGAAAGGGGGGGGCCTGACTCAGTCGGTGGAACATGCGACTCTTGATCTCCTCATCATGAGTTCAAGCCCCACATTGGGCATGGAGCCTGCATTTATTTATTTAAAATTTTAAAAAAGATTTTATTTATTTATTTGACAGAGACACAGCGAGAGAGGGAACACAAGCAGGGGGAGTGGGAGAGGGAGAAGCAGGCTTCCCGCTGAGCAGGGAGCCCGATGTGGGGCTCGATCCCAGGACCCTGGGATCATGACCTGAGCCGAAGGCAGATGCTTAACGACTGAGCCACCCAGGCACCCCTGGAGCCTGCATTTAAAAAAAAAAAAAGTAAAGAAGGACATGCTTGAAATAATAAGGGGAAAAATAGTTCTTTTTTAGAATTAAAAAAAAAAAGTGGGGGTTGCCTGGGTGGCTCAGTCGGTTAAGCATATGAGTCTTGATTTTGGCTCAGGTCATGATCTCAGGCTTGTGAGATCGAGCCCTGTGCTGGGTGGGGAGTCTGCTTGAGATTCTCTCTCCCTCCCTCTGCCCCTCCCCCACATGCTCTTGTGCTTTCTCTAAAATAAATAAATCTTAAAAAAAAAAAAGTGTCCTCAGAGGAAAGTTTCCTTAAATGAATGTCCTCAGAGGCAAAATATCCTTAAGACAGCTGAAGATGAGAGATGAGGAAAAATTTGTTTCCAGGAACATTATAGTGAAATTTAAGAGTAAAAAAATCAAAAGAAGCTTCAGAGAGAAAGAACAGATTACTCCAGGAAACAAAAATTAAATTGACATCAGAGTTTTTAACAGCATCACTAAATGCAGGAAAATAAAAAAAAAAACTGTTCGCAGAGTTTTGAAGAGAAACTTAGAATTTTATACCCACCCACATTCATTTAAATAGGAGGGATTATAAAAATATTCTCGGGTGGGCGCCTGGGTGGCTCAGTTAAGCGTCTGCCTTCGGCTGAGGTCATGATCCTGGGGTCCTGGGATCAAGCCCCGCATTGGGCTCCCTGCTCAGCGGGGAGCCTGCTTCTCCCTCTCTCTCTGCCTGCCGCTCTGCCTATTTGTGTTCTCTCTCTCTGTCAAATAAATAAAATCTTAAAAAAAAAAAATTCTCAGGTGTATGAAGTCTTGGGAGCCTTGCCATACAAAGACCCATATTGAGCCCAGTTCTGGATGAAGTACTAGGAGATTCAAATCCAGGAAGTGTTACAAGAGATCTGTGAAGTAAAGGTGATTATAATTTCTTGATATTTATTGTAAAGGCTAAGGCAAAAAAAAAAAAAAAAAGAAAAATATATCTATCTCAGGATTAAAAGTCCAGATGATATCATACTAAAGTTCTTACTGACGGAGATAGAATTTTAAGAAAGGTAATAACATATTAAGCATGGAAAGAGTGGAACAAACTGGAATGCTAAATCAGGATGGTAGAAACATCCATATATACTAATTAGAGTGAATGGACTAAATTTACTAGTTAAAGATAAAAACTGACAAATTGGATTAAAAGATCCAAAGTCCAGATACATGTTTTTTATAAGGGATATACCAAAAGTTTAAGGGCATGTAAAAATAATTAAAAGATTGGTAAAATACATACCTGGAATTACTAAAAGAAAGTTGGCGTGACCTCACTAATACTAGATAAAATGCACTTTAGGACTGAATGTCTTAATTGGGATGGAAAGAATCACTATATGATGACAGTATACTGACAATAATATGATGTCAGTTCAGCAAGAATATCTAGTTATTTAAAGCACGTATGCCTCTGACTAAAAGTCCTTAAAATAGATGATGCAAAATTGGTAGAACTACACTGGGATCAATGGACAAATCCACCATTATAGTGGGAGATTTCATTACATCTCTCTTATTATTTGTAGGTCAGGCTAACAAATTAGTAGATATGTAAGATTATAAAAAGCCAACAGGCTTAACATAACAAATACAGAGTTTTGCAAGCATACATTATAGAATTGATCACCAACTAGACCAGGTGAAAGCCTTAAAAATTTCAAAGAACAGGTTTTATAGAGAGGATGATATCTCCCCACAGTGCTGTTAAATTAGGAGTTAATCACAAAACGTAAATTGAGAAAATACAGTGTGCATAGGCATAGCTATCAAGCTCAGGGATTTAAAAAATTATGGAAATTTAAAAATACAGCTGAATGATAATGAAAACTTTATATAGCAAAACCTGTGAGCTAAATTAAAAAATATTGCTGGGATAGGAGGGGGAGGAATTTGTAGCCTTAAGAAATTCAAATTATAAGAGAAGGGGTAAGCTAAATGTCCAACTTAAGAAATTGGGAAATGATCAACAGAATAAAATTTTAAAAAGTAGAAGAGGTAATAAAAGATGTAATACCACGAATGGAAAGGAAGATACATCTGCACACAGATTAAAAGAGAATACTATCAACTATACGCCAGTAATTTTGAAAACTTAGACAAATGGAAGAAGAAATAAAAAGCTTGAATATCAAGCTACAATTTCTTAAAATAGTGATTAAAAATCTTCCACAAAGAAAACACTGAGTTTTATGTTTCAGCGGTGAATTCTACCAATCTTTCAAGGACCAGAACATCTCAATTTTGTAGAATTTTTTCCCCTGGCAATAGAAAAATAGGGACTATTCAACAATTATTCTATTAGGCCTGCTAGTACTAACACCCAAACTAGACAAAAACTTGACCATGGAAAATTGTAGGCCCATTTCACTCCCTCCTATGGACTTTACAACCTAAACAAAGTAGCAAATCAGAACCAGCAGTGTACAAAAAAGGATAATACCCCCAAGTCAAGTTTGGTTTATCTCAGGTGTGTAAGGTTTAATTTTAGAAAATCCATAAATGAAATTCAAAAGGCACTACATTAATAGATTAAAAAAAATCATTATCATTTCAATAGATTCAGAAAGAATATTTTATAAAAACAACTTTTCCATGATATATTTTTAGTTAATGAGGAAAAGAAACCCTTCTAAACTGATAAAGTAACTGTTAAAGAACAAACATAAAAAAAAACGTATAGGGAAACATTAGAAGCATTTTTTTTAAAATCAGAGACAAAGATGCCCACTATCATTGTGTGTATTTGATACTGTGTTGATAGTCCTAAGCAGTAAAGTAAGACAAGAAATTAGGAGTGTAAGAATTGGAAAGGAGGGAATAAGATTTTATTACCTGCTGATGATATAACCATTTACGTAGAAAACAGAAGCATATACAGACAGATTATTAGAAATAATGTAAATTTAGGTGACTGGATAGAAGGTCAATGAAAGTCATTTGTGTTTCTGTATATATGCAAAAACTAAAAATTATAATGAGAAGGCATCACAATAGTATTAGAATATTAACTTTAAAGATTATTCTAAGACAAACGTTAAATCTCTAAAGGGAAAATTAAAAAATTTTACTAAAAGAAATTAAATAAGTCTTTAATAAATAGAGAAATACATGTTAATGATTAGAAAACAATTTCATCTGTATATAAAGTGTAATTTCATTCAAAATCCCAAGAGGGATTTTTATGGAACTTGATAAAGATAATAACATTTATATGGAAGAGATATAAGGGGCCGGGAACGCAAACTGGTGCAGCCACTGTGGCAGATGGTATGGCGGTTCCTCAAAAAGTTATAAATAGAATTACCCTATGATCCAGTAATTGCACTACTGAGTATTTACCCCCAAAATATAAAACACTAACTCAAAGGGATACATGCATCCCTATGTTCATTGCAGCATTATTTACACTAGCCAGACTATGGAAGCAGCCCAAGTGTCTATCGATAGATAAATGGATAAAGAAGATTGGTATATATGCACAATATATTGGAATATTATTCACCTATAAAAGAGAAGGGAAATCTTGCCATTTGCGACAACATGGATGGAGCTAGAGAGTATAATGCTAAGTGAAATAAGTCAGAGGAAAGCCAAATATGGTTTCACTCCTGTGGTATTTAAGAAACAATACAAAGAGCAAAGGAAAAAAAAGAGACAACAGACTCTCAGAGAGAACAAACTAATAGTTACAAGAGGAGAGGGAAAGTGGGTGGGGGATGGGTGAAATAGGTGATGGGGATTAAAGAGTATACTTACCATGATAAGCATGGAGTAATGTATAGAATTGTTGAATCATATTGCACACCCAAAACTAATAGAACACTGTATGTCAACTATACTGGAATTAAAATTGAAAACTTAAAAAGTTAGGGGGCCAAGAATAGCTGGTCACTTCTAAAAAAGAACAGGGAGAAGACTTGCTTTACTGGATAGCAAGACTCATAAGATCGGATAATGGAGAGGAGATGGATTCACAGGATATCTTATACATTCTTGATGGGATTGTGGATTGGTGTAAACACTTTGAAGACAGTTTGGTATCAGTTCCTAAAGTTGGGTATTCATATATGCTATGATCCAGCAATTTCTCTTACAGATATGCCTAAGAGACACTTTTGCATGTGTACAAGAATATTACTAGTAGCACTATTCATAATGGTGAAAACCTAGAAACAACCCAAATGTTCATCACACACTGGAATATTGTACAACAATCAAAATAAATGGAAAATAAAGTATGCTGTGACATGGATGAATCTTGAAAACATTATGCTAAGTGAAATAAGCCAGACACAAAAAGACAAATATTGTGATTTCACTTATATGCGGTATCTAGTATAGGCATATTCATAGAGACAGAAAGTAGTTTTGTGATTACCAGGACCTGGGGAGAGGAAGTCATTGGAGAGTTCGTTGTTTAATGGGTACAGAGTTTCAGTTTGGTGATTAAAAAGTTCTGGAGATGGATCGTGGTGATGGTGTACAGTATTGTGAATGTACTTAATGTTACTGAGTTGTACACTTAAAAATGGTAAATTTTATGTTATATTTAGTTTACAATAAAATTAAAAAAAAACTAAGGACTCTTAATTAACAGGAAACAAACTGAGGATTGCTGGAGGGGAGGGGGTGGGGGTGGGGGGTAACTGGGTGATGGACATTAAGGAGAGCACATGATGTAATGAGCACTGGGTATTATATAAGACTGATGAATCACTGACCTCTACCTCTAACTAATAATACATTATATGTTAAAAAAATAATAAAGTGACACGACAGTAGGAATTAATGTTAGTGAAACAAAAATCTTTAAAATTACTATACCTGCTTTTTTTTTTTTTTAAGATTTTATTTATTTATTTGACAGAGACACAGCGAGAGAGGGAACACAAGCGCAGGGGAGTGGGAGAGGGAGAAGCAGGCTTCTTGAGGAGCAGGGAGCCCGATGCGGGGGGCTCTATCCCAGGACCCCAGGAACCTGAGCCGAAGGCAGACGCTTAACGATTGAGCCACCTAGGCGCCCCTATACCTGCTTTTTTAAAGTTAAAAACAACTAAACAAAATACTCTTTAGCATTGCATTTTGATGCAGTAAAATGCATAAAAAGGAAGGGAAGAAAATCAAAACAGGATAAGGATGATTGTTGGGGAGAGGCAGGAGAATGGGATAGGGAGGGGATATTATAATTAAATATAGGTTGTTGTCAAGAGTACTGCTTTGCAGGTGCTTATTCCATCAGGAAGAATCAAGGAAAAGTGGGCCATGTGTGGATAGACAATGAGAGTATGTTGAAGGAAAGGATTATGATTAATTCTGTACATTGAGGTCTAACAGGCAAAAAAAATATTACTAAGTGGGGACTTCAGAACTCGAGTTTGATATCTTGACTCTAGCAGTTCACTGAATTGTATTATCTTGGGCAAGTAACCCCTCCATGCTTCTCTTGCCTTAGATGTAAAACAATAATAATTATTAGTATAGTATAATAATAATACTAATTATACTATAATAATTATTATTATACTGTAAATAATAATTATACTGTAAATACTAGTAATAATAATATTACCTACATCATAGGATTATTTAAGTATTAAATGGGTTAATATGTGTGCCTGGTACAGAGTAAGCTCTCCATAAGTCTGTGCCATTTGATTTGATTATCTAGTGCTATGTAATAAACCACCCAACAACTTAGTGAGTTAAAACAACAGCCATTTTATTTATTATGATTCTGTGGGCTAAGATGGATGGTTCTTGTCTGTCATGCAGCTGTGGTCAGCTGACAGCTGCTGTTGGAATGTTCTGTAATATGTGGTGTTTGGAGGGAATGGCTGGAGGGCTGGGCTCAACTGGACAACTAATCCTCTCCACGTGGCCCTCTTATGTGGTCTCCAGTAGAGTAGTCAGATTTTAGGGGTCTCCAAAAGCACAAAAAATGAAGCTGCCAGGCTTGGAATTGGCACATTATCACTTCCGCTGTATTCTGTTGATAAACGTCACAAAGCCACTTGGGAGATGTGGTTCATTTTTTTAAGATTTTATTTTTAGGTAAGTGTAGACCTAACATGGGGCTTGAATTTACAATCCTGAGATCAAAAGTCGTATGCTCCACCGACTAAGCCAGCCAGGCACCCCCCATCCACACTGTTACTGATACTTGTATCCATCATGTTGCTCTACAGTGTATGTAATTGTCAGTTTAGGCACCAAGGATTTATTAATGAATGAATAAATAATAATCCCTGCCCACTTGCTGCTTATGTTTTACATGATAAGTAATTAAAATGTATAGTATGTTGGTTGGTAACAAGGACAGTAAAGAAAAATAAGGCAGGGAAGGAGATAGGGAATACTGGGGGCTGGGAGTTGCAGTTCTAAAAATGGGTAGTCATGGAAGGCCTCGGTAAACTGACATTTGAGCAGACAAAAGGAGGAGGTTAGGAGCTCAAGGGGCAAGGGTGGGAGCAAGAAAACCTTAGGAGGGTAGTGTAGTTGAGAGGTAGGTGGTTTGGATTAGTGCAGTAATAACTGAAGTGGTGGGAAATGGTTAGAGTTTGGGATATATTTTGAAGATACAGCTTTAGAGTTTATTTATGAACTGGGTGTGGAATGTGAAAGAAAAAGGAATCAAGGATGGCTTCAAGGTCGTTGACCTGAGCAACTGGAAGGATGGAGTTGCCAGTTGCTGAGATGGGGAAGACTGCAGGACTGGCGCTTTAGGTATAAGGTTTGAAATGCTAATTAGAAGCTAGCTGCTTTAAAATTGTAAATTCTGCTTGTATCCTATTTGACTTCCCATTTTGTAGCAAGGGAGGCAGATGGGGGAGGGAGAAATTTGTATTTTGTTACAGTTAGTAAGTATTCTCAGAAGATTGAGGAATCTTGTTAGTTTTAGCCAGACTATTTGTCAGTTTTTCCAGGCCCCTTTCGCCCTTTCCCTGCTGTGGCTTGTTGGTCATAAATTTCACTGATCATTTATCACCTTTTTACTAGAAAAAGACCTGACGGTAAACTTCAACAAGTTTATTTAAAAATTTATTTTCCCTCTTAAAGCTTTTTTTAAAAATTTTTTTAAAGGAGAGATGGTAGAAGGTGAAAATTTTTAACTAAACCTTACTATTTCATTTCATGCTTATATCTTTCCTTGATGATAAATGTCCACCTTGGCTTAACCCATCTTATAGGTATTTAGTTGCTATATACTCTTTGGGTTTGGCAGGTATTAAAAGCTGCTTTAACTGATACTGAGTAATTTGATTCTCACTTTCTTGTAGTTCCTTGCCAAGACATGTTTCAACATGTTGCAGAGGTTTTTCTTGATGCGCTCTTGGAATCTTAAATCTATTACTTAATCTTGGTAATTCCCCTGGCTCTACATCATTTGTCTTCCAGGGGGTGCTCTTGAGCACTGTTCAAGAGAGGAGGAGTTACTGAAACCCTGATATCCATTGGGGAGGTAGTGATTGTAAATTTGACTTTCAGCTAAAACAGTTTACTCATTATCATCACTGTGGAGGTTGGAGCATGCCTGAACCTGTTTCTGTTTCAGGCTTTACCTGAGGGAAGCATAGATGGCTCTGACTATTAATTAAACTCTAAAGTTTTTTGTAGGATCTGAACTTAGGGATAAGAAGAATATCAAGAACCGCATATGGATATATCGCATTTGTGTAGGGCGCTCTGATATGTGTGTCTTTTTTTTTTTTTTTTACTTCTGCTGGCTGCTATTTTGTAAATCTTAAAGTGAGAATTTTCTACTTTAGAAGAGATTTCATGTTTTTTTTTTTTTCCTTTTAGATTTATCTGCAGACCGCAATTTCTTCACTGCCAAAATGACATCATTTTCCACCTCTGCCCAGTGTTCAACTTCTGACAGTGCTTGCAGGATCTCTCCAGAACAAACCAATCAGGTAAATCATTTTTAGGCATTCCTAGTTTTCTGTAAGCTTTTAAAAAATTGAGTTGGAGCATGTAGGTGACTTCACTTACTAGGATTTTATGTAGAGCAGAATGGATTATTTTTTAAATGCCATATTAGGGAAACTAGGAAATGGTGTCAGTGCTCAAAATTTGAATTGATTATTGATTAAATAAAGATGAGGTTACAGATTGCTTAAAATACGGTACATTTTGAAAACTTGTGTTTTAGAGTATGGGTGGCTTGTGGAGAATTTGGGGTCAAGTTATATGTTTGTTTTCTGTCTCTCTCACTTCATTTTAACAAGCTTGTTTTCTTTAAAAATTAATTTTAAGTTGTAAATATAGCAAATATATTCTTATTAAAAAATTCAATTTTATAATGTATTTATAAAGTATTTATCTATAGGGACTCCTTGACTGTCTCTTCTCTTCTTCCCCCAAAGCCCCTTCCCCCTAAGACAACACTGTTATTAATTTGGTGTGTCTTGTTTCAGATCTTTTCCTCTAACATATAAAAATACATAATTTGGTCTTGTGTTTTCATAAACATTGCACAATATGTATAGTATTGTGTACCTTAGTGCATGATAAAGGTGGAATTTGGATTTGATGGGGGAAAATGTGGCTTATGTAATAGATGGTTTTGATGTAATTGTCCATCTCTGGAAGGAAACAAATGAAGACCTCAAACTGTACAAAAACAAATTCCAGATAGATGAAGATTTAAATGTAAAAAGGGAAATAATATTAGAAGAAAATTTAGGAAATGCTTGTGAAACTTTAGGATGAAGGGGGCCTTAAATAAGACAAAACCAAAGAGGTGGTAAGAGGAAGAGAGAGACAAGTTTGACCATAAAAATTTTAAAGATAAAATTGTGTGGCTAAAGACGGACTCCACAGAGTCAAGAAATGTCAGAGTCACTATCCCATGTGTGTTTATACCACATCTGGTTTATCTGCTCACCTGTCGGTGCTATTTGGGTTGTTTCCATCTTTTAGCTATTGTGAATAATGCTCCTGTGAACACTGGTGTACAAATACTTGTTTGAGTTCTACTTTCAGTTTTTTTGGGTATATACCTTTGAATGGAACTGCTGGGTCATATGGTAATTCTGTGTTTAACTTTTTGAGGAACTGTCAAACTATTTTCCACAGCAGCTGAACCATTTTATCTTCCCACCAGCAGTAGACAGGGGTTCCAGTTTCTCTACACGCTTGCCAATACTTACTTTTGTTTCCTTTTTTCTTTTTATTATGGCCATCCTAGTAGCTGTCTTTTGAAAATGTGATTTTTCAGAGAGGTGACAAGTAGTTAGTCTGATTATCTGCTATTATTGTATGTATTGGAAGATTGTATGTTATTAGATGGTAAGTATCTACCAGGGTTTGTTAAAAAAAAAAAAATGAGGTTTTCTTGTTCCCTAGGGTTTCAGAAACCAATTTGTTGGAATGTAAATAGCAGGTTTATTTTATGTTTATATCAGGTACGACCAAAACAGCCACTTTTGAAGATTTTGCAGGCAGCAGGTGCACAAGGTGAAATGTTCACTGTTAAAGAGGTAAGCCATCAAAGAGAATTCTCAGTTATAAGAACAGCTGAGAAGTAGAGGCTGATGAAAATAAAAAAAGTAGAAGCTGATGAATATATAGTTCTGAAATCAGGCCCAAGAAAGGAAATTCTCTGCCTGAGGTACTAGAGAGGCAACTTTTGCTTTGTTTTAAAGACCATTGAGCTAAACTGAACTTCATATTTCCTTTAAATATCCTTTTGAAGTATGTTGTCAGCCAAACATAACATTAACCGTTAATTCATTGATCTCAGTTAAAATGCAAAGTGTGTACAAGATTAAAAAATGACACAGTCTATGATATATAGGATGTACTGCCAGGCAGGAATTAAATGCAGTAGTTTTTCATTATAAATGTGTCTGATACTCTTCTGAGCACTGTGAGTTATTTCAAACACTTATGCATTTAAATAACTTATTTAGCATCTAAAGGATGCTAAGGAGAGAATTTTCAAGCAGCCTCCGTGCTGAATGTGGGGGCCCGGCCTCGAGCTCGAGCTCGATGATCTGAGGACCCATGAGATCATGACCTGAGCCCAAACCAAGAGTTGGTGCTTAACCAACTGAGCCACCCAGGTGCCCTGAAGTATGGAATTTTCTATCAATAAGGTTGTTACAATGAATTACGCTATCTCCAATCTCATGGTAGAGTTTTCCTGGGTTAAGAAATTAAGTACATATTGGTCAGAGAGAATGTTTTACTGGGCAAAAAATTAGAGTCCGTTTACGTGAAGCTCTCTATTATGAATTTTGACCCTATCTGGTGCATAAATAATTTCTTAATTTTTTATTTTTAAATATTGGTTCTCAATATGTGCATTGAGGCAGTATGATATAATAAGAGTAGTAATTATGTACACATTGTTAATTTTTTATTTTTTTAGTTTAATGCATTTATTTTTATTTTATTATTCTTTTAAGATTTGATTTTTAAATAATCTCTACACCCAGTGTGGGGCTCGAGCTCACAACCCCGAGATCAAGGGTTGCACGCTTTACTGATTGAGCCAGCCAGGTGCTCCTAGTTTAATGCTTTATTTATTTATTTAGCTTGATTGATTGATTTATTAGAGCATGCAGGTGAGCATGCAGGTAGGTGGGAGGGGGCAAAGGGGGAAGGAGAGAGAGTGTTAAGCAGACTCTGTGCTGAGCACAGAGTCCAGTGTGGGGCTCGTCTCACAACCTGAGCCGAAACCAAGAGTTGGACGCTTAACTGACTGCCACCCAGGTGCCCTTTTTAATGCATTTTAATAGTAAACTTACAGGAACAGCACAGAAGACAGATAACATTAAAAACATGTACTTGCATGTAGGGCAACTCAGAAAAATATAGTGAATGGATGGATCTACCATATGATAAAAATGCTACCAACACTATACAGTTACTGTCAGTGAGAAATTTACTTGTTTATTTTATTTTTATTATTATTATTTTTTAAAGCTTTAATTTATTTATTTGACAGACAGCAAGAGAGGGAACACAAGCAGGGAGAGCAGGAGAGGAGAAGCAGGCTTCCCGCCGAGCAGGGAGCCCAATGCGGGGCTCGATCAGGACCCTGGGATCATGACCTGAGCCGAAGGCAGACACTTATGACTGAGCCACCCAGGTGCTCCAGAAATTTACTTGTTTAAAAAAAAAAATCCAGGGCACCTGGGTGGCTCAGTTGGTTAAGCCTCTGCCTTTGGCTCAGGCTCAGGTCTTGATTGCAGGGTCCTGGGGTCAAGCCCTGCCTCAGGCTCTGCGCTCAGCGGGGAGTCTGTTTCTCCGTCTCCCTCTGCCACTCTCCTGCTTGTGCTTTCTCTCAAGCACGAGCTCTCTCTCTCTCTCAAATAAATGAATAAAATCTAAAAAAAAATTAAAAAAAAATCCAAATTGTCCAGAAAAATATAACAGGTTTATTTATAATTGTTATGAAGTTGAACTGCTGAGACTTGTTCACTGAAACGTTTTGACTTGCATGGATGCCTTAGATCCCTGCATTTATATTAAAAAACTCACACATGAATGAAAATGGGAAAACTGCCAATACCTGATTTCTGTCCCCTATTTTTCCACTTGTAATCATATACTTAGTTACTTTTTGACCCCATGGGAAAAAAAATATCTAATGTTCAGAACTACCAACAGGAAGAAGAATTTTTTTTAAAGAATGAAATGTTTTCCATCATAGCGGATTCTTAAGCACATTCTCCGTGTGTGGCGTGCTAGCTGGATAGATGTCTTTTGGCATAATTGTTACATGTTTGGTATGGATGGCAAACAGTTTGGCGTCTTTAAAAAGGCCCACCAGACAGGCCTCACTTGCCTCCTGCAAAGCACCAGTAGCTTCACTGAAGCGCAGATCTCTTTGAAGTCCTGAGCAATTTTTCGCACCAGTTGTTGGAAAGGAAGTTTGGGAATCAGAAGTTCAGTGGACTTCTGATGTCTAATTTCACGGAGTGCAACGGTACCCGGGCTGTAACGATGAGGTTTCCTCACCCCTCCAGAAGAGGGCGCACTCTTGCAAGTGGCTTTTTGTAATCAGTCGCTTCCTCGGAGCTTTACCACCGGTTGATTTGCGAGTGGTCTGCTTTGTACAAGCCATAGTCTAGAGACCTTACTTACTCCCCCTTCTCCTTCAGCTGGAGCTCGGGGAGCCAGAGACCGTGATGGTGCGGCAGTGGCTGCAAACGATTATGTACACGTTTATAGGGTAGATGATCTATACTGCCTTAGAAGATCTTATTTTGTATACTTAGAGTGAATTTATTTCTTCTGGAAGTTGGACAGATATAAATATAAAACTTCCTCCTTTTTCTTCCAGTGGATGCTCTTCCCCATCTTATTTCCCCCTAGATATTTGATTATCTGGGGTGAAATGTTGCTTGGTATAGAGGGAGCTTAGGAGCATTATTGTACCAATATAATGGGGACAGTGTTGGAAAAATCTTCTGTGCAGATATCTAATAATTCCTGAGAAGTTGGGACCTAAGGATAAAGATAGCTGCTTTGGTCTGCTTGTGATCTATGACAACAAAGTTCTGACTGTCATGAAGTGAACTTAATTATTAAGCCTTTTAAAAAAATCTGCATAGAGAAAACATTAAGAAAAAATAGATAATTTAAAACTTGAATCATGAACTTGTCTGAGTTCCTTCCATTTTTGTGAACTCTGAAAAAAGCCAGATAAATTTTTATTTGATAGATACTAGATTCTATGTTTTATGCACTTATAGTGCTGATGGCTTATTAACCATTGTACTTTTTTTTGCCAAAAAGGAATTAAGTGAACATGCGTCAAAAGCATCTTGTAGTTATGTGTCCCTGGACTTGGAAAATATTTTTAAGACCCAGGCGCATTTAAGGTTTATTACTTCTAGTCATAGAACACACCTCTTTATTTGGACTGGTGAGAAAATTTTTAAGGGGATACTAGGTAAATTCAACACTTGTTCTCATTGTCAGACCACTACATCTCTATTCTAAAAAATAAGAGTCTCTTGATGTCCAGCATGATAATAAATGGATGAACCTAGTAGTTGGGGACAACCATCTTGTTGTAGGACTCCTTACACAAGCACTGACAGTCATGCTCATATGTGTTTTCTCTTTTTCTAACAAACTAACTTCCCTTACCTTACCATAATTAATTTGTGTTCTTTGGAGCTGTTGGACAGACCTCTTTATACCGTTTTATTGCCCTGCAGGTCATGCACTATCTAGGCCAGTATATAATGGTGAAGCAGCTTTATGATCAGCAGGAGCAGCATATGGTGTATTGTGGTGGAGATCTTTTGGGAGAACTACTAGGACGTCAGAGCTTCTCCGTGAAAGATCCAAGGTAAGAAGAGTGAGGGGTTGTTTATCTTTTTGGGTGCTTATATCTAACCACTCAGTCTCCATAGGATATTAATGGTTATTTATTCCTTTAGTCAATCAATATTTAAGGGCCTACATATGTCAGGTAAACTTTGAGGCCCTGAGAACGTGTTAGTGAGCAACAATCTCGGATTCTGCGGAGCTTAAAGAGCAGTGAGACAGTAGATGCTCTTCCCCATCTTAATCAGGCTATCACACCAGCACATGGTAAAATTATACTGTGGGTGTTACAGACAAGAGGTACATGAAGCTGTGTTGGGGGTGGGATTTAGGGTCTTAGGGGTCAAGGTACAGTTCTTGAGGAAGTGCTATTTGAGCTGAGAGCTGCAGGATAGTGAGGAGAGAGAGGCGCTCTAGGAGAGTGTTGGAGAGCTTCTGGCAGATTGAATATCATGTGCAAAGGCCTGGGTAGGAGGAGCTTGATGTGGCTAGGTTAGAATTTTGTGAAGCAGCTGTTACAGAGAGGAAGAGTGAGCTGATTAGAGAAATGTAGCATTGTTGGGCAGTTTGAGGTCGAATGATGGGCTTCATAAGAATCACAGCAGAGAGGCGCCTGGGTGGCTCAGTCGGTTGGGCGTCTACCTTCAGCTCAGGTCATGATCTCAGAGTCCTGGGATTGAGCCCGACATCAGGCTCCCTGCTGTTCAGGGAGTCTGCTTCTCCCTCTTCCCCTAACCCCACTCATTCTCTCTCTTAAAAAAAAAGGAAAAAAAGAATCACAGTAGAGCTTCTCTGACCTGTTGTGTGACTTTCTCCAGCTGCGTGGGGTGTATATGGTTGTTATAGAGTCAAAAGCTAATTAGTAATTGAGAAGCCAATGTTTTCTTTCTATAGCTTTGTGATGACTGTTTCTTCTGAGCTCATTTTGTCTTACTTTGGTAAGACTACCTTCCACTCCTTCCTCAATTAAAATTGTAAAACTTAATTCCTAGTGGGAAGGAATGGTCTCCAAAGGAAATCTTGTGTTACTGTTAGCTAATTAAACAAAATGTAAATTAATTAGTTTCTTAATGGGGGCAGAGTAACACAAGCACTTGGACATGAATATCTTGACATTTAAATAATTAGAAACAAACCTATTCTGGGGAAAACATTCTGCTTCTCCATGTGTTATAGAGAAAGTTGGAAAATCACGTATCAGATAGACATGTAACATTTTAATGGAAAACCATGAGGTTATTAATATATATTTTTTTCTCTCTGACAGCCCTCTCTATGATATGCTAAGAAAGAATCTTGTCACTCTAGCCTCTGCCACTACAGGTACGTCACATCCTGTTTCTTCAGACTGTATCACAGCTTTGAGCTAAAGGGGGCAAATGATGGGAAAACAAGGAGGATCAAGATGGAAATGAAATGCTGTGTTGGCATGATTGGGAGGGATACCTGTCATACAGAATGTTACCGGGATGTTAACTTTTCACTGTGAAAAATTTCAAATATACTGAAAATAGATTAGTATAATGCCCATCTCTTAGACTTAATAATTGTTAACATTTTGCCACATTTGCTTCATCTGGACATACTTTTTTTTTTTCTTAATTTTATTATTTTTTTTTAATCTGGACATACTTTTAAAATCTCTAACAGATAAAGACCTTTTTCCTTTAAACATAACTTACACTAATTAGCTTTTGACTCTATAACAACCATGTGTCATTCTTACACCCAACAAAATTAATAATAATAAAGTAAATAATAACTCCATAATACTATCCAATAGCCAGTGTGTATATAGTTGACCCCCAGTCATCCCAGAAATGTCTTTTACATTTGGCTTGTTGAAATCAAGATCCAGACAAAGTCCACACATTGCATTTGGTTGATATGTCTCTAAGCATCTTTATAAAACAATCCTCCTTTTATTTTTATGTCATTTATTTGTTGAAGAAATGAATCATTTGTCCTATAGAATTTCCCAAATTCTAGAGGTTGCAGATTATATTCTTGTGATGTTGTTTAATGTGTTTGTCTATTTCTTCTATTTTCGGTAAGCTAGTAATGCTTGAGTAGTTTCAAGTTTAAGTTTTTTGCTGAGAAGGTGTCATAGGTGGTGCTTTGTACATCTGTTCCATCACATCCGAGTTATGTAAGGTCCACTTGTCCCTCTTTCAGTGATGTTGATTCCATGGGCTCATGTGGTGTTCCTCTGATCCATCTGTTGTCAGGGTCCCCCAAGAACCTTTCACCTAATGGTTTTAGCTTTTTGTTATATGAATGCCAATTTGTCCTAACACCCTTTGCTTGATTCCATATATTTTAAATACTGCCTTTTGAGTTTATTAGGTAGGTGCAGGAAGCAGGCTGCTTTGGGATCTGAAGTATGATGTGTTAGAGATCAATCAACTGGATATAACTTAAATGTAACCCTGTCTTTTACTCATTTCCAAATAATGGAACTTTTTTTTTTTCTCCATTCCTCCGTGAAGCCCTTTTGTGAGCTTCAAATTAGATTTTAGGTAACCTTATCCTTTATTTTTATTTTTATTTTTATTTTTTTAAAGATTTTATTTATTTATTTGACAGAGAGAGACACAGCGAGAGAGGGAACACAAGCAGGGGGAGTGGGAGGGGGAGAAGTGGGCTTCCCGCTGAGCAGGGAGCCCGATGTGGGGCTCGATCCCAGGACCCTGGGATCATGACCTGAGCCGAAAGCAGACACTTAACGACTGAGCCACCCAGGCACCCCTAACCTTATCCTTTAAAGAAAGCCCAAGTTTGTAATTCTTTCAGATTGGTTATCTTTTAATAGTTTAGTGAAACAAATAATTGAAAAGAATCCATTCCTAATAAAGATTTATGATTTAACGTGAGAGCAGAGAGACTGCTTTTGTATTGAAATGTGATTTTGAACTTACATTGAATTTTGGAGCCTGTTGACTTCATTGAGCCATTTGTCCACTTTGCCCACTTCACCCAGCTGTAAATTTCTGTTGAGTGGGAAGGACTTGCAAATAATATGGTGCTTTATTGAAATTCAGTCACTTGTGAAATAGTAGGGCTTTCCTGGGATACTCACTGCAGGCTTGAAATACACAGAGGATTTTATATTTGCTGATCTGCTCTTTCAGTAGCATTTGTTTTCTGATTGATCTGTTCTCTGGATAACTCCAGTGGATGTAATTCTCACTTTTCCTCTCTCTCTCTCGCACTTGCAGCATTTAACATGCCATCTATTAAAATGAACAGTTTGATAACATTTCAGTTGATCCTCACAATAACCCCGTGAGGAAGGGCTGGAGATGATGAAATGGAGGGGTTTTTTGTTTTGTTTTGTTTTTGTTTTTGTTTTTAATAGAATGAGTGATTTGTCTAAGATTAGTTGCCACTGATAATTGATAGAACAGATATTTCTGACTGACTGGTTCTTGCTCTTTTCATTCTACTACACATTGATGTCATAACAGAATTTGCCCCAATTTTTTTGAACACATTTTTCTCTCTGAACATTAAATCTTTAAAACATTTTGTTTGTTCTTAAACTTGTCACTTTGAAATAATTTTAGTTACAAAAAAGTAGTAAAAGTATAATAAAGAGTTCCAAGTATTCTTTACCCAGATTCCCCAAATGGTAACTAACATCCTATATAACCGTAGTACAATATTCAAAACCAGAATATTGCCTCGAAGTAATTATGATTGTCTGCTCTTGACTTGCACTTGCACTGGTGCCTGTAGTTGGTTATCTCTGTTGATCTGAATAAATTGGGTTGCATGTGTTTTATTTAAAAGGACAAATGAGAAAAATGTTTTCTATATCTGTTGTACACCTTTGCAAGTGAGTTAAACCTTTTATTTTGATGGTTGAGAAAGTATCATTGTTTAAAGTAAAGGTGGTTGTTTAGGAATCATTTGTCCACATCTTCACATGTATACCAACAAAATGAAATGTATATGACAAACTTTATTTTACAATTCCTTTGTACATTGTGGTTTTCCCAGATAATTTTTTTGCTTCTAAACGTTTTATTTATTTTTTTAAAGATCTTATTTATTTATTTGAGAGAGTGTGAGAGAGAGAGAGAGCTTGCGTGCACGAGTGGGGGTAGGGGCAGGAGGAGAGGGAGAAGCAGACTCTCCACTGAGCAGGGAGCCTGACGTGGGGCTCAGTCCTAGGACCTTGAGATCATGTCCTGAGCTGAAGGCAGATGCCCAATGGACTAAGCCACCCAGGCGCCCCTACTTCTAAATGTTTTAACCTAAGGAAGATAGTAAGGTGTTAGAACTATAAATGACAGTAAGCAAGTTGCTTTATTAAAGAAATGCTTTATCTGCATCGTCTCATTAGTTGATCTTTGAAGATCACTGCGGTCAGAAAATGCTGTCTCTTAAACTTCTCAGTATTCTCCATTTACCTATAAAAATGCTTATAGAAGTCATGCTCTTTATAATTACAATTTTGAAATTGTTTGCTTTGTGCAAAACAACTGAATTATCAGACCAGTTGTAGGATCCGTATTCTTTTCTCTGGCAGTCTTTATTACGTGAGGATGAGGTTTTCCTTAAGTGTCTTATCTCTGGACCTGATAGTAGTTAATGAACCCAACCCTTGGTACACTTATTTGGGAACATTTCAGTTACATATAACCTCATATAATGAGCAGTCTAGGTTACTAAATTCTCTGCAGTTTGTCGTTTTCCTATAGCTCAGTTTTCATCTTCTGTTCTGCTTGAAAAGTTTCCAAGTCCTCAAAATACATTTCTCTCAGACTATCTAAGAATTTCTCTCAGGTTATTGTTTTCTTTGCTTTTCATTGGCTTTGAGAAAAACTTTATCTGCTCTCCCTTCCTTCTTAGGAAATGTTTATAGTAACTGGGAAAAATAAAACTTGTTAATTAAAAACAACTACTCTATATTCAGGTTATGGGAGTTTAAGCCAGGAAATCATCATTGACACTTTAGAATATAAGTTTCCATGAGGTGCTATTGTGTGATGAAGGAAGTGGGGAAAATTCCAGATTTTCAGATTTCATAACCCTGTATAACTTTAACAGTTGAAAATAAAAATTAAAGGCCAAACTTTTTTTGCTGTTGTTTACAAGTTAGGCAGATTGAATAATAAAAAACCTGTGGGAAGAGATAATAAAAGATACTCTTCATTATTTCTTGGTTGGAATCACTTTCATATTAAAATTTGAAAGTTTGCCATGAACATTTTTTAGTTATTTTTCATTTTCTCCCAGATTACATTTTGGTAATACATTTTGAATATAGCCTGTCATGGTCCTTGCCATTTTTATCAGTTTTGATTTTTCCCTTTTGGATGAGAGCCTTGTCCAGCCAACACGGAGAAGTACATTTTTAGGGAGCAAACCTGGCTCCAGGGTTGTTTGCTGAGGTCCTTTTTATGTGGAAAGAATGGTTATTACCAGGGAAGGTTTTCCTTTTGTTTTACTTGCTATCCAGATGCCGCTCAGACTCTCGCTCTCGCACAGGATCACAGTATGGATATTCCAAGTCAAGACCAACTGAAGGTAAAATCACCACACGGTGACTTCTTTTGTTGTACAGAGTGGCCCCTTCTCTGTACCTATGGATCTTGGACTCCCAAGACCTTTCTCTGAATGTGGTAAGAATTTAATTAAGAAAGGTTCTTGGGAGTTCACAGACCAGGGACAGAGTGAAACTTCTCTGTTCTGCCCATAACAGAGTTCCAGTCTCTGAATCTTTCTTTGGGATGTAGCACTTCTGATCTTCAGTTCCTCCAGTTGCATTTTCTTTGGGGTTTGTGTATGCCTGTGTGTGTGATGGTGTATGTATATAGGTGTTTGAGAAAACTGCTTTATTAGATTTTAACAGGCTTTTTGCAATTAAGTTCATGTCAGGCCATTCTTAAATCTTCTCCAGACCTGGGAAAACTTTATGATCATCTTGGTATATGCTGAGGGTTTCACATGTTTTCTGAATTATGCCTAATTTTGTAGTATAGAGGCTTTACATTGGTAGCCTGTTTTTAACAGTAGATTTTGGCCTTTTGTGCAGATATTTTTTTCCCCCCCCAGGTTTGGGATTCTCTTAGCTCTGCTCCCAGTGGGTTAAGGAGAGATGTTGCCTTTATTTGATGATTGTTGTGAACTTCAGAGATCTTTTTCTTGTGCGTAACCCATTGTGCCGCACACTAACTGGTGAGCCAGAATGGAACTGCTACATCCCCTGGTCTCAGTCATTTTTACTGCACTAATAGACATCTTTCCCTTTTTCTTTCAGCAAAGTGCAGAAGAAAGTTCCAGTTCCAGGAAAAGAACGGAAGAAGGCAATATTCCTACACTGCCTACCTCACAACATAAATGCAGAAATTCTAGAGAAGGTAAGTTTTGGATTAAGGCTATACATTTTTTTTTTTTCTTTCTTTTGTTGATGACTTGTAGAAATGGCATTTATTCACATTAAGCACTGGCTGTAATTGAGACCATTCTGTAGACAACTCAAAAATAATACTGCACTTTCTTTGCATATGAAGTAGGAGGGGCATATGTCATACTTACTTCTCATTCTTTTCTAAAAACTTTTTCTTTACCCTAGTGACCATTGTTAACTTTGAAGAAGGTGGTAGTGCTCTTTTAGCAACCTGTGTTTACTGGGATGGAGCAAGACCTGTCCTTTGGCTAGCATGCTAATAGAAGATCGCTACAGATTTATCAATTTGCCACCTAGTAAATCACCTGCCTTGGCCTTTTAAATATTGACATACTTGTATATATTCAGTCTGGTTAGGATTTTTATTTTGATTTGTCTGCTTGAGGCAAAGGCTAATTTTTGTAGAGTTTTGAAGTTTGCAGAGATGATGCATACTTAGTCTGTCAGAGCCAAGAATGAGACCTCAGAAGCCTAGTAGTTCCTTTGCTCTTGGATGATAGTTCTCAGATCTTTGCCATCGATACTGGATATGCTATGGTCAGGTTAAATGAGTTAATCGATATTTTGAAAGTTCTCCCCAAGCTCTGCTTTATAAAGTATCTCCTAAATTTTTTTCTATACAGGTATATAAAATCATAAATTACTCAGGTATTTTATGGCATGAGAGTTTCTAGTTTCGGTACTGGCTCACACTTGGAGCAATGGCAGGTTAGACCTCTAGCAACATCTCAGAAAGTGATGCTGCTGTAATTGTCTTAAATGTTTAAAATTGAATCAGTTTATCATGCAACCGAATTTTGAGCTACCTAGTCACCTTGGAGTTTATTTCAGTCTGTATGGTATTAAATGTGTAATTTCTTCTTTAAATGCAGGTCCTTGCTTGTTTGCTACTCAGAAAGATAAGAATAGCCTATTCAAGAGACTGTATTTAGTTTGTGCTGTAAATTTTGAGAATAAAGAACTTAGTATTTTCAGGAAAGTGTGTAGGTAGAAAGGACAGACTTTGTATACATGGAAAGGATATTTCTGTTCCCTTTACAAGATGTTAGAGAGCTTGAAGAGACGAGGATAACTTTAATATGGCATCATCTCAGGAATTTGGGTTTCGATAATTGTAGTAATGAGTAAGTGAAAAGCTGAACTTTCCCCTGACCTTAATGGGCAGCGTTCAACATAATTTGTAAGTAGATAAGGTAATCTTTTGTTCTGACAGGGACCCATTTATTGCAAGTTTTCAAGCACGTGTATCTCAACACATTTAAGCACCTGTGGTTGCTATTGGTGTGGCTGGTGCATTGGGAAGAGGTAGAGGAGAGTGAGGAAGTAGGGAAAGAGGATAGCACAACAAAAAAAGATTGGATGATGGGATGTTGTGGTAGCACCATACTTATGTTAGTAATCACCTTGAATGTCATTTGGATGTACAACACGAGATCTTTTACTTGGAATATGTGGTGCCTTCTTATGTTTTGGGTTTGCAATATTTCTAGATCTTAGATAACTCCAAAAGAGAGCCCATCAATCCAGAAAGGACATAGGTATAGATTTACTTAGACAGCCTAGAGTTCAGTGTTTTATAATGGTTGTTACCTATCCAAACATGAATTCGTGAGAAACATCCCTAAATACGTAGCAGCGAGACTGCCTTGACAACCTTGTGGATGCCCATTCGGTCCGGACTGCCTTGCTTCTGTCTTCAGGTTCGGCCGCTCTGCTGCCACCATTTGCAGTTCATGGATCAGGCCATTATCGGGCATCATGTACTAGAGCAAGTCTTTTCTTCAGTTAATGCCGTGGTGTGAATGTTTAACATGGCAGTAAATAACCATTTCGAAATCCTCCTAGAACCATGTCATTGTTTGGATGTTTTCAGAATTTAGATTGCTTGATAAATGATCATCTGCTTCTAGTGTCGTTACTTGCTAATGAATGGGGCCTAAATTTGAGAGGAGGTCTGGGCTCTGTGACTGAGATATTTGATTTCTGTTTCTTTCATACTGGCTGTAGAAATTTCTTTTTACCTGTCTTATAAAGAGATTGTAATGTTACAAAGCGAGTTTTGATTCTTAGTGTTGTGTACATAGTTACTGTCCTTTCCATTTGACTGCTGTAGATGAAGACTTCATAAAAAACTTAACCCAAGATGAGACATCTAAGCTGGACCTTGGGTTTGAGGAGTGGGATGTAGCTGGGCTGCCTTGGTGGTTTTTAGGAAACCTGAGGAGCAACTATACACCTAGAAGTAATGGCTCGACTGATTTACAGACAAATCAGGTAAATGTCACATTTGAAGAGGAACTTTCTGGTTTTTTTTTTTTTTTGAAAGAGTAACATTCTTGGTTACTCTTGACCACACATTGCATTCTGTAAGAATTCTCATTCAGTGCTATGACTTTAAGTACCATCTGTGTGTGTCTGCTGCTCAAATCCGTATTCTGCAGCCCTGACCTCTTTTCTAAATGCCCAGCTTCTATATTCAGCTGCCTACTCCACACCTCCACTTAGATGATCTGACATTTAACATGTTCGAACCAGAGCTCTTGATTTTATTTTTAATTTTTTCTAAACATTCCTTTACGGCCTTTCCTTTTTCACAAATCTACCTTCTATCCAGTTATTCCAGCCAGATCTAAAGGGATAGCTGATTTCTGTATCTGTCATATGCCACATGCAGGTTATCAGTTCTTTATCCAAAACATATCCAAAATCTTAACGACTTTTATTACTTCCGGTGTTATACTCTAATTCAAACCATAAGCATTCTGTTCCTTTATCTTATTTTATATTCTCTCTTGCACTTCTCACTTTGAAAAACTGTTATTTTGTTTATATATCTATTGCCTATTTACCCTTACTGAAATGAAAGTCCAGGGCTTTCACATTATTCATCACTTTATTCTCTTACCTAGTACCTAGAACAGTATCTAACACATAATAGGAATTCAGTGAGTATTTGCTCAGTAAATGAATGGATATAGAATAGTGGCAAAATAATACGTTTTCTCTTAGGAATAGTATAGAAAAGCATGTCATAAAATACCCATAGATGCGGGGGGCCTGGGTGGCTCTGTCGTTAAGCATCTGCCTTCGGCTCAGGTCATGATCCCAGGGTCCTGGGATTGAGCCCCGCATTGGGCTCCCTGCTCGTGTTCCCTCTCTCGCTGTGTCTCTCTCTGTCAAATAAATAAATAAAATCTTAAAAAAAAAAAATCCATAGATGAATGCAGAAAGAAGATTATATTTAAAGTCATTTAGGAATTCAGAAAGAGTCAGGACAGAAGATTTGAGTTACCATCAGTATTTCTTATATTTCAATATACATTATTTTTTTTTTTAAAGATGTTATTTATTTATTTATTTGTTTGTTTAGAGAGAGCGAGAAGAGGGAGAGGGAGAGAGAGGTCTCAAGCAGACTCTGTGCTGAGTGCAGAGCCTGACATGGGGCTCGATCTCATGACCTTGAGATCATGACCTGAGCCAAAATCAAGAGTTGGATGCTTAATCGACTGAGCCACCCAGGTGCCTTTCAGTAAACATTATTGGCCATAAAGGAAATAATATATCACAGTTAATAGAATGTTTTCTAGGTTCTCAGAGTGTCACCTTTGGAAAGGAAATTTAGGGAACGGGTTCTGTTTAGTTGAGCAACATGAGTCTTTAGCTTTTAAGCTTTTTGGTACTATTTCTCAGGTCTTATACCTGATTTACTGTTAAAATAGAAAATTCCTTGCCAGGCTCCCTATATCCATTCATTAGTTTATACATAGTTAGGTGCCAAGTAGTTATCTGTTGAATGAATAGATGTCCGCCGAAGAAAGGCTAGGTGTTTTTTGGAGGTATGTGAGGATATTGAGTTTGGGGTTCATTTCTGTTGGTTCAATGTCACCGATAAGCCTCTGACTACAAAAACTCACATTTGTTTTTTTCTATTAGGATATAGGTACTGCCATTGTTTCAGACACCACAGATGATTTGTGGTTTTTGAATGAGTCTGTATCAGAGCAATTTGGTGTGGGAATAAAAGGTGAAGCTGCAGACACTGAACAAACAAGTGAAGAAGTAGGAAAAGTAAGAGACAAAAAGGTATGTTTGGAAAAATTTCACGTTGGTTGTATTTATGTGCACATAGTAGAATCTGTTCAGATCTGGTATCCTGACCCTTTGTACCACAGATGACTTACATAATCCCCCCTTTTACTTTTATTGTTTTCCTGTATCCGGTTTTCAGGTTCACATTAAGTTAACCAACACTATCTTAAAAATAGGATAGGACTGCATGGGTAAAACTCCTCCTTCCTCAGAAGCAAGAAGCTGCCCCTTCCTCCTTGTCTAATCTCTCCCTGTGGAGTTTTTGCTTCTGGAGACCTTGCTTTGCTAACAAGGCAAAGTTCAAAGTGGCTGTGGCAGCCTGTAGGGAAAAAAATTCTTACTTCTTGGACATCTCAGTGTCTTCCACAGTCACTCATATCTAAATGGGAATAGACAGGTGAGTTCTTCTTACATAAGTTAGAGTCTAAATAAGGGGAAAGAAGAGAGAACTCTGAATACACACAGTGTGAGTACACTAAAAGTCATATAAGCATGTGCTCAAGTCTCAAAAGAGATTGGACAGCAGATCCAATGCCTGAGATTGATAAGATTCTCAGTAAACATCTATTGAGTAAGTATAACAAAACACAGATCTAAATAGGGTCATCTTTTTAATTTGAGGGATTTTCATAGTAATTTGGGTTCCTGAAGGATATTTTGATATGTTTATAGGCAGATCAGCGCTTGGGTCCTGCTAGACTAGTTGTATGGGTGGCATTAGAAGGGACTCCAAGTGGCTGGAATGAAGACAAAGGTGACATTTGGAAACTTCCATTGAGAGAGATGGAACTTAAAATACTTGAACTTGTGTGAGAAAGTTGACATACTGAGGTTCCATTTGTATCATAATTGATTTTATTCCATTCACTAGATCACAAAATAGGGTTTTAATTTTTAGAATTTTAAATTTCTGAATTAGAAAATTTAGAAGACACTTCCCACATTTCTTGACTTTCTGTTTCCTGGCCCACGGGCATGTTTTTTTTTTTTTTAAGATTTATTTATTTATTGGGGCACCTGAGTGGGTCAGTCATTAAGCGGCTGCCTTCGGCTCAGGTCATGATCCCCGGGGTCCTGGGATCGAGCCCCGCATCGGGTTCTCTGCTCGGCAGGAAGCCTGCTTCTCCCTCTCCCACTCCCCTCTGCTTGTGTTCTCTCTCTCACTATTTCTCTCTCTGTCAAATAAATAAATAAAATCTTTAAAAAAAAAAAAAAGATTTATTTATTTATTTGAGAGAGAGCACAAGCGGGGTGAGGGGCAGAGGGAGAAGCAGACTCCCCGTCAAGCAAGGAGCCCGACGTGGGACTCGATCCCAGGACCCTGGGATCATGACCTGAGCTGAAGGCAGATGCTTAACTTACTGAGCCACCCAGGCGCCCCACTGGGCATGTTTTTATGGGACAACCAGAGTATGACATAACTAGTTTTACTTTTGGATATGAAATTTACTTTTCATAAAATACTTTTCATTCTTCACATCTCAGTTCCTTATTTTACGTAGTGCTTTTCACTTCATTTTTTCATGCAGTCCTTATTCTTGTGAATGCCTGCATAAATTCTCAAGATAAAAAATTTCCACATTTAATGATTTGTAGCTTTTCTACTCTGCTACCGTTTATTTTCATTGAAGTCATACATATGGGTGCCCTCTTGTATTTGGTGAGCCTTCTGGGCACTTTTCAGTCCTTTCTTCTATTGAGCTGCCAACTGGGTGTGCCCAGAGTCATGTAAGCCATTTTCTTTTTCTTTTCTTTTTTTTTTTAAAGATTTTATTTACTTTTTCAACAGAGAGAAACACAGCGAGAGAGGGCATACAAGCAGGGGGAGTGGGAGAGGGAGAAGCAGGCTTCCCGCGGAGCAGGGAGCCCGATGTGGGGCTCGATCCCAGGACTCTGGGATCATGACCTGAGCCGAAGGCAGACACTAAACAGCTGAGCCACCCAGGCACCCCAAGCCATTTTCTTTTCAAGTGCTAGTGATGGAGGCACAATTTGAGCTCTAAATTGAAGCTCTTCTGTCTTTTTTGCTCTCAGGTTATAGCCTCATCTAAACTAGGTGAACCTTACTAATGAGATGTCTTTGCCCTCACAGGTGGTTGAAGTGGGAAAAAATGATGACCTTGAGGACTCTAAGTCCCTAAGTGATGATACTGATGTAGAAGTTACCTCCGAGGTATGAGTAGCTAGTAAAAAAGCTGTCTTGCACCACGTGCGTCTTCCAGTGTGAACGTTCCAGCAATGCACTTGTGTTGAAGAAGGCCATTTCCCCCGTTTCTATCTTGCTTTCCTTGGTGTTAAGACATATTGGCTTCTTTATATCTTATTAGAGGTTTTTATTGGGATTTGGAGAAGAGGAGGGTGAGTTGACCTAATCCTCTCCCCACCTTGAAAGGGGTGACTTAAATGCCTGTCTGTATGCCTTTCTCCCTGCTAACAAAATTCTTTGGACGTGATGCAGTGGATACACAGAGTTATTTAAAATAGTCCTATACTACTTTCCCCACTAAACAGCCCTCCATAATCCTAAAGATAGACCTGTAAGCTACCTAAAATTCTTTCTCAAGAATAGAGATCATATTTTCACTGCTTTCTTAAAAACAAACCAGTGGGAAATGGCTTAATCTCCACACAGGTTTACATTAATGGAGGGCTAGTAAATGAAGATGTAGTATTAAGCTATTGGGTATTAGGTGTGGATTTGTCACCAGATGTGACAACCGAGGTTTAGATTCAGACATACGCCTTGCCTTTCTCTTTTCATGCTAGTTCCCCATTTTCCTTTCAGCACTTCCCTTGGCTCACTTGCTGGGAAGGGTGGTGGGGGAAGGAGAAGGGAGGGGATTTTACAGTTTGCTGCTTGGGGATAGAAAAGTTGTAGGTTGTCTCTGGTGTTGATCCTCCCCCCAACTCCCAGCCTGCCACTGTTGACCATTATGGTAATGCATTGTAAATTATCTGTGCGTAGCTAAGTAATAAAATGGAATATATTGGTCCATTAAGTGTTCTTGACGATAATACAAATAGCAGAGATAAGTGTTTCCATCTTAATCAGACTTCTGTGGCTACTTGGGCCCAGAAAACCTATTAAGCAAATAGACTGTATTTCATCAAATCAAAGATGCCATTTAATTTAATAAGCCCTATTTATGTACTACTAAAGAAAAAAAAATGATGCCAATTAGACTATGACACACCATCAGTTATGAATTCCAAGTCTTTTGAAGTGCCTTTGAGATTCTGTATAGCATGAAATAGATGAGATGAGATCTGGGATCTTAAACTGGCAAGAATGTTTTGACGCTGTCTAAGGACCACCAGTTTAACAAATGGTCGTGTCCCTGCCTCTTGGCCTAGGCAGTTGAGTTAGGCCTTCTAAACATGAAGTGTGCAGCCTTCATTCTGAAAGTAATCCAGCTTGCCTATGTTAAATCACTGATCCTGTCAAAGCCAGGCAATTATCCACATTAAATACTCTTGACTTGTTCCAGGTAGCTACCTTTGCATTAAGTGAGGCATTTAAAATTCACTGAGCTCTAGTATCTCCTAATTTGAATATGGAGAAGTAGGGAAAAAGTTACCAGCATCCAAGGGCAAGAACATTCATTTTTCAGAGGGTAGGGTTTAGGCATACAACAGTTAGTGACCTCTGATCCTGAGAGCAGTGAGAGAGCATGAGTAATGTAGTAGTTTTCAAACCTCTTTTTTTTTTTTGGTAAAGATTTATTTATTTATTTGACGGAGAGCACAAGAAGGGGGAGCAACAGGCAGAAAGAGAGAGGGAGAAGCAGGCTTCCCGCTGAGCAGGGAGTCTGATGCGGGGCTCGATCCCAGGACCCTGGGATCATGACCTGAGCCGAAGGCAGACGCTTAACGACTGAGCCACCCAGGCTCCCCATTATTTTATTTTTTTTAAAGATTTTATTTATTTATTTGACAGAGAGAGACAGCGAGAGCAGGAACACAAGCAGGGGGAGTGGGAGAGGGAGAAGCAGGGAGCCCGATGCGGGGCTCGATCCCAGGACCCTGGGATCATGACCTGAGCCGAAGGCAGATGCTTAACGACTGAGCCACCCAGGCGCCCCCAAACCTCATTTTAATTTTAGCTTCCTTTTTGCCAAATTTTATAACATTTCTTAATTAGTGGGAAGGAAAGAAAGTGTTATCTTTTCTTCATTCTTTAGCCTCTTGCTCAATAAAAGAGTAAGTTGTACAATGAGAAATGAACTAAAAAAGAAGGCAGCAGGGAAAAGCAAGCAATGTAAATTCCACCCAGACTAGACAAAATGCCAGAATAATGAATTTAACTTTCTTAAAGATAGCTATATCAAATTTTGACTTGAAATGGCGATTTTGTCACTGTCACTGTAAAACTTCTCTAGACTTTCTTACATGTGGCTGTGGAATGTTCAGATGTGAGGCTAGACCACTGACGTGGAATGTCTGGACTCTCACTAGCTTGGTGAGATGATGACATTTGGCCTACCCTCCCTTTTTCTCAGCTTCACGGTCACCACTGCGTGAGTATTAATCGGCCGCACTTGTCGTTGTAGGATGAGTGGCAGTGTACTGAGTGCAAGAAATTTAACTCTCCAAGCAAGAGGTACTGTTTTCGTTGCTGGGCGTTGAGGAAGGATTGGTATTCGGATTGTTCTAAGTTAACCCATTCTCTCTCCACGTCTGATATCACTGCCATACCTGAAAAGAAGGAAAATGAAGGAATTGACGTCCCTGATTGCCGAAGAACCATATCAGCTCCAGTTGTTAGACCTAAAGATGTATATACAAAGGAAGAAAAAAACCCCAAACTTTTTGATCCCTGCAGCTCAGTGGAATTCTTGGATTTGGCCCACAGTTCTGAAAGCCAGGAAACCATATCAAGCATGGGAGAACAATCAGATAACCTTTTCGAACAGAGAACAGATACAGAAAACATGGAGGATTGCCAGAATCTCTTGAAGCCATGTAGTCTGTGTGAGAAAAGACCACGAGACGGGAACATTATTCATGGGAGGACAGGGCATCTTGTCACTTGTTTTCACTGTGCCAGAAGATTGAAGAAGGCTGGGGCTTCATGCCCTATTTGCAAGAAGGAGATTCAGTTGGTTATTAAGGTTTTTATAGCATAGCTGACTCCATGAATTGCAGAGAAATATTAACGGGCTAGGTATGTATCAAAATGTCAGTATTGAGCGTCCCCACTCGGCGTAACCCACTGCATCTGTTTATTTATTTATGTAAACATCTGTGTGTCACAACATTTTTCCTTCTACACTTGGAATTTGAGAATGAGTTCTTTAGAACTAGATTTATCAATTTGGGGAACTCCCATTAATATGAAAAGATGCGTTAATCACTTCATTCTCTCTTTAAAGATGAGGATCTGGGAGAAAGCAACTGTCAGTACAAACAAAAGTACTTTAATTCGTTCACTTACCCAGTTACTTGAAGATTTAGTATTTCTTTGATTAATTTTATTCCCTATTCTTTTTTTCTGTTAGGGAGTGTTCTTAGGCATCAAGATCCAAGGTGGCTTTTAGAAAAATATTAGAGCTAACAATGAAAAAAACATAAGTAATTTGATTAGTCAAGCTGTGTAATGCTATAGATCACTTTATGGTTGCAATCAGGCCACACAATTCAGATAAGCCAAAAGAAAAGTCTTAAGAAACAAGAGCATTTTTGCTAACATACCCCTGAAAGAATTTTGAAAAACTGTATATAACCTTTTGCACATTTTACACCTTGGGGTATGATTAGCAAACAAAGCGTTCCCTTATGGTGAGTTGTAGACATCTGAGTAGCCAACCTAAAACAAGCTACTCTAAGGGGACGGTTTCTGTCCCTTGTGCCCCTTTCCAAGCAGTTCCTTCTCCATTTCATGGCTCTCATTCTCGGTTAGTTTTCCTTTTGCACATGTTTAATGTGACATCTAAATTTTAAAAATAAATTTAAGTACTTACAAAGGATACCCTATCCAATATATTGTATATGTGCCTTAAAAATATTTTTCTCAAAGCCTTGGAGCTGTAGATTTAGCTGATTAAATTTATAGGAAAAGTCCTGTCATATAAAGTAGCAAAGCCTATTCTCATATTAAAATTCACTAGCCGAATCATATTTCATTTTCAGTCAGAAAATGTTTGACTTTATTTTTAATTCAGGTAAATGCATTAACACATTTCTGGCACAACCTTCTCAATTATAGTTCTTTTTTTTTTTTAAAGATTTTATTTATTTATCTGACAGAGAGAGACACAGCGAGAGAGAGAACACAAGCGGGGGGAGTGGGAGAGGGAGAAGCAGGCTTCCTGCTGAGCAGGGAGCCCGATGCGGGGCTCGATCCCAGGACCCTGGGATCATGACCTGAGCCGAAGGCAGACGCTTAACGACTGAGCCACCCAGGCGCCCCCTCAATTATAGTTCTAAGATAGATGAGGTGCAGAGTTTTTAACCGAAGCTCTCTTTGGTTTACTCTGTCCTCATTGTCCCTTGAGAATTTTCTGTTGTTTTTTTTTTCTTATTGTTGTTCTTTTGTTTGATGCCTCCAGAGGTTTTTTACATTCCGAGGCAATGCCCCGTAGTAAGATTCTAGATGGGTATGAGTCAGCCTTTCTTTTGGAAATACTGAGTATGGCAGTTGTGAAAATGAAAATAAGTAAAGAAAAATGTTAGATCTGAAGAAGCCTTATCTGAGCACATAAATCTTAGGGCAATACATATGGAAATTGAAGATCTTTAAGCTGATGTCCTTATACATATTCCTGTCTGCTTTCCCCATGGAAAAAATCTTGATGTATGCCCAGGGGTTTGCATATGAGATTTTGAAGACCATGGCCCTAGAATTAACAAATTTACTGATCATAAAAATCACCTCAGTTGCTTGTTAAGAAAAGCCCAAGTCAAAAAAAAAAAGAAAACAAACAAACAAACAAACTTAAACAAGAGCCCTATTTCCCCCCGTGAGGGGTTTCTTTCCACTAGAACATGTGTTCTGGAAGCTGGTAAATGGTCCACAGACTACACTTTGGGAAGCCCTGCCCCGGAAGGAAGGGTTTTCCCAGTTACAAGAAATACAACGAACAAGATTGCTTTTAGCATATTTAATTTCTTGAGGGGGAGTTTTGTTAAAAGTTCTAGAAGTTTAAAACTAGAATGCACTCTTAAACTCAACCCCTGTTATTTTGCACTTCAGGCTAAAAGGTAAATGACAACCAAGAGTCACAGCTAGTGATGCAACTGTTACTAGAACCCAAGTCCCTTGTAGTAAATCCCAAAACCATGCTCACTTTCTTCTCATTATTTGTTAAATATTTAAAGGGTGATGCTTGTGGAATTTGGGTTCAAGATGCTCATCATCTTAAAATCTTGCAGAATATGACTTGCAGCCAAAGTAGGACTTTAGAGAGAATGACTTTTAACACTTTCTCCCCAAAGAGAAAAGGCCCAGTAAATATCAGCCTTTCTTATATAATCAGATCTAAGTTACTCCTCCCCCAGGGAGAGGACAGATGAAGGTACAGGGGAAACTGAACCACTTTCTCCAGTATTGTTCCTCCTTAGGGAAGGAAGCCCAGGTCTGTCGCTCTCTCTAGGTATCAGGGGCAAGGGTTTTCCCCTCGAAGCAGAATGAGTCCTCGGAGTTCCGTGTTCTGTTAGACCGTGGTGAATGCAGCAAGTTAAATGTCTGTCTTCCCTATTTTCTCCCAAGTGCTCCTGTCTTCAGAATAGTTTGATAGCCCTCAATTTTGTCTGATTTTTGCCAGTTAGGAGCTTTTGCAGGTGATGACTTAAAGGAGGGACAGGGTGAGTAGGGAATCTGCACTTGCACCCTCTGATTCCTCTTATGTAAAGCTGCAATTTTTGGAAAACTTAAGAAAAAAATTTAAAAATTTTATTTGCATTTGTAGATATTTGATGCTAATTTTGGTACATCCTTGCCTAGCATAGGATCCTCTTCTGCTACTCAGCTTTCTTTCTCCCCCTTGCTCACCTGGGTTTTTTGCTATCCCCATTACCACTAAATCCTTTGCTTAGAAGATTCCAAGCTGCATGTTTGAGCTGTGAGTATTAGGATAAACCTACACTTGGGTTTACTGTCCCTCTAGCAAGAGCCTTGTGAGTCACTGCAACTGTTACAGAGAAAGAGCTGATAGTCCCCCCATAGCTTATCTGAATGCTGCTGCAGATTGTTTTCCTTCACCCAGGATCCTTATTTCATGTCTTCACGAGCATAGGACAGCAAGGAGGATTTCTTGTGGTAAAATGGGTCAAGGATCCTACAAAGAGCCAAATAGTGCTATCAGAGCAATGCTTTAGACCAGCAATGCTATCAGATGCTTTAGACCATCTTGATTCATCTTTCATTTTGTTCTTTTTTCAATGACACTGCGGTACAGGTGTATTTTACTGCCATGAAAGCAATACATGGTCTTCATGGTTTTACTCCTATGACAAGAACTCTTGATTTCTACACACTACCATTTATCTTTTGTTGTCGTCAGAGCCAGCCAGGGCTCTGGTTTTCTGGAGACAGTGCCAATTTACCCCTCTTCCAGCGGCCCATCTTATTTGTCTCCTTTCCTCCTCTTTCACTCTCAGCTGCTTGAGTTGAAATCTTGATTGTGAGGAAAGGATCTGTTCAAGTAGGTGCCAGCAGAGTTGACTGTTTCTGCTGTATCATGCTATAGACTTAGGATTAATGAAATCATCCCACTTAGTGCTTGGTTTCTCTTCTCTTCCCCTTCCCTTCCCCACCCTTCCCTTCCCTTCCCTTCCCCTCCTCTCCCCTCCCCTCCCTTCCCCTCCCTTCCCTTCCCTTTCCCTCCCTTCCCTTCCCTTTTCTTTTTTTTTTAAGTAAGTACGCCCAATGTGGGGCTCGAGATCAGGAGTTGCACACTCTACTGACTGAGCCAGCCAGGTGCCCCAGCACCACATTTCTTATTTTAATTATCATTTAATATTTATGATCATGTTATCCTGGACAGAAAGTTCAGAGCGAAAACAAGAAATCCTTAGAAACAATGAATTTCTAGGTTACAGCTAAAAATGTCTCCTGTCTCATTAACTCACTGTTCTTGCACCGTACTTACAATATTTGCTATGCTTTTGTATTAAATACTTAAATCAGACTTTATAAAAATCTTAAGACCAAGCCTTCAGAGGCATATTGCCATTTCCCCCACAGTCCACCTCTGGAATATTGAAGGTTCGCAATCCTAGGCTTGGACAATGGATCGCTGTCAGCCAGGCCAGCCTACAAACTGCCATGAACTTTTCTAATATGAGATGGAATCACTGCCAAGCATTTGAAATATGCAGTTGTGTTTTAATAATAATTTATGTATATTTAGGTGTATATAATGCTTTGTGGGACATTATTTTGTTTGTAAGAATTTATTTTTAAAGGTCAGGATCCTTTGTAACATTTTTTTTAAAATGTCAGTTCAGTGCATTGTTGGCTCCTTTGAACAGTCATTGATGAGAAATTGGTGAATGTTAGATCTTGGGTTCTATAGAACTATTGTAGTATTATCTCTTGGTTCTCTTTAGAAAGGAGGAAATTTTTTTTTTTTTTTAAAGATTTTATTTATCCATTTGACAGAGAGAGACACAGAGGGAGAGGGAACACAAGCAGGGGGAGTGGGAGAGGGAGAAGCAGGCTTCCCGCGGAGCAGGGAGCCCGATGTGGGGCTCGATCCCAGGACCCTGGGATCATGATCTGAGCTGAAGGCAGACGCTTAACGACTGAGCCACCCAGGTGCCCCAAAAGGAGGAAATTTGTTAACCAGATATTTGGGTTTTTTTCCCACAGAGAGTCATGTGAACTTCTGAAAGTACATGCCTTTAGATACTGTGAAGCCGTTGTTTTTCATTTACCGTAGTATCTACTTAAATTGTTGACTGGTGTAAAGAATTTATTTTGATGGTTCTCTTCATTCATGAGTATATATGTATGCACATACACTATCAAGACTGCCAATGCCTTTGCTGAAAATGGCTATAGAATAGGAACTAGCTGTGTTTCAGATCTTCACTTCAAAGATAAAGAACCCGTAAGCTCTCCCCTGTGCCAAAAGCAAGATGTACAATGTTTACACATGTCTGGAATTTTGCACTGCCGTAGGGTATGCCGAGGTTACTTTGCTGGAATCTTCCAGATGGTGATTAGTGGAGTTGTAGTTTAGCATATGAGGAGAGATACTGAGGATCTAAAGCTAAACTGGAAATGAGTGAGGTAGTGGTTGAGGTGACTCCCTGACCTAATTTGGGGACAGTTTTTCCAGATTGCTTTGAGACGTCCTGTCTGTGGACAGCGCTTTCCTCGGTCACCATTGCTACCTTCTTCCTTTTATAGGAGCCACCGGATCTCTTCTCTCCTGTGGGAGAGTGCCCCCCAAGCATTCTGAGATCTTTTGGTAGAAGGAATGTGCAATCCCAAGGAACGCCATTATTGGTGAATGTGGCATTGTTAAAGAAAGTAGAATCTTAAAGATCCCTTGGGTTTACTGTGCCTCTCTCAGGGCCTTTCGAGTGACTGAAAATGTTGCCGATTGGTGTATCTGCAGACAGAGGTAACTGATACTTGTTGGTAGCTTAGCTGGAGTCCCGGATGCTGTTGCTGCTGCGGATTGTTTTCCTTCACCCAGGATCCTTACTTAATGTCTTCCGGGAGCATGGGACAGCAAGTACGAGTCCTCATTTCTTGCGGTAGAATGGGTCGAGGATCTTAAAAAGGGTCAAACAGTGCTGTCAGAGCAATTCCTTTCCCAGAATAGTTGCTATAATTTGGCAAATGCTTTCTTGAAAATTGACATTATCACTATGACACTGACCATTTATTAGAGCACCTAATGTCTTATCCCAAGGCATTTTTTTTTTTTTTTTTAACAGTAACTACTTTGATGTAACCTTTCTCCTTCCTCTTCCCTTACTATTGCTCTTTTTTCCTCAGAGTTCACAGTGATCTACTTCTGGATATTGCTTTTATACCAAAGGCCTTTTGTATCACCCCCTGGGTGGTTGGAACTACAATATCTTTAGATAAGACTTCTCTTTTCCTGTCAGTCCTGGGGAATGTTTCTTTTGCAGGGGTAGGTGTTGGATTCTAGCAATAAGGAAGGGAAGCTGTGATACCAGAGCTACTGTCTAATAAAAAACAACTTGTAGTTCAGGCTTCCTTTGTGTCCGTGATGGGGGAGCAGGGAAATGAGCTCCCCTGTTGCCCCAGCACTAAGAAACTGAGGCCAGCCTTCCCTCTTCTTACAAGAGGCCCTTTTTCCCCTGCAGTTTGCCTTGTTTTTCACGTCCTTTTAAAATCAAAACACCTCCTTTGGTTTTTTTCTTTCCTCCTTTTAAAAATAATAGAAAATGTTTTAAAAGGAGAATGAAATGTTTCTGGCCTCCTCAGTACTTGGCAAGGTAGAAGTTGTAAGCAGCCTCTGCATAGGACTCTGTCCCTTAGTCTACAGGTAGGCACTGTTAAGTGCCTTTTGGATAGAGATAAGGAGTGTAAGATCCTTCCGCCATCTGCAGTCCCAGTCATCACCTTTTTAAGCCTCGTATTTTTCATCTGTTAAATGAACACACATACTACCCTTTCTACCTCATAGTTTGTTATGGAAGTTACGGATCTGGAGCAGCTTAACCTATATATACATTGCCTTGAATGACATGTTGAAAATGGTTATACCGATCTCTGGGGTATATATTCAGAATACCTCATGTCCTGGAAGCTGAGCACAAGCTCCCCGTAGTGCCTGCCTAGCAGAGCGTATGTTGCTTCCTTGTACCTATGGGTGTAGGTACTTACACATATATACTTCATGTAAGTAACCTGTAACTTATATGTAACTTCTTGGTATGAAGTTCCTGACTAGAAAAGAGTTCTGTCTCTAGGTTGTGAGAGAAGTGTGTGTAAATTTGGATAGTAGATACAACTGCTCTGCCGTGGTCTGGATGGACAAAAATTTTCTACTTGCACTTGAGTAGGTGGCCTAAAATGAACTGCCGATATACAGAAAACATGCAGTTTTCCAAATAACATATCTGTTCAGGTAAGCATAATCAACAGGAGTGTAGCAAATGTGGTTTCATAAAGTGGACAGAAAAAAGCAATGTCAAGTAACTTTGAATAGTGGCCAGCTCACTAAATGAGACATTTTCATGTGTTTTTGCCTAGTCCTTTTAAGCAATAAGTTAATGACTCTGTATCTTTCTGGGTTTTGCACTATGTAATGCTTTTAATACCTTTTGATTCTGTTGTGCTTTCTGGTGTATTAAATATTTTTCATTTTGCCATTTTGTGGTGTCATTATTGGGGAAATTTGTGTATCACAAAATCTCACTTTCTGTTTTTATATGTAATCTTTAGTCTGATTTGGGGACAAAGAGAATAGATTTTGCAAAAGAAGTTACGTACTTAAAATCAACAGTGACTTTTGATATTTTCCTCCATTCACCTATTAGAGTATTGTATTTCATTTTTAGGTTCCCAATCCTGAAGGGAACCTCAAGATTTCACAGAGTATTTTTTAACCTTGAGCTAGTTAGTTAGGCCAACTGGAATTTCCCCAACTAGAGCCCTTGAGAATTAGAGACTGTATTGAACCTGCACATCTAGAGTGATTTAAGGCAAGCCTTCTCTCTAGGCACAAGTCTGTACCGAACTCTTCTGAGCCCACGGGGATATCATCTTGTCCACCTTCTTTGCTGCTGGAGAGATTGCAAATGGTGAGATGACAGATTTGCCTCTGTTGAGTTGACAGAGAGCTGCTAGGTGCAGGGTTCTAGTTTGTGTTTTGAATTGGGGCTAGTTCACGAGGTGCTGAGGGCCTGTCACAAAGTATACATTAATCACTTATCTGCCTAACATCTGCTGAGGTCTCTAGAAGTGGTTCTTAAATTGGGAGGTGGATGATAGCCCTCCCTGAAAAGCTCATGAACTTACCAGATCTCTTCCACAAAAACACAACATTGTACATTCACTCTGAGGAGCTTCATTGCAGCCACTGGTCTGTGCCCTCAGGTTCTGTTCTTTGGAAGGATATGGAAGACAAACTGCCCGCAAAGAGCTTGCTAGCCCACATTGTCAAAAGGTCATGTCCTTACAGCTAAGACTGTTCAGGTGAGTGAAACATCTGGTCATTTGTCCCGAGCTCAGGGCCACTGCAAAGCAGGTGCAGACTGGTGCACACCGCACGACTTTGGGGGGCACACTTCATAGGCTGTCTTATCTAGAGATACGCAGTATACACCTGTATGAGGAGCTCCCGGGGGCGGGGTGGGGCTGACATGGAAATACCAGGGATAGCATTTTAAAAATGAAAACAAGCAAGAGGAACATTAGAACCAAGGATGAAGTCAGTTTCTGTGTCCACACAACCCTTTCCACGTTTTGTGACCTCTTTAAGGTATTTTGTAACAAATCCAACTGCATAACGTGTTTTGTTTTCTGGGTTTTCCATCCTACTCATCTTGAGTCCTGGCGCTGCAGATGAATGTAGTCTTGAGGCCAGACGAAGACGAGCTGAAACTAGTAAATGATTTAAATTGTCATTAGCAGACAAATGCCTAGTTAGTTGGTGCTTGTTTGCCAGAATTCACACAAATCTGTCCTCTAAAGGTATTTTAAAGATTAGTGCTATTACAAAGATTTCAGGTCATTACAGGATTGGGGATACGAGGATCATCTCACCTACATCCCTTCCCAACTCGAAACTCATTTGCTTTCTTTCCTCTTCAAAATAAAGTTTGGGAGTTCAATTCAGTACAGCTTATGACTTATTTGGTGTTCATATGAGCCAGATCCTGCTTGGCACCGGGAATAGTACAGTGAACTAGGAAGCTCCCTCAAGTTGCCTACAATCCAGCAATGGCCTTCAGGACATCTGGCAGTTTCCACGCGGGCCGAGGAAACGGCAGTCAAAGAAGTACCCGTGAGAGCAAGGTGTGTTTGCGAACGTCCCGTTGTTCTGTGTGGCCGGAGCAGGGGGTGTGGCCAGAGCAGTGAGGAGAAAGGCGCCGGAGTGCTGGAGGGGCTGGCTGATGAAGGTGTGCTGTGCCACGCCAGGGAGTTTGAGCCTTAGCCTGAAGGCAGTGGAGAGCCCTTAGAGGATTTTAAGCAGGTGTGTGACATGGTCTCATTTGCATTTTTGGAAGATTCTGGCTGCATTGTTAGAATAGACTGGAGTGCTGGCCAGACTAGAAGCAGGGATAACAGGTTGTGGCAGCAATCTGGCCTAGAAATGATGATATTCCTAAGGTGATGGCAGTGGGCCTGGAAAAAATAATAGTAGATAACATTGACTAAACACTTAGTAGGTGCTGACCTGGCATTTATTATCCCATGGGGTATTTAAAGCTTAGAGGAATGAAATAACCTGTCCAAGGGAATTAAGAGTCACAGAATCAGTCACTGGTTGAAACTATTGTGTCTGAGACAAAAGCCCAAAAGAAGTGCATGGATTTGAGGGAACCCCAGGCGGAAGGGACAAGGGATGCCCTTCCTGAATGAGTCACTGCGGGTGTGAGGGAAGGGGAGGGTCAGGGATGGCTCCGGGGGATGGCGGATGGCCGTGCCGTTCACTGAGGTAAAAATTATGGGCAAACGGGTAGGTTTGTGAGGGTGGTCGTGGTGAGGTAGGAAAAAATGATGAGTTTTGTTTTGGATGTGTTGACTTGGCGCATATGAGAAGATCCACATGGAAATAGAGAGGCCTGCACTGTAAATATCCTGTATCTTATACTTCGAAGGTCCCGGGGTGCTGTGGTGAAGAGGAGGAACGTGGTCCTCGCTCTCGTGGCTTAGGGAAACTGGCCGGTTCAACACGTAGTGTTGGTGTGGTGCCTGTTCTGTGAGGAGCACACGTGTTGCTGTGGGAGACAGAGAAGAGGCGCCCGTCTAGTCAAGGGTCGAGGAACAGCCTCCTTGAAGAGACGAGAAGCTGAGAGCTCAAGGAAGAATGGGGGTTGGGAGAGGGGGGAGCAGGGGTGCAAGGGCCTTTAGGTGAGGAGCCCATATGGCATCTGGGAGACTGGAAAGTTCGGTGTAGTTGAAAGCAGGGAAGGAGAGAGTGGAGTCTGAGGGAGGAGGCAGTTGGGGTAAGAGTTTGAAGAGAATGGAGAAGGTCTGAAGTGGGAACTCTGGGGAATAGGAGAGAATGGACCAGGAAAACCTGCGAGGCCATGGCCCGACAGCCCTCGTCCCTGGCCTGGGGCTCCTCAGCCTCAGCACTAGTGACATTTGGGCCTGGGAAATTTTCCGTTGTGTGTGTTGGGGGAGGGGAGTGTCCTGTGCATTGTGGCATCCCTGACCTCTACTCAAGATGACAGAAATGTCTGCAGACGCTGCTAAATGTCACTTAAGGAGAGAATCCCCTCTGGCTGAGAACCAATAGTTCCAGCCGCTGAGATGTTTTGGGAGAAAAATCATACAACCTGCTGATTGCTGTTACTACGCATTCATGTCCCCAACCTGGGCTCTCGGTTCTACCTGGTTCTCCTGTTGTTCCCCTGATAGTTGAAGTGATGGTTCTAACCTAGAGGAGAGGAAGAAGAAAGTGAAGACAGGTTTATTTAGCTTCTCTAAGCTGCAAATATGTCATGGGATAATAGAGGTTAAGTCAGCACCTACGAAGTGTTCAATAAAGGTTATCTATCATCATTATTTCCGGGAGAGGGCTGATAGGAAATGGGAAGCCTGAATGAAATTGAAAGAATGGTATGGTAGGAGTGGACTGAGAGCAGAAAGGACAGGCCGCTGTGTTCTGAGATGGATTGATGTTCTAATAAAGACTTCAAAGATTGGGGTAGATTGAATTGTCAAAACATCTGCCACTTCTCTCTACCACACCTTGGAGAGGATTATCCTCTCTGCCCCAATGACACCAGGCTTGTCGATGAAATGTGAGGGGGAATGAAGTGTACTACTTCTTTTTTTTCCTTTTTCTTTTTCTTTCTTTCTTTTTTTTTTTTTTGAGAAGGGGGACAGGGGCAGAGGGAGAAGGAGAGAGAAGCTTAAGCAGGCCCCATGCCCAGTGCGGAGCCCAATGCGGGACTCGATCTCACAACCCTGAGATCATGACTTGAGCTGAAATAAGAGATGCTTAACCGACTGAGCCACCCAGTCTCCCCGAGTGTACTAGTTCTGAGCAGAGGTTTAGGGACCATTACGGGGGTGAGTCGTGCTCCTTTCCCTCAGCATGAGGCTACTGCGCCCCAGAATGGGGGCTGCTCCTTCAGTCTGGCTCCAGGATTGACAGGAGCAGGGAGCAGAGCTACAGCTATCCTGCAGTGGGCAGAGAAACAAACATTTTATAGGAAGCCACTGAGATTTGGGGGTGTGTTACCACACTGACTTAGTTTGAGCTGACTGGTGCAAAGGGGGAACCGTCCCAGGTGAGGGTAAGTCCCCACATGGCATAGAGTGAGCGGTTCAGGTGTCATGGACGGGAACTTTCTTGATGTTGGGGTGGTCAATGAGGGAGGGTCCTGTGAGGCTGGGGTGTTGGATGGGTCTTTCATATGACATTGATATCACCCAGGCTGATGGCAGTGTTGTAGGAACCCAAAGTCTATAGTGAATGAGCGAAATATCTGGAAGGTAAGCAGATGACACAATAAAGGAGGGGTCTGAGTCTCAAAAGAGCAGAGATTTCTGTGTGGAGGGATAATGGTCTGGGTACAGTATAGGGGAGGCCCATCTCCTTTACTGAAGGTACATGGGGCAGGGGAAAATGACCACAAGATTTCTTTTTTAAAGATTTATTTTTATTTATTTGACAGAGCAAGCAAATGCACAAGCAGGGGGAGTGGCAGAGGGAGAAGCAGGCTCCCTGCTAAGCAGGGAACCCTGTGTGGGACTCGATCCCAGGACTCTGGGATCATGACCTGAGCTGAAGGCATCTAGACGCTTAACCAACTGAGCCACCCAGGCGTCCCTGACCACAAGATTCTTTGGGGTAAAGCCAGGTGTCTTTTAAGGCAAAGAAACAGGAAAATGAAGTTTGTGGGTACAGGCAGGGGGATGTTTACCATGAAATGATTCATACAGTAGTAGTTCACAACTTGTTTGGGGTTAAGGGGTGGCTTCTCTGGGCTCCCTCTCTGAGAAAGGATATATATGTAAAATTTTATATGCAAACCCAAGGAAGTTTTAGACCCCCTAAAACTTCCTCCGGATCCTAGGTTAAGAACCCTGTTCTAGAACAGTAGCTGTCAGACCTCAGCAAGCACAGACCTGAAAGGCTTTGCCAGCAGATTGCGGGGCCCCATCTCCGCAGGGTCCATTCAGTAGGTCCACATTTCTGTCCGGTTCCCAGGTGATGCCGGTGTGCTCGTTTAGGAACCATGCTCTGAGAATCACTGCTATAGTTTTATTTTATTTTTTTTATTTTTTTTATTTTTATTTTTTAAAAGATTTTATTTATTTATTTGACAGGGAGAGACACAGCGAGAGAGGAAACACAAGCCGGGGGAGCGGGAGAGAGAGAAGCAGGGGGAGTGGGAGAGAGAGAAGCAGGCTTCCTGCGGAGCAAGGAGCCTGATGCGGGGCTCGATCCCAGGACGCTGGGATCATGACCTGGGCTGAAGGCAGACGCTTAACGACTGAGCCACCCAGGTGCCCCGAATCACTGCTATAGTTTTAAACTATGATTGAAATTTTGGGGAGGGAGAGGAAGAGTGGGGAATTGTGAAGGATGGGTTTTTGTCCTACTGGACTTCTAGATCTCAAGCAGATACTCAAATGTTTCTGCCACACACGCAAAGCTTCGTGGGTAGAGAAAAGAAGGGAGAAAGGAGCGAGGACTCATTTCAGGCTTAGGGCCAGGTGTGCAAAAAATTCTCCTTTAGGTTAACATGTCTTTAGAGATAATTTTCTTCAACACACAGAGGGGAAGTGATATCAATCACCGCCTGACTGATGAACGCATGCAGTCTGGGGAAACCCATCTTGCCTCCTTGCATTCTGGGACTTTTTTTTTAAGATTTTATTTATTTTATTTCAGAGAGAGAGAGTGAGAGAGAGAGAGAGCACGAGACGGGGGGAGTGGGAAAGGGAGAAGCAGACTCCCCGCTGAGCAGATACCCCGATGTGGGTCTCGATCCCAGGACCCTGGGACCATGACCTGAGCCGAAGGCAGACGCTTAACGACTGAGCCCCCCAGGCGCCCCGCATTCTGGGACTCTTTCCCCTTCATCATTAACCTTTAAAAGAATCACTAGTGGGAAATAAAACCATGCATTTGAGTCAAGTTAAAGAAACGTGAAACGTCGCTAGTGCCCTAAATTGGGACATTTTAACTCAAAAACTCCAGCTTCATACTGCTCAAAACTGGGTAAAGTTGCTACCTAAATAAGGGTTACAGATTTTGGTGAAACTTGCATCTGCTTTCTTCTTTCTCCCTGTGTGTGTGTGTGTGTGTTTGTGTGTGTGTGTGTGTGAGAGAGAGAGAGAGAGAGAGAGAGAGAGAGAGAGACTTGTAACCATCAAGAGTTCTGGAATCCTTGGCACTGAATCAGAATTGCCCATTAGCTACTTGCTGGGTGACCTCAGGCAGTTCACTTAATGTCTCTAAGCCTCAGCTCACTGATCTGGAAAGCAGAGCGTGATGGACAGATGAGCTAATGCATGTGAGGTGCCCAGCACGGGACATGGCCTCTTCCTTTTGCTTGCAGCTTCCTCAATCACAGGTGCCCAAACACCTCTGGCCTCTAACCCGCAGATGTAACCTATATTGTCCACCAGAGGGCACCAGTAACCCGTAAATCTAAGAGGAAGGTTGCTTTGCCCTTAAAACAGTTGATTCGCCCTGAGGATAGACCCCTGGGTTCAAGTCTTTATTAAAATATTCTTACTGCTGGCGCTTGAAAGAATCATTTGTAAGATTCCTCTAAAATCCAGGAGGGAAATCTGGAGTAAGAGGTTTAGAGTAAATGGAGCTCTTACTCCACATCAGCCGTCAAGAGAATTATATTTCCGTTTTTTTATTTTGTCCATTTCCACCATCCATTCTGTGTCTCTTCAGACTGTCTGTAACCTAGTTACAAATTATACTCTCAGTAATAAGCTATTGCAGTTCCTTTCTTCCTGGCTTATTCCAATGAACTGAACTGCTGTTTTTTCCCTTTGATGTGCATTCTCCCCCCGATCCCCCCCACCATGGCCTTGCTTCCAGTGGCGGGTGGTGGGTGGGATCTATTTCTGAGCCTCTGCCTTACTGCTGAGCCTCAGCTATTTCCCTGAATCCCTTTGGGGTGAGAGTCTAGTGATGGGCAGGTACCCATCACAAGAGGCTGTGTTCTGCGGAAAAATAGCTCTTTCTCCTTCTGAGAAGGGGAACAGCTGGGAAAAGCTGAGGCCACCAGTCACTAGAGCCTCCCTCAAAAGGTCACGGATTTTAGGGGAGCAGTGATATCCAGTGTACTCTACCTGTCAACTTTGTTCTTTGATTTGATGGAAGCCTCAGGTCAGCTTCCAACTGTGGACATGGGAATGCCGGCCCAGACCAGAAAAGCCTGAAAGAAAATCAAAAGGGTATGTCATGCATCATTTTAGGCACACAGAACCATAAAGTATTTGGGGTGGGTGGTGAGGACTCCCAGGAATCTAGCGCAGCCCCTCCTTGTTGGGAGAGGAGAAACAACAGGACCAGTGTCACCTGTTTGGTTACTGGAAGACTCACTGTTCTCGCAGGACTAGAACTTAGTTCTCTTAGTTCCTGCCTCACCATCCCCTTTTCTAAATCAGTTGTCATCGCTGCCGTTCACTGCACACCTAGTATGTGTCTGGTATCTGTTTGGTTTTATCTCAAGTCATCTCCACAATGATCCTGTGTGAGAAGTGTCATGTTATGTGAATGAAGTAGACTACCCCCGTTTTACAGAAGCTTAGAGAAGCTAAATGAAAGAGAGGAAAAAATTAGCCAGTTTTCCATTTTAATCAGTGTTTGGAGTGTTCTGCAAGGACAAATTTTGTTTTGTTTTGTTTTATGGACTATCCCTTGCCTAGTGGGATATTTAGCATCTCTGGCCCCCAAGCACTAAGTGCCCCAGTCATTAAGGCACTAATTATACCTTCCAGAAACCCCAGAAGGCACCGTAGAGGTGGTCCTGCCACTGGTTGGAACCACTGCCTTAAATGCGTGGCCACAGGAAAAGGAGGATTAAACAAAATTGCTCTGCTGCTCTGGTTATTTTTATATTAATGAAGGTCACTAGATGAAGATAACAGGACAAGAGGAAGGAAATCTCTGGGGGTGAGCATAGCTCCACAAGGGAAGAGGCTGAATTATAAAGGAAGGGAATGAGCACTAGACCAAGGAGATTTTCCTTTACTGTGACTGTGAAAACCTGGAGTGTGCACAGTCTGGCCTCACAAGCTCGTCCCTGTAGAGACTGGTCGTGTCTTGTAGACAAGGAGGGCAGCTGGGTCAGGGGACAGTGGGGAGAGCTGGGTCTGGAATAGTCTGGAGAGCGGTGCCTCAATAAAGGGTGTTTTCATGTGGTCATGTGGGGTCCTTGTTGCTGGCCTTTCTGATATTTCCAGAGAATCCACTACGCCAGATTTGTGTGGGATATTTCTCTATTGTAAATATTGGATTTAAAAAGTACTTTTAACATTAGTTAGGCCAAGAAAAAGAATTCCTGCAGGTGCATTGGGGTGGTCTGTGACCTGTGGGTCAGGTCATCTCGGAGGGGCCATTCCCATCTAAGGGGCCATGGCGTGCGCCCACCGTGCTGGGTGACAGAAGAGACGCAGGTGTCTGCGTCCACCAGGAGGCATTTCCTCCCCATCCTAGCTGCAGGCAGCAAGCCAGGCTGGGCAAGGACTAGTGAGCATTCCCTGGGGCACAAGTGAGCTGAAGTGGGCGATTCCTGTGCAATCTTTGGTCCCTCTGGATCTGGGATTCTGGGATTCTAGGGTGGTTTCCTTGAAGGCAGAGCTGGGAACATGAAAATTCTAGAGCCTGGCCAATGCCTATCGTGTGACCAGCTCAGGCCCTGGCAATGGTTTCTTAGCTGGGTCCTGTCGTTGCCCCTGACGTGTAGGAGCCGGGGGGGGGGGGGGGGGGGGGCGGGGGGCGGGGAAGAGACGTCGCCGGAGTCCCTGCTCCCTAGAGGCCCTTTGTCTTGGTTCCCAGTACCTGCAGTTTACAAATTTAAGCTGCTCTTATTCCCTCTCAGTCAGTGGGTCCCTGATACCAACTGTAGAGCTAAACAACCAATTTTCCAACCCAGCTGTTCTGCTACAGAGTTTAAGTTTAAATGCACTTTTCTTGAAAAACCATCGAGAGCTGTCTCCTTCCCTCTGCTCATTTTCTTTCCTGTTAATCCGGCAGAAAGCAGGTACTCAGGACAGCAGTCCTTAACACACAGGATACTGGTGCCCAGAGAGCCTCCGTCGCACCCACCCCACCTTCCCCTTTAGGGCCACGATGGGCTGTCCATCTCGTTGGAACCGAAATGCCCAACTCCAGCTCCCGTACTCTCCCTGCTTTTTGGGGAGGGGTCTTGCTCTCGGGCCCGGGCAGCGCTGTGCCTTTAAAAGCAGTGCCTTCGCAGCAGTGGGAGAGTCAGATGTGGGGGAGGCTTTGCCAACCACACTCCTCCTATGGAGTAGTTGAAAAGCCAGGCTGCAGATGTTAAAATCGAACATGCTAGAAGTGTCTGTTCCAGTTCTCCAGATCTAATCAGGCTCGAGTCTGTAACCCCTCTCCTTCTGGGCTTTGCTGCTTACATCCCTACAGCCGGGGACTGGGGTAGGCTCTCGTGGTCCCAAGCCCTGTTCCTTGTCCTTCTGGCCCACGTGCCAGCACAGACCAGGTTTTAATGGGCCTCAGAATCTTCCATGCTACCGACAGGGAGGATGGTGTAGGTGAAGGCTGTTGACAAGCCATGCAGCACAACGCACAGAATGAATTTGGAGGCCGGCCTCAGAGAGGGTGATTTTCCGGCTCTACTGTCTCAGCCTCCCTCTGGCATCCCAAGGAGTCCATCCATAAGTCTCATTTTCTTCTCCCTTCCCGCTTCAGCCTCATATCTGGAGGCCCTGTCCAGGTTGGCTGCCCATCCTCCACCAGGACCAGCAGAACTCTGATTGGCTAGGGGACGTGGGCGCTGGTGCACACGACTTACCCTTCAGCCACTTTACCTGGAACAACAGTTCAGAATTGTGAGCAGGATGGGTGTTTCTAGACTTTTGGCTATCACAGATGAATAAAATAAAAAATAAAAAAACACAGAACAACAAAAACCGTATCTATGTTTCTAAGATGGGGACTGAACATAGGGGTGCCAGCCTTGATCTCCTTAAACAACAAGTACATTTTAAAAACAACTAGTAGGGATGCCTGGATGGCTCTGTTGGTTAAGGTCATGATCCCAGGGTCCTGGGATCGAGTCCCTCATTGGACTCCTTGCTCAGTGGGGAGCCTGCCTCTCCCTCTGCCTCAGCCTCCCCCCCCGCTTGTGCTCACTCTCTCTGTAAATAAATAAAATCTTAAACAACAACAACTAGTAGTAGTAGTATTATTTATGACCACCATGTTTTCAGGAAGGACGTTTGAATGCCATAAATATATGAAGGATGTAATCTCCAATAAAGGACAGTCTTTTGAAGGACATCCTAGAACTCCATGGGGAGAGTTAACTCATTCTTATCTTTCTGACGTCATCCCGGACGTGACGTCATTGTCTGGACTTCCTCCGCCCTCACAAGGGACTGGCACTGGATGGAATTGCTGTGCCTGCCTTCGTCTTTTCTGCTTTGTCATAAGAGGAAGAGAATTGTCATGTTAGGAAAAGTTGTGAAAGACTTTGAAATGGGCAGAAAAGATTATTATTGGCTGTCCTGTCTAGTCTCCCTCTGGATTATCATTGTCTTCCTTTGTCTTTGAGCAAAACTGTAGAAAACGGATAAGAATGCAAATGATTTTGCCCATAGAGATACAAATTGTATCCAGCGGAAATGCAACTGATTATTGCCCTGCAGATATTGACCGGTTTGCCTCTATTCAGTGAATTAAGTGCAGCCTTCCTGATGGCTTGTATATGTGTCTGTCTGGATTCTCTGAGCATTTGTGACATCTTACTAGGTCCCTCATTAGTTGCTGAGTGGGATGAAATCATTGACATGTGTTACTTTTACATTTGCCCAAGGGTCTTGATTGACCTTTAAAACAGTTGTCCGTTGCCACTAACCTCCTCAGTTGTAGGGGTGGAATGAGGTCATGGGTAAGCCTACACCTTGCCGTCCACAGCTGGGACAATTCATGCTTCCTCCTGGTTTCGGAGCCCCAGGGCACCCTATGTTTTCAGAAACAAAATAAACAAAATCTTTTGCTTAAAATGTTCACATTACAGGGCGCCTGGATGGCTCAGTCGGTTGGGCGTCTGCCTTTGGCTCAGGTCGTGATCCTGGGCTCCTGGGATCGGGTCCCACGTTGGGCTCCCTGATCAGTAGGGAGTCTGCTTCTCCCTCTCCCTTTGCCCCTCCCCACTGCTCGTGTTCGCATGTGCTCTCTCTTTCTCTCTCAAATAAAGAAAATCTTTAAAAAAATTAAATAAACTTTTCACATTACAGTATTAGTGACCTTGACTTCCCAAGGATTTTCACATGTCCAAAGAGGACCCTGGGTGGGGGCAGGGAGAAAATAATGCTTTATCTGGAGGAATGGCTGTAATGATAAAGAAATGTAAAGAAAATAATCCTTTACCCAGAGGATGGGTGAACAGGTGCTGTGGATATTCAGGGCCAGGTGCCTTTAAAATCACCTGCCCTGCTAGGGTTCAGCTGCTGAGGACAGTTTGATTTCCCTCCCCTCACCTTTCCCATGTTTGAAGCACTAGGCTCACCATGCTAAGGAGGGCAGTTTCAACCTTGTAACCAGGATCTTAAAATATATGTGTATTAAATCCTCTCCTCACCCCTGTGAGGTGGATGTGTTTATTCCTGCTCTTGATGGAGAGCTAGGAGAGGTTAAATGACTTGCCCAAGGTCATGCCGGGATTTAAATCTAGGGTCTGAATCCAGAGCTATGGATTTGGGCCATGGAAGGGTCTGTCTTGTCAAGATGCTTTTCCCTCCCCAAACCCATCAACACTGCTGAAATCCACGGCTAAGTGTTACACGTGTGTCAAGACATTGCTCCCGTTAAAATGGAAACGACCGAGAAGGCATAGCACACTTGCACGGAAAATAATGTCAGAAACAAACTGATCCAAGGGTTAGGGCCTACCCAGAGAAGGGCAGGGGCAGGTGAGCTGGGAGCTCTGTCCAGCAGGGGCCTCTGTGTTCAGTGGGGATTGAAGCGGGCAGGGGTGGGGTGGGGGGGTGTAGATTTGACAGGAGAAGGAAGAAGCCAGGGAGGGTCAGACAAGTAGGTTGGTGGGAGAGTGGTGAGCACTTATTCCCTCTCTCCTTGGACCCTGGTAACTAGGGAAGATACAGGGCATAGGAAGAGAAGCAGGCAGGCCTCAGGAGCTGGCCAAACCCAGTAAATGCTTTCCTGAAGGTTAACCAGCCAAAGCGCCTCCTCTGCAGTGTGTTGGGCCAAGGAGACTCAGTGGCCCCGGCCAGGTGTGGCAGGGCACAAGGACGCTGGCATGGCCCCTGAGGCTATGGATCAAGGACAATGAGTCAGGCCAGTAGAGCATCTCTGCCCAGCTGGAATACAGGAGGCTTGGGAACATGGAAGTCAGGTAAGTGGGTGTCTTGGTGATGGATGGGAGTTCCCCAGCAAGGGTGACCTTTCCCTCCGCTGAGTCCAGCTGGACAGACCCAGTGGCTACAGGGCCCCTTGTTATCCACTGATTGCTTTGTGATTAATGCACAAGTCACGTATTCCCACCTCCTGTCCCTGCTCTATGCTCCCCCAGCTCCCATGGTGGACCCTTCTGCACTTAGGTAATTTACTCAGAAATTATCGTCCCTAGAATTTCTCAGCGTGCTTGGCGTACAGGTGATGACCAGGGTCTGCGTGTGACTCCCCTGCAGAACTCGAAACCAAGGAGAGACAGACCAATCACCGCACTAGGGAGAGACTTGCGTATCTGCGGCAAGTGAAGCAGGGCCCAGCCGAGGCCAGAATCTATCCCGCAGGCATGGCCCCTTTCTCCCTGCCCAGTTTTGGTCTCAGCAAGAAAGTCATGAATTCCTGCATGGCGGTCATTCGCTGGGGCTGCCTGTGGGGTCCCAAGGCAGCTCCACATAGGAAAGCAGCCTAACCCTGATTTGTCTGGGACCCAGAGAACTGCAGAGGGAGGAGGGGGGGAGCCCACCCTCCAGTCCCAGCACCAGACCAAGTAGGCCCTCCTCTACCAAACAGAGAAAGCGAATGGTCCCAAATGGACAATCTCACTTCTTTTCAAACATTGTTTTCACCTTGGCCTGGGGCCCTAAAACAAAGACTGCAGGTAAGCTAGGTTGAATGCTGATCTGGCTGCACGGATTTTATGACCTACCAGAACAGGAAAGACAGAATCACAAGCTGTTAACAGTCATTCCTTCAGCAAATATTGACCGAGTACCAGACAGGAGAGAGGGATTGTTTGTGCCGGTTCACACGTTCATAATGCTGTGTGCCGTTCACTCTTCGATGCTGTAACCGAATGTAGGTCCTTAGCCCCTGCCCCGCCCCATCCTCCTCTTGCCTCCTTTAGGGGGTGTGATCTTTGATTTATCTTTTTCCGCTTTGTGCTCCCACCCCTGCCAGTTTTACAGTCTGAGTTTCCTCTGAATCTCCACAGTGAACTGGCTTAGAAGACAGAGCACCTCTCCTGCATATCTATCTACCCAACCGCCATATTGGACGTGGCTATGGGGGATGGGGGACGGGGTGGCCTGGTGGCTGGGCCAAGCCTCTATCAGACAGTGAGTGGCTTCCTCCCCCGGCTCCTGCATGTGAACTTGAGCAAGCCATTGAAACTTCCTGGGCTTCTGCAGCTCTAACGTATGAGGCGAGGTGGTCTGTGACTGCCCTTCCCAACCTGGCACCGAAGGAGCAGCCGCAGGACAGATGGGATGGAGAGGAGACCCAGTGAGCAGAGGCCCAGCTCATCTCCCCCTGAGATGCTCAGGTCAGAGGGCTCCCATGCCCCCAGCAAAGAGTCCAGCTGCGAGTAGCTTCTGGCTATTTACCTTGGCATCTGTGAGGTTGGGGCATGGGTACAGGGAGGAGAAGGGAGACTGGAGAGGATACATGTCAGAGCGAGTTGGGTGCGGGGGAGGCTCTGGGTCAATACACTTGGTAGATATGGGCAAAGCTGCTATGAATACAGCCTCTTCCTTCTCTCCAGCCAGCAGCCATGCTGACCACAAGGGGCAGATGGACAGGGGGCAGATCTGCTCGGGAAGCAGGGGACAGAGGGGAGGGGGCGGGGCAGAGAGCAGTGCTAGCAGCCGGATATCTGTGGGGCTTGTGTCCCGTGAAAGACAAGGAGGCCCTGGCTTGAGATTTGGCCTTAACCCCCTCTGCTGAATGCCTGGGAGCCCCTGAGAATCGGCGAGAAGGGGCCTTGGAGACCTCAAGGACAACTGCTTCATTCCACAAGGAGGAAGGGCAGACCAGGAGAGGGAGAAGGCCATGCTCAAGGTCCCAGAGCTCCTGGACTGCAGGGCTGAGAGCTAATCTATTCACTGAGGGTTTTAGACATTTCTGATCATCCCCCAGAAGTGTCTCCCCCAGTCCTAAGCAATACGTGAATAAGGTAGGATGGCTCTGGGTGTGACTCCTGATGGCAGGGGCCCTCAGCCCTTGACATCAAGCCTATTGGATGGTAACTCTAGGCAGCAGAGGCAAAAGTAGACTTGGTCTGGGCTCCGCCCCTGGTTCCCTAGGTGACCTTGGCCCAGTCTTTTCCCTTCTCTGGGCCTGGTTTCCACATCTAGGATAATTATGCCTGCCCTTTTGTGCTTCACGGGGTCAGAGGCTCAAATGAGACCATTCTCTCCTTTCAGATGTCTGCGACTGGATTACTTACAGACTAGTTCGTCCCCCAGCCCGCTGGGGGAGATTCTGAACCATCTCTGTAAAATTTCGGCTGTCTGGGCTTCACTAAACCTGCATCATTTTTCTGGGAACCCAGGCAGGACCCGAAGACCACAGGGAGGGGCCGGCTGGGTGCTGCAGCCGTGACACTGGGAGGCCCCCCTGCCCCCCGCGTGAAAGGCACTGCTGTTTGATGGGTCCCAGAGGTAAAGAGAGTTGACATTCATGGAGAGGTTTCTTCTTTTATGTTCCAGGTTCTCCATGTGTGTTATTTCACTGAAGTGTCACCACCCACATCAGTCACTGCCGTTGTCCTCATTTTATACCCCAGGACCCTGAGGCTTGGAAGAAGGAACTATGTCGAGTCACACGGCCCCGAAGTGGAGCACCAGGCCTCCAGCCAAAGCCTGGCTCAGCGGCTCTGCCCTCTCTCTCTGCTGGCCCCGCGGCCCTGGCCAGAGGGGGCGCTGCGGAGGCCTCAGGGCCCCGGGCCGGGCCGGGGGGTGCGGGGGTGCAGCGAGCTGCCCCGGGCTTTGCCAAGGCCCCTCGGACAAGGCAGCTCTGAAGCCAGCCCCTCCTATAGGAAGCCTTCTCGAAGCCCCCAGGGGAGCAGTTCCTGACCTTGCACAACCTTGCCTGGGCCTCTTTGACAGCCTATCCTTGTGTTACTATGTTTATGTTCTTGTAGTCTGTAGGAGAGAAAGTTACACCAGGGCTTCTCCCTCATTACCCTGCGAACTCCTCGGGGACAGGGACTTCATTATGCACTGCCCAGGGCAGCTTGTAAGGCCCTGCAAAGAGCGCTAGGTGATCAATGATTATTTGTGGAATGAACTCTTCATCGTGATCACTCTGAACACTGTCAAAAGTGATTTCAGATACATTATCTTATTTGCCCACTCATTCAAATCACATGCGCTTCCCGGGCCTCCAATAACGCGCCTAGACTTCACTAGAATCGGGGGTACGAAGACAGATGAGACACCCTGTCCGCACAGGGAGCTCATGGTGAGGGGCTGGGGGGACCTGGGCAAAGGCAGGAGGCTAAGAAAGAGACAAAACAAAATAAGAACTGGAAGCACAGACAACTCTAAGGGCCAGCACAGGTGCTGGTGAAGGCCAGAGGAGGCTGCCCAGCCCCGAGGCGGGTGGGAGGTGGGTCAGGGCTGGGCTTTGTGGGCTGGGAGGCGGAGGGAACCGGACACAGGCAGGGGCCTTTGGGGAGCCTGTTTTGGGTGATTGTACACAGGTAGTCGTTTGGTATGGCAGCCTGGTGTGGAAAAGGGAGTTTTGAGGACCTAGGTGGGAAGAGGGGAGAATGGAAGTAACACCTTTTATTTGAACCCGAAGTGCTTTGTATTTCTCAAATCCCTTCCCTGTCTGTGGTCTCGGATCAGCCTGGGAGCAGCAGGGGTGGCACCTGGCCACGGGTGTCACCTGCTTCAGCTCCGGCCGCAGCCTTGAAAGCCGGCGCTGTGATCACCTCCTGCGTGTGGAGGGGACACTGAGGCCCTGGGGGAACAGACTTCCCTGGGAGGGGAGGAGAGGCACTCTCAAGCTCAATCGGCAATGGAGAACGTGGAAGTGCGGGGGTTACGGGACAGGTGTCTGGTCTCGTGATATATGGTAGACTTGACTACCCAAACTCAGGCCTCTTGACTCCCAGCCCCGTGCTCTCCCCTGGAAGTTTCTCTGCCCCTCTCAGGACAAGAGGTCTGAACTAAAGCAAAGAGCCAGACTGTGAGTGGAAATCAGCTCAGGCGGCCTGGGTGTTTTTCCAGCGATGAGCTTCTGCCTTTGCCACCGAAGGGGCCAGGACCAGCGACGTGGGCTTTGAGTGGGCTCTGAGTCAGCCGGCTGGGGAAGTGCAGAAGCCGTCCCCTCCCTTCTGGGTGCACGCTGTCCGGGCTGTTCCTCTGCCCGCATCCAGTCCGGATGCTTAAATCAGTTTGCAAAGTTAATCCAGGGATCCTGAGTCCCTAATAGTCTCCAGTTTCCCTTCTGGTGCTTCCCAACCTCCGCACCCACCTGTCCTGGGGTTCTTGGTCACCATGGAAGCAGGGGCCTTTCCGTTGGTTTCCTCGGGGAGGATGCAAACTCCGTAGCCCTGCACGACTGGGGAGGTCCCCTGATTTCCTTCCATCCTCGAAGTTCCCTGGGCTGTGGTCCGCAGTATAAACCCAGTCCCCTCTGTCTTGCCTCTCCCTTTTTTGAAGCTTCTCCAATGGACTTACTTCTGGGGAGGGAATGTTCTTTGTGGCCACAACGGCCGCTAATCCAGCCTGCACCAAAGTCCTCTTCTTTCAAATCCCGGTCTCTGAAATGTTTTTTTGCTTTTCCTTTTCTTCCTCCCTTTATTGCCCCCCCCCCTTGTTCTTCCTTCCGAGGGTTGCTCAGAGCACCACTGTGACAGTGCCCTTGGCCCCTGACCCCACCACCTTCCCTGTAACTACAACTAACCCTCGGCCCTCCAGTTGGATACCCTGTCTATGGCCTACTTTGCCCCCTGAATGTCCCTTTCTACCATTTGGCTCTGTCAACCCTAAAGTCTTGCCTGGTGACCCCCACTTGTCATCTCACTTGGTTCTGGAATGGATTCTATGTCTACTTGCTCCTCATACTCCCAAATCCTCAGCCACTGAGGCAGGGAGCAGAGTAGGTAGGTAATTGGTCGTTAGCGTAATCTGATTCGGGTCTTGGCCACTGCCCACAGCTGTGTGACCGAGACTCAATCATATTTCTTTGAGGGGTCGTGCAGAGATTATGAGATCCAAATTGTAAGGCATCTAGTACTTATACAATAAGCTTTCAACAAATGGTAGCTATTTAACTATTCATAGGAAAGGCTTCTCAAAGGAATTCTATGATCGTGAATTAGAAAGTGGTTGGAAATTCCAAAGTGCTTTCCCTTCTCAACTGGAGACCCCAGGAAGGTAGGGGCCTTATCTTTTGTCCACGATGTCTGGTACTTGGTAGATCCTTCATATACATGCAGTGGTCCCCCCCTCACCCATGGTTTTACTTTCCATGGTTTGGTTACCTGAGGTCAGCTGTGGTCTGGAAGCAGGTGATCCTCCTTCTGACCTATCATTAGAAGGTCAACAGTAGCCTAATGTTAGGTCACCAGGTCTACCTCATTCCCCTCACTTCATCTCATCATGAAGGCATTTTATCATCTCCCATCATCAGAAGGGTGAGAACAGTACAGTAAGAGATTTTGAGAGAGAGACCACATTCACATAACTTTTATTACAGTGCCTTGTTATAATTGTTCTATTTTGTTACTAATTATTGTTGTTAATCTCTTACTATGCCTAATTTATAAATTAAACCTTATCATGGTATGTATTTATAGGAAAAATACATAGGATACATAGGGTTTGATAGTATCTGTGGTTTCAGGCATCCCCTGTGGGTCTTGGAACATATTTCCCACGGATCAGCTGGGGGTGGGGGTGGGGGGACTACTGTATTTATTTTTGGATGAATGAATAAATCTATGCTATCTTCAATTCTGATTCTAGGATTTCTTTTTAGTATTAATTTTTTCCTGATTATAAAAGTAATACATGTTTGTTACAGAAAAATTAGAAAATAATTTCAAAGACTGGGAAACTGAAACTAGCTGTGAGCCGGGTCCCTCGAGATGGCCACAGCTGATGTTTTGATAAATTTCCCTGCAGCCTTTTTTCTGTGCTTATATATATTTCAAAATTTTTATATTCTGTTTTTTCAGTTGGCCAAATGAGCATTTCTCTGTGTTACTAAATAATCTTCCCAAACATAATTTTAAGTGCTGCATATGTTATTCTGTGATATGAATGTATCACAATTTATGTAACCAATATGCAGTGGTTGGATAGCCAAGTTGGTTCAGTTTTTCACCATTATAAATAAAGCTGCAATGAACATCCTCCTGCATAAATCTTGGTGTATTATCTCTGAATTAAGATTTTTCTACCAGGAATAAATTCTAAAAAGTCAATTATTGGATCTAAGAGTGAATATTTTAAGGCCCCTGATACTGTTAAATGATTCTCTTCACAGGGGTTGCACTAATGGACTTTCCTCCCACTATCAACATAGGAGAATTCTCACCACTGAATATTAGCATTTAATATAAAATCATTTTTGCTAAACGGAGAAGTGATACATAGAATCTACCTTCATTTGGTGATGTTCCCGCCTTAGACATCCATGCTGGATTCAGTTATACCAGGGTTTCTGCACTCTTGACATTTGGACTGGAGAATTCTTTGTGGACAGCACCCACAAGCTCTACCCACTCCTGACCCCCTAGTTCGAATAACCAAAAATGTCTTCAGATATTACCAAATGTCCGCTGGGAAACAAAGTCACCCCAGGTTGAGAATGACTGAGTTCCACTCCACTAACTATTTATTGGTTGCAAGTAACAGAAACCAACTCTAAGCAAAGATCGGGACCTTGTTAGGAGAACCGTAGGGTATCATGGAACCCAAGGGCATAGATGCAACTGGGTCTTCTCTTTTCAGGTCTGACTCATTCTTTTCTCTTGCTCTCTAGACCAGCTCCTTCTGTATTTTTGCCTGTATAGCAGAAAATGGCCACCCCTAACATTTCCTTTTTTTTTTTCACCACTAACATTTCTGAAGTGTATGTCCCTCTTGTTTGTGAGAAAGCCAGACCTCCCTGGAATGTCTTGGTTTCAGATTCCCCAGGAAGACCTCTGATTGGCTCAGCTCGGGGGGACTTCCACCGCGGTCCAGCTGCAGGCTGTAGCAGGAGCAGAAAGCCCGGGGACTCTTGCTGTGACCATGTGGACGTGCAGTTTCTAGAAAAGGGGCTGCTGGGCAGCTGATCCCCTGGGAGCCTCCTACGTGTCTGGGTACCTGGTGGCGGTTTATCAAGTGTGCATATGCATCACTGTCCAGACATCCAAACCGCACGCTTTGCCTGGGAGGCCAGGGACTACCTGTCTCAGTTGGTGTCCCCCTCCCAGCTCAGCCTAGACTTACAGGCTTTGGTGTAGGGCACTTTCGGGAGGGAGTGGCCCATTTCTCTATGACTGATGACATAGCTTATTCAAGCAGGTCCAACTGAGTGAGCCAACTTTGGAGCCTAGCGTTTGCAAGTCCATAAAGCTGTTTTATGTGGGAAATAATGGCTGGTCCTCCTTCATAAAGCTGGCTTCGGAGGGTGCAGCCGCTGAGCCAGAGGGGCCCTGCACCCTCCCCACGCCATGCACGCTGAGCTACAAATGCAGCTTTGGCCTCCAAGACGAGAGCAGATTGGTGCATGCGCAGCACCGCCCCGGAGCCCCAGGCCCCCAGCAGAGACCTCTCCACCCGCAGATACCTTGAATCACTGGGGAGCGGCAGAAGGGAGGGCTGTTCCCCAAGCACATAGTCAAGACAAGCTTGCTTCATCCTATTCTGAAAGTCTTTCCGTCTCACGGATGCCATTCCTGCCCTCACCATGCTGTGACCTTGGATGAGTCACTTCTCTCGAAGTTCCAGTTTCTTTTCTTTTTTAAAGATTTTATTTATTTATTTGACAGAGAGAGAGAGAGAGCTCAAGCAGGGGGAGTGGCAGGCAGAGGGAGAGGGAGAAGCAGGCTTCCCGCCGAGCAGGGAGCCCGATGCGGGGCTCGATCCCAGGACCCTGGGATCATGACCTGAGCCGAAGGCAGACGCTGAACTGAGCCACCCAGGCGCCCCTGAGGTTTCGGTTTCCTTATCAGAAATAGAAGGATTCCCGCCCTGCTTCTTCACAGCACCGAAAAAGATCTTTGGTAGTGAAGTACTTCCAGAAACACATGCAAAAGCCGCACAAGTCTTCCTGTAATAAAGGTATTTATGGCCATTATTTCACCTCCTTTGAGGCTTCCTGTCGCTCAGCAGAAGCAGAGCAGGAGGCTGTGTTTTCGCCAAGCCCCGCCTCCCAGACCTGGAGCAGACTCCAGACTTCTGCTGCCATGTGAGTATTTCAAGGAAGTTTCTAGAAATCCATGAGCCTGAATGTCAGTTGGGTCTCTCTTACCTGTATGACCGTGGGCGTGTTAATTAACCTCTCGGGGCTTCAGTCTCGGCATCTGTAAATGGGCACACTGGTGGCATTTACCTCTTAGGTTATTCACACGGGTGAAGTACTTGGCAGAGAGCGAGGGCTCACTCAGTGTTTGCTCTCTCTATCACCATGCCATGTGCCGAGCGAAGAGAGATGAAGTGGACCTGGCCTGGCGCTCACAATACTCGGGGGGTACGGGAGGAGGTGGGCATTGGGGCGTGTGAGAAAGCAGTGTGGCAAATCCAGTGATAGTGGTCCACCTGTCCCTGGGATGGGGCCCCTCTCCGGTTCCCTGTTCGATCCCAGGTGCCAGGGCTACAGGGGGATAGGTAGGTCAGGCAGGCCACAGGTAAGCACCATTTTCCCAGGCTCTCGGCAGAGCAGACAGTTCTGGGACTCAGCTGCTCCAAGATTTGGGACGAATGTACTCCTCATCGCTCAGGCTCTTAGGGAACACTCTGGGGTGGGGGGACCCTTCCTTTTTTTAAAAAAAAAGAGCAATTGCCCAACAGTTTCAACAGTAGGCGGTGGTTAGGTAGCGGACATCTTGTAGATGGGATAGAGTGCATCAGCGGGACCGATGCCACGCAGATTGTATATGACGTGGAAAAGCACTTACGTGGTACGTCGTAGAGTCGCTGGTCCCTGCTCAGGTCAGCAAAGAGGAGCAGGGATCACGCAGAACTGTTAGCTGTGTGAAAACCCGCCAGTCACCTCGGACCGAGGACAGGAGGGTGGGGTGGGAGGCCTCGACTGAGAGAAGGGGGACGTAGCTCAGTGCTGGGGGAGTGGCTGCTCCGGAGCCAAGGAGTCAGTGACTAGAGCTGGAGAGGGACAGTGAGGCACGCAGAGGAAGAAGGATCTGGACACCCACAGCAGATGCAAGAGCGGTGCAAAGAGCTGGGCCCAGGTTGGGGTGGGAGGAGGGTTGATGGGAGGGGATGGCCAGGAGGAGATGACCAGTAAGGACTTGGCTGGATGAGGCACAGCTTTGCTTTCCTCAGCTGGTAATCAACCCTAATGAGCTAGAGCCTAACACATTGACCTGCATTCACCTATCTGGTAAGAAGCAACCTTCCCACGGCAGGTAAATGCTAACTTCTAGAAGTTGAAAAAAAAGGTTAGCGGTATTCCTGCTGGGTTGGCTCCCCCAGGCCTGCCTCTCCTTCCTTCTCACCTTATCCCTCCACTCCCTTCCCTCCCGCACCTCTTTCCTCTCCTGGGTGTCTTCCCCTCCCCCACCCCCAGCTGCCTCCGGAGCTCCCCATCCCCACTCTCAGGCTGCCAACCCCACCCCCACCTGACTCCGGGCCCTGAAGTCTCTGACCAGGGTTCCTTTTCCCAAGAGGGGGCACCCCAGCTGTCTGATTTTGATGGGCATTGGTAAGAAGGCCCAACTTTGGGGTTCAGAGGGAGGGGGAGGGGCGGCTGGGGTGCACAGGGCGGGGCACGCACAACCCTTGCAGAGACTGAGCCTACTTTTCTGTCTCTTCACGCTGTCCTGGGCAGTTTCTCCATCTTCTGGCTTAAACCAGCAGCTTAAACATGCTGGTGCCTCCCAGAACTACACCTCATCTCTGAACTTTTTTAATTTATTTTTTAAAAAGATTTTATTTATTTATTTGAGAGAGAGAGAGAGCATGAGAGGGGGGAGGGTCAGAGGGAGAAGCAGACTCCCTGCTAAGCAGGGAGCCCAATGCGGGGACTCCATCCCGGGACTCCAGGACCATGACCTGAGCCGAAGGCAGTCGCTTAACCAACTGAGCCGCCCAGGCGTCCTCTCATCTCTGAACTTTAGAGCCTTGAATCTAAATGCCCGCTGGCCCCTCCACCTCCCCTGACTCTTTCACAAAGCCAGTGTGTCTAAGACCAAAGTCCCGTCCCACATGCAGGCTGGCTCCTCCTCCAGCAGACCCTCCATGGGGCCCCTCACCCAACCTTCCTCTGCCCTTCACCCCAGTTCATCCTCATAGATGTAACTTGTCTCCCTCTCCCTCCCCACTGATGCTGCCTTGGTTGACTTTTCTTCTTCCTTCCTTCCTTCCTTCCTTCCTTCCTTCCTTCCTTCCTTCCTTCCTTCCTTCCTTCCTTCCCTCCCTCCCTCCCTCCCTCCCTCCCTCCCTCCCTCCTTCCTTCCTTCCTTCCTTCCTTCCTTCCTTCCGTTTATTTTTTTAGAGCAGTTTTAGATTCACAGCAGAACTGAACAGAAAGTATCGAGATTGCCCATATCCTCCAGCCCCACACACGCACAGCCTCCCCCACCATCCCCATCCCCATCCCCATCCCCACCAGAGGGGTGCATTTGTTACAGCTGATGAACCTACACTGACGCATCATCATCACCCACAGTCCATGGTTGACATGAGGGCTCACTCCCGGGGTTGTCCATTCTGTGGGTTTGGACAAATGTGTAATGACGTGGGCCCACCATTAGAGTCTCATACAGAGTTTCACTGCCCTAAAAATCCTCTGTGCTCCACCTGTTCATCCATCCCTCCCCCTGGCAACCACTGATCTTTTTACCATCTCCAGAGTTTTACCTTTTCCAGGATGTCCTGTAGTTGGAATCACACAGTACGTAGCCTTTTCAGATCAGTTTCTTTCACTTAGTAACATGAATTTAAGCTTCTTCCGTGTCCTTTCATGATTCAATAGCTCATTTTTTTTAGTGCTAAATAATATTCCATTGTCTGAATGTAATACAGTTTATTTATTCATCTACCGAAGGACATCTTCTTCACTTCCAAGTTTCGGCAATGATGAATAAAGCAGCTGTAAACATCCGAGTGCAGGTTTTTGTGTAAACATAAGTTTTTAACTCTTTTGGGTAAATACCAAGCAGTTTGATTGCTGGATCGTATGGTAAGAGTATGTTTGGTTTGTAAGAAACCACCAAACTGTCTTCCAAAGCGGCTGTTCGTTTTTGCATTCCCACCGCAGCGAACGAGAGTTCCTGTTGCTCCGCATCCCCACCAGCGTCTGCTATGGTCAGTGTTCTGGACTTGGGTCATTCTGATAGGCTGTGTAGTATTTTAATTTGTGTTTTCCAGATGCCATATGATGTGGGGCCTCTTCTGTGCTCATTTGCCATCCACGTATCTTCTTTGGTGAAGTGTCTCTTTAGATCTTTCACCCATCTTTTAATCAAGTTGTCTGCTTTCTTACTGTTGAGTGTTGAGTTCTTTGTATATTTCAGATAGCCATCCCTTATCAGGTGTGTCATTTTTTTTTTTTTTATCTGACATGTGGCTTTATTTTTTTTTTAATTTTTTATTGTTATGTTAATCCCCATACATTACATCATTAGTTTTAGATATAGTGTTCCCTGATTCATTGTTTGTGCATAACACCCAGTGCTCCATGCAGAACGTGCCCTCCTCAATACCCATCACCAGGCTAACCCATCCTCCCACCCCCCCTCCCCTCTAGAACCCTCAGTTTGTTTTTCAGAGTCCATCATCTCTCATGGTTCTTCTCCCCCTCCGATTTCCCCCCCTTCATTCTTCCCCTCCTGCTACATTCTTCTTCTTCTTTTTTTCTTTCTTAACATATATTGCATTATTTGTTTCAGAGGTACAGATCTGAGATTCAACAGTCTTGCACAATTCACAGCGCTTACCAGAACACATACCCTCCCCAGTGTCCATCACCCAGTCACCCCATCCCCCCCACCCCACCCCCCGGTGTGCCATTTTTTTTGTTTTTGTTTTTTTAGATTTTATTTATTTATTTGAGAGAGAGAGAGAGAGTGAGAGAGAGCATGAGCTGGGGAAGAGGCAGTTGGAGAAGGAGAAGCAGACTCCCTGTTGAGCAGGGAGCCCGATGCAGGGATTTGATCCCAGAACCCTGGGTCATGACCTGAGCCAAAGGCAGATGCTTAACCAACTGAGCCACCCAGGCACCCCTATCCGATGTGTCTCTTGCAGATATTCCGTCCCAGTCTGTGGCTTGTCTTCCTATTCTCTCGACAGTGTCTTTCATACAACAGAAGTTTTTAATTTTAATAAATGAGTTCAACTTGTCAATTCTTTCTCTCACGGGCTGTGCCTTTGGTGCTGCATCTACTTTTTATGCGGACCACACCAGTGGTCTCGTGACTGCTGACTTCCCAGCTCCTTCATCTTCTGCCCTCCCTGCCCTGCACTTTGAGGATCTCCGTGAACTCCATCAACACAGACCTCTCATGTCCTCAGATGGCTTCATTGCTGCTGCCTTTGCCCAGCCAGCTCCTGCCCATCCTGTGGAATTCGGTTCATGAGCTTCTTTAGGGACATCTTTCCTGAAGTCCCAGCCCAGCTGGGGTGCCCTCTCCCCGTCACATCCCTCCGAGCCCCTGGGTTCTACTTCCTCTCTCTAGTCACAATTGTAAGATGCAGCTTCCTGCTAAGATGTAAGGTCCATGAGGGCAGATGTAATTTCTTTACCGATCACTGTTTATCTCTGTCTACCACTATGTTTTGATCCTAGCAATAGTGATTATTTTTTTTAAAGATTTTATTTTTATGTAATATCTACACTTAACGTGGGGTTTGAACTCACAACCCCAAGATCAAGAGTCACATGCTCCACTGACTAAGCCAGCCAGGTGCCCCAATAATGCTTATTTTAATAGCGAATACATCTATAGCACTATGTGCCAGAAACCCTCCAGAGCAGGTTGCGTATTTGACTTAACTCTGCAATAACTCTGTGAGTGAGTATTAGATTATTTCCAGTTCACAGACAAGGTATCCGAAGCATAGTTTGCCCAAGACCACAGAGTTAGTAAGTGGAAGAACTAGGGTTCGAATTCAGAAAATCTGGCTCCAGAGTTGGTGTTCTTTATTGTACTAGACTGCCTCTCAGGTTCATTACATCTTTGTTGAATAAATGACTACATCAGAGAGAAAGACAGAAACAAAGACAATTAGGAAATAGTACAAGAGAGCAGGTAGTTAAAGATCAGAGTGAATGAAAGAGGCATTTGCCTCTGAAGGGCTCCTTAAGGTTGTTGACTGACTGATGGATGGACTCTGAACAGGGACACTATCCTGCCCCAGCCCTTCCTTCCTTCTGGGATGAGCAGCACAACGCAGATAATTGGTGAGACAGAGCCTGAGTCTTTTGTGAGGGGTGTGTTGGAAGGATGCCACAGGGCACATTAGTCTGAGCCACAGATAATTACTGCTGAGATGTTCAGGACATCAATTAAAAAGATTCAGTCAGTCATTCCCAGCAGCTCTGGCTCAGCCATAGCCTTTTTAGGGGAAGACACTGGAGTGTCCAGGGGGCCCTGAGGTCACTGCCCCCATTCCTGCATCTGACCCAGTTCTAGTCACATCAGGGGTCTCTGTTGTTGCAGACACTTGGGGGACCCACCTCCCCTTCCCCAGTCACCCGTGCCAGGAAATTTTGCTATCTGTTGTGTCATGTATAAAAGTAATTTTCCCAGACAGTGAAAATATAATTGAGCAGCCTTGGGGAATGTTCTGCTCCTCCCTGGGGAACACCTGGATGTCATACCCTCAATTGAGAAGGCTGGTTCCCTGAGCTAACTTGTTCATTCTGTGAGTCAAGCCATTTCTGTTGTTCCTGCTCTTTAAAGGAGAAATGTGGCACTGTTTACATGGGGAACAGGGACTTGGTGGGCCTCTGGAAAGGGAACCCCGCTTTGACAGAGATAAGAGGCATGGGGCAGGTGCTGACTCACAGAGAAGCTCGTGAGAAGGCGGAAGCCCCTGCAGAGATTGCGTCCACTGTAGAGGCTGCCAAGCTCCTAAAAGCCAGAACCAAGATGGTGGCCCAAGACCTCCAAGGAGATGGTGGGCCTCCTTGAACAAGCCTAGATTCCTGCCTCCAGGAGACATGAGGAAGGTGTGGGCAGGCAAGTACAGGACAACCTAAAATGCTGGGAAGGAGTCTAGAGGCCAGATAGAGATGAGCCTTTCCTACTCAGGAGGCTAGGGTAACTCCTGAGGTCCAGGGCAGTAGGAGAGCAGATGACAAGCGTACCCAAGTGTGCTCCCAGTGCTCACACCTTGAGAAGAGGTAAGGGGACAGGTATGGAAGGGTCAGAGGCTCCCCAGCACCAGAAGTTGGGGCCCTGAGCTTCTGTGATTAACACCTACCTCCTAGAGGGTAAGTAAATGGAACTAGGGATTTTGTAAGCTTCAGCAGTGCCATCCAGTCTTGCCTTTTCTACAGTTGGGGATATGTCATGTCATTGTGTTGGACATTCCTGAGGGATTGCCCTTAACTTCATACAGAAGTGCCCCCGCTTTTTTTAAATTTTATTTTTAAGTAATTGCTACACCCAGCATGGGGCTCAAACTTACAACCCTGAGATCAAGTGTTGCACCGTCTACCAACTGAGCCAGCCAGGCGTCCCACAAAGTCTCCTTTTAAAACCTTCTCTTATTATGTTAAGAGGATAAAACTTGGTGCCTGGCTGGATCAGTCGCTGGGGGTGGAGCATGCAACTCTTTTTTTTTTTTTTTTTTAAGATTTTCTTTATTTATTTGAGGGGGAGAGAGAGAGAGGGAGGGAGGGAGAGAGCACAAGCAGCGGGGAGGGGCAGAGGGAGAAGCAGGCTCCCCATTGAGCAGGGAGCGCAATTCAGGACTCGATCCCAGGACCTTGGGATCATGACCTGAGCTGAAGGCAGATGCTTACCCGACTGAGCCACCCAGGCATCCCAAACATGCAACTCTCGATCTCTGGATTGTGAGTTCAGGCCCCACGTTGGGTGCACAGATTACTTAAAAAAGAAAATTAATTAAAAAAAAGAGGAAGAAACCCTTTATAGCTTTAGGTCCATTTATGTGAAGCTCAAGAACTGGCGAACTCAATCTATGGCAAGAGAAATTGGGAATCGTGGTGGCCTCGGCTGCATGTGTTTGTTACATGGTTGTATACAGTTGTCTAAGCTTACTGAATGGTCGACTCAACATCTCAAATAAATACACATAATAACCCCATCGCCCTGTTTTTAGGGAAGAGATTTTCCCACTCTTCTTCACTGTAGGTAGGTGGCTGGCCAGGCCCCCAGGGAAGCTGTCAAGTGTAGTAGAAAGTGCATAAGAGACTCTTAATCTTAGGAAACAAACTGAGGGTTGCTGGAGGGGAGGGGGGTAGGAGGATGGGGTAAGTGGGTGATGGACATTGGGGAGGGTATGTGTTGTAATGAGCATTGGGTGTTGTGTTAGACTGATGAATTACAGACCTGTACCTCTGAAACAAATAATACATTATATGTTAATTAATTGAATTTAAATTAAAAAAAGAAAGAAAGAAAGTGCACTGACTTTGGAGTCTGTCTCTGGTTCTAATTCTGTTCTGCCACTATCATTGTGACCTTGGATAAGCTGATCTCAGATTTCCTAATCTTTAAAATGAGTTGGGAGGAGCACCTGGGTGGCTCAGCCGGTTAAGCATCTGTTTTGGGTTCAGGTCATGATCTCAGGGTCCCAGGATTGAGTCCGGGTTGGGGCTCCCTGCTCAGCGGGGAGTCTGCTTCTCCCTCTGCTTCCACACTCCTTGCCCCTCCATGCGCGTGCACGCTGTCTCTCAAATAAATAAATAAATAAATAAAATCTTTAAAAAAATAAAATGAGACGGGAAATTGTTATAAGTAATCATGCTATACAGCAAATTGCCAGGCATATAGGTGGTGCCCAGACATCACCTCCTACAAGAAGCCTTCCCTGCGTCCTCCAGCCTGGGTCAGGCGTCTTCCTCATTCCCACACAACCAGCCTTGGTGCATGTGTAGCTCAGATCTGTGTTGTTGAGACAGTCACAGACCTCTGTGGTTGCTTATTGAATAGTCAAACAGCAAATACAGAATCTACAAATGCCAAGCGTCACCTTTATTGTAATATTTTATCTTTCTGGTCCCCACCCCCCATGAGGCTCTCAGATCTTGAGGGCAAGGGCTGGGTCTTGCTCAGGTTTGTATCTCCTCTGCAATAGCAAGTGCTCAATCCATGTGTGGCCAGTGAGTGAGCAAATACTACATAAATTAGTACAAGCGTAAGTCACTGAATTGATGCAGGAAAGAATGCACACACTAGTGAGTTATGAAGAAATAAATGGGTCCATCAGGGCATAAGTGAGGGACTAGGTGAACGGTGAATCAGTGAATGAGGAGAGAGCTGAAGGAAGGAAGGAAAGAAGGCTGCTCAAGGAAAAGCCCCGAGGGAGGGCTCAGTGGCTGGAGCTCTCCAAATACAACCATTGCAGAGACTTCTCTCCCTTTCCTTCCAGCCAGCATCTACCACGGCTTGTGGACACAGCCGTGCTGAGGAAGTGCGAGGCAGGACAAGCCTCCAGGAGGCAGGGAGCTAAGTCCGTGGCTCCCTCCTCTGACATCATGTCCCCAGTAAATCACCCCTGTCTTGTCGGCAACAGAGCACAGAAAGGCTGTCAGGAGTTTGCATTATTTATCTGCTCTGTAACATTTACTGGGATGTAGTGTTTAATAACTGTCATTCCAATATAACTTTTCTTAATCCCTTCAGATCTGCTGCTGTAGCAATTTTAAATATTTATCAACACTCTCCGTGTATTCGCTGGTTGGGTTGCAATTTCTGGTAATTAAATATTTACAAGACACTGCGTGAGATTTACAAAGGATTGGTAGAGATCAAAGGGGGAGCAGAGGAGAGATCAGGTCTTGGAAACTGTGGTTGGGAATTCCCAAGCTGGAGTTTGCTCTCCCCCCCGAAAGATGGAGGCTCCTTCACTGGTTCCCTTTGTCCTCTCCTTTCCCCTCTTTCCCATAGCCCAGCATTCCAGTCAGCAGACCTCGCAGTGAGACCCAGGTCACAGTGTGGTCCTGCCTCTCTCTGGAGCCCCCCATCACTGCATGCCAGCCTGGGGCTGGGTGCTGGGGGACAGCAGGGAGTTAGGCAGAAAAGGTCCCTCCTGACATGGGCTTACGTTCTAGTGGCAGAAGCAGACAATGAACGCCAACAAATTTTTATTTATTTATTTATTATTATTTATTTTATTTTATTATTTTTTTTAGAGAGAGAGCAAGAGTGTGCAGGAGTGCGCAAGCAGGGAGGGGCAGAGGGAGAAGGAGAGAGAGAATCCTAAGCAGGCACGATCTCAGGACCCTGAGATCATGACCTGAGCCCAAATCAAGAGTTGGATGTTTAAGTGACTGAGCCACCCAGGCACCCCAAATGTCAACAAATTTTTTTTTTAAGATTTTGTTTATTTATTTGACAGAGAAAGACACAGTGAGAGAGGGAACACAAGCAGGGGGAGCAGGATAGGGAGAAGCAGGCTTCCCGCTGAGCAGGGAGCCCGATGTGGGGCTCAATCCCAGGACCCTGGGATCATGACCTGAGCCAAAGGCAGACACTCAACGACTGAGCCACCCAGGTGCCCCAACATCAACAAATTTTTAAAAATCATTTTGGATTTTGAAAAATGCTATAGAAGGAGTAAATAGATAGTGACTGAGGATGGGAAGCTAATATCAGAGTTCCTTCCCTTGAGCAATAGAAACTGACTCAGCAAGAGGAAATTTCTGGAAGGATAAGGAGAGTTCATAAGGGATCAAAGGAAAGGATAAAAGAGAAAGAAGATAAGGGGAGACATAGGAGCCAGGGTTATTTTGTGGCAGGCACCAACAGACAATCTCTTCAGAGGGTGGCCTTTGGGAAAAATGTCTTCTGACCATGTTCTGTTTTTGTGACACTGCCCAGGAGTTACAATCCAGAGACCCAGGTGTTGACTCTTAGGTAGGGGAGAGTAGGGCGTTTTGACTGACAGCTTCACCAGGACTGGGTCCATTGGGGGGAGAGGTAGTTACCCCAAACAAAGTCTGAGTGATGAAACCCAAAGAAGGGGTCACAGGTGGTGGGCATGCTGGAACATCAGGTGCACATTCATCTCAGAAGGCTTCCCGGGGGATATCTGAGCTGACATCAAAATGATGAGAAGGGGCCGGACACATGAAGAAGTGAGGGACAAGGGACAAGCAAGGGTAAAGCCCTATGGTAGGAAAGAGCTTGGATTTTCAAGGGTCTGGGTGGCTGGTTCTGTCTTCCCTCACAGACTGGGCTTGGGATTGGGCCCATCTCCAGGTCCCCACAGGCATACCTTGGCCATGTTAGGGGCCAGAATTTTGTTTATTCCAGATGGAATGGAGTAAAAGTCTCAGACCCAGACAGCATTCCCTAACTCCTAGAACAGGGAAACCAGTGAGGGTGGAATTTTGGTCAAGTCAAGTCATGTTTCTGGAGGCTGGGGGAGGAGGTGGGGGTGGGGGGGACTGGGCATGTATTCAGTTCGGTAGATTAAGGATGGATAAGATACAGCACAGTCCTCAGAGCGCGAGATACACACAGATCATGACAGCAGGGCAGTGACAGAAGGAAGCCTGGAGAGGTTATTCAAAACCTTGCTTCTTTTCTACACCATGTATTTAGTGTTATAAATTCCCCATAAGGACTGCTTTGATTTTTGTTTGTTTCTCTAAGTCTCTGTTTCGTCATGTACAAAACAAGAATAATAATAGTACCTTATTCACATGAAATTTTTCTAGGGATTCAATGAGATAATATATGTAAAGTGCTTACATACACCTGGTACATAATAATAAGCGCTCAATAAATTTTAGCTATTATGATGAATAATAAAGGCATGTAAGTACCACTATCCCAATACCAATGATTTTGAGATGTTGTATTTTTATTTTCATTCAATTCAAAACACTTCCTAATTTCCTTTTGCTTTGGCCCATGGATTGTTTAGAGGTGTGTTACTTAGTTCCCACATCTTCAGGAATTTTCTAGTTATCTTTCTGCATTGATTTCTAATTTATTTCTCTTGTGTCAGAGAGCATACTTGGTATGACTTCTATCCTTTAAAATTTATTGAGTGTTATTTACAGTCCAGAAGATGATCTTTCTTTTTTTTTATTTTTTATTTTATTTATTTATTTATTTTTTAATTTTATTATGTTATGTTAGTCACCATACAAAGATCATTGATTTTTGATGTGGTGATCCACGATCCATTGTTTTCATATAACACCCAGTGCTCCATGCAGTACGTGCCCTCCTTAATACCCATCACCGGGCTAACCAATCCCCCCTTCCCCCTCCCCTCTAAAACCCTGTTTGTTTCTCAGAGTCCATAGTCTCTCATGGTTCATCTCTCCCTCCAATCACCCCCCCCATTTTTCCCTTCCTTCTCCTAATGTCCTCCATGCTATTCCTTATGTTCCACAAATAAGTGAAACCATATGATAATTGACTTTCTCTGCTTGACTTATTTCACTTAGCATAATCTCCTCCAGTCCCATCCATGTTGATGTAAAAGTCGGGTATTCATCCTTTCTGATTGCTGAGTAATATTCCATTGTATATATGGACCACATCTTCTTTACCCATTCATCTGTTGAAGGGCATCTCGGCTCTTTCCACAGTTTGGCTATTGCAGACATTGCTGCTATGAACAATGGGGTGCATATGGCCCTTCTTTTCACTACATCTGTGTCTTTGGGGTAAATACCCAGGAGTGCAATTGCTGGGTCATAGGGTAGCTCTATTTTTAAATTTTTGAGGCACCTCCACACTGTTTTCCAAAGTGGCTGTACCAACTTGCATTCCCACCAACAGTGTAAGAGGGTTCCCCTTTCTCCACAACCTCTCCAACATTTGTTGTTTCTTTCCCTGTCCATTTTTGCCATTCTAACTGGTGTAAGGTGGTATCTCAATATGGTTTTGATTTGGATTGAAGATGATCTTTCTTGAAAAAGTTTCGTGTTTACTTGAAAGAATGTGTGCCCTTGCTATTGTTGGGTAGAGTGCTCTGTGGTGGTGACTAGGTGAAGTCGGGTGAGGGTTGTTCAAATCGTCAATAACCTGGCTCATGTTCTGACTGCTTGTTCTAGCAAGTATGGAGTGTGGGGGATGGAAATCTCTGGTTGGAATTGTGGTTTTGTCAGTTTCTCCTTACGGTTCTATCAATTTTTGCTTCACATGTTTTGGAGCTCTGTTATACGGTATATAAATATTTACAATTGTTATACAATAAAGAACTATAAAGGCCCCAAACGTTAACTGAGAAAGTTGAGAAGCCATAATCTGGAGCTGATGAGACAAGACTCTTTGATGTGCGGTGTTTGATGCCCCACAGGTCAGGGGTCTTCCGGTGGGGGCTGTAGGAGCAGGCACCATTCCTCGCTTGCGTGAGTGGTGAGCACTGTTCACCTTAACCTTTTTGGTTTCCTTCCCCCCACATCCCTTCACACAGATTCTTCACATGCACATGCTGATGAGTACTCAGCTGAGTAACTGAGGGAGATTCTCTTTGTGGATCTCTAGGGTCCGCACTCTGTGCAACTCTTTCTCTCCAGTTTTCTTTCCTGCGAATTCTACCTGCCTTGTACCCTCAGCACTGTCTCCTCAACTCCAGGAGCCCACCAGGCTCCACCTGGGAGCCCCTCCCCACCTGTGGCCTGGACACTCTCTGAAGGTAGTGAGCCTAGGCAATCATAGCAATGGTCTTGTTTATTGCCCATCTCAAAAGGATCTGCGTTGGCTGGTAGCCATGTCCTGTAAGTGGTTGTTTCATATATTTTGTCTGGTTTTTTGGTTGTTTTTGGTGGGAGGGTAAGTCCTATCCCTGTTACTTCCTCTTGACTGGAAGCTGGTCCCTTTGGATTTGGGGACCAGTTTTATGATGCTGACGTCACATGTGGCAAACTCAGTAGGAGCATCCCAGCGGAGGTCCTGAGGCATCAGGAGCAAACATATGCTCAGTCTCTCAGGTCACTGTTCTTTTCAGCAATAGTTTTGGCTTTGTCCTGGCCCTGATAGACAAAACCCCTGAGCCCTGGACAACACGTGAGCTTGCAGCCAAAGCTAACATCATGTGGACCAAGCCGTAAATTCAGGCATGCCCAGCGGCACCTCAGCACCAAGCCCTAATGCTGTCAATGGACTTGACCAAGCAGATACCAATGGCTCATGTAAATTCTAGTAACAAGTCACTCAAACTCCCTAGTGTGCCCACTCCTGGAGCTCTGCCACCTCGTCCTCAGTCTACATCCATAGATCCCTGCAAAGTTGACCAAGGAGGAGAATGATCAAGATTGCTTTGCAAAATTCTTCATGATGTATTGATATCCACCCAAAGTAAACTACCCTAGCATTATAGCTCTTCAGAAGTGCCCCTGAAATAGAGAACAGATGTCCTCCTGGTGGGAGTACTTTGAGTAGTACAACCTGTTGACTACTTTGCTTGGAAGGAAAGATGGCCTGAGGTAAGGTTCTTACTAATTCATGTGCTTTGTTAATGGTTTGGCCAGATGGTCAAGAACTTGAAAGGGTTAAGATGCAAGAATTGGTGACAAGCAAGTTTAGTAAAAGATATGTGGATGGGCCTCTTAGAATGCACACAGAATATGAGAATATTTGTATTCCATTGGATAATTACCAAGCTCCTATTGGTAATTGGGCAGACAAGAAGGTCCACTTTGTGGATGTTAGTTAGAATTTTCCCTCAGCAACCCCAGGGTTTGCTCAGTGGGTTTCTGAACTGAGTGACCACGGTACCAAGCTGAGGGCTTGGCAAAGGCTTAACCAGGGAGTCTCACCAAGACTAACCCGCCATTGTTAAATGCCCACCATTCCAAAAGCAGAAATCAGCCCTGAGCTCCTGACTTGGTACAATAACCTATGGGGGCTGGTCAGCTGCTTCAGCCCAGGCTGGTTATTTCAGATCCCATCCATGTAGAGGCTAAGATTTGTTCTGAAACAGACAATTATTCCTAGCGGAATGAGGGTCCCTGCTCTCCAGGGTCAATTTGTAATGATGGGGGTCTGCAGACCTTTGTTTGTTTGTTTGTTTTCCCAAGGAATAGATTCCTGGAATAGAACCAGGCTGTGGCAGACAGACTTTGCTGCCATGGGTGGATCATCAAGAAGGTTCAGAGACAGACTGGGAGGTGGTACCTGAGCCAGGGCCGGCTACAGGAGTGAGCGAATAGCCAAGTCCTAAAACATTTAGGCTTTGCACAGAGTTCAGTGATTGCTATGGTGTGTACGTGTATGTGTGCGCGCGTGTGTGTGTGTGTTTGTGTGTGTTGCATGCCAATATCTCATCTTTTTTTTTTTTTGGCCAATATCTCATCTTTCTGATCAGCTGGGGAGGGCTTCCAGGCCAGGGATGATTAAAGAGGTCTCGGAGGGAAGGGAAGAGTGAGGCAGTCTCTCATCCCTTGTTTATTCAGAGGCTCGCATAGGTTCTGTCACAGAATGAGAAAAAAGAACCGAAAACAAAATGAGTAAATCTTCGGGTTGGAAGGGATCTCAGAGATGATCCAGCACCGTCCCCCACCGTTCCGAGACTCTCCGCCGACCTCCCCCAGCTGGCAGCCCCCTGGTGTCTGCTGGTTGATTGTTCTAGCTACAACTGATCTAGTGCTTTCTTACCCTTGGGAGGGACTCGCATAGACATTAACCTCATAGAAGCCTCATAACCTGAGGAGGTAATTATGCTTACGTACCAGCGAAGAAACCGTTTCAAGTAGCTTCATCAGAGTCACCCAATTAGTCAGTGAGCGAGTCAGGAATTGAAGCCAGACGGATCTGACTTGGTGGCTTGCGGTCGTAAACCCTCTGCCGTCCCGTTGGAATATGCACAGTGACAGAGGTCTCACCACCTCCCACGGTAACTCCTGCTCTGGCTACAGCTGCGGATACGAGCGATCTCTTACGTGCGGCATATATACATCACTTAGCCAGCTTTGGCTGTTGGAAAACTTCCTCACGTGGGGCTGAAGCCTCCCTCCCTGTGACTCGCGTGACCTGTTCTGAGTGTCCTCTGTGGACTCCTGAGAACGGCGCTCCTCCCGCCTGCACCTGACCGTCCTACTGCGGTCTGAAGCTGCCTCTCGCAGGCTGCAGCGTGCGAGGGTCGCAGCTGACCCCACTTCCGGTGCGCTCGCTGACCGGGGAGGGCGGGGGGGCCCAGGTCGTGGATGCTATTAGCATGGGGCGCTCAGGAAAGTGAGGTGAGGTCTGCCCGGTGTGGAGACTTTCCAGACCATTGCCTCCTGTCTAGACACTGTGCTGTTATTAATGCCATTCCACCTTGCGTTAGCTTTTTTGGCAAGAGAAATTCTTCCCCTGCTCTGGCCTGCCTGGCTGAATGACTATGGAACTTAGCTCAAAGCAGGAAATAATATGAGAGGGCAGGAACGACAAGCTCCCCTGGTCCTGGTCTGAGTCACCTGTGATTCTGGCCTCTGGGTCTAAGTGCTGGGCAGGGAGAGGGGGAGGGGAGCTTGCACGTGAGTTTGTGGGGGTGATGCTTGGCAGCAGTCTCTTCAGGAGCAGAGCTGCACTCTGTGTGTGTGCATGTGTGTACACACGCATGTGTGTGCATGTGATGTAGTGGAGTAATCTAGAAAACGGCTGTTGAGCATTTGTCTCAGCCTTGTCGACCTGGGCCTTTCCATTCTTACCTTGGATGTGACTGAATCTCATTTCACTGGAAAAAGCATCTTCCAGACTGAGCTGAGCTCTGCACATGAGATAACCTTGGACCTTCCCCCTCCCCGTGCCTCCAGCCCTCAGTGCAAAGAGATAAGTTAGGAGGCTACACTGGGGTGGGAGCCAGGAGGTCCAGAAGCCCAGTTCTGGCCACCCGTCTAAGGCTGCAAGGAGTGAGCACGCTGCCCTTCCACCTGAGCCCAGGCAGAGTCCTCTGGGGTCTGTGCATGTGGGTGATGGTTGTTTTCCGTAGATGTGTTCCTTGCATGCAACCCCGTGCTAAATGCCTTGGATTTCCTCCTCATTAAGGTGTAACGTGGCTCCTGATGCACAGAAGGGAATGAGCACAAGAGCTCCTGGACACTATCGGACTCTCCCAATTCCTGAGATGGGTAAGAGCCAAATGCACCCAGGGGTGAAGAGGATGGCGCGTGGGGCTCTGCTCTCCCCTGCCCGCCACAGCATGGCTGTTGAGAGAGTTCAGGCGTCTTGGGCTTCCGTCCCAACATCGCCCTTGGCTAGCTGTGTGACAAAGGGCCACGTCTCACCCACCTGCCACATGAGAGGATGGCTTGGGGAGCAGACGGGCTCTGGTTTGAATCCTGGACCTGATCTTGGGTAAGTCACATAAACTTTCTGGACTTTTGTCTATAAAATGAGGTTAATACTCTTCACCTCCTGGGATTTCTGGGAGGATCAGAGAGAATGTGTGCAAAACACCTGTCTCACAAGGACGCTTGATGTGTGCACATTCTCACAGGGACGCTTGATGAAGAATAGTAGCGATCACTGTGAGGAGCCCTTGCTGCCGCTCCCACCCTCTTAGCGATGGCATGGAAGTAACAGGGCTAATGGAAATGAAAGCTCTTTGGGGTCCTGCATGCTGGATTAGTTAGCATGATAACAACAACCGTATTTACATAAAAGTCCCTAGTCCTCTGTGTTCCCAGAATGTACAGCTCTGGGGGCCCTGGGGAGAGTACCAGCACTTTGGGATGGACCCTCCTCTGCACACCTCTCCCCCAGATCATTGCTCTTCCCTTCCAAATGTTCCCAGTTTGGGGACTTGCCATTTATCAGTTGCTGTAGGGGAGATTTTTGTCGTGCTAAGTCTCTCCACTCTGCAGGGAATGGCCAATTACTGCCGGGCTTGGAGAGATGCATCACCTCACACCTGGTTCCTAGGGCCCCTCGGCCAGGTTGGCTCCCTGGGCAACAGGCCATAGATCACAGCTGTTTTTCCAGCCATGGGCAGGAGGGCCAAAGGGAGAAGGACATGATCACTGGGCAGAAACTGGGAGGCCAGGGAGGCCTTGAAGAAACCATAAACTCTTCATTCCTCAGTGTCACAGGACAGGGGACAGCTAGATAAATTCAAATACATCAGTAATCCAGAGCTTTGGATCAGATTCCAAAGGAACTCCAGTGTTCGTGTTTCATTGCTTGGTCCCCGCCCTTTTTTGCCTACCCTCATTTCCTATAACTTTGGGAAGGCACTGAAGGCCAGAAGACAAGAAAGAAGTCAAAAGAGCTGGCTAATTTTAAACTTGACATTAGTGGTTGCACGTTAGAACACTTTACGTGGGTGGAAGGAGGATGGAAGTTGGCCAGCCCACCCCCCACCCCACTCCTCCCGTGTTTCATCAGCCTCATGATTCAGGACTTCATACATTTACTCATACATTCATTCACTCATCAAAAACTTATAATGAACACCTACACTGAACCGGGCTGTTTTCTAGGTGTCAGGAATAACAAGTGAACAAGACTCTGCTCTGTTCCCAGAACCTAGTGTTTTTGGAATACAAGCAAGTCACCAGGGAATACACCCAGTGTGCAAATCCTCTCACGATCCCCACGGTAATGCCGAGAAGAGGCTCTGACTCAGAATTGTGGAGGCCATGGAAGGCTTCCTGGAGGAAGTGACATCTAAGCTAAGACCCTAAGGATGAATAGAACCAGCTAGATGAAGAGAGGAAGGACGGTGTTGTGGGGAGAATGTTCCAAGTCAATAGAACACTGTAAGCCATGTCCCAAGATAGATAGCAATTGCTGGATCTCAGACAAGGAGGGAGTGACATGGCACATGTACTGAGAGGTAGGCAGGGCTGGGTGGTGAAGTGCCGTGGTGATGTGTCCAGGAGTTTCGTCTGAGGGCTGTGGGGAGCCATGATGCATTTTAAGAAGGGAAGTAATAGGATTGGATTTGAATTTTGGAAGGAGCCTCTTGGCTGCTGATTCCCTGCCACACCCCAGAAGGGAGGCGGGGAGGCCAGGTTGGAGACTGTCACAGTGGTGCAGGGGAGAGCTGATGGTGGCCTGGCCTTCCACACCGGTGTCCTTGGCCAGCCTCCCCCGTGGTCAGCCCCTTGCCCTGGGCTCTGACCACCGGCCCCGTCCCCTGTTCCTACCCCAGGCCTTTCTCACTGCGGAGCGCTCCTGCAGCGGAGCGATTATAGGAGCACCATTGCTCTTGGGCGTTTGCTTGACTCACTGCCTTGGACGTTCTTGTTTCCTTTGTTCCTCTCAGGCCTGCCGGAGCACAGGGCTGGGTCATGGCCATGGGACTGCCCCGGATGTGGACGTGGGGGTTTGGAGGAGAAGGCAGGGGAGGACAGGACCCCACTCATTGGAAGTGAGGTTCTTATTTCAAGTCCAGAGGTGCTAGGGACCCCTTGTACTCAGTGACCTCTGAAAAACAAAGCAGGTGGAGACACTGGGGCCCTTGTGCTCTGTGGGTGGGAGTGGAAAATGGTGCGGGAATGGAAAATGCCATGGCGGTTCTTCAAAACATTAAAAATAGATTTACCATATGATCCTGCAATTCCACTTCTGGGTCTATACCCCAAAGAAGAGAAAGCAGGGTCTCAAAGAGATGCTTGCACACCCATGTTCCCAGCAGCATTACGCACAAGAGCTAAAAGCTGGAAGCACGTCAGGTGCCCATCAGTGGAGAAATGTATAAGCAAACTGTGGTCTCTACATCCAAGGAAATATTCAGCATTAAAAAGGAAAGAAATCCTGAGACCTGCTACAGCATGGATGAACCTTGAGGACTTTATGCTCAGTGAAATAAGCCAGTCACAAAAAGACTGTATGATTCCACTTATTTGAAGTCAAAGTCCCAGAAACAGAAAGTAGCAGGGTGGTTACCAGGGGCTGGGGGAGGGGACAGTGGGGACTTGTTAATGGATAACAGTTTCAGGTTTGGGAGATGAGAAAATTCTGGATCCTGATTGCACAACCATGTGAATACCCTTAACACTTCTGAACTGCATGATTAGAAATGGTTATGCTAGTAAATTTTATGTTATGTGTTTTTTAACCACAATTAAAAATTAAAAAGAAGAAATCATATTATTTACGTAAATTTTTTTTTTTTTTAAAGCCAAGCAGGGGCAAGGGTGGGCGGTGGGGGTATTAATAGCTTCCCCTTTCTGAGGTCAGCAGGGAATGAGAGAAGGTCAACCCAGATTCTGACTCCCCGCGCCTGGGCTGCCCCAGGTAAGGACGTTACCTCCCCAGACATCCCCTTGTCCTCACTGGGGTTGGCGAGGACTGAGAGGCACCTGGAGGAGGCGTAGAAGCAGCTGAGCCTTTAGCTGGGACCCACACGGCCAAGGGTCACAGCTGCCAAGTCCTCGACTGCATCCCTTCTACACGTACACTCTCTCTCTCTCCCCTCAAATACATATTTACCGCTTCCTTCCCCCTCTGTATTAATCTCAGCCTGTTTCTTCTCTGCAAAAATAGTGGGCAGGCTGGGAGAAGGGAAACGCCATATTGCTTTTGGTCTCACACTCCCCCAGGGGTGTCTCTCCCTCCCTATTTCTCTCACCTGGTTTCTCTCCAGAAAACTAGCTGAGGCCCAGCTGGAGGCAGGGGATGGCTGGGATGATAGACTGGCAGCCCCTTTGATCCATCTGGGGTAGAGTAAGCACGGAGGGAAGGCTGCTGCGGATTTCCCTTTTGCTCAAGTGCCACATCACCCTTCCTCATGCCGCCTCTGGCTACAGCAGCCGGACCCACTGGGGGTCCCGGCCTGGGCCTGCTGGCAGCACACCCTGATGGGCTGGGCCTCAGGCACCCAGGGGCTTGCGTGGTTTCTCAGATGCACCCTTCTCTGCCACCTCAGGGGTTTCTCCAGCTCCAAGCCCCGCTCTGCCATTTGGCCGGACCCATTGTATGTCTGTCTTGCGGGTCTTGACCATACACACACTGTGGTTGAGTTCCTCTATGTGCCGGGTACTCAGTTTTCCTAAGTTTTGGGGCTTCTCTCCACCAGGATGCGGTGGGTGTCCATCGAGGGGTCGGCAAGGAGGAAGAGTCAGTGCTGAGGGTGTCTTTCTTAAAAACAGGGCAAAGCCCCCCTGGCCTCCCCAGTCTTGGTTGGTTCTCCTCTTCCGAGCTCTTCATCTGTGTTCCCCTCCACCTACCTCTGGATCGTCGCCGTCTTGCATTACCGGCCTAGTATAGAAATGCTTTCACTGGGCAAGACTTGACTCCCTAATCACACAGTAGACTCCCGGGGGGAAAGGCTCTTCACTTCTTCTTGGACTTTGCAGAGGGATCTTAACACAGGTTTTATTTCGTAAAAATATCATAGCGCTTCATCCGTTTCCCATGGGCCTCTCTCAATTTTTTCTATCCAGCTCATTGACTTCTGACGGAGCTGTTGTGTCGTGATCCTTGTTGATTTTCCCGTCTCCAGTTATTTATTGATCCCCCGCCCCGCCATCCCCCAGCCTTATTTTTCTCAGTGGCTCTGAGGGTGATTGAAACACTGCTCTCCCGTTGGGGGTCGAGATGTGCAATTTCACTTTGCAGTGGTCTTGTATTGCCTTCGTTTGTGTGGTGACCACCACCCACCATCAGCAGGGACTGACGAAGACCTCTGACGCCTGGCCTGGGGCTGTGGATAAACGGGAAAGAACAGTGGAGTGGGGGTTAAGGCCAGAGTGTGGTCGGTTCCTCGGTGAGTATTTTGTGTCATGCTGACTCTCGTGTCCCCGCACAACCTGTGAGAGCCAGAGAGTTAGCACTCAGGTCACAAGGACCTCCGTCTCACCCTTCTGACGCTCTGACGACGATGTCAGATGCACCCCCGATTTTTTAAGTTCCTCCCACCACCGAAGGAGCCCCCTGTCTCACGTGGGAGGGGAAGCCTGGGCTGAGCTGATCCCAAAGTTCAGAGCTAATGAGTAGGAATCACAGGGCCGGGCTTTTGGTTCAGTCCAAGGAAGAACTTTTTTTTTTTTTTTAAAGATTTTATTTATTTATTTGACAGAGAGAGACACAGTGAGAGAGGGAACACAAGCAGGGGGAGTGGGAGAGGGAGAAGCAGGCTTCCTGCTGAGCAGGGAGCCTGATGCAGGGCTCGATCCCAGGACCCCGGGATCATGACCTGAGCCGAAGGCAGACGCTTAACGACTGAGCCACCCAGGTGCCCCCCAAGGAAGAACTTTTCAACAAACTAAACCGGATGGGCTGCCCTATGAGGTCATGAGCTCTCTGTCACTTACAGTATTTAAGCTGGGATGAGACGATGTGGTGGCTGTAGAGAGAACTTCTTTGGTGGGTGAGGAGGGGTGGGGCTGGAGGACTCTTCCAGATCCGAGAGTCGACTAGTCTCTATCTTTTGTATCATGGTGCGAACTCCTGAGGACACGGCTGGCTTTATTCATGCCCGCATCCCCCAGACACAGCGTAAATACAGCCCTAGCCCCTTGGCTGATGACTGAGTGAATGCCTGACTAGGTTCACTGGATGCAGGAACCAGGGCCCATCCTCCCAGTGAGCCTTAGCACCTGGCCACTCTAGAAGCCAGAGGCAACGTTGCTTCCCCACAGTCCTTCCCGTGGAAGCCGGAGTGGGCGACTGGGGCCCTGGGGAAAGAGGAGAGGTCCTGAAAAGAGGGGTTGCTGGCTCAGTCATAAACGTGGTTTTGAATGTATCGAGCTCCTACTACAGTGACTTGCAAACTTGACTGTACATTTGAGTCACCTGGGGAGCTTTTAAAAAAAGTATTAATGGCTGTGTCTCACCCCTAGAGACTCTGATTTAATTGGTCCGTGGAGTTGGGTCTCAGTGTTTAAAGCTCCCGGGGTGATTCTAATGCAGCCAAGGCTGAGAACCACTACGTTACCAAGTGCCAGGTGCTTTACCTGTGTTTTCTCATGAATCCTCACAACACCTCATGAGGCAGGGCGCAGCGTCTTAGCCCATGGTTTCCCGAATCCTGGGCCCCACCGTGGGAGCCTGTGTTAGAAATGCAGATTTCCCAGCCGCACTCCAGCCTCGCTCTGGGGTGGAGCCAGGCAATCTGGGTTTTGAGCATCCTCCAGCTGGTTGAGCTGTGTGTTCCAGTTCTCCGTGAGGACCAGAGGGAGGCCCCAGCAGCCCTCCCTCCCTCACAGGTGAGGCAGACAGATACAGCCACGAGGAAGGATCACAGCAGGGATTTGAATCCAGGTGTATGCCTCTGTCCAGACCCGAACGTCCTCCCTTTTACGGATGGTCCTCTATGGTCAAAGTCAAGACACACCACGCTGCTTGTGGGGAAGGGACTGGGGTCTCCTGTGAGCTCCGGGTCGATTCTTTCTCCTCTTCGCTTGGCGCCAAAGTGTAGCTCCATCTGGAGCCCAGTTGCTCTTGCCCCTAGGGAAGCAAAGGGCAGAATACCCCAGGATTCATTCTAAAACAGTTTTATTAGGTCCCTAAAATAGCTTCTAGCAGATGGTGTGTAGAATGGGGGACTGGAGCAGAGCTGCAAATGACATTTGCAAAGTTGTGTGTGTTGGTGCAAGCACACTCATGGGCACGTGTGCACACAGCTGATGCGTGTACGTGCAGGGTTGGGGGGGTTTGTCAGAGATGTTGAAGAACTGTGGAAGGGGACATGAAGGAGAAGTAGAACAGGATGGATGACTCTGATCTACCTAAGATTAAAGAGGAGAAAGTCTTGAGACTGGTTTTCCCAAGGCACTTGTGTGAATCCTGTGCCAGCCCTCTGCACACGGTAGCCAGAAAGATGTCGTTGACTGGCCGAGGGATCTCTACTGTGGCTCTTGGGGTTGGGGAACCCATGGAGTTGACATGGGGGTGCAGCAGAGTCCAGGAGCCTTGTAGATTTTGATGAGTTGAAACCCCGAAGTTGATTGAAGGTTAGGGGGCAGACACAGGAGCCCTTGCTTTGCAAATGAAAACACTGGGAATTCATTTTCCTCATTTTAAAGGAAATGTCTACATGAGTAAATCCGAATCCCACTTAGGGGCAGAGATGGTGGATGTTCCTCACTCGGATCCTCCCTGACAGACTCTCAAACTGTTGGGGCTGTCTCTGTTTCCCTTGGCAACTCCCAACTGTACTCTTAAGGCTTTGTACTTGTGAGTGTGACTCTTGGATCTTCTAATGCGGTAGTTCTTGATTTTTCTGAGTGTTGGACCTATTTCAGAGTCTTATTAAATACAAAGTGCCCTCTCTCAAGAAAATTTCACAATCATATACCCAGAAAAATCTGTCAGCAATTCATAGAGGCCCACGGACTCTCCAAGTCCGTCTTTGAGCCGCTGGCTCTGGTGGAGGGCCCCGAGGAGGCGGGCTCAGTCCAGTCCTGCCCTGAGCCAGGACACTAGAGTGCTCGTTCCCTTGCACCCCTCACTGTGGATAACGACATTGAAGCCATTAGAAGGCAGGGGCCTGAGTTAGAGGACCCTGTGTCTGGTTTCAACTGCGAGAATTGGGACTTCAGCAAGCGGTGGCCGGTGGCCATTGAGCTCTGAAACTAGGACCTGCCACTGAGGCTCCTCAGCTCGGTCAGCTGCACTCCCACGCGTCCTGGGGCTCTTACTCCCGCCCACCACACATCCATCCCTCTAATCCTTGCCTGTACGAGTGATAGCACCTCCTCTTTATCCTCTGGAGTTAGTGCCCGATTATTGCCCTCTCGTGTCCCAGACCCCCGAGAGGAGAGTACTCCACTCGCTCCCTTGTTTTCGATGTAGAAGATAGTGTGGGTAGGTGGGTAGAGCAGGAGAATTTGGAATTAGAAGACCTGCATTCAAATTCCAGCTCTATCCTTGTTGGTTGTGTGACCTTGGGTCAGTTATTTAAATTTCCCAAGCCTCAGTCTCCTTACCTGTAAAATGGGGATAATAATCCTATCTGTTCTGCCTAACTTCTTGAGTTATTACTAGGAGCAGATGAGAAAGTAGACATCCAGGAGCTTAGTAATGGGCTACAATGGGCTGCACGTTATTCTTGTCATGAAGTTGAGCCTGGGTTCCTTCTTCCCTCCTTATAGGCTGACAGCCTGGCCCTTTTTGATTCCTGACGACAGCAATGAGGGGATGAAGTAGAGCTCCTTACCACAACGTCCACCTACTCATGTCCTTTTGTGTCAAAGGGAGCTGCCATTTTTCAATGATGGCTCTTTCAGAGCTCTAAGACATCCACCAGCAAGACCACCTCTGTCTGTAGAGTGGTGCTGAAGGTGGGAGTGGGGGACTGTGGGGATTGGAAATTTCTTTTTTTTTTTTATTATGTTATGTTAATCACCATACATTACATCATTAGTTTTTGATGTAGTGTTCCATGATTCATTGTTTGTGTATAACACCCAGTGCTCCATGCAGAATGTGCCCTCTTTAATACCCATCACCAGGTTAACCCATCCCCCACCTCCCTCCCCTCTAGAACCCTCAGTTTGTTTCTCAGAGTCCATCGTCTCTCATGGTTCATCTCCCCCTCCAATTTCCCCCCCTTCATTCTTTCCTTCCTGCTATGTTCTTCTTCTTCTTTTTTTTTATTATGTTATGTTAATCACCATACATTACATCATTAGTTTTTGATGTAGTTCCATGATTCATTGTTTGCATATAACACCCAGTGCTCCATGCAGAACGTGCCCTCTTTAATACCCATCACCAGGCTAACCCATTCTCCCACGCCCCTCCCCTCTAGAACTATGGACTCTGAAAAACAAACTGAAGGTTCTAGAGGGGATTGGAAATTTCTACAAACAAGGCAAGGGGGAACTCTGGGGTCCTTGGTTGGGGACTACAGGAAAGAGAACCTGGAGGGGCACAAAGACGCTGAGGGTGTGCTCGGGACAGAGTGGGGGTGCTGATTCATGACTGTAGCCGGGCCGTGGAAGGTCACAAGCAGCAGAACCAGCTTTTGGATGAAGATAACAGGAGAATAGCTCAGGCGAGTATTGTGCTAGGGCAGTGATCTGGGCCACTTGGCCGGAAGGAGGCCACGGGGACCGCATTTTCTAATCAATGCTATAACATGGGTGTGAAGTCCAGATGAAGTGGCGGCGGGTCCTCCTGCCATCTAGATACTTGCTTGGTGCATTGCTGGGCTCGGTGTCGAGTCTCTGAGGAGCTCCTGACTTGCCCAGCTGCCGTCTGGCTCAGAAACAATGGAAATTCACTGGCAAAGCTGCTCCGGACGTAATTCTGACCAACAACAAAGAACTGGTTGGTGAGGGGAGAGACCAGACCCCTGGAGGAAGCCACTACGCAGTTCTAGAGTTCACGGTATCTAAGGACGGGAAAGATGAGGGGGCAAAAATCAGACACACACCCCCAGACTTCTACAAAGCATGTTTCAAAGATTCAGAGAAAGGAATCAAAACTGTGATTCTCAAGAGAATCGAGTTCAAGAGGTTTTAAAACTGAAGTCCTGACAATGAAGTCACAAATTATCCTGAGTGTAAAAAAAAAAAAAGAAAGAAAAGAGGGCATCATCTAAAAATAAAGGTGGCTGCACAGGGGAGCTCTCCAGTGCACGAAAATTTTAGAAGTTCTTGTGTTCTCGAAAAACTAATGACATACGTTTAAAGAATTTGAATATAGCTGAGCGGGGTGGTTAAAACTGAGCCCTTGGAATCCCTGTTTGAATCTCAACTCTGCCACCTACTAGCTCTGTGACCTTGGATAAGTCATTTGACTTTTTTGAGCTCTGATATCTAAATCTGTAAAATGGGGTAGTGGTATCCCGTCTATAAGGGAATGAAATGAAATGGGGCATGTGAGGGCCAAACAGAGGGGCTGGCACGTAGGAAATGCTCAGTAGCCACCATTATTAGCATTCTATTAAAAATACAGGAGATGCTCTTAATCAGAGGGCAACTGCAAAAGGATCACGCCAAAGGGTTGGAATTGTATGGGGAAGGTGAAAGACAGGTTGATGTGACACTTGGGGAAACCTCTGCGGAACACACCAGGGCTCTCCTGGGAAAATCAAGAAGGAAGGCGGACGTCGGGCCTGGAATAGCCACTGAGTTGTCAGCGGCCGACAGAGGAAGGACAGGGCAGGGACTCCTGCTGTCCCTGCAGCCTCTCCCTCAGAGGGACGTGCTTGATGACAAACACGGGATGCAACTGAAGGCCAGTCAAGGTCATTCCTCACTCCCTTGAATGAGTCTCACTCGCTGTTGCGGGGCAGGACACTGATAGAACCTGCAAACGTGATGGTAGGAGCTACCTTGAAGAATCACCGGGAAGGCTGAGCGGTCAGGAGTCTGCAACAGAGCCAGCAGGATTTGATTTTAAACACGGGGAGGAGGATAGATTTAGAAGATACAGAGGTGCACTTAGTGCCCATGCCTGGCAGAGTTCTAGAAGTGGTGACTACATGGAGAGAATTATTGGAGAGGCCCACCTGGCCCACCTGCTTCTGCCCTCTGCCACCGCACACCCCATGCTCTTCTCAGTGTGGCAGCCAGAGGGATCCCCTCAAGTCCGAGCATGCCACGTCTGCCCAGGAGACTGCTGTGGCTCCCTTCTACCTGGAGGAAGAGTCCAAGCCCTTCCAGTGGCCCAACCCCCACCTGACATCCCCCCGCCCCGGCCCCCGCCACCTTGTCTGAGCTCAAGTCTCACAGTTGCCCTTCCCTTTCCTCTCTTGCTGTGGCCACACTAACCTTCTTGCTCTTGGCTTTCACCCCTGCTGTTCTCACTGCCTGGATCACTCTTCCCCCAGACAACTACTTGGTTCCCTCCCCCAAGGCTTTGCTCAAATGTCAGCTTCTCCATGAGGCCTTCCCAGAGCACCCCATGCAAGGCCCCACCCTCCCACCCATCCTCTTCCCTGACTTAGGTTTTTCTCCATAGTCCTCATTACCATCCTACATACTACAGATTCTTACTGTGTGTCCTGTCTATCAACTTTCTCTGCGCATGAAAATGCAAGGTCCACGGGCTCAGAGATTTGTACCTGCATCCCCGTTTCCTACCACTGTGCCACCCACACAGTCATGTTCATTAACTATCTGTTGCTTGGGAGGGAGGGACAGAAAAGAAAGGAGGGAGGAAGGGAGAGAAGGAAGGAAGGAAGGAAGGAAGGAAGGAAGGAAGGAAGGAAGGAAGAGGGCACAGTTAGAAAGAGGCTGCTAGACTAGGGTGACCAACCATACCAGTTTGTCCAGGACTGGGAGAGTTCCTGAAACAAAGGATTTTCAGTGCTGAGACCAGTAAAATTCTAACTGGTCACCTACACTCACTTAGCCAACTGTGTTTACTTCTCTGACGCGGGGACTAGGCTGCTAGCTCCCAGAAATGTCTCCAGCTCACTATCTCCACATTTCACAGCCTTCCACAAAGTCTATCTGTGGGAGGATGCAGAAATGTGGGCTGCAAGATAGTGTGTTTGAGCAGCGTGTAGTTGGCTGAGTGGCCGCACTAGACATGTTGATTGATGGAGCCAGTCAGGATGGTGGGAAGGCTGCGCGGTGAGCCACGGAACCGTGTCCCGGGTCCACAGTCTGAGCTGTGGATGAGCACGTGGAAGGCAGGGGAATCTTGAAGTGGCATGTACCAGGGATGGAAAGCTAATATGCTCAACAATTGGGCCCGGTTTTGAAATCGTCTCGATCGATGGAAATGACAGACCCTATGTAACAACTTAAAATGTAAAGGGAAATAAATATTGCTTTCTATTTAGGGTTAAAGAAAAAAAAGCCATCTTAAATGTACTGAAGAGACCAGGCTTAATAGCTGTTTTGTTTTGTGTTAGTTGCCCACACGCTCGGTCCAGTGTGAAAGCAGAGACTCTCCCCCCAGAGACGGTGTCTAAACCGTCTAAATAGACCTCGAGGGGTGTGGGGGTGCTGTCCTCCTGCCGGGCCCCACACACCCGAGCCAAGTACCCGGCTCGGTACCAGGGGAGAGGCTGCTCACTCTCATTTGCTGGCTTTCTAGCTATTCTAGGACACAGCATCCGCAAAGCGCCTCTTACCCCTTCCCCCAGCTGGCTGTGGCCTTGAGGTGGTGTCTCTGCGACAGAGAAGAGACCCCTCCCTCCCTCCTCTTCCACCTAAGTTCTCTGGGATAGCGTTTAGGACTGGGGATTCAGCTGAGAGAGAGGTTCATCTAACCACAACTGTTTCTCCCCCCAAGAAGGAGGGATTCATTGTCAAGGGCGCAAGCAGTGTAAGCCCCACGGCAGCTGGGAGGCGGCAGTGCGGTGAGTCCCAGGAGCCAGGGCCACATCCCCTTTCCCGGGGGGCTCACGGCTCCCACCATTCCCCAAGGGCTTCCTGCCTGCAACTGAGAAGGCTGTGCGAAAGGAGGGTAGCAAAGGGGACTCAGAACAGGTGTTCTGAGCTAGCAGGTCGAAGGCCCTGGGCCCCCGGCTGGGCAGGCGGCCACTCTTTGGGTTGCTAGGACCGGGCCCAGGGCTGGTAGGAAAGCTCTTGGTGGCAGTGGAGGTGGCTGACGGGAGGGGGCTGCAGGGCTCCCCAGGCTTCCCGGGGCTCTGGGGGCTGATTTAGGGGGAACGGCACTTTGATTCTTCATGCCACGTGGGCCGGACAACAGCCAGCGCCCGTTGTCCTAGAGGAAAGGAGAGGCATCGATTTCCGACTCCTGTCTTTCGTGCTCAGCAACAGGCCCTGCCCCACGTCTTCCCCACAGGGCTCTGGATCGGGGTATGGCCCCAACCCTCACCTATGGAGAACAAGCTAGATCCCAGAGGCCAGTTCCAGTCGGTGGGCGGGGCTGCCCGGAGTAACTGACAGGATCCCAAAGCTCATCAGGAAGGAACATGGGGAAGATTAGGAATGTCGGCCCTGGGTGCCCAAAGGCGAGGGGGAGCCCGTCTCTGCTTTCCCAGCCCCCTCCCCTAAAGAGCACATGCCTGGCCCATGGGAAAAAGCTGGCATGAATGGGGCCTGCTGACCTCAGGGCAGAGGGTGGTCATTTCCTAATGGGGCCTGAGCAGCCCACCCGTGGAGGGGGAGGGGCGGATAGACAGTCCTCCAGCCCCTTTCCTGACTCTCCTGGGAACGTACACCGACCGGTACCCCTATACACGCTGGGGCCTGCAGCGGAGGGAGTGAAACATTCTAGCCCCCACAGGCCAGACTCCGGGGTTCTCAGAGTGTGGTCCCACGACCAAGAGCAGCAGCGTCATCTGAACACTTCCTAGAAATCCAAATTCCCAGGTCCTCCCAGATCTAGAGCCCAAACTGGCGGTGGGCCCAGCCCCCCGTGTTCCGCAAGCCCTCGGGTGCTTGTGATGCGGGCGGATGTGGGCGCCCCCTGCCTGACAGAAAGAAGGCCTCTAGACCAGCTGCCACCAAGGGCTGCAGAGGGGAGCCCTGCCGGCGGGCTTGGGGCGAGTGTCCTCTTTCTAGGTTCCGTGGGGCCGACGCTCCGTGTCCACCTGCGCGTGCATTTGCCATCTCCGTGGCCCAGTGGCTTGGGGCTGCCCTCTGTGTCTGGAGCGCAGGGGTGCTCAGCCTCACGAGTTGCTTCTTCGGTCTCAGGAGACCCGTGGCTTTCCTAGCCCCTTCCAGAAACAAGAGCTGTGGCCCAGTGGCCTCTGCTCTGGAGCTGCGGCCCCCTTGACCGGCCACAGCAGCCCCCCTCCTTCCCCCCCCTGCCCCGGGGTCTATGGCCTTTCGGACAGATGCTCCTCTTCACATTTGGTCCTAAGAAGTCAATCTGTCTTAGCAAACCAGGCTCATTGCAAATGATACCGAAATGGACCGGAAAGATCAATGCAGCAATTTCTTTCTCCCACAGTCCTCGCCTCCCCAAATCCTCTATCACCCCACACCCCCTCCTGCCCCAGTGAGCCAAAGTTCTCGCTGTCTTGATGATTTGCAATTCTCTGCATGACTCTGCCTCTTGGGTTTGTTTAATTAGAAATAGGCCGGGAAGTGCTTCCCAGGCGCTGGCATGTTAATTGCTTATCAGGGAAAGAGAAGGGGTGACAATGTTTGGTGATGGAAATTTCCACTCTCTCCATCTCTCTGAGCTTTTCTCCCTTTTCTTCTCGCACCTTCTCCTCCCTTTCCCGTCAGCTTCTCCTGCTCTCTGCCCTTCTGTCCCCAGCTCTCCCGTTCACAGTCACAGGGGCTCTGGGGAGCAGGCCCGGACTCAGCCCTCCAGGGAACACCTGTGCCCTCTGTCACCATCTCCCTCTCCCCTCCTGTCCCAGCCCCTCCCCCCGCCAGCCCCTGGGCTCGCAGAGATTCCAGAGCAGAGGGCTTTACAGGTACGCTTAGTAGTCAAAGATGAGCTTCCTTTTGTTTCCTTTCCCCCCTTATTATTGTTATTCTTATTTATTTTTATTTTTTACAAAACAGGAGAAAAGAGTGAACTGGGTTGGGGGGAGGTGACACATTTCTCCACAAAGGTACAAAATTGCCTATAGAAAGTCAACCTCGCAGTGCCAACCCGGGCTTGCCAAGATGAGGCGTTCCTGGGCATCCCCCTCCCCAAATGTCTTTCAGATCCGGCCGGGGACCCACTGTGGGAGCGGTCCCCCAAGGTGGGGAGGAGAGGCCTCCCTCAGCCCTTGCCCAGGAGGGGAAAGAGCAAGCAACTGAGACTGTACAAAGAAAGAGAAGAGGAGGGGGTGCATCCTGTGGGCCAAGGGCCTGGGGACACAGGCAGGGGACATCCAAGCAGAGGCCCAGGAGCCTCTGGGCACACAGACAACTAGGGAGATGGGAGGCTCTAGCCAGAGTCCTTCCTGTTCCTCGGAGATGCTCCTCAGAATGTCAGCAGACAGGCCCCCAGAAGGTAACGGCGACTTCGTGGAGGCGGCGGGAGCCGCCCCTGGCGCTGCAAAGCCCCGTCTGTCTTGGTCCGGCTGCCAGGCCTCAAGCACACGGGTCCCTGTCACTTTCTGGGCAGGGCATCTGGCCCAGACTGCCTCCCTTTTGGTCAAAAGGAGTCCTAGTTACGTGTCTACTGCGGAGAGCAGGCTGAGCTTCGAGAATTTTGCAGCAATGGTGGGGACAGTGTTTCTGCTTCTGAAGACCTGGACAGCTTCCTTCCTGGATTCCAGGCCAGGATGAGGGGCGCGGACACCACTCGGACCGTGGGGGCACTCCAGCCCCAGAAAGCCCAGGCTGGAAGGAGAGGCCGCCCACCCACGCCCTGCCTGGGCTGAGCAGTGCCAAGGTGGGCGGCTAGCCCGGCTGCCAGCAAGAGGACAGCGAGGGCCAGCATGGCTATGAGCCCGGGCCGGTCCCCTAAGGCTCTGTGGCAAGGAGTGGCCTCCTTAGTCCTGGTCCATACGCATGCCAACTGGGTGTGGGCATCAGCAAAGGCCACTTGCAGGCAGGCCCAGTACTCCGTGGCCTGAAGGAGGCGGGTGATGTTGTAGCTGTGGGTGCCCCTCGGCAGGCGGGCCAGAGCAGGGGCGCCCTGGCCCCGGAGGGAAGAGGCGCTGGACCAGGTGAGGTTGGTAGAGACTGTGTTGGGTGGGGGGACCCAAGACAGTAGGATGTGATAAGGGTGGGTCTCCTGCACCCGGAGCTCCAGCCCCCGTCCCTTGTCCCGGCCCGGCTGCAGGGGAGCCCGGCCAACCACCACGCTGACCGTCTTACTGTCAGCCCCCACCAGGTTCTGGGCCACACAGGTGTACAGCCCCGCCTCTTCCGCCGTCACCCTCCGCAGCTCGAGGGTCCCCTCGGGGTACACCCGGTACTTCCTGCCAGCGCGGGCAGCCGTTAGTCGAACCCCGGCTGGAGTGACCCAGTAGATCTCGGCTTCCGGTTCGGCCAGCGCCCGGCAGTGTAGCACCAGGCTCTCTCCACTGGCCACCTGGAGGCTGGGGGGGAAGCTGCGGGGGGAGATGAGGGGCAGGCAGTGGTCCGTCATCTCCCGGAAGGGCACCTCGCGGACTGGGCGGCGCTGGAGGTCTGGCGGCTCGGCACACAGGGTGGACTGTGGCTCGATGAAGCGGACACGGGTGCCCGTGGCATTGGCCCAGCGGATGACGCAATCACAGCGGATGGGGTTGCCGTGGAGACCCACCTCCTGCAGGTTGGGCAGGGACTCCACCGTCTGCTGGTGCAAGGCACTGAGAGCATTGTTGTTGAGCATGAGGGTCTCCATCTGGGGCAGGTGGTGGAAGGCGTGGGGGTGGATGAAGGACAGCCGGGGGTTGTTGGTGATGTCCAGCTTGGTCAGCTCGGGGAGGTTGACCAGGGCGAACTTGTCGATGGAAACCAGCTCCTCCATGTTGTTTAGCCCCAGCTCCTTGAGGTGCAGCATGTTGGCAAAGTCCCCGGGCCCCACCCGCTGGAGCGGGTTCTTGTTCAGGTCTAGGAACTTGAGCCCGGGCACCTGCTCCAGGGCCCGCCTGGGCACCCGGGCCAGCTGGTTGTCATAGAAGGAGAGGCTCTCCAGGCTTTGCAAGCCCTCCAGGGAGTAGTCGGAGATCTCCCGAAGGTTCATGCCTGCTAGCACCAGGCTGCGCAAATTGGCCAGAGGCCGGAAGTTCATGTCCAGGATGGCATCTACCTTGTTGCCACCGATCATGAGGATCTCTAGGTTGGGCAGCATCTCAAACCAGCGGCTGTCGATGGCCCGCAGCAGGTTGGAGTTGAGGTGCAGCCGCAGCAGGTTGCCGAGGCCAGCGAAGGCCCCAGGGGCGATGCGGTAGAGCCGGTTGTGGTTGAGATAGAGTTCCTGCAGGCTGGTCAGCCCTGCAAAGCTGTGGTCCTCCAGCCGGGTCAGCTGGTTCTCCTCCAGGTGCAGGCTCAGCAGCTGGGGCAGGGCACGGAAGTCACAGTCTCGAGCGTCCGAAAATCTGTTCTGGGACAGGTCCAGCTCTGTGAGATTGGCCAGGTGGTTGAGCTCACTCCGGTCCACACGGACAATGCCGTTGCTCTGAAGGAGCAGGGTCTGTGTGCCCGCGGGCAGCCCGGGGGGCACGGCTGTCAGGAGCAGGTCGTTGCAGTCCACGGTGGTGGCCTCCCGGTAGGACGATCGCGGTGTATACCAGGGCCGGATCTGGCAGGCACACTGAGGGGGGCAGGGCACGCGCCAGGGTACCACGGGCACGGCGGCGGTGGCACCAGCCACCCAGGCCAGTAAGAGGGGGGCCACAAGGAGCCTCATGATGGAGCAGCAGGGTAGGGGACCATCCACAAGAAGAGTCTGGAGTCCTTCCACTCTTAGCAGTTTGCAGGCTGAGGGTCAGCAGCCCTGCCAGGGCCTGGGGATCCACCCTCCCAGGACAGTCATTCTACGTGGGGATGGGTGGGCATCGCTTCTTACCCTTCTGGGTGTGGCTCTCCATCCTTGTCCGCTGGGGCTGGGCCAGCTCATTCATTACCACACCCCATCAGGGCAGCCCTGGAAGAAGAGGATGCAGAGTAAGGAGGTGGCAGAGAAGCAGAATCCATTCCCTCCGCCCGTGTCACCCCTGTTTGCAGAGGGCAGAGGAGCTGAGAGAGATAGACTGGGCCACAGCCAGGGCTCCTGGGTTCTGTCCTACAGCCCTCAGGCTTTATTTTATTTTTTTAAATTTATTTATTTGTCAGAGAGAGAGAGAGAGAAGAGAGAAGAGAGAGAGGACAAGCAGGTGCAGCAGCAGGCAGAGGGAGCCCGATGCGGGGCTCCATCCCAGGACCCTGAGATCATGACCTGAGCCGAAGGCAGACACTTAACGACTGAGCCACCCAGGTGCCCCAAGGCGTCCCACTCTTAAGCTTCAGTGTCCTTTTCTATTACCTGCTGGGGGAGTGAGTCTTCATGGAAGGAGGGAAAGATTGAACCAAGAAGCTTCCAGGATAACTCAGGAAGGGGTGTGTGTGTGTGCGTGTCTGCAGAGGAGAGGGGATGCTGGAGTTCCTGTCATCTCCACAGTCCTTCTGAGCCGAGACATGTGGAATGGATTCTTCTACCTTTCTCACATCTCCCTGCCTCCCTCCTTGGCTCACTGGGTAAATGGAAAATAAAGTGAGAGCTTCCAGGCATCCCCCTGAGCAGTGTGGGTAGGGGGTGGTGGAAACAGTACAGATTTTAAATTCCAGGGTGGGCTCTCAGGACTCTGGAAGTGGAAAGGCAGTGGTCCCTGAGCCCACACCCAGACTGGCTGGGGAAGTGGCTGGTCCTGCCTGGGGTCTGCTTGGGCTCTCCTCATGTATGGCTTTGGTTTTCCCCACTCTCCCTGCCCAACAGCCTGGCTGAGCTCCCTGGAAGGAGGCGGTGGGGTTAAGAAGCCTGGGTCTGGGCTCTCCCGCTTACCCACTGTGCACAACACTCTTGAGCTGAAGTTACCTTGACACGCCCCCCCTTCCCATGTCTCCTCACTGTCTCCTAGACAAGGCCTACTTGTTCTTTGAGCCTCAACTCAAGGTCAGTCACCTCCTACAGAAGCTTCTCCCAAACCTCCCCACCCCGGGCTGGCCTAAGGGGCCCGCCTTATGCTCTTAGAGTGCCCCATGCTCCCCTCTGTCCTAACCTGGACCACATCTCATGGAAATGGCTCCCCAGCTGGGAACCTGTCTTGGTCATCACTGTGTCTGGAGCACACAGCAGGTGCCCAGTGAATGTTTACTGTATGAATCAATCTCTGTGGCTCCAGGGCCCCATCCCCTCAGGAGGGTGTCCCCACCCCCAGTGTAGAATCAAAGCCACTGCTCTTTCCCACCTCCCAGGTATGGCTAATCCAGGCTCTCCCACAGATCCCAAGGCCAGGCTGCGTCATCCTGGAGGCAAGTCCAGCCTTGGCCTACAACCAACATGGGAGAAAAACCAGGGGGCCTTGCTGGGCCCGGTCCCCTCCTGAGCAGAGGTCCCATTCGGGTAGTCTTCCAAATGCGGGTATCAGGGAAGCACCCCAGCACTTACTGGGCACCTGAGATCTGCCTGGACCCTTCCAAGACTCTGAATATCTTATTTCATTTAACTGTTATAACGTCATAACGAGTCGACCAGATAAGCATTAATACCCCTAGTTTGCAGATAAAGAAATTGAGGTTCATTAGAGGTTAAAGAACTTGGCTCAAGACACATAGCCGGTAAGCGGCAGGAGACGGGAATCCACCCAAGTCCAGAGGTTGGGCCACTTACACCATCCTTCTTTGTCCCCAGGCCTGGGTGTGGCTGCAGGAGGCTGAGTGCCCATTCTTGTCCCCTGGGGTGACGTCTACTACCACCCTCTAGGCAGGGTCCTCTCAGCTGCCCAGAGGGGCTCCGTGCCCATCTCACTCCACTTCCCGGATGCTGGGGCTGGGGAGGGGAGCAGTCGGAGGAGGGATACCTTCCCTTGAGCAGGAGAGCGGTACGCCTGTTTACATTTGACTACTTCCCACCTTCCTCTGCAGCTATTTCTGAAGGTGGGAAAACAACCGTGACTTAAAATGCACAGAGGTTTTGCGTGGGGGTGTGTGTGCCCTGACACGTACAGCTCAGAGCAAACAAACACACGTGTACGCACGGACGCATGCCCGCATACGCGTGCGGAGGGGAGCCCAGGGAACTTGGCCACCCAAGCCAGGGAGTGGCGGGCAGGAAGAGGGTGGGGGATTCTGTAGTCTACTGTGTGGATGGAGAGGCAGCAGGAACCAGCTGAGCCCCAGGATGCCCCTGTCATGGGGCTGGACCTAGGCCGGCGCTTACATACCAGAGGCCCCTGCCTCCTGCCTAGACCTGGCATGAGGGAGCAGAACCCACCTGCAAAAAGATCTTACTATTACTTACCCCTTCCTACCAGAGCACACTGGGAAAAGGTACTGACTTCTCAGAGCATCTGCTCCTTATGTCTAAAGTGAGGTTGTCATTAGGATTAAGGGAGCTGAGTGTGGCACACAAAGAAAGAGCTCAATAAATGTGAGTTCTCGTCCAGCTCCGGTCATCCTCAGGGTTGGGAGACTGCAGCTACAGGACTTCTCAGGGGCAACAGATCCTGTTGCTCAATAAGCCCCTACGGAGCTTGCCCACTGTGGCCCAGCATGGCCGCCAGGTGGCATGGGGAAACAATGAGCAGAGATAAATAAAACGTCACACCTTTATGGAGTGACCCTCTGGCTGGGCAGGTGGGTGAGGCAGAGTGCCTGCTCCTCAGCCAGGAGCCCAGGGCTGGGGTTTGGCACCCAGGGAGAGGTAGGGTCTGGATGACACGTTTGGCTGCACCCCTGATCCCAATGCTTGGCAAAGGCCCAGACAAGTCCTCCCCCTCACTGCTGAGCACACAGCCCCCTCCAGGGAGGAGCACTGAGCTGCCCACTCACCTGCCAACACGGGTTCAGGCCGTCTTGCACATGCCCACTCATGCCCACTCATGCAGGCTGATTAGCGATCTCTGCCGGGAGCTGCAGAGAAAGCTGATTGTCTTGTATCTATAATCTCCGGGGTGAGCAGGAGTTCAGATGATTGTGTGGACATTTTCCCCAACTGAATTTCAAGCTCCTTGAGGCAGGGGCCATGTCTTACACGCTTTTTGTGCACCCAAAGCTCGGAGTGCAGGGCTGGGCACGCGGAGGGTACTGGTAAAGGACACCAGCGGTGAAACGGATGACCCTCCCATCAACCCCGTGTGTAGGCAGAGAAGGGATTATTCAGTCTGGTCCTGCAGCGGAAGCACCTGAGGCTTGGAGGGCTTACGTGACTTTTCAGAGGTTACACAGCTTCCATGTGGCGGGGTCAGAATTCGAACCTAGGTCTTGGACTCCAGAACCTGAGCCACCAGTCCAGCCAAGGCTTACTGCCTGGTGGATCCAAGTCTGCCTTAAAGGAGCGCAGCACCAGGCCGACCTGGAGTGCCTGCCGAAGAGCTGGCCTGGGTCCTCAGCTCCTCTTCCCCCACAGCCACCTGATGGGCCCCCACAGACACCCCTCCTTGATTTCGGGCTAGAGTGACACCACACCCCCCCCCCAACTTGGACAGCACAGGGAAGACACTGTCCCTGTGTGAGTGTGGCTGGCCCTGGCACCATAGGGACAAACAGCCAGCAGGATGCACACGGACCTCAGCCTGCCTTCTGATTGGGGGCTGGGGGCTCTTGGCCAGCCTTGGCCTTCAGTGATGGGGACTGAAATGATGGAGCCACAGTCAGGGAAGCAGGGCTGTCCACTCCAGGCGCAAAGTTTCTTTTGCAAGAGCTGGCTCTGCAAGCTACGTGGGACCCACCTCTTCCAGGCAGCTGCTCTGGATTTAGCATTAAGTGTGGAATGGTCCCTTACACTCCCTATTAAATTCAGACCCTTGGCAAAGCTCTGAATGAAGTGTTTGGGAGAAGCTGTTGACAAAGGCGGCTCCTTCTCCCGCCCCGCCCCCCCGGCCCCCTCCCTCGGCCCTCTCCCTCGGCCCCCTCCCCCGGCTGAGTCCCGCCCCGCCCCGCCCCTGGCTGAGTCCCGCCCCGCCCCGCCCCTGGCTGAGTCCCGCCCCGCCCCCGGCTCAGTCCCGGCGCTCCTGCGGGTCGTGACAGTGCGCTCCTCTAGGTGGTTTGGTGGCTGCGGAGTCTCTCCCTCCCCTCCCTTCTCTCCCCTTCCAGGCAGCCTCCACCCAGCCTCCCAGAGCCAGAGCCAAGGGTCCGGAGGGAGGAGCGGTGGTGGTGGTCGATGGCCTGGCCTTCGCCGCTTCAGTGCCAGGTCCCCCTGAGCTGCGGAGACAGATGGGCAGCATGATTGAGTGTAGCGTTGATAAACTCCGGCCTCCTCACCAGCAGATAAGCGGTGGGAGGGGCGCAGGGGGAGGGAGGCCAGCCCTCCATCTGCGCACCTGGCCTCCTGCTCGTCCTGGGAGGTGAGCCGGGCTCCTCACTCCCACCTCTCACCGAATCACAGACAAGCAGGACCTCAGAGCCGAGGAGGACTGAGCGTTTATCTAGCCTTGCAGAGTCTGAGTTCCATACTTATGCAAAGGAGGAGCGGTGGAGCGGAAGGGGCCTGGCTCTGCCGCTTACAGTGTGACCTTGGGCCAAGCAGGCAACCTTCTGAGCCTCAGATGCCTGAGCTGGAAAGGGGGTATTACCCTCCTCCCAGAACCACCGCTGGGGGGCGTGCAGGAGGTCAGGTGTACGAAGTGCTGTTCGTTCCCTTCATTCGCCCCCCTCACAGCTGCCTCTCATTCCATCTTACCACCTACTTCTCAGCTCTCACCTTTTGTGATAAACTTAAAAAAATATTTTGAACTGTAACATATGTACAGGAGAGCGCTTCCATGGCACTTGTCCTAAGTGGGCGGCTCCATGAATTTCCCCATTAGTAGGTACCCGGACAGCCACCAATCAGAACAAGATGTAAAGATTTCCAGCACTCCAGAAGGATCCCAGGGGGCCCTCCCAGTCAATATCCAGCCCCCACCTGCACTTAACCATTGTCCTGACTTCCATCACCATCCATCAGTTTCATCTCTTAAACCCAGAATTCCCCTTCATTTTCCATCACAACCTGGGACCGGGGTCTTTGGAAATGGTAGACTCTGGCTTTAGGGAACTCCAGAACTTCAGACTTGAAATTCCCTTACATCATCTTCCTGCTTCAAAGTGGGCTACACTTCTCAGGGTCTCACACTATTCTTTTTCTTTTTTTAAGAGAGAGAGCACGTAGAGTGTGCATGCGAACGAGCAGGGGAGGGGCAGAGGGAGAGGGAGAGAGAGAATCCCAAGTAGGCTCCATGTCCAGCGCAGAGCCCGATGCGGGGACAGGGTCTTACACTTAATCAGCCATCTCCAGGAGGGCAGGGAGGCTGTTTCCTCTTATTCCCCTTTCCTGTTCTACAATTCCCAAACCTGGAAATTGCTCTACACCTTAGGCCCCTGCTCTGGTTGAGTCCTCATGGCCGGGCCTGTGAGTGCCATGTGCCCGGGGCAGGAAGATGGCAGAATGGCCTCCTGCCCCACGCACCCCTGGCCGCCCTGTGTCTCTCCTCCAGTCTCCCTTCCCCAAATCCCTGCGGGGTCCTGGCCACCTCCTGGGGTGGCACTGATGCTTCCTTTCCACCGCCAACCCCCTAGGTCTTCTCATTACAGAGAATGGGGCACCAGGCACAAGGACAAATGTGGGGGTGGCCAGGGAGGAGCGGCCCAGACTCGCTGCTAACTGTCCCCGGCCCTCTCCACCTGGCTGTGTCAGAGGCTCTTCCACTCGACTTGTCCCACATCCAACATCCCACATCTCCCACCACACCTGCTCTTGCTCCTGCCCTCCCACGTCTGTCCATCAGCAGCACTGCTGTCCAGCAGTCTCCAAGACCCGACATCTCCACCACCTTGACCTGTCCCTCTCCCACCTCCCCACACCCACCACAGTGCTTGCACTTACTTTCCCCTCTCATTTCTTGTCGTGACCCTTACATCAGCCTCTTCGGGGGCCTCCCGCTCACCTCTCTGCGGTCATCCCGTTCCCAGACACCCCATGCTCCCGCGAAACTGGACTTGCTATTTCCTTCCACACCTGGGGCCCCTCACTCCGCGAAGCCCTTCTCCAACTCCAACTGTCAGGTCCTCTTCAGCCATAAAAGCCCATCCCCTATGCCACCTCCTCTCGTGACACTTTCTACAGGTTTGACTCCCTCCGAGAAGGGTGGTCTCTCCCACCGCATCGCAGTCTCCAAGACTCTTGGAACAGACCTCCTCCCGAATAGCACCTTCCTCGTGGTCAGTCCGTGAGTCTGTCTTCCCAACCAGGCTGTGAGCTCGTGGAGGAAAGGGTGCTTTGTTTTTGCTTCATGTGTCCTCAGAGCCCCATGCAGGGCACACTTTCCCTGTAGGGGTTGGAGGCGTTCTACTGTGTGCACTGTTATCTCAACCCACGTAGTGGGTCATGAAAACAATTTAAAGTGAGTCACAATCTGCATTTAAAAAAAAATGAAATACTATAGAAAATATCATTGAATGCAGCTACACTAAAGCACTGTTTTGAGAAGTTTTAGCTCTCTATTTTACATGCACACATACACACTTGTGCACAGTCAGGAACATGATGCAAAACCATGCATTTTTTTTGCCCTTGGGTCACCGTGATAAAAGCTTGAAAACCATTATTCTACCGAGCATCTCTCTTGGGTGAGGTGAGTCCCTTCCGCTCTGGTTGATGCTACTGGAAGGATGACATAAAGCAGAGGCTCAGAAGAAAGCTATGACATTCCTGAGCGCCTGCTCTGTGCCAGGATTTCTAGTTGCTCCCAACCACCTGAGAGGTGGGTCCTTGACAGAGCGGGAAGCTCAAGCTCAGTGGAGCTGTGGGGTCAGACCAAGGCCCACAGCTGGCATGTGGGAAGCCCAGACTGGAATCCAGAGTGTCATTGCCAGCCCTTTCTATTTCCATGGCTCTGGTGCCAGAAGCTGATTTCTGAGAGTGGGTATGGGAGGGTGGCTGGAGGAGAATAGGGAGGGAAGCGGGAGGGCATCCCCTGGGGAAAGGATGCCGGGCTCCCTCCTCCACCCCTGCCCCCTTTCCTCTGCAGTGGGAGGAGTCAGCGTTCCAGGAAAAACCCCTCCCTGGCCCTGGAGGACAGGGCCTTGTCCTGAGCCCAACGAAGTCTCTCCATTCCCTGTCTCCTGGCTGGCCTGGGCAGAGGATGCTAGAATTCTGGTGTCTGGAAGGGAGCCTGACTCTTTCTTTCTTAATGAGCAGTGGAGGGTGCCAGGAGGGAGCGCAGGGCCATTGCCCTCTGGCTGCACTGCTCTGCACAAGGCTGCAGGGGAGCAGGGAGCCGTGCAGGCTGAGTCTGCCGTCGCCCTGTCCTGCCAGGTTCTGCTGATCATCTGCCCACCTGCAGGACGCCTGCCCTGACCCCTTGACCCCTCTCCCGGCTCCCACAACGCCCCAGCATCCCTCCATCATGAACCGCCGGTTCCTTTCAGTCTGTCTCTCCCACTAGACTGTGAGGCCCTGCTCCCAAGTCTGGCACACAGTAGGAGCTCGGGGACCATCTGCAGGACAGCAAGAGGGAGGGCAGCTGAGGCAGAGCAGGGAGAGAGGGGGGCTGCTTGCGCCAGTGCTCCTGGAGACCAGGCCGGTCAGAGTCTGCGCTCAGGCCCTTCTGCGTCCTTTCTTGGCACCTGGAAGGAGACACACACTGCTCCTGGGGTCTGTATCCTTAGGCATGCACCTGGCTCCCCTGGCCCGGGCTTGCGCCTTCCCTCCGGTGGAGAAGGCACTTCTCTCTGACTCAGGCTTCTCTGCCTCTGGATTCGACATGATCCTACGATGATCCTCGCCCTTCTAGAGCTCTCCCAGGCTCCCCCTCCGGAAATCCTGTGGACTCCACCAAGCCCTCTGAGAGCGTAGGTTAGTGGTTCAGGGGTGGGCTCTAGAAGCAGCTCTGCGCCTGAATCCTGGTGTGGCTGTGTGACCTTGAGCATCCTCACTTGGGTTCTTCCTCTGGGCACGGGGAGAGAGCCTACCTCATGGGGGAGCCTGAGAGAGATGATGTCTGTAAAGTGCCTGGTGTTCAGTAGCACCCTCTTCTTGTTTTATCCACCTCAGTTTGTCTGAGGCCCGGCCCCTGCCTTCTAGACCATCTCTGCAGCAAGCCAGCACCAGACTGGCCCGTCCATGGTCGTGTGCCTCTAAGGCAGGCACCCTCTCCTAGGGACTCTTCCACCGCAGGCTGCCACTCCTTCCCTGTGCAGCTGGCTGCCCTCCCTGGGACCTCCAAGTGGGGTCCTGTTTCTAGTCTCCAGGACAGCTCTGGGACCCAGCTCATTTATAGGTCACTGATGTCCGACACAAATCTCACCCAATAAACAACGAGGCTCCTCCTGGCTTAGGTGAGCAGTGGCTCTGTTCCCCCCAGATGCTCTCTGGCAGCTGGGAGAGGGCCCCTCCTAGTAGCCGAGTTCTAGATGTCCCAGCCTGCCAATGGCCCATGGTCATTCCACACTGGCTGTGGATCCTCCCAAGCCCAGCTGCTGACCGTGAGCCTCTCCAGCCTCCCTCCCTGTCACTCTCCGTGGCCCTCCTACAATCAAGTGGGGGTGCTGGGCAGTTCCTGCATCGTCTGGAAAGGCTCCCCTCCCCCGCAGCCAGGGCCCCAGAATATCTCTTCAAACACAGTAGATTCCTGGAAGCTAGGTGCAAGGGCAGGGGGAAGGGGTGTGTTTGGGGGTAGATTTCGGAGAGATGCAAGCCATGCTCTCTCCTGCCCCTGAGCCTTTGCACAAGCAGGGTCCTTGCCCAGAAGGCCCCTTCCTCACCTGTGTATCTCAGGACTTCCTTCCCATCCCTGAAGTCTTCCCTGACCGTGGCCTCTCCTACAAATTCATCAATCCCTTGCTCCTTCCCCCCTCCTCTGAGAGCCCACACCTCCTCTCTCAGACTGTGAGCTGTCCCGGCACAGCTCTGTGGCCCCAGAAAGAACAGAGGGAATCAGCGCTGTCCGAGGTGAATGGGGAGCTAGACGAGGAGGTTTCTCTCTCCACAGTGTTGGGGGTGGAGAGAGGGACGCCGGGGCACACTGGGGGTCAGGGGAGATGCCCGGGGTGGGGGGGCAGGGTTTGGGGCCTGGAGAAAGGGAGGAGAAAGGGAGGCAGAATGAATGGGGAGCAGACCAATTAAACAAGGAGAAAGGCCAAACCTCTTCTAACGGAAAAGGAAGATGAAATCAGAATGAAAATTGATGAGGCGGAGAGACAAAGAGACTCGTCTCATCAGCAGGTTTGCCAAATGAAGCTCGGAGATCAATCATGCGGCGGAAGGAGCCTCGGTCCGGGCGCGGGGCAGCCTGCGGGATAAATGGCTGCGGCTGAGGCCCCGGCAGTGACGATGGCCTGTCTGTCCTCAGCACCTCCTCAGGGTCCCCTTCCCGGTGCTGCTGGCCTCTCCCCATGCAGCCCGGGTCAGGCCTGGGAAGAGCATTTCTCAGAAGCTCTATCCAGCCTTCTCCGCCCCTGGCCCATCTTCCCTGAGGCCCGGAGCAGGAAGCAGAGGTCAGGACATGGGAACCAGTGGTAGAGGACACAGGACAGGACTGGGCTGCGTTCTAGTCTCAGCTTGGGGACAGACCCTGGAACGTGTCCTCTCACTTCTCCGGGCCCTGGGCTCCTCATCTGTGAAACGAGGTGGTTGGGCTGGAGCAGCGGCTCTCAAACTGTGGTCCCCGGACCAGCCATGGCAGCGTCACCTGGGAACCTGCTAGAAAGGCAGGTTATTGAGCCCAGCCCAAGGATGGCTGCAGAATCAGGAGCTCAGAGGGTGGGCCCTGGGCTGAACAAGCCCTCCGCTGGGTGATTCTGGCAGATGCTCCTGCTCGAGAATTGCCGGGCCAGATCATCTCTAAGGCCCCTCCAGCTGAGATCAGAACTCCGTCAATAGGAACGGTGTCAGCTGGGAGCACTCAGTGACAGCCACGTGGATGATGAGCTTCTCATCACCATGCTGACAGTGAAGGCTCGAGTATCCCAGACCCCCTCACCCTTTCTGTCCCGGCTGCAAGGAAACGCTTTACCCAATGAGCATTAATAGAGCCCCGACTGCATCCTGGCCCTGTGAGGGGGTAGGGATGCAAGGTGATGGGAAGGGCAGGCAGAGAGTCACAGATTAAAAAAAAAAAACCTTGATCTACTAACATTTGATAAAAGCGGGCACAGAAGTATATACTGAGGGCAGCAGGGGCACAGCCTAGAGGAGAGAACACGATTCTGCTGCATGTGGGAAGCTGGGCAAATTTACTAAAAGTCAATGAATTGTACAAGAGAAGTGAGTGGAGTTGATGGTATGCAAGTTGTATTTCGATAAAGTTCTTTAAAGCAAATTCACAGAGGAAGTGTTGCCTACATCAGTAGGTCAGTAGATGCACAGATGGTGGGAGGCATTCTACGCATGTCGGGGACACCAGGAGCAAAGGTCCTGGAATGAAAGCAGATGAAGTGAATTCCAAGAACTGCGTGGTCCCCCGTAGGGCCCGAAAATGTGGGTGATGTGGCAAAGAGACTGGAGCAGCCGGTTGGAGCCAGAATGGTCTGGACATGATACTGCATGCAGAGTGTGGCCGAAGGGGCATCCAGGCAGCAGCTACCACTGTCATCAATCATAGTCTATCAGGACAGGATGCACCTTGCAACTTCAGTTCTTCCGTGTTTGTGATCCTATGTGATTCTCACGAAAGCTCTGGGAGGTCATAGGTGTCATTACCCCATTTAAAAAAAATATTTTATTTATTTACTTGAAAGAGAGAGAGTGCACGCGCGCGCGCCAGAACAGCGGAGGGGCCGAAGGAGAGGGAGAGAGAATCCCAAGCAGACTCCCCGCTGAGCGTGGAGCCCAACGCCAGGCTCAATCCCACAACCCCGAGATCATGACCTGAGCCGAAATCAAGAGTCGGCTGCCTAACCGACTGAGGCACCCAGGCGCCCCGAGTCATTACCCTGTTTTACTGGAAAGGATATTAAATGACTTGCCCAAGGTCCTACAGCAAACAAGTCCTGGAGCCAGGGCTAGAAGATACACTGTGCTTCCAAGGCTGGCCCTTATTTTCCCGGTGGGACAGCAATGCTGCTAATGGCAGCTGTTGATTGAAAACTGATTATGAGCCTGGCCTCCGGCCAGAAGCCTGACATGAGCCTGCGCTGAGTGCTCAGAGGCATGCTATGAGAGGGGGTTAGAGCCCTATTTCACAGATGTGAGAGGGTAGGGACCTTGCTCAAGAACATCCAGCTGGTAGAGACAGGACTCAGCCGAGGTTCTGGCTGGTGCCAAAGCCTAAACCCTGCTCTAAAACCTGTGCTCTAGACCCTGACCCCACATCCTCCTCCTCCATCCCCCACTGCCCAGTTCTCCTAGGACTCAGAATGCAATGGGGGAGATTTCCAGTGACTTCTTATTCAACTTCCCTTGGCGTGGGCCAACACAAGAGAAAGAAACTGGCCCCTGGCCTGGGCTGAGTTGGAAAGGGAAGGCCCTTTCCAACCTGGCAGAGGCACCCTCCCCTCCAAGCCTGTCCATGCCTTCTGAGCCCAGTGCACCTGCTGGGGGCTGGAGGGCCCCCGGGGGCCGCAGAGCCCAGTGGATGGAAATGCCTCCGTCTGTGATCAATAACAGGCATAATTCAGTGACTGCGGCAAGTACAAAGGAGTGTAGGTTAAATCAATATTTAGAAGCTTCAAAATTACACTAATTAAGAACAAGTCTTAATGATTTTTACTGTTGGGGAATAAAAAAGATAAAAAGCCCACCTATATTTCACGATTCTACCTTAGTAGCTTGTAATACTTTGGGAAGAGCAGAAGACGAAGCGTGCCCCCAGCCAGCCCCCCTTTCTGCATTGCAGGAGAGGGGAGAACCTTCTCCGTGGTGGCATGGGGAAGAGAGAGGGGGAGTGGGATGGGGCACAGCATGCAAGCAGCATGTTGTAAAAGGCCACTGGCTTGGGGTAGGGACCATTATGGGTTGAACTGTGAGCCCCAAAAGATATATTTAAGTCCTAACTGCCAGTACCCGTGGATGTGGCCTTAATCTGGAAATCGGGCCTTTGCAGGTGTAATCAAGTTAAGATGAGTTCATACTGCATTAGGGTGGGCCTTCCTCCAGGGACTGTTGTCCTTATAAGAAGAGGGAAGTTTGGACGCAAAGAGGCACAGGGAGAATTCCATGTGATGGTGCAGACAGAGATGTAAGTCTGACAGCTGTGAGCCGAGGACCGCCAAGGGCCGACTGCCAGCCCCAGGAGCCAGGAGGAGGTGAGCAAGGAGTCTCCCCTGGGGTTTCAGAGGGGGCGTGACCCTGCCACACCTTGACTCCAGACTTCTGGCCTCCAGAACTGAGATGATAAATGTCTATTATTTTTTTAAAATTTTTTATTGTTATGTTAATCACCGTTACATTACATCATTAGTTTTTGATGATAAATGTCTATTATTTTTAAGCGCCCCCAGTTTGTGGAGCTTTGAGAGGGCAGCCCCAGCACACGGCTACAGGGCACTTGGATTCCAGTTCCGTTTACTAACTGTACAAGCTTGGCAAGATGCTTCCCCTCCAGGAGCCTCGGTTTTCTCCTCTGAAAAACAGGGATAAGACTAGCACCTTCTGTCTTTTGTGCAGAGATATGGTACAGAGGAGATGAATACATGAGTGTGAAAGGTGCACCCTGAGCTGTCAGTGCTACACAAATGTCAGGAGGGCTCATCGCTGGTGGCAAGAATCTGGGAAGGGGCCCAAGAACCGTCTGTCAGATGGTGCCAGCTCGTTGGCCGGGTCTAAAAACCCAGTCAGATCCCACGTGTGAGATGTCTGCATCGTTAGAGATATTATATCCACGAAGGGGATTTTATTGTTGTTTTCAACACTATTTTTTTTTTAAAGATTTTATTTATTTATTTGAGAGAGCGACAGAGAGAGAGAGTGAGAGAAAGTGAGAGAGAGAGAGAGAACACGAGCAGGGTGAGGAGCAGAGGGAGAAGAAGACTCCCCGCTGAACAGGGAGCCAGATGCGGGGCTCGATCCCAGGACCCTGGGATCATGACCTGAGCCGAAGGCAGACAATCAACCGACTGAGCCACCCAGGTGCCTCTCAATACTATTTTATTTGCTGCCCATTTAGCCCTGGTTTTCTCATCTGTAAAATGAAAGGGTTGGACAACATTATTTTATAGGTATTTTCCGGCATCATTCTCTGGGCTTATTTATGTATGTATTTTAAAAGGATAGTATGTCTTAACAGCCCAACCTTGGTAGCCCGGGACAGTTCAGAGGGACGCCAGCTAAGAGCCGTAACAAGAGATCAGGAGTGTTCTGGGGCTTTGCACCCCTCCTGCTGGGTTAACGGAGGGGGACCCAGAGCACTTTTCCTCTGTCTTCCCTCGAACGTACCAGGCATGAAAGGAACAGGAAACCACGTAGGCAGCAAATAAAATCTCTATTGATCATGAGATGGCTGGCATCCCACTCCGGCTGGCTCCCAGGACTGTTCGTCTTAAATACACATTTCTAAAGATCCACTCGTATGTAATACGGGAGCTGTGTCTTGTTAAAGTGCGGTGGGACGGGGCGGCTGAGCGTGGAGTTGCTGCCCCTCTGTTGGGCCCTCTTCCAGGTGTCTGGGGGCAGATAAGGTTCTCAGGTAACTTCTCAGAATCTTGGAAGGAGCTGCACCTTGCTGCAGTGGGGTTCTCAAATAGGGTGGCCAACCTTCCGGCCCTGTGACAACCAACATTCTTCCCAGATGGTATTAGTGTGGAGAAGGAGCATCTGTTTGCACATGGCCCTCACAGGACGGGTGACACCAGCAGCATCACCGTGATAATGATTGCCACATGCCATGCCCTGAGATTCACCGCCATGATGCCGCACCATCATGGTGGCTGCCGCACCTGCCTCCTACCATCTCCACCAGTAGCCCCAGCCCCATCGCGCTGCCCTGGCTGCCATCACCACACCCCATCACCTACTCCATCTATTGCCACGTCATAAGTACCCTATTCACCATATGAAAATGTGTATGGTTTTATCACTGTGACAGGTATGGAATCTGAAACAGATACGGATTTTGCCACTGGAAATACACGTTAGATGGTAAGACCTCTATAATGCTAACACGAGACTGAGTGGATTCACATGGACCCAGAGGCCCCCCACAAACGAAGCATGGGCATGGTTGTATGATGCACACGTGGAGAGCACCAGGGGAAGGGAAGCAGGCAGGGGACCTCCACATTCTGCTTGGGGGAAATAAAAATGACCGTCCTTTGCTTCTTATTATTTCTGTATTTCTGAACTCTGGCTGTACCATCGAATCATAGAGGGATCTTTTATTTTTTATTTTTTGTTTTTTTTAAAGTAACTCCTCACTGGGAAGTTCTCCAAAGTGGGGGACTCACAACCCTGAGATCAAGACCTGAGCTGAGACTAAGAGTCACAGGCTTAACTAACTGAGCCGCCCAGGCGCCCCCATATAGGGATCTTTTAAAATATTCTAATGCCTACATCTCACTCCAGTCCAGTGAAATCAATCTCTGGGGGTATGATGCAGGCATGGTATTAAAAACAAAAAAACCCCACAAAAACAAAACAAAACAACTCTCCAGGATTTCTTTGTATGTAAATCTTACATCAAAAGAGAAAACCCTGTAAACCGAAATTGAACTCCATTGTCGTTCATGCTGGAGTATTTAGGGAAAAGTGTACTGATGTCTGCAATTTCCTTTGAAATGCACCAAAAATAAGATGGATTGATGGATAGATGGGAGAGGGAGGTGAGAACAAGTCTAGGAAAAGGTTAAGGGTAGAATCTAGATGGTGGGTATACGGTTGTTCGCTGCAAAATCCCTTCAACTTTGCCATATATATCAAATGTTTCATAATAAAATATTGGGGGAAAAAAATCCCCAAGAGGTTTAATAGGAAGCCAGGACTGAGAACCACTGCATCTGATGGAAAAATCCATACCCATGTGTGTTTCTCTTTCCTTCACCCTCCCTTTGTGAAAGAACATCATCCCCACCTCCCAACCCCGCCTGCCCCTCCGTTCTCATCATTTGCATCAGAATCTGGCCCAGTACTCCCCAACCCTTCTTTGGTCGGGGCACACACAGGAAAGTGTATTTGTACAGTGCCCCTGGGGAAGCAGAGGTGGCTGCCCGCAGCAGGAGGAAGCGGCCGGGGAGGGGCCAGGCTGCCCCCCGGTCTCATGGGGTGGCCCTGAGCGCCCAGGGCTGTGCCTGGGACCCACTGTGGCCCTGCTGGTCGGCTGGCTCTGCTCTGCTCAAATACCCCCGAGTGTCCCCTTTCTAAAGCTCTGGCTCAGCATTCTTAGCAGGGATTCAATGCTATCCCAGAAAAATCAGAGCAGAGGCTATTGCAGTGCGTGCGTGCGTGCGTGCGTGAGTGTGTGCACACGCGGGTGGTGGGGAGGACACTGCAGGCAGGGCCGACCCCACGCCTCATGCCTCATCTGCATGCTCCTCCACAGCCTGCCTGCCCTGCCGGGGGGAGCGCCATGGCAACACCGTGCCCTTTAAACACGCGAGTCTCTGCTACCCGCGCAAAGCTGCATTAGGCAATTTAATTAAGGAGCTGGCAGCAGACAAACTTTGTGAGTTAAAGGCATTTTATTAAATCCCATTGTATTATGCAGCTCAGATCCCCCAGGAGCTGCAGAGCTGGGGGAGGACAGAGAATTTGCTGGGGTTTTCTTTTCTCTTCTTTGCTTTTCCTGGCCTCCCTTCTGCTTCATGAAAGCATTCACTGAGCGTAGGGGGCCCAGCTGTGACTGCCCCCCCGCCTGCCCCCCCCCCCCCCAGCTTTGGGCCTTGGCCTAGGTCTGCAGGCAGCAGTCTGGGGACCATGATCAGCAGCACGGACCTCGAGTGTCGCCGTTCACAGAGCGTCTTCACACTCGGTACCTCTGGGGCCAGGCCTCCGACCCTGCTGCAGGATCCAGCACACACGCCTCCCAATGCCCGCACCAAGCCCTGTGCTTCCCAGGCATTATCTCACTGAGTCCTCCCACACCCTTGGAGTACGCCCTGCTGGCATTCCCCTTTTATAGCAGGAGAAACTGAGGCTTACAGACGCTAAGTAGCTTGCCCAAGATCTTGTAAGTACAATGCGTGGAGGAGAAGCAAGCCCAGACAGGCCTAGCGCAGAGGCCATGGTTCAAAGCAGGACCCCCTGCTGCCTCCCAAGGTTGGGGGTCTTCTCCTCTTTCACCCTGCAGAATGGGTTCCACTCCAGCCACCCAGCCAGGAAAACAATTCCAGGGTGAAGCTGGGTGGGAGTGGGGGTTCCAGGACCCTGACCTCCTAACCCATCAGGCCTAGAATGTGTGAAGTTGTCTCATGAAAGTTACACCCAGGCCCCGGGAACTTGCCGACAGGCTCAGAGGGTCCAACCCCTCTTCCTGGCCACCCATCTCCATCTAGGACCCAAGGTCAGGAAACCAGATGAAGAACACTAGGATGCAGGTAAGAGAGAAAGTGTGACTTGCCAAGAAACTGCAGCAACACCCAATCTGCCCTCAGTGGAGAGGGCTTTGGGCCTGTCTATGGGGGCCTGCCACCAGGTTCCTGCCCCTGGGCTGGGGAAGGGTCTCTGGGGCTCTGTGAGCCCACCAAAGGACCCCGTCCTGACAACACCTTCCTCTGGTGGGCCTCCTCAGCTCCTCAACTTTGGGAGTCCCTCCTGTGTGGGGAGCCCAAGCATGGGGAGTCCAGCATGACCCCCGGGCAGCTCAGGAGAGGCCCACTGTCCACTTGGGCTCCGGTAGGCCCTTGGGCCTCCAGGGCCTCCAGGGCCTCCAGGGCCTCCTTAGCCTGCCCAGTTGGTCAGCCAGGCCTGAGGGGAGAGCCCAGGCTTAGGAGCTGTGCTGGGGGTGGGAGGGGAAGCCTCTCCCCGTGCAGACATTCCCTGCACCCCGCCCTGGGCACGGCACCGCAGAGATGAGCGAGACACGGTGCCTGCTCTCCAGATCTGTCCTGGGGGACAGTCCTCTTGGGCTCAGTGTCCTCAGTTCTAAAATGGGGACAATGACATATGCCCTGCAGGCTAAAACAGATGCAAAAAACCTAGTTAATTTCATTAAGGCCGCCAGGGACTTGGCCCTTGTCTCTTACTCCTCATAGTAACTCTATCATCCCCATTATGCAGATGGCAAGGATGAGGCTAAAAGAAATGAAGCCTCTTTCCCAAGGTCATACAGCTAGTCAAGGGCAAGAACCAGTGCTCTTAACAATGCATATCTATATAAAACATGCACATGATATGCATATGGGCATCTACATGTATATATTACATGATTATATATTTTAATAACAGCGTTGAGATAATAATTCATGTACCATAAACTCACAATCACATTATATCTGAAAAGGAAATTTAATAGCCGGATTTGCCACCAGGCTTAAAGATATGTTCTTGTCTGATAGGAGGACACAGGTTTTGTGAATGTGGGCTGCACCGTCTTGGAACAGGCCCTTGGGAGCTGTAGCGAACCCCACTGCTCCCGGAGGCCTGTGTCCTTTGCCCCTCCCCCACCCTTGCTCTTTATCCATCACCACCCTCTCCCTGCCCCTGCCAGACCCTCAGGTTTCCACCTGGCTCCGGGGTCTCCCGTATCTGTCCCCACTGTCTCACTCCACTTAGCAGAAACTGAGACACAGCTATGGGTGCTAGCCCCAGTGACCCCCCCCGGGAAGTCCCTGGAGGGGTGGCTGTGTGTGCGGTGGGGGGGGTGCGCATCAGGGAAGGCAGGGCTGGCTGCTGGGGGGGCCAAAGGGCCCATTCAAGGGACCTCAGTTCCACACTACCACCAAGTCTCCCAGGGAAAAATCCGCCTCTGAAGGGTTTGGCAGTAAGAGATCTTGTCTGGGTGGAAATTCAGAGGTTTTGATCCCAGCTCCACCACTTACCAACTTTGGGACAATCTCACTGAGCCCTGTTTCTTCTCATCTGTCAAATGGTGACAAGAATGTCTGTCTTGAATTTCAATAGGTACCATTTATTGAATGCTTACCATGTGCTGGGCCTTTTACAAAGCTTATTTCTTACTTAGTCCGCACAACCTGCCCCCCACCCCCTGCTGCCATGAGAGTGACAGGGAAGTGACAGCACAGAGAAGTTAAGCAACTTGCCCAAGATCACACAGCTAGGACACAGAGAAGCCGTGACTCAAGTCAGGCACTGTGTGATGCTGAAGTCCTCAACTGCCAGGCTGGGAGGGAGCCTACGGAATGACGTGTGCGAAAGTGCTTGTGAACAGAAATCTCCAGAACAACGAAAGCAGGGGGTCTTCCCGCGGACCCTCACATGGCTCTGCTATATAGAGCTTCACCAGCTTTCTTCCAGTAAGAATGCATGTTCCAGGGGCGAGTCACCCTTCGCTCTGCTGGAGCAGCATGGGCAGTAGACATGTGTATGTGTGCATGTGTGAGCGCGTGCGTGTCAGGGGAGGCAGCGGGCAGAGAGGTGTGTGCCCAGCTCGGTGCACCAGCTTGGAGCGGAGTGGATCTTGGAGGGGAGTGGATCTGGAGGCTGTACTTTGCCAGTGCTTGCTCTCCTGGGCACAAGGCCTGGGTGGTGCCAACTTGTTTTCATAGCCATTTTCCCAGGGAATTAACAGGGGAACATTCTCCTCTGTAATAAGGATAAAAATAATAATAATTAACACAGCTCTAGCTTATATTTCTCCAGCGCCTCTCTCCCCAGACCTCAAAACTCTGGGCCTACAGCAAATCTGCTGGCGTTATAGCCCCGCCCTGGGACCCGGGAAGCCTCAGCATCACCACGCTTTCCGACTCCTCCAGCTCGGAGGCCAGCGCAGGTGCACACGAGACTGACCTGTCCCTCTAGCTGCCACGGCAGGGCTGGGAAATGACCCCGGGCCTCCCCGCTCCATCCCCCTCGCGTTCTGGGATGGCCTCGCGCCCAGGAGTAGGAGAGAGGGTCAGGGAGGGAGCGAGGTGTCAGCTGTCTTTGCCCAACCTCCAAAAGTGCCCTCATCACCACCCCTGGACTCCCGCACACAGCCAGTTCCGCCTCGGGGAGGACTGCCGCCCTGCTCCTACAGCCCGCGGGGACCCAGCCGGCGGGTCTGGTCCCTGCAGAGGATGGCTGATGGCTTTCTCTGGTCCCAGACAGGAGTTGTTACGCACCAAATGTCTACTGTAAACAGGTGATAAGGCAGCTTTACTCAGGGCGCACATGCTTCCAGCCAGGGAGGGACAGGAGCTTCCAGGGGTGGCCGGGGGGGGGGGGGGGGCCTTGCCGCAATGGGCTCTTCTCCTCCAAAGCAATTTCCAGGGAATTCAGTGCAAGGTGGCGCTCCCAGGGTCCCGAGTGGTGGGGAGCCAGACAGAGTTTCAGACAGAGAGCCCAGGACAGATTGCCCAGGCAGCCTACCCACTCCCTGACGGACACCAAGAACAGCAAGCAATTTAAATACGCAGAGAAGACAAGGCACTCATGCGGCCGGCGGCTTCAACCTCGCCATACACACTCTTGAAAGAAATTGCTAGACCTCAGTCCCATTTCCTTTGCTTTCTCCAAACACTGCAGGGCAAAGAAGGGGCCAGTAGGGCAGACACGGTCAGGAACTATGTTTATCGTGAATGTATTTCCCCAGCATCTCCAGAGAGAAAGCCTACTGAATCTCGAGTCCACAGATGGACTGAAGAGTGTGGAAGTATGTACAACCGTGTGCAAACATGTGTGTGTGTGTGTGTGTGTGTGTGTGCGTGTTTCTTCCTGGAGGGAAGGGCCAACACTTGCCTCAGATTCTCAGGGGGGTCTATGACCCCAAAATGTTAAGAAGTGCGGCTCTCTTCCTTGGTCAGTTCTGACGGTGATGGGCGCCTAACTTTTCCATAAAGGTCCCTTCGTCTTTCGGAATGCAGAGGTGGATTCCACCTGCTTGAAGAGGGGGGCTGGGACGAGTGTGGGGATGCAGCGAATGCAGACCGATGACAGAGTCCTTTGCCAGGCAGAGTCGTGGCTGCCTCTAAGCCAGAGGCAATGATGAAGTGATTTCCCCCTCACCTCATTTTTCTCATTGTGACAGCTCCGTATCTACCATTCCCTGTCACTCTCATGACAGCCTTCTGATGATGAAGGCAGCATCAATGTCATATAAATTCCTCCAGAGCCCCACGGCTAAGAGGAGATCAGGTTCAGGAAGCTGGGAACCAAACGCTCTGCACAGCAGTGTGGAAAGAACAAAGCCTGTAGCGTAGGAAAGACCTGAGTTCATATCCTACTTCTGTGTCTTACTAGCTGTGTGACCTTGAACAAGTTACTTGGCCTCTCTGTCAGTTTCCATATCTGTAGAATGGGAATAGTACCTCACGGGGTTATCTTGAGGATTCACTGAGGTCCTGCTGACAATCTGGCATAGTGTGGGCACACGGAAGGAGCTCAGCGAGAGTCCTCTTCCCCGGCAGGCATGGGTAGGGACCTGCGTGCCTCCATCCGTCTGCTGCGTCACTATAATATCCGAGGAAAGGGCACCCCAGGCGCGTGGCTGCTGGTCACATGTGAATGGCAATCAGAGGCCACTTTCCCCACGTTGACCAGAATCTTCCGATCCTTCGTGGCTTGCCTGGGGCCCTTCCTCTTCCATGAAGTGTCCCTTACAGTGCTCTGTCCTGACATTCCACAATTGCCACGTGCACATCCCGTCTCTCCATTCCATCTCTTTCGCTCTGATGAGAGGTCGCTTCTCCCCTCGCCTGAAGGGCAGACCCCTTGGCTCCTCCAGCCGTAGCTGCTCCCCCCCTAGTCCCATCCCTGCCCACCTCTCCAGACCCTCCCCTCCTCTTCTCTTTCCCCAAATGCTACAGGGACTGGCTGCTCTCTTTTGGGCTTTCAGGTCTTTGAACTTGTTCTGGAATATCCTTCCATTCTCTGCTTGGAGAGCTCTTAATTATCCTCCAAGTACCAGCTCAATTGTCATCTCCTCTGTGACACATTCTCTCCCTCCTCTTGCTCCCACAGCACCTTCCCTGGCTTAGCAGGTGCCATGGAGTGGCCACCTGCCTCCCTAGGCTGAGCTTCTGCAGAGCACAGGCTGGGCCTGCTCCATCCTGGCCTCCCCTTCCTCTTGCACAGAGTCTGGCAAGCGGTCCGCGGTCAATAAATGTGGGCTGGGGTAAAATAACAAATGGTGTGCTGGTCCACGGCTGGCAGTGGGGTCCGCCTTAACAGAAGGCTTCCTGTGAAGGAGGCAGTCCCCCCTCAAGGGTGGCTAGCTTGGGTCCTGCTGACGTAGGGCCCAACCCTGTGTCCCGGCTAGACACGTAGGCAGGTGACAGAGGGTGACGTGTGCATCCCATTTGGATTCCGCAGTTGGCTACTCCAAGCCACGAGGCAAGGGCAGAGGACGGCTGGAACCTTCTCCACTTCACACCTGCATGGGAGAGGGAGAGGCTGGGGAGGGGATGAGGAAGGGGGCTGACAATCGTGAGCACTGGCAGTGTTAGGTCTAGCTCTACCAGACTGGCATCCTTGACCCATCTCACAGATGAGGACACTGAGGCTGAGAGGCTGGCTTCCTTGCAGAGAGCCATGCACGAAGGGGCAAAATCAAAGCCAGGTTTGTTCAGCTCTAGAGTGAGCATTCTTTTCTTTACAAGATGCTGTCTTCTGCAGAAACCATCACAAAGCACCCAGAAGAAACAGGGATGGGGGAAAGGCTCACACTGAAACACTGTGTCTGTGTGCATGTGCACGTGTGTGTGTGTGTGCACAGACACGCATGTGGTGTTTCTTCTTCACCGATGACGAAGACAAAGAGAATAGTTGGAGGATGGTTTCAATCAGTTGCCGATATGGTTTTGGACAGACATCCAACATGTCTGTTTGTGGGTCAGAGGATTTCACACCAGGGTTTATGTCTACAAGGTAAAGCTCTAAACAAGTATTGCCATCTCCATGAGGTATGGCTATTTTAGCATAGTGATTTCTTTTCTTTTCTTTTAAAGATATATTTATTTATTTTGGAGAGAGAGAGAGCACAAGCAGGGGTAGGGGCAGAGGAAGAGGGAGAGAGAGAATCTCTAGCAGACTCCCCACTGAGTGCGGAGCCCCACACAGGGTTCGATCTCATGACCTGAGATCATGACCCCAGCTGAAACCAAGAGTCCAGCCCTTAACCGACTGAGCCACCCAGGTGCCCAGCACAGCGATCTCGTCCTCTAACTCAGTGACAACTCGGGAGCCTTGGTCCTGCCTGTTTCTAACCCACCATGTTTGGTTACTTGCACTATTTGGCCAAAGCCTTAACCCCCAAAGGGTGGGGAGAAAGTGCGGAGAGGGTGGGGGAGAAAGCCCTTCAGAGTGAGAAAACGGAGGGGAACTCCAGACACAAGGGTGAAACGGGGGAAAGAGCCAGGAGCAGCCTCCTTGGACTGAACTAGCCCATCCCACCAGGGACTTGAGCTGCCTTTACTTTTGATTGGAAATATGTGATCTGAAAAAACTTGGGACTGATTTCTATGCTTTTTGAGTTTTTTTCCCCAAGTGTGTTATTGTTTTTCTTTAGTTTTTAGTGAACGTTCCTTTCCAAAAACCTACACCTGTTCCCGTTGAAATGCGAGAAAGTAGGGACCCTAGGTGCTTGGGTTAGCGCACAGCTGGGGAGCAGTAGAGCCCCTGGGGAGAGCAGGGCTGCAGGAGCCAGGGCAGGGTGGGAAGGAGAGGGGGAAGGGAAAAGGGACCAGCAATTGCATCCAGGAAGATGGTGGGTGCCTGAGAAGGGGGCCCCATCTCCTCCCTGCTTCAGGACCCAGGTGAGATTCACGGACAACTCCAAGCACCTGGATTCCTAGCCAGGGCCCTGCAGAGGGCCAGCAGCTCTGACAGCTTCCTGGAGGGGTGGCACGAGGGTGGCTGGCTTGAGTCCTGCGGGAGTGGGAGAGGAGGTGCCCAAGAGCGTGGCCTACAGTAACTGGAAGATTCTACCTCCAGGTGGGAAAGGAGGCCGGAAAGCAAAGGCAAAAGAAGCCCTTGAGGAGCCTGGCGTGGCAAGGTTAACAGTTTCTTTCCTTCAAGAGAGATTTCGTGCCACGCCGAATAAATAAAATACGACGCAACTGCACAAGACGCATTCGACAGTGTATTAGATGCCACCACACCGTTACCCGTCTGTCAGCCGCCATCAGGGTGACTGATGACTTATCAAAGGCCACTCCAACGCTTCCAAATGAGACGTTTTGATAGAGGTGCCATTCAACAGGGCCAAAAATGCCAGAGAGAACCTCAATGTAAATGAGGGACATTTGTCACCTTTGTCTCACCTATTTAAAGGTTTCTTGTCTGACAACAAGACCTTCTCCAGGAGAGAGCTAAGGAGGGAGAGGGGATGAGAGGGACAGAAGGCGTACTGGAAGACGGGTGGAAGAGAGGGGAGAGAAGAAGAACACAATCTGGAGAGAACCCAGGGGAAGGGGGGGCTGCTCCCCCAGGACAGCAGGAAGTCAGGGGCAGCAGACGCCTGGGAAGATGGCTCCGAATTTTATGCCGAGTCACCCTGTTCAATATGGTAGCCCCCATATGTGGTCATCCGGCTTTGGGAATGTGGCCAAAGTGACATGTGCTCTACACGCAAATGCACACCAGCTTGAGAAGATTTAATGTGGACAAAGAATGCAAAACAGCTCATTAATAAGTTATGGCGATAAAATTTTGAAATGAGCATTTTGGGGATATAGTGGGTTAAATAACGGTATTAATTTCACCTGTTATTACTTTTTTTAAAAGATTTTATTTATTTATTTGAGAGAGAAAGAATGAGACAGAGAGAGCATGAGAGGGGGGAGAGTCAGAGGGAGAAGCAGACTCCCCACCAAGTGGGGAGTCCGATGCGGGACTCGATCCCAGGACTCCAGGATCATGACCTGAGCTGAAGGCAGTCGCTTAACCAACTGAGTCACCCAGGCGCCCTACTTATTACTTTTTAATGTGGCTACGGGAATATTAAAATCACACATGTGGTTTGCATTATAGTTCACTCAACAGCGCTAGCACGGACTGGGTCAGAAAGACTTCGGTTCAAATCCCACCTCCACCCCTTACTCAAGGATCCTTGGTTGAGTCGTTTGACCTCTCCAAGTCCCAACTTCCTCATCTCGTCAAACGTGAAACTGTGGTAGAGTGTTCTTGGGAGCTTGGTGTGGGGACTGAATCATGTGATGTGTGGAAAACTTGTGACCTGACACCAGCTACACGGGTGCCCCGCTTCCCCATCCCCGTTCCTGGGGGCCAGGACTGAATGCTCTTCTGGCCTCATCACTGATTAGCTGCACGCTTAGCTCTTCTACCGCTCTCTGTGAGAATCTGGGAAACCACTACCCCTTTGTAGACCTCGATTTTCTCAACTGTAGAACGAAAGGATTGGGGCATGTGCCTTGAGTCCTCCCAAAAGTTAGACCCTTAATATGAATTACCTAACCTCCGGGAGCCTGTTTCCTCACCTGCATCATTTTGAAGGGCAAGCAGCCGTGGTGGCCCGGGGACGGGGGAGGGAGTGCAGCACTGGTGTTCCTGTGTGTCCTAGGGTGACATGATGTGCTGGTGCCTTCTGGCAAAAACACCACTACCCCCTGGGTTGGGGTCTGAAACCAGCCAGGGGCTGTAGCTAAAGCTTCCATAGCATCTGTATTTGACGCCTGGGGCTGTGACCAGCCGACTGAGCCCACGTGAAGAATTCAAAGTGCTTTGGTCACAAGGTATGTCTACAGAAGGTGAGAGGGGCCTTCAAACCTTTAGCCAGGGACACGACAGCATTGCCTTATCCCTGGGGAAAGAAATATCCTTCCCACAGAGATTATCCCTGCTCCCAGCTGCCGCCCCCAACCAGCCCCTCTCCTCCCCTGTTGCTCCCACTCCTCAGCCAGTGCATTGGGGATGCAGGTCAGGATTACCAGGGCCGAGCAAGGCAGGATGAGGAAAACCTAGGGTCAGCCAGTCCTCAAGGCCTCTGACAAGGCCAGAGCGGGGAGCTGATGGTTTCTCTCTCTGATCCTAAGTTCCAAGGTCTTACAGAGTAAGAGACAAGAGCTCTTCTCGATGGATCCAGACAAATGTTTCACAGAAGGTGGTCCATGGTCCCCCTGAGCCATAAACACCCAGCCAGAGTGCCCGTTAATCATGAAGATTCCTGGAATCCACCCCAGACTCCCAGCATTGGATCCTCTGAGGTCAGACCCAGGAACCTCCGTGCTTAACGTACTCTGGAGGTGTTCTTGGATAGCCACAGCTGGAGATCCCAGGTCTAGTGATTCTGAGGACAGAACCCTCACCTCCCGTGCCCCGCGCGTCACCCACTTCTCCAGGGAGCAGGCTTCCTTTCCGTCAGCCCCCTCAGCAGCTGGGCGTGAGATGTTTGAGCAGAAGCGGAAGACCAGATATGCATTATGAGGGCAGGGAAAGCTGGGGGGGGGGTGACCACACACCTGGACACTTGGGGGTCACAGCTCATGCTGCAGCAACAGGGGTCACTGTAAGAACGCCCGCCATGAGGAGGCAGCCGCACTGGAGTGGCTGGTTCTTCTTTAGTGACAAGAGACAGGTGTATGATGATGGGTGCTAAGCTCCCTCTGAGCGGACTGGGTATCGAGGCTGTAGAGCTGACCTCCCAACACCCTGCCCTCGGGCCAGGCCAAGGAGGGGCAGGAGGGAGGTGCGCTCCTGCAGCAGAGGTGGGGCAGTGTGGGGAGGAGGAGTTCGAGGCGCTGAAGTCACCGAAGGCCCGACAAGCCTGGGGGAGACAAAGGGGCTAGAACTGAAGGGCTCGAGGCCTGGGAGTAGAGGGGGAAGACAATGGAGAAAATGCGAAGAGGAGGAGAATGTTGGAGAAGCGCAGCTTTCCCCCAGGGGAGAGCAAGAGGGGCCCAGAGGAAGCTGCAAGCTCTCACAGGCTGCCCCCCACCCCGTCAGAGGAGTCTGCACTGCGGGATTGGGGGCGTCAGGGTCAGCAGCCTGAGACATGACCCAGTCCAGTGGCCCCAGGAAGCTGAGGCTCAGAGACAGGAAAGCCCTTCCTCTCCCAGTTCCCAATTCCGTGTGCCTCCCACCTCTCCACCTGCCTCCACTGGGCTGAAGGGTGGCGCCCGAGGGGCAGTAGGGACCACCAGGGCACGCCAACACCACCCTCCTATGTGTGACGGCAGGGTTTCCTCACCGGCTCATGTGGGTAATTGGGGCTCGTTCTCGACTTTGTATAAACACTTTCACTTGCACGGGGTTGTCACCACGCAACACACTTTTGTCACCACCTTCCCCACTTAGCAGATGAGGAACAGGGATTTCAGGCTACATGGTGGTGGCTGCAGGCCTGGACTGGACCTCCACTAGCAGGTGAGGCTGGGGAGAAGCTTCTGCCAGAGTCACAGGATCCAGAGGGGAAAGCTGCAGAGCCCAGGGCCCTGGCTTCGGGATGGGGGAGCCCAGGGAAGGGGCATGTGTGAGGCCACAGAGCAAAATTGAGAAAGCTGATACAAGACCTCAGGATTCCCGATTCCAAACTTATAAGCAGCAGCTCCTTGAAGATGTGGGCGAGCTGAGGGTTGCCCCCCAGCCAGCGGCCGAAGCCAGGAGCTAGGGTTGATTCCCTGACCAGCTGCTGCTCAGGACCTGGGGTCAGTTCTCCCTGAAGAGCGATCTGCTGAGGGTTTGGGGGCCCAGGGCTGAACCGCTAGACTGTGAGGTCCTTGAGGGCAGGCTGGGTCTTACTGGTCTCTGGATCCCAGCACCTGGTATGGCCCCCAGCACACTGCTACCGCAGGGAGCAAAGAATGAATGATGTGTGAATGAGTGAATCGAATCAGCCTAACCAGAGTGGAGGCAAAGTGCGGGGACAGGTGTAGTAGGAGGACACGGACTAGGACTCGGGACTTTGCATTCTTCCTCCTTTCCTGCACCTGCAGCACGCCAGGCATTGTGCTGGGTGTCAAGCCCGGGACATGAGAGGAAAGAAGAGTCTGGGGAGGGAGGACGGAATTCAGCAATAATAACAAAGCATGACAGACCTCTGCGTGACCTAGAGCAAGTCCCTTCCCTCTCGAGGCCTGCGAGGCCTGCGTCTGCTCAGTGGGAGTCGGCATTAGACCACCCACCCGACCCCCAGGACTAGCGGATGGCGGGCCTGCGAGCCCTCTCCGGCTGCAGAGAATCACAGCCTCGCTGCGCCAGAGCTGTGGGCAGGGTGGGGAAGAGCAAGGCCAGGCAGAGGCGCCCCGGCCCAAGGGAGGCAGCCGGACGCTCCTGGAAGCGGGTCCCTGGAGACTGCGCAGTCAGAGTTAACTGGCTGTGACAGAGGACGAGCCAGTAGTCAATTCTGTTCAATAAAACTTTGATTGCCTAGAAGCCTTGTAAACAGGCAGCTCCCCTGTGGGCCGGAGGCACTCTCTTCTTCCCCTCCTCCTGCCAGGACCTGCTTTCTCGTGCTCAGCCCAGCCCCAGCCCCGTGCCAGCCCCAGAATGTCCCTCAGCCACTGGTGCAAGGCGGGCAGCTAAGGGTTAAGTGCCCCTCCTCCTCCTCGCAGGTGAGGACCCAGGGCCACAGGACAGTGTGTGGGGGGGGAGGGGGGAGGAAGCCAGAATCACTTAGCCCTCATTAGTCCAAATTAAAATCAGGAGTGAGATGACAATTACAATTTGCAGTGGGCTAATTGTTTTCCCTCTGAAGCTGATCGTTTTGCAGATTGGGGAAATTAATTGTCTGAAGTCCCAGGTGGATTGGCTTTGAACCCAGCTGAGGCATGGCAATCTCTGCCGCCTCCTGGACTGGTCCTCCACCTCGTCACCATCCTCAGGGTAGCCACCCAGCCTCGGGTTTCTGCCCTCTGGGATCCTCACGCAGGGAGAGACTGAGGGTCTGGGGGTCCCGGGTGGGAGGAGGGGAGAACATGTCAGAAAGGCGGGGCTGGGGAAGCAGTTGGTCAGAAGATTCAGGGGCTCAGAAGCCCCAGAGCTCAGGGCTTCCAGCTACCAGGAGGGGGCGCTCTAGCCTTTGGGTGTCTCCCTACCTAAGGTGTGCAATCTGACCAGCTGAGCGGTGGGCTCTGGGAAGTCTCCTTCCATTTCCCAGAAGTTCTCATTTCTACTGGGCATTCAACAGCCCTTGCAACATTTCATTCAACAAACACCAATGGCCTCCCGTGTGCCAGGTACTGTTTAAGGAGGGTTAGGGACACAGCAGTGAACAACAGAGACACAATCCCTTCTCTCATGGAGCTTATGATAGTGAAGAAGGATGGACAATGAATGGTGACTCAACATGTAAGTAAATATGACATCAGATAGTGCCAAGGGCTCTGAAGGAACACGGGAAGCAGGATGGCCCTCCAAAGATGTCCACTCCCTCATCCCTGGAACCTGTCGGATTTGTTAGCCTTAACCCAGAAAATGGAATAGTGCAGATGCAATTAAGGTCAAGGACCTCGAGATTAGGGAGAGTGTCCTGAATTATCTGGATGGGAGAAACCCAATCACACGAGCCCTGAAAAGTAGAGACCTTTCTCCAGGGGGAAGCAGAAGAGGGGTTCCGAGCATTCAAGCATTTCATGTCCTATTGCTTGTTCTGAGACACACAGGGACCAAAGAGAGGCCTCTAGGAGCTGACAGCCAGCAAGGAAACAGGGACCTCAGTCTTATAACCTCAGGGAACACGATTCCACCAGCCACCTGAGTCAACTCGGAAGCAGATTCTCTCCAGAGTGGACACTGGATTTTGGCCTTCTGAAACCTGGAGCAGAGAAACGAGCCGAGCGAATCCGGACGGACTTCCGCCCTACACCACTGTGAGACACCACGTTGGTGCTGTTTCGAAGCTGCTAATTTTTTTTTTTTTTAATTCGACAGAGAGAGACACAGCAAGAGAGGGAACACAAGCAGGGGGAGTGGGAGAGGGAGAAGCAGGCTTCCCACTGAACAGGGAGCCTGATGCAGGACCCCGGGATCATCACCTGAGCCAAAGGCAGACGCTTAACGGCTGAGCCACCCAGGCGCCCCTAAGCTGCTAAATTTATGGTAAATATATGGCAACAATAGAAAACGAGTTCAGGAAGTAAACACGGAGTTAGGGTAGAGTGACTTGGTGCCATTTTCCTCTGAGGGGCCAGGGAAGCCCTCTTTGAAGAGGGGACGTGTGGATAGAGACCTGAATGAGGAGGCAGGGTCAGCTGACTCATTCATCCCCATTTCCTGGTGTTAGCACTTAAATCCTGAAAACGCCCCAAACCCCCTCCGTCCTGGGCAAGCCAAAGGGTTGGTCACGGTGAGGCAGAGAGAACAACCAGCAGAGGCTGAGGGGGGCGCCTCTCAGGGGAGCCGCCACAGAGTGGAATACGGGAGCAGGTGACAGGGCTGATGGGGAATCTCACTCAGAAAACTCTTTAGAAGGGGGACTGGGCAGTTCTGGCTAAGGTGTGGGGGGCGGGTGAGAACTCCTGGCACCCCCCTCGTCCCCAATGCGGGGCTCCCCTGCTCCGCCCACCTTCGGCGGCTGGCCTCTGCCGGCGCCCAGGTGTCTCCCGGAGTTAGGGTACCAGGTGCCGCCTTCCCCAGCGGGCTGCGCGCGCACTGCCAGCCCCACACAGCAGGGGAAGGAATCTGCGCGTCTTTAATTAGGGAGACAATAGGAGGCTGGGAAGGAGGGAAGCCGGAGGTTGTGGACGCCTCACGCCCTGTCAGAACAGCACCTAGGAGCCTGAGGAATGCCCAAGAGGTAGAGGGACAGGGAAAAGCAGAGATGGGCAGTGGGCCTCCTGGACACTCCGCTCCTCCTCAGCTCGGCGGCTCCGCCTTCGCGTGAACCCCACCTCCTCCCCCAGTTCAGCGGGGCACCTCCAAACACTGGAGGCAGGCAAGAAGCAGCTGGTTAAGCGTGAAGCAAGGAGCCAGGGTTGCGTTGAGGAACAAAGAAGGACCGGAGTTAAAATTTTTGACTCTTTGGTTAGCTGCGTGATGTCTGGCAAGTTAATTGCTCTGGGTCTCAGTTTTCTCTTCTGTACAATTACAGTAATAATACCTACTTTACAGGGTGGTTGTTGTAAAGATTAGAGATGTCAAAAAGTGCCCCATATGGAGCAGGTACTGGATAAATGGTAGTTATTTCGATTATGAGCACTGAACCTCCTCTCCCAAATCCCAGCCCCCTTAATCCAACATTTCTCAAATCAACATGCCCCAGGATCACCTGGAGCGCTTGTGAACATGCAAATACCCATCCCACCCCTCTGGTCCCTGAGCCCAGAAAGCTGCAGGTTGAACTCGTTCCCAAGCAGGTGAACGTGACACAGGCACCTGGGTACACACTCGCCGTTCCAGGCCGGTGTCTGCCTCCTGGGGGGAAACGGCCTCAGGCTGTCCTGCTCCTATATCCATTTCAGAAGCTGCTGGAAAGAGCTGGCTGGGAGGCGGAGCCTTCCCCCCACCTTCTACCCTCATCCGGGGGTCTGTGCCTTGAGCGGCTTCCCCACCTAAGCCGGGTGAGGTGGTCCTCCATTTCCTGGGATGTTGTAGAGCCTGGGAAGGTCAGAGCTGGAGAGCACCCGCACATCCACCTTGTTCTACAAGGGAAGAAACTGAGGCCCAGAGCAGGGAAGTGACTTGTACAAGGTCACACACTGGAACTCTGGGCTTCTGGTTTTGATACGCAAGGTGAAAGGACTCGGCCACGTGAAAACTAGCCCCTCTCAACTCTCAAGTTCTATGTTGGGGGGATGATCGACTGCAGGAGTTGGCTCCTCTGGCCCCAGGCTGGGGAGCCCTGAGGGAAGCCCAAGGCTGGTCACTTTCCTTGATCACTAGCCACCCTGACTTCCCAGCCAGGGGGTCTATAAAAACTTTACGGCATCCCGACCCTGGGGGTGTCATTCAGTTTATGGTCTACTTTTGGTGGCGGTTTTCTCTTTCCTATTTTTTTTTTCCTCCTTCTTCCCTCCCTCTCTCCATTCATTGAAGCACAGATTCTGTACCTGCTCTCTGCCACGCGCCGGGGATAAATGAGACGAACAAGACCCAGCTCTGTCCTGGGGCCGCTCTCAGCGCAGCAGAGCTGATAGACACTCAGATCTGACTCGGCCCGGGAGCTGGGAGGGGCGCCAACAGGGCAGGGTAGCGGTAGTGAGAGCTGGCCCTCAGAGCAGCACGTCTTTCCCCTGCACCGCTCCCGGCTCGGGCTCTCTGTATCCTTATCTGCCAACAAATAGACAGTAATTTGGGTACCATACAGCACTATTATTGAAAAATTAGGAAATATGGAAAAACATGTGGAGAAGTAAACCATATCTTTTTTTTTTTTTGAGAGACAGAGACAGAGTACGGGGGTGGGTGGAGGGGATGGGATGGGGCAGAGGGAGAGGGAGAGAATATCAAGCAGACTCCCTGCTCAGTGCGGAGCCCGATGCAGGACTGGATATCACGACCCTGAGATCACAACCTGAGCCGAAATCAAGAGTGGGGACGTTCAACCTATTGAGCCACCCAGGCTCCCCTCCAACAACCTACTTTTCCACCTCCTCATGCTAAACACTGCTATATTGGTGCATATCCTTTCATGCTTTTTCCTATGGTGGTAAATATTGTTTGTCTCTCTCCCTGGGTTTCAGGTCATCTTTCTTATTTTGGTGCAGCACACCCTTTAGTTACTTTTGAAAAAGAAGTAAGTTTCTTGAAAATCTGCATGTTTGAAAATGTCTTTAATTGTTCTCCATAATTAATTGACAGGTTGACTAGAAATATAATTTTAGACTAAAAATAACTTCCCCTGGCAGGTTGGAAGGCATTTTTCCACTATCTACTTGCTTCCAGGGTACTGGGGAGAAGTCTGCCGCTACCCTAAGGCCTGTCTCTTTCTTCCTAGATAGCTGTAGAATCTTTATCCCCGATGTTCTGAAATTTCAAAATGTGTCCTCGTGAGGGTCTGTTTTCACTAATTGTCCTGGGCACCTAGTGGATCCTTGCAATTTGGAAATAATCATTTTCATTTAAGGAAGCAGAATATATATGTTCAATTTATAAGAGCTCATTCTTGTTCTCTGCATTTTCCTTAAAAAACAAAAATCACCCAAATGTCCATCAAGTGATAAATGGATGAATAACATGTGAAATAGTCCTACAGTGCAGTGTCATTCAGCCATAAAGGGAATGAAGTGCTGATCCATGCCATACCACAAATGCCACTTGAAAACATGGTGCCGAGTGAAAGAAGCTAGTCACAAAGGCCACGTGTTGTATGCTTCCACTTATGAAATGTCTAGAATAGGCAAATGTCCAGAGATAGAGGGTAGATTAGGGGTTGCCACGGCCTGGGGGAGGAAAGAACGGGGAGTGACTGTTTATGGGTATGAGGTTTCTTTTGGGGATGATGAAAATGTTCTGGAATTTGGTAGTGGTGATGGGTGCACAGCCTTGTAAAGAGAGGGAAAACCACTAAACCGTATATTTTAAAAGGGTGAATTTTATGGTTTGTAAGTTATTTCTCAAATTTTTAAAAAGGCCCCTGGGATGTTCTGTGGGCATTAAATCCTCTCCTCTTCCTGAGGATGTCCAGGGTGCTGGTCGTGGTGGTGGTGGTGGTGTTTATGTTTTCTTTGGCTCCTTGCATAGGACTTGCTTCTTCAAGTTGTTTTCTGTTTACTTTGGCTTTATGCTTTTTTTTTTTTTTTTAATATTTGATGCTTTCCTCAAAAATCTAGTAATCCTTAGCCGCCAGTTCATATTCATGAGTGAGGCATTTCGAAGGTGCCCGGAACTCTGAGTGCATGGACAGAGCCTATTAACTGCTGGTTTCACCAAGTGTGGGGGGGGGTTCGGGGGAGCCCCCAGATGTGGCCATTTGTCTGGCCGCCAGCATTCCCTAAGCCAGCAGGAGGAAATGGGCAAGGGGCTCCCAATTGTCTTGCAAACTTGAGCAAATGCCCAGTTTTCAATATATTGTCTCATCTCCACCCATGCTTGTCCCCATGTCCCCAAGCCAGCACTTGTTGGGGTCAGTGTCCCTGATGTTCTTCCCAGGAGGCTGTTAGGTTAAAGCAGGGATAGTTCTGCGGTGAAATGGGGTGAGGAATCACTCTGGGGGATCACTCTCCTGTTTTGGGCCCTACTCTATACCCTGTTTTCAGAGGTCACCAATTTCTGAGCCTTTCTGTGGTTCGAGGGCAAGAATCTGCCCATTTCTCACTGGTTCCTCCATCGGGGTCTCCAGGTGTTTCTCTATCAACCCAAGTCAGTTAGTTTCCCAACTCCCAAAATGGTATAGGCGTTGCTGAGTGGCTGTGTTCTCCTCTCCCGTGCCCTTGCAGGCTTGCATCTTTTTTACTCCTTTGCTCTTATGTGGGTGTGGTAGCAGACGGAAACATGGACGCGTTCTGTCTACCGTGTTTAATCGAAGTCCCTCTTTGCTTTGTCATTTGAAAAGCAGCAGACGGTTGGCATGGTCAGGTTTCTCATAGAGTGACTTCTCCTGTAACAGGCAAACCCTACCTGACATGAAGGAGTGCGCAGTGCCGAGCTGCACGGGCCGGGAGCCTCATCCCGAGGAATGTCCCGGCGAGCTGAGTTCGATGACTTTGCCCTCACTAACCATCCTCACTGCAGCGCTCAGTCCTACTTGGCTGCATTTTATGGGGAAAATTACATGACAGTGTCTACTCCATGGATCCATGAAGGGCTGTGATGGATCCCTCAAGATGTCAAGGGTCTAGTGTACCTCTGTTGCTATGGAAACTAGGTCCCTGGTGACAGTGGGGCTTAGTGATATCCACAATGGTGTGATGCATTGGATTCTGGCTCTGGTAATGGGCAGAGAGCAGTCCTTAGAGAGAGGGCCATGCTCACCGTCATGACCAGCCATCGCCTTCAGGACGTCTCCTGGTCCCTCTCTCCCTGAGCACCTAGCGTGGGGCCTCGCTTGGAGCACCTCAGCTCAGGGGATGAGGATGAGGACAGGGAGGGAGAAGGTGACCCTCTGGCCCAAGATCTGGAATCATTCGAGTGCTCCTGGAGCTACTTCCAAATCTAGCCCCCCCAGGACTTCTGCTTCATGGTCACCCAAGCGAGGGAGAGTGGGCTTAAAGCTCTTTCAGTGGTCAGCTTTCATCTGTGCTGACTTCGTGGGGTGGGGAGGAAATAGATAGTTCAAAAGTCACCGTGTTTGGCTTTGAAATGTATTCTTATTCCTCCTCCCCCCACATATTTACGATGCAAATGAATTAATACAAGTTAAGGAATTAGAACAGCCTGGATCATGGTAAGTGCTTTATAAGTGTTTTCTATTATTATTATTATTACAAAAATTGTATTTAGCTTGGATCCCCATGAAAACAAATTTGCATGCCCTGCCTCTCTGCAACTCCCTGGACTCAGAAAATGCATGAGACCCAGGGATTGAGAATTCCTGGGTTTTTGACTCCTCTTTACATAATACGGAATACATCCCCGTCCAAATATTTTGCTTATTGGTTCGTCCCCTTCACTAGATCAGTGAGCTCACTCCTTGCCACTTTACCAAGAACCAATGAGCTGTTTGTGAGGTCTCTCTCTCCAGGCTGCCCTCAAGGTTGTCCCTCCCTGGTGCAGGGGTGAGAGGCAGGCCCAGCTGCTCCTCCTTCCAGTTCCTTCCTCCCTGCTTTGTACCTACTGCTCCAGAATATCCCTGGTCCTGAAATGGCCTTGGCTTGCCTGGGGGGTGGGGGGCATGCTCTGCTCCTCCTTTCCAGCTGTGTGCGCCCACTGCCCTCCATCTCTCCTGCCTTCTCTGTCCTCCTCACGCCTTCTTTTCTCTCTCTCTCCTTCCCCTGGGCTGGGAGCCCCTTAGGGGCGAGCTTTGTCAGTCTTTGTAGTCTGAACACCCAGCTCAGGGCCTGGCACATGGTAGATGCTCAAAATATTTATTTCCCTTCTTTTTGGGATGACAGAACCCTCTTTCTGTATTGTTCTGTTTTTGCTTTGTGTCCTCTGCCCCCCCACTTGCCCCCCACTCCCCCCACCAGCTGCCCCCCAAAGCCTCTTGGGTTGCTGCTCTGCCTGGCCGGGTGCCAAGGGGATGGGGCTCCCACGGCCGGGAAGCCTGTCTGACCTCGGCTGCAGGAAAGGCCCGAAGAGGGGGCTCCACTCAGCATGTCAGGACTGATACCTCCTGATGAGGAGTAGGCTTGTTCTGTGCAATTTCCATCTCATTTGTCTTTTCATTTGTACCTTAAATTGGCCAATTTCATCTGGAATGTGCTTGGACTCTCTGGCAGTCCGCACACAACAAATGAGGGACCCCAGCAGCCAACAGAGAGCCTGGCAGGGGAACGGGCCCCGGTCTTCCATGGCCACAGGGCGATGGGTGCTCAGCCTCCCAGAGCACTAATGCTTGAGGGCCGGTGACCAAACGTGATCTCCACAAGGCTGGAGGAGGGGAAGGGGGAAGCTGCAACAAGAGGGGTTTAAGGTGAGGACCTGGAAAGAGCGGGTTTCTTTCTTTTTTCATTTGTTCCTATCTATCTGCTGGCCTACCTACCTACCGACCTATCGGGGGAAGGGTAAGTGCAGGGAATGGAGGAAAAGTTGTTTGGGCTTTTAGGAGTAGGTAGTATGAAATAACACTGAGTGAAAGAAGCCAAGGACTCCAGTCATATGAAATTCAGAAACAGCAAAGATAACCTATGTCACTGGAACTGTGAATAGTGGCCACCTCTGCAGGTGTTAACTGAGTGTAAGGGTGCGTGCGGGAGCCCCTGGGGGGGTTCTGCATCCTCCTCTGGGCTGGGGTCACATGGGGGGTTATTACAAACCCCGTGTACGAACGCATCAAGCTGCACACTTAAGGATCTGTGGGCTTCGCTGTATGAGTCCCACCTCAATAAAAATGAGGGGAAAAAAAGACACCAGTAGTTTTCAAATTTTACTGTGCATAAGAATCACACGGGTACTTATTTAAAATGCAGAGTGCTAGATGCCCTGGAATCTATTATTTGGTCTGGAGTGCTGCCTGGGAATGTGCATTGTTAACATCCCCATCGTCCCCAAGGGTGATTTTTGAGACAGCTGGTCCACAGATGAGACAACACAGGGGCTTGGGCATCTGCCCAAATGGCCTAAGTGCCATCCTGCTGGGAGCCATGAGGGGTGGCTGGTGTTAAGGACTCCCAGATGCCCTTGGCAGGGAGGGTAAGGGAGGGTTGGCCACACTGCCGCATAGAGGAAGCAGGTCATGGAAAGGTGGGGCAGCTCTCCGGGCTAAGAAGCATCAGGACAGGGGCGCCTGGGTGGCTCAGTCGGTGAAGCGTCTGCCTTCGGCTCAGGTCATGATTCCAGGGTCCTGGGATCGAGCCCTGCATCGGGCTCCCTGCTCAGTGGGGAGCCTGCTTCTCCCTCTCCCCTTGCTCGTTCTCTCTCTCTCTCTCTCTCGCTTGCTCACTCTCTCTCAAATAAATAAAATCTTTAAAAAAAGGATTAGATCAGGGAGTGCACCCCCTCATCAGGGAAAAGCATTATTCTGAGCAAGGAGCCCTCTCGAGCACTCCTGCGCCCTGGGCACCGTCGGAGCTGCAGTGGCTGGGGAAGCAGAGGTCAAGGACATTGGAATGGCCCACTGACTACAGGGACTGGGCACTGGGTATGGTCCATCGTGCATTCCTCAGCAAGCACCTGCTGCTGGACAGGAGGAAGGAACCCAAGCCTGAAGGCACGTGGCTAAAGAGAAGACCCTGGGGAGGGTGCAGACGGGCTGGGAGGCCTGAGGTACAGGGAGGGAGCCATGTTTGGGGAGCATTTACCATGTACCTGATCCTTTATAAACACCATGTCACTTGACCCTCACAATAATTCCCTGACCTGGCTTACTTATGTCCACCTTACAGAAGATGAAACCAAGATGAAGACACATTCACCAACTCATCCAAGCCACAGATTCCCAAACAGCTGCACTGTGAACTCTGGTCTGTAGGACTCGAGCCCCTCGATCTTTCCCTGTCCCCTGCTATCCCTCCCTTTCAACCTCTAAGAGTGACAGCACATGTAAGAATTTGCAAAAATGCTTTCTCACACATTATCTTATTAGATTTTCACAAACATCTTATGTTAGACGGGTATGAGTCTTATGGATGAAAAATTGACCTTCAGGTAAAGGTTAACCTGCTCAAGGTCAAACAACTGATCAATAGTGGGAACAAGGCCTTCAACACAGGTCAGATGGCTCCAAATGTGCCACCGTCCCTCGTCTGGACGCTGAGAAACACAGCCCAGCGCTGTCAGAAGTCATCTGGGGGGATCTGGGGACGCCGCTGCCTAGGGCACAGCTTGGTTTCATGATGACTGGAAACTGGTTTTCTTAACCTCCCCCATCCAGGGACCGAGACGGAAAGCTGGCCTTAGCAGGGACATGGAGACCCTGGAAGCTTCGGTGAGCTGCTCAAGATTATACAGGACGCCGAGGCCAGACTGGTAACCAGAACCCATGTTGCTCAACCAGTTCATTTCCAGAAGCCTTTTGGGATATCCCTTCGATCTCATGTGCTTTGCTTCAGAGGCCCTCCCCTTCCTCCTTCATTTGGACCATGAACTAGCTGATGCCAAAAGTGCAAAGGAAGCATCAGCCGATGTTGGGGGTAGAGGGGAGGGCAGGGCAGTAGCCCCTGGGAGTCTTCACAGTCCCTCCGGCAAAGAGCACCCAGAGGCAGGAGCCCGTGGACCTGGGGCATCTGAGCAAGGTACAGGTAGGGACCGGGATGTCACACTGGTTCGCTGCCCTGACCCCACCCCTAAGGGATTTCTCCAGGCACTCTCCCCCGTTAACGTGGCCACGAAGGGGTCGACACACAACATGCGAGGAACACGCTGCTTAGGGCGCTGTGTTCTGGGGTGACCTGCCAGCATCTGGACTGCTCCAGGGTGTCAAGTCTTACAGTGGTGGCCGTCACGGACCCTCCATTCTGCTCATGTGTGCACTAGAGGAGTATTCGCTTGGTGGCTTCTGTCCAGCAAACGTTCTTTGCCCATCCTGGTTTCTTCTCACGGCCTACTCTGCCCTGGGAAATGAAACCAGCGTTCTCGAAGTCAGACCTAGTTAGACCAGCAAATCGGTGGCCTGGAGCTCACCACAGCACACACCAAGCACGCGTGGCAACACTGTTTGGATTATCCTGCAAGCTGCTCCTTGTGCCTATTTGTCTCCTTGGATTATCCATTCTCTGTTTCCCGCCTTCCATCACCTCCCTAATGGAGACGCAGGATGCAGTCCCCCACAGGATGGCATTCATCTTCCCAGTCTGACCCTCTTGCAGCCTATTAAGCTGCGGCTGCAAGATCGAGGAGGGGAGAAAAATGAGAACAGCGCAGAGAGAGCCGTGGAGGGCAAATGGGACTCTTTTAAAACCGGGCCCATTGATAAGTCAGGCCAAGAAGAAATGGCTTCAAGCTCTGAGAAGTGGAGAGCTCCCCAGACGGCAAGGGCAAGGCCAGGCAAATAGACCGTGTTGCTGGGTTGTGCACAGCAGGAGGCCAGGCTGGGTCTCTCTGCAGAAGGCTGGGCAGCGTGGGAAACAGTCCACAGCTGCCCTGCCTCAGTGAGGAACCTAGCAATTCTCCCCACTCGCCTCTGGTCCTCTCCTCCCCAAGCACTGCAGGAGTATGTACGGAAGCCGACAGCCCAGCCCTATTATAGATTCAGGATTCTCGCTTCACCCGCACTCTGCTGCAATCTGTTCATTCCTCTCCCGCTGCTGCCCTGGCACTCTGCAGAGCCCTCTTCTACATCTGCTGCTCACCGTGCTCCATCCACACCCTGTCCTCTGCAAACATCACCTGGCCCGCCTCATGGGGCCGGTGCGCCGGGCAGGTGTGACCTCCTTTGCCCACCTCCTCGCTGCCCACTCCCTCTTGCTTCCCTCTGACTTGGGAGAGAGGTTTCCTCCCTGGAAACACTTCCCTTCCCCCGTCCTTGGGAAACCTACTCTTTCTCTTACTGGCTCCCCACCTTTGAAAACCACCATCAAATTGCCCCTTCTGTCTGTTACTCCCTCTAAACACAGAGCCTCTTGCAGATACTCCCGCGAGCTGCTTCTCAATCTCCCAGCTATGCTCCATCCAGCAGCATTTCTCAGCGGTGGGCTCTGGAGCTCTGGCGAGAATCACCCCACGTGGCTAAATCCCTTCCTTCTGGGGCGCCTCTAGGACCAGCCTCTCCCCACTCTTCCGTGGCACCTCTCCTTATGGCCTCATGTAGCCTCCTGGACCCCTGGCATGTCAGGGGTAACGTCGCCCCCTTCAGCTCCCTGCAGTAGCAAACCTCCGCCTGCGTCCTTAGAACACGGGTCCTGAATCACACGCACCTTGGCCCCACTTCTCCACTTGCCCTTTACCCAGCAGACCCTCTACCGCCCCAACTACCCCCAACCATGGGTCCACTCTTCTTTGGCTCTTCCTCCGAAGTGCCTCTGACAACAGTGAGTGGTCATGCATTCCCAGGGGTCTGAGGACACAATCCCAGGTGGCCTGCCGAGAGGTCAAAATTACTCTGAAGTCTGGTTTTATGCCTCTTTGTGAACGTCCTCCTAGTTCCGTATTTGCAGTTCCTCCCTGAATCTGAGTCACGGGGGTGGCACGGCTGAGAAGCTGTTCCCTGGCTTATTCTGCACTCAGGCCTGTGTCTCACGTCCTCCAGGACACCTTCTCCAATTAACCTGGTCTGTCCTTTCCACCAACTACCACTGGCTTTAGGGCCGGTACCATTTAGTTTGGTGTTTAATGATTTCTTAATTGCTTTGAGGGTAGGTCAACCCATTAGCAGTTCCTTGAGGGCAGGACCTACCCTTCTTTATGTGTCCCTCTAACGCATGGCCCTTGGTAAGGCCCTGATTGGAATAAAACCGAGGGTTCCCTTGGAGGCCCTGCGACATGTTTCCCCAACACCCTCTGTGAGAGTCCCAGCCCGGATGCTCCACTTATGTACAATGTGTCGCTGGAGGCTGGGGCGGGCTCCCTGTGACCTCACCTCTCCCAAAGGGGGGACGGCTGGGGTGCTTAAGCAAGCCCATCTCCTGGGCGCTGTGCCCACGAGCGAGACTAGTCCGACTTGTGGTTCCTTTCCAATCACTTAATCGCATTTGGCTCTCCACACCTGAGCTTGAGGACTTCCAACAGCTCCACAAATCCTCCTTAATTAAGCCTCCGGAGGCCCCTGCCGAGTGGCAATAACGCAGCTCCTCTTCCATAGGTGAAAACAGCCTGGCGGGCTTTCCAGCTTCAGGTGGGCACGTTCAGGACCCGACCCGCTGTGTCTGCGGGCTGTCCCACCACAGCCTGCCCCAGGAGCAGCACGCCTGACCCGGAGACGGCTGAGAGGCCAGCGGCGACAAGAAGCATGAGCCCAGAGGGGTTCTCGGCGTTGTGCTAAAATGAGCAACCTGCAAATCAGATGCAAAATACCACGCAAGTATGGCATATATTAATTTGGAACCAACAGCTTTGGGCATTTTAGGCAATTAAGTGCCAGCCCTGTATATGATCATGTTTACTTCCCCAGTTTTCCTTTTCTGATATTCCAAGAAACCGTGGAAGGGCGCTTCTGTAAGACCTTGGGAGGGTCCTACACCCTCTCTCTCGAATGCCTAGGCACAGGGATACGTTAGACGTGGCTGATACCTGTGCAAATGTAAGACGCCATCTCCTCCCCATGCTCACTGGCAACCCTCTGTGGAGCACCTCCTCGGTGCAAACCACCAGAGAAGAGCAGGAAGTGTCCTCAATGAGTTGAGCTTGGTACAATAAACAACTACTGGGTGCCTGTTACTAAATGTATATTAAGTGCCACTTACTAGCTGTGCGACCTGGGGCAAGTCGGTTTCCTCCCTTGAAATGGGGTAACGCCAACGTGCTGCGGTGCATGAGTAGTTAAACTGCAGGAGCTCCCTATCGCAGGATACTGCTCAGCAACAGAGAGGAGCAAACTACTAAAACAGGCAACAACCTGGATGAACCTCCAGGAAATTATGCTGATGGAAAAAAAAAAAGAAGCCAATAATAAAAGATTATAGACTGTGTGATTCCATTTATGTAACATTTGTGAATTAACGTAATTGTAGACACGGAGGGCGGATGAGGGGCTGCCGGGGGTTAGGGATGAGGGTGTTTTGCTCTAAACGTTGGCACAGGGAGCCTGGTGATGGTCCAGGTAAGTAACCTTGATTGTGGTGGTGGGTACACAAAGCTACACACACACACACACACACGAATGCATGTATGACCGGGGAAATCTGGATGAGCTCTATGATCTACATCAATGTCAGTGTCCTGGTTTTGATATTGCACTGTAGTTATGTACGGTGCGGTGTTAATACCAGAAGGGCTGGATGAAAGGTACTCAGCACTTCCTTGGACATTTCTTTGCAGTTCCAGTGAACCTATGCATATTTTAAAATAAAAAGTTTTTTAAAAAATAGGATATAGTACCTAGAACATAAGGCTTTTTTGAGGTCCGACGAGTTAATATCAAGCACGTCACACAGCGTCTAGCACATCATAAGCCTTCGTTATCTATCGTTGTTGTGACCACAACATGCCAGGCACTGGAGTGCTGAAAGTCACAGTCTGTGTCCTTGAGGAGTTTCCTATCCAGCAGAAGAGGAAGACACAGCAAAGAGAGATTTTTTAATAGGATATGTTGAGTGTGCCCAGTACCTGGGAGGAGTTCTGTGGGTCTGGGGGAAGGTTTCCTGGAAAAGATGTCATTAGTGCCAAGTATTGAAGCATGGCAAGAGTCAGCCAGGAGAATACGAAGGGCACCCAGACAGAAGGAATGGTCCGAGCCAAACTGAGAGGTATGAGCAGCATGGGATGGTGGAGAAACCAGGGGCAGCTGGTTTTACTTGGGCCTTTGGGGGCAAAGAGTGGCAGGGAAATAGGCTGGCAAGGTAGGCATAAGTCAAGCCAGGGAGGCCGTGTATGTCTCAAGAGCTCAGACTTTGTCCTTCAGGAGGCAGGGGGTGAGGAGTCACTGTCCTCCATCAGCCTCAGCCACCCTTGCTCTTGACTCTGTGGATTCCCAGGGCGCTCCTGCTGCTGGGACCCCAGAGAGGGCTGGATCAGTGACTCTGTCCCAGCCTTGAATGAGGGGTTGTAAGTAGCTGAGAAAGTGAGAGGCCTGGCAGGTTCTGCAAAGCCAACTTGGACTGGCCTTAATTACATAGGACATAAGCCTGCTGCAAACCGAACTGCACGTCACCTTCCAGACGCACTCTCTCCTCCCCACCCCACGTGGATTTTTGTCTTTTGTGGACTTTTTTGGGACCACTCCTCCTTCCACTACTGTGGAATCCAGCCGCTCTTTTCTACAAGCCTGTGTATGGAGCGGTGCCCCACGGAAGTGGGGCCACAAACACCAGGTTCAAGTGACGGACTCCGAATGACTGACCCCGACTGTGGGAAAGCCACCAAACCGTCCCGAGCTGTAGGTTCCCCCACCGTGAAACAAGGGTTCCTAAGGCACCAGAAGCTGGGGTGTGGCTCCAGGGACACAGATAAATCAAACACCATAATGTATGTGAAAGAGCTTTGCAGGTTGTAAGGAACTGTTCAGATATGAATGATTATTGTTATTGCTCCTGAAATTGGTTCTTTCAACCTGCACCTCTGGTTGGAAAATCAGAGTAAGTCCCCTTTGAATCTGGGCAGAGTCTTTAGTGAGGGAAGGACAGAGAAAGGAAAGGAAAAGAGAGAGGAGCAGGGGCCAGGCAGCGGCTATCTGGTCTACCAATGCCACACTCAGAGGGTAGCTTTTCTCTCCAGCTTTTCCCATGAGATCCTTTTTGTATCTAAAGGTCTTTCACTAATGAAGTCACTCCCCAAATATTTTTTGAACACCTAATAGGTGCCAGGCACCAGTGCCACAATGGTGAACTCAATAGCTAGGGCCTTTCCTCTCATGGAGTCACAGTCTACTGGCAAAGACAGACATTTATCTAATAAACACCCAATTATCTAATTAGATATCATGATGCACGTTATGGGAAGGAAGCATCCAGGACATTGTGAGAGTGTCTACGGGGCCTGAAAAGATTCTGGAGGTAGCCTAGCGAAGCTTGTCGAAGCAGGGCTATTTGGGTGGAGATCTAAAAGATCACAAGAGTTTAGGGAGGACCAGTATGGGTGGAAAGAGGGACTAAGGGCCAGGGAACAGCATGAGTAAAGGCCATGAGGGCAAAAAGAGCCTAGCAGTCAAAGAACTGAAGAAGCCAGTGTGCAGAGTGCAGAGCAAGGGAGGGTACTGGGAACCACTGAAGTGTTTTGAGAGTATGAGAGATGGTGACCAGATCTAGAGACTCGTGTCTCTAGAAGGTCATTCTGGCGGCTATTTGGAGACAGGACTTGAAGTGCAAGGGGAGATGCTCGCATGCCAGTCACAAGGTGACCCCAGTGGTGCAGGCTGGGCTAAAGTGGAGACAGGGAGGAGTGGCCGGTCTCCATGCTGTCCGGGGATCAGACAGGCACTGGTGAGGGACTGGACGCAGAGGGGTGAGGGGAAAGCCTGGACACTGACTCCCAGGGTACCCAACTGGCTGGAGGAGGGGCCATTCACAAACACAGGTTAGGCTGGAGGGGGACCCAGCAGGGGGCGGAGAAGGCAGTGAAGGGTTTAGGAGGAGAATCATGACTCTGTCTTTAGATATGCTAAGTCTGAGGTTTTTGGAGACGTCCAACTGAGTCAACTAGGTGGGTGGATGTAAGGATATGAACTGAGATGAAAAGATGCAGGGTAGAGCCGTACTTCTCGGTGTCACTTGCATGGGGCTGATCACAGAAGCCTTTCATGAGATGGCCTAGGGACAAGTGTCTAGTCGGAAGAGAATGCCTTGAACCAGACCAGACAGAACGCCAACGTTTAGAGTTGGAGAAGGGAAGGATGAGTCAGCAAGATGACTTGGGAGTGAGCAGGGAAGCCAGGAATATGGGACCAGAGAAGCCAAGGGAAAGGAAAGTGTCAGAAAAGGAGTGAAAAATGCTTCTGAGAACTAAAATATGCTCCCTGGTGTAGCAATACGGAGAGCTGTTTCGGAAGAGCAATGGGGGAGGAAGCCAGGCTGAAGTGGGGCAGAGGAAGAAGCCGGAGGTGCGGATGTGAGGAGCGCTAGGGTAGTCAACTCTTCCAAGAGACCTGGCTCAGAAGGAGAAAGGACCCAAGGTGTGAGCAGGGAGTGGAGCTGGGCTTGAGGAAGGCTTTTGCTTTTGTTTTTGAAGATGGGAGAAGCTTGAGCACGGTGGGAAGGATGTTCCCGAGGAGACCAGATGGCGGGACCAAGACCAGAGGTTGAGGGAGAAGTGGACTGGGACCGGGAACCTGGCCTCCTCTGCTGGAACAGGAAGGGGTGCGGAGCGAGGACTGGCGCAGAGGCAGGTGTGTGTTGGGTGGGGGAGTTGGTGCGATGAGTTGAGGGGTCCTGCCCAATGACTTGTATTTCTCTGGCAAGTGGGAGGTGAGGTCCTCCACAGAGAGTGAGGGCGTAGGTTGAGGTCTGGGGAAGAAGGTAGGAAACAGGCATTGTGGAGAGTCATGAGAGAGACAGCTAGGGGAATGTGGTGGGAACACCAGGCACTCCTGAAGAATAAGGTGGGTTAGTGATGGTGAATTTCTGGAGGTACCTATCTGCCTTCTTTTGTGCCTTTTTCTAAGCGGGTTGAGTTATCTGGATGCAGGTGGAAGGCAGCAGATAGTGATTCATCCAGAACTGGGGCTTTGCCAGACGGGGGCAGTAACAAGACAGGGGGTCCAGAGAGTCTGGGACACTGGAGGGGGCGGTTCTTAAAATGATGGGACATGGAACGTATCTGGACTTGGAGAAGAAAAGGCAGAGGAAGGTGATAGGTGGCAAGAGAGGAGAGGGGCTGAGGGGGCCAGTGGATGGAAGATCCCCATGAGGCCACAGAATGGTTGTTCGGGAGTCACTGGACAAGCAAGCTTGGTGACCAACAGGGGGTGACCAGAAAGCAGGGTGCTCCACCAGGTGATCTTCAGGTGATGGCAGATTTTCAGGTGACTGGCTGAGGCGGGAAGGGCTGATGGTCTAGGGTAGTAAGAGCAGCCCATGGAGTCGCTGGTCTCAACCAGGACAATGGATGGACTGGGAAAGGAGAGGGTGCCTATGGGCAGATGCCGAAGGCTTCACTGCATGAGGAGAGTGGCTGGTGATGATGGGGGGAGGGGTGTAGCCTGAATTTATGAGATTTGGGAATAATAGTCTCTTAGAGAAATTATATTCTCTTTCACTCTGAAGTACATTCTCCAGAGTGAAAGTTCAGGAAAGAAAATGGGAGGAGTCGTAAGAAGAGGTAATAGATACAGCACAGGGTCAGAAGTTAGGAGATTCACAGGTAGTCCTGACGAGACCAACATGCTGTGTGACCTTGGGCAAGTCTTTTCCCCTCCTGGAGTCTCAGATTTCTCATCAATAAAAACAGGTTGGGGGGGACTGGCTAAACTAGACCTTCCCAAATGATGTCAGGGAGCCACAAATGGGTTCAGGCGTGCTGAGATATTGATCCCCACCCCCCACCCCAGCCCTTGGGTCAGAGTCCCTGAGCCATCATCACTGTGTATGTGTGCTCTAACGTGAATGAGAAGGTGGGGAAGCATGGGCCAGACACTCCTCAGGGCCGCCGCCGTGTCTGACGTTCTGTTGTGCGCATCTCTGCTGCTCGGTCTTGGAGGGGGCTGTGGGGAGGCTGATGGAAGAACAGACAGACTCCTGCTGCAGGCAGAAGTCCATCTGCTGGCAGAGATGGAAGCCAAGTCTCCCAGCTCCCCCCTGCTCCTCTCGCCTCCCACCCAGCACCAGCCGAGGGAGCTGTGATCTGCTCAGGTGCCCAGGTGAGGGTAGGTGCGTCTGCCCCTCTTCTGTCTGGTGGCTGGGTGGTCCCTGGCGGCCCCCTCAAGCCTCAGCAGTGGCTTATGAAAGTGGAGGAACAGCCACCCACTGGCTCCTTCACCCACTTTCCAGTTCCAAAAACAGACTCACTGTTTCTGAGGAGTCAGGCAGCAGGTCTGTCTGCACAGGACCCGGACAGAGCCTTCACAATGCACACCTTTCTCTTGGGGCTAGCCACTTCTCAGAAATCCACGGATGATCCACTTCTGTGTTTGACCTTGGACCACCCTCCCGAGACTACTGGCCCTCCTTGGCCTCCCTCTCCCTCCGTCTCCCATCGGATGTGATATGCTTAGAGAATGTACACGCAGCCTAATTCCACCCTAATCACAAAATATCAGGAAAGACCCAGCACTTGACCCAGTATTTTGTACACAGTAGATACTCAATAAATATTTACTGAATAAATGAAGACTACTTTCAAATACTTAAAAAAGAAAACCCTACCAAGCCCACTGGAATTTTTAAAATTACTGATCACATTGCTCCTATGTATTTGTGTAGATAAAAGATGACTTTTAATATTCTTTAGTATTTATTGGTGCTTACTAGGTGCAAGCATTTTACGAGTATGAGCTGGTTTCCTTTCCACAACATGTGAGATGGGTACGTCAACCCCATTTTACAGATCAGCACATCAAGGCTCAAAGACAGGTAGAGAAACATGTCCAAGGTCATAGAGCTGGTAAGCAGTGGCCACAGGATCCTAACCCAGAGGTATCCAACTTTAAAGACAGTGATCTTTGTGGCACATGGGGCCACCTCTTATGGTGCACAAACAGAACAGAATGGAGAGAGTCGGACGCAAAGTGGAGGCAGAGAAGTGCGCAGGAAGGCTCTAGCAACCCAGTCAGAGACTCCCTACTGCCTTAACCTGGGGAGCTGCTTTTGAGGTTGGGTAAGTTTTGCTGAAGAAAAGTGCAGAGGGTCAGGCGCTCGCTCGTCTTGCCCCCTTTGATTGTTTGGCTGCTTCACCCACTACCTATGCAGTCTGGCATTTCATTCAGTGCTGCCGGGCTTGGTTCTCTGAGCCTGCGAAGGCCAGGGAGCTGCAAGGACTCGTCCTGGCGACAGACCTTCCCTGCTTCCCTCCGCATGAGGCAGAGCGACTAGTGAGCCCAGGGAGCAGGCAGGAGAACGTCAGGAAACACAAGCGCTCTGACCTGCCGGGGATGAACACGGCTGTTGGCCGCCCCCCCCACGCTTGCCCGCCTCTGCTTGACAGGTGAGCAGCTGTACTCTACATCTGTCTGTCCATCTGTCTCCCTCTCGGGGCCGGGAGAAAGCTGATGCTCCTGAGAGAGGAGGCCCTGGACCGGAAGCAGCTCCCTTACTCCAGAGATTAATCAGCAGGGACTAGAAAGGGTGGGGCGGGATGAAGAGCATGCCTCTCTCATCCCAAACCCCAACCCCCTCCCCACCGTGGCCCTCTCGCTGCCCCCCCCACCTCCTCACTAGCTCCCCCAGCTCTGCCTGCCAAGCTCTGCAAATTACCACACATGCCAATAAGTCATTAGAAACCAGAACGGCAAATGCGGGGTTGCCATGGAGACCAATACCAGGACCAATACCGGAAGCCCTGGGGCCGGCCCCGTGGCTCAGGTGTGCTGTGGGGAGAGCTGGGAGGGTCCACATGCCTGGCAGAGGGGAGAGAAGGTGCTCTACTCTCAGGGTGCTGATTCCGGGCCTTGGCCCCCCTCCCTAGGCCCGTCCGGCACCCCTGCGGCCCTGCAGTCAGGTGCTGCGGGAGGGCAGGTGCGAGGCGGCCAGGGGGCCGAGCCCCGCCCTTCATGGAGCTGTGCCTGCACCCTGAGCAGGTGGCTGTGATAAGGCCCAGCTGGGGGTTGGCCCTGGGGCCCTAAGCAGCCTGTGCTGACTGTCCGGGTTTGGAGGAAACTGAGTCAGGGAGGGGCTGCAGGCAGGACCAGCATTCAGGCAACGCTCTCCCATCTTCCCCTGGAAACTCACTTTTGCTTCTGCCCCGTGCTTATTGCAAGAACACACATGTAACACTTGTTGAAAACGGATGAGTGGACGAGCGAATGCGTGTAAGCCCCCGAGATTTCTGACAAGACAGGAGCAGCCCCCGCCCTTCTGCTAGCCCAGTGTGGCCTCTGACACAGGCCCTTCTCTCTGCGGCCTCAGTTTCATTATCTGGAAAACAACTGGATCGTGCTTCACACACACACAGTGTATCTCCAACCGAGCTCCCCAGAGCTTCCGTTTGGAGGGGTTCGTCTGCGATTATGGGCCAGGAGGAGGCCGAGGCCGTGGGGTTCCGGTCCCCCAGCTTTCCTCCACTGGCAGCAGCCTTATATTAACCTCCTGCTGCTGCCACGTAGAGCCACAGAATTAGCGGCTTAAAACAACCCATTTGTTGACTTATAGTTCAGACGGCCAGAAGTCCCAAATGGGTCTCACTGGGCTAAAGCCAGAGCGTCAGGCAGGTCTGTGCTCCTCCTGGGGGCTCGGAGGGGAGAATCTGCTTCCTTGCCTTTTCCAGCTTCTAGAGCTGCCCACATTCCTTGGCTCATGGCCCCTTCCGTCTTCTCAAGATGGAAGTCTTTTGGCAAGTCTTTTCTCACCTCTCATTGCTCTAACGACTTCTGCCTCCCTTTTCCACATTTAAAGGACGCCTGCGATTGATTACATTGGCCCTACCTAGATAATAATTCAGGATAATCTCTTTGTTTGAAGGGCAGCTAATTAGCAACCTTAATTCCACCTGCAACCTTAATACCCTCTTGCCGTATAACGTAACATATTCACAGGTTCTGGGGATTCGTAGGCGAACGTCTTTGGGAGGCCAGGAATCTGCCTGTTACTGACCTTCCAGAAGCCCTTCTGCTAACATAAACCACTGACCAACACATATTTTGCATGTTATATGTATTATACACTGTATTACAATAAAGTAAACTAGAGAAAAGATGTTGTTAAGAATGTCAAAAGACTAAGCTTGGGCGGCTCAGTCAGTTAAGGGTCCAACTCTTGATCTCAGCTCAGGTCTTGATCTCACAGTCGTGAGTTCAAGCCCTGTGTTGGGCTCCATGCTGGGTGTGGAGTCTACTTAAAAAAAAAAAAAAATCAAATAAAATTCAAAAGGAAGAGAGAATATATTTACAGCGCTGGGCTGTATTTATTGATACCGTAAGTTTATGTCATTTGTTTATAAGATGAATCATCTGTCAGTACCTATTTCGATACTGTCTTACAGGATACAAAGCACCGGAGGTCTTAAACGTGTTACTAACGCTGGACATCAAAAATGAGAACGATATGACAAAGAAATTCATATTTATTTACAAAACAGTTTTTCCGATATATTTTTGAAAAACCTCCACGTGTAAGCGGACCTGCACGGTTCAAATCTGTGCTGTTCGAGGGTCAGCTGTATACTTTGTTTTGAAAACAAAAACAAAAACGGATCCATTTCTAGAAATGTCTGAAAGCCACATGACCAGAGGACTCTCGGTTGCCACAGGTTTTAAGGTACCATGACCTGGACGCCTTCTTTCCTCCCTGGGGGATCCTTGCGAGGAAATCCGGAGGAACCCTGCGGACTGCCCCTGGAGTGTGAATGTCGGCAGGCTTGGGCTGTCCCAATGGGGTGTGCAGAGAGATGGGTCTCTATGTCCACCAGGAAAGGGGGACCCAGGGAGGAGAGCAGGAGGGATGTTTTGGGGAACCCACCTGTCTCGGCTCTCTCCTCAGCATTCCGTAAGCACCCCTATATTCAGACTCCTCTGCCATCATCTGTTCTTATTTTTATTTCCAGGGAAGGTCAGATGGAACTGTGTATGCAGTGTACAATCTCTCCCATCAGACTGAAAGTTCCCTGAGGCCATGACCTTGTTCTTTGTTGCCCATTACTCACCCACATCGCTCGGCACTGCACCTGGTGCAGAAGGGATGCTGATTTCATAGTCATAAAGTGGAGAGAGCATCCTTCCTTCCCATACTCTGACCTCTAATACTGTCTGTCCTCTTCCTGGATTTATCCAGAGGAGTCCTCAGATTATTTATAACAAACTCGGGAAACCAGTACCCAAGTTCAGAAAGCACAGGTCTTAGAATCTTCCTGCTAGCACCTTTTGAGGCCTGTAATGATCAACTCTAGCATTGCAGGCGGGGCAGGCCCTGACTTGCCCCTGGGGGGCACGGTGGGCTCTGTTCCTCCTCCCATTCGGCATGGCCTCTGTTCTTACCTCTGCAAGACACCCCCTGCTGACCTCCGAGGGCCCAGTACAGCGAAACAAAACTCTTACAAGAAAGGTGCCCCGGGTATTAATCACAGCCCTGGTGTTTTAAGATTTTATGCAAATTCCTCGCCCTCTCTCAGCCTTATTTTTACCCTTGGTATAAGCCGACAGCTCATTCTCATCGCTCCCTCTGTCAAATGTCTCAGGGGATGCTGGAAAAGAAATGTGATGTGGTGGGGAAAGCTGTTCTTTGGAGGAGCGGCCCTGGGGACATGGAGGAGAAAAGGAACTCACATTTATTGAGCTTCTACTTTGTAGCAGGCACTTTACACAGATTAGCTCCTTTAATGTGGTGCCTGAGAACCAGGGTTCTGGCGTCGGAAAGGTTTGGGGCTGAATCCCGGCTCTGCCACTAGCTGGCTGTGTGGCCTCTGGCAAGTTACTTAATGCTTCCCAGCGTGGTTTCCTCAACTGAAAAATGGGGGGAAATCGTATCTACTTCACAGTGTTCTGTGGATTAAATGAGATAAATGAGGTAAAGCTTTCAGTACATCCCGAGCACTCACCGATGTTAGCTCTTGGTATTAACCACCCCATGAAGTGGGCACTATTAACCCAGATGTATAGATGAGGAAACGGAGGCTCAGAGAGGTTAGGTCAAATGCCCAAGGGCCTGTGGTTAGGGAAGCGGCTCTAACCCAGCTCTGATTCTGGTCCCTCTGTCTGTGAGCCATGAGGACAGCTTCGGGCTTAGGCCTGTGTCTTCCAAAGATTGCGCCAGGAGCCTCTGGGGTAGAGCTGCTGGGCTCTCCTTTCTCAGGCTGCCCACGGCCCAGAGGAGGGGGAGAAGGCTGTTGAGCAGACGGCTTGGTCCCGCGGCCGGGGCAGGGAGGGTCCGCCTGTGGCCCTGGTGGGCCAGGGCACTATCAAGGGGTCCCACTCCATTCCAGAGCGATCTCTCTCCACGTAACTGGAGTGAGCCCAAACCGCCAAGCCCCAGGCAGCCTCTCTCCAGGGTGAGGACAGACTCACACCGCGCCCCGCCACCCCCATAGGGGAATGTTTGCTCCTTTCGGCACAATTTTATTTCCAGTTCACTCTAAGTGAAACTAACTGGAATGGCCTAGGAGTAACCTACCCAACAGGAGCTTAGGCGGTGAGGGGAAGGGCGACAAGAAGCTGGCTGCAGACAGGGTGGAAAAATGGAGCTCATGGGAATTAGAGAGAACCAGCTGGGGGGGATTCGCCAGGGGGGGAGGGGGAAGGGGGGAGGCTGGTGGACGGCAGCAGACCAGGAGAGTGCAGATATAGGAAAACAACTGGAGAGCTGGAAACAGGGCCTTCTCAAAGCAAGAGGGCTTCACAGGACAGAGATGGCTGGCTCTCCAGAGGAGAGGGCAAGAGCACAGGAGCGTGGTTTTCATTCTCTGAAGGGCTGCTCTCCCGTCCCAGGATGCTGGGGTAAGGACTGTACCAGCGACTGAGGGCCTGCCCTTGGGCCTTCCTCCCATGCATGCCCCCGCCTCGGTCACCCTTCTCCCCCTCCCACTCCCCAAGCTGGAAGTTGCCCACGGGAGAGCCCTCCCCTCTGCAGAGCCACACTGCACCCCCTTTCCCAGGCCCAAGTCAGACGCACCTCCTCGAGGAAGCGTTCCTATATACTCCCACACAGAGCTCGCAGTTCTGATAACATTTATAGTCTAAATCACACAGTTTAGCACTTGGTTTTAAATAACTGTCTGGTATTATTCCCTCGTTATTGCTTGTGAGTGTAAGTTTTGCCTCCCCAACTGACTGGTGGGTTTCCTTACCAGTAAAGATCGTGTCTTATGCTTCTTTACATTCTCCCCCATCCCAGAGCCCACCCTGCCTGGGAGACAGTCCCCGTGGAAAGGGGACTGAGTGGGTAAGGACTGATGGACCCCATTGGCTTCGATGGCTAGAGAAGGTCCTGACTAGCCACCCAGGGAAATACTGAAATGGACAGAGGAAACCTCAAGTTTTAAAGGGTCGGGTCCTGTCACCCTTGCCCTAATCCCTGCAATGCCTCCCCATCTGGCTCTGAGGAAAACTCTTCACTCCAACTCCAGGGCTCTCCAAGCTCTGGCCTCCTCATGTCCCTCAAACCCACCAGGCACAGCCCCGCCTCTGAGCCCCTGCACCTGCTGCTCCCTCCGCCTGGCGCACCCTTCCCATCTCTCTGCCACTTCATCTTTACTCACGAGTCACCTTCTCAGCAAGGTCTCCCCAGGCCATCCTGTGCAGAATTACAAACTCTCCTCTTCCTAACACAGACTGTCCCACTGCCCCCGCCTTGCTTTATTTTTTTTCCAGCACTTGCCATTCTCAAACGTACTATTCATTTCACTGTATTCCCCAGACCATAAAGTCTAAACTCCTCAAGAGCGGAGATCTCTGGGTGCTCACTGTTTTCTGTGCCCCCAGTGCCTGGCACAGATGCTTAATAAATACTTGCTGAATGAAGAGATCCCAGGCCCACGCTTTGTCTGAGATGGCTCAGAGATGGGTCATGGACAGGAACATTCTGGAAGTCCCTTCTAGAAGTGGGATTCCAGGATTCCACTCCTGGACCAACTCCGGGGAAGCACCTTCTGAAGTTCAGAGGCCTGGAGCTGTGTGAGCCCCAGCTACCTTCATCCCACTGGGAGGTCTGTCCAAAAGTAGAAGGGGGGGCACTTTCAGGCAAGGGCAAGTGTCAAGTCCCCCCCCCCATACACAGCTTTTTAATTTCTAGCTTGCACAGCAGCTGCCCCTCTGTGCTCGCTCCCTCCCCTGGATGTCGCACCTTTGCCCTCCCAGGCCAAAGACAGACACTTCATCCCCTGCCTTTGAATGTTCATTTTGAGAACACTTTATAGAGGAACATAACCTTTTCTGCCTTTCTTCTCTCCTCCTCCTTTGTCTCTAAAAAGACAGGGTCAGGTAAGACAGACCCACTTTTCCTGGGGACCCATGCTGGCTGTCTAACTCTGCTGCCTCTTCTTGCATATGTTTTTTTCCTGGATGATCCACCTTGTGACATGTTTGTAAATGTGAAGGATTGTACTTGTTCCTCCCAAGACACACAAGCCTTCCCACTGACGGCACTAATTCCAAACCATCCCCACCTAATCTGCCTAATCTGGGCTCCGTGCCCCATCCTCATGTCTCCTAGCAGTCACCTTCATATTGGTTCCCACTACTGTGGCTGTGGGGACTGGCTCTCAGGTCCCCCTTCTCCAAGGCCCCTGGCTCCCTGCGGCCCCAGAGGCACCGAGCTGAAACAGAAGGAAGCAATGTTGGCTCTCGAAGAACTGTGACCTACAGGGGCAAGAAGAGGGGAAACCCTCTCTGAAGGTCCCCCAAAGGGGACAGGCAGTTCCCAGCTTGGACGGGACTTGGGAACTTTTCAGCCTACGGAGGGAGGGGAATGGGCAGGATGCTCCCAGAGAATGTTCCAGGAGGTCCAAGGGGCACTGGATTCTGGGAGTGGTGCAGGAGCCTTCGGGTCAGAGAGAATATTAACTCCTCTGTTTTTTTTTTTTCTAGCTGCACTCCTTGAGCAAGTTACTGAACGTGAGTCTTGGTTTCCTTGTGTTTAAATTCGAGATAATAAAAGTACCTACCCAATAGGGGTGTTTTGGAGGATTTAATGGGCTAACGTACGTAAAGCACTTGGCATAGCGCCTGGCACGTAGTAAGTGCTCAGTAGACGCCCGCGGCTATCGTGAGTGCCATTTCAGTGTGAGAGGTGGAGGCTGAGACACAGCTGTTGCCCCAGGAACCCCCTGCCTCCTCTTCAACGCGGGACCCACTTCAAGTCCATCAAATGCTGATCAGCAGGGAAGGAGTGGGGGGAAGAAATGTACAAAGAGAAACTGAGTTCTAAACCAAACCTGGTTCTGCTCACCTCCTAAAAGGCAGCTCCCTCAGCCCATGTGAACATCTGAGAGGCCATGGTCATGAGACCAGGCCCAGCAGGGATGCACCAGATCCCTTGCCCAAAGGCCAACAGTGTTAGGCTGAAAAGTGTGGGGATGTTCTGGGCAACCTGCCAGCCCCACTGGAAGCTCAGCTCTGAGCGCTGGAGACAAAGAGGCCAAGGTGGGACATGTCCCAGGTGTTCCTGAGATCCACAGATGGCGACACGCATACAGCGCAGCATCCACGACTCTGGGGCCCCAGACCCCCCTCGGCACCACGGTCCCCAGACCCACCATCTGTGCCCGGCTGACTCCTTTTCAAGCCTTGCCCCAAATGTCACGTCCTTTGAGAACCATTTCCTAACCTGCAGACGGAGCCAGTCACCTCTCTATCAGCGCATCCCTGTACCCTGTATTATGGTACTTGCTTCACTGTTGTAAGACTGACCCCCCACTTAATGATAATGGTAGTCACACGGCATTTACTATGCCAGCCACTGTTCCGAGCTCGCTACATGTATTCACTCATTTAATCATCATAACGACTCTCTGAAGTAGGTACTACGATTATCCCGTTTAGATACAAGGAAACCGAGGCACAGAGAGGTTAGGTGACATATCCAATGTCACTCAGCTAGAAGTGGAGCTCCACGCAGGTGGAGCCTGGATTTGAACCCTCGCGGTGTGGCTCCAGACTCTACGCTCTTACCGTGAACTCCTGGAAGGCAGGGGCAACATCTGATGAGTCTCTGTCCCTAGCACCTAGCACGGGGCTGGGCGCACAGTACATGCTTAGAAAAGATGGGCTGACTGCAGAAGCCAGTGCCCGTTTAAGGCTAACTTGGTGACTATTCCAGCGTCTGAGCAGCAGGACGGAGAAACCAAGCTTCTCAGGGAAGTAGAAGATAAAAGCGCCCTTCTAACTCGCTCTCTTAGCGATCCCACCGCACACCTTGTCTGCCCTGTCTGCTTGTCTTGTCCCTTGCCTTCTGTTTTTGTTGTTTCCCAGTTTATCTTCTGCCTTTGTGCTCCTCCCCTTTTGTTCCTTGATCACTCTCCCCCTTTCCTGCTCCATCCAGCCCCCGCCCATTGTCCTTCCCGGTAGCTCTTGCGTGCTTCAAAGCCTCCCTCCTACCCCCACTCTTGGCCTTGGAGCTTTTATAGCGTCCAGGCTTGCCCAAGGAGGCTGAGAACACCAATATTTACTGGCCATGGACCAAGCTCCTACAGCCTGACCCTGAATGAAAACAGCAATTTCCCATCAATTCTACCTGGATGCAGAGTGGGGGTGTTGGTGGGGGGTGGTTGCCTGCCTACGGCTTGTCACCCATCTGTGTGGGATGAGGAAGATCCGCTGCCCTTCCCGCCTCCCCTCTCAGGGTCCCAACTCCTCCAAGAAGCCCTCCCCGAGCACTTGAGAAAACTTACTCATGCCATGAATCTGAATGCAGCAGATCCTTATATATTCTAATACTCTGAGGAGAAGAGGCACGCTTCTGAAAAAGGCGGTTACAGTGTAACTTGGGACAGCTGTGCGAGAAAGGAACTGCAGACAATTAGTGATTTCAAAACAGAGACCTATGTGACCTAGGACAAGTAGTTTATGCTCTGTGGTCCTCAGTATCCTAGCTATGAAGAAGGGGATGATAATCTGGACCTTAGATTGTCAGGAGCATCGAATAGGATAATTTTTGTAAAGCTCCTGACAGACTGGTGCTTAGTAGGTGCTAAATAACACATTTGTTTCTTTCTCCGTTCTCTGTCTAAAACACTGGCTGTCTGCTCCACCTCTCAGATAAGTGGAGAGATATGAACAGTCCAGCCTTTCAGATCAGAAATGTCTTAAGGACAGGATGACCCTGGGTCTGTAAGCTCTGTGGTAAGTGGTATGCTGTAAGGAGCTAAGCCTGTCCTGCTAGAGGTCACTCGCTGTGATGATGATGACGACAATTCACTAGGATTGTTCACACTACCCTCCCCCGCCCCCAAGCAGCGGGTCTTTGAAAGAGCCTGGTGGGCGCAGAAATAATCAGCTGGGAAGTCCAGATACAAGTTCAGTTCTGCCCTGAGACATGGAGGTTTGTTTAATTGCTATATCCTCAGCTCTTAAAATAGTACCAGGCACATAGTAGGTGCTCAATAAATTGCGAATGGTTTTTTTTATTTTTAAAGCAATGGACTTTCTTTCAAATAAAAAGATGGATAGGGGTGGGCTAGGAGGGGTAAATGGCAGGGGACAGGGGCATGCCAGGGAAATGTCGCTGCCAGGCCCACCCGCCCAGGCTCCTCCTCTGCAAAGGGGATACAGCAAAGCCAACAGTGTGTGTGTCCCCACCTTCAGGATGTTCGGGAACCGATCGCACCTGCCTGGCTTGTGGTTTATGCTGCAGTTTTCAGAAGAGAAGGGGGGCAAAGATGGAGACAGAGATCAGGAAGGGAGGGAGGGAGAGGTCTTGGAGAGCAGTGTGAGGGAAAGGGAAACAAGGAGATGCCTGTGGAAGAAAGAGAGTGAGGGGAGGAGAGAAAGAGGAAGAAGGAGGGAGGCATAGGGAGAAAAGAACGGAAGTGGGGAGCAATCGTGGACAGTTACAGAGGAAAGCTGCTGTCTCAGCTTGCTGGGGGAATTCATCTCAGTAGACCCCTGAGTTCCCACTGCCTCTGCTGCCTCCTTGGGGTTAGTCAGGCTGTGCCAGGGGGACGGTGTGCATCTGGGGGTGCTCCTGGATACCAGGTGTCCACCAGGCCCCGGGCAGGTCTCAATCCCTGAAGTACTGTGCCCTTAATTCCATCCCTGCCAGAGAATGAGGCCCCATCCAGGTCCAGAGGGACCCCCTAGGCAGGAAGGAGGACACTCAGGGTGAACCAGCCCAGGGGGAGAGAGAAGGGCCTGGAAGGCTCAGACCCCCAGCTGTGCCCTTCTCTTTCCTCCCTCTCCACACAAGGGCACCTGGCCAGCCGGGAAAGTGGGTCAGGCCACCTACATCTGACTTTTTTTCTGATAACAACAGGCAAGGGGGGGTTGTCTCAATGCCCTAATCACAGCCCTTGCCCATCCCATGCCCAGTGATCTGTGTTGGTGGGACCTTTAAGAAGCAGTGGGCAGTGGGAACCAATCCTGGCCTTCTCACTCAGGAAGAAGACACCCGGCCAGAGCCCATCCCAGGCTGGCGGGGAGGAGGGAGTCTGCTGTTGGCCTGGGTGCGTGGAAAGACACAAATCTCAATGATGGTGACCAAGCTGGGGGGGAGCTGTCTCTACTACCCTGACCCCGGGAGGCTGTTTTCTCTACCACCCCACCACCTGGGGTGTTCAAACTGCGCACTGACCCGTCCATCTCTGGCAACTGAATGCTGTGCCCAGCCCACCCCTTCCCGACCCTGCCTTCGCCCAATTAGAAGCTGCGTTGGCTCCAACAGATGGGAGCTGCGGCAGCCTGAGGAACAGAGCACAAAGCCCAGCTGACATTTTCCTTCCTGTTCTTTCCGCGGGGGAGGAAGAACAGGGACGGGGGGGGGGGGGGGGGGGTGTGTGTGTGCACAGCAACACCCCTAGGGCCCACCCCCAGTGCCCAGGTCTCCTGCACCTCTTTAGCTTCTCAGCTCAGCCCTAAATGGAGGTCAGTTCGCCCTCACACCCGGCGGTTCCTCGCTGGCTGGGCAGTCAGAGCCTGCGCCGCCCTTCGCCTGCAGGACAGACGGACCACCTGTGGCTGGCCAACCCCTCCTGTCTCCTGGGTGCCGCGGTGGGCCCAGACCTGTCCTTCCGAAGCCGCTTGCCACTCCCAGGGCCCCCAGGCTGGGCCCAAGGCCGGCCCATCCCCCACCCCAAATGTCCCATCTCGGGCTGCGGACAGACCCCTGCCGGCCCGGGAGAAGCCTGGTTCCTGGTTCCAGATACTTCGGACAGACACCAAGGCCACCTTGTCCCTCCGCACGGACACCTGAGCTCCAAGCAAGGGGAGGTCCCCGCGGCCCCGGAGAGCTTCCACCCCGCCAGTCCGCCCCTGTCCCGCCTTCCCTATCCCCTCGGCCACCTCTCGGCTCCCCGACATCTCCGGGCGCCGCTCTACCCAGCAACAGTTTGGGGCGGCTCGGGCCTCCCCGGCGGGATTAAGGCCCAGCCGCCCCCTCCCCTGCCGCCTCCGGTGCTGCCCGCGCGGTCGGCCGCCTTCTTTACCTTCTCCCGCCCTGCCTCCGTCAGCGCCGGCGGCCGCCTCCCTCCCGGAGTCCCCGGCTCCCGGGGCCGGCGTCCCCGCGGCCGCCCGCGGCCCGCCCCTCCCCCAGCCCCCGGCCGGCCCGGCGGGGGGGAGGGGAAGGGGGAGGGGGGGAAACCCGGCGGCGGGGACCCCGAGCCCAGCCGCTCCCGCCGCGTCCCCCCGCCGCCACGCCGACGGCCCCCCGCGCCGCCCGGGGCTCAGCCCGGGGCCGCACACTCACCCGCGGGCGCCGTCCGGGCTCCCGGGGCCGCCGTCCGCCGCTCGGCTCCGGCTTCGGCCCGGGGCTGGGCTGGGGGAGGCCGGGGCGCACCCTCCCTCCGCGCCGCCGCCGCCCGCGCAGGCCGGGCAGGGTCGCGGGCGCCTTCCCCGCCGCCGAGTTGTCCGGGGAGCGGTCCTGGGCCCCGGCCGGGCGAGCGCGGCCGCAGAATCGCCGTCCTCGCCGCCCCCGCCCGCGCCGTCCGCGCCCCGGGCTCCGCGCCGCCCTGCGCGTCGTGGCCGGAGGCCGGCGGGCGACAGCCGGGCGCTCCCTCCGCGCGGCGCGGCCGCAAGTGCACCGAGCAGGCCCTCGCGCGCCCCGCGCCCCGCCGCGCGCCCCTCCTCCCGGCTTCGCGCCCAACCTGCCCGCCCGCTTCGCCGCCGCTCTCCCAACCTCCGCGCCCCGCTCCGGTCGCCTCCTCCCCGCCTGCATGCCACGCCACCGCCCCCCCCCTCCGGTCCCGCTGCCAGTTTAACTCCTGAGTGGCCGGAGGCCCCCCTCTCCCTGACGCGCACACGCACCCCGGAGGGAGGAGTTGGGTGCGGCCGATGCTAAGGCTGGAGTCGCTGGGGCCGGGGGTGGTCCTGTGCCTTTGGACGCCAGGCTTGGCTGAGAGAAGGGGGCACGGAGCCCAGATCTGAGGGGAAAGGGGATGGCCCTTCTGATACTGCCTCAGCCTCCTGCAAAGGCCAGGAGGACAGAGGGGGAAATTCAGCAGCTTTTAGAGGACAGGTGCGTCTGGCAGGCATAGCGTGCTCGGAAGACCACATTTTTGCCACCCTCCCAAGTTAACAGCGGACTGAGGAATACAATGAATGGGTTAGAACTTGTTCCCGGGCACAGGCACCTCTCATCCTCAAGAATGAAGTGGAATACCCACCCCGCCCCCCACCAGTTCTCATGCCCTTCCAGCATTGCCCCCTGAGCTGGCAGCTCTGGCATTCTGGAAGATCCCATCATGACCCTAAGTGAAGGATGGCAACCTACACAGGTGTTAGGCAGGAACTGGCAAGTCCGCTCAGGAGCTTGGCTTTGGGGGATGCCTGTTCTGCTGGCTGTGCTATGAACATGGGGAAAGGAGAGCAGGAGCTGATCGGTGCTGGGGCGGGGGGGGGGGGGGGGGGGGGTGCCGGGCTGCTGCCCGGTGCCTTAGCAAAGCTGGGTCACTATTACTGACTGGGGCTTCGTAGAGTGAGTCTTCTGCGGGAAGCAACTGCTTGAGGCCCTTGCCTTGGGGGTGGGGGGCCTTCAGGCTGGATCACTCAGAATGCACACAAGCTCAGCTCCATGATAGGCCACACCCCGCGGCTGGGTTTTGAGCAGCCTGCAGAACCAACCACAGGGGAGTGGGCGAGGGGGAGCCCAAGGTACTGGGAGTCCTGCCGGGAGTGGCATCCATCCAGCCTGTCTTCCTTCTCTCGGGGTTGGAGCTCAATGCCTCCGGTGAGCTGAGCTCGGGACGGAACACCGACGGAGCTTTCTGGTTCTGTCTTTTCCAAGGGCACAGCCAGTGGTAACGCCATGCCTGGAGGCTTTTATAAAGTCAGCTTGAAATTCTGTGTGTTCTGTGTGCACAGAGGGGGTTCTCACTTTCGTCTAGCCAATAAGCAGGTATTAAGTTCCCATTGTACCTCCTAAACCCCCACCCCACCCTCCCACCCTCCACCCCTGCCGTGGGGCATAATGGTCTCAAGGAGCTTAGGAGGATGAGTTGGAGGTATATGAAACAAATTTTAACATTTCGAGGGAATGGAAGTGCCATAGAAATACAGAATGAAAAAGCCATTATTGGCTAGGGTTTATTCATGGAAGGTTTTATGGAGGAGTTGAGATTCAAGCTGAGTCCAGATGGTAGGATAGGATTTGAAGTGACAGAGAAAACAGGGACCAGCAAAGGCAGGAAAGTGGAGACAAGCAGAGTAGAATGGCTTGTGTGGAGGCTAGGGGGCAGGAGGAAATGTATAGAGCTAGTAATAGATGCCAGGCCTTTTCACATATTTCTCTTATTTTCCCTTCTGAGTTGGTTCTCACCCCATTTCACAGACAGGAGCATGGAGGCTCAGAGAGTTTAAGATCTTCAGGCAGAATTTGAACCCTCTTCTAGAAACACACGGTGCCCCTGCTATAACACTATATTGGAGATATGCATGCAGAGTGAGGGCAGCTGGTGAGCCTGAATTGCCAGGCTGAGCAGTTCAGCTATGGCCCAGAGCACAAGAGATTTGGGGTAAAAGAGGCAGGAAGGTGGGAGACCAGAGAAGAGGCTGTGGTAGGAGTGATGGGGAGCGAGCATGGACAGTAAATGCCGTGGGCCTTTGTCAGGAAGACCCGGCAGAGCTCTAACACCGACTAATTGAATGAAAGAGGTCAAAACTTGCCTCCAGGCTTTTGAGCATGAGTGTTTGGGTCCTGTGTCAATTCAGTGGAGCCGCCTCGTCCTCCTAAGGTCAGTGTATTCACAGACTGATCCTGAGAAGGAGGAGAGGTTACCAGTCCTTTATCTCTCAATGACCTGAGCGTTCAATCCAGTGCCCGCCCCCCGCAATATCTCTGCATGCCGCCATGCGTGTCTCAGCTCCTGACCAGACGGTGCGCCTCGGGCGGACTGAGACCGTTCTGCACAGCATCAGGTCAAGACTAGTACCTTACAGCAGATGCTCAATAACCAATTGCTGAAGAATAGATGGGGCAAAAGCACGTGAAGTTTGCCAAGTGGCTGGGTCCTAAGTCACAGATCCTGCAAGACACACAGTGGGTAAGGGATAAGGGAATCATTCCCTGTGGGGAGAGAAGGAGGCAATGTTCTCTTGAGCTGACTCTAAATTTCACATAACCCAATGGGACGGAGCAAAGAGCGTAGGTTTTCGAGCCAGAGGTTTGAAACTATTTATCACTATTTATCAACTTTGTGTGGCTTCAGGAAAAATGCTTAACTTCTCTGAGCTCTAATTCTTTCCTATGTAAAAATATTAATTCAAGGGGTAGCAGTTAATACTTGGTGAGTACCAACATGGAAGGCATGATGCTAAGCACATTTATGCATCAGCTCATTGACAAGTCCACCAACCCTAGGACTCTGGAGGTAGGGGGAGAAACGTTTCACATTTACATAACTTGTAATAATAGAGCTGAGATCTAAACCCAGGGCTATCTGATGGCCGAGTCTAAGCCCTAACTGCCACCTAGCAACACTTCTTCAAGATGAGGGTAGTAACAAGGGTATTCATTCATACTCACAGGACTGTTGCAGGATGTAATGGGTTGTGCACGTCTGGCAGCGAGCATCGTGTCTGGCACATAGCACACCTCAATAAATAAATGGGAGTCTCTCTCTCTCTCTCTCAACCTGGCTCTCATGGTGGCCACTCCGAGCCAGGTACTTTGCTGGGAAAAGATGGGGACTCAGTTCAGTCTTTTGGAAGCTCTTAGATAATTACCAGAGGACTTAATGGCCCTGTTACTGACCTTTTGCACCGTAAGTTTAATCTCTAGGCTTAGCCATGCCTAACTCCCTGCCAGGAAGGCGGGGACGCTGTGACACCCAGAGTGTCTGTGGAGAGAGATGCTGAGTACACGCCCCTACGAGTGATCCCCCTCAGTGCACTTAAAGCAGGGGTCAAACACCAAGCTAGTAGGTATGTAGGCATGCTGTTTGTGCGGTGGGGCAGTGAGGAGAGGGGGGCTCCTCCTGGAACCTGGCAGATGAGCCGAATCAGGGAAGGAAGGCTGGGGGTGTGGTGGCGCCTCCTTCTGTGGGCGTTCCACTGCTGAAGACAGCCTTTGCCCAGCCCCCACCTCCAGAGGCCCTGGATGGGGCCTTTGGAGTCCCCGGGGACTGTTGCACCATCAGCGCTCTAGGTAGGTAGAGAGTGCGGCTCAGAGCGGCGGTCCCTAGGCTTAAGCTTCACCTAGAGCACGTGTACAAATTCCGGCCCCGCTGGTCTTCCTGAGAGCCAGATTCTGCAGTTCTCGGAATCTGCATTTTGGCACACTCTCCAGGTGATTCTGATTCAGGTCAGTAGAGGAACCCTGTTTTGAGACACGCTGACCCAAGGTGCCCATCGCTCTCTGACCGCTCCCTGCTTGGGCTCAGCGAGTACAGAGCCCTGTTCTGACTACTGGGAAACAGTGAAAGGTGAACGCAGGGTCCCTACCGGAAGTGGGTTCGTGGGAAAGTTGATGAAGCTTAAACTTTAGGGTTGCTCACTTGTGGGATGAGGGGAGAAAGCTGGAAAGTTGTAGAGTGTTCTAGGTGGGGAGGAGAGGCCATTTTGCAAATAGGAAGCATTTTTATGTAAGCATTTCTGGTCAGCTGAACGAAGAGACATTAGAAGAAAGGGATCTGAGTTTCTAAACCTTGCGTACATTGCTGTGATCTCTCTAGTTCTAAAGAAATATCACCATTGGATTGAATTTTGTATTGGTTCTTTTTCTTGAGAGACCCCCATGAAACCTGGCTCTTCCCTGGCCCCTGCCTTCAGGGAGCTCCCAGGATCCACAGATACCCTTGGAACACAGAGAACCAGAAGGGCAGGAGGACATTGCAGATGGCAGAGCTGTGTGGAGCTGTGTGGGGTCCTCAGATTCCTGGAAAAGGCACTGCAGGTAAAAATGACGGAGGTTGAATCTGTTTTTGCCCAGAAACAATGTGATAATGGAAATTACACTCCTCACCAAGGTCCTGGTGCCCAACTTTTTATAGGAATAAGTATACATACCATAAACACCATATTTAATCAACTGTAAATGATACACTTGTGCTCTGTTAAATTGAATCTGAGTATACAAAACAGCTAAATCGGGCAATATGGTGACCAAATCCCATTCTGTTTAATTTAATGTATTCAAAAGATTCCCAGGAGAACTGCCATTTTGGGGGGTGCAAGAGGGAGTGGTGGAGAGGATCAGAGAGACTCCCCCTTCCCTCCATATGAAACCTATATAGGCAAGAGGGAGACTCTCAGAGGTCCGAAGCTAGGGGACAAGGTTTCGTACCCCATGGCACATCTGAAAAGAAACCAACCAGGCAGCATCATTTGTGAGTACACCTGGCTGATTCTGATGTGCACGTCTGTAAGTCGAGCGCTGCCTACACACACACCAGGAATGGGGGACATTTAAGAGGGCTTGGGGTGCTTGACATTGGATGAGGCTGATCTGGAATGATCTTCCTGGAGGAATACATTTTTGAGAAGACACTTGAAGGCAGGCGTGCAAAATGGTTAGGTTTCCTGAGAGATTAGCATGAAGGATGTGCAGGACATATTCATTTGATTTTTGACCCACCTCATTGTAACCCACAGTCTGTCAAAAAGACTTTGTCCCTAAGTGTTCATTTCCCACCTCGCATCTACTTCAATATTTTTCAAATTGCAGGTGGAGACCCAGGAGCAGGTTACAATAAGAACTTGTTTTTAAAAATGAAATAGAATAGGAAACAACATACTTCATTAGTACTTTCGTTCAGTGTCATGTAAACATATGTGTGTACTGAGTCACGGTGTTCAGTGTGTTTCTTACCATGGGTCTTTTTTTTTTTTTTGAGGAACTAAAAAAGGAATTTGTTTATTGAGGGCAAGAGGATGCAAGCAATATAAAAATCAAAAGCTTATCTGACTTTTCTTTCTCTGCTTCTCAAATGGGGGTTGGATTTATTTGTACATTTTCTGAGGGTCCCGATCTGCTCATGGAATACTTTATACAGGGGGAAGCTGTGGGACAGATTCCTTAAGAGACCCTTTGGGAGAACTCTCATTGGGCGGGCAGGGGTGTTGCTCAATGTTGCCTATTTCTTTCCCTTCTGCTTCATGTGTATTACAAAACAGTCATTGCATGCGATGGTGAGCCCAGCGATTAGCGAGAAGAAGCTCTGGAAGCCCACTTTGCCATCTCGACACTGGTCTAGGTCCTTCATTATTTTGTCCATGACCCCCAGAGGGTCCTTTTGATTTTCCAAAAATCCAGGGAACCCCTTTTCCATGACTACTCTCAGGTCCTCCTTTGTTAAGTAGCCTTTATCCCCAGCAAACTTGTGAAACGTGAACATCGTGGTTTCCATGGTGTGTTCCATTTGAGATGCATTTTGGTGAGGTCTGTTGAAGCCTTGGCCCAAGGCACGGCGGAGATGATTGGCTGGCTGGGACACACCTTACCATGGGCCTTTATCAAACTTTGGTTATTTATTCCCAAAGCCTGCAAATAAGATACACATGGGGTATCTCACATGTTAAGAATAAAGTATTTACTCAAATCCAGCCTTTTTACTTGGCATTACTTTTGTTGCTTGTCTTCTTTTCCAATCAGACTCTATTCATTTCTGAACATTGCATTTCAGAAGTGGTTCACAGGGCAAAGAAACTGGGACTCCATGTATCCGGATCCTGTCCTTTTCTCTTTGTACTGTCTCTGACCCCTCTATTTTCCTTCTTATTTTCTTTCAGAGAAGGAAGTCTTTATGATCTTACTTCCAATATTTGGATTAATTCCAACATAGCTCTTAGAGCTCACAGGGCTCTCCAAAAAATCATTCCTAAGGTCTGTCCTAGTAGCCACCACCCGGGTCTATTTTTGCTTCCTAAACTCATGCTTCTGAAGCTGGGTGTGCAAAAGAACTAGCTGGGGAACTGATTAAAATGTAGTTTTCTGGATCCCACCTAGTAGCACTAAACTGGGGCTCCTGAACTGCATTTTTGACTAGCTTCCCCAAGTGGTTCTGAGGACCACACTTTAATGACCACTATTAATAAACCATGGAGAAAATTCCACTCTTTCCAGGATTCCCTCATCCCCCCATTCTTCACCCATTCCCTCCTGATTCTGATCACTCTACTCTGTTTCCCTTCTGCAGGAATAGTCTCAGTGTATGCCACTCTATGTTTATTTGCAATCATTTGCACTTTGTCCAAGAAGTTACCTTATCTGGGTATCCCGCCTTCCTACTTAACTTATAAACTCCCCCCAACAAACTGTATCATTCATTACAATTTCCCCAGAGCGCCCGGCAGAAGACCTTGCTCCTGGCAGACTTCCCATAAGCTCTCTGTGCACAGGACAGAATCCTCCCATATAACTCCCTGCCCCTCCGGGCCCCTATCCTCTGGGTGGGGGTTCCCATCCAGGAGTTTTTAGGGCAGGGATAAGTGACTGAGTTGTTCTCCGTATCAAACAGCAATATCGACTGGGTGATTTTGGCTCAGTCTGACTTTGTCCTTTCCATCTCACCTCCATGGGTTTAGGGAAAAGTCAATCGGTAAAAACTAATGAGTCCAGATGACCCCCCTGGGATTGTAGCTTCATCGAGGGCTGTTATATTCTTCAGTTCTAGAAACACATCGAACAGCGAAGGCAGAGGGCTGAACAGCAAGGCTAAAGCAAGAAAGAGGCAAGCTAGTGCCTTTACGGAAGTAGTCGCTCTCAGGAGCTGACCCTGCACTTGCAGGACCCTGAGAGAGAATGCCTTAATACATTTTGGCTCTAGGTGCTTCCCTGCCTCACCTTAGTCCCAGCCCAGTCCCAGCCTAGTTGCAGGCTAAAGCAAGCACCCTGGGCCCTAAGTCCTGACCATCAGGCCTTATAATGGACCAAGGGAGAGAAGGCTGAGGATTGATGGTTCTTCAGGCAGAGGTCAGCCTGGTCCATTTTCCTGCCCTGAGCAGCTGTCCTGCATGATGAGCAGCTTGAGTAAAATTGACACCGAGCCCCTGATTCTGTGCCAGGAGCATTCTGGTCCTTATGAGGCTCACGGAGCCTGGGCTCCCAGCTAGGAGGGCGCCCCAGGTTTTCTGGTGGAAGTCCACTGGATTTGTTTGTTCATTTGTTTGTTTTTTCCTTTCTTCTCCCTCCATAACTCCCCTGCCTCTTGTGGAAAAGAGATCCCACAATCCCGGAGAGCCACTTGTCAAAGGGACTAAACTGTTCACCTTTGGGAATCTCATCTTTAGGTTTTATCCCTATTGCTCCTTCTGCCACAAATCATGTTTCTGCCCATTTTACCCCCAGGGGAGGTGATGAACAGCCTGTCACTGGGTACCAACTTCTCTATGTAGGGACCCTGGGGCCTTTTAGTTCATAAAGTCTTTTTTGTGCTCTTTTTCTTCAGACACTCTAAACTCATCTCCTTTGCTGGGGGTTTTCTTTTCTTTTCTGGAAGAAGAAAAATTATAAGGAGAGGAAAAAGAAAAGCAGGGGGAAGAAGTGAGCTAAGACATAAATTCGTGCCATGTCTCCCTGAGCTGAGGGGGACCAATCTGCCTGAAGGCAGGACATGGGGAGATGGCCCCCCAGATGCTGTGCTCCTTACAGACCAGGACCCTTATCAGAGAATCCAGGAGCTTGGGCCACTTTTGTGTATTTCTGCACAAATAGTTCATGGTCCAATTCCCTTCACGGACCCCAGGCCCCTGCCACTGTTGGGTGGGTCTCGCCCTGGATGCCTGGGTCACAGAGAAGCAGAATTTTCAGCCTCCACATGCGAGGACAGAAAGCTGAGGACCGGGGTCAGGCACTCAGCCCCTCTCCTTCCCTGCCCCCCTGCAATCTCAGGGATGGCTTCCCCACACACTGACTTGGGTGGCTGGAGTGGATGACTAATGCATGTCATTTTCAAGATGCTCTCTCTGCACAGGAAAGTACATTCAGATCCAGGTTTTAATTGTGTGTGATTTTAGCTGAGATGGTGTTAATTTATTTCCTTTGCTACTTCAGCGGTTCTTCATCACGGTGAAATTATCTGGAATGTATCTTTTTTTTTTTTCTTTCTTAAGGACAAAGAGAAGAAGCTGATCTTGCTCTTTTCCCATTGACTGAGGTTTAGAACATTCTAGGGGCTGCCAGATGCTGTTCAGGGAGAGCTTCAGGTTAGAGACCCTATCATCTCCCACTATCTAGTCTCCCTGCCTTCCAACGGCCAGATTTCCCAAAGGGAGTGCTTGATGCGAAGGATCTTTACCACCCAGACAGACTCTTGGGCAAATTGACCAATACAGTGAATTTTTCAGGCAGAGCTGGCCCCAGTTTCCAGAATGAGAGATGCTTTCTTTCTTGGACAACTTGAGAAAAGGGGAACAACCTGACATCTACAAAGGGCTTCTTGGAGGAAAGGGACAGTGTCAATCAAAGAAAGATGGTGCAGGAGGCACCTAAGGCCCCCGACTGGTGCTCTGAAGCTCATGTTACCGGACTTTGGTTGCGAGAGAGGGTCTGTCATGTGGGTAGGGCCAGCATGAATATGATACCCCCTAGAACAACATTGTGTGGTGGTTTTTTCTTCACTCAAACTCTTCCTGTGATGAGCATAAAAATAGCACACATGCCTTCAGAGATTCTGCTGCGTCTTGCCCCAGAATTTTGCCCTCTTCAAGAATGATCCTGCGCTAGCTAAGACCATTTTATCAAGCCTGACTTACTCTAGTTTTTACTATAAAAGTAAAAGAATGTTTATTTTTCAAATGCAGAATTATAGTATCATTTCAAATGTGCTCTTCAATCTCTACTTAAGTTCTAAACTGGAGGTTAAACTTCCCCACCCCTCCCCACTGGAGAATCACTGAATCATTGCTTAGATATCCAGCACAGGAAATCAGAAGAGCATTAACTATGCCAGGCTGGGACTATCCTAGGACACTTTTGTGTCTTGTCATTCTCCCCATCCCGTGAAATCTGCATCTTCTTCGGTCACTCTGGCACATAGTAGGAAATTCAGGAGGTACCTGTTGCATGACTCTTACAGTATTAAATTGTTATCAAGTTCTTGGCACAGGCCTGGTGCTTGACAAGGTGTTCCGTGAGTGTTAGCCATTGTTCCTAAGACCCCCGTCCCCGTGTCCTGGAGTCCACCGTTCTTAAGAAGCTCCAGCTGGTGGAGATGCTTATATTCTTGTTTTTTTTTTTTTAAGAGAAAGATGCTTTATTTATTTTTTAATTTTTTAAAAAAATTTTTTAGGGAAAGAGAGAGAGCATGAGTGGGGGGGGTGGGCAGAAGGAGAGGGAGAGAGAGAATCTTAGGCAGGCTCCACACACAGCGCGGAGCCCAATGTGGGGCTCCGTCCCATGACCCTGAGATCATGACCTGAGCTGAAATCAAGAGTCAGACACCCAGCAGACTGAGCCACCCAGGCACCCCAAAGAGATGCTTATATTCTTTTTTTTTTTTTAAGATTTTATTTATTTATTTGACACAGAGAGAGAGAGAGAGGAATCACAAGCAGGCAGAGTGGCAGGGAGCGGCAGAGGGAGAAGCAGGCTTCCCGCGGAGCAGGGAGCCCGATGTGGGACTCGATCCCAGGACCCTGGGATCGTGACCTGAGCCGAAGGCAGACGCTTAACGACTGAGCCACCCAGGTGCCCCAAAGAGATGCTTATATTCTTAAGGTGCCCTGGGACAGCCCTCAACATCCTCTCATTCTGCAGAACTTAGGTGTGATCTCTAAATGGTTGCCGCTTGTCCAGATACCAGCTTCTTTTGGTGTAGACAGAAGCCCAACACAGTGCTATGCTCAGAGAAGGGCCTCAGCTCATGTCTGTGGAGGGAGAGAGTGAAGGGTCTGGGGCCCTCCCCTGGCAGCCCCTTTGGTCAGGGGAGGCTGGGGCTGGACCACACAGCTCCTTGGTAAATAATTAAGCCTCCCTGGTTGTGTTTTTTGTGTATAGGGCCCTGACTTACCAGCACATGATCATGGCTTGAAAATCATTCTGGTCAGCCCATCTTTCTAGCATGGTTAGGGGTTTATGGGAGGCTAGTATCACTCTGCTGTTCACAATTTGTTTCTGACTTCTCCCTAGATTGCTTTGAATAGCTTTGGAGCTCAGATAGCTCTTCCTTCCAGTTGCCTTTGGTCATTTCCCGGCCATGTCTCCTGCAGCCTCAGTCTTTATAGGGCAATAAGTGTACATTCCTTTCCCAGCCTGCTGTTCCCAGACATGTCTATCTGTCCATTCATCCCCCACCCCCTAACTGCTGTTTCTTAAACACTAAGCATATACTTACTATGTGATCCTGCACTCCCCTTCCTAGGCATGTGTCCCGGCAAAATGAAGACTTGTGTCCACATAAAATCTTGTATGTAAATGCTCGTAGTAGTTTTATGTGTAATAGCCCCAAATGGGAAACAGCCCGAATGTCCTTCAGTGGATGAATGGTTAGAAAAACTGTGGTACATCCATGCCACATGTGGTACATCCATGCCACGAGCCAGCAACAAAAAAAAGGAATGAACTATTGATACATGCAACGGTCTGGTTGGATCTCCAGGGCATTATGCTGAGTGAAAAAAGCCAATTTCAAAAGGTCACATATTTCGTGGTCCCATTTATGTGACATTCTCACAGTGACAAAATTATACAGATGGAGACCAGATTGGTGGTTGCCAGGGTTTGGGGAGGAGGGGTGGTTCAAAATGAGAAGCGGGCTATGGCGTTACTATAAAGGGATAGCACGAGGGATCTTTGTTCTGTTTCTCGATTATAGTGGCGGTTACACGACTTCTACATGTGTGATAGGATTGCATAGAGCCACACGCACGTGCGCACATACAAGTGCACGTGAAACTTGCGTAATCTGCATAAGGTCCGTGGCTTGTCCCAATACCCATCTCCTGGTTTTGGTGTTGGTTTTACAAAAAAAGAACCTTCAGCTTTTGTAAGGGCTAGATTCTCCAATATTAGGAATATAACTAAAATACTTTAGTTCTTCTAACCTACAATGAATCCATTTTCCCAGAATCATTATAATTTCATCGGGGAGCTCTGTGTGTTTCCAGCCTATGCCTCCTCTTGGGGTATTGTATTCTAAGTGGATTATCTACCCTGTGAAGTAAGACTACAAACTTATTTTGTTTATTTGATTAGCCTAAGCCTAATCAGCTTCACCTTCAAGTTTAAGGAAGATTCTGAATTCAATTACCGTAGGACTTGGTTGTGCTGCTGCTTTATTTTGGTGCCAAGTCTCTGAGCCCATGGCGGGCTCCTGGTGATCTGAGGCCCCACCCTGTGGTTGTCGTGGGGTACCTAGTGCTGCCTGCCCTTGGGGGTATCCAGGGGAGGGGGGGGCTGAATGAACCATTCTAAGACTTGATTCATTTAACCTCCCTCACTCCTTCCCCAAGTGAACAATCGCAAGAGCTCTGCTCTCTTACCCCTCCTAAACTTCTGGAGGGGAAAGACAGGGCCTTATTCTGCTCTGGTTACTCTTCATCTCCCTGTGGCTCGTCTAGGCCCATCCCCACCTTTTGCATCCTGATCTGGGGCTCCCAGGATGGTAGACAATCAGCTGGGAGTGAATCTCACCCCCTTTCCTATCTCCTTAGAAACAGACTAGGTTTGCCTGGACAGAGCCCCTCATTTTGTGGGTGAAGACCCTGAGACCCTGCAGTGATTAATGGCAGAGCTGATCTGCAGCCCACCGTAGTCAGCCTCTCTTGGAGAACGAGTTCTGTTCATTTATTTCTGGTTGGCAGCCCTGGTTTGTTAACTGGGGGAGTTTGGGTGACAAGAGATATAGGACTTCATTGGAGCTGACCTGGCAGTAACTTAGAGCCAGCCTTGCTCTGGGCCCCCGCCCACTATTTCCCCTGGGACCAGATCTTCAAAAGGGGCTGATGGGGTGGGGAAAGATCAGGAGGAGGAGAAGCTTCTGGCTCTTCTGGGGGCTCCTTTGCTTTTTGTTGTTCTGGCTTTTTGGAGCACCAGGTTTATACTCTGAAGGATCAGCCCCTTCCACGTCGGGAAGGCTGAGCATTGGACAGTGTGGGCAGGTGGAGTGATGCTGGGGAGTACTGTGGGCAGACTGGACAGCAGTCATCAGTTGGTTAAACAAGCACCCTCCCACCGCCCCAAACCATGCACACATGTACGCATGCACATAGCAGGGGGTTTAAGCATACTTCTTCCTGACTTCCAGGATGGTGAATGATTGAGGACACAAAGGTTAAGACCCATACGACCTGGTGTGAATCTGGACTCTGCCACTTTCTGGCTATGTGACGCAGGTGAGCCTTGTAGATACTCTTAGACTCCATTTCTTCATCTCTAAATAGGGGTAATGAATAGCACCTCTTTCATAGGAATGTCGTAAGTATTAGAAGAGAATATATGTAAAGTACCCAATCTAATCCCTGGTACTTAGTGAGGGTTCAATAAATGTAAGTTATTTTGACAATGCTGATCATGATGATAGTGAATATGAATGTTTTTTCAAAATTCCGTATTTGTGTCCCTCATGTTTCGGCTTAGACACTACTTCCTATAGAAAACCTTGCCTGGCCCCACAAGAATGGATGAAGGGCCCCTCCTCTGGCTCCTCTAGCACCCTAGACTTGTCTACGTTAATATTTTCACCTTGTCTAGTCAGTCTTGCCAGCCAGACTGAGTGTGAGAACAGTGTCCACACCTTGCCCATCTCTCTATCCCCAGGGTTTAGCACAATGCTGGGCAAATAGCAGGTGCTCAAGAAAGATGTGTTGGATGAATGGATGAATGAAAAGATGAATGAGTGAATGCAAAGATGTTACAAGAAGGTGGGACTCAATGTGCCCTCTCCATACTGAGACTAGTCCTACCTCTGGGGCTTTGGGCATTCCATTTCTACCTTCTGGAACGTCTATCCCTACCTTTCCATTTTTCTTGAACGTTCCCATCCTTCAAGGTCCAGTTGGACTTCCTCGCCTCCTCTGTGAAGTCTTCCCTGATTATTCCAACCCGCTGTGACCCCTCCTGGGTTGGAACTCACATGGGATTATTTGGCGTTGATTTGACTGTCGGTTACCTTGTTATATTTATGTCCTCTCTGCCCAAACTCTACGTTCCTAGATGGCAAGGATTTCACCTTCTTCTCTCTATAGCCTCCGTGTAACTTTGTAAGCCTCAGGGGCTCAAGAAATGTGTATGGCTGAGAGTCAGAGGGCTGCGTATGAGGCAGCGGGGCCAGGAGAGCACAGGCAGGACTGGGGGGTGGGCGCCCGCTGGTGCTTCTCCCGCCCCCGTTCTCCAGGCAACCTGGGGCAAGTGACTCATTTTCTTCACCTGTCCTCAAAAGCCAAAGTGCTTACTCAGAGGGTGGATGGGAGGAAGTGCAAGTGGAGTCCTTGCAACGGTCACGTTAAGCCGCCATTACTGCCCTTCCTTCTTCTGGACTCACCCCCCCCCACACACACACACATACTACCATCAACTGAATTCATTCTGTGGGCCTGTGCTTTACATCGTCTTACTCTGACCTTTATGAGAACCCTGTAAGCAACGCATTGGTCCCCTTGTTTGAAACACGAATAAACTAAGATTCAGACATATTAGGTAACTTTTCAAAGGTCACACAGCTAAGAAATGGCAGAACCAGAACTCGAGCCCTGGTCCGATGCCAAATCTGTACATATTACAACATAATTCCAGAAAAAGCATGAAAGTCTAGCCCTGTCCTGCCACTGGCTTGCTCTGTGACCTTTCCCAGCTTCCTTCCCGTGAGGTGCTTGGGCTGGGTGGCCTTTGCCATCACTCCTGACTCTCAAGCTAGAATTTCCTACTCGACTGTGAGCTCCTCGAGGGCAGAGTCAAGAACTCAGTCCAGGCTCCCTCCCCAGCATCTCCCATCCTCCCTGCATTGAGGTGGCCCACATGCTTGTGGAATGACAGACTAGCTGAGTGTGGGGGTGAGTGGGAAGGGGTGCTGGTTGAGAGTGAGGGGGTGTGATGCGTTTGCACCAGTGGAGGGCGGCCTGGCCTGGGCAGGAGAGACAAAGAGCAGGGCTTCTGTGGTCTGTCTCTGTCTGGGTTGAAGAACGTGGACGGGGTGTCGCTTAGGCTGGCAGTTCTACCAGAATCCCAGGTGGGTCTAGGTGAGCTTGTGGTTTGGGTGGCTGTGGAGAGAGGGTGGTCTCGACTCAGAGCTAGAGCTGCCGCTGGTTATCTGCGCTGAACCAGAGCAAACAGGATTCAGCAGTTGAGTTACCGTGACCTATCCTGCTCTCCACAGCTGTCTCTTCTCCAGCCAGGAAGCTCAGCCTCGGGACTCAGCTCTGTGACACGCTCCCGGATGCCCCGGGAGAAGCAATCTCTCTTGCCTGCACTCCTGTGTGTGATTAATGAGAGGCCTTGCCTTGACATTTCTCACCGCAGAAGAGGCCATTTGAGGCCCTCGACATCTAACCAAACACTTGATGTGTTTGAGGCCCACCGGAGAGGAGTGGCTGTCAGAAATAGCCAGCTCCCCTTGCCCCCTTCCCCGGAGCCCAGTGGGAGGGTCCAGAGTGGTTACCAACTGCTCCCTTGGGGTCCCTTACATCTACCACTCAGCCACCTCCTTCATGGGCTTTTGCCCCCTTTCCCTCCCCGAATCATGCTGTTTCGTCCCTCACATACGTATCCATCACCTGCCTGCCATGGGCCCTGCCCAGGAATGACAAGAAGGGGGCCCCAAAGCTCTCTAGGGTATCATTTTATAGAAGACACTATTTCCCACGAGGGAACAGCACAGTCCACTCAAGGGCTAGTCTGGAGGCCATCCGTTATGGACCCTGAGGGCTGTGAGCTGGCAGAGTGATGGCTGGGCTGTCCCTGGGGGGTGAGGGGGGTGGCATGGAGCCCTGGGGTGATGACATTATCACCACCTTCTTCCTGCCAAACATCCTCCTTGGCCCTGGTCCGCTCAGCACCACGGGGAAGCTGGCGAGGGAGCCACACACAGGGCCGAGAGCGGGTCCCAGGTACACTCAGCCAGGAGGCAGCGGGTGGGGGCAGGTCCTCGGTTCCCTCCGGAGGGGGCTGGGGAGCTCTCCACTGAGGTGTTCCAATATGGTTGGTCTCCCCACCAACCTCCTCCAGTGGGCCTCCCGCCCTAACCGGGCCCGGAGGGAGTCACTGTGGAGGGTCTGTAACCGAGGACGTTGGCTCCCCAGCCCCTGAGACAGAGGCCCTGACACAGCAGACAGGCTGGGAGGGCCCAGGCAGAGGGGAGACATTGTTCCTTTGGCTACTTTATTTCTTTGGTTTGTGGCTGTTTGACAACAGCAGTAAAAACAGCTTATAAATTAGGTGCCCGGCTGTAAACTGCAGACACAGCCGTGGTGCAGGGAGCCGAAGGGCCCTCCTCCGCGTCTCCCTGGGCGCTCCGCTAGCCGGCGAGCACCCCATCCACGGCCGGCGGCGTCCCCAGACCGCGGGGCCGGCAGGGCGGGCAGGGTGGCGCCTCTGATCGCCGCCCGGCCGGGGATCCGCTGCTGTCGGCTCCTCAGGGGGCTCTTCAGACAGAGATGTTTATATCTTTCGGTGCCGTCCAAATTGCAAGCAGGAAACTGGAGGCTAGGGAGCATAAGCCAGGGGGCTACGAGGTAGGGATTTCTTTTTTTTTTAAAGCTCGATTTAAACCAACCTCCAGAAGATCTCAGATGAGGCCAGAGGGAGCTGCAAGAAGGCAAGGGGGCCTGGTGGTGGGTCGAGTGTGACCTGATGTGCGTGTCCTCTAGGTCTCCTCCTTTGTGCGGTGGCTTCTCCCTCCCAGCCTGTTCAGAAGGCCGGTTATTGTCAGGGAGGACCCACGGGACGGAGGAGGGGTGCTGGCACAGCTCTGTGGCTGGGCTGGGCCACGCCTGGCTTTCTGGTCGCCTTCTCTGGCCCCAGGAGGTGGCTGGCCAAGCCCTCGATGACAGAAGCACCTCCTGTCTACCCCTCGCCGGGGACAACATCTGGCCTCTTGCCACTTCACCTTCCTGCTCCAGACCCAAAGGGAGCCTCAGGACCTGGGTCAGGGCCTGTGGTGTCTAAGCAACCCCTCCCCCCTACCCCTCCCCCCGCCGGATGTGGGTATGTGGAGGGGACTCTGGACTTACATACCGACCAGATCTTAGCCTGAGAGTGAGTTCCCAAACCCAGAACCCAGGTGTTTGGCCCCAGCACCCCCCAGTGATGTTTCTCTGCTCCTTCATCCACCCCCTGGCGTGGCTGTGCAAAGCTCCTGTGGCTGGCTGGCTGTGGCCTCTGCATTTGTTTGTTTTCTTTGTCTGTGTCAAGTCATTGTGTGTGTGTGTGTCCTGCCCACGTGAGCAGAGCTTGGAGAGCAGGAAGGAGGGCTGCTCCCCCTTCTAGACCGGGGATTCTGCTCTGGGAGCAGGCCTGGCCACAAGGATGCCAAGAGGCAGGGAGAGGACATCCGGGGCACCCAGGGAGAGGACACCCAGGTGATGTGTATGTGTGCAGATAAATTGATATTGAGGTGCAGGTCACGAGTCTTGTGGGGTCTGCCTTTTTTCCAAGAATTTTGGTCTTTTACTTATTGTCTCATCTTTTCGGGCGGCTGCCCACACATCCCACCCTGGCCCAAGCCCAGAAGGTCTTACAGGGGCAAGTTCCTGGGCTGTATTAGACCAGTGTTAGACCTGATATATATTAGGCCAATGAGCCACAAAGCAATGTGCTGTCTCTTTTTGAAAAAGAAGACATTTCTGGCCCACTGGAAACATCAAACGTTAAATCTAATAAGCTGTGTGATCTTAGGCAAGTCACTTAACCTCTCTGAGTTCAGAGCTTTTTATCCTGGCAGTTAGGAAAGTGATCCTTGTGAAATTGCTCTGAGGATCAAGGGAGATATTAGATGAGAAAGCTCTGAAAAGTCAAAGTGTTCTAGAATGTCACAACAACCGCTATGATCAGAAGGTATAAACTGGTGAATACTGGGAGAAGCGGAGTACTCCACAGGCCCTACTGAGTCTGTGTGCTTACCACCTGTGCTTGCTGGCCGGGTCCTGTCTCTTCTCTCTCTGCGCGGTGTGTGTTTCAGTCATTTCACACACACACACACACACACACACACACACACACACACACGTGCAGCTCTATGTGCTGCTGATTGATCATTGACACCCCAACCCCAGGCACTTTGGGGGCCCAGAATCCATGTTTCCCCACAGCATGGGGCCCTGGACCAGGAGTAAAGGCTCTTGGGGTGACAGCCCCGCTCCTCACCACCCACAGCCCAAACTCTAGGGTCCAGGAGACGCTTGGGTGACTCTGGATATAAATCTGGATCCATTTGGGGGATCTCCGGGGCCGACAGTTCCCTTGGGGGGCCCAGGGTGACATCCTGGGACATTCTTTGGCTAGCCTGCACCTAGTATAGCTATTTCCAGGTGGGGAAGGCTCCTCAGTGGGTAGTTGCCACTCCCCCCTCCCCCCCGAAGATAAGAGTCTGTGAGCCTCAGGAAATGTGTTTACGGGCCATTAGTAACAGCTCCTATCTCATTGGGTGGGTTTACAGCTAAAAAGCATTTCTAGTTTAGCAGAATGGGAATCAAAGGACCTTCTTTATTATTGAACTTTAGTTTCAGTCTGGAGAAAGTCTTCCCAACCGATGTGTCCACACCAGACATTCAGGCCAACCTATGTCCCCCCTCCCAGCCCCAGGTCTTGGGCCATCCAGCACACAGCCCTGGCATAGCTGTTCCAGCAACTCTGGGAGCTCCCCAGAGCAGGGACCCAGCCCCCTTTTCCCCCCACCTCCCCGCTTCCTTGGTACATCAGTATATGACTCTGTATGCAGGGGCTTTGGGGTGGCTTCAACAAATGCAGAATACCTAAGATTTCTATGGGGCTGAGCCCAAGATGAACCACACTTAAGTTCCAGTTTCCCCATGAGTCTAGAACCACAGTGAGCTGCAGTGTGGTGTGGCAGTGTGGGGCCCCTCTCTCCTTCCTTGTCTCCTGCCATCAGGGAGGGACAGTGTTGGGCTGGGGTGCAGGCTGTGAGTGCCAGGGTGCGTGGGTGACCTGCATCCCCATGGTAATGCCTCTTGGGATCTCTGCTCTGGTTCTACTGAGGCAGGAAGCAAAAAGCCTACCGTTAAAGCCTTCCTCCCTGCTGTCCCCAGCGCCGTATTTTTCCACCTACTCCTCTGGCTTTGGTATCGATTTAAATAGAGAAGGCAGGTGGGAGGGGTCGAGTGGGGAGAGGACCTGGGGAACAAGAGGCAGCCTGAAGGAGAGAAGAGAAGAGGAAAAGGAGAGAAAAGCAGGGTGGGTGGGCAGAGAGGCAGGGCGGGGAGGAAAGAAGGGAAGAGCTGCAAAGGAAGTTGAGCAGAGGATAGGGGAGCCAGGGACTAAAAAGGGAGGGAGCCAAGGGTGGGGGTGGGTGGGTAACACAGCTTCCCTGGTGGTCTCGGAAACTCCTCCCAGGCCACCCCTCCCCCAGCCAACTGGAGGGATCCGCCTTCCTGGGATTCATCTGGAGCCCAGCACCCCATCCCAGGGAGAATGCGGCAGGGACCTGGTCCTGGGGATGAGCCCCTGTGGCTTTGTGGGATATGTGTGCGCAGAGCTGTGTGGGCAGACCTGGCCCACCTGACGGGAAACCTTTCCCCTTCCCCCTACAGCCCCACCAGTCCTAGTGGGTAAACCCTGTGCGTAATCATCAGGTCCCTTTCTATTAGATGAAGGCCCTTGGCATTCGGGGCTTTCCTCTGTCTGCTCCAAGGGGAGAGGTGACCTCTGAAAGGAGCCCCCCATTCCTGCCCCTGTTGCGGGGGGTCCCTGGGCCTCTGTGCGGGGCCCAACCATGCTAGGTGCAAGCTCTTTGGGGGTGATCCCCATATCCTGGGCTCTGTTGTCCCCCTTCCTTTCTGTCCTGGGGCTTTGGCTTAGAAAAAGACTCACACACAGTGGTGTTTACGGGCACAGTTGGATTTGTCTGTGTTGCCATGACAACAGTGAGGGAGTGAGGGCTGCCCCTGTTCTCTCTCCACCCCGTACTCTGCTCCTTTCACAGGCTAAAAACCTCTCTCTGTCTCTGTCTCTCCATCTTTCTCAATTTCCCTTCCCCCTACCATTATTCCTAATTTCCATGGGACTTAAATCTCCCTCCCCTGTCTCTCCCTCTGGAAAGAGTAAGGATGTGCATATTTCTCCTCAGTCCTAAGACTGTGGGTTCCTAAGAACTGGTCCCAACCACTGATGGGGGTAGTGTCCCCATGTTGTAACTGGGAGCAGAGGGGGAAGGGCCCTGGGCCAGGTTTGTGGGAATGGTAGAGCCTTAGGTCTCTGAGTATCCCTGCAATGCACCCCATCCTGTCCCCGGGGCATCTGAAAGGAGCCCTCAGTCTCCTCTGTGCCCCCAGGACCTGCTGCCCTCTGATTTCCAACTCCTGGTCGAGATTCACCACCCCTATATGTGTTCCCTGTTTCACTCCACCTGACCTCAAGTGCCAGGATCCTCCTAGCATTTAAGTGGTCTCTGGGGTATTGATCTGCACTTGCTTCTGTCCTATGTGCCCACAGCTACGTTCTGGGCCGGATGGATGAGTCCAGCCTCCTCGGCAGCCTGGGGCAGTATCTTCGTGTGTCCAGCACAACATGCCACCCTCCCCCCACCCCCATGCCAGAACTCTTTCCTATGGCAAACCCACTCTGTGCAGACTGGTCCAGCCAACCGGCCCGCCCCTCCTTCGCCCTGCTCCATCGGCCCAAGGTGGGGGGCACCTGGCCAGGCCACATAGTACCTTCTCTGAGATCTGATATTAGGACGTGGACTCTTCCTCTGGACTGTGAACTTGGGGCACTTTAGCTATGGGCTTCCAGGAGCACCTTTGCCACCACACGCAAAGGGACCAGTAAACAGCAGGAAACAGTGTCATGACTAATAGATTTATCCATCATCCTGGGAACTTCTCGAGGGCAAGGGATGTGTCACCTCTACCAGATTAGAGCTCCCCGGGGGCAGGAGCTGGGTTCCCCCGTCGAATTGGGAGCTTCTCAGAGCAGGAGTGTTTCTTAAGCAGATGAGGTACTCAAGTCTTAGTCGTTTAATTGGTAAAATATCAGGCATTTAGGGCTCGTCATCAGGGTTTAATTCCTTTTCTGGATCTTTATAAAAATTGCATCTGAGTATAAACTCCACCTGGGTAGCAGCTGTCTTGTTCACCAAACAAGATGCTGAGTCTAAAGAGAGAGCAAGGCAGGGCGACCTCTGCCTTTGGGGATTTGGCAGAACTTGTGTGGGTTCTGACAGATGCACATAGGGCATCCAGCAGGGGGCATTGCGAGAAATGGTCCTACTGTGTGAGGGCAGGGCTGGCGTGGGTGTTTGGCATCGGGGCTGGTGGAGAAGACATTGCAGACCGAGATAACAGCTTTGGCAGAGCCACGAGGTGGGAACCAGCCTTCGGGCTCGGGGGCTGCAGGTGGATGCAAGGCGTGGCAGAGAGGACGAGGCTGGACTTGCCCTGGTGCTCAGGGGCATCATCCCTATCCCCCCTCTCCTCGACCCTCCCGGGCAGCAGGCCTTCAGGGAAGCCTCTTCAGCTGCTGGCCTGTGCGGGCCTTCAGGACAGGGCAGGGTAGACGTGCTGGGCTCCACGCTGTGCTGCCAGGGATGACCTTCCTTAGCCCTTGCCCTCAGGTTACCATGCATCAGAACTCATCGACATATGTCTCAGCAACCAACTCTATCAGAAGCATAAATAAAATATGAAATTATCAAAAGATAATCGGGGTGATGTGCTTTATCAGCTCAGGGTAACAAATCAGGTAGCAGATGTTTTTGATACTTACATTAATCCTTTAAGCATCCATCGGCAGGATTTAGCGAGAAGCCCAGGATGTCTTTCTCAATGTTCCTGTCTTCCTCCCCATCTCTTGCCCCTCATACTTGTTAGGAAAGTCCTTGGGCTTGGGCAGTGGGAAGGGACCTGTAAGCAGGTCATTGGAGGGCCTGAGCAGCCCATGCTTCTGTCCCTGCTAATGAAACAATGGTCCACATTGGGCTCACACGGTCCCCTGGGCTTTCTGTTGCTGATTGGATTCCTGCACAGCCCCACACAGGAGTGTTCCAGGCTTGGGCCCCTGACATACCACAAATGAGTGTCTACTCACGGGTTCAGCCACTGTCCCCAAAGATGGCCAGCTAAGTAGTTGGGTCGGGGAGAGTTTCCAGCCATAGAACCAGCCAGTCTGCCACCAAGATATTCTAGACTCCAGTAGGAAGGCCAGATAGTCTAGATCAGTGTGTCCCGGATCGTATTGCGTACTACAATCTCCTGTGTAGAGCTTGCTGGAGCACAGATTCGGGGCCACACCTCCAGAGATTCTGGCTGAGCAGGTTTGCGATGGGGGGAGCCTAAAAAGGTGAATTTCTAACAAGCCCCCATACAGTGCTGATGATGCAGTCCAGGGACCACAATGCAGAGCCTTGTCTAAATTCTCCTTGGTGTCCATTCCCGCCAGTGATGTTCAAGGTCACCGTCTCGGTCCGTCAGGACTTAGTGCATCTGAGTAAATAAGAGATCGACGTCTTGGCCCTTCTCCTTTCAAGAGGCTCCTTGGGCCCTGTGCAAATGTGTCTATTCCTCTCTGGCTACTTTGGAGACACCTTTACCAATAGTTCTCAGAGTGGGTTTCCTGGACCGGCAGCGTAAGCATCACCTGGGAACTTGTTAGAAATTCAAATTCTTGGGCCTCACCCCACACCTACTATACTGTGTCCTTCTATGTGATGGTCGGTGAGAGGCAGCCACAAGAAGAGATGCAGGAGAAGCTCAGGAAAACAAAGTTTATTATACTCACAGATTCTGGAAACAGAAGCACACTGCGCAGGGCCATGTGGGGCCACACCAGTGTTGTCAGGAGGCGGAGGACCTGAAGCAAAGGAGGGAGCCTGGCCCACAGCCGTTATTGGGGTTTCTGAGGGAAAGGCAAAGCAGAGCAAAGAGGTTATGATTGGCTAGTTCGAATAATTTCGGTGGGCTCTAAGTGGTAGGGGTGGTCCCAGGTATCTGGCCCTGGGATGGTTAAGGCAGAGGAGTATTGCCTCCCAGAGTGTATGGGGCCAGGCAGAGGACATGTGGCTCGGGGTGAGTTTCCATATCAAAGGCATGCTCCCCTGAACTCTTTGCCATCTCTAAGAACTGGTTAGTCCTAGAAGGGGCAGTCTCTCTCCCCGACTAGAAAGGTTTTTTGTTTGTTTGTTCTTAAAGATTTTATTTATTTATTTGAGAGCGAGAGAGAGAAGAAGAGAGAAAGTGTGTGTCTGCTAGTGAGCAGGGGAAGGAGCAGAGGGAGAAAGACAAGCAGACTCTGTGCTGAGTGCATAGGCCAGACACTGGGCTCCATCCCACAGCCCTGAGATCATGACTTGAGCTGAAATCAAGAGTTGGACGCTTAACCAACTGAGCCACCCGGGGGCCTCCAGAAAGGTTTTAAAGATGTCAAAGCATTATATACAGAAAATAAAAAATATAAACAAAACACCCGCTGATTCAGAAAGTCCAGGGAGGGGCTCAGCACTCTATTTTAACACCTCTCCAGGCGGTTCTGGCGTCTGGGGAAGTGCGAGAACCATTGCTCTATAGAGACCAAGAAGTATTAGAAAGGCAGCCATAGAATAGCTCCCGGAGGTGTTTCCACGAGGGAGCCCCTTCCCCCAGCGTCAGCTAAGCAGGGCCGCTCACCGGACTCTGCTCCGCAGTCTGCCACGCAGCTGGGGCGTGGGGGCAGGGGCTGCCTGGCCGCTGGGAGCTGTCAGCCGCTTCCAGCCTGCCCTGTCACTCCCCGCTGTGTGTCTCTGGGCTTGTCACCCCCTTCTTTGTGTCTCCTCAGCAGAATGTGGAGACCGAACCTGATGCTCTGGAAAGCTGCTTCCAGGCCTGCCTATGCTTGCTTCTCCTTATCACTCCTCTGAGTCCTCATCTCAACCTTGAGATAATGCCCACCCCTGGGATCACAGAGACGGGGAAACGGGGTGATATGGGGGGAAAGTGCCCAACATGTGGTCGGGGCCTGATAAATGTTTGCTGAGTCTTAAACCACTCTCTTGTCCTCCCAGTTTTGCCAAAACCTCTTCTTACTCCTTATTTCTGCCGTAGTCTGTGCTTTGGTCAGGCCTCGGGGGACCTCCCTTCTCTTTATAGAATTAGCCGCTTTATACCCCATCAGTAGTGGGCGGGGAGAGGAGCCCCCTGTGTACTGCCTCAAGAATCGGGTGATGGAGAGAAGAATGGGGTCACTCAGTATCACCAGGCACCCAACAGACAGAGGGCCTCGGGCGCACGATGGAGCCGGCCTGCTCCAGTCCTCTGCTCTGTGGCTTCCTGCTAAACCCAAATTCCCCTTCCTCTTTTGGGCCTCAACTAACACCCCTGAGCAGCAGCTCAGAGTATCTGAGCCCCGAGCCCCGAGCCTGAAGGATACCCCTGAGTTTCTTCCCTGCCCGTCACCACTCCACTCTGTCTCCTCCCCCCACCCCCCGCCCCCGCCCTTCTCTGCCAGGGTGCCTCTGCCAACGGCTGGTTATTTATATCCCTGAGCAGCTGCTGACAGACAGCTGGGAGCTGGGAGGCGGCTGACAGGGATGAGCTAGGCAGAGATGACAGGGTGGTAGGCGGAGCTGTCACTCTTTGCAGGACGGCTGGGCAGAGCCTCCTCCCCTGCACCCAGGAGGTGAGCCTTAGGCAGGCCTGGCGGGGGCATCTGGGGAGGGGCACCTCAAAGGCAGCAAGGACTACGAACCTTGGCGGCGGGGCAACTGGGATTGGGGGATTGAAGATCTTTGTCCCTGTTGACCTTTTTCAGAGGGGAGGGATCAGCTCGGGCTTCGTTATCTGGGCACGTGCCCTGGCACCTGCTGCTCACAAGCTGGATGACCTTGGGCGAGTCACTTCCTTACGCCGGGTAAAGTGAGATGGTTGGAGAAGATGTTCTCTCAGTTCTCTTGAGCCATGTTAGCGTAGGGGTTGCAGACATAGACCCTGGAGCCTGAATCTTGGCTCTGCTACTTGCTTGCCATGTGACCTTGGACAATTTCCTTACCCACTATTTCCCTTTCTGTGAAATGGGGGCTTTTAATCGCATCTACATCAAAGGCTTTCTGTAGGGATGAAATGAGTTAATTAATACCTGTGCTAGCATGAGAGCAGTATCTGGAACACAGTCATCTAGTCTAAACAGAACCTCAAGTCTGATTCTTTGGATCTGTCCCCTTGCTCTAAGGTAACTATATTGGAAAATATTAAGAGAAAAGGGTGAGGCCCTTTATATACTAGGGCAGGGGGGAGGGGCGGTGTGGGTTCTTATGCTTTGTGCCGTCAAGTGGTAACCTGCACGCTGGCGAATGTTTGGGCTAAGGCTACATTGGCTCTGAGCCTGACCTCGTCTTCTGTTACTCCACCTGTGACCTCTGGGGACTGTTGTTTGCTCAAAATAGCGAAAGGTCAAAAGGTCATTGTGCTCTTTTTCCAGCTCTGTCTGTCTGTCATTCTTCCTAGATGTCTTTGCCTCTCCCGAGCTCCTGTCTTCCTTCCAATCCCTTGCCGCCCCTATTTTAAAAACTAATACCTGGTCTTGGAGAGAACAGAATCCCAAGTATGTAATCAAGTCCCTGGGCACAGCTGTGCCCACAGCACCAGCCTGACTGTCAGGGTGGGACGGGGGCTGAACAGGAAAGGGGGCGGGTGACCTTGGAGCAGGGAGCCCTGCAGTCCATGTACCAGCCTGAGCCCGGCGGGCAGGCAGACAGGCACACGGGGTTTACAGCAACACCTCTTCAGCTGGGGTGTCTGGGAGCAGTTGAGGCTGGCGTGGACAATGGCCCCTTCTCTCTCACTAATCTTGGCCCTCCCGGTTAGAAAGGAAGCTTCTCTGTAACTGAGGAGGGGGACAGAGCGAAGCAAAGGAAGCTGATGGGTTACCACGGCAACCAGCTGAACACAAACTCTTAGCCTCAGCTAATACTTGACTTGCAGAACTACTTCCATAACCACAACTTAAAAGAGAACACACACACATATAACCCTTTGAAAGGCGAGCAATTGTTGACGCATTCTTCTGTGATCATAGCAATTAGTTTCTAATGTTGAGGTCCAGATGCATCGTGAGGACGAGATGAATTTGTTCCCTTTTAGAGAAGCCCCGTGCCATGCACTCTCTTCTTGGAAACCCGAGGCATTGGTTCCAACATCCTAACATTGCCCAGGAGTCACGTATGGAGGATTACGTCGCCCAAATCCCTTAATCCTTTGCTGAGTCATGCTGGTTGTAGACCTAAGTTAAGATTTCTGGTTTCAGAGAGTCTCCTGCCTTTGGCCCAATGCCACAGCAGAGGGGAAGAAGGGACAGTCAAAAATGGCTAGTCATTCATTAAGCAGTTCCTGATCGCCCACTGTGTGCCAAATGCCAGGAATTAGAAGTGATAATAAACATAATAAAAATCTGGTCCCTGTCACCAAGGAGCTCAGAACCCAGGCAGTCGGAGGTATATAACACAAATGACCTGTTACTACCGATAAGGGATCCACATTTGCAAATGAGTTTTATATATACACAAATGTGCTTTCAAGGTGACCCCCATGATGCACGCTTTCTTTAAGGGAGAAAGTGGGAACTGGGAGGGAAAGGGTGAGAGCTGGATCTAAGACCATGGTCCCTAACACCCCTAGGCCTTCTACTTCCTCCATCTTTGCTCACACTGCCTCTCAGCTATTTGGGTCAGCTGCGGCTGCCAAGCTCCTTCCCTCTCGGGGGCAAGCCTCCTTCTCAACTACATCAAAGCTACCTCCTCGTGCAGGGAGTCAAGCTTGTGTCCTACCGGTAGCAACCTAGTGGCTGGAAGGGCCACACTGGGAAGACGTCTTTCAAATGAGCATACTGCCCACACATTTAACTTGCACGCGCTCGTGCATGGCGTCTCATGTGATCACCGGCTAGCCCTCCAGATCCCACTTCACGGGTGCGTTGCGGGACCTCGGAGAGGTCTGTTGTGCACAAGGTTTAGGGTAGATCCTGAGACTGCAGTATAAACACTTTCAGCCCTGGGTCCGGACGAGCAGAAGGGCTGGGTGGCTGGTGGAGCCAGGCCTGGGCGGCCAGGTCCCTTTTTGGAGACCTCTGCTCAAATGTCCCTTCTTCCCTGCCTACCTTCTCCAACTGCTTCGTCCGCACCGCTCTCTATCCCCTTCATCCTGGGTTTTCTTCTCGATGCCCCTCGCCACCTGTATCTGATCCGTCTGTGCGCGTCACGTCCTCATTAGATCAGAAGCTCGTGGCTAATTTGCTCACTGCTGTCCTCGCTGTACCTAGAATACTGCCTGGCACAGCAGGCATTCAATCTGTTTGTTGAATGAGTGAATGAATGAAAAGAATGGAAGCTCAAAACAGATCTCCCTGCCTCCTGCTCTGCCCACTTGGGGGAAGATGCCACAGGCGATGGCGTCTGAGGAAGCAGCCTGGGACCATCCCCGGGGCAGTGAGCTTGCCCCCTCCCGGGGACCCGGGAAGCAGACACGGCTAAGGCTGCGCGACAGGGACGGGGGTTTCCCAACAGCCCCTGCTCAGAGACAAGATAACAAATGCAACGGTTTGGGGTTTGGGGTTTGGCACTGCTTCCCACTTCCCCCCCTCTACCCCGTACCCCGCATCACATCGGGCGCAGGCCCTCCGGCTGCACAGGGCCCTGTTCTCCCGCAGTCTCCGCTCCCATTCCCAGAGCCAACTCCCTCCAGCCCCACACTGACACTCCCAGAGCTCATCTGGACCTTCTGATTTGCATCTCCAAAGAAATAAAATAAATTCCACTAAATGCTGTTTATTTTTCCTTCTGTTTGCCCCGAGGCGGGCCTATTGTGGCTCGTGGGATCTGGAGTGGGTAATCAAGGTGATTTCCGTGGTTCGGGGAGCCGGGGACCTCAGGGGCCTTCACGGAAAAAAAGAAAAGATGGGAACTGCAAACTTCAGTTTGAAGTGGTGGGGGGGGCTCGGGCGGAGGAAAGATAAAACGGCAACAAAACCTGCCTGACACAATTACAGCCACATTTGCATAACAGAGACCGAGAGCTCTCTTAGAAGGAGTGGTAATTAGATTCTCCGGTGATTAGGGACACTTTCCAGAAGTGGGGAGAGGAGATGGAAATGCAACCTTGAAAGTGGAAAAAGAATGAACAGAGGAGGATGGCCAGCAAGCAGGTGGCGGCACAGGAGGGACTCCAGACCAGGGACTAACGGGCTCCAGGCCTCCCCCTGCCCGCAGGTAAAGACTTCCCACCCAGATCTTCTGTCTGCCCAGATCCAGGGTGGGGGAGGTGTTCAAGACTCAAAAACCTGTAATCTGGGAAAATTTCCCGAAGGGAAGGATCGAAGCACAGGGTCTGGGGGAACATTTCTGCGTGGTCAGGAATGGCGAGGAGTCCTGTGGCGGGAGCTGGGGGAGCAAGGGGAGGGTGGGAGGAGAGATCAGAGCTCACGGAGGCCTTGAGCATCATCTATGGGTGTTGGATTTTACTCCAAGTGAGAGAGAGGCCACTGGAGGGCTGGAGAAGAGCAGTGACATGGTACGATTTTTCATAAAGACAATTCCCCTGCTGTTTGGCAGACTGGCCGGCGCAAGGCTAGAAGCAGGAAACCCAGCACAGGGGGCAGACAGGCAGACGCGGTAGTCAGAGGGTCTAGGTGGTAGTAGCAACGGACATGGTAGGACGTGTCTTGGAGCCAACAGAATCGGTTGCTGGATTGGATGTGGATATAAGATGAAGGATTCAGGGATTGTGGCCAAGGTTTGAGCCTGAGCAATTGGAGCTACTCTTAACTCAGATGGGAAAGAATGCAGGTAAAAATCAAGATAAAGATAAAAGTTCTGTTTTGGAGATGTTAGGTTTGAGATGCCTATTACGTCTCTAGGTGGAGAAGTCGATAAGAAAGCTGGAAATTGGAGGCTGGAGTTCAGAAGAGGTCTGGCCTGGAGCTACAAATCTGCAGATAGACCGCCCTTAAGAGTCATGAGAACCATGTAGGAGATGCCACGGGAGTGCTTGTCCGTGGTGAGGAAAGGTCTGAGAATGAGCCCCGAGGCAGAGCGGTGTAGAGGGTCTTTCTGGCAGATTGGTGGAATAGGAGAGGTAAACTGGGTAAACTGAGGCCTAGGTTTCAAGCATCCTATCCCCTCCACCCCCACTCCTGAAAAATTCTCAAGGCTACTGGTCCGGGAGATGTGAGCGGAGGCAGCCCAGTTGTCACTGCGGGAAAGAGAGACAGGAAAGAGCTAATCGTGACCTGGACGAGTCCCTTCCCCTCCCCAGGCCTCAGTTTGCTCCCCTGTAAAAGGAGGGGTCAATGCTTGGGCTCTAAGGGCCCTTCCAGCCACCTCCAGAGAGTGTAGGGCACTCAGGGAATAGAACTGACCTCAGGGAACAGTTGGGCTAATAGATACCTCGTTCCCCTCATCTGACTCTTGTTATCTACAGTAGAGTTGATCCTTGTTATCTGTGGATTCTGTATTTGCAAATTCATCTATTCATTAAAATTTGCTTATAATACTAAAATCAACACTCGGGGCGCTTGGGTGGTCATTCACAGAAATGTGAAGAACGGTGAAAAGTTTGAATTGCCCAAGACCCATGTTCCCGAATGAGGTCAAAGGAGGAGCCCTCTGCGTTCTTGTCTCGGCTCTCAGACTGTAAATAAGTGCCCGTTTCATGGTCTATTTAGTGCCACATTTTCTACACCTTTGTGCTTTTTGGTGGTGATTTCACAGTTTAAAATGGCCCCCAAGCATAGTGCTAAAGTGCTGTCTGGTGTTTCTAACCTCAAGAAGGCTGTGATGTGTCTTATGGAGAAAATATGTGTTTAGATAAGCCTCGTTCAGGCATGAGTTATAGGGCTGTTGGCTGTGAGTTCAGTGTTAATGAATCAACAATATGTATTAAATTAGGTGTCTTTACGCAGAAACACATAAAACAAGGTTCTGGATTGATTGATGAAAACACTGTGACAGGGGCTCACAGGAACCTCACCCTGTATTTCCCTTAGGAGCAATGGTTCAGTATTTGCTAATTCAGTGTTTGCAGAGATTTATAGACCATAACTACTGTGACTAAGGAGAGTCGACTGTATTTAGTTGTTTGTTAAACCCTAGTATGCACACACACAACATTGTTTCAGGACTGCTAACCCATACCCCTGTGAGAAGTGAATTTATTAACTAGAGTACAGAACCTGAGGACAGTTCTTTTTGTCTTTAGAGTGTCCAGTCAAAACTGTTCTCCAAAGTTTCCTTGTTCTTTTCTTTCCCATCCTCTTCAGTGTGGGTAATATGATTACTGTATAATGTAGTTTGGTTTACCTCTTAGTTTCTATTCCATGGTGGGTTCCCCTGACATTCTGGTTATTTTTTAAAATTTGCATACAGTGAAATTCACTCTTGGTGGTATACAAGGTAACAGGTCTTGACAAATGCAAAGTCATGTATCCATCACCACAGACATGATACAGAACAATTCCATTACTCCCCAAATTCCCTTGTCCTGCTCCTTTGCAGTTGGCCCCTCTCCCCATCTCTAACCCTGGCAACTATGAGTCTTGTTGTCCTTACAGCTCTGCCTCTTCCAGAAGATCTTGCAAGTGGAATCGTGCAATGATAGCCATCTAGATCTGACTTCCTTCACTTTGTAAGATGCATTTAAGACTCATCCACATTGTGTGTCAATCCATAGTTTGTTCCTGTCTACTGTTGAGGAGTATTCTGCTCTGTGGAGGTTCCACACTGGGTTTTATCCATTTGCTGGTTAAAGAACATGTGGGTTGCTCCAGCTCTTGAAGGTTTTGAATAAAGCTTCTGTAAACACTCATGAACAGGTTTTTGTGTGAGCATGAGTTCTGTTTCTCTTAAGCAAAGAAAAGTGGGACTATAGGGCCGTATAGTAGATGCACGTTTAACTTTATATGGAGCTGCCACACTGTTTCCCAAAGTGGCCGTTCCATCAGTAGTCTCTCTGGCAGGGTGGGAGAGCTTCTATTGTTCTACAAGCTTCCCTGCACTTGGTTTTGTCAGGGTTTTTAAAAATTTTTAGCCATTCTAAGAGGTTCGTAGTGGTATCTCATTGTGGTTTTAAGGTAACAGTTCCCTAATGACTAGTGGTTTGGAACCTTTTCCCACATGCTCTTTGCCACCTCTGTATCTTCTCTCGAGAACTGCCTGTTCTAATTTTTTGTCCCTTTTCTTAGTGGGGGTTTGCTTCCTTATTATTGAATTTTGAGGGTTTTTTATATAGCGTGGATACAAGTCCTTCTTCAAAAATGTGATGCGCAAATACTTTCTCCCCATCTGTGGCTTGTATTTCTATTCTCTTAATGGTGTCATCTGCAGAACAAAAGTTTTGAATTTTGAGAGTATCTAATTTTTCATTTTTTCTTTAAGGAATCATGCTTTTGGCGTTATATTGAAAAACTCCTTACTTAGTCAAGGTCACAAAGATTTTCTCCTACGCTTTCTTCTAGAAGTTTTACAGTTTTATGTTTTATGCACCACCCATATGTAAAATGACCCATATGATCCATTTTAAACTAATTTTGAGTTAATTTTTTTATGAGGTATGAAGTATAGGTTGCAATTCATTTTTTTGGATATGTTTGTCCCATTGTTCTAGCTCTATTGTTGAAAAGACTAACCTTTGAGTAGTCTTTTTTAGTCAGTTGAGGAAAGAACTGACTTTCCCGATGGGTTGAAACTGTCCAATTCTGACACCAGTTCCAATGTTTGTTTGTTTGTTTTTTCCAACACCACCAAGTAATTAACTCAATAATGACACTGCCCCCCTGGACATAGCATCAGATCCCACAGATGAAGGGCTCAGTCTGACAAGACAGCCCTACCCTCGCTCCCTGCAGGTGCCAATCACAAGTACAGATTGTTACCCGTGCCTCTGACTGACTGACTGGTTATGAATCAGAGGTTCCATTCATTTGTTAGGGCAGTTCATACAACTGGAAGTTATAGAACGTCACCCAGGAAATTATGGAAAGGCTTTGGACTTTGCACAAGTCATTGCTGTGGGGAAGGGTTGTTGAGCCAACCTCAGGCAGCCCTTTTGGGGAAGGGTGAGAACCTTGTTGAGTCCAAGTGCCCCCAGCAGAGACATGTATTTCTCTCCCACATTCTGGCTCCCCAGCCCGGCGTGGATGGGTGAGGTAGATGCTGCAGCCTGGGCTGGAAGCCAGGTTGACTCACTGGCCCAGGCTGAGCGTCTAGGGGAAAGCTTGTTTTGTCTGCCCTCGCAGTGAGTCCCGTTGCAATAACAGCACCAAGGTGTCCCTGTGCTTTGACTGCTCCCTCCCTGGACTCCTAATGGAGATTGACAGAATCTAGCATCCCAGGTAGTTCTATTGTCAGTTTCAGCAGCCTCCTATACCTCATTAGACAAAAGCGGAGAGAAATGAGCAAAGAAGGAACAGCCCCAGAGCAGAGGGGGCCTGTTAGAGCAAGCAGCTTTCAAGAGATGACAAGGTAGTGAGGAAATTACCTGGGCCTTCCAACCAGCCCCTCTAGGCTCTGGGTGGGAAACTGGGACATTTGCGACAACGATCTGCAAAGCTGTTCGGTTGCAGCCACAGGCCCTGCTCATTGAGCAACAGTTGAGAGGAGGCTAAGAAAGACTGCCTTCTGGATAGCCCAGCCCTTGGGTCAGTGGCTCCTCTGGGTAGTGGGACCCCTCAGGGAGGTGTCCCTGGGTGGCTTGGGTGTGAGCAGCGAGTGGATGCAGTTGGGGGTCAAAGCCTTATTTGATATATTTAGACCTTTAGGGTTTCACTCAAGCTGGATAAATGGTAACAGGCCATGAGAGAGAGAATCCTAGGCCTATAGGAAAATAGGAATCCCGTGACTGTCCCCAGCCCTGGCCAGAGGCACAGCCAGACTTGCACAGATGCACACATACCAGGCCAGCACTCACACAGAACCTCGTGTACAGACGTGTACGACACTCCCCCGTGTACTCGGACACACTTTGAAGCACACAGACCATTAGACCGGACCAAATGTCGATGGCAAGTCCAGACCACACCCACAGGTTCCTGCTGAAAGCACTCATCTGCGAAGTTGTTGTCTGTGGCTTATGGCATCAGCCTCTCTGCCATCTATTTACGTCTTGGATGTGTACAGCTCACACACACATTCACACCCACCCACCCTTCTCACAACACACAGCACGCACTCCCAGCCAATGCCACAAACACATTCACATGCACACAAACATACGTGCGTCTTCCATTTCCCCCGTGCAGGAGAGCTCCTGCCCAGACCCGGGCGCTCCGATGCCTGCTCACGCCCCACGTGGGTACACCTAGGTACTCTCACTCTCTCTCCTGCAGGCTCTCGCTAGGCCGGGCCAGTGCACACGCGGACCGGCAGAGCAGGGAACATTCTCCACCTCCCTGCTGCCATTGACATGCACCACCTGTCCTGTCTGTACTTCTCGGCTCTCGGCTTCGACTGGGTTGAATGCCAGAGTCTGTTGGCACAGAGCCCAGAGCAGCAACCTGGCAGCAATTGTCCTGAGGGAATGAGCCTCCCTGAGCCCGGGATGGGTGCGGGCCAACTCTGGAAGGGCCATCAAGGGAAGAGGCCCCCGTAGGGGACCCCCACTCCTCACTGGTGCTGCGGCGAGCCACGCGGTGAGTCAGCACATGGCAGCCTCTTCATCCCTCCTTTTTCCTCCTCAGAATCAGGCACATTTCAGGTATTCCGGGCCTTTCCTAGAAGCAGGAGTGAGACCTGGAAGAGATGCCAGCCTAGAGAAACCAGAGTCAGAGTCTGGAGTGATTGCATTTTCCACGAATCTTTGCTTGTGCAACCCAATAGCCCCCTAATCTAGAACGTGCCTGGAACTACAAATCTTAACTGAAAAACTACGACTGTCTGTTAGCCTGTGAAATAGGACCCACAGCGCTTTGTCTCTCAGGCTCTCTGTGTATTACGAGGAGAAAGGCAAAGATGAGGCATTTTTGCGGTTACTGCGACCGACAGCAGAGAGCAAATCATTTTCTTCCCCAGCTCACGTGTTCCTGGCTCTACCCACTGGGGGCACCTTGTGCTCTCTGTAACGCACTAAGTAATAATACTAGTCGCCACTATTTGAACATCTGGTATGCTCCAGGTACTATACTAAGTCCTTTATAAACGTCTCATTTGATCCTCATAACATCCTTGTTAAATGTTATTACAGTCAGGGAATCTGAGGTTTTGAGAGGCTGAGTAGCTCGCCCAAGATCACAGAGCTAATGAACAGCCAAGATAGGATTTCAACTCAGGTAGGTCTGTTTCTCACGCCCATGCCTTCCCTACAGCAAGCTTACACTTATGGTCACCAGTCAGAGAAGGCAAATTCTCTTCATACACCATTGCCTAAGCCCAAATCCCCTTTCTGTGTCCATATCCCAGTCTTTTTTTTTTTTTTTTAAGATTTATTTATTTATTTGAGAGAGAGAGAGTGTGTATGAGCAGAGTGAAGACCAGAGGGAGAGAGAGAATCCCAAGCAGACTCCCCTCTGAGAGTGGAGCCTGATGCAGGGCTTGATCTCATGACCCTGAGATCATGACCTGAGCCGAAACCAAGAGGCAGACGCTTAACCGACTGAGCCACCCAGGCACCACCCCCATCTCTCAGTCTTGAAGTGTAAGCCAGACTACACACTGCAGGAACTGCATTTATTGAATTCATTTCATAGTACCCAACATACTTCCAGGAAAATATAGTAAAGATTACCTTAAAAAAAAAAAAGATTTTATTTATTTATTTGACAGAGAGAGAGAGAGAGCACAAGCAGGCAGAGCGGCAGGTAGAGGGAGAGGGAGAAGCAGGCTTCCCGTTGAGCAGGGAGCCCAACTCAGCATTCGATCCCAGGACCCTGGGATCATGACCTGAGCCTAAGGCAGACGACTGAGCCACCCAGCCGCCCCTTTGTAATTTCCTTTTTAATGATAACTGTGTTTAGATAAGAACAGAGAGGGAAGCAAACCGTAAGAAACTCTTAACTCTAGGGAACAAACTAAGGGTTGCTAGAGGGGAGGTGGATGGGAGGATGGGGTAACTGAGTGATGGGCATTAAAGGCACTTGGTGTAATGAGTACTGGGTGTTATATGCAACTGATGAATCACTAAATTCTACCCCTGGAACTAATAATACACTGTATGTTAACTAAATTGAATTTAAATACAAAATTGAAAAAAAAAATAATGGCTGTGTTTTAACAACTGTCTCACAGAATTCCTGAAAAATGCATGGTCCTCCCCATTCAGTCCTTCTCAGACAGGACTGTACATGCTGGAATTTGCCGAGGTACATAGTTGAGGCCCCTGCTGTGGGAGCCTTGTGGATAAAGTAGGGGCACTGATTTCTGCATGCCTGTTTTGTCTCCCTTTTTGTTTATTTATTATTATTATTATTATTTTAATTTTTTAAAGTAGGCTCCATGCTGGGCGTGGAGCCCAGTGCAGGGCTTGAACTCACAACCCTGAGATCAAGACCTGAACCGAGATCAAGAGTCAGACGCTTAACTGACTGAGCCACCCAGGCACCCCTTGTGTCCCTTTTTAAACCTCAGTTTTGCCCTCTATCATAGAAGACATTCCACCCAGAGTCTCCCTCCATTGCAGAGATGGTATTGAGAGAAATAAGATCAGGGCAGTAGTAACACCTTGCATCTTATGGAACCTTACAGTTTACGAAGCCTAAATTCTCATAGCAGCTCTGTGAAGTGAGGTCGATGGAGCAGTAAAGTTAGTGGATGGGCCATTTCACACCTGGTCAGCACACTTTTTCTGTAAAGAGCTAGAGAGGAAAGAGTTAGGGCTTTGCAGGCCATGTGGTCTCTTCGACAACTACCCAACTCTGTGGTTGCAGGTTGAAAGCAGCCGTAGACAATGCGTAAGAAACCAAAAGCAGCTATGCTCCAATAAACTTGACTCAGGGACAATGAAATTTGAATTTCATATAATTTTCATGTGTCACAAAATATTATTCTTCTTGTGATTTTTTTTAACTGTTTCCAAATGTAAAAATCATTCTCAACTTGCACAACATAAAAACAAGCCACAGACAGAATTTGACTGTAGGCAATAGTTTAGGGACTTTTTTTTTTTAAAGATTTTTATTTATTTATTTGACAGAGAGAGAGACGGAACACAAGCAGGGGGAGTGGGAGAGAGAAGCAGGCTTCCCACGGAGCAGGGAGCCCGATGCGGGGCTCGATCCCAGGACCCTGGGATCATGACCTGAGCCGAAGGCAGACGCTTAACGACTGAGCCACCCAGGCACCCCGGGACTTTTTTTTCTAGAGAGAAAGAGAGCATATGTGCCTGTGCACGGGGTTTGGGGGGGAGGGGCAGAGGGAGAGAGAAAGAATCTTAAGCAGGCTCCACGCCCAGAGTGGAGCCCAATGCGGGGCTTGATCCACAACCCTGAGATCATGACCTGAGCCAAAATCAAGAGTCCAACACTTAACCAAATGAGCACCCAGGTACCTCAATAGTTTAGCGATCTTAACAGAAGACAAGAACGATGACTTGGTCAGGCTGATATAAGTGGGTGGTATTAGGACTGGCTTGATTCCTAGTCCACTGAACCTTCCACTAAATCAATCTGTCACTGAAAGGAGCCCCTCCTGCTCCTGAATACACCTCAAGGGGCTCAAAGGTAAATTCTCCACTGTGGGATCCTCTGTATTCCCCACGGGCTGGTGGGTCCCCTTCCCCTCCTGCCATTTTTTGGTCTTTAACTATAGAGGGCCTTCCTGTGTGGCCAAGTCAAACAGGAGGGGTGTTTTGACAATGTGTAGTTACAAGCAATTTGTAACCCTGCTCCCCTTCTGTTAGGGCAGAAAATAAAGAGCCCCCTGTCTTTACGACTTGATTTTATGACTCTGTCCTATTTTTTCCCAGGTATCCTAAATTTTCACATAGCGGGGACTGCCTCTCTGTTTATTATCCTGTATTCCCAAGTGCTAGTCCAGGACTCTTCCCTAGGAAGAATGCAGTGACTAATGTCTGAGCTCCCTCGAACCATGGTGGTGTGCAATGGGAAGTGGGTGTGACTCACCTGTGTGGTTTATTTTCCCTCCATTATTATGAAAAGTTTAAACATCCAGAAGAGTTTAAAGAATTGCATGGCAAACACCCTATGTTCACCAGCTGGATTTCCATCACTAACATTTTGCTATATTTTTTATCACATATCTGTCCATCTATCCATCCATCAGTCCATTCTCCAGTTTTCCACACATTTCAGCATAAGTTGTGGACAGCAGTATGATTAACCTCTAAACCGTTGTCATTCACTAGAGCCCAGTATTTGTTCATGCCTCTTATTTATTTATTTTTTGACCTGGCATACATTTGAGAATGGAATACATTGAGAATGGAAGCTGCCTCCAGAAAATAGCTCCCCATGATCCTGACCCCTAAAGACTTCGCGTGGGCATTTCTTCCTTTGGTCTTTCCTCAGCTTTGATAATGCAAATTCCTTTGGTGGAGAGAACTCAGCTCCACCGGGTGGTGGCTGACACAGTGGACGCAGCTTCTGGTCAGGCCTGGGTTTAAGTCCCTGCTCCATCACTTCATAGCTGTGTGTCTTTAGACAATTTTTTTTTTTTAAGATTTTATTTTTATTCATTTTGTTGCAGAGAGAGAGAGAGAGAGAGAGAGAAAGACAGAGAGCATGCATGAGCAGAGGGGCAAAGGGAGAGAGAATCTCAAGCAGCCCTACATGGGGCTTGATCTCACAACCCTGAGATCATGACCTGAGCTGAAATCAAGAGTTGGGTGTTAACTGGCTGAGTCACCCAGGCGCCCCGACAAATTTTTGTTTTTAATTTCTTTGAGCCTCCTCACATATCAAATGTGGTTAATAATAACTGTCTTGAGATAATGGTAGTGAGGATCTCAAATTGTGCGGGTGAATTACCTCGTGAATGACAGTGTGGTAGGATAACCAGACTGAGAAATTAACTGTCTGTTGTCCTGACTATAGCAATGTCACAGAAGCCTAGAGCTATTTCCAACTTCACCCCAGCTCTACTCTGGGAAGGCCATCTAAGCACTGAGCACCAAGGTTTAGGCTCTTCTCACTCCTGGAAGGCGTTAACACAGCTTGTGTTTCCACTCTAATTAAAAAATAAATAAATAAATAAATGAAAGGGGGCGCCTGGGTGGCTCAGTCGTTGAGTCTGTCTTCATCACGATCCCCGGGTCTTGGGATCAAGCCCCGCGTTGGGCTCCCTGCTCGGCGGGAAGCCTGTTTCTCCCTCTCCCACTCCCCCTGCTTGTATTCCCTCTCTCGCTGTATCTCTCTGTGTCAAATAAATAAAATCTTAAGAAAGAAAGAAAGAGAGAGAGAAAGAGAGAAAGAAAGAAGAAAGAAAGAAAGAAAGAAAGAAAGAAAGAAAGAAAGAAAGAAAAGAAAGAAAGAAGAAAGAAAGAAAGAAAGAAAGAAAGAAAGAGAAAGAAAGAAAGAAAGAAAGAAAGAAAGAAAGAAAAAACCAACCTTTCCAAAGCCTTTGCTGAGGAAGAGTTGGGTCCATGGGAAGGCTACTGCTTTGGTGGGAACTGGGGGTGGTTTGAGCCCAGGAGAGAATGAGGATTGAGGGAAGGGGCAGGTTTTCCTTGTGGTGGGGACTAGCCCTCCACACCCACACAGCTACCCAGGACAAGAGTGGGTGTCTTACGGGGTCTCAGGGCCTATGGCCAAGTCGGTATGGAAGGACTGGACTCTGTGAGCAGCTTCCAGCTCCCTGAAGGGACCCTACAGGTTCTCACAAAGGGCAGAAGCCTTTCTCCAAGCTTTCTGAATCGACTAACTATCCCGAACACTCAAACAGCCTCAGAGAGGAGAAGGGGTTACTCCCAGCATAGAGTGGCATCCTGCCAGCTAGGTAGGTGGCATCTCAGTCACATTTAATTTAAAAAATTAACAATCCATCCTTGCAGTGTTCCCTCCTTTCCCCCACCCCCACCCCAGAAGTCAGTGTCTTGCGAGATGTGCCAGTGGGAGCCGGCTACACAGCAGACAGCGGGTCAGGGGCTCTGGACCGGTTCTTTCTCTTCTGGCAGGTTTCTCATCAGAGACAGACCTGAGAGCCATTGAGGAGGGAGACGTGGCTCAAGGGTTTCCACCTCCCACTTGTGGGGAGGGAGAGAGCTGGGGAAAGAGCCAAGGGGAGGGGAGGCGGAGCAAGCCCGAAAACCCTTCCATCCCATAATCACAAGCAGGTTCCCCTGCTCCCACTTACCTCCCAGCCTGCCTTTTCCTGTAGTGTGTCTGCTGAAGAGTAAAAAAACAAATGGAGCGTGAAAAAAATTCCGCAAAAATAATTACAGGTTACAACGAATCAATTGGAGCTGTGTAAATAGCCTCAGGCAGGTAGCCGAGTCAGGGTTCCTTAGCTTAACACCTGCCTTCCGGTGGCAGCTCCGGTGTGAGTCTCGGCCCCCGGGACTGGTTGTGAGGGCTGAGGACCGGACGTGAGTCCCAAGCCTGTCCTAGCCGGCTGTGCACACTTGGGTGATGGACACCGCCCTTCCCAACCTCCGTTCCATCCCCTACACTGCCATTTTATCTACTCAGTATCTGTCATGGTTGTTGAGGGAGATAAATCTCAAAGGACGTAGTAGATGCAAATTGCTTTGGAGACAGTATGGTGCTAGACACGCGGGTCATCCTATGACCTGCTGACTGTCTCTTATATTCACCCTCTTTTGTCCATCTCTGTCAGCTGCCACCACCCCTCCTCCTGGCTGCTGCAATAGCCCCTGGACTGCCTCTGCTCTGGCCCCATTTCTCATCTCCTCAGTGGGCTTGCTACCAGCACGATCTTCCAAAATCCAAAGTCTGATCCTATACCCTGGGTTGTCTAATCCCTGAGGACTGGAGGGAAAAGCTAAAAGAAGGGTGGAAACAGGTTTATACAATTCAATAAGCACTCATTGATGTGCTTGCTTGGCATTCGCAGGGGGTGTAAAGGGGTCTATTGTGGTGTCCTGCCCTTGTGTTGCTTAACAACGGGGGAAGACAGTTTGCAAACATGAAACAAACAGTGCAATTACATGCAAAGTTGTGTGCTTCTAGTTGTAAAATAGTTCTGTCTGCTGCAGAAGCCCAGGGAAGCTCATGACAAAGACTAGGTTTAAGACAGGACCATGAAGAGCAGGCTGGATTGCAATGAAGAGAGAAGGGTGGGCTTCTGGACAGGGGATCAGACTGGGCTAAGACTTCGGGGGCAGGGGGCAGTGGCGTGGGGAATACATCGTGGGGGGAGAAGGCGTCCAGCACAGGGATGAGCTGGCTGGACTCTACCGGACACCCGGTGGGGTAGTGGAGTCAGGTAAAGCAAGACTTCAAAGTCCAGCCTGAGGCAATGAGATCTAATTTAGACTAAATGTGGATAATCTGATGAATTATTGATTTGCTCAACGGATAATATCATAGCTCAGAAGTGGAGGAAGCAAGGAAGAAATGCACTGCTCTGGACTTAACTCGCACCAGCCCCAGGGAACACTTGTTGGCAGTGGAGTGACTGGGACCCTTGGAGAAAGTGACCGTGTTGGCCAGGAGTGGCCCCAGCAAGCAAGCCACCAGGCATGGCAGGCATCGGTGCTAAGCTGGAGGAAAGGGCATCTGAAAAGCTCCACTTGGGAGATCCGAGAGGCCAGTCCCCTGGGCGGAGACTCAGGAATGGTGGTGGTGGTGCAGAGAGGTGCTGGCAGGTGGAGGCTTGGAAAGCGGAAACGTGCGATACCGTAGGGATGCTAGGGAGAGAAGGACTGCTGCTTCCCACCATCACACACACACATGCTCACACACGCACACACAGGCTCTCTGCACCCCATGTCTGTCATTAAGCATTCAGGCAGTTAATTCTCCCAGATGCACTGCTGAGAGCACCAGGAGCCTTGTAGAGTTGACAGTGGGATAGGTTGCAAGGCTCATTACAGAATCTGGAGAGACTCCATAGAGACGGGGCTTCCCCTCCCTGGGCCTCTGCAGGGGGTTCCGTGCCTTTCTGCCTCAACTCCTGCCCACCCTGGCAGGCCCAGTCCCTCTGCCGGCCCCTGGCCCTGGGCTCCCAGCCCTCCTCTGACTCTGCCCCAGGTCTCCGGCCAGGCCCACCTCTCTGGGTCCCGAGTCAGGTTGCTGATCTGAGCAAGGTCCCACGCCATGCGCCCTGGGGGAGAAGAGGGCCGGAGGGGGCGGCAGGGAAGTGGAGCCTAGAGAGAAGGCACGCACTTTGTCCCCAGCAGGCTTAAACAGACACAGCCCCCAGGACGTAGGGTGTGTTTCCCGCACCGCACCCCATTATGAAGGGTCTTGTTGCCCATAACGTGCAGCACCCGGCACAGGGTGGGCATTCCAGCGTTGAATGAACGGGGGGATGCTTGAAGGACTTACTGCACCCTTGCCTGGTACCAGCCGGGGTTCCAGGGGCCTGGGGTACGTCAGTGAACCAAAGCCATAGGAGCTCCTGCATTGGAGCAGCTTCCGCTCGAGGGAGGGTAGGAGGGCAATAAGCAACCAACATAACAAACAAGTAAATTATGTCTGCTAGAGGGGCTGAGCGCTGCAGGGAAAACAGAGCAGAGCAAAGCGGGGGGCTAAGCACTGCAGGGAAAACAGAGCAGAGCAAAGGGGAAACAGAGCAGAGCAAAGGGGATGGGGAGGGGAGAGTGCAGCAATTTCAACAGGGAGCTCAGGGCAGGCCTCCCTGGGAAGGCAACATTGAAGCAAAAACTTGAAGAGGTGAAGGAGAGGCATTCACAGGCCATGGAAAGGACTAGAGCAAAGGCCCTGAGGTGGGAGGGTCTGGCCTGTGGGAGAAGCAGCACGCAGCAGAGGGGGGCAGGAGGCGTGGGCAGCTCCTGTTGACTTCCACATGAGTGAATGACTGAATCAGCCTCAGGTCAGATGGTGCCTCCCATGGAGACCTTTCTCAATGATCACTGCACTCAACATGGCGCTCTGGCCCCAACACTCTGTCCCTTACCCCCACCGCCATCCAGCATATTATGTCTTTGAATGGCCTGCCTCCCTAAAAAGGACATAAGCTTCATGAGGCAGGATATTTAACTATGTGTTCACTGCTCTACCTCCAGGGCCTGGTGCCTAGTAGGTGACCCATCGGTATGTGTCAAATGTCAGAACTGTTAGCAAGTGTGAAAAGGATATGTTGCCTTCCACACAAGAGACTCCTGAGGAGCTTTGCAAAGCAGCTCTGAATTCCCTAAATTGATGGGAATCTTTCTGACCCATGTTGATTGTTGTCATCCTGGGGGAAGTCCATAGTGGTATGCCACAGGGCTCTTTCACTGGCTTTGATTGGTTGAAGGCAGGGATGAACAGTGCAAAGTTCCCCTAAAAGGGTGTCCTAAGATCTTCCTCAGAGGCAGGCAGATATTTTACCTTTATTTGTTCAACAAATATTTATTGGGCACCTACTATATGCCAATCACTGAGCTTACTGACTTGGGTTGAGTGGAGAAGAAGGGAGGGGAGGTTGGAATGATGCCACCTAGCCCTATCCAGGACCCTCCAGGGCCAGCCTTCATTGTGCAAATGGGTAGAGTATGCCAGGTGCATGCTGGGCCCTGGGAATGCAAAGATGAATAGCTGCTGACAACTAGTAGATGTGAGATACATGTAAACAAATATCTACAAACACACTGTGATAAGTACAACAGCAATGTATGTGGGGGACTCACACAGGAGTGGTACCTGTGTTGAACTAGGAGTTGAATGATGTGTCACCTTGTGGTCTGGTTTGAAGTGCTCCCAATATCTGGAATAAGGAATTCAGTCATATGGGTTAAGCATTGTCCTCTTCCTATGGCTTGAACATAATTGGTATTCCTGAAAGAGTAACTAACAAATTACACAGTTCATGAGCTGACCTTCCTACACGGAGGAGACCAGGTACCACATGAGGAGAGCTGACAGAATATGTGAGGAAACCTCCTCCCAGTTCTCTGCCCCCTCTCCACTTTCAGTTGTCTCCATTTGCAGGTGCCAAGGCTTTCTGGATGTCTGCGGGGTTCTCTCTAATCTTAGAGGGGAAGATTTGATAAGCACATTAACAAACACACTATACCAATAGGCTCATGATCTGGGCTGTCCTCACAGCTCTGTTTTCTTCCCTTCTTTGGAGCATCTCTTGGGGAAATTGAAAGTTCCATCTCCATATAGCCTGGTGTGGCTTCCTGAACCCCTTGCTTACCTCTGCCTCTGAGGCCAGCCCTTTCCTGCCATGTCCTAGACATAGATAGGACTGGATGAATGTGGGGTTTCTTGGTTTTGGCAGGAACTGGATAAAGCTCCCGTGACTATCTCTGTGAACAAACTAGAGGAATAAGTTGGATGATAATATATTAGAAGGAGGCCTTGTTGGCATAACAGTCAGAAGGAGAGCTGATTCTTGTTATCACAGAGGTATACAACAGGCTTTTTCATTGACCTTGACTTTTCCAATGTTGTAATCAGTGGCATGGATAAAGACTAAAGGACACAAAGCTTAAAGGAAAAAATAATATAAAAATTGACAAATTCAGACATCGAAAGACTAGATGAGGAGAGACAAACTAGATTGTCTGCTGAATGACAGTGGAGGCTCTCCCTGGGGCAGCCCAGCAAAATGCAGGCTCTGGAGGAGGGCTCCAGGAACTCAGGTTGGAACGGATGAAGACATGTGAAGTCCTCACATGACTTGCATTGGGGAACAGGATATTTCTCATGCCAACAAGGTTGTAACCCAAATTTCAAAGCTCAGGATCTATCTCCTCTTTCAGTGTTCAGTGTTTATGATACTATAGTCATGGAAATGTAATTCACTGCTGATCTAGGGGATACAATAAAACGATTTCATTTTTATTTTTTATTTTACTTCCCCATCTTTATTATTAAGATGTAAGGCGATATGGCCCAAGCATGTCTCTTCATAGGATGGCAAGTGTCTGGGAGGACTGTGTCTGTCTTTCCAGCCATGAGCCTGAGAACCTCTGCTTTGAGTCTGCATTGTTTGTCATCTGTAGTGTTTATCTTTGTCCCTGGCTCCATAGATGAGTTAAAACGACAAGATTAAAGAAACAAAACAGGGTAAAGTGTTATACAGGCAAATAGGCTGCATGCAGGTTAAAAAATGAATTATGTAAGTCCACAAATGGGGGCACTTAGCATCACAGCTTGAGAGACAACCCTGAGTTTAGTGGACTCAGAATGAGTGAGAAGAATGACCTAGTGGCTGATAAACTTGTGTGGTCTATGGCTTTCTTAGCAGATGCAGCAACCAGATTTCAGGAGAGCACACTGTGCCAGACCACTCCTGCCCATCTTGCCAGACCACTCCTGCCCAACTGTGCTTAGTGCTGCCTTCTCTAGGTTCAGGGAGAGCACAGGGACCAACAGCTATGCCAAGTACTTAAAGGCCAAAAGAACCAGACTGGAGCAGACTAATTGGCTGAGGCTGACAGAGTCAAGCTGGCCCATACTCATATCCAAGATTCTAAAGCAGAAGGGAGAGTCAACAGAGATAGGGAATGGACCTGAATGTCTGCAAGAGGACCAGGTGGAAAAGTCAAAGCAAACCATACTGAAGCAAACAGGAGCAGGTGGTCAATTACTGAGGAGGGAAGCTGATGAGGGCTGAAGTAAAGGAAGAGCAGGTTGGAGGGCTGCAGCTCAGGAACTCTTCTAGGAAAGTCTGGTTGCTTTGAGGAAAGTACAGTACCACTACCTACCTTATTTTAAAAACTATCTTTTTTAAAAAAATCAGCTAATGCATGGGTATAGGTTTTATACAATTAAATGGTATCACTAAGTCTACATTGAAAAATTGTGGTCTTTTGCCCTACTTTTTTGAATTCTTGCTTCCTAGAACAAATTGCTTTCTACTCTCTTCTCTGTTTCTTCTGTCTCTCTGCCCCCCCCCCCATTTCTAAATAGCAGGATTATACTGCTGTATTTTGGTTTTTCAGTTTTAGATTTTGGTTCCTATATGGAAGATGAGATCTGTGTTCTCTTATACCAATCTTTCCCACACTCCTATCGCCCAATATATTTATTCAATCCTTCCTTTCCATCCTGCTATTATAGTATTGTCACCTTGTAGGTGAAACCAATGTTCAGTGTTTACTATGTTATGGTCATGGAAATGCAATTCACTTCTTTTTTTTTTTAAGATTTTATTTATTTGAGAGAGAGAATGAGAGAGAGAGAGAGACAGCACAAGATGGGGGAGGGTCAGAGGGAGAAGCAGACTCCCTGCTGAGCAGGGAGCCTGATGCAGGCCTCGGTCCTGGGACTCCAGGATCATGACCTGAGCCGAAGGCAGTCACCTAACCAACAGAGCCACCCAGGCACCCTGCAATTCACTTATGATCTAGGGGATACAATAAAACAATTTTATCTTTTGGACAATTTTATGTTTTACCTGGAGTTAATGGTTGCCTCACTGTTTGCTTGCTTAGTTTTCCATGTATCTATCACAAATTCATTTCAAATTCCTGCTAAAACAATAAAAATTGTCTTAATATGTACAAACATATTAGGAAGTCTGTTTCTTATTTTTCTTTTTCTCCCCCTCAAAAATTCCCTTCCTGGTGCCCTTTGTGTCTCTGTCACATCTAACTGGTAGGTCTCTCAGCTTGTTGCACAATTGTCATAGTGAGCTTTCCTTCATCATAATCTGAGAATTCGTTTTGCCTCTCTCTTACGTTAAATTTCTTGTTGTTTTGGATTCCATGTTTTCCTCTTTCTTAGTTTATCCACTCTTTTTGGCAGAATACACCTGCAGGTAGCTTCTTGTGAAAAGATAAGTGGGAGGTTAATTTTTTGAAGCCTTGCATTATCTGTAAATGTCTTTATATATTTTTTACAGCTTTATTGAGATATAGTTCATAAACCATAAAATTCACCCACTTAAGTGTACAGTTCAATAGCTTTTTAGTATTTTCACAGAATTGTACAAACATCACAATTTAATGCTGAAACATTTTCAACATCCCAAAAAAGAAACCCTGCACACATTAGCAGACATTCACTATTTCTGCTCACCTCTCTTTCCCCAAATCCCTAACCCAATCCTAGGCAGCTACTAATTTACCTTCTGTCCTTATGGTTTTGCCCATTTTGGACACTTCACATAAGTGGAATCATATAATATATAGTCTTTTACGACAAACTTCTTCAACTTAGCATAACCTTTTCAAGGTTAATTCATGTTTTGCCATGTATCAGTACCTCATTTTTTTAAACTGCTGAATAACATTCTGGTGTATGAATATACCACATTTTCTTTCTCCATTCTTCAGTTGATGGATATTTAGGTTATTTCCACTTTTGGCTGTTTTGAATAATGCTGCTGTGAACATTCATGTACAAATTTTTGTGTGGGCATATATTTTATTTCTCTTGGCTAAATACCCAGGAGTAGAATCGTTAGGTCATATGATAACTCTATGCTTAGCATTTTGAACCATTGCCAAACTATTTTCCAAAGTGACTGCACCATTTTACATTCCTTCCAGCAATAGATGAGTGTTCCAATTTCTCTACATCCTCACCAACACTTGTTATTGTCTATCTTTTTTATTTTAGCCATCCTAGTGAGTGTGAAGTAGTATCACATTGTGGTTGAGTATACTTTTTCCTCATGACTAATGATGCTGAGCATTTTTTCATGTATTGATTGACACCTTATTTATTTTTTTTGGAGAAATGTCTATTTTAATCATTTGCCGATTTTTATTTTATTTTATTTTATTTATTTATTTTTTAGAGAGAGAGTGGGGTGGGGAGGGGCAGAGGGAGAGGGAGAGAGAGAATCCCAAGCAGGCTCCACACCCAGCATGAAGCCAGATGTGAGGCTCAATCTTATAATCACAACCCTGAGCTGAAATCAAGAGTCAGATGCTCAACTGACTGAGTCACCCATGTGCCCTTCATTTGCCAATTTTTTAATTGACTTATTTGAGTTTTATTTTTGATTTTTAAGAATTTTTTACATATCCTAAATACATATGATTTGCAAATATTTATCATTCTATCAATTACCTTTTCACTTTCTTGCTAGTATCCTTTGGTACACAAAGGTTTTAAAATTTGATAAAGTCTAATCTAGTTTTCCTTTTGTCACTTAGTTTTAGTGTTGTATCTAAGAATCCATTACATACTCAAAGATCACAAAAGTTTACTCCATTTTTTCTTTTAGGAGATTTATAGTTTTAGCTCTTATATTTGAGTCTATAATCCATTTTGAGTTAATTTTGTATATGGTGTGAGGTAAAAGTCTAACTTCATTCTTTTGCATATATCTAGTTTTCTCTATTTGTTGAAAAAATAGACAAAACTCTATCTTTTCCCTCATTGAATTGTCTTGGCACCGTTGTTGAAAATCAATTGACCATAAATAAGAGGGTTTGTTTTCTGGACTCTCAATTCTATTCCATTGATTTATATGTCAGTCATTTCACCAGTGATACATTGTCTTGATTAATGTAGCTTTGTAGTAGGTTTTGAGTTGGGAAGTATAAGTCCTTCAACTTTGCTCTTTTTCAATATTGTTTTGGCTACTCTGGATCTTTTGCATTTCCACATGAAGTTTAGAATCAGCTTGTCAATTTCTGCAAAAGGAATCTGGAATTTTGATAGTAATTGCATTGAATCTGTAGATCAATTTGGGGATTATTGCCATCTTGACAATGTTAAATCTTCCAATCTATGAACATGGGATTCCTTTCTATTTATTTAGATCTCTAATTTCTTTTAAAAATGTTTTGTAGTTTTTGGTGTTCAAGTCTTGCATTTCTTTAGTTATATTTATTCCTAAGCATTTTCTTATTTTTGCTGTGATTATAAATGGGATTGTTTTCATAATGTCTGTTCATTGTTAGTATATAAAGATTTGTTTTTTTAAACATATTAATAAACTCACTTAATAAACACACTTATTAATACTACTAGTTTTTAGTGGATTCCTTAGAATTTTCTATATACCAGATGATGTCATCTGCCAGCATAGTTTTATTTCTTCCTTTCTAACATATATCACTTCAATCCCTTCTGTTGACTAATTGACCTGGCTAGACCTTTCAGTATAATATTGAATAAAAGTGATGAGAGCAAACTTCCTTGTTTTATTTTTGATCTTGGGGGGAAAGCATTCAGTCTTTCTCCATTGAGTAGGATGTCAGCTGTGGGTTTTTCATAAGTGCTTTTTATCAGATTGAGGAAATCCCCTTCTATTCCTAGGTTGTTGAGTGTTTTTATCATGAAAGAGTGTTGAATTTATCAAATGCTTTTTTTTTTTTTGTCATTTCTTTGACATGATCATGTGGTTTTTATCCTTTATTCTATTAATATGTTGTATTACATTGATTGATTTAGTAGGTTAAATCAACCTTGCATTCCTGGAATAAATTTTATTTGCTCACAGTATATAATCCTTCATATATATTGCTGTATTTGGTTTCTAGTATTTGTTGAGCATTTTTGCATTTATATTCATAGCAGATACTGGTCTTTTTTTTTTTTCTTGTGATGTCTTTGGTTTTGATATCAGGGTAATACTGGTTTCATGGAATGAGTTGGGAAGTGTGCTTTATGTCCTCATATGCTTGTTTAATAGTTCGGTTGGTTGAAAAGAGTTTTTCTCTAGAACAGGAGCTAGCTAGCAAACATGTAAAAGAGCAGATAATAAATATTTTGGGTTTTAGGGGCCACACATAGTCTCTGGCACATATTCTTCTTTGCTTTTATTTTATGTTTTTGTTTCTATAACTCTTTAACATTTCAGAAGCCATTCTTAGTGCAGGGATCATAGAAAAACAGGCTGTAACCTGGATTTGGCCCACAGGCCATAGTTAGCCAACCCTTGTTTTAAAATTTCAAAGGCATTGCTCTATCCTCTTTCAGTCTCTTTCCTCAACCTTTTATGTCATCTTTTTTTGTGGGTTGCTTTCTCCCTGAAAGCATTTATATTCTATTTATCTCTGATTTATAGAAGTTTCTCAAGGATGTATTCTGGTATAGGTCTTTTTTCTTTATTATACTAAGAAAACTGTCAATATGAAAACTATCAACATGGAAATATATATTCCTTTAGTTCTGGAAAAAATTTTTAGTATTATTTCTTTGCTAATTTCTTTCCCATTTTGATGTTTTCTCCTTCCTGAACTCCTGTTATTCATGAATTGATCTTCGAGTTTTTTAAATGTTTCTCTATTGTCCCCTCCCCTCCCCTTAATCAATCTTTTTATTCTGACTCATAGGAGATTTCCTCAACTAAATTTTTCAACCTTTTTTTGAATATTGAAATTTTTTACTCTTTTTTATATATGTTTAAATTTCTGCCTCTTTTTTATATATATTATATATATATTTAATTCCAAGAAATTTTTCTTATTCTCTGAATGTTCTCTTTTATAGAATCCTGTTTTTGCTTCACGAATGTAATATATTCTCTTACATCTCTATTTTAAAAAATGTTTTAAGTGTTCTTTTGCTTTTTTCATTGTGTGCTTCCTTATCTTTTTTCCTCCGTGCTTTTTCTTTGAGAAAAGGTTGACTTGTCTAGATGTTTTCCTCCTGTTTGTGAATCCTTTACTAGCCATTTGAATTTAAGAGTGAGAGACTTAAAATCTGATTAGAAACTCAGCTAGGCTTGTTTACTAGTGTGCTTCACTGGTGACTAGACAGGGAACCTGTCTTTTTGTGAGAAAGGAGGAGAAGATCAAATATAAATTTCTCTTTTTTTCTCTTTTCCACCACAAACAATTCTTTAATCTCCTGCCTGGGGGTGGGAGATAGGTGTGGGATTGTCTGCCAATGTTCTAGGAGCCAAGTGGAGAAGAGGAGAACTAGGCAGGCAGGGGACTCATATTTTGGGATATAAACTTTGATTAAATTCCCCTTTACTCACCCTTGGCTCATCTATGTTGGTATTCCTAGTATAGAGCCCCTCTTGTTCAGTCTCGTAGGAGAATAAACCTCCATCATTTGCTAGGGTGGGATTGAGGTAAGTACATAGTTGGATCTGGGGAATCTAAATACTTCTTATAATGACCTTCAACCAATCCACCCATTTCAGCCCCACCCCACAGCTCCCACTTCAGAGACTTCAGGTGCCTCCAATACTAAAACCTTTACAAGGCTCTGGGGTGCTAATTGGCTTCCTCTTAATGGCCTTCCTAAGGTTCAGTTTTTCTGGTCTGCTAAGTCAGTTATCATTTGCACATCAAATTTTCAAGTTCTAAAAAATTTTTAAACATGTCTTTTTTATTTTTAACTCTTATCCTCTTTGAACTTGAGAGTTTATGACTTTAAACTATTTTGCTCTTATCCTCTTTGAACTTGAGGGTTTATGACTTTAAACTATTTTGCTCTAACTTTAGTCAGGTATTGGAAAGAAGCTCAGGTAAGTGTTTATAATCAATCTGTCGTGTTTTAAAGGAAACTATTACTTCCTTTTTAAAGAAGATGATTCCACATCCTTTGGGAGTCTCCTCACTGAGGTGCAGTCACTATCCCCCATGTCAGTTCTCACAGCCTCTGGACTCCCAGTAAAATAATCGAAGTTCTCACCTCAAAAACTGAGAAAAAGAGAAGTGAAATAAACCCAAAACAAGCAGGAGAAAGGAAATAATAAAGATAACAGTATAAATTAATAAAATTGAAAACAGTAAAACAGTAGAGAAAATCAATGAGCTGGTTCTTTGAAAAGAACGGTAAAACTGACAAACCTCTAGCAAGACTGACAAGAAAAGAGAGGACACAAATTATCAACATCAGGAATGAAGCAGAAGATAACCCTGAAAACTCTGCAGACATCAAAAGGATAAGAAGGGAACAGACCACTTTCTGGAAAACACAAACTACCATCATTCACCCAATATGAAATAGATCATTTGAATAGCTCTGTGTTAAAGAAGTTGAATTCATAATTAAAACATTCTTTCAAAAGAAATCTTCAGGCCCTATATCCTTGCTGATTTTTGTGTAATTGTTCTATCAATTGTTGAGAGAGAAATGTTAACATCTTCAACTATAATTATTTTGTCTATTTCTCCTCAGTTCTATCAGGTTTTGCTTTACATATTTTGCAGCTCTGTTGTTTGGTGTGTGCACATTTAGAATCGCTGTGTCTTCTTGATGAACTGACCTTTTTTGCCATTACATAAAGTCCCTCAATTTTATCTGTTATTAATACAGCCACATCTGCTTTCTTATGATTAATGTTTCCATGATATATCTTTTCCCATCCTTTTACCTTCAACCTGACTATACTGTTAAATTTGCAATGAATTTCTTGTAGATAGCATATAGTTGGTCATGGGTTTTTTTGTAATTTTTTTTTAAATTTCCTTAAGTAATCTCTACACTCCACGTGGGGCTTGAACTCACAACCCCAAGATCAAGAGTTGCATGCTCTACCAACTGAGCCAGCCAGGCACCTCTGGTCATGTTTTTTAATCCACTCTGCCAATCTCTGCCTTTTAATTGGTATATTTAGACCATTTACATTAAATGTAATTATTGATATGGTAGGGCTTAAACCTGACATTTTATTTCCATTTTCTGTTTGGTCTCTCTGTTTTTATTTCTTTGTATTCTTTTTCCTGACTTTCTGTGTACTACTCAAACACTTTTCAGAATGCCATTTTGATTTAGTAATGGTGTTCTTGAGAGTATCCCTTTGCATAGTATTTTCAGTGATTGCTATAGGCATTACATTATATACAATAACTTATCACAGTCTATTGGTATCATCATTTTATCAGAGTATTGTAGAGAAACCTTACTATCTTTTATGTCCCTTACCCTCCCTATTTGCAATATAGTTTTCTTATATATTTCCTCTACAAACATTTAGAAACACATCAGACTATGTCATAATTTTCCCTTCAACTGTCAAATATAATTTAGAAAACTCAAGAAGGAAAGCTTATTATATTTACTCATATTTTTACTCTTTCTATTGTTCTTTTTCCTTCCTGATATTCCAAGATTCCTTCTTTTATAATTTCCTTTCTGTTTCAAAAATGTCCTTTAGCCATTCTTTTAGGGTAGACCCACTAGGGACAAATTCTCTAGTTTTTCTTCATCTGAGAATATCTCAACTTCCCTCCATTCTTGGAGAATATTTTCACTGTCTCTATGATCCTAAGGTTGGCAGTTCTTTTCTTTCACTTCTTGAAAAATATTATGTCACTTTACTCTGGCCTATATAGCTTCTGATGAGGAATCCACTGTCATTCAAATTATTTTTCTCCTATAGGTAGTGCCATTTTTCTCTGAACTGTATCTAGATTTTTTGTCTTTAGTTTTCAGAAGCTTAATTATGATGTGTTTTGCTACGGATATATATGTATATTTTTGGTTTGCCTTGTTTGTGGTTTACTCTGATTCTTGAATCTGTAGGTTTATATCTTTTGTCAAATTTGGGGAGTTTTCAGCCATTAATTCTTCCAGTACTTTTTCAGCCCCACCCTCTTTTTCTTCTTCTTCTGGGACTCTGATGACATGGATACTAGAACTTTTGTTACAGTCCCACAGATTCTTGAGACTCTGTTAACTTGTTTACAGTCTGTTTTCCCTCAGTTATTTAAATTTGGTAATTTCTATTGTTGTATCTTCAAGTACACTGATTCTTTTTTCCGTTTCCTGCATTCTGTTGCTGAACCCATCCACTGAGCTTTTTATTTTGAGTATTGTATTGTTAAGTTATAAAATTTCCACTTGGTTCTCCTTTATACCTTCTATTTCTTTGCTGAGACTTCTCCTCACTTGTTTCAACTGGGTCCATAATTGCTTGTTGAAGCATTTTATCGTGGGTGCTTTAAAATCTTTGTCAGATAATTGTAACATCTTTGTCATCTTGGTTTTGGCATCTATTGATTGTCTTTTTTTTTTTTTTTTTCATTTAGTTTGAGATCTTCCTGTTCTTGATGTGACAAATGATTTATTGAAACCTGGATACTTTTTTATTATGTTATGAGACTCCACATCTTATTTAAACCTTCAATTTTATCTGGCTTTCTCAAAGCTCTGGTAGGGGAATGGGGTGGGCATGGGGTAACCACCTTGTTATTGCCAGGTGAAGGTAGAAGTCTGGTTCCCCACTCAGCCACTGTTGACAGCTAAGGGAGGAAGCTTCCTCATCGCTACAAAGACAAAAGAAATGTAGATAAATTTAATTTCTGTACAACTTGCAGCCCATTGACAAGTACTTGAGACAGGCAGTGACCTTCCTCAAGGAACTCACATCTGCTTTATTGTTAATGCTTTGCTAGAGGCAAAAAGAAACCTTAGCTTGACATTAGCCAGACCTCCAGGATCCTGCAAGTCTTCTTTAATATATAAAATTCCCTTTGGAAACTTCTTGTATCTCTACCCCTGCCAAGATATATGTTAGCAATCATCCTTCAAACATATGGCCCACTGATATACATCTGAAGGGTCTCATGACTAATGTTTTACTAGACAGTAGTAAATAACCTTATCTTAACAGCAACCAGCCCCTCAAGGTCCTGGAAGCCTTGCTTCCAAATGCCTTAGAGACTTACGCTATCCCTAACCCCCACCAACTTAGAAGTATATAATCAATCGCTCCTCACAATCCCAGTGCAGCTCTTTCTGCCCATAGGTCCTGTCCCCATGCTTTAATAAAACCACCTTTTTGCACCAAAAACATCTGAAGAATTCTTTCTTGACCATTTGCTCCTGGACCCCACATTATATCAGTCTCCTCTGGCACAGTGGTGAGATTCTGTTACCACTCATTGATGGCGAAAGTCCTGACTTTCCACTAGGTCTCCAACACCATTCCAGTGTAGAAGGGAAAGGGAGCGTCATTACAACTGGGTGGAGATGAAGTCCAGGCTTCCCATGTGATCTCCACTAACACTATGGGGGTGGTATCTTGTTACCAGCCATTAGGGATGAAAGTCCCATCTCCCTATTTGGCCTTCTCTGACAACATCCTGAACCTCATTATATATAGAAACCTCATTATAGTTTTGTGAGGGTGGAAGGCTCAGCTTCCCATTTAATCTTTGCTGGCATGAGTGGGAATGGGACCATGGTTTTCTCTGTGGGGATTAGCTGGAGTGGAATAGTTATTGTCTTAAAATTTTCTGTCTTGCTAGACTTCCCCTTCCCTGGTCCTTTGACTTAACTAGGCTTTTGCTAAGGCTTTTTTTTTTTTTTTTTTTTTTTAATGTGCCTATTGGTTTTTCCAGGCTGCTGGCTTCTTCTGAGTCTGGGATGAATGAATGAGGCAAAAAGAAAACCCAGGGACCTCACTACCTTGTCATTCCACAGGTCCTGAGGTCCCTAGCTGATCCCTAGCCTTTAGCTCTCCACCTTTCAGAGTTTTCTTAGGTTTGTGTTATATGTAATGTCCAGCATTTTTAGATGTATTTAGCAGGAAGAACAGGGGAAAGTATGTCTATTCCATCATTCCAGAAGCAGAAGTTCCCAATACATTATATTTTCCATTTCATAAGTGAGGAAACAGACTTATTTATGTGTGTCTAAAATCACAAAATTCAGAGCAGGATACAGATTAAAATTACCATGTAGCTTCCCCTCCTACCCCAAATCTGTAAGAGCCAGCAGCGGGGGGCCCCAACCATCCACAGGATCACAAATCCCACAGGAGGTAAATAGCAGAACTGGAATATAATCTCACATTTGTGTCACTCTATAACTGCTACTCTTGTCCTGTGCCACACAAGCCTACGTGGCCTAGGTCCAAATACGAGAAGAGTGGTCGCTTGAGATAAGGATTAGACTTGCAGAGCTGTCCAATCAGAGAGCAGAAAGCATCCATCAGAGATGCTATGAAACAGGGTCTCTGAAAGTATGGTCCATAAGAATGTTAAACATGTCTGTTAGAAATGCAGATACCGAGGTGATTGTCTGTGTGTGTGCCCCTGTAGATTGTTAATCACTGATATAGAGAAAAAAAAGGGGAGAATTCCATGACCTCTTAGAGCTCTTCAAACTGAGACTCTATGATTCTCCTGAGGAAACTGCCCCAGTCATCCTGTATGAGTGACTGCCCATGCTGCTCTTTCAATTTCTGCTAAAACTAGCCTGGTGAGCAAGGCCAACCCAGTCCTTGTTAACAGGAACATGCCATGAGCCTCGGGCATCAGGGAGCTTCCTCCAGGGAAAGGAAGACTGGGGGAAGAGGGAGGGGCCTAGTTGGAAGTAGCTGACAGTAGAAGACTGATGGGATTAATACTTGAGATTCATTAGCCAAGGATTCTGGAACCTTGCCAGCCCTCTCTAGCAAATGGCCCAAACTGCCCCCTTAATAGCATTAAGTGAAATTACAAAGCAGAGATGCTGGCTGATCAATCTCCTTGGGGTTTCTCTGCAGACATTGTGCAGTGAGGGTGAGGACAATCCTTCAGGGGGCTGTCACTGTTTCTCTGCCAGCAACTGCAGAACTTGGTCCACTTGATCAGTTTTCCTCTCTCCTGGTGGGACAGAAAGACCCAAACAAGCAGGTCTGGATCATGGTCAAAGCTTATCCCTATCCCATCCCACCGCACTCCACCCCTTAGCACAAAGCCACCCCTCAAAGGGAGCCAGGTAGAGGCAAAATTCTCTGTCCAAGAAATTTCCATGGCCACAAAATTTAGGTTGGAGTAGTGTCCTGGGCAGAGAGGCCATTGTGGAATGGTGCCAGGAGGGACTTTCTTTATCTCAACATAGCCTGATCTTAGGTTCTTTGAGAATCCCAAAGGCTTCAGATTGAGAAGAGGGGGTCCTCGTCCACTGGGTACCACTTCTTCCAAGGAGGGCAGCTCTGGGGCAGGGAACCTACTCTGAAGCCCATTTGGGGCTTAGAGACTTAGAAGTTTGGAGCATGAGTTACTTCCCAACTGTTTTAGCATGGGCTTCGTCACAGCTCTTAACTCTGCCTGATGGAAAGTTCTTGAAATCTCCAGTAGCAGCCTGCTGCCTTGTCAGACCACCTGCTCACATTCTCCACTGCCTTGGCCTAGCTGATGGGGTTTAATGGTGATCCATCATCTTGCTCTCCTCAAGACAAGCCTTGATCACCCCATCACCTAAATCCCTCTTTTCTTCTAGGAAGAGGGAAGATAACTAAGCCATGTTAGGGAGTGAGAGCAGGCAGTTAAACAGTGGGGGCTCCTGTAGAGTGGCTGAGCCCCCAAGGGGACCAGGGCTGGTGCGCCAGATGGGGAGCACCTCAGCTTTCAGGATACTTCTGTGTTGGCAGCAACCATCAAATCCGCCTGCCTGAATCTCATTGGCCAGGCCTTGTCTCCTGCCAGGAACAGAGTCTTTGCCCCTCACTGAGACCAATCAGCAGCACAGTCAGCAGCAGAGTAAGCCAAAAGCAATTTTTTCATGACATTTCCAAGGGAGGGTGGGATTTAGCACATATTGTGCATTTCTCTGGGCTCCCTAAGGATATGATGGCATCTAAACCTATAGCCAGCCAGCACCATAGGGGTGTGTGTGTGTGTGTGTGTGTGTGTGTGTGTGTGTGTGTAGATCCTGCTGAGGCTGTCCACAAACAGTTTTGCATGTGAGAGTAAGCGCAGGTGTTTCCAGATACCCAGTGAATAATCTTGTCTATGCTATATCAAAATGGGAGATCAATTCTGGTAATTACCCTATTTCCTCGATTCTAATATGCCATTGATTATAAGATGCACCATTGATTTAATAGCTGCTTCAGAAAAGAAAGAAACTTTACAATAAACATGCACATCTATTTTAAGACACATCTCTATTTCAGAAATGTTCAAATGTGTGTAGGGGAAACAGGGAAATAGATGCATACTACAATTAAGAGAAAATGGTAATTGGGAGATAGTCAAACAAATTGCCTGATTGAATTCATCAATAAATGCAGTCAGTATGATTTATTGGTCTGCACTGTGAGAGAGAACCTTGTTGGGTGAGGGATTTTTGTGTGTTGGGGGAGGGAGGGCACCCTAGCCTATGACCCAACAGCCTTGAGTTCAATTATCATGCCCCATCCTTTGCCAGTTCTCAAGGGCCCCTTCCCAAAGAGTAACTCCTCATATTTACTGTCATGACAGGCATCTGATTCTAACTAGGTGATTCCAGAATCAAAGACAAGAAGATAGCCTCATCTCTTTCATCTGGCATTGTCTTCTGAGCTCAGTTCCTCCACTCAGTTCCTCAGGGATTCAGATCTCCTATGGTGTCCCCATCCTCAAAGGCCCACACCTCAGGACTGTATCAGAAAAGGTTGGGCATTCTCCTCCTGCACATCATCCGGGTGAGGACTGAGTGAGACTATTACCATTTGCCTCCAGCCTGTCTCTCCCACCTTCTTTCCTAGTACACTCCAAAACCTACTGCCAAACTGTCACTCTCTCTCTATCACTCCAGGCTTCCTCCTGACGTCAGCTTTTCTAGATGCTGTTCTCCTAACCTGGAGGGTCTTGGATGCTCCTGGTGAACAGAGGCAATAAGGTTGGGCTTTACACACACACTCGATTATGTGGTGGCCCTAACACCAAGCCAGCAGGATATCAGGAAGGTCTGCGGTCTGAGGTTGGAAGTGGGGGGGGGGGGGGGAGCATCTTTGAGACAATGAAAATCAGAAAATTTTGATCCACACTGGAGAGTGGAAGGAACTTGTAAGGGGCTGAGCGAATCAACAAGGGGGATAGAGAGGTCCCGGGAAAAGATAGTCAATAAAAAGACTTAAGAGGGAGGGAGTCTTTACAAAGGTTCTAGAGAAGAATCCTGCTATGAAGAAGGCAGGGACATTTTCAGGGGCCCTTATAAGTCTCCCCTAGATCTGTAAGTCTCCTTTTCCTGGTTTTTCAACCTTTCATTCAATGATTCTCAACCTGGGGATTAGGGTACTGCCCTGCCCAGGGATGCTTGGAAGTGTCTGGGGGAGTTTTGATTGTCACAATAACTGGAACTCTACTGCCATTTAATGGGCAGGGCCAGGAATGCTGAGAATTCTGAAGTTTTTGGAATAGTCTTGCACATGAAAGAATTACCTATTCAAGTAACCAAGATACTCAGATTAAGAAACATTAAGTCCTGCACTATCTCACCTGGCCTCTAGAGGTGCTCTTTCTCCTCATTAAGCTGGCCTGGGTTTGCCCTGATTATCTGTGTTCCCCTATCAGACAGTCTGATTTGGAATTTTCCAATGGAACTTTTTTAAGAAACTAAGAGAAGACAGATGGGAAATTATCAAGGAAAGCAACAAAGCATAAAAACAGATGAGCATCAACAGACTTCTAAATCTAAGGAAGATCAAATCTATTTAGTCCAGTCACAGAAGCACTTTTTAAAAAAAATTCACATTTTTTTCTGATTGAAACAATTTTCAAGGTACAGAGGCCTCATTTCTCTCTTTACTCTAAGGACGCCATAGCCATTCATGGTTCAGGCTGGTCCTGCTGCTGTCGTGTAAGCTTTTCAGAGGCCAGTTCCTGGACCTCTCTCTGGGTATGACCCAGACAAATGGTGGGTCCAAATCTACTCCAGTCTCAAGCTGCCTTGGTCTTCTGGGCTCTTCTTAATCTCTGGTTCCACACACTAGGCCCAAGCATCAGGTCTGTCTGAACAAGTTGTGGTCTTCTCGTTTGCCTTTTAGGGTAAGGATAAGGTAATGCTAACAGCCATAATGGAGTACTCATAAACTCCTGTGACTTAACAGAATAAAAGTTTGTTTTTCACTCACTTCAAGTCTAGAACAAGTGTTCTTGATTGGTGGCAATTCTCCTCCAGGTGGTAATTCTGCACTTAGGCTCCTTCCATCTGGTGGTTCCTCCATCTTTGATATGTGGTTTCTAAGGCTGCCATCTTATCTGCATCAAGCCTGAAGAAGAGCAAAGAGCATGGAGGATTGCATGTGGGTGGTTTTAATGGACCAGAACTGGAATTGCCACACATTGCTTCTGGTCATGTTCTCCTGGCAGGAACACAGACACATGACCTCACCAGCCTCCAAGAGAGACTGGGAACTGTAGTCTAGCTGTATGTCTAGGAAGACAAAGGATTGGATTTGATCATCAACCAAGAGTATCTGCCCCAATCCCCCCATGTGTAAGATTTTAACATCCATTGATAGAATGAATGGATAAACAAATTGTGCTGTATACATACAATGGGGTATTAGCCATAAAAAGAATGAAGTACTTATATATGTTACAGAGTGGATGAACTTCAAAACCTTATGCTAAGTAAAAGAAACCAGACATAAAAGGTCACATACTGCATGATTCCATTTATGTGAAATGTCCCAATAGGAAAGTCCATAGAGATAGAAAGCAGATTAGTGGCTATCAAGGAGCAGAGGGACAGAGTAGAGAGTGACTGCTTATGTGCACAGGGTCTCCTTTGGGAGTCATGAAAATGGTTTGGAAGTAGACAGAGGTGGTGGTTGCACAACATTGTGAGTGTACTAAATGCCACCGAATTGTTGACTTTAAAATGATTAATTTTATGTTATATGAATTTCGTCTCATTAAAAAAAATTCTTGATTCTAAAAAAAAGGAGTAAGTGAGTGGGTTTTTATATTTTTGTTTTTATTGAATCCCATCGTTTACCCATTATTCTTTGTTAATTCTTTTGGTCCATATCACAGAAGATGGTACGTATCATCTTGGCCTGACCTAGCAACCTACGTCATCCCATACACCCTTTTTTTTTTTTTAAAGATTTTATTTATTTATTTGAGAGAGAGAATGAGAGAGAGCACATGAGAGTGGGAGGGTCAGAGGGAGAAGCAGGCTCCTTGCTGAGCAGGGAGCCCGATGCGGGACTCGATCCAGGGACTCCAGGATCATGACCTGAGCCGAAGGCAGTCGCTTAACCAACTGAGCCACCCAGGCGCCCCATCCCATACACCCTTTTAAGACATAGGGAAATTAACTGGCTTATTTTTTCTTAACTGCTTGAGCTCCCCCCCGCCCTTGGGTTTAGTTTCCAATAATACAAAATGAATTTCTAAGGTAAAGAGTGATTCTCTGTCAGAGTTCATTTGCTGACCAATGATGATTGACATACACACCCTGGATTGATTATTTTTACTTAGTTAATATTATCCCTTTCATTCACTTCTGGAACCTTCTCAGCTTCCTTCCCACCATGCCTGTTCTTATCCTTTAGCTGCTTCACCACCCCTGTCCTCTGGTTTCTGTCCAGCAGCTTGAGGCCTAGGCATTTTCAAGGCTTCCTAGAACGCAGTTCCCATCTTTTCTGCATGCATGATCCTAGTCAAATATCCCCTACAATAATAAAAATAATTTAAAAAAATAATCAGATCTTGCTTATGCTTCAAATAAAATAGCACTTGCTATGTTGCTTTGTACTTTCTTTTTATACAGGACTTTTTCTTCCTCTAGACTATAAGCCCTTTGAGGGGAAGAACCATGCCTTAATTGCCTCTCTATTCTTAGCACTTAACATAGAGCCTGGTATATAGTACTGCTCAATAAATATGAGTTAAGTGAATGAACAAAATGTAATAACATACAGATAAGAGAAAGGTTGTTTTCTCATAGGAATAAACAACTTGATTGAAGCCATTCTCTTGTAGAGAGAACAGCTTTTACCTGAAATCAATGGATTGTTCATTCCTGGAGACTAGCACAAAAGAACCATTATCTGGGGCTGGCACAAATTATAAGCAGGCAGGTTCAAGGAAAGAAATAAAATGTGTTATAAATGGTAGCCTAGAACTCAGGAAACAGTAGAAAGGGGCAGACCAGGAGTGGTCAGAATAGAAAAACCAGGGGCGCCTGGGCGACTCATCAGTTGAGAGTCTGATTCATGATTTCATCTCAGGTCATGATCTCATGGGTGGTGGGATCTAGCCCCAGGTCAAGCTCCGTGCTTAGCAGGGAGTCTGCTTGGGAATCTCTCCCTCAGCCCCTCCTCCCACTCTCTCTAATAAATAAATCTTAAAAAAAAAAAAAAAGAATAGAAAAACCAGTCCTACTCACTGGGGGAGGGTGGGAAGGTCCTACTGTAGGCAGTAGGGGAAATCTAGCCAGGCACTGCACTCTGACCATATGTGGATGGGCATAAGTGATGGTGTGGATGGTGGTTTTAGGGAAGCCTTCAAAAGGAAAAAGAGAGAACCGCAGCAGTGTTGGACTATGGTAAGGGGTGGTGAGGTGTTATGAGCAGGAACCATGAGAGAGCTAAATGAGTAGGTAGTCAGCATCGGGGGGAACTGAATAGACTGGGCTCCTGCCAAGATTTTTGGAAGGAATGATGGAATGAAAAAATCCTGGGAAGATGGTTGGGAGGAAGTCTGGGTCTTGGCTTTGGAAGCCCTGGGTCCTTGCCAAAGTTTCTAGGTAGATATTGGGGCCCAGATAAGGCCCAAGAGCTAGGTTAGAGCAGGACTGGGTGATGTATCCTTGAGGTCCTGAACTAGGTAGGGCTCTTTAAACTCGTCATGACTGAGGTCAGAATGAGTCCCCAAGGTTGAGGCAGGGTTGAGCACGCAGATGGGACTCAAGTGCTAGAGTCTAGGGTCTAGAGTCTCTTGCAGTCTCCACTAAAGAGTGGGAAGGGAGGCCTACAGGGAGTATGCAGCCATTAAAAGTTAAACCTGCACAAATCAGACTTATGTGGTTGCCAAGCTGATTCAATGATCAGGCTGGGTACCTATAAATTACTCCACTTGATTTAATGTGTATATGTTTTAAAGATTTTCTTTCCCCATAGCAAAGTAGATTTACAGTCTGAATGACTGAGCTTATTAATTCTAATAACCTTCTCTAGAACAGAGGTATATGAGAACACAAGAAGGAAGGGCTTATGTCCTGAGGTCCAAGAAGCAAGAGGAGCTCTTCCCATTACCCACAACTATGGTGAGTGCAGAATGTCCTCTGGTGACCATGACCTTGATGGTTTCTCATGCCTTACCTATCCAGCTGGCATGCCTCCTTCCCGGAGGACTCCAGATCAATAGAACTGTCCTCTTACACAGTGGTTGGGTTGTTCAACTCTTCCTTAATGTGTTCACCTAGGCTCTCAGTGCAACATCCCCAGGCAAGTACCTGGGAGACCCTTAGTAAATTCTGAATGGAGGGCTGGCTTGGCTGAGGTCTGGTTGCCTTCCTTCCTGCTAGTTTGGAGCATGATTCTCCTTTTTTTTTTTTTTTTTTAAGATTTTATTTCTTTATTTGACAGAGAGAGAGACACACAGCGAGAGAGGGAACACAAGCAGGGGCAGAGGGAGAGGGAGAAGCAGGCTTCCCACGGAGCAGGGAGCCTAATGTGGGGCTCAATCTCAGGACCCTGGGATCATGACCTGAGCCGAAGGCAGACGCTTAATGACTAAGGCACCCAGGAGCCCTGCATGATTCTCCTTTTTTTTTCTCAGCAATTTTTAAAATGAATCATCTAGTGTTTTTTTTCAATAAATCCCCTTTTCAAATTGTATCAGTCTAAGTCAGTCCTGATATTTATAATCAGGAACCCTAACAAATACAGAAATTGGTGTCTTAAGCGGTAGCAGGAAACAGACCTTCAGAGAAACAAGGGGGAGTCAGGATTTGTTATCTGCCTGGTTGGAGCTGAAGGCAGTGGAAATCCAGCCAGGAACTCTAGCGACCTGTGGCTCAAGCGCCAAAACAGCTCCTTAAGTTATCAGCCATGGTCCCTGGAATGAAGCACTCACGGCAGGTAAGGAGATGGAGGTTCCCTCGCAGATGCTCTTGGTGCCTGTGGCCCATCCCTGCCCTGCTGACTTCGGTGCAGCTGTGGGACGGCCACACTCTAGTGTGTGCCAGTTTCTCTCTGTTCTCTCCCTCAAGGTTTTCTGTAACGCCACGGAAGAACTCTCAGCCATCAGTACAGCTAGCCCCCAGTGTGGGGGAAATTCCCCTCCCTGAAGGCAAATCCCAAAGGGGGATGAGAACTGGTGGATAAGCAGTCCCATTCCTTCCTTTCCTTCCGAGGACAATGTGGAGGCGCCTTCAACCATGTGCTTCAGAAGCCCCTGTGAAGAGAGCCCACTACATTTAGCAACTCCGCCACGCCCCCTTAGTTGACTTTTTTTCCTTTCCCATCTCACTCTCCCTGCTTCCTGATGGAAATTCCAGATAAACTACCTGCACCCAAGTCTGAGCCTTGAGCCAGTTTCAGGAGAGCCCAAAGTAACAGACAGGGGACAGTGGGAAGAGGAAAGGAATTAAAGAACCGGAAGTGGGGGTGGGGGTGGGGGAGGTGGAAGCCGGTGGCTGTAAGGTTGCTTCTGCCAGCACTGGGAAGCTTAAGGAGAGAAGGAAAACTCAAATTCACACGTTTCAGCCCAAAGAAACCTAGGGACTTTCAATGACCTTACTGAAAGTCTTTCTCCCGGCTCAGTTGCAAGACCAATCATAGCACTTTATCCTAGAGGTGGTCAAATAATAAATGCAGTTAAAAATCACAGCTTCTCGGGGTGCCTGGGTGGCTCATTTGGTTAAGCGTCTGCCTTCGGCTCAGGTCATGGGATCGAGTCCCGCATCGGGCTCCTTGCTCTGCAGGGAGCCTACTTCTCCCTCTGCCTGCAGCTCCCCCTGCTTGTGCTCCTGCACATGCTCTCTCTCTCTGACAAATAAATAAATAAAATCTTAAAAAAAAAAAAAAAATCACAGCTTCTCTACATTTCTGTTGTGAAAGATAGGGCATAGACCAGAAAAAAGTGGGGCCCCAACAGTGGGAATGAGGATAGCCAGCAAGATTTGGGGAACTCAATGTACCCTGAACCTCTCACCCCCCTGAGTCTTTCTTACCAGAAGAGTAGCTCCTCCCCCTCTGTCTAATGCAGCTGTTCCTGCCTTGTTTGGTAACCCTATGTGGACCCACTTCATGTGGTTACTTTGCAAGGGGAGGAGTCACTCTCCTTGTTACCTCCAGACTGAAAAAAATGATCAAGGGCAGAGTGGCAGCAGTAGTAGTTAATTTCATAGTCAAACTCTGCAGGAGAAAGTGTATGCACCAAAAGTATGGCATGTTTTTATTAATTTGAATCACCAAAAGTCTGGGGCATTCATGTGAATGAATTATGAGAGAATAAGACGAAGGAGAAAGGAACACAGTCTTGAGATTATCTGAATTTGAAGGTTCTCGATTGAATGTCCTAGCCTAAGTCACTGCTTCCAAGTTCTAATTCTGTGTTTGGTTGATGGAGGCATAGACTCCATACTGGTTCTCACCAAATGGAGTTAAGGAGGCAGAAATTCTTGGGACATTGGGAAGGAATGCATAGAATTTGGGGGGGTAGAAATGTGGAAATGGATTTATGTGAGACACAGTCACTTACTCTGAGAGGACTTAGAAGATGTTTCTTTCCCCCACTGTCTCAGGAAGTATATATTTACCAAGAAGTCTAATGGGACATGTCTTGTTGCCCTGGAATTATGGGTAAGGCCAAAGGTTAAAATGGAAAATGCTAAGTATAACATTCTAAATCCCGAGTCATCAGCCCACCTCTATGCAGGACATACTGAGGGGTACCATCACCACCAACACCCTACCTGCTCCCACAGTGTGTGGCGATCCCTGAGAGAGATCTGCTAGCCTTTTGCAGAGGGGGGCAGTGCAATGTTCATGATAAGAAGCTATTCTCTCCCTCATACCCTTATGGGCAAAGTAAGGAGAGGGGGTGCTCAAGAGAATCACTTGTAAAGAAAGAAGTAGAGAAGACTGCCATTTATATCCTGGTTGGATGTCTGTTCAGCTGACCTGAACAAGGCGAAGGAGGCCTGGGCAAAGGGGCGGCAGGGGTGAGGTACGTGTATTGAGGGAGAGGGCAGAGGGTAGCTAGCCTATACTCTTACCATTTCGCATGGTAAAGACCCAGGAGTTTCTGAATAGTTGGTTGGGCATAGCTGAAGGGACCTGGTCTTGAGTTGTCAGTGACTCCACCCAAGGACTGCAGGCCCACCACGGTCATCCCAGCAGCTGGAGGCCCAGTGTTGAGTACATTTGGCAAGAGCTGATGGGTGGTGGGGAAATAAGGTAAACCAGAGTCAATCTCCTGGTCAGGGAAATGTACATTGCAGGTCCCCACAGGGTCCCGTCTCCCCCAGCCCCACACACAGCTCACATATGGCACAGAGCCCAGCATTCAATGCCTGCCCTACAAGGGGCTTGATGACCTGCTGGAGAAGCAGCAACAAACAGGAAGGAATGAAGACTGCAACAGTACCCACGGAAGAAGGGAGATGTTTTCCCTGTTCCTTCGTGTTCCTCTCTGCCTAGTGGTATAACTGCCAAAAACTCTAGGAGAGGCCTGATTTGAGCTATAATGGAGAATGATGACCCCTCCCCTCTTTCTCTTTCCTAAACCAGTTCACAGACATGGAGTCTTGTGAACAAAGACAAGGTCAAGTACTCTTCAGGGATGATCCTGCAGTAATTCCACAAGAATGCATTGTGAATCTTCTAGCCTTCTCTAAAGGATCTGTGGCCACTTACAGAGTAACCATGTGTTGATCAAGGTACCTGGATTACCCAGACCTTTCAAGGATTATTGGACACTGGCTCTGGTATAACATTAATTCTTGGAGACCGAGAACACTACTTTATCCCTTGGTCAATGTGAGGCTTTTGGGGGCCAGCTGATAAATGGATTTTTACCTGAGTCAATCTCCCAGTAGACCCAATAGGTCTTTAGCCTATCCCATGGTTATTTTCTCAGTTTCTGACTAAACAATTACAATAGATAACCTTAGCAACTGGCAGAATCCCTAGCCTGGCTCCTGATCTGTGGAGAAAGGGTTATTGCCATTGGAAGAACCAAATGGGAGTCTCTGGAGTCCTCCCACTGCCATGAGGGAGTTTTGCAGAGATTAATGCAGACATCAACAGCTTCCAGCTTTGAGAGGGGCCGAGAGCAAGAGAAGGGTCTAGGTCGCAATGTAAGTGTCTGTGTCCCGTGCCTCACATGACCCTGCAGATGGAGCGATGATCATCATGTGTGGTAGATCAGGATTCCGCATGGAGCCACCTGAGAGCACCAATGGGAGAATCACAGTGAGGGCCTCTGAGGTTTGGGAACAATGATCTCATCTCTTTGCTCAGTAATTATTCATGTGAGAAACAACGCTTGACTTTCTACTAGACTCATAGACTGAACACCAGGGCATGGGATTCCGGATGACCATGCAGCCCACATTGCCCATCATGAACTGGGTATGATCTGATCAATCAGCCAAGAAGGGTGCACCCAGCACCACTACGCCATCAGGTGGAAGCAGCATTGTTGAGCCTGGGTCAAGCAGGGCCTGGAGACACAAGCCAGTTGCACGTGGCTCACACTCCCAACACACTTGCTTCTGTTCTGCTGTCACCCTGCTCTCAGCACACACTTGTGACCTCATGGAGACTTCCCTATGACCTGTTGTCTGCAGGAGGAGGAAACTGGAGGCTGATGTACAAGAGGGTCTGTACGATATGCTGGCCTCACACGGGAAGGGACGGCTGTGGCATCAGGGCTGCCCTCAGAACCAGCCTTGAAGCACAGTCGAGTAGGCAGATCCTCCCAGGGACAGAACGTTCCACAGTGTCTTTTGACCACTCCTCTCAAGAGAAGAGATGGCCTAAGGTGAGCTTCTAAAGTGATTCATGAGTAGCAGTGAAGGGTCTGGCCCGACGGCCAGGGATTTGGAAAGGAACCAGATAGAAGAATTAGTGACAAAGGGATTTTGAGAACCGGTCTGTGAGTGGACGCCTACCCCAAAATAACAAAACCCTCCCACCTCCAATATGCCCCCACCTTGTCTTCCAAGTGACCTTGCAGCAAGCCGATCTGATCGTGTCTTTACCCTGATAGAATTTTAACCGCTCCCTATTGCTTACATAGCCTGTTTGTCCAGCCTTATCTCTTACCATTCCTTCCTTAACACTCGGTGATCCAGGCTGATTTCCCAAAGAATGCCTCAGGTTTCTGTAGCTCAGCCTCCATGTTTTTCCCTTTGTCCGGAAGGACTCTGCTCTATTCATCCTCCAGGTCCCAGCTCAGAGGCCACCCCCTGCCCAGGTGTCCCCAGGCAGATTCAGGCCAGCTCCTAGAACCGACTCTGGAGCCATACTGCTTGGGCCGCGATCCTAGCTCTGTCACTTCACTTTGGGCACATCACTTAGCCTTTCTATGCTTCCATTTCCTTACCTGTAAAGTAGGCAAGGCTTACATATTAATCAATATGTATTAGTAATAAGATGTTTATGTTTATCAATTAAAAAATATAAATATATAAGTAAATAACACAGAAGCAGAAATATAAAAGCAGAATTGGGTCCAGCAGAGTGAGTGCTTAGTAGGTGCTCATTAATTGCTGCTATTAGATGCTCTTGGCCCTGTGATCCCTGGTACCGTGTACATATGCCCAGGCAGACAGGGTGAGGGCGCTCTCCCCTCTGCACCCAGCAAGGGTGTGACATGTAGCAGCTTGCAATAAACACTCGTGGGATGAGGGGCTCTCCCACCTATCAGGGTTGTAGAGAGTCAAATAACCAACTGCTCCTGGGTGGAACAGTTGGTTAAGTATCAGACTCTTGGTTTCAACTCAGATTTGATCTCAGGGTCCTGAGATCGAGCCCCACAGCCGGCTCCGGGCTCGGTGGGGAGTCTGCTTGAGATTCTCTCCCTTGCTGCCTATCCCTCCCCTGCACATGCTTGCATGCTCTCTCGCTCTCTTCCTCAAATACATACAATCTTAAAAAAAAAAACCACTCGTGGGATGAATAAACAATGTCTGGAATCAGAATCAGAGATAGAAGACCCCATTCTGCTGTTTACTAAGAAACCTTGGATAAGTCACACAGTGAGTAAAAGTCTCAGTTTGCTCATCAGCAAAATAAAGATGACAGCATGCATATAAGCCAAACCACTGGAAAGTGCCATTTTTGTAGGTCAGAAACAATTGAGTATCAGCAATTTCGTATGTCTCAACGTAATTCTCACACCTTAGGGCTGAAGGGAGGCCCAGGTGAGGTACTGGCTGTGAGAGTGATTTACAAGCTGTGAAGTGCCACACAAATGTCACTGTTGGTTAGTACCCGGGATGTGTGGCAAGTTAGACTAGCTACTCTACTTGAGTAGAATCATTTTAGGTAATTCTGTTTGTATAATAAATAGCAATTGGAAGAAACAAATTAAAACGTCAAATTCACATGACAGGTGGTGTCAAAGCTGGATTGGAACTCAGGACTGTGAGCAGAAGGGCCACGGGCTGGGGTGGGCCACCAAGTGGGGTGAGGAGGCCAAGGGATGTCTTGCGGAGTGCTGTGGGTCTGCGAGAGAGCGGTGGCCCGCCAGCCTTCCAGCCCTTGTGCATTTAGCATTCTGTGGCTCTTGGAAGCCCCTTGGGGAATTTTCCGGTGCTCTGGTTCCTCCAAGAGCACACACTGTATTTGTTCACACTCACTCTCCCTCTCCCAGACTCCCAAGGTGACAGCCTCCCCAGAATCCCTGATGCAGTAGGAGCTTTCCTGGTGAATGTCAATATGCACAGGTCCATGGGAGCCCACAACTTCCGGTGTGGACACCCCCACCCCACCACCCTCAGTGACTCTGATGGAAGCGATCTGTTCATAGACTCAGGCTTCTCCCATCAAATGTCCTTCCTGCTGTGACTTCACTGGCTCAGAATGGCGACTGTGTCAGATAGGATATGAGGAGGGGGATGGGCTTGATGACCCCTGGGATCCAGGCCGGCCGGGCAGCGTTGGTGTCTAGCAGAATTAACACCGAGTTTGCCATTAAAGCAGAGCCTTCCAGTTGCTCCCTTTGTGTACCTGTTTGCTCTCTTTACTTTCCTACATGAAAAAGACTCTTGCTCACCTAAACCTGATGAGAGTTTAAGTCATAGAATCATCCACCGTGAGAGCCAGCAGGGTCCTCAGAGATCACCCACAATGTACAGCTGAAGAAACTGAGGCCAGAGATCAGAGGCTTGATTAGAAACTAGGCCTGTGGAATCCCCCGGTTAGTCCTCTTGCTGTCATGTGACAGTTTTTAAACAATGGACTGTCATTGATAAGAACACGAGTGTGTGACGGAGGATAGTCCTGGTTTCATCTAAATCGGTCTCTCACCAGCTGTGTGATCTTAGGAGCATCACCTGACCTCTCTGAACAAACCTTCATCATCTGTAACCTCTCAGGGTTGTAGAGACTCAAATAACCTATAAAGTGCATATCATATACAGCGTGCTCATTAAAGTCAGTGTCATTTCACTGCGGAATAAAAGGCAAACTTTGTTGAAGGGTCAATAAGCAAGGAAGAAGATTTGGTGCAGTCTTGATCATGGGGGAGGAGAGAAGAGTAAGGAACCCTGACATATCTGATGTCATGCTATTTTATCCTCCTTTTGTACAGGGCTGGTGTTGGCTCCCCAATTTGACTAAATTCAGGAAACATTTATTGAACACTTACTATGTGCCAGACCAGGTTAAGTTTTGTGGGTAAAGACTATTCTAAGACAGTGTTCTCACCTGTGGAAGGTGACCCTCTAGCTTGGGAGACAGATGGGTAAACAAGCAGCTGATGTTGTTCTGCATAAGAGGTGTGCTAACAGAGGAGTGTACAAGGAAAAGGGCTTTTCAGGCAGAAGGAACAGTTTGAACAAGTGCCTGGAGGCATGAAAATCAATTTGGAGAATGTATCAGGTAGGCCTCGGCTTGGCAGCTGACAACAGAAAACTCAAAATAGCAGGGGCTTAAGCAAGCTTGAGGTTTATTTCTCTCTCACATAAAAGCAGTGCAGAGCCAGGCAGCCCAGGGCTGACTGATGTGGCAGCTCCGCGGTCATCGGGAACCCAGGCAGTGCAAGGCAGATGCTTAGAGCATGGACTCTGGAGTCACACTGTCTGGGTTTTAATTCTTTCTCAGGCCAAGAGACCATGAGGAGGTTACCTCTTTCCTCTGTTTTCTCAGCTGTAAAATGAGGGTGATAAAGGGACCCATCTCACTGAATTGCTGTGAGGATTAAATGATTTCAGTTGGAAATGTGTTTTGAATAGAACCAGGTGCATAATGGGGCCATATTTATTTAAATATTCTATTTTTCTATTCCATCATCCTTAGAGCTTGGCTTTCATTCTCAAGGTCACCTCATGGTCCAGAATGGCTGCTGGTGCTCCAGCCATCACATCCCAGTTCTAGGCAGCTGAAATAAGAAAGGGGAGGAGGACAAAGGCCTCTCCCTCCAGCTCGGTCAGCTTCCTTTAAGTAGCTTTCCAGAATTCCCAACACATCACTTGTGCTTATATGTCACTGGCCTGAACTTGGTCACTTGGCCTCATATAGTGGCAAGGGAGGTTTGGAACCATGATCTTTTAGCTGGGTTCTATTAGAAAGAAAGAATAAGGGATATGAATTTTGATTGGCATGATATTGTGATTTGTGATAAGAAGTATATATTGGGTGCCCTTTTCAGAGCTCCTAAAATCCTTGGAATTTCCTATGATAAGAATGATAAAGGTGTCTTCATTATGTTAATGAGGTGATTTCCAGAGTGCCCTGAGGTAACAAAGATTGAGGGTTGATTGGAGGGGTGAGGGGGGTGAGGGGAGAGAACCAACCATGGGATTAGAAGTTGATTAGAAGGTTGGAACTTTCAGTCCTGACCCGCGGCTTCCAGGAAGGGAAGAAGGGGTGAAGACTGAGTTCAATCGCTAATGGCCAACCCTTTTATCAATCTTGCCTATGTAAGAAAGCCTCCATAAAAACTCAAAGGACTGAGTTCGGAGAGGTGTGTTGGTGCACCGTGGAGGTGTGGGGAGAGTGGGGTACTCAGGGAGGGCACTGAAGCTCTACACCTTCTTACATAGCTTGCAATATGCATGTCTTCCATCTGGCTGTTACTGAGTTAAAACCTTTTATAATAAACTGACAACCTAGTCAGTTAAATGTGGTTTTTTGGTTTTTTGTGTGTGTGAGTTCTGTGAGACACCCTAGCAAATTAAATGATCCCAAGCTGGGGGTTGTTGGGACCTCCAATCTATGGGTGACAACCTGGACTTCTGATTGGCATCTGATGGGTGGGGGGCAGTCTTGTAGGACTGAACCCTGAACCTGTGGGATCAAATAGATAGTGTTGAAACTGACTTGGATCCGACAACCCGCTGGTGTTGGAGCAGTGCTTGCTGATGTGGGAAAACTACCCCCCACCCGCCCCACACATATTGGAATTGGGTTCAGAACACTTTTAATCAGCAACTTGTGATTTTTTTTTTTTTTTTTTTTGAAGGGGTGTTGGTGAGCTTGGTGGGGTCCAGAGCTGATGGCCAAGAAAGAATTCTTGAGACGTCTTTGGTGCAGAATGGTGCTTTTATGAAAGCTCGGGGCAGGACCCATGGGCAGAAAGAGCTGCTGCCGGTGGCCAGGAGCAAGTGATTATATACCTTGGGGTTGGGAGAAGTAAAGGTAAGGGAAGTTCCAAAAGGATTTTCATATGCTAAAGAAGACTCAGGAACCTGGAGGAATGCTCTCATCTGCCTATCTCAAGTATTTGTCAATGGGCTGCAGGTTATAAGGATATTTAATTTTATCTACATTTCCTTCTGCCTTTGTTTCTCTCATCACTTGCAGACTCTGCCACAGGGAATCACAGATAGCTCCAATAGGCACACTCCAACATAGTGGTTGGGGTTGGGTTGTAGGAATGAGGCTCAGACCAAACTGTGGACAGCCCTGACTGACATATTAGTTGCTGGTCGGATGCATGGGATCTGCACCTCAGTGGGGAACTGGGAATATCTTCTGGGAGTCATCAGAACACAGGTGGAGCGTGGGAGAATGGGAGTTTGAGTTCCCTTAGTATCACAGGTAGGGTGAGATGAGTGGCGAGGAAAGAGGTGTATTCAGGTTCTGACCTTGGTGGTGTTTGCCTGGGGGTGGGGATGGTGAAGGCCGAGGGTGTGAAAGGTAGGGCCGTTTGACCGGTGTCTCTCCATATCTCATCTTGCGGTGCCGTGTTCACACTGCTTTTTCTTCTAACCAACTGCCCTCAGTCTGCGATGGTCATGCAATATATTACCTTGAAAAATGAACAGAGCTGGTTTTCAGGAATGTGCTTGCCTGCACCCCACCCCCATCACCACCCATTGCAGATAGAACCCTGGAGAACACCACCATCTGGGGAAAGGAAGAGGAAAAAGAGGAAACCATGTGTCTGGTGAGGACCTTGAGTACCCAGCTGACTGGTCACCTTCACTGAGCAAACCTCTACTCTGTCTGCGTCACTGAGTTTGCCACGGCTGGGGCTGGAGTGGGCCAGGGCTGTTTCTCAGATGGAGGGAGAGGGACATGGACATGGGTGTCCCAGCGTTAACTGTGGTTGGGGGCAGAGCAGTCACCCAATCAGAGACCCTTCTGGAAACCAGACTTGCTCTAGAAGTGCTCCTTTTATGCTCCGGGTCCCAGGGCCACCCCACTCCTTTGTGAATATGTGGTCAAAAGGTTGGGCCAGCTTTGCTCCAGAAGCCAAACTTCTCTGTCCTCCAAGTACTGCTCCTGACCTTCCAGCCCCTGCTGCCTTCACCTGGGACGGCCGACAGACCGGCCGGGGCGGCGAAAGCAGGCTGCCCACATACATTTAACTCCAGGGAAATGGGGTGTGTTTGCTATCACTTGCTGCATGTCTATTCACCCTAAAGCATAGTAGTTTTAAGTCTTTTTTTTTTTTTTTTAAGATTTTATTTATTTATTTGACAGAGAGACACAGCAAGAGAGGGAACACAAGCAGGGGGAGTGGGCAGAGGGAGAATCAGGCTCCCCGCTCAGCAGGGCGCCCAATGCGGGGCTCGATCTCAGGACCTTGGGATCCTGACCCGAGCTGAAGGCAGATGCTTAACGACTGAGCCACCCAGGCGCCCCTTAATCTTAACGCAATATAAAAACCACACATAATAAAAACAAAAATAATAAACTCCGTTTCTGTGAGTCAGGAATCTGGGAGCAACTAGACCAGGCAGTTGAGGTTGCTGTCAAGACATTGGCTGGGGCCGCGGTCATCTGAAGACTTGACTGGAACTGGAGGGGCCACTTCCAACCCCCCCCCATATGACTAGCAAGATGGTCCTGGCCTTTGGCAAGAAGGCTCAGTTCCTCTCCTTGTGGACCTCTTCTGGAGCTGCCTGACTGTCCTCATGGGGGCAGCTGGCTCCCCCCAGAACGAGAGAGCCAGGGGAAAGAGCCAGGCAGAAGCTACTTTTGGACGACCCAGCCTCAGGATCTGCATCTTTCTACCACATTCTATTCTTTAGAATCGACTTACACAGTCAAGGAGAGGGGAAGGAAGGGTGTCAAAGAATTAGCAAAAATATCATACAACCACAACATAGGGCTTAGGTCTTGCAGATCCTGGGATGGAGGAAGCCAGATGTGGAATTGGAGGGAGAGTGTGAGCCTCATCCTCAAGCCTCCAGGAATTTGATGGTAACAGTGCAAAATTATGTTGGGTTAGGTCATCAATGGAGGATCCTATGATCTAATACAAAAATCCCCGAAGGCCAGGTGCTCTGACGTTGTCCCGGGAATGCTTCTATTTAGGCAGTACCAACGCCCAGGAGGCCCCAAACTACAAGTCACTCTTGCTGTCAAGATTTGTAGCCTCCTCACTAGAAAGCACCTTCCTGTGGTATAGAAAGGGAAACTGAGGCCAGAAGAGGTTGTCCTCTAGTGAGGCACAGGCAGTGGCAGGGAGGATTCTAGAAAGGTCTGACCTGTATACCCTACCTCTCCATACTGTAGCATCTCTTCCCGGCGTTCTAGGAAGCGGTCATTTATGGGAAACTTCCAACAGGCAAGCAGTGCACTAAGCGTTTGTATGTCGCTTCATCCTCCTCATACCTACTATGGTAGGTACAGATTCCCCCATTTCACGGACGAAGAAACTGAGGCACAGGTCCAAAAGGTTATGCTGTAGAAGAAGTAGCCCAAGGTCACTCAGCCACTGTGATTCTAACCCCACCTGACTGACTCCAAAGCTAAGCTGCTTAATCCTAATGTCCTCCCACATCCCAAATGTTCTGGCTCCTAGAATTACGTCTGTTCTGCTATCTCCATGGTCCCTGGACATCTCTTAATGGCCTCCAGCAAGGATGGGGTTCTCAGAAATGCAGAAGCCAGAGGTCTGAGGTTCCTTTGCAGGGAAGCAGTGTTCAAGCCCACTTCCCTCACTCTCCCGGCAGGTTTGCATTGCCAGAATCCTGGAAATGGGAGCCAGGAATCCACCCCCTCTGTTTATCCAGAGCTCCCATGTCACCAACCCCCTTTATTAATGCCAGGGTACCGGGGTCACGCAGAGTACCATCAGCTCGGTCTCCAGTCCTGGCAGCAGCTGCAGTCAAGGTCAACAGTGATGGGGGCTGATCGTCTCTTATCCACTCAAGCGCCACTGCCCGGGCTCTCTACCCCCACGTCCTCCCGCGGAGCAGTGGAGGCCAGGGTGGCAGGAAGCCTTCTCCCTGAGCCCCGTGGCCTCCCATGGTGGGCACAGAGCCCCAGACTCCACACCTGGGAAGCCAGCTCAGCCTCAGGGGCCCCGGGGCAGCTTCACACTCATGGCAGCCTCTAAAGGGAGCACCTGGACAAAGCTGGTCAGTCGGAGAGGCTGTGTTTCTACACATGAGCACTGTCAGCTCTCAACACGGAAGAAAGACAATCTGATCCACTTCTCCTAGACACTGGAGACGTAATGAATCCCCCTCCCTCACCCGAGGCCAAGCTATAGCCTGAAAGAGGATCAAGAGAAGGGGCAGTTCTGAGCCTAGAGAAAGGACTGTGTGATATCGAGGCATCCATGTGGACGGCATTGTGCTGCCCAGACCCCAGCAGGGTCAGCCATCAGTCTGGCCTCTGTTGGGGAGACTGCAGGCTCCCCTGCTGTGGAGGGGGCTTTAGCGGAAGCCCCCTTAGCCCACCACCTCTTAACCAACCCTGCGGTCTCTCAGAAAAGACACATTGCTTCTGCCCATGGAGGTGGCCTCTTGCCAGCCCCCTCACCCTCTCCCACCCCTCATGTTGCCTGCTTACCTAGACCCAGCTCTGTTTGGTCCAAAGTCTGTTCAGCCAGTTGTACTCTTTTGTAAATACATACTTTTCATTAAATGTTATGTAAACTGGGTTCCTGGTGGCTCAGTCGGTTAAGTGTCTGCCTTCAGCTCAGGTCACAATCCCAGGGTCCTGGGATCGAGCCCCGCATGGGGCTCCCGGCTTAGCGGGGAGTCTGCCTCTCACTCTTCCCTTCCCCCCAACTTGTGATTTCTCTCTGACAAATAAATAAATAAAATCTTTTTTTTAAGATTTTCTTTCTTTCTTTATTTGTCAGAGAGAGAGAGAGAACGCGGGCGCGCACAAGCAGGGGGAGGGGCAGGCAGAGGGAGAAGCAGGCTCCCTGCTGAGCAAGGAGCCGGATCCCAGGACCCTGGAATCATGACCTAAGCCGAAGGCAGACACTTAACCAACTGAGCCACCCAGGCATCCCAATAAATAAAATCTTTTAAAAAATACGTAAACTTATAAAATATGAGCCAAAAAAAGAGTTGTTTCAATGAAAATTAACTTCAATACTTTGGAGAGAGCCCATAAAGGCAGCTTGGAAGGAAGGAAGGAAGGAAAAGAAAGAAAAGGAGAGAAAGAAAGAAAAGGAGAGGAAGGAAAGAAGGAAGGAAGGGAGGGAAGGAGAGAGAAAGAGGAACGAAGGAAGGAAGGAAGGAAGGAAGGAAGGAAGGAAGGAAAAAAAAAGCTTTCGGGATGTGTTGACTTGTCTGTAGAAGATCAGCAAGGGTGAGGCTGGGGAGAGGAATTATAAAAATCCCAAGGGCCCTGCGTTCAGGTTGTTACACAACTGTTCTCAGGTCCTTGGGTAGGATAGAAATCCTTGCTGATGACTTACGGACGTGACTCACGGAAGAAAGACGAGGAGTCTCTACTTACACAAAAGGTCATGGTTCTACATCAAAAAATTAGCAAATGTCCATTTATAATTTTTACGGTAAAGTAGCATTTCACGTAGGAAATCGCTTGGCTGCGTCCCCACTGGAAGGAGTATCTCACCCAGCGTGGGCGGCAGCCGGTGCTTCCAGAACCTAGCTAGGGAAGAGGCCACAGCTCACCCCAAAGGCTAATTAGAAAATCAATTCATCCAGGCCTAATTGACAACGCTAATCATCTCTTTGAACTAAAGTGTCCTAGCTGCATTAGAATCATTAGTGCCTGTCAGTGAGAGATAGGTCTTCAGATTTCCACAAGGAAGCAGGGTTCTTTATTCAGCAGACTCGGACTTAATCAATACTTCCAATATCATGACCCATGACCTGAGTCCAGTTAACAAATGCTTACACTTCCTGAGTGGCATCATTTCCCAGCGGCTCTCCCAGCCCTGAGGCTGTCTCCTGTTGGGTCCCTCACCACACACGTCCATCTTTGTGCAGCCCCTGAGCAGCGCCATGTTGCTGGAAGAGAACCTTACCGCTGAGCCTGCTTTTACTTTACATTCATGACCTCATCCTTCAAACTGGCACTGTGCTGCCTGGTGACTCCACTTCGTTTCTTTTCCAAGGAAAACTTGCCCACTACGGGAGATGCCATCTAGCGCAGGTTCTTCTCTCCTTAAGCCTCCCATCCCGGCTCCTTCACCTCTTTACTGGGAGAACAGAAACCATCTGACGTGCACTCCCTCATCTCTCCTATCTTCCCCTTCTCCTGCCCTCTGGGTACCATCGAGAAAGCTCCATGAGGGCAGGGACCTGTATGGTTCTCAGCACCTAGCACAGTGCCTGGCACATCGTGAGCTCTCGAAATTGATGATGAATGAGTGAACCTTCTACCCCTTTCCTGATTTATCAGGTCATGTTCATTGTTTACAACCTTCTGGAGGGGAGGGAGGAAGATCCTATCACGTTGGCTTAGGCATCTGAGAAGATAGATAAAAATGAAACCATGACTGCCTCCATCATTCACGGAGCTGTACCAAGACCACCTTTCTAGGCTCATCTCAGTTTTATTTCCATCTGTCGTTGGAATTTGTATGTGCTTCTCCCAGAAGGTTATACTTTGCATGTTTGGATCCTTGGTGTGTAGCAGCAAACTACTGCTTGACACATGGGTAGGGCTCAATAAAAGAGTGATGAGTTGCTGAGTGCCCCAGACCTCGAAGTCACACTGGATTCCTCCTTCTCCTGCCCCTTCCACATCCAATCCACTAGCAGACCCCTTTAGTTTTGACCTCTATGGCAGAGAACAGCAAACATTTTCTCTAAAGGCTCAGATGACAGATATTGTTCGTGTCTGGGCCACATGGTCTCCACTGTAACTACTCATTCTACCATCAGGTATGAAAGCAGCCAGAGACACTATGTAAATGAATGGGTATGGCTGTGTTACAATAAAGTTTTATTTGCAAAAACAGTTGTGGATGGGATTTGGCTTTGTTTGCAGAAGTGTTCTCTATAGCATATCCCTAAATTGGTTCTTACCAAAGAAAATCACGCTGGGAAAAAGAGCCATCTTCAGTGCCTTCTATCTTCTTCCAGAAATCACTTGGGGAGGGGTAGTATAACCTTCTGTGGTCGTGTGCATGTGTTTATATATGGAGGTGAGCCTCTTTTCACCAGATCAACTAAGCTTTTCTCCTGGCCCTTAAATAGGTCTCTCACTTCACCCTTTCCTCCTGATGGGCTCATGTATTCGAGACAGAAGCTGGTGCCCAGCACTGCCACTCATTAATGGGGTGACGTGTTCCAGGTTACTGAACCATTAAGAATGTCTCTTGTCTCATTTCAAAACTGGAGGAATCTTGCCACTTTCCTCATGGAGTTGTCCTGAGGGTAAAACATGATCATGTATCTGAAATGCTTGCTGCGTGCCTGGCATACGGCAAGTGCTCAGGAGCTGTTACTACTGTTAGTGTTGATATTACTATCATTACATCCTGATATGTTTCTCCATGTATAAATGCAGCTGAGCCTCCTGTGTAAGAACATGGGCACCTGAGTCTGTCTGCCAAGGTTTGAATCCCAGCTCCACCACTGACTGTGTGACCGTGGGGAAGTGCCTCAGTTTACCTAACTTACAAGGCTGTCATGAGGATTAAGTGAGCTATATATAAAGTGTTTGGAAGGGTGCTAGGCAAATAGTAAGCACTGTGGAAGTGTGTGCCATCAGCATCATCATTATCAGGACCAGGACAGAGCTCCGGAATCCTCTGGACTTCGGCATCCCTGGTGTCCAGGCGCCAAGCTAGCGCTCAATCCATGGTGCCCCGGCATAAAGAGAAGTGGGCCCTCCCCACTGCTTTGACAGAGTCTCAACCCCCACCCCTTGCAGAGCAGGGTTCAAAAGCTTCTGCCAGTCTCCTTTCCCTCCTCACTAAAAGCATCTTCTCCTTTCCAGCCTGCTTTAAACCAGTGGGTGAGGACCCTTCTCTCCCCATGCTCTTCTTCTCTCAAACCCCTTGTCCTTGGCGATATTTGTGTCCCTGGTACTTATTTAGTTTCCATAATCAGACTGCTTATGCTGTGGTGATTGGAGTCATACAAACAGGGTAAGAATAGAATTCATGGTCATTAGCTCCCTTAGAGACCTCACTGACGGCCAGTGCTCATGGCTGGGCAGGTGGGCAGGATGGGAGGGAGGGGTTGGGGTTCATCCCTCTCCTGAACTCATCCAGCATCTGCTGAAGTAGCTCACTCCCCTCTTAGCACTAAGTAGCCAGAAATCTGCCTCCTTTCCCCTTGTTTATGCTACATGGACCCACTTCTACTGACTTAGGTCTCCATTGTGATATCTGCAGTATTCCCACCATTCAAGGGACCTGAGCATCTTTAAAGGCAAGTGGATGCTCTTTGATTCCCACAGAGTCCTAGAGACTGGCCTCCATGTGATCAGTGTCGCCTGATGAAGGTGAGCACCAGATTGGTGGTCGCACCACTGTAGGCAGGGCTGACAGAGAAAAGAATATATCACTGGATACATTCTCTTGTTTTCCATTTTAAAACATGTATTTAATTAGCTAGTGGCATAGCAACTGTTCTGAGAAGCTATGAAACACTCCAGTTAGAGAAGGGTTAAAAGAAATAAAACCTCCACAGAACAAATTGAATGCTTTGTCATTAACAAAACTGTTATAAATTCCCTTTCTCTGAACATCTGCTTGTTTGTCTTTTTTCCCACCTCCAGGCAGCCTCGGGCCTTTTCACAGGCCTGATATGGCTTGCACAGAGTTTCTGCTTAGATCACCAGCACCTCTGCCTCTTTGTTCAGAGCTCCACGCCTCAGAGGTTGGCTCCATTTTCAACTCCCCTCAAGTAGCTCTGAACTTCTTTTTAAAAGAGGTACTCTTGCCAGTATCTTCCCTTGGCTCCTTCTAACTTGCTCACTAGGGTTCCTTCCTTCCCATGAGAGAAGTCTTCATTTTATCATCTGACTTCTAAGGGAATTAGGCCTTTATTCCTTCTGTAGAGCCATCGAACAAAACAGAACATGAATTAAATGAGACTCTTCCCACACTGAAGAAGGAGCTGTGTATTGTAATTTTTATGTAAAAATTTAAAATATAAAACTTGAAAGAAAAATTTAAAACAGAACCGAGCTCAAAGTTAAGGGAGAGAAATCCCTAATGCTGGGTTAACAAAGAGGAGACTCAAAGTCAGGGTGGTTAAAGGCCACCGAACCATAATGGCTCATGGAATTATAAAATTAGCTTGGGCCTGGAATTCTGGTATCTGTCTGGGGAGAGAAGCCTAGGCTGCAGGCCCCATGTAGTAGAGTTGAGCTGTCATAAAGCTGGGGATTATGAAGAATTGATCTATCCATGAAATGAGATAAGGAAACTTCCCCAACCGTCTTGGAAATTGATGAGGAAAAAGCTTGATGTCCACTCTGGCCATGGGTGTACAAAGAGTTATGCTTAAGAAATTGGCATCCTAAACCAATTTGACAGGTTTGGGTTCTAAGTTCCCAGTAGTCACACGGTACAGTGACCCCCATGTGAGAAATTTACATGAAAACCAGCCAGAAACTGAAACCTGTGGGATGCTTGTAAGAAGAATTAGTGAATTTTTAAAAAGCTGGATCTGAGGTGGTTACCTAGAATGCAGTTCAGAGAGATAAAGAGATGAAAACCAGCCTAAGAGGTCCATAGGATATAGTGAGGATGTGGGACATACACTTAACAAGAGTCATGAAAAGGGGGGGAGAGAGAAAGATAAGATGCTTAGGATAAGGAACATGTCAACCTAGACTTCTATACCCTGTCTACTGTCACACAAGAAGGAATGTGAAATCAAAATGCTTTTAGACCTTCAAAGGCTGAGTTTACTACTCATAGACCTACATTGAAAAAAAAAAACTTTTAATGAAACTGAACATAAAGAAGAAGTGGGTCTCAACAACTAACAGTAATATTGAAACAACTTGTGTGACTCTGATGGAAACCCTGGGCTGAGACCCTTATATTCAGATCCAAACCTTAATTTTACTTAAGTGAAAATAGATTCTGAGAGGTAAAGATGTCTTACCCAAGGTCAAATCCAGACAAACTGTGTGCATCGAATCCTGTACAAATTGTGTGAAAGAGGCAGAGATGTTCTTTTTTCTTTTCCCTAATATTTTATTACAGAAAATTTCAAATATATGGACAAGTTGAAAGAATTATACGTTTAACATTGATGTACTCATCACCTGTATTTACAATGAACCTTTTGCTGTATTTGCCTATCATTTGCTAATTCATTTTATTTTTGGTGCATTTCAAAGGAAGTTATGGATATCAGTACACTTCACCTCTAAACACTCTAGCATGCATATTAATAACTTTAATATTTGTTTATATATTTCTTTTCAGATATAACTTCTATAAAGTGGATTGTACCATTTTTTTTTCTTTGTGGATTATACAATTCTTAATTCCACAAGCTCTGACAAATGCATGCACCTACATATCCCAAGTCCCAATTAAATTAGACATTCCCATTAACCTGCGTCCCCTCATGCCCCTTCTCCATCAACCCCTATCCTGCTCCCCGGATAAAAGCACTGTTCTAAGTTTTTCATGCTGCCTTAGTTTTGTCTGTTCTAGAATTTCATGTAAATGAAATCATACAGTCACCAATACTTTTTAGTAAGTGTCCTTCCATGCTGCCTAATAATTTTTTAATTAACATATAATGTATTATTTGTTTCAGGGGTACAGGTCTGTGATTCATCAGTCTTACACAGAGGATGTTCTTATATAATTTTCTGACCATATGTCTCAGAGATTGTTTAGCTTGGGTGGAGAGGCCTCAAACCAGGGCAGTTATAAAAAGAAAAGTGAGAAGACACGATGTGTGGCTCTCGCACAGATTTGTTCAGTTCTGTCTGGTATGATATTTACTGGGCAGATTCCCACTGCCTCTGTGTGGTGTTTTGTGATTAAATAGATAAATTCTGTGTTTAAAAAAACAAAACAAAAAAACTAATAGTGAGTGAGGAAATCGGTTTATATGTTGGTAAATCTACGTGACAAATATTTTAAATGTCTAATTTGGGGGAGTTTAAATATAAGATGTAACAAAAACCTAGTTTTATTGAAAACATTATTTGCATGAATTACCATTTTTATAGGTTAATAGTTAAATATTGACAGTTTCATGTACCTCAACCTGATAGATAGCAGTAGCTTGGAAAATGGGAGGAGAAATCAGATGGACAGCATTGTAAAGATCTTGTACAGCTCAGGAGAAAGGTAGAGGTAAATCATGTTAGACTTTGTTAAGTACTTATGTTAAAATGTTAAAGGTATATAATTCAAAATAAAAATATATTAAAAATTAAGTGTAATTTCTAAAAGGAAAAAAATTGAATGCATGACTACCTAACCAAAGGAAAAAAAAAGAAAAGAAAAACAAATTTAAAAATCCTGGATCCAGTGGTAGGCAGGAAGGGAGAAAAAAAGGTGACAAAGAGGGGCGCCTGGGTGGCTCAGCCCGTTAAGCGTCTGCCTTCGGCTCAGGTCATGATCCCGGGGTCCTGAGATTGAGCCCCATGTCCGGCTTTCTGCTCAATGGGGAGCCTGCTTCTCCCTCTCCCTCTGCCTGCTGCTCCCCCTGCTTGTGCTCTCTCTTTCTGTCAAATAAAATAAATAAAATTAAAAAAAAAGGTGAGAAAGAATAGGCTTAGTAAATGGGCTTTTGAATTTGGTCAGTCTTGAGTTCAAAACTTGGCTTTGCTGGCCAATGTCACGGGCAAGTTCCTTACTCAGCTTCATTTGCCTCAGCTATAAAATGGGGCAACAAACTCTTTGCAGGGTGGTTGTAAGCATTACATGAGATAATACATAGAAAGTGGATGGCTGTGGCATACAGTAGGTGCTCAGTGAATGTCAGCCGCGCCCTCTCCCCCTTCCTGCCCTGCCCTCACCTTCACCAGTCTGCCCTAACCATGCGTGTTCACCTGCAGCCCGTGGCGGTATTGCTCAAGTCCAATGTCCTCATCATGTACTTGGTAAGCAAAGTAGTAGCCAAGACACTGTATGAAGGCCTGGCCTGGAGCTCTTTGTCAAAGGACCTGCCATGTCTCTGTTCCTTATGAGCTGCATGATATTGGGCAAATGATGAATAAGTCTGTGAATCTCAATTTTTTTTTTCATGTGTAAAATTAGTTAACAAGCGTGATATCTAGCTTAGGGTTTTTTCATCAGGATTCAAAAGGGAAGAGTGACGAAAGCTTTGTAAACTACAAAGTGCTCTATATCGCTATAGGAGAATGTGACCCCTTTGGAAGCCTTAGAACCCATTTCCAGGCCCAGTAAACCCTGGCTCTTGTTCCAGTCACCTCTGGCACTTCCTAGCTCACTGAGAATGAGCCTTCTCCCCCACACACACATTCATTTATGCATTCAGTCTTTCAACACATTTTTGCTGAGCGCCTACTATTTACCAGGCATTGAGCGGGGTCATTGCTTTCAAAGAATGCATGTGGTTTTCAACACTACCAGGCATAGGAATTATTCTGAGTAGCTTGCTGAAAAAAATGATGCCCGTTCCCCCAAAGATTCAGATTCAGTGGTATAGAGTCCAGGAATATGCCCTTCTAAATGAGCAAGCCAGGTTATTCTGATAGGAAAGTCTCTTGGCTCACACTTTGAGAAACGCTGGCCTAGTTCTTCCCGGGAGTCAGAGGGGCTCACCGCTGATCCTCCCTGTGCCTGCCAAGGTCTTCACCCTGCCCAGGCTTTCTATTGAAACTTCAGTGCCAAGAGGGGGCGGCGTGCAGGGCTGTTTGGTGGTTTCATCCTCAGAAATGTACACCTCCTTTACCTCCCCGCTTCCTCCTCAGAGGAAATCAACCTAACAGCAAAACCCCTTAGGCCTGACAGGCCCTGAGGGGAGGGCCCTGTCATTAGGAGGAGTGCCATGAAGGGTGTGTTTGTAAGGAGGGCACCCCAAGACTTCCCACAGGGGCGACCAGCTGCACTTGTTCTTTGAGCCTGTTTTGACCATGGGCCGTGACCAGGACCAGAGTCCACGTGCTGATGGACTCTGACCAGCATTTCTACCCTGCTCAGATGTCGTGTCTCCAGCCATGTTAGCTCAGCATCCGGCCCTGGGCCGCCTAGGTTGTGATGTTCTGCCTTCACTATCCTCAGAGGTGATCAACAATTCTGCATCTTGGTTTCACTGGACTCAGAGAGAGGAAGCCGCCAGGCTCTCCCAGTATAGGAAACCCTGCAGGAGCACATGCACAAGTGCGTGACATGTCCTCGTGTTTGCAGGGACCCCGCACCAGTGCGATGCACAGAAGCCTGAGGTCCAGTGCTGAGGCCCGCAGGTTCCCAGCCCACAACAGGCAAGTTTCTCTTTAGGGAGACAGTTCTCAATCCATTGACTGTTAGACTGGAAAGGGCTTTAGAAATTATCTAATAGATGGACTACCCTACCCCTACCACCCCTTCTCCATTTTATAGTTGTAAAAACTGATGTGTGGAGGAAAAAGTGACTCCTTGTGTTCGTTCAGGTCACAGTCCGACCCTAACCTGCATCCCATCGTCAGGACCGGTTAGACCTGAGGCAGACACGCATAAGGTAGCACACAGCAAGGTGCAGACAGGGGCAGAACCCTAGGGACGGGAGGAGGCGGCCTCAGAAATTTGCAGACGGCCTGTGTCCTGGCGTCACTGAGAGTCACTTTGATGTCATTAGTGCTCCTGGTTCTAAAAAGTACAGAACGTCTTTCTTTCCATACGATCTCATTTACTTTCAGAATAGTCTTGGAATTCCAGAGGGGCCTGGATAATTCTCCCCTCCCGCGTGCATGCCTGGGAAATCAGCATGCGGGACAGAGCTCACTTGATTTGCCCATGGCTGTATGGCCAGGACTTCGAACCCAGGTCCTGACTGTCTGCTCCTTGCTCTGTATCCCTAGTTGCCCTCCCGTGAAGAGCCATTTTGTCAGCGCAGAAGGGCAGTACCCCTCCCCTTGGGGAAGAAGTGGGGAACAAAAGGTGCATCCCCTTGGGTAGAACCCTTCTCCTAAGGTGGAGGCATCTCCTGATTTTGTCCCCATGGCAGATGCCAGAGATCTGGCGGAGAACATCAGGGCAATGGCAGGAGATTGCCACCTTCGGAGGAGAACGCCTGGGCTCTGACCACGTGCCGGGGCCATGCCACCGTCAGTTCCACTCATGGGACTTTGGGGGGATAGCCCTCAACTGTCTGTCTACTCTTCCCCCTCCACTGAGCTTTTTCATTACAACATGACCCCCACATTGAGTTTCTTATTCTTTTTTTTTTTCTCAACATCCATGAGAATGTCGTCTTCTTCCCATCATCTACCCTAAGAAAATACCCTGGAACAGAAACCAAATAAATAGAAAGGAACAGTTCAAGGGATTTGTATCCTAGCCTGCCACCACCCTTTCTGGGCCTCAGGTGTTCCAGCTGTTTAGTGAGAATGACAAAACATGCCCTTGGCATCTCCAAGGGCCGATGTAAGACTCAAATGTGAGTATAAATATGAAAGAGGCATGAAAATGTAGCACGCCATATAAACACGAGCATCACAGGTTAACAGCCATGATCATTACGACAATAAATCCTCAGCTCCCAGAAGCTTTCTACTAACCAGGTATCCTACAGAACTCTCTTCCAGAAGGCAAATGATGGCAAATCAAGCTGATATCAAGAATTTACCCTTTGATAAAGTAACTTCTGTCCTGTGCAGTTCTTCAGCCCCATCACCTTCCCTTTCTTTATCTACATTATCACCTTGAGACTTGGTCTTCTGGAAAAAATCACCTTGAGGGCCTTTAAAATCCCTGTTCATCAAAGAAAGCATCAACCACGCTCATGAGGCTGCACTTATGGTGGGGAGAAAGTAAAGCGGACCTTTCAGAAAGATATTGAACAAGAGTTTTCAGAATAAAACTTAGTTACTTAGAAAGCTCAATTTACCAGAACAATTCGTTTCATGAATGTTCATGAACGCTCTGCTTAGTCAGTTATGCTGCATTGTTACCTCCAAAAGCTCTCCAATAAATGTTTGTTGAGTTGGATTGAACTCCACAAACCCTGTCTTCTCACTCACTAGGGCTGGAGAAGGATGAAGAATGGAACCGAGCCAAGGTCCTCCAGACTGTGCTCCTTGTAGTGAGCTGGGAATTCCTCTCTGCCACTGGCAAGGTCCTGGTGGGCAGCATTCTAGAGCCATCATCCCATGGAGCCCTGAAAAAAAACCAGTAATCTTGGGGTATAGCAACAGCCCAATTTCTTCTTGGTAACTGAAACCAATCACCTGAGCTAGTTATGGAACCTCCTCTGCCTGTTGGTTCAGTGACAAGAGAAACCCCAAATGGCCGGAGGCGGGGGGGGGGGGGGGGCGTGTCAGCTTCCAACTGCATGGAACCATGGCTGTGTATCTTCCCTCGTGCAAGTGTTCCTCCGTTGGGAACTAAGGCCTCAGAACCTGCCAAGACCAAGAGAATGTGCACATCTAGAAAAAATTGTATAAATGTATTTTTAGATGTAATTATGAGAAATATCATTTCTGCCTCTTTCATTTGATTTTTTTGGACCTTCATATTTTGGCTTTGAGAGAAAAGGCACCATCATTTGGTCACAGGTTTAAAGCATATGTGGTATCTTATCAGGTAACACCTCAATCTCTCAGGGTGTTGTCCCTCAGCTAGAATCATAAGTGGGCCTCTCTTGGCCATTCCATTCTTTCATTAGACCATCTGCCTCCAACTGATGAGGTACATGGTAGGATCACTGCATTCCATAGGCATGAGCCTGTCACTGAACAATTTTTGTATTAATGTGAGTCGCTTTGTCAGAGGCAATGTTGTATAAGATACTAAGATCATGAATAAGGGATTCTGTGGGTCCCCTAATGATAGCATTGGCAGAAGAGTTTCAGGCAAAGAAGGTAAATTCGTATAGAATATGTATGTATCCCCATGAAGTCAAAGCACTGCCCCCTCCAAGGTGGAAGGAATTCAATAAAATTAGGTGACTGGCTGGTTCCCAAAGGATTAGAACCCTTTCCAGGGCTCAGTGTTGCCGTCTGCTGATGGCAATGTAGGTGCTCACAGCGGTAGTCTTCAGAGTAACTGGAGTGAGGGGAAATCCGTCCTGTGAACAGTTCTGCCACTATGGGCACTCTATACGTGGGCCCATGGAGTGAGCAGCAGGGTGGCTGGGGAAAGAAGTTGACTACAGCCACAAGGTGGGTCATCTTGTCTACCTTACTTTTGGAAGCTTTCTCTGCAGTGAGTGGTCTCTGGTGATCATTCCCTTGGGTCATAAATATCTTCACAGTCTTCATTCAATCCAAAAGTTGCATCCACATCTTTCTTCCTCAGCTCTCTCTGTCATATTTTCACTCTTAGTCTTTCCAAGGCCCTGACCAATCAAACCAAAGTGTCAGCCACTGTCCATGAGACTGTATAGATTTGTACTTCAGCCCATTTTCCTTCCAAGCGAATCAGACATTTTGTCCAAGTTTCTGGGAGAATTTTCTTTATCACTGTCTTTCAGCGCCATCCCCGTAATGCATCAGACATCCACTTCTGGCTACTGCCAGAATGCAAACAGACTTATCTATAAACCAGGCCTACAGTTTTTCCTTCTTTTGTTAACAGGGGTAAGTTCCCATGAGACCACTGATGCAGGGTGAGGAAGAGATGATAAAACAGCACAAGTAGATGCCATGGGAGTCTCAATTCACTTGTGCCTATGCAAGTCTCCACCACCTCCATAAAATAATGGAATCATGCTGCTCACTCCTAACTTTATGATTTGGTGGGTAACACTCAATTCATAATGAACAGCTCAGGTCACATCACTGCTTGATATCCTTTGGTTAAACATTCAGGTACTTCAAGTGTCATTGAAGTTAAGTGGCAGAGTCATTTGTTCTTCTGCCTGGGCTTGGTACACAGTCCTCTGTTGCTCTGGGACTCACCCTGAAATGGCAGCCTTGTGAGTTGCTGAGCCAAAGGGTCAGAGTAGAACACCTGAATGTTTGCTTTTAAACTTCAGAGAGACTCACCAAGCATTGGGCCTTTTTCTTTGTGGTGCATAGTGCCAAGTGGAGAGATTTAACTTTAGCTTTTCCAAGATATTTTAGACCACTGGATCCATAGGCATTCCATCAGCGTGTCAGGTTTCTAAATTTTGTGGGTCTTTTTTTCTTCCTGTCCTCTGTCATGCCTATATCTTATAGAGGCTTCAAGTTTCTTGCTGCATCCCGCTCACCAGGTTCAACTGACATAATGTCATCAATATAATGGACCAGCAGGAAATACTGTGAGGTATCACAGCTCCTTTGGATTATATGAAAGCAGGAGAGTTGACATAATCCTGAAGACCATGAGTGTATACTAACTTGCCAGCCAGGTGAAAGCAGGCTGCTGCTGATTGCTCTTGCTAATTAAGATAGAGAAATAAATAATCTGCCCAGTCATTAGCTATACACCAAGTGTCATTGCCCTAGTAAAGATACTACATCCAGAATAACAGCTGCAGTCAGCACCAAGTGCCTAACCAAGCCTAGCATGAGCCATAGTCATTCTCCACAACCCAGATGGCATTTTCCCTGACCAAATAGGTATTAAACAAGGATATGATGGAAACCATCATCTCTCCATCTTTCACAGCTTGGATGGTGACTCTGATCACTGCAGTACCCCCAGGAATGTGGTATTGCTTTTGGTTTAGTCTTCTGGTAGGCAGGAGAATGGGTGCTGTTGGCTTTCCAGAGGCTTCCTCCTGGCTTTGCTCGCCTACTAGTTCTCAGTCCATGGATCAGGAAGCCTATGTGGGGATTCTTCCAGTTACCATCTGTGTCTATTACATGGGTCTCCTGGAGTCATTGTAAGACAGCTCAAGCCAAGATTTCATTCATCATCAGATCTTCATAAGTCCCCGCTCTGGCTGGTGGACCATGGTGGTTTTAGGGTCTTCAGAAATTAGCATCAGTTCAGAGCTAGTATCCAAGGTCTGTGTGTTTCCTTTCTCTTGTGCTCAGTGACCCCAGCAAATGGCCCCTCAGGTACCTCTCAGGAAGCCTTGAAGAAATGCACAGAATATACTCATCTATTTCAGGCTTCTTCCTTAAGGGGACCCGGCCTCTTCCTCGGTCAAAGGGTTCTGAGTTTGAGCACTACCTTATCTCAGCAAACTGGGTGGGAAAGTAAAAACTATCACTATGGCTGCTTGAATCAGGTGTCTACCTGCCACAACAGTAATTTTCTTAATTATATAGATCTATGCTTTCTAATGTGGTAGCTACTAGTCACATGTGGTTATTGAGCACTTGATATGTGGCCAGTCCTGATTGAGCTATGCTTACATGAGAAATACACCTAGGTTTCAAAGACAGTACCAAAAAATGTAAAATAGCACATCAGTAATGCTTATATTGATTATGTGTTAAAGTGCTAACACTTTAGATAGGAGTTAAATCAAATATTTAAAATTATTATCATGGTTTCTTTTTACTTTTTAAATATGTGGCTACTAGAAAATTTAAAATTACAAATGTGGCTCACATTCTATTTATATCGGATCATGGCTGATATGGATTAAGCAATATCATAGTAAGTTACTCTATTTTTTTCCTTTCAACCCTATGATCAATTAGCCACCACCATAAACCCATGTGGAGCAATCTGATTATCGTTCTATCCTGTGGCTTATTAGAGTAAGTGAGCCCACCTTGTCTCTGACAGTCTGTCACTGGGGATTCCAATTTTTACAGTTAATATTAGAGATCTCAATTTAATGACAGCGTCATCCACCGACATCTCTGACCTATAAAGAGCCACACAGAGCTTCTCAAAGAGGCAGGTGTTCTTACTAATGAACTTTTAAATGCTTTTGTGAGGGGCGTATCCTCCGGGCCTTTAGAAGAGGGATTAAGGGGCGCCTGGGTGGCTCAGATGGTTAAGCGTCTGCCTTCGGCTCGGGTCATGATCCCGGGATCCTGGGATCGAGTCCCGCATCGGGCTCCCTGCTAGGCGGGGAGCCTGCTTCTCCCTCTGCCTCTCTCTCTCTCTGACTCTCATGAATAAATAAATAAAACATTTTTTTAAAAAAAGAAGAGGGATTAAGTAGGTTACACATGGTAGATATATTTCAATTTCCGGTCACCCTAAGCTTTGGATTCCTTCAACAATGCTAGGAAGTTCTGGTATTCTCAGCCTCATTAGATATAAGACACTATTTTTTTTAATTGAAATATAATGTATTATTTATTTCAGGGGTACAGGTCTGTGATTCACCAGTCTTACACAATTCACAGCGCTCACCATAGCACATACCCTCCCCAATGTCCATCACCCAGCCACCCCATCCCTCCCACCCCCCTCCACTCCAGCAACCCTCAGTTTGTTTCCTGAGATTAAGAGTCTCTTACGGTTTGTCTCCCTCTCTGGTTTCGTCTTGTTTCATTCTTCCCTCCCTTCCCCTATGATCCTCTGCCAATATAAGACACTATTAAACCCAGGATTTAATTACTCATCCAAGCAAACGATACCATGTTACATCTTGAGTCCCAGGTAAATTCACCCATATTGACTAATTTGATCCAATCCAACTATATTTCATCTTCCTTGGCCTAATACTCTTGGAGTCTATTTGCATATACATGTTCCTGAGATTCCTGACACTACAAATGAAAAGATGTTGCAATTCCTTTGCAGTATAAATGTCTCCTCCTGGAGAAGATCTTTCAAATTTTTCTTTGGGCTATGGTGAGATGTAACTCCCATATGAGCCTTCAGGCAATGAGATAAGGTGGGGCTAAGTCTAGAGGACAGTAGGTACCTCTCTTGCAAGACAACCTCTCTGTGTGACACTGTAGGGAAGTCGTTATGCAAGGGACTGCTTTTTCTAGCAAGGGAGATTCAGGGGACCTAGGGGTCTACCGATCTCAGTTTCATTTGCATCACTCCAAATGTCCTCACCCCAACCTTAGCATCCAACTCCTTCGCAACCAGTACCCCAACATTAGCATAGAAACTTGATAAGGTCGTACATGTAATATGCCTTGCAAACCTTCAACCCGCACAATTAGACTTTAGGCCTAATGCACAGCTATGTTGTCTCCGAGGCTACATGCAATAAGGGATTCTTTTAAGGCCTCCATAGAAAATTTCTGGTTCTAAACTCATGTCTTGAGTTGTATGTTCAAAGCTCAAAGCTCCTCTCTATTTCTCTCTCTCTCTCACACACACACTCACACACTCTCCAGCGCAGTCAGATGTTGTCGGCAGTTCTTGTAATTACCACTGTTGCCATAGCAATCAAGTGCAGTGGTCACTTGATCACTTAAAACCTTGTCTTCCACTGGGTCTTCATCCTACATCACTATCAGGAATGATTTGAATCATCTCAATGGTTCTTCATGCCACAGATGATCAGTGCCCCATTTCCCCCAGCAATAACGTCATTCACGCCTTCATTAAATAAGGGAGAAACCTGGTCCCAGAATCTCATTTTGAAGGTTGTTTCCTGGAGCCATTCCGATTACCAACCATTGTATTCGTCAGGGTCTGAGCAGGAGCAGCATCTACACCAGGTGGTGTAAATGAAGATACCTTAATGAAGACGTATGAAGGACATATGAGCAGGGTTAAGGGACCAGATGAGGGGTGCTAAGGAACTCAGGACTTAGCAATGGTGGAAAGCCATCCCTATCCGGGGCTGAAAAGGCAATGGAAACACATAATGTCACCAAAAGAAAAAGGGGGAGGTGGAGTCATGGGGGAAGGGACACGTGGAGGGAATTCCAGTCCAGGGAGGGTCACAGCCCCTGCCAGAGATGTGAGAGATGCGCAGGGAAGGGGCAGGAGAGAAACACTCCAACCCCACTGTCACATGCAATTGGAAGCCGGAGGACAAAGGAGCCCAGATGATGCAGTCTAAAAAAGGTATGAGTATCCTGTGTCTCAAGCAGGGTAAAGAAGGGCTGACAATGGATTTGAGAGGGGAGGGCCAGCCCTCCAGGTGTTGCCTTTACCGAACAATCTCCTTTCATCCTTTTAACCTAGTGTCAGTAAGATGTATACTATTGTCTCCATTTTATAGGTGAGGAAGCAGGCTTGCTCAAGATTGTATAGATAGTAAGCGGTGGGGGCTGCAGCTTTAACCCGGACAAGTTGAACTGGAGTTTCTAGATTGTGCTACATGAGTCAGGCTGGAGGAGAGGGTTCAATTAGAGAAGTGGCGAGAAAGGCTGGGACCAAAGCACGGAAAGCTTTGAAGGCTGGTCTCAGGAATGCGAAGGATCGTGATCTCTGTAAGTGCCGACAGGAAGGCAAACAGAGACGACCCAAATCATGCCCCTGTGACAGGTGGAGCCCTGAATCCAACCACAGCCACAGCTGGCCCATCCCCAGACTTTTTGTTACACAAGCCATAAATCCAAGAGGTTTCTGCTTTTGGTTATCATGTGACAAATGTGGCAAGGCGGGGAGCTGGCCCTACCTTCTCCAGAAAGTGCTCCAACCTTTGCCCCTTACCCTGCAGGTTTTAGGAGCCTGGGGAGTGGGGCCCCAGATGCAAGAGGCTTGTGTGAAGGCAGAGGGCGAGGAGGCCTGGGATGGTGGGATGTATCCTCTGGGATCAAAGACAAGATAAATGCTTGAGTCAACACACACCCCCACAGAGGTATATTTAGTAAACTTTTTTCCTCACAGGGCTTGAAAGATCAAAATTGCTTTTTAAAAAATAATAAAAAGGAAACAGCCACTGTGGTTTCTTTCGACACCAGCCCAATTTCTTGGCTGTCACAATACTTCCAAATAACATGTGTAAGACTTCGCAGGGCTGTCTCTCTTTCCCTAAAACCCAAGGCGAAAAACAACAAGAGGAGTCTGCCGTTCCGGCTACATGGTAATGTTTGGTCAGAGGCTTCCTGAGATCTCGAACACTCCTGGATGGTTTATAGGACCTGCTGTTGCCCCTGCAACTGTGAAATGCCCTTATGCAAATGTAACATGGGCCTAGGTGTAAACCCAGGCTCACAGCCTGACCTCCTGGGTTCACTAGGCAGTGAAACCCACCTGGCCAAACTTTACAACTATAAAAAATACCTAGGGCACCTGGGTGGCTCAGTCGGTTAGGTGTCCAACTCTTGATTTCAGCTCAGGTCAAGATCTCAGGGTTGTGGAATCGAGCTCTGCACTCAGCAGGAAGTCTGCTTGAGACTCTCTCTGCCCTCCCCCCTGCTCACTCTCTCAAGTAAATAATACCGGCCATCATAGTCTTCCTCGTGGGAGATAGAGCTTTAGGGCTCCTGAAGTTACAAGGTTATGTTCTGCAGTGGCGCTAAGAGACTTCTCACTCCCCGCAACCACAGACAGACTCCCTCCAGTCCCTCTGTTCTCCTGCATGTCACTTTCTTCCGGGTATAGCTCAGAGGAGAAAGTCTATCTTGTTTTGTTCAAGATCAGCCCTTCCCTCTATTGTATTGATCCCATTTTACACTTAGGACTTGGTCTCCAGTGAGTCCCTCTCATCCATATTTTTAAAAAAATTGTTTAATCAGCTTTACTCACATGTAATTTACATACAGTAAAACACAACCATTTTAACAAATGGATGAGTTTTGACAAATGAATACACTGTGTAAGCATTCGTACTACAATCAAGGTATAGAACAGTTCTGTTGCCCCCAAAAGCTGCCTCCTGCAGTCAATTCCCTCTCAAATCTGCCTCCCTCCCCATCAACCACTGCTGAGTCATGGCAGATCTGCTTTCTGTCACTGTGGATTAATTTGGGCTGTGATAGAACTTCATAGAAATGGAATCATACAGTATACACTCTTAGTCTGACTTTTTTTGCTCAGGATAATGCTTCAGGGATTCATCACGGTTTTGTGCAAATCAGTAGCTCACCCGTCGTATTGCTGAGCAGTATTTCCACGGTGTAGATAGATACGCTGCAATTATTTGTCCATGTGCCCGTTCATGAACATTTGGGGTATTTTCAGTTTAGGGCTATTATAAATAAAATTGCTATAAGCATATGTATACAAGCTTTGTGCGGACATGTTTTCACATCTCTTGGGTAAACACCTGGAAGCGGAATTTTGAATTGTATGATAAGTGTGTGTTTACTTTATAAGAAACCGCCAAATTGTTTCCCAAAGTGGCTGTACAATTTTACCTCCTGCCAGGATTATGTGAGAGGTCTACCAGCTTCGTATCCTTACAAACACTTGGTATTGTCAGTCTTTTTAATTTTTGCCATTTTAGTGGGTGTGTAGTGGTGCCTTGTTGTGTTTTTGATTTTCACTCCTCTGATGACTAAAGATGTTGAGCATCTTTTCATGTGCTCGTTGGCTACCTGTCTCTTCTTTTGTGAAGGGTCCATTCAAATCTTTTGCCCGTTTTTTGGTTCTCTTACTATTGAGTATAATACTCTTCTAACTCCTAAATATATATGTATATCTTTATATAAAAATATTATACATATATATCCATATATATTTGTCTTTTCATTTTCTTAACAGTGTCTTTCAAAGAGCACAAACTTTACATTTTGATGGAGTCCAATTTATCTCTCCTATAATTTTAACCTCTGCTGGCTCCTTCCCTTCAACATATAAACATGCTTAAAGGGCTGCCTGGGTGGCTCAGTCGGTTAAGCATCTGCCTTCAGCTCCGGTCATGATCCCAGGGTCCTGGGATGCAGCCCCATGTGGGGCTTCTTGCTCAGCCGGGAGTCTGCTTCTCTCTCTCCCTCTGCCCCTCCCCCCACTCTTTCTCTCTCTCTCAAGTAAATAAATAAAATCTTTAAAAAAGTAAACATGCTTAAGTCTAATAACTACAAAACGAACTAAACAAAAACAAGGCAACCACCACCTCCCCCTACCACCTCCATAAGCTCTTTATTAAACTCATATCCTTTTCAAGCTACTATGTATCCTTCTCCCTCTTTTCACAGCCAAGTACTTCAAAACAACAGTCTTCATTTACTCTATCTACATCTTCCAACCCCCTGGCCTCTTTGGCACACTCCCACCACTGCACTGGGAAATCCCTGGCAAAGTCATGGACCCACAGGCACAGTCAGGTGCTAACATCTAGGGAAGCAAGAGCATACACATTTTACCACCCCTGGTTTGCAAGGGCAGGGCTGGAGAGCCAGGCCTGGATGGAGGTGGGGACTGGGAAGCCCTTTGACTACTTTCTCTTGGGGTTTCAGGGTCTTGCTTCTTGGTTTCCTCTATTGTCTTTGTGTTACTGTCTAAATAATCATCACATCAGCACATTACCTTAAAAATGATTGATGAGGAAGGGGGTGCCTGGGTGGCTCAGTTGGTTAAGCGACTGCCTTCGGCTCAGGTCATGATCCTGGAGTCCCGGGATCGAGTCCCACATTGGGCTCCCTGCTCAGCAGGGGGTCCGCTTCTCTCTCTGACCCTCTTCCCTCTCGTGCTCTCTGTCTCTCATTCTCTCTCTCTCAAATATATAAATAAAATCTTTAAAAAAAAAAAAAATGATTGATGAGGAGTTACCTGTGGAGAGTGCTTGGTGAGACTGCCCTTTGCCTGGTCTCCACTCTGAGTGATGCTACTTCCCGAGCCCAGCCCTGTACTAGAAGCACCCACCACTCTCTCCCCACGGGTTCCATCAAGTGGGCTCCTGAGGCTTGTCTTTCTTGATCAGCACCAACACTTTTTCTCCTAGCAAATACATACTGAGTACTATTGTGTGATAGAACTCAACAACAAGAATTACTGATTTCCAGGGCTGGGGGTGGGTAGGAGGGGGTCGGGGGGCGTGTCAGAGGATGCACTCAAGAAGCTCATGGTCTAGCTGGGGAGACCACTGAATCATCTATCACTGCAGTGTGATGTGTGAGTACAGAGGAATAACACCCAAAGCAGTTTAGGGGGATTAGGGCAGGTAAAGGAGCTCCAGGCTCTGGGACGGCACCTGCAAAGGGGCATGAATGCATGTGTAATCTACATGAGGTGTGGGAGAGCAAGGCATTTACAGCAAACAGGTCAGATTGTGGGGGTGGGGGAAGGTGTGTTAGGGAAATATCACAGGATGTAAGTATCACAGGATACATTGCCTAAGTCCCTAACTGTCCACCAAAATCCATTGTCTCTAACAGAAATGGGGGTGGTAGACATGGGTATGGCTGGACTACATTTCCCAGCCTCCCTTGGTGTCAGGTGGGGACACATGACTAAGTTATCACCAATGAGCAGAAGCGTGCATCCCCTTTGAGCCAAGGCTTTTGAAGAGTGGGTGTGCCTCCTTCATGTGTTCTTTCCCTCTTTGAGAACTGGATAGAGACCTAACGAGGCCCTACAGAGATAGTGGACCCACAAAATGGAAGGAAGGAGCTCAGGTCTTTGAATGACTTTGTGGAGCAGAGCTGCCCTGCCATCCTGAATAATCAGCCAAGATTGTTTCATGAGCAACAAATAAACTTGTAACGTGTTACGCCATGGCAAGTTTTGAATAATCTTTACTGTTGCAGTATGACCTATCCTACATAATACATTCTGATTATGGTGCATTTATGAAAACTTTCTAAAATATACCTACATGTAGGGGGAAAATGGAATGAAGTATACCAAGTTGTTAATAACGGCGGTTGTCTTTGGGTGGTGGAATTATGGGTGGATTTCATTTCCTTTGTAATTTTCTGCCTTTTCCAAATTGGCTACAATGAGTATATTATTTTATAGTCATGACAAATATAAATTCTCTAAATTCAAGTAGTTACAGAGATAATAGCAAGTTGAGGAAGAACCTCATTAGCAGGAGGCATGTAGAAAGTCTATTCAGGTAGTAGAAGTTAAGGGTGGATAAAAGCAGAGGAAAAGTAAAAAAAAAAAAAAAAATTTGGTGCCACACTTATTGAGGATCTGGTCATGTAAAGGGGAAGAGTAGGGCACAACAGAGGAGAGCCCAGTCCATGCCTCCCTCCCCTGCATTCTTACCCCCTGCCCAGAGCCTTGGCCCAGCCCCTGCTCAGCTGGTGCTGGGGGGGAGGGGACCGTGTAGCTTCGTTTTGTATCTTCCTTCATGTAGTTTAGGGAGGCTGAGGCTCTACATGAAGCTGACAGAGAGACATTCTAGCACCAGAAGATGGGGAAAGGAGAGTCAGATGTTCACAAAGGGGGCACCAATGGTGTGTAGATGACACACACATTTTCTGTTCCTCCAAATCCGTTCCTGAAACTCATCCCTCCTTTGGCTTCCATGAGAACATAAATTCCTTTGGCTCTTTTTATGTCTCTGGCCCCTCTGGCCCCAGGTACTTTTCTCTGCCCATCTTTTTGGTTCCTTAAGGGTCCACCCTTGGGCCTGTGCTCATGCCACACTCCCTTCTGGAGTGGGCTCATCCTTTCCAATGTCACCCCAAGGCTACCCTCCGGCGTAGCTCCAAACCCAGATGGACAACGGCCTCAACTCTCTCTGTCAAGCACCACCACTTCCTACTTCCTTCCAGGGACCCAACTCACTACTATCCAGCCAAAGAAACCTGCGTGTTAGCCTCATTGCTCATGCCCAGGCTACTTCTTTAATATCTTTTCAATGTGTCTCATTCCGTTCGTCACTGCTGTTATGGCCTCTGTTCAAGCTACCTGATTTCTCCCATATTTCTCTATCATTCCTTAATTCACATCCAGAAACTCAGGACCTTTCATTTTCCACACAGCCCCAAGAATGTATTTTTTCTAATTTAAAAAAATTATGAGGGGCTCCTGGCTGGCTCAGTCAGAAGAGTAGGCGACTCTTGATCTCAGGGTCGTGGGTTTGAGCCCTACGTTGGGCACAGAGATTACTTAAATAAATAAAACTTTAAAAATAAATAAATAAATTTATGAAATACTTCTTTTTTAAAAAAAGGATTTTATTTATTTGAGAGAGAGAGAATGAGAGAGAGCACAGAGGGAGAGGGAGAAGCAGACTCTCCGCTGAGCAGGGAGCCCAAAGTGGGGCTCGATCCCAGGACCCTGGGATCATGACCTGAGCTGAAGGCAGATGCTTAATCCATTGAGCCACCCAGGAGCCCCATGAAATACTTCTTATATACAGAAAAGGACATTGAGAATACATAATAACCATAAACATCTCTATTATCTGCCCCCTTATCCAGGATTAACTGATGAGAGCATTTTCTGCCTATTTTCTCACAGATAAGTATTTCTAAAACAGAGATTTAGGGGCGCCTGGGTGGCGCAGTCGGTTGAACGTCTGATTCTTTCGGCTCAGGTCATGATCTTAGGGCCATGAGATCGAGTCCCAGCTCAGAATGGAGTCTGCTTGAGATTCTCCCTCTCCCTCTGTCCCTCCTGCTCGTGCTCACGCATTCACTCTCTCTCTAAAATAAATAAATAAATCTTACCGAAAATCCCACAGAGATTTAAAATTTTTACAATGTCACTTTCTTGATTAAAAAGTCTCGGTGGACCTAAATGGCACTCAACATAACTTTCAAACTCCTTGACCAGTCTTCTGAGACTGTCTGCAGTACCCTAGTGGTTAAGAGAGTGGGCTGTGGAGTCTACCACTCAACAGCTTATGCGAGTAGCTTCTCAGTTATTTAACTTCTCTGAGCCTCAGTTTCCACATCTGTAAAATGGGGATAGCATGGTGGGGCTGTTTGGGGATTAACTGAGATGTGCAAATTCCCTAGCACAGTAGTTGGCACATAATATACATGCCAGATTTCTAACTCTTCTGCCCTGAATTCCAAAGCAAGAGAGGAAAGTGGAAGGAAGAGGAGGGAGGGAACTCTCAAAGGAAGGGAGAGGGAAGGAAAGAGAAAAGGATCAATCGAGTTTAAGCAAAGAGTTGGAGAAGAGAGAAGAGAGAGTTGTGCCTCGGTGACTCAGTCAATTAAGCACAGGATTCTTGCTTTTGGCTCAGGTCATGATCTCAGGGTGGAGGGATCAAGTCCCCAGTAGATCTCTGTGGGGCTCCAGCTCAATGGGAGTCTGCCTGAGATTCTCTCTCTCTCTCCCTCTCCCCCTCCCTGCCTCCCCCATACCCACACTCCCTGCAAATTCTCTCTCTCTAAAATAAATAAATAAAATCTTTTAAAAAGTGAGAGGGAGAAGTGAGGGACTGAGATGATGAGAGGAGAGACATCTAAATGGAGGAAATGAAAATAATGAAGGAAAAATGGCAAAGGAGGAGGTACCTTCCCAGGATGAAAGGGGACTGTGGTGTCTGGGAGAATTGAGAATGAAATCAGAGCTGCAGAGCCCAGACTCACTGTCAGGAGGGCTCTGCGGGCATGGACCCTGCAGCAGCTCCACCAGGGGGCAGTGTGGAGCCCTTGCTCCCTTTGCCTGTAATTCACCTCCTCCCCAGAGATGCTGGGGAAACACGGGTTCCGTTGATGCCAAGTCGCTCGGATAGATTCTGCTACTTATTATTTGAGGGATAGGACAGGTATCGAGCTTTCTGGAGATTAATTTTTGATTTATTGGTGGTAACAATGATTTATTCTGATACACCCCCAGGGCAAAGAAAGGGCTGTAAATATTTTAAATGCTGTTAGCCAGTACAAGAAACATCGCTGGTTAGGGAGCAGGGCGGATGGGAATTTCAAATGCCTTCTCTAAATTACTTAAAGGCAAACTGTGAACACTTGCTAGCTTGTTTAAGACGGAGGCTGGGGGTAGGGGAAGAGAAGCATATTAAATTGTTATCTTATTAACTCAGACAACATCTTATGTTTTCTCCATAGAGTCCATTTGGTTTTCCTACAGATTGGATTGGGTTGGCTTTCACAGCCTGCTGAGGCAACACAGAGAGGCATCTTTCAGACTCCTGGAGAGAGGGATCATCAGGGGCAGGAGTCTCCTGGCCCATGCTCCCCAGCAGGACCTGAGGAGACCAGGACTGGGAGGCAGAGTGGGGTGGTGGGGAAAGACTTGGACCAAGAACCTTCCCCGGGCTGTGTGGCCCCAGGTGAGACACTCTGACTTTAAATCTCAGTCCCCCACCCCCACCCCGCCCTGTAAAACAGGATGATCATCCAGGCTGGTGTGGCAGGGTGGGGACTGAGAAGTCTGGGAGCATTTGGTATAATCATTGGCAAAAACAGCTCCGTGGGATTTACTTTCCCAGCCTCCTCATCCCTTGGTTCTTACATCAGCCCTGATTGTCAGGCAGGGGAGAGGCTAGTCCCTCTCACGTGACAAGGAAACTGGGGCTGAGCAGTGGGCCAGGTGAAAAGCCCACAATGGAGAGTCAGGGTCAGGCCCTCTGGAAGCTGGGATTAGGGGGAGGTGAGCAAGGCACTCACCTCTGGCCTGCAGAATTTCAGGGGGCGCCAACAACTCAGTAATCAAGATGAATAGTATTTTTTTTTTTTTAAGATTTTATTTATTTGACAGAGAGAGACACAACGAGAGAGGGAACACAAGCAGGGGGAGTGGGAGAGGGAGAAGCAGGCTTCCGGAGGAGCGGGGAGCCCGATGTAGGGCTCAATCCCAGGACCCTGGGATCATGACCTAAGCTGAAGGCAAACGCTTAACGACTGAGCCACCCAGGTGCCCCAAGATGAATAGTATTTTAATGCAATATTTTAAAAAATCAAAATTAAGGCAAAACTCCATCAGGAACAAAGTATCTCATTTTTAAATAAAGACAAGGTCAGACCTCATCTTATAAAACAAGCTCTTCCTTCCCCCTGAGCACAGAGGCCGGGATTCCCTGAAGTGCCTGGGACTCTGTATTAGGATTTTCCTCTTGACCTCCCAGCTCAGGGTATGACTCCTTTTCTTCTCTGACGTCCGCCTTTCCCCCTAAAGGCAGGCAAGACTGATTTCAGTCCCTGCTCCATTCTTTACGAGCTATGGGATATTGGGCTAGTTGCTTCACATTTGATAAGCCTCAGTTTCCTATCTATAAATCTGTTTTCTCATCTGCGCCTGCCTTGTTGGGTTATTTTGGAGATCAAGTGAGATAATGTGCATAAAGCACTTAATGGTGGGGGGTCCTTATTAAATGCTTGATAAACATTAGTTATTATTTTTATCTGTGAAATGGGTATCATGTCCTCAGTCCCAAAGTGAGACAATTGTATGCTAAAGAGACATCATAAAATCTAGGAGGAAAGAGAAAAAGCCCAAGCACAGTGCTCTACTCCATTCCTGGAAACCACCAGAAAGATAGCACTCTCTACTCATCCCTCCAGCTCCTGAAACAATTCTGGGCATGGCTGGAGCATCTCGGCCAGCCCCCCAAGGGAGGTTCACGGCAGAACCCCAACCTGCTGGATCACCTGCCACAATGAGGCTGCTAATCCCAACCACATGCTGCCTGGGGCAGGTGCTGGGGCCCAGAGACAGGTCACTGTGAGAAACCAGACATCAGGGTGACTGAGCTCTGAGGGTCTGGGTGATGAAAAGCTCCCCGCCGATCCTATAACCAGTCCTGCTTCCCTTTTTGAGTTGGATACCAAAAGCATGGAGCTAAATTTATGGCCCATCTTTAGCAAGCACATAATCCTTCATTTTCTACATGTGGTTATGAACCTCCAACTAAAATGCACACTCTTAGGTTCCCTTTGTCTCATTTCCCTTCACTTGTTTTAATTTACTTCAAGCTGCCTTAAATCCATTTTGAAACAAGGTGGGGATAAATAAATACATCCTATCTGTATTTAAACAGCTTCCCATTGTATATGTATATATTCTTGTGTATCTCTTTTCCAAAAATTACTGCCGGCTGCTTCTTGCAAGCGGCTGTGTTTGTGCTTTGCTAATTGTGTAACTGGCTGGATTTAACACTGGGTGCTCTGATAAGTACCCACGGAGGCAGGAAACAGTGTTTTAGTTTTCAGTATAAAAGACAGGGTTGGGCCCAGGTGTCTGCCCTAGGAAGAGGCCATTTGAGGCACTAGTTCTCGACCGGGGCTTATTTTACCTCCCCAGGGGCATCTGGCAATATCTGGTGGCATTTTTGGTGGTCACAACTGGAGGCTGGGGGCTGGTGGGCCTCTGGCCCTGCTGCTGGCATTGGATGGGTCGAGGCCATAGAAGCTGCTGAGCATCCTACAAAGCAGCCCCACAAGAATGATCCAGTCCCAAATGTCAACAGAGCTTAACTTGTGAAAGCCTGACTTAAGGGTAGGCTAGTTCTAGGTACCAAGAGTAAAAACAGGAGGCCAGCGTTCCTGAACCCGACTGGGAAGACGGACCAGCTGAGAGGGCTCATCTCCTCAGTCACCAGAAGACGGTGGGTCTCCCACTGGGGTCACAGAAGAAGGAAGAGCACCTTGGGAAAGAAAAAGACTTGGCCAGTGTCCCCAGGAGGGGTCAGGTTTGGGTTGGCCCTTCATTCTGCACTGGAGTCCTTCCGGTTGCCCCTCTGCCCTTCTTTACTGAGATCTCTGCCGCACGAAGCTTCCAGCGGTGCTTGGCCAAGAGGAGCCCCAGCAGAGGGTCCAAGGGCAGGAGAAACACAAGCAAGGGGCATTGGTCCCAGCCCCTCTCTGTGGGCTTGCCTCAGGCAGGCTGCCTTCCTCAACCAAAGTCACAGCTCCTCCCCAGACAGCATCCCCACACCAGTCTCTCCTTACAGGTTCTGCTAACAACCTGTAGGTTGTCCCCCTTTGCCCCTTCTAGGCTAGGGGGGTCAGAGCCCCGCTGTGCTCGTGCTGGGGTATGCCCGCCACGTCTTGTGGTCTCCCCATAGCCTGCCATACCTTTGCGAATAGCCCCTTTACTCAGCCTTCCTCAAATTCTCCTAGTTTGAGTGTCTCCTGTGTCCTTCGGGGAGCTTAGCCATCACAGCCCTCCCCCATTTGTTTATTGAATGTTCATTGAACACCTACTATGGGCTACACAGGTAGACACCCCGCCACCCACCGTCCCGCCCCTTCCGGTGGCACTGAGGAGCACCTGCAGGAGGCCCGCTCCTGGTGGGTCAGCGTGTCTGGCTCCCCCTCGCGCCTGCAGCCAGTGCGGCCTGAGTGAGGGCTGCTCTGGGGGACGGGCAGCTTCCTGACCCCGCGCGCCCAGGGCCAGAGGCCGTGGGCCATCTCCCTGACCGCAGCAGCTCTGTCACCAGCCAGCTTACACACTTGGGCAGCTCACCCCTCTGGCGTTCACTTCCCTCACTGGTCAGGGGAGGGGTTGGACCCGATAACCAACCTGTAGGTTTCCCATATTTGGAATTAAAATTTCCTGGCCTGGCTGCTGCCCAGATCCTGGGTTGGGGGCAGCAGAAGCAGACCTCCTGTGACCGCTGTATCCATGCCAGGCCTTCCAGAGGGAGCCCTGGTGAGGGCCGGAGAGGCCTGGGACTCCAGGCCCTGCTCTTGGCTGTCCCGCTTACCTTCTGGGGTGTGGAGGTGAGGTGAGCTCCTCCGGGTCCTCCAAGGCCCCCGGCCTCCCTCACACCTCCCCTGCCAACCACCCTTTCTCTCGGGGCTGTGTCCATGCCAGGGCCAGCAGACCCAGTGTGGCCCTGTTGGCTCCAGCAGCAGGCCGGGCAGCTTCCTAGGCAAACATGCACAGAGCTTTCTGGATGCTACCCGCCGGCAGGCCCACCGGAGGCAAAAGAGTGTGCCCTGCTTCAAGGCAGTGTTGCACCTGCCAGCCCGGAGTTAGGGCGTCTCTCCTGCTCTGACAGACCTTCGGGGCTACACCGCAGCGACCTGGCTTTCCGACGCCGGCAGAGGTTGAAGGATGGGCGGGGGGGCACAGGCAGCGGGCAGTGCCCGTGCCCGGCGTGAACAAACAAACACGTGCTGAGTCCCGATGGAGCGCGGGGCTTTGCGTCAGGCGCCTTCACGGAGAGCCTCTCAGCCGACCTCAGCTCCTGGGGGAGGGGTAACCGTACAGCCCTTTTTTGACGAAGAGCCCGAGTTTAGAGAGGAGAAGTGACCATCCCCGGGTCACACGGCTGGCAAATGGAAGAACAAGGATTTGAACCCGGGACTCTGGGCTCTAAACCCGGAGAACTTCCCATTACAGCACATGCTTCCTGCCATCAGGGACCACCCGCTCCCTCCCCCCCCCCCCCCCGCCCAGACCCCTCCCCCCACCCCCTGCAGGATTTGGTCTCCAGTGTGCCTTCTTGGCTTCAAGGGAAAAGGCTGGGCTATGTGGGAGCTGCCACTTGGCAGCATCTAGTCTGTTGGGGCCCTCCAGCCAGTTACTGCAAGAGGGCTGGGAGGGCCCCAGGGCAGGGAGGGCACCCCCCCCCCCCGCACCCGGCCCCAGGAGAGCAAGACCTCTGAGCTGCCATCCCTGGGCCCACAGCTTCCTGGCTAGGGCGTACCCCATCTGATGCTGGGCAGATCAGGTCCTACGGGGCATGTTTCCATGACATTTTCCAGCGGGGACAGGGAAAGACTCCAGGGACCAGGGTCTAAGGAATCTCCCACCAGCCTTGTCCCAGCCTGGGCTGCAGCTATTTAGGAGGTGAATTTTGTTAACCCATCAAATCGGGGACAAAGCATCTCTTTCCTCTTTGAGTCTGCAAGAGGGCAAAGGTGAGAAAATGCCTCTTTCTCTCCATCAAACTTCCTTTCTTGACTGGGATGAAGAATTCCTTCCTCCCTCCCTTCTTCCTTCCCTTTTCTGTCCCATCCACTTCCTACACTCTTCCCCCAACATAGACTGAATTATCGACCCCTTTGTGGCAGTGGCAGGGCAGGAGTCGGGCGCTCATTCATTCATTCAACAAGTATTTCTTGAACACCCAGAGTGGGGTCCTGGGGTTATGGCAGGGAGCAGAGCAGACACACTGTCTGCCTTCATGGAGCCTGCAGACTCGTGAGGAGGTGAATTTTCAATTAAAAAAAAATCATGGAAATATTTATAGGTATGTAATTAAAATATGTATTTTACTTTAAGTACAAACTTCATTTTAATGCATATATATGAATTTTGGACAAAAAGTGCAGGGCGCTGTGAGAATTAGTAACTGTGTGCCAGTAGGTCCAAATTTCTTCAAAGAAGGTCCTTAAGGTTGATCATTGGGAATTTCTCTGAAAGCTTTGTTGGACTCTGTTTTTGTATGCAGTGGCGTGCTGGCCGGTGGTTAACGACCAGCTGGGGGTGGGCTGTCCTGATTCACTGCGACACGAAGTCCTCAGAGTGCATGTGCCCACCACGGCCAGTCTCATGCTACCAGCGGGCGGGCGGTGAAGGCAGAGCTAAGAAGAGGTGCAGACTGCGGGCTCTCAGGAGCTCGTGCCAGCAGGTCTGGCGCCCCGCTGAATTCTTGGGGGTGGGGCCTCTAAAGTATCCCCAAGTCAGTCACCCCTTCGTGCTCCCCTGGGCTATCCCACTCTGGGGAGACAGCAGAGGATTGCTCCTGGCCTCCAGGCCCTGTTTGGGCACTGCCCGCAGGGCACCTACTGACTGCTACGGGTGAACACAGAGTCCAGCCGCGCTACCCTCCCACCCCTAGTGCTCCCAATCACGGTGTCAGATCAGGTGAGCCTCCTGCCAGGTGTCTGTGCTGTGCATGCGGCCCCCAGTGCCCCCAGCCCATCTTCAAAGCACCCCCTGCCCCCAGTGGCCAGGATGAGTGGCATGCCCCCTGCAGACAGGATGGTGACATGGCCCAAGTCTGTGCTGAAAGGGCAGGTGGTTGCATCATAGAGAGAAGAGCCATGGTCTTGGAGCCAAGAACTTGAATTAGAGTTGCTTACAGATAGATGGGTCACGTCACCATTCTGGGCCTCATTCTCCTCCTCCATGAGGTGGGAAATGGTTGGGACGGCCCTCTGGGCATTGTGGAGGGCCGAACCAGATGGCCTCTGTGAAAGCTGGGCCCCCGGGGCTCAAATCCTGGGCCTCCCTGTGTAATTCACTAAACTACAGCGACCATCTATATTCTACAGGACCACAGAAGCTGGGCCTGGAGTGGGCTGAGGGGGTTGTAGATTTCCCTTCCTGCCCTAGTAAGAACTCCCCTTGCAGTATCCCTAATGGTGGTCGCCCTGTCTCTGCGTTGTCCAGTCCAGACGCCCAAGTTCAACACATGTTGGAGCCCCAGACAGGACTCAGGGTTAGAACATTCTTCCTTTCACTGACCTGAAATCTGCCTTCTCTGTGTGTCAGCAGGCCCTACCCTGCGTACACACATACACTCTGACACACGTCAGCAGGAGCATAAATATTTATGACATGTAGCTAATGCAGTCGGCTTATAGGATTTCCAACACTTCAGACGGGAGGTTTTTGCACGAGAAGACTTTTATCTGGGGAGGGGTCCTGGACAGGGAGTGGAGGATTCAGGCAGCAGAGAAGAGCCTCTTGGCTTCTCTGAGTGTTCTGGAAGCTTGCCCTTCACTGCAGCAGCCCCAGGATCTAAATTTGAAAGGAAGGTCAGCGGCCACCTTGGGCTCTGGGCATTGAGAATCAGTCAGCCTTTGAAGGCATTTACGTAAGAAGCCCCTCCCTGCCTCTTCTAGGCCAGGCCTCAAGATGAATGGGTCCCTAATCAGAGGGGTCTAAAGCACTCCTCACCTCGCTGCCCTGAGGTTGAGCCTTTGAGAGGGCAGAACAGAGGGTTCTTACTCCCCACCCCCACTGGCTTCCAGATTTCCTCTAGAGCTGAGTCCAGGGAAGAAGGCCTAGATGACTGCCTCTAATCTCCAAAAAATCCCTGCTAAAGTCACTCCCCAGCATCCCCAGCACATAGCTCACATGTCAGGAAATGCAAATACTTCAAAGACTTTCAATGGGGTAGCCAAGAGCTCACATACGTGTGGGTTCCTCCTAGGGGGGACCAGCTAATGCCCTCAGTGTGACGGTACTTCTGAGCATCCTGGGACTGAAGGTACATCATGCTCTGGACTCTGAAGGGCGTTGTGAGGTGTGGTGGGCAAAGGATTGTGAGAGGGGCAAAGAATGCACCGGCCCCCTGGGCCCTTGCCTGGGAGCATCCACAGGGGCAGAGCCTACACTGGAGAGGAGAGTGTTTCCTGAAAGGGAGTAGGGTAAATCCCAGTAGCACCCTTGATAAGGCAAGATTTCATCACCCCAGAGCCCCACTTCCATCCCCTTCCAAACGTGCATTCTAAGGCACTGCTTCTCCCAGCAGTGTCTTAGACTCTACACAGTATCTCACTTCCCTCCATGTGACCCTTTGACAAAACTGGTTTCCTTTCCCCCACTTTGGACAGTTCCTGGCTGAGCAAGAAAGGGAGAAAGGGTGATGAAGAGTATCAAGGATAAAAACTCAACTAGCTATAGAAGCTGGGCTGGGCACTCCAGACTCTCATGTATCAGTAAGGCTGGGCCCTAGAACCTTCTCCACCAGGAAAATGTCCCTCATTTCACCCACCCCCATGACCAGAGTAACCCCCCTTCCTCTGCGTCCTCATAACACCCGGGGCATCTCCCTATCACTGTGCTAACAACATTATGTTCGTTTTGCTCATGTGACTATTTAGATCTCATCCTTACCAGCATACGAAAGTCATCTCATTCTTTCTACTGTGTGAATAGTTATTCTATCATATGGATTTATTAGTTTAACTAGTTTCCCGAATTATAGATTATGAGATTATTTCTATATAATGTGCCATTTAAACAATAATTGTTCAGGCTGAGCGGGCTCCTCTTCCTCACCTGCTCCCCACAGAGCAGGGGCGGGGGCTGGGAGGGCACCGGGAAGTCTGCTGCTCTGCCCCAGCTTCCTCCTTTTAAACTCCAGTCTCTGTTGTACGTTCTCCCACGTCTGCTTGTTCCGGTGAGGTCATTAAGTCTTCCCAGTGTGAAAGGTCAAAGCCATGTCTTGCATCTCCCTACCTCTGAAGAGGACTCGCCCTCCGACAGCCGGTGGTGGGAGGGGCTGGATGGGGTGGGGGAGGGACCCAAGAACTGAAGATAAGGGGGACAGTGGGCCCCGGTGGTGTGCTGGTAAATGCTTACGAACTGGCTCTCGGAGAGGAGACACCTCCCGGATCGGGAAGGTTCGCTGTCAAGCTCCCACCGCGGCGTTTCAGGCTAGCAGTGTGAGGTCACCGAGCACAGTAGCGCAACTTTGTTAGGCGTTAGCACGCGGGATAAACGCAAGTAACCTGAAAAGTATACATAACAGACTGCAGTGTAACAGAAAGTGATGCGTTTTTTAGTGTTTATTACTTTTATTTGGAATACGACTTATTTCACTCTTAAGTTTTTAAAGATGGCTATGTTTAACAACTGGCTTGTAAACGTTTTGAAAACGTAAGCATCCGCTCTCGTGAGCTTGTAGGTGCCAGCACCAACACACCCCTGGTGGGCGTTTATCTTGCAAATCGGAGTCTCCCCCTTTCCTGAGGCCTCTGGGAGAGAGCAAGCAAGGTGATTCTCCTCTGCAAGTCCTTTGCTTCCGGCCCCCTTTGAGTCTCGCTACCTCTTGTCCCCAACCTTGAAGCCAGACCCCACGTTTCCAACATCAATGTTCTTCTGCCCCCTAGTGGCAGCTTCTGCCCTCTGCACCTGCCTGGGAGCTTCCTCACCGCAGGACCCACCAGCAACGTGGCAGGATCAGAGGCTCCCCCGCAAGTTAAACAATCTCCCCTCTCCCACTCCAGCCTTCTGGAACCCAAGTGGGGCCGGTTCAGAGCACCCCAGGCTCTCCAGCCCTGCTGCTCCCTCTCCATCCTGGATTCCTAGGTTCTCACTGCCCTCTGCAGTTCCCTCGAGGTATTGATAAGCCGAGCAAACGGGTCTTTACCTGGAGCGGTAGCTCCACCCGGTGCCTCTGCCCGGTCAGTGGCCTAGGCACCTACATTGTCGGCCCCCTACTGGGCATCCTTGAGAAGAGCTGCTCTAAGAGAATTCGGACTTAAGTGGTGTGGTTTGTTGCTGGTTTTGCTTTGGGGCCCCATGAGAAACTCTCACCAGTCATCTGCATGAGAGCTGGGCTTCCTGTGACCTCAGAGCAGATGAGAAGAGGAGGGAAAGAGAAGAGACCATGTCAGCACAGCACCAACGCTTCCTCCAATGGTGGGGCCAATAGTCTCACCAGCCAGTAGTCCCAAGTAGAACTGAAAGCTCCCGCTTGGGAGAACCCTAGGATGCCCCAAGGCAGTGGTATTCACATCATATTGATCAAGACCCTCAGCAAGACGAGTTTTACAACAAAACAACTGCTGACATGTCCATGATTTCCTATCCTGCCTTTTCCATTAAAAACAAAAACAAAGAAAGCTTGCCGCAACTTAATAAGCAGAATTCACAGCTCATTAATGGGTTATCACCTGCGGTTTGCAAAACACTGGCTGAGGCCAACCCCTCATTTCAGAGAAGAAACAGAGGGCAAAGAAAGAACAAGTGTGCTTAATAGCAAATCAGGGGCAGATCCAGATCTCGAATTCAGCTCTCTGAGCTCTTTGGCCATCTCACTAGGGAAGGCCTCCTCTGGGCTCTGTCCCAGGGCTTCCTTTGCACTGAAGCCCAGAGACCTCACTCTCTGTGGCCCTGATCCAGTTAAGATGGACTACCATCAGAATCTGACCGCAGGCTCCTTCTGGCGCCTGAAGTCAGGGGTTATCAGCTGCTGTCTCTCCCGTCCTCCCGGATGAACTTCCCCTGTTCCAGCACAAGGTGGCAGCAGAGGGAAGCAAACAGCCTCGCTGGTGGAAAGGAAAAAGGCTCCTGACAGGTGCTTTAACCTAGAAGGTAAATGAATTCTATCAGCATCGTCACTTGAGGTCAGAGGCTTAAAGGCAGTATTCTACCAAAGATCTTTGGAATTTACTTACTTTTAGAGGTTCAAGGGTGTAGGGGATACACTTATGACCATATAATGGCCGATGCAATATCTGTTGAAAGAGCTCTGATAGAAATATAAATCTGTGCAATCTTCCTGAAAAGTATTTTGTCATTCTGTTTCAATTTTTTTTAGTGTTCAAGCCAGAAATTCTACCAGTAGGAGTTTAATGCAAGGCACTAATTATATATACAAAGATGTTTGCTACCAAATTATATATCTTTAATGGAAAATATTAAATAATGTCAACATGGAATTCCTTTTTAAATTCTGCTACAACAAAAAAATGTATACTGTGCAACCATTAGTCATAGCGATGTAGAATGTAAAAGGGAGTGTGCAAAGTAGTATGTGTGCAATGAGCCATTCGCATTAAGCATCCAGGGAGTCTCTTTGTAGTGGGGTGAAGGTGGGGTGCCTCCCTAAAGAGGGTAGTCATTCAGCATCACCTGGGGAGTTTTTCAAACCACACAGCCTTCCCCAACCCTGGCCCCAGTAAACTGATGTGTGCCCCTGGGAACAACAGCTTCCTTTTGAGAATCATTGCTGGGGGTGGGGGACACAGCAATGCTGGAGGTGTTCACATACCTATTTGCTCTCGGGATGTGCGTCCATGTGGGATGTTGGTGGGATGTCCCTAGCATGGCAGCAGGAGTTGTTTCTGGGTGGTGAGATTTCCAAATGATTTTTCAAGAATAAAAACAATACTTTTAATAACTATGACAAAAATACAGTTTGTTTAATCATTCACCTGTTGAAAGGACATCTGGGCTGTTTTGGAGTTTTTGTTATTACAAATGAAGTTGCCGTACACGTTCACATACAGGTTGTTGTGTGAGCATGCTACCATTTCTCTGACATAAATGCCCGAGAGTGCAACTGAGACTTGTTTTATGGCCTAGCATATGGTCTATCCTGGAGAATGCTCTGTGTGCACTCAAGAACAAAGTATATTCCGTTGTTGGCTAGAGTATTCCATAGATGTATGTTGGGTCTGGCTGGTTCATAGTGTTGTTAACATTTTCTGTATCCTAGTTGATGTTCTGTCTAGTTGCTCTATCTATTTTTGAAAGCGGGGTGTGGAGGTCTCCGACTGTTATTGTTGAATTGTCTGTTTCTTTGTTTCCATCAGATTTTGCTTCATGTATTTGGTGCTCTGTCATTAGGTGCACCTATGTTTATAATTGTGATATCTTCCTGATGGATGGACCCTTTTGTCATTAGGAAGTGTCCTACTTTATATCTGGAACATTATTTATTTTATTTTTATTTATTTTTTAAAAAGATTTTATTTATTTATTTGAGAGACAGAGAGGAAAAAAAAAAAAACATGAGCAGGGGGAGTGGGAGAGGGAGAAGCAGACTCCCCGCTGAGCAGGGAGTCTGATGAGGGGGGATCGAGCTCCCTGGGGCTCTGGGATCATGACCTGAGCTGAAGGCAGACGCTTAACTGACTGAGCCACCCAGGTGCCCCACCATTTTTTATTTTAAGATCTATTTTGTCTGCTATCACTCTGGCCGTTCTAGCTTCCTCATAGTTGCTGTTTGCGTGATGTGTCTGTTTCCATCCTTCCACCTTCAGGATGGAAAGATACGGTTTGTATCTTTCAATATGAACTGGGTCTCCTATAGTTGGATTGGGTGTGTTTTCAATCCATCTGACAATCTCTTATCTTTATTTGGATTGTCTGATTACTCATGTTTAATGTTTCATTGATCTTGTTGGATTTACATTTGCAGTTTTACCTTTCATTTTCTGTACGTCTCATGTCTTTTTTGTTCCTCTGTTCCTCCTTTACTGCTTTCTTTTGCATTAAGTGAATCTTTCCAGTGTAATGTTTTAATCTTTTAATGATTTTTTCACTGTTTTTTTAAGCTCCTATTTTAATGGTTGTGCTAGGCCTTACCAGATACATCTTAACTCATCAGAATCAGCTTCATATTTAAACTAGGTTAATTCCAGTGATATATAGAAATGTTAACCCTGTATAGTTATATTTCATCCCTCCTCTCTTCTTATTAGGGTATTATTGTTGTATAAGGAGCTTTTTTATTTTTTATTTATTTTTTATTTTTTTTTTAAAGATTTTATTTATTTATTTGAGAGAGAGAGAATGAGAGAGAGCACATGAGAGGGGGGAGGGTCAGAGGGAGAAGCAGACTCCCTGCCGAGCAGGGAGCCTGATGCGGGACTCGATCCAGGGACTCCAGGATCATGACCTGAGCCGAAGGCAGTCACTTAACCAACTGAGCCACCCAGGCGCCCAGGAGCTTTTTTAAAGTACGGATTTCTACATCAAACTAAAAAGCTTCTGTACATCAACAAAATGAAAAGATTACTTACAAAAAATATTTGCAAAGCACGTATCTGGTAAGGGATTAATATCCAAAATATATAAAGAACTCATACAACTCAATAGCAAAAAAACAAACAATTTGATTTAAAGATGGGCAGAGGATCTTCAGACAGTTTTCCAAAAGACACACAGATGGCCAACAGGTACATGAAATGGTGCTCAACATCACTCATCGTCAGGGAAATGCAAATCAAAACCACCATGACATATTACCTTACACGTGTTAACATAGTTTTTACCAACAAGACAAAAAATAACAAGTGTTGGCGAGAATGTGGAGAAAAAGGAACCCTCATACACTGTTGGTGGGAATGCAAACTGGTTCAGCCACTGGGGAAAACAGTATGGAGGTTCCTCAAAAAAATTAAAAATAGAATTACCATATGATTCAGTAATTCCACTTTTGGGTATTTACCTGAAGGAAATGAAAAATTAACTTGAAAAAGTATCTGCAGTTAGCCTGGTGATGGGTATTAAAGAGGGCACGTATTGAATGGAGCACTGGGTGTTATACGCAAACAATGAATCATGGAACACTACATCAAAAACTAATGGTGTACTGTATGGTGATTAACATAACATAATAAAATAAAATTTAAAAAAAGGTATCTGCCCCCCCCCCATGTTCACTGCAGCATTACATACAATAGCCAAGACATGGAAACAACCTAAGTGTCCATCAGTGGATGAATGGATAAGGAACATGCAGTGTATGTATATAATAGAATATTATTCAGCCATAAAAAGGAAGGAAATCCCACCATTTGCAACAACATGGATAGACCTTGAAGGTGTTATGCTAAGTGAACTAAGAAAGATAAATACTGTATGATCTCACGTGTAGAATCTAAAAACACACACAAAAAGGAAACAAAAAACACCCAACCTGCAGATAGAGAAAACAAATTTGTGGTTACCAGAGGCTGGGCATGGGAGGGTGGGAGAGAGGGGGAAGGGGGTCAAAAGGTACAAGCTTTCAGTTATAAAATAAATAAGTCCCAGCAATGTAATGTACAGCATGGAGAGTATAGTTAATGATACTTTCTTAAATATTTGAAAGTTGTTAAAAGAGTAGAGCATAAAAGCTCTCATTACAAGAAAAATATTTTGTAATTATGTTTTGGTGATGAATGTTAACAAGGATTATTCTGGTGATCATTTTGCAATATATATATAATGATTATATTATATATAATATGTGTGATTATGTATAATAATTATGTTATACACCTGAAACTAATATAATATTATATGTCAATTATATCTCAATTTTAAAACTTAAAAAACAATAGGGGGGCCTGACTGGCTCAGTCAGTGGAGCATGTGACTCTTGATCTCAGGGTCGTGAGTTCAAGCCCCACATTGGGTATAGAGATTACTTAAAAATGAAATCTTAAAAAAAGATTTAAAAACCATTAATAAATAAATGAGTAGTTGCACATGCAAGAACCCTATGAATTGTTAAAAATCAATGGTATTATTATTAATACTAGTATTAAAATCCAATTCATTCTGACCTTCTCCCTTGTTGCCAATGGAGTAAAATCCAACATTAAAATGTATGAAGCAGGGGCACCTGGGCGGCTCAGCCAGTTAAGCATCTGACTTTGGCTCAGGTCATGGTCTCAGGGTCCTGGGATGGAGTCCCATGTCAGGCAGCACGCACACTGGCGAGTCTGCTTGTCCCTCTCCCTCTTCCCCTCCCACCAGTCGTTCTCTCTCTCTCATATAAATAAATAAAATCTTTTTAAAAAATGTGTGAAGCAGGGCGCCTGGGTGGGTCAGTCATTAGGCATCTGCCTTCGGCTCGGGTCATGATCCCAGGGTCCTGGGATTGAGTCCCGCGGCGGGCTCCCTGATCGGTGGGGAGTCTGCTTCTACCTCTGCCCCTTTCCCCTGCTCCAGCTCTCTCTCTCTCTTTCTCATACATAAATAAATAAAATTTTTAAAAAAATGTGTGAAGCCTAACACCTATATTTCTAGGTATTTGTTCTATCACAAATATAGCTATATTCCTCCATTACTTATCACTACCTTTAAAATTCTGAAAATATTTTTTAAAAGTAAGATTTCCGCCCTCCACCCCCAGACCTACAGAATCAAAACCTGTATTTTTTAAAGCTCCCTGGGTGATTATGATGACTGGCAAGTTTGGGGACTACTTTTCTAGCAGGTGGGGAAAGAGGTCCAGATGTAGCAATAGTCAGACCCCGGGAGTGAGAAGCCTGTGCCCAGAGCCCAGGTCTTACCGCTCCCACCCAGTGTTCTTTCCTACACGCTCTGCCGCTTTCCCAAGTGACCCTCCGTAGAAGTTTCTCTCAGTTTCCTGCTCTTGGCTCTTGCTTACTTTTCACACAGGGAGAGGAATAAACGTTTTGTGAATCATTGAGACTTCATGGAAGTTTGAGGGGAAAGTTGAGAATCCTGCACAGATTTGTCCGGAATGACCAACCATTTGTCATGACTCATTCCAGGAAGGGCTTTGCTTGCCCTTGTGTTACCCATTACCCATGAGGAAATAATCTGGGAAATGAAAGGACATCTCATCTATTCATTTAGCATTTATTGTCAAGTGTGTGCCAGGAATTGGGGTAGGCATTAGGGATCAAAAGATAAGACACCACTCCTGTTCTCAAGGTGCTTATGAACTATATAAAGAATACATGGAAAATATTTAACCTACTCAAAAAGTTTTATGAAATGAATTTTTTTCATAATTTATATGGTAGCAACACCTAATTTAACCTGAAGTCATTTGGTAGGAAAACCTGACCTGAACTGTCATAAGGCAATGAATTACAGCCTTATTCACCTTGCTTAGTGTGACTATTCATACACTTCACTGCAGAAATTTTTTTTTTAAAGATTTTATTTATTTATTTAATTGACAGAGAGAGAGGGACAGCTAGAGAGGGAACACAAGCAGGGGGAGTGGGAGAGGGAGAAGCAGGCTCTCCACCGAGCAGGGAGCCCGATGCGGGGCTCGATCCCAGGACCCTGGGATCATGACCTGAGCTGAAGGCAGTCGCTTAACCAACTGAGCCACCCAGGTGCCCCTTCACTGCAGAAATATTAATGTGTTTGATTTACAGTGTGCTGCCCCAGACGTCACTGGGGTTGTTACATAATATAGAGTATCTGCACCAAATTATCTTTCTAAAATCGAAACAATTCTGAATTCTAAAATACATCTGGCCTAAGGGTTTTTACTCTCCCTGGGGCTTCTGATAAGAGATTGCCCACCTATGTTTCTTTAAGTCCTTTTGGTCCAGGAGGAATTCCGGAGGTTTGAAGTTCATGGCCATGATGAAGCCAAAACTCCCCATAAAGAGCCTCTGAATGACTGCTAAGATACAAATACACCGCTAAGAGACAAACGTAAGAGCACCAGTATTTTTATGTGGGTCAGTTAGGCTCTTTGAACTTCTCCTGTTGTGGAGCACTGGACCCAGCTTGCCTGGGGAACCTTCCAGAGCATCACAACATAACCTGGGATATGGTATGACCAGTTTTGAAAATGGTGGCCGAAGGGGACAACCAGACTGCTTTGATCCACGGAGCCAGGACAGTCCCTGCCACAGTTGCTGGGCAGTGACCCTGAGCCTCTGTCCAGGAGTCAGCGCCTGAGTCACTCAGGGCCTGGCAGGAGCGAGCAATTCCCCAAGCAGGTGGGGGCAACCCAGCAATGGCAAATCCAGGGTGAGGACATGTAGGGTCCAGGCCAAGAGGTGGGCAGCAAGGTCCAAACCATAGACAGGGGGTTCAGAGTAGGGCCCCAGTCCCAGAGAAAGGCACAGGAAGGAGCACACAGTCAGTCTGAGAAGCTGTCAGGACAAGAGCTCAGTGGATGGAGATAGCACAGATGACCAGGTACCCGGCTGGGCTGAAGGTAGGGACTGGGTCTCAGCAGCAAGGCTGCCTGGTTGCTGAGCTGCAGATAAGGATCTATGGCAACCTAAGTCTCTCCCTGCTAAGGTCTGGTTTGGCCTCTGAAATTGGGTATGGACCAGAATCTAAAAATGTTCCTTCTGCAGGGAGAGCATAGCACCGGGGTCTGAAAGTCCACAGGGAAGAGGGATGAGGAATCCCCCCAGGCCTAGAAACCACAGTGACTTGGGTTGGTCCCTGTGCAGTAAAGTATTAACCTTGCCCAAGGAAAGACTTGGTCCTTGCCCAGCTCCTGGGAGGTAACCTCTCAGGCCTTGGAATATTCTACCTGACAAGAGTGTCTTTGTTTACCGGGGTGCTGTGGGTCATACCAGATAGTCTATGCTAATAATGTGATATATGCTGGAGGCCTTGGGCCAAACAGCATCAACTTGACCTCTGGAAGGGCTGAACACCAAGGTCAGACCTACCTACATGACACCCAGGCCTTGGGTGAGCTTCCCTGGCTGGCAGTACTCTCTACGTGTTGCCACATAATGTTGCTGGGAGAAGTAAGTGCTGTCCCCATGTCTCTAGGGGGAGAGGACGGCTGGAAGTTTGCTCCTAGTCTCTCCTGCGTCCTGCCCTATGCAGCTATCTCCTCTGCAGATTTTAATCTGTTTCCTTCCACTGTGATAAACTGTAACCATGAGTACAACAGTTTTTCTGAGTTCTGTGAGTCCTTCTAGTAAATCGCTGAACTTGCAGGTGGTCTTGAGGATCTCCAAAACTGCAGTCCTGGCTTCCTCCCTAAATCAGACTCTAAATCAAACTTGAAAGCCAAGGCCTTCTGTACCATTCTCACTCTTCCACGTGTCTCGCATCCCGAGTCTTCAGTGACCAGCTGGGTGTCCTCTGCAGATCAGTGTGCTGTCGCTGCCAGTCTCATTTCATCCCCAAGGTCGGGGCCCATGGAAGCCAGGACAGCTCCCTGAGCTTTCCATCGGCACCAGTCAGAGGACTCTTCTTCCATTCGTCACCCTCCCTTTCTGGCTTCTGGGCCACTTCCCTACCACAAGTCCAATCTGGGGACAAGAAATGTGTTTTGGATGTAACAGTTTATTAGCAATGACTTCATAAGATCCTATATACGCAACTTGCCTTGATCCCCACCCCGTGGGGAAGCTGTGTGGTCACAGTGAGATCTCCAACAACTCACTTCCCTTCTCCAGGCTTCACTTCCCTAGCTTTTGGGGGGGCAACTACTCATAACTTATAGTGTCTGTGAGTGCTTTACACACTGCAGGGTGATCTGCAAACACACAATGAAATGCTATTCAGCACTAAAAAGAAATGAGCTATCAAGTCATGAAAAGACACGAAGGAAACTTAAATGCATGTTACTAAGTGAAAGAGGTCAATCTGAAAAGGCTACATACTGTATGTTTCCAACTTTGGGACATTCTGGAAAAGGCAACTATGGAGATGGTAAAAAGATCCATGGTTGCCAGGGGGTGGGGTGGGGAGGGGTGGGATAAATTGGTGGACCACAGAGGATTTTTAGGACAGTGAAAACACTTTGTATGATACCATAATGATTGATACATGTCATTATACATTTGTTCAAATCCATACAGTGTACAACACCAGGAGTGGAACTGAAACATAAACTATAGACTTTGGGTGATAATGCTGTGTAGTTCATCAGCTATAACAAATGCACCCCTCTGGTGGGGATGGGGATGGTGGGGGAGGCTGTGCATGTGTGAGGCTGAGGGGATATGCGAAATCTCTGTACCTTCCCCTCAGTTTTGGATTTAAAACTTCTCTAAAAAAATAGTCTTAAGAAAAAAATAGAATGTAGAACAAAGGAACATATTCGTTCATGCTTTTATGAATTCCTGCCCCTAATTCTTTATAAGCATATTTTTAATTGGCTGTAACATAGAGAATTGTTCTTTCCCCTCCACATTAAACATAACACTCTTCTCTCCTGTTCACCAGGGCAAGTCAGCCTTGACCATAAGGTTCCACTTTCACTGTGATCCCTGCCCTTCCCCCATCGTTCTAGGGGCTTTCCTGCCCCCTTGTCCCCTTCTGTGGTTGCCCCAGCTGACCCCTGCATGAAACAGACACAGCATTCTCATTGGTGGAGGGTTTTCCCAGAAAGACCACAGCCCAGGTGGTGAGATAGCCCATGCAGTGACTCTAGCAGGTGCCCAAGCCTGATCCCCTCTGCCCCCAACATCTCTAATGAGCTGGAAAACAGAGGGAAATTAACTTCATCAGTATGCAAATGGCACTCCCAGGATCAGGGTCTGTCCTTATTCCTTCACAAGACATCCTCAATCCCTCCTCCATTTGTTCCCTCATCTTGTTCCCCACCCAGCAGAAGAGAGACCAGAAGGATGAAAAAGATTTTGTACCTACTACCCTAAGGTCATAGTAGAGTGACAATATCCCCACACCAGCCCACCTTTAAGAAAAGAAGCAGTTCACAAAAAGCTGAAAACCTAAAATTTTAGCTGAAATAGTCATCAACTTTTGCTTTCTACTTTAAAACAAATCTGCATTTGCTTGAAGGCATCTAGTTTTGTTTAAAGGCACAGGTTCTGGAACCATAGCACATGGGTTTGGATCTGGCTTTCCAATTTGCCAGCTGGGAGACCTTGGACAAGGCACTTTATCTCCATTTTCAACCTTCGTTCCCTCATAGCCTTGATGTAGTGATTCAATGTGTTTAATACGTATCAGATTTCTGGGGTGCCTGGTAGCTCAGTCCATTAAGCATCCAATTCTTGATCTCAGCTCAGGTCTTGGTCTCAGGGTGGTGAGTTCAAGCCCTATGTTGGGCTCCACACTGGGAGTGGAGCTTCCTTAAAAAAAATAGATAACAAGTTCTTAGACTGGGGACAGGTACCCAGTAAGCATGACCTGTGTTAGCTATTATTACTTTAACATGAAAATGTATAGAATCACTTAATAGCTAGATTACTAAACTTCCCCCATCCTATCTCTGTCCCCATCAGATCTGAGCGAAAGAACTATGATCCCTGGAGATATACCATGTCTAGAACCCTTCATACAATACTGATGACCCCATGTTATAAAGCATGGAGCTAGAGAAAAGTTGACCCCAGAGCAAAAATCCCAGTATCTATGTATTTCTTGCCAACTGGCCCCATTTCCTCCCATACCAAGGCTAAAAGCCTTTTGCCTGGCACCAAAGCCCAGACCGACCTTGCCTAACTACGGGTTTCTATCATGGTTTCTTACTGCTCCTGAACATCCTAAGGGTAATCATGCCTTGACTAATCATGAAAGGAGCCTTCCCCAAAACTGATATTTTTGAAACATTATTCCTATACCCTAGGGCAATGCACCATAGTAAAATGGAGATTTTCTTTTCTTTTGTAAGGTGAGAAGAGGACTATTTTGAATGTAGGCCCCTTCTCAGACAATTTTAAGAAAGTGCAAATGTGGAATTTGAGGACCTAGAGACCAGTTCCCTTAAAAGTACTCTTGTGCACAGACTTCTTGAAAAGTCTTCTGCTACCTACAAGGATAGATATGCCCCATTTTGAAGACTGCTGTTCCAGAGTACAGGGCCTGAATGCACTAGGCACTCAGTACATTTAAATATACTTGTCGTGAAGAAGAAACAACAGAATCAAAAGCACAGAGACAAGAAACCCAGGGCAGGTTTGAGGAACAGAAGGCAGTCTGCTCTGGCTGAAGTCATGGGTGTAAGTAGAGAGAATCTTAGGAAGCAAGGCTGGGAGGGAAGGTTGGGGGCAAAGCGCTAGGGCCTTGAATGCCACACTCGAGTGTTTGGGCTTTAGCTTTGTTCTATAGTCACTGAAGAGGCTTAAAGTAGAAGCAGCAGCTGTGGGATGACAACAAGAATACTTTCTTGGGAATTAGAAGTCTTGGGTTCATTTTGCCTTGGTCACTGTGGGACATCAGGGCTGTCCCTCTGAGGCTTCATGTCTTTGGTCAAGTTCCCTAGAAGCAGAGCCTGAGACAGGAATGCAGATGCATATGGCGGAGGGAGGGAGGGAGGGCCTTCAGAGAAAGGGAATGTGGGAAGCATGCTGAAGAGGAGGCTGCCAAACCAGGCTGTGTCTCAGGTGAAGACTTGGCCTCATCCACAGATGCTCTGGATGTGACTCACCTGACAGTAGTCACATGACAGGCCCCGAGCAAGGGGCCAGGCCTTGGACGCTGCATGCACTATTGGCCACTGTAACCTGCAGACATCTCAGGGAGAGGTGCTCCCTTCAGCCAGAGCTGGCCTCCAGAGGACATGGGCATCAGCCTTCGTCATTCCTGCCCCACTCACGGCGGCGGGGGTGGGAGCGCCAGCCACTGAGGTGGGTATGCGCAGTTAGTGCCAACGTCTACCACGTCTGGCTTCCTCTTCTATAACACAGGCATAATACACTGACCTCATTGAGGGTGCTGTGGGAGCCAGGAAATAGAAATTCTAAGCTGGGGGTCTATGATCTTGAGGTTATTTACATCTATGGTATTGATATCGTGGAGATATTCTATCATGGGGAGCTTCGGCACAGCTTTTCCCAACTCCATGCTCAATGACCTCCTCATGCTGCTACCTTGAAATTGACCGTGGTGGGAGAATTTACACCACAGAAACTGGAAAACACTACAAATCAGGGCTTCTCTTTTTTTCTCAGTGAACCAATATTAAACATTTACCGATACATCACTGCTGCAGACCAATTCATTCCCCCCCAACACACAAAAATATGCACACAATGGTCAAATGCCTATTTAAGAGAAGGTTCTCTCTGGCTAAGGAGAGGGGTGGTGTTTGTTCTTGGATTTTTTTTTTTTAAGATTTTATTTATTTATTTATTTAGAGAGAGATAGAGCACGCGCACAAGCAGGGGGACGGGCAGAGGGAGAGGGAGACAGAGAATCTCCAGCAGACTCCCCGCCCAGCGTGGAGCCTGACCAGGGCTCCATCCCAAGAGCCTGAGATTGTGACCTGAGCCAAAATCAACAGTCAGACACTTAGGTGCCCTATGGATTTTTTTTTTTTTTAGATTTTATTTTTAAGTAATTTCTACACCCAACATGGGGCTCAAACCTACAACCCTGAGATCAAGAGTCACATACTCTACTAACTGAGCAGCCAGGCACCCTGTTTGTTCTTGGAATTTTTAAAGCTTGGTGTTAGTGAGGGAGGAAACAGTGTGGGGCAGGGTGTGGGGGGGGTGTCTTCTCTACCAAACACACGCCTTTGCAGGTAGGATCTACCTGGTCATGGTACTTGGTCCCTATGAAGCAAAAAGAGCTCATGGCCCATGAAAACTTCTCAGGTGCTTGGAATAATGTTAAATTATGGCCATTTACCAATTCATTTAAAATGCACTCTTGTGTTTAAAAGCGTGTGGCCCCCCCTTATTTAAGCCCCAGCCTCAAAGACGGAGTGAATGATAGGACTCTTTCCGAGCCAGGAACTCTCTAGTGGGAAGATAGCATTTTCCCCGGATCCTAACACGTAAGAACTTGAAGAAGTTAATCCATTTGGAGCCCTGAGAGGGAGTAAGATTTAATTATTAAGGCTATTGTATTTACAAAGCCATTGTTATTTGATAGACAAATTCTTTGTTGTAAATGAACCCTTAGAAGACCCTTAACGGGAAGCCTGCACAAACGTTTATGAAATTGTGACAAATCTTGTGTTGAGAAGCACACGTTGTCCCATCTGCCCAGTCAGATCCACCCCCCTGGGGCCACCCACCCGGAGGAGGTGGGAGGCAGGAGGCCACCCATCTTGGGCCTGGCTGAGCACTGAGCTCAGGTGTAAAGCTTACAGACAGGAAACGCGGATGCTTATTTAAAACATCCTCCTGCTCACCTCCCAGGGGTTCTGTGCTAATAAATTGGCATTAATAAGATAAACTAATTGGGGGTGGCCTGGCTCACAGGCCAGGCTCTCAGCTGCTACCTCCTGGCTCCCAGTGCTGGCAGCCAGCAGGAATCGTGCCGGGGGTGAGGGGCGGGGTAGGGGATGGGGAAGAAACAGAGGAGCCCGGGATCTGGAACACAAGACCCCTGGTTTGCTACAAACCACAGGTGATGTGTTCTCTGCTTTTCCCCAGCCCGCTGATTTGGGTCCGGTGCAGAAGGAGGCACTCTTGACCATTTGGATGTATAGTCCCCTTGGCAGAGTAACATCATAGCCCATAGGAGATGGACAGGATGGAGAGACACAGAAAGCACATTTTCCTGATAGAAAACTGAGACACACGGTCACCGGATATTTATACATTTGCTGTGTACAGAGGCAGCATCCGAAAGATAGTTTGGAGGTTGAAATGTTGCAATGGATGGGACATTGCAATGGTTTATGGAAAACAGTAGGGAAGATCATTGTAAATCTTACCTTACCCAGAAAATCAGTGGCTCCATGTTAGAGATCTGTCGTTGCTACATGAGGACAAATATTTTCTTTGGCTATGTTTTGATACCCGGCATGATTATTTCTGGCTGCTATGTTTATTTCTCTAAGAAATAATTCCAGCAAAGTAATGTCCATTTCAAATATAAGTAGGGAAACACATTAGTTTTCAGGCTGTAAGGACAACCAGACTTCTTTATATTTTTTTCCTTTGGTCTGTTCAATTTTTATATATTTGACAATACCTAATGGCAATCCGCTTACTTCATTTAGCCCATATTTATTCAAGGGGGCATTCTTTATAGTGTGCTTCTAGATGGTCTCATGCCTGTCTTAGATTACAAATGTCTGTGTAATTCTTTGACCAGCAAGGAGCACAGCACTGCATGTAGGGAGGTTCTTCGAATGACCCACTCTGAACAATTTTTTTATCTTAATTTAAATTTAAATAGTCACATGTAGCTAGTGGCTGCCATCATTCCACACTACGATCTATGTTCACCACAGCTCTGCTTTACAGGATTCCCTGCTCTCAGGAAACTTCCAGTCTAACAGGGAAGATACACGTATAAGGAAACACGGTGTGATGAGTGCAGGGAAGGAGCATTTATCGTGTGCACTGCTGCCCAGATGAAAGGCTGGGTCTGGCAGAAGGAGAGAGTTTTTCCCACAGGAATTGTGTTTAAGCTGGGTCTTAAAATAGTAGTACACCACAAAGTTAAAATGAGTGAGAGAGTTTAGGAAAAGAAGTTGTTTAATGTATCTTACCCATTTGATCGTGATGACACGGATGCCTTTGTGGTTAGCAGTGATGATCACTCTGAAGGCTACTCATACAAGTAGGTTTGCAAGACAACTGCAAAAGAGAAAGCTCTCTTAATTTTTTTAAAGTTTTATTTAATTAAGGAATCTCTACACCCCATGTGAGGTTCGAACTCACGACCCCGAGATCAAGAGTTGCATGCTCTTCCAACTGAGCCAGCCAGGTGCCCCATTTTTAAATATTATTATTATTTTTTTAGTTTTAAGAAAAAGCTCCTTTGACAAGGGTTTTCTAAATGCCAGGATTTCCTAGCTGGGGAGGGACTGTGTTCATTCTCCTGTTTGGGGACAGGAGCAGAAAGCAACCTGCCTGGAAGATCAGTCCTTAAAGGCCCCTGGAAAACCAAGGTTTCATACATTTAGAGAGAGAAAGAGTCTGAAGCTGAGCTTGTCTTCTTGCCAGCTGGCTGGTGGGAAGTCGGAGAGAGAGAAATGTCCGCTTTCCCTACTATTGCTGGTAAACAGGTGGAGGCCTTCCACTGCAGTAGAGAACAGCTCCAAAAAATCCTTCTCTAATACACTGATGCAGATGCAATTTGCCCCAAATGATCATTGCAGATAGTCTTAAAGGGGCAATGTGCCCTGTGTGACTCCACTCTGCCTCACTCGGAGCAGGGACTGGGCTAGGACATGCGCCTAGACTCGGGGCTGGCTACCTGCTCTTCCGGGACCTCTCCTCCTCTCCACCTGCCTCCTTGTTTACTGCCCAGTCTACTGGGAATGGAATGTCACCTGCCTAGGGTAGAAGACTAATTCCATGTACTGGGGGAGGGCCCTGCATCTGGGAGCCAACAGCTTGGTGATCAGAAGCTCAGTTCTGCCCTCAGCAGTACTGGGCAGGAGGCTAATCCAAAGGAGATTTTATTTTTTATTTTTACATTCCAAAGCAGGAAGTGGGGAAGCAGGTGGAAAGATGCTCTCTAGCCTAGAACGGGGTGGGGGGCAGAAAAGGCTAAGTACCTAAGCATATGCCGGATGTGGGGGCAATAAGAGGGTTGGGGGAAGCATGAGGTCTCCATCCGTATGGCTGTTGAGGACCACCAGCACTGTGGGGTGGCCAAATGGGAGAAGGATCAAGGGCAGTCTCCTGATTCCTTCCCTCCTTCCCTCAATTCTATATATAAATTGAACTGTGCTCTTCCCTCTTGGCCTATAGGGAGCAGGGAGGAGATGCTGAGGGAGAGACAAGAGGAGAGGCTTGTCTATCATGGCTTGTATCTTCTTGGAGGATCTATAAGAAACCGGGGCTCCCTGGATGCTTCTCCCATCAGCTTTCTCTGCACCTGCCTTCCTGCCCTCCTGCACTGTGAGGGACATAGATTACGGGAACTTTCTATTCCGGGAACTCCTTCTATTGTCCCTTTGAGCATGCTCCTCACCTTGCTTTCCTATGTTTTCATCCGCCCACCTTGCTGTCGCTGAGTGTGGCCATCACTCTGCTCTTGTTCTTCTTCACGGTGCCAGAACTTCTTCCCTACAGCACTTGTCCCCAGTGGGTCAGTGTAAGAGAGTGTGGTGAACTGGGAAGGGGGCACACTCTGGAGTCTCCGAGATCTTTGTGCAAATCCCAATTCCACCCTTTACCATCTTTAAAGTTAGCAGCAGTCCCCAAGACCACCCTCACTTCTGACATCACTCGCAAGCTTGGGCATTCCCAAGACCACCGTCAGGTTCTATAAGGTCCTAGTAGAACATCCAGAACTCACCGGAAGCTAGAATACCCAGTTATGTTTTATTACAGTGAAAGGATACAGATTAAAGTCAGCCCAGAGAAGAGGCACATGAGGCAGAGTTCAGGAGAGCTCCACATGCAGAGCTTCTAGCTGTCCTCTCCCCATGGAGACCTGGAGATAGCACTACGTTCCAGGTACGTGTTGCCAACCAGGGAAGCTCACCCAAGCCTTAGTGTCCAGAGTCTTTACTGAGGTTCAGTCATGTAGACATGGCTAACCACCCGTGTAGCTAACCTTTGTTTCCAGCCTCTCTGGAGGTTGAGCTGATACGTGCCCGAAGCACCCACCATAAATCACGGTGTTTGCATAGACTACCTAGCGTGGCCTCAGGCCCCCAGGCAAAGACACTTTTATCAGGCAGGACATCCCATGGGTTCAGAGATGACCTCCCAGAAGCCAAGGGCAAGGCTAGGCCTCTCTTCGGGCCAGGTTAATCCTTGACCACATCTCATCTGTGTGATGTTGAGATCTTCCTAGCCTCACTGGGTCTCTCTTTCCTCATCAGCACACTGGAGGCAATGACCACCAAACTTCCTGGGTTTTTGTGACGACTAAGTGATATGACAGATGTAAAGGACCTGGTATGTGAGAGGCTTTAATGAAAATTAGGTCCCTCCTGATATCCTCCAAGTGCTCAGTTCTCATCTAAACTGGCCCAGGGCATCACTCCCTCTCTCCTCTTCTTCCCACCCCTTATACCAACTTACTTTCCCCCAGAAAAGGGTAATACCCTACATGTTGTTATTAAGCTGTTCTTCTTTTAAAAAAGATGTGTGTGCATTTTTTTTTAAGTGGCTCCATACCTCTTCATTGCACAAATTAACACAACATGTCGGATCATTGCCCTCTGGATGGGCTACAGAGAACACCCCTATGCATACGCATCTTTGTGACTTGTGCTAGTGTTTCTACAGCCTGGATTCTTCGAGGTGGCACTGATGGGGTTAAGGGTCTATTCAAAGTCTTGATGGTACCGCCAAACTGTTCTCCCTAAAGCCTGTATGAAGTTAAGCCTCTACCCCAAATGCACGGAACAGCCAGTTTCCCCATACCTTCTGAGGGCCACGTGCAGGAGAGTGGCTTGGAGGGCATAACAGACACTGCCGAGGCCTAGCCCTGTCCCTCTGCTTCCACCATCCCTACGCATGCCCAGTGTCCTACTGCATCTGAGACTCAGTGCATGGGGCTTTCTCTTCACTTGAGCCTGGGGTTAGGCAGGGCTTTTGCCATTGATTGGGAGCAATGACATGCTAGAGAATGTGAAAGTCATTGGTGACTTGCCATTTACCAGGAGACAGGACACAGTGAGTAGGGTTTCAGGTCTAGGGTCAACAGAGTCCATGCCCACTGGGGTTTCAGCTAGAACTCAAAATACAAACTCAGGGAAGAAAAGGAAGCAGGAAGGCCAGATGAATGTCTGGAAAGAAAAAAGCAACCACTGTCTGCCCTTGGCACCGAGAAGTTCTGTTCCTGACACACTAGCAGAACAGCCTGCACCAGATCCAGGCCTGCCTTCATCCCCAGTGTCCATCACCAGCAGGTGGTGTCCCCTGATCAGGACGGGCCAGTGGCTGGGGACACTGAGGCCAAGGAAACCCCTGCCTCCTCCCCATCTGGGCATCTGGGGGTCTTACACTCCCATTAGGCCTGTACTTTACTTCTTTATGCTAAGGGCATGAGATAGGAGCTCCAGTTCAGTTTGAACCAGCAAATCACTGCATGATTCCTCTCTGCGTCATCTTCTCTTTAGGACTCGGTTATCTCAGCTATTAAAAAAAAATTAAGGAAAGGAAGAGAATGAGTAGCTAACATTTGTGCAGAGCACTTGGTTTACAAAGTGTCTTATCTCCTTGGTCCTCACTTTATCCTCACTTTACAGATGAGAAAAGTAAGTCATAGAGGGATTAGGTGATCTGCCCATGTTCACCCTGCTGGTCAGCCAGGACTTTCCTGGAAAATCCTGTGTTTCTTCAACTTGCCCATACTGGAAGATTCTAACATTGTATATCTAAGATTTTTAGGGCCTGCCCTAAAATAGTGAAGTAGTTTTAAGTAGGAGCCTTCAGACACGTCTGGGTTTTGAGCCATTAGTTGGGCAGGTTACTTGAGCTTTGGGTTTCTCCTCTTGAATAATTAACAAGGCAATATTTGTTAAGTGTTTATTATATGACAAACATTGTGCTACATGAATTATTTTGCTTATCCTCACAACAACTCTATGAGGTAATATAATTACCCCATTTTCCAGATGAAGAAACTGAGCCTGACGAGGTCAATAGCAGTGTCCTGCACATAGAGAAACCAATAGAGATTGGAACCTGTCAAAATGCTCCAGAGAGAATCTTCAAGGATATAAATCTGATAGAATCTCTGACAGTTTTGAACATATGGATAGAGACAATTGATGGAAAATTTAGAGTTGAATTATAATTACTGTACATAAAACAAGGAAACAAAACATGAAAATTATTAAGTCCAGAAAAAAACACAGTTTGCAGGAAATGAAAAAGTCAGTTGTGAATAGGATTTAAGTTGTCATAATAAATATTTCTTTTGATATAACCAATATCAAGATGTGACTAAATTGGGAGGTCGGGAGGGGGACAGGAAGGCTATGTGAGAGATGAAGGCAGGGCTGAAAGAGTGTCTTTTATAGGGTTTTCACTATTCATCAAGAGATAATGCCTAAACCAGAAGCAAGAAGTAGCAATTTAGCATGTTGTTTAGAGATAGGGAGGAAAAGAGCCAAAGAAACAGCTCAGAAGAGTTGAAAGTGATGGCTTCTGGAGAGGGCAGAGCAAGAGGGAAACGTATTTTATAAGAAATCTCATAGAATGATTTGACTCTGATTCAGCTATATGCTTGTATAGCTTGAATTATATTTCTTTAAAAGAAATAAAAGGAAAATAAGTAAATTGCCCAAGTTGACCCAGATCTGACGTGGTGGAGGTGGGATTTGAACCCCAGCAGGCTGCCTCGGAGCTGATGCCACAGTCATTGTGCAATACAGCCTATAAAATACCTACGTCCTAGTGCTGTAAAAGGCAAGTGACTGATATATATAAGAAACCCAGCGGCTAAGGGACAGTGACTGCTTAGAAAAGAAAAATTATTTTCTTTCTCCTGTTGAGCTAGCCACATGGACACTTCTGGTAAGGAAGGGAGGGGTGTCCTGCCCTGGGTTCAGGCCTGAGGGGCCCTGGTGCTCTGAAGCACCTTTCTCTAAGTTCTCTAAGTGTCCCTCCAGTGCCTGGGGACAGTGTCATCTGGATGGGGCTCCCCAGTTTCCAGATTCTCCCCTTCAGAGAATTTTCCAACGCTGTACATTCCCTCCTGCCTCTCCCCAACGGCATTGACCAGACACCCCCAGAAGCCCCAAGACTGGCTGCTACAGGGCCATCCCAGGGCCTGTGGTCAGAGGACTGTGTGAGGTCAGGCTGCCAGAATGATGCTGAGAAAAGATTTTGAGTGAGATCAGATTGTTCATATAGACGGGGGTCCTGCAGAAACTTTTGCCCAGGGTCCCTGACGCCCACCGGCAGCTATGCTTTCAGGCCCTGCCGTATGGACCTTCCTCTGTTTCCCATGACACAGTCCTTATCCGATAGCTCTGACTGCAGGTCTCAAAGCAGCCAACGGAAGAGCGGAACATTTTGTCAGTTACCTGGAGGATTCTGTCCTCAACTTTTCACTGTTCAGTGGAGGAGGACACTGAGGAAGTGTCATGTCCTTGTGAGAGACAGTCACAGCGCCAGGAATAACACTGAGATCTCTGGCCTCCCAGTCACTGGATTTCTTCCACCCTATCTCAAGTTTGGGATGGGGCCTGGGCCCCCATAGGGCAGAACAAAATCTCCCGTTTTTAAAAGACCACGCTAGCCCCAGCAGGAATCACAACTTTCTTACATCCCCAATTCGGGATCCAACAATTCTTCAGTCAACTAACGTCCCTGGAGAGCCTACCCCAAGCAAGCAAGCCTCCCTGGGAACACAAGCTCTCCGACACATTTCTGCCTCCAAGAAGTCACAGTCTGATGGTGGAGGGGCATTTACAGGACAAAACCGGATACCGCGGGGGCTTCACGGACGCTCCTTTTCAATGCCGGTGGCTGGGTGAGGAGAGAAAGCCGGAGCTTGTGCCCCCCGCGGCGCAGGCCTCGCGAGCCGCTCCCCGACGCGCGGGGCGGAACGGCGCCCGGAGTATCTTCCCCCGCCCTCCTCCGTCCGGGTCCCCGCTAGGCGCGCGAAGGGAGGGGCGCGGGGGCGCGCACGCAGGGTGGCGGGGGCGCGCCGGCCGCCCGGGGACGCGCACGGGCTCGTCTCTGCCCTAATGCGGCGGCTGGCGGCGAGAGGCGCTGCAGGGGACGTGGGAGAAGTGGCGGCGCCGGCGGCGGACAGCACCGACTGCGCCCAGGGCCGGAGCCGGCGCCCTCCGAGGTAGGCGAGCGCGGATACCGGAAAGGTGGGGGTGCGGTAGAACGGGGGTCGTGGAGACCCATCTAGCGACACCCCCTTGTTCCCGCCCTCCTCTGCCCGTCTCCATCCCCCGACCTGTCCCCATCCCCCTCGGACCATATCCCCGTCCCTTCTCGTCTCCACACCATCACCTGCCCAGAATCCATCCTGCCCAGAATCCATCCCCGTCCCTTCTCGTCTCCACACCATCACCTGCCCAGAATCCATCCCCAGTGGGATATCTGCACCCACCCCCATTCAGCTCCCACCCCCCTACCTACCCCAACACCCTTAATGTCTCACTGGCGGCCTCCCCTCCCCCTTCCTGCATCCTCGACCTCTTCCCCTTGCCTTCTGTCCCTGCCTCATCCACAGCCCTGCCCTTATACCTGTTTACCTCCACACCCCACTTTGTATGACCCCATCTTTCCTACCCCTCCCGTCAGCCCCTCTCCTTGGCCTCCCCTGTCCTCATCCCCATCTCATATCCCCATCACTCCGTGTGCCTGTCTCTCCATCTGCTCCCTCAGTTTCTGTCCTCCCCAGGTCCCCCTGCACACCCTGTCCCAGCCCCTTCCCAGCTGCCTCTTGGTTTCCTTCTGCACCGTAGTCCCTCTCAAGAACCCTGTCTTCCCCTCCTGGGCTGTTAGCTGGCCTGCCACCCATCACCTTTCCCACTTGCCCTTCCTGGTGCTCTGTGTAGCCACACGGCTTGTACTGAGCCCCCATCACCTGACGCGGGGCCTTCCTTCCCTGCTTGGGGAGGCCTGGGGCTCTGAAGGCCCGATGTACTCGCAGTTGCGGGATCCACTTATAACCCCTTTCTGCATGTTTGATCCAATTCACGGTTTGGGGGTGAAGGATGCTGGGGGCTAGTAGGCCTCTTATGTTCCTCCTCGGCCACCCTCTTCCCCTAGCTGTTCAGGTTTGTTTCCTAGATGGACTGGGGGAGGGAGTGCTAAGCATAGTGAAACTAGGTTGGGCAAGAGGCAGGGTCCAAGGGAATGGCTGAGGGCCTCTTCCTGGTCTTGTTCTGAGCCCTGGGATGCAAAGGCCTGGATGCGGAGCCCCACTGGAGGGTTGGAGAATCTTGGATTTTAGAGAGAATTCTTCCTCAGCCTCCAAGTCAGCACTTTGGCATCAGGCGCTGTCATGAGTGTGGCCCATGGGCTGGGCTGAGAGAGGGCAGAGTGCTGAATCACCTAGACTCTGGTCCCCATGGCAGCCCCTCCTCTGCCCTGAGTCAGGTTCTGCTCCTGAGTCCTTCCTTGGCATTTGGCAGTGAGCTGTGTGTGTGTGTGTGTGTGTGTTGGACAGAGATGCCTCCTCCCTCAGTCTGGAGGAGTGGATGACAGTGCCCCTTTCCAGCCTGTCTGTCTGCCTGGGATGAGGGCCTGATGTATCTTACCTACCCTTGGAACTGTGCTGAGCCCTGCTGGGGCCCAATCAAAGCTCCAGCAAGGGGGCAGACTGCAGACCTTTGAGACATGGCTGGGCAGGAGTTGAATTGTTTGTATGGGGCCAGAGACTGGCAGGTTCAGAACCCACTGAACTTGAGAGATGAGTAGGAGAAGCCCAGGGAAAATGTGTGTGGTGAGTGGAAGCTCCCGAGGATAGGGGCCATACCAGCTGTCGGAGTGGGGAGCCGGGAGAAGAGGGAAGGCAGAGACCCGTCCTCCCCTCTGGTTTGGGGATGGTTAGATCTGGTGGAATTGCACTGCAGGAGGAATTGAAGGAAATGCGGGGGGTGGGGGGATGGGGGGGTGGTGTCATTCTAACCTTTTGTCTTGACCAAGTTGGCACTTCTTTGTGTGTGTGTGTGTGTTGAGAAAACTGATGGGTTTTCTTTTTTTCCTTTTTTTCTTTTCCTTGAGTCGCACTTCTGAGGGGTTAATATCTTCCCCTTTGGATTCAGCTGAAAGTGTGTGTGTGTGTGTGTGTGTAGATAAAGAATGAGAATAGCACAAATGAGGAAAAAGACTCATTCACATTTAACCCCATAATTGAGTTTGCTCCCTCGGACAGGGAATGACAGCCCAATTCCTGTCTTGGGGATTTCAGCTAAATCCCCAGGGCTTAAATTAGGGGTTAAGAGCATATTGCTGATGGGTTCTGTCCCATCTCTCTAAGAGTCCCTCACTTTAGAAATCCAAGCGTTTGGACTCCAGCTCACGTGCGACAACCCTGGAGGGGACTTAGGCACTGCCTGGTGGGGGGGGGGAGGGACGTGCGTCTAGGGGGATGGCTGTCCTACCCTTTGTCACCTTTCTGCGCCCCGTCCCCTCATAGGGGGCGGGGAGGGAAGCTGCCCCAGGCGTTTCCTGGCCCGGGGAGGAGGCAACACCTGGAGCTGTCTGGAGAGCTGATTGGATTAAGGTTCTGACGTTGAAATGCTTGATTGGGGCTGAGGTTATGTGGGGGATTCTGATAACAATGTACATATTTTGCTGGTTCTGCGCAATGAATCTCACCCCACATCCCTTGTTTGGCATCACAGAGGCTTCGCAGAGATAAACCAAGGCACACAGAAAGACGAGCCGGCTCCCCGGAGAGCTGGAGCAAGGTGAAGAGAGCTCCCCGTGGGCTGAAGCAGATTGGCCTCTGGGGCTGCTGTGTTCAGGGGCACAGGGAGGAGGTGGCTGCTCTCTGGGGTGGGGGGAGTTCTGGTTGGATGTCTGAGGAGGAGGTGCAGAGGGAGGTCCCTTTCCTGCAGTGACGGAGGGACAGAATTCCAAGGCTCCCATCACTCTGTTGTTGCATCTTGTTCCCTTCCCTTGGCACCACTGTCCTCCAAGACCATCCGAGAGCTGGGATGTGAGGATCATCACTTAGTCTTTAGAAAAAAGAAATCCTTAGGACACCAGAAGGCCAGAAGGGGGGGAAGCAGAGAAGTTCAGTCCTCAGTCTGTTTGGCCTGGAGGACTGGGGTGGGGGGTGGGGGTGAAGAGAAGTGAGAAGAACTTAAGGCCGGCTACATACTTATTTATTTAGCAAATACAAATGAGCCCCACAGTGTGCTGTTCTGCTCCGTGTGGGGATTGTAGGGATGAAAAGTGAGGCAGCGTCTGGTCTCTTAGAGCTCCCAGTGTCATGGAAAAGAGAGACAAGTAAACAAACAAATGCCACAGATAAGCTTGAGTGAGAACATCTGGACAAGGATGTTGAGAGGCGGATCCTTCATTCCCGTGGTATCCGCCTCCTCTCCTCCAGAACCGTGAAGACGACTGGGTGATTCTTTCCAGAAGAGTAGGTCAGGTCTGGCCCTGAAGTTGACTAAGGAAAAGGATGGAAGAGGAGGTGACATATATAAGATATTACCAGTTCCCTGGTTTTAGGGGGAAGAGAAATGTCCCTTGGACAGTTGAACCTCACTGGGTGCTGCCCTAGCCTGATGGGAGGAGGGACCCAGAGGGAACTCTGGGACAAGATCAAGGCTACTCAACTCTCCCATTTCCATCTCCTAAGCCCTTGTATTTTAGGGGCAAATTGTGGTCTGGGTATGCTTAGAATGTTAGAGGGAGTCAGAGGAAAAGAATCCCAGTCTGCCCTCCCGGAGCTCACTATCTGATGGGGAAGCAGCAAGTAACATGTACAGGTGCATGCTCAGAAACAAGATAAGTAGGAAAATCAGGAGCTCTGGTATGTGGAGAAGGGTCTTGGAGTCCTGGGGAGGTCAGAGTCAGGTGGGAGTCATCAGAGAAGTCCCGATTGGGGAGGGGGGTGGTTTTGAAGTTATACTCTTGAGCACAGGTCACCACGAACATCCATATTTGAACTGGGAAAGAATGTAAGGATGGAGACACTCAGTCGTATCTGTCTGAGGAGCACCCTTCTTCCCCACACACTAAATTTAGTTCATTTCATTAGTGTGTCCTGAGTCTTTGAATATATCCCGGGAATTGTGCTAGGGGTTGAGTGTATGAGTGAGTCGGAGAGACAGAAACGAAAACAAATTAAAATTCAGTACCAGAAATGCTATAACAGAGGTTAGGTGAGTTCCTGGCATTGTAGGAGCATGGCTGAGGGGTCATGGTAGACAGTAGGACCTGGAGTGATTGTATTCCACTGTTTAGATAGACCCTGTTTTGGCCAGAGCAGCTTGATGTCAAACTTTTGAGCATTTACTCAAAATGCCCAGCTAGAGCCCATGCCTAGCTGCAAGGACAGAGATTGGATGCATATGGCTTGGTCCTTGGGACTGTAGGGGAGAGCTCTGGGAGCTAATGGCTATGCTGGGTGCTTGAGTAGGCACTTCCAAAGCTTTGCTGACCTGGAGCACCGGTCAGATTGTGCCAGCCAACTTGAGAACTCTTGAGCCACTCTCCTTTCCTTAGATCTTGAGGCAGGCCAAGAAAAATAAAAGTGTCATACTATAATAGTCATCATTATAGATTGTTTGCTATGTGCTAGGCACTCTACTATGTGCTTTATATGCATCATTTCATTTAATCTTCATAAGGGTTAACCCTATAAGAAGAAGTATTGTTAGGATTCTGGTTTTATATATATATATATATTTTTTTATTTTATTTATTTGACAGAGAGAGACACAGCAAGAGAAGGAACACAAGCAGGGGGAGCGGGAGAGGGAGAAGCAGGCTTCCCACTGAGCAGGGAGCCCGATGCGGGGCTCGATCCCAGGACCCTGGGATCATGACCTGAGCCCAAGGCAGACGATTAACGACTGAGCCACCCAGGATTCTGGTTTTATAGATAAGGAAGCAGACCCAGAAAGGTGGTTATTTAAGATTGAAGAACAGGTAAGTTGTAGAGCTAGAATTTAAACCTGTTTTTGTTTGCCATCGAAGCCCATGCACCTCTCCTATAATATATAGGAGAGGAAGAATAAAAACCTGGGATGTTTTATCCAGTGGCCCAAGGCTCTCTAGGAAAATCTGTTGGAAAGGCTCAGTTAGCATGCATATTTGAGTACCTACTATGTCCTTCTGAAGGATACAGAAACATGGTTCCTGCTTTCAAATGGGGGAAATAAATGGAAACATATGACAACTCTTAGGAATCATGTAAGACAGTGTGTAATTAAGTCTTCAGACCCTGGAGAGTAGAACTTCAAAGGAAGGAGTGATCCCTGAGTATGGCTAGTGGAGTCAGGGAGGTGATCCACATAGTAGAGACTACTCAGCCTTTGAGGTCAGACTTACATTCAAACCTTGGTTCTTCCATTTACTAGCTGAGGAGTTGCAGCTTCCCCACCTGTAACGTGGGGATATTAACATGAACCTTGCAGAGCTGTTATAAGGATTAAATGTGATAAGGCAGCGAAGGCCCCAGCAGAGTACCTGGCTTGTAATAAATACTCATCAAGGGGCACATGGGTGGCTCAGTCATTAAGCGTCTGCCTTGGGCTCGGGTCATGATCCCAGGGTCCTGGGATCGAGCCCCGCATCGGGCTCCCTGCTCAGTGGGAAAGCCTGCTTCTCCCTCTCCCGCTCCCCCTGCTTGTGTTTCCTCTCTCGCTGTGTCTCTCTCTGTCAAATAAATAAATAAATCTTAAAAAAAAATAAATACTCATCAAATGCTAGCTGCTCTTCACAGAGGAGGTGAGAATGGAGCTGAGCCCTGAAGTATTGGTAGAACTGGTAGAAGAGGAGAGTATCCTAGATGAGGGAACCCACCAGGTATATAAATAAAAACCTGATGGGTTCAGGTTCTCTTGGAAAGAAGTGACCTGCCTCATCTAGCCTGCTCTCTCCTGGTCCTTGCAGTAAAGTCTTACAGGAAAAGGACATCACCATGAAAAGCATGAGGGGCTTCAGTTTTATGTCTGGCCCCATCATTAACAGACCTTAAATGTGTTTCTCTCTCTGTAAAACTAGAAGATTGCTCGAAGTCTCTTGTCCCAGAAGCTCACGTCTCTGGAATTTATGTCATTGACTGATTTCTTGTCCTGCCCTTCTTCTCCCAAATGTCATGCCTTGATAAAGTTAGAGTGCCTGGGGTGCGGTGGGCTCATTCCCTTGGGCTGTTATCATCCCCTCCTCGGTCCTACAGCTCCCTTCTCTGGGAAGCAGCTGCCTGAGCATCTGCCTTCTCCTCCTTCACCTGCTCCTCCTCACTCATCCCCTCCCAGGCTGGGCCAGCCCCTCCTCAAAGGCCTCCCTGGCAGCCCCTCTCCCCGTCATTATGATGCTAATCGTGTTGTTAATTTTTCTGAGATGCAGAAAGAAAGCCCCAATCTGTTCTAATGAATTTAATTAGAGAGGGGCTTGGAGGGCTTCAGAACCTCTTACCAGGATCACAATAAACAGAGTTAACGAGATAAACAGCCTGGGATCAGCGGCTCAGGGGTAGGGAGAGAGGATTTCTCACTCAGTCTTAGAATGAGGAAAGTCCCGTCACCCAGAGTTGGAGGAAGGCTGTGTGAGCTGCTGTCCGCCATGTGGGCTCCCATTTGGGCTGTTTCGGCCGGCCCCACCCAGCCCCATGTTCAGAGCTTCATACCTAGTTCTGCCCTTCAGTGGCAGATGAATCTCTGGAGAAGGTCCTATCATTGTCATCATCATCACCGAGTATTTGTTGAGCACCTGCTGTGTGCATGAGTGGTACTGCATCATCTTCTGGAGGGTCGTGAGACCCCGCCTCCTCCCTAAAAAGAAGATATGTGTTCAGATATAAGAAACATTTGCTAATTTCAGGCAGTAAATGCTAGAAGATTGGCAGGACATTATGTTGGGCATAGGTGATCTGGAAAAGCCTCTTGTGAGAGGAAGTACTTGAGGTCTTGAGATACCAAAACTTGAAGACTTAATAATCAGAACTCCTGGAGTAAGAGCAGGAATGTGCAGGGGACCTTTGAGTCAGGATGAATAAATGGTATGGCTTGGGTATTAGGTGCGTGTAATTCAGCAGTGAGGTATGTGTCTGGGGCGATTTATGGAGATGTAATTGTAGAGGACCCTGAGTGCAGGAGTCTTTACTCTCCTAACCTGGTTGTGCTGGAGTCTCCCTGCCTTCCTTTTCTGGAAACTTAGCATGGCCAGCTTGGGGAAGGGCCTAAAGCAGGATGGTTTTTGTGCTGAGCTCACTGTCCTGGATCTAGTTTAGGCCAAGGAGGGGGGTGGATTGACCAGATGCTAAGTTTTGTTCTCTGATCTTGTGATTTTCTGGGATGCGAGTGAATGGCTGGCAGAGCAATTCCAAGGACTCTTCCCGGTAAGAGTTCCTCCTTCTTTACTGATGCTGGCCAATTTGCCTTGGCAGTAGCATCTTTTGCAAGTATTCAGTGGAATCTTCCAGTTCCAGGGTCAGTGAGTTTCATAACTCGTCTCTTTATATTACTAAGAGTCCTCAGAGTGTGCGTATGTGTTGCGTGTCCGTGTTTGTGCATGCATGTTGCCTATGATTAGTGAAATTATTCTGACTAGATTCTGATTCTAGTTTGATCTTTATTTGCAACACAACAAAACATTTGTGAGCCTTACTTTCTCCAGGTGCAAGGGAGGAAGAGTCATCCCTGTATCTTATCGTGTGTAGGTCCATAAGCTGAATGCTTTGAGAATAGGATTTTAAACATGAGGAGGTTTTATAACTAGGATTTTGACAGGAAGTATAGTATTGAGCTGAAATTTTAAGTCAGTTCTCTGTCCACCTTGGAACTTCTACCTGTGAGACTAGACAACGTTTTATTTTGGGGCATCACCAAAGATGATGATGCCTTTTGTTATTTGCCAGAGTCTGTCTGGGCTTATGCATAATTAGTGGTGAAGTTAACACTGCTGTCAGCTGTTGGTCGGCCTGTTGGTCAGTTGTTGTGTTTATATGAGAGACACTGTTATAATACCCATTGTGTGGTATTTTTCCACACATTGGTGGTGACATGTTCTTTATGAAAGAAAATGCCTTTGATGCCACAGGCAATTTTCCGATGCTGACGTAGGCAAGGACAGGACAGAAACTAGATCTCTTTCTGATCATCATCACACACTGAGTGGAACTGAAGGCTTTGGGACTCATGTTGGGAACTAAACCAGTTCTCTGAATGACCCAAGCCCTGGGTTATGCCTTGTGGGTTTTTTTAAAAATATATTATAAAATATATATATTTGTTGCACCTGCCGTCTGTCTTCAAAGACTCTACTATTTGCATGGCACACTTCTAGGTGGCTTCTTGTTTTGAGAGCATCTTTAATCTCGTAGAATGTTAGAGATGGTCTAATCCAAGATCATTATTTTACAGATCAAGAAACGACTCAAAAGGGCTACGTATTTTGCTTGTGGCTGCATGGCTAGTTGCTAGAAAAGGTAGCTCTTCCACATACTGGACCACTGGGAACTTTAAAAACTACAGATAAACCTAGTAATTGTGCAAGAGGATAAGTAATTAAGTTCCCTAAAGCATTATCTACACCAATAATGCTTTGAGATATCAGAGAAGAGAGGAAATTAATGTAGACTAAAGTCCTTTGGGAAGGTTTTGAAGTGAAGCAGGGGCTGGTTTGGGGCTCTAGGGATGGGTAGGTTTTGAATCGGTGGAAGAAATGGGCCTTTCTGGTGGGGTAAGGGAGCAAAATCAAAGGTTTACAGGAGGGAAGCTGTGGTCAGGCATTGCACTGGCCAGGCTAGAGCAGTGGACTGGAGGGACTGGCTGGGGCCAGAGTGCAGAGAATCTTGACCCTGACTGAGTGGTTGGTGAGGAGCATTTGAAGCTTCTTGACTGAGCTTGCTCAGTGTTTGAGAGATAGTTCCTTCTGAAGAGGTGTTTGGGCGAAGGGGAATGCTGGAACTTTCTCTTGGGTGCTGGCAGGGAGCTTGTTGCTGTCCGGGGTGCTGACCTGCCTCTGAAAGATTTTTCTCTCCAATGATGCCAGGTTAGAATGTAAAGCCAGAGAATGTTTAGAGCAACCCAAAGGGATCTAGAAAACAATTCTGGCCAGGACTAAGTAGTACGTGGGCTTTCTGGCATCAGCCTAGTTTACAGCATCTGACTTTGCGGTCCTTGTAACAAAAGCAAAATTATGGATTGGGGGAACTAGTAAATGGCCCTTTTAAGGAGAGACCACGTGTGTGCACATATGCATGCTAAAATGACCCAATTTGTAGCCTAGTAAATTTCACCTTAGAGTCTTTGTATTTACACGAGAATCTCAGCCCATTTCTTCTTTCATTGTGAAAATGCACTCCCTCTACTCAACATTTCAGAGTATCTAAAACCTCTCCAGGGGGCACCTGGGTGGCTCAGTCCTTTAAGCATCTGACTCTTGGTTTCTGCTCAGGTCCTGATCTCAGGGTCGTGAGATCCAGCTCTACATTGGGTTTGCACTCACCCTCCTCCTCTGCTCCTCTCCCTGCTCACGCTCTTTCTCTCTCTAAAATAAATAAATAAATAAGTGAAATCTTAAAAAAAAACAAAAACAAAACAAAAAAAAACTTCTCTAGCAAATATGGAGAGAACAACAGAAGTTCCCAGAATACTCAACTCATTAGTTCAAATGGAACATTTAAATGCTCAATATTAGTGCTTTCCAATAGAGCTTTCTGTGATGATAGAAATGTTCTGTATCTGCACCGTCCAACATGGTAGCACTAGGCACGTGTGGCTCTTGAGCACTTGAAATGTGGCTAATGTGAGAATTGAATTTTTAATTTAATTGAATTGAATTTAAATAGCCATGGCTAGTGACCACTATATTGGACTGCACAGCTCTATAGTCAGAACCCTCCACGTTTGCCACTTACCCTTGTTTATTGGTCTGTCATACCTAGACCTCTTTGACATAGAGCAAAGTGGACTTTTGAATGGGGGTGAGTTTGACACATTGCTGGGAAAGCCCCATGCTAAATCTGACTGGAAGTCTGCTTTTGGCTATGAGTTTTGCCGTGACTTTCTTATTGTCACGGTGAAAACAACCATACATGATGTATTGTGGTTTCCCTTTTCCTTTTTTTTTTTTAAAGATTTTATTTATTTATTTACTTATTTATTTATTGAGAGAGAGAGAGAGAGAGCAAGCGCACAAGTAGGCAGAGCAGCAGGGAGAGGGAGAGGGAGAAGCAGCCCCCTCCCCGAGCAGGGAGCCCGATGTGGGGCTTGGTCCTAGGACCCTGGGATCATGAACCGAGCCAAAGGCAGACGCTTAACCAACTGAGCCATCCAGGTGCCCCTGTGGCTTTCCTTTTAAGGACAGAGAGCATGCTCCTTGGATTCTGGCTGGGGTCCCAGGGACTTGATCCGAGACTTTTTGGAGCCTTGAATGGGCAAGCAACGTAGTGTGTATGGCCCAGGAAACTTGGCTGTGGGGTGAGGTGGCAGACAGATGATGTGCTATTGTGTTGGATGTTTGTGGGAATCTGGCAGAGAGAAGTTTCTGGTCTTGATCCATCTCTCCTTCTAACTCTAGGCATCTTTACATCCTGTTTATCTGATATAGTGGACATGGCCCAGGATGAGGGGTATAAGTAAGTAGTAGAGGTACCAGAGGAAAAAAATGCTCAAAAATGCCGATCAGGGGGCACCTGGGTGGCTCAGTCGGTTAAGCATCTGCCTTCAGCTCAGGTCATGATCCCAGGGTCCTGGGATCGAGCCCCACGTCTGGTTCCCTGCTCAGTGGGGAGTCTGCTTCTCCCTCTCCCTCTGCAGCTCCCCTTCCTTGTGCTCTCTCTCTCTCTCTGTCAAATAAATAAATAAATAAAATCTTTAAAAAAATGCCGATCAGTAAGTAAGTAATAATAACCTGTCAAAAGACCAGAGTAGAACATTTCCATTGTGTCGGCATATGCAGTGTACATAAGTGTGCCTAATCTTATCATAAACATGCTCGACTTCCATGGGGCTCTGCTCTTAGGCTTGGCACATATAAACCTGATTTCCTAAACCAGAGTGCATGCTTTTTGAAGATGTGCCTTATAGTTTTCTTGTTTTCTCCCATAGACTCTCAATGTGCTGATAGTAATCCTTAATAAACCCCTGCTAGTGAGTAGCTCTTTGTTAGCCTGGAGCTATGGGTTTGACTCCTAGAAAATGTGTGCACATGAATACAAATAATATTTATTGAGCCCCTGCTGGGCATAAGTCTCTGTACTTGGTACTGTGGGCAGTGACAAAGGAGGAACAAGGATGGCTGCTCTCAGTCTAATGAGAGAGCAAAGGCAAGTACATATGAAAACAACACACACACACACACACACACACACACACACACACACACACGACTGATAGAAACAAAGACAGAAGTGGTAGCAGGGATACAGAGCTGGGAGTGGGTTGCAGGATGCTGGCAGGGGCCAGATTTTGTGTGTGTCTCTGTCTGGCCTTCTCTCGAGGATTCCCTTCTTCATGAGGCATAGCTGGTACCAGCCACTTCCATGCCTGCAAGGACAGTGCTGCCTTTATGGTTGGTCGGCCAGCTCGATGTCTCACTGGGGCTGGGCTGAGGCGGTGCTGTCCTGAGCTTGCCTCTTCCTTAAAGAGCACTCGGGAAGGGGGAGAGGACTGTGCGGAAGGGGAAGAAACTCCCTTTTCTTCTGGTCACTGAAATGGTGACAGGGTCTAGCTCTCGAACTTCCTTCTAGGCACAGAAGGGGTTTGTGGGGACCCCAGCAGCTCTTGTACATGGAGCCCCATGATGCAGGCCCAGGTGCAGCTCTGGAGGAGACAGGAAAAGCAGAGCTTGGTGGCATGGCTCCCTGCAGTCACCTGAGCCCCCCTGCTTTACCCTCATGGAGTATGCACTGCCTGGTGGGGAGTAGGTGGGCCGTATCTCCCAGCTGGGGCCGGGGTGGGGGACTTCTCTGGTTGACTCACAGGGAGGAGCCTATCCTTCCCCATCTTCTGTGGGCACACAAGTCACCTGGGATCTTGCTAAAGTGCACAGACAGAATGATTAGGTCTGCATTGGGCCTGGGTTTCTGCATTCCTTACCAGCCCCCAGGGGATGCCGGCACTGCTGGCCAGCAAACCACATGTTGACTGGCAAGGCCCTGTGTATGGGTTGTCAACCTGGAAACATGCCAGTCTCACCTGGGGAGATTTTAAAATATGCGGATGCTGGGACCCACTCTACAACCCAATAACATAATCTCTGAGAGTTGGGTCAAGGCACCAGAATGTTTTAAAAGCCTCCTCAATGATTCCGATATATAGCCCTGGATGGTTTTTCTCTTCCCCCGGATAGGCTTTTCACCTGCCTATGCCCTCCTTACCCCAAGAGACTGTAAGTGCCTCCGGGGCACAGAACGTCTTATATCAGATTACCAGTCATGCCCTATAGTCATCCTCAGTCAGCTCAGCTGGTAACAGTGTGATGTATCACCATCTAGCACTCTGGCCACTGCTCCCATGCATGTACCATCAGCCACGAGGGATCAAAGAACATGGCTGGCTTAGAGCAGGCCAGTTCTACTCTCGGGACAACAAGTCAGAGTGGGCATCCAGTGCCTAGAACCATGCCTGGCACCTAGTAAACTTTCAGCAAGTCTATACTGAATGGATGCTGACTCCAGTGTGGGGTGGCAGAACGGGCACTGGATCAAGGAGCTGAAGGCCAGAAGGGTTAGAGGGTCTAAAGGGAGTAGGGCAAGTTATTTAACATTCCTTAGCTTTAATTGTCTTAGTTGTAAATATGAGAATAATAACGCCTACCTAACAGGGCTATTTAAATAGAAAATAACGTCGGAAAAGGGGCTCTGTAAATGCTAGTGTTACGCAGACAAGAGACTGTGTCAGAATTTATTTTTTTAAGTGGTGGGATGAAGCCGTAGGTATCATTGCAAGCTCTTGTTCTAGCAGACCCTCCCAGGTCCCGCCACGTGTGCCTCTGTCTATAGGAACAGCGAGGGGGCTCAGGGAGGTACCACACTGACCGGTCGTCTACTCTGTGTAGACGTCCACACTGTGCTAGTGGCTTGGCTTCTGTCATCTCACTGATTCATCACAACCCTTGGACCGGGTGTTATGATCCTGATTACACCGAGAAAATGGGGGCTCCGAATGGGAACCAACTTGCCCAAAGTAGGACAGCTCTGTAAGTGGCAGAGCTGGCATCGGATCTGATTCCAGAGTCTCCTCATCCTGGCTCCTTACCCAGCAGGCAGCGCTGGGTTCCAGCACGGGCTGATTGATGGTCCTTTGGTTTGAGAAGCTTCCTTGTCTGGGGGGTCACTTGTTTTGGAGAGTGACATAAGATCCTGGCTATCACAGAAACGCCAGTCTTCCATTAGGGAGCGTTAGAGTCCATGGCACCGCAGCCCTCTGAGTCTTGGCCGACGCTGCACCGTAAGGCCACTGCTCAGAGTCTTCCTCAGGCCCCGAGGCAAAGGCTGTGACCTTCCCCTACAGAAGAGTCACCATCTGCCCCCACGGTCCCCTCCCTGCTTGACAGAGCCCCTGACCCAGCTCTCATCTGTTTCTTGCCTATCTAGGTTTCCCTTTCATTCTGGTCCTAAAAGAAAACAGAAACACAAAAGGGAGCAATCCCATGAGCCTCTCCTCATCCACAGGTGTAACGTCAATGGGTTATTTTCATCGCCTGGCGCTAGTGCTCCCCTCCTCAGGCGAGGTGGGGGAGGGGCCCATCTCCTCCAACAGCTTCAGCACAGAGAGGAGGTCCCAGTGTCTGCTGTCCTCCTGTCCACCTCTCTGGCTTCAGCAATGCTGCTGTGATGACAAGGACACATCCTGGCCGAAGTCAGTCTGGCTAAGTTGTTCGGAAGAGAGGGGAGAGGGCTGATTTGCACGGTTTAACCAGTTAGAGGGATCCACCTGGTCCAGGTACTTATCTGTGTATACCTGGAGTAGCTTTATTTTTTATTTTTTTTAAGATTTTATTTATTTGAGAGGGAGAGACAGAGAGAATGACAGAGATAGTGAGAGAGAGCAACAGTGGAGAGGAGAGGGAGAAGCAGACTCTCTGCTGAGCAGGGAGCCCAATGTGGGGCTCGATCCCAGGACCCTGGGATCATGTCCTGAGCCGAATGCAGATGCTTAACCCACTGAGCCACCCAGGCACCCCTGGAGGCCTTGTTGGGTATCGGCCGAGACTAACTGAATCCACACTGAGAGAACTAGAGAGGAAACTCAAGTGACTTCACAGGCACTACAAACATATCCCATGGTGGGCTTTGGATATAACTATCTAACGCTCCTCACTGAGATGTGACTAAGTCTCTCTTCATACCTGGTCCACATCCATCCTCTTGCTGTGTTCTAATTTGGCTGATCTTTCTCTTATGTATTCTGTGAAATTCTGTGCTGGGATATTACTTTCCTATATCAGGGCCAGGATTACAACATCCAGAACTTTCTTCAGCTTTAGGAATTGTTCAGAGTTTACTTTCAAGTACAGAGGGTTTATCCATTGTGTTGCTTCGATATTTTCTCTGCTAAATCCCCGTGTATATTTTTAAGCCATTTTGGCTTTTTTTCTCTCTCTTTTCTCTTTGAGTGTCCCTAGGGTTTTCTGTGTCTGAGAACTCTGCTTCCTGTGTGTGGTTCTGCATGGTCAGCATGCTGCCTCTCTAGTAGGAATAAAGACTCCCAGTTAGGCCCAGGCTAAAAATGAATCCCCTGTCGCCTGGAAGACTGGTCACCGTGACGCCTTGCTGCAGCACCATGAAATACCCCATCCAGCTGCAGAGGTCTGGGGCCTTAGTGCTTCATCTTTTCACTCCCATGGATGTGTGGCTATTCCAGCACCACCTGTTCTGAGTATCTTAGCAATCAGTATGAAGCCTACTGGGCTTCTGGGGCTAGAATGGATTTGGCTGGTGGGCCCCCAGGCCTCTGACCCTTTTCCTTCTCCATCTGGCTGCCCTCAGCAGCGGGGCGGCTGATGCGGCGCTGGCAGCTGGGGGCCTCGGTGAGATGGGCAGGTTAAGGGGGCGAGCCGAGGTTAAAGGAAATGTTGCAAAAGACTATGAATGGTGTGGGGCTGGGCCCCGCTCGAAGGTTCTGGAAGGCTGGTGTGAGAGTGGGGTTCAGGTCTGGGTCAGGCGCTGGCCCCATTCTGAGTCTGATTGGGAAAACCCTCTCTGAGCATATCCCCCAGATTGTTTGTGTTCTTACACCTTGAGAAATAAAGAGAGAGATTTTAGATGGCACCCCAAAAAGTTGCAGCTGGGGCTTCTGAGAGCAAGAATGCTTCGTTTCTTAATGGGCTGGTGACATCATCCGAGGCCTACCCAGATGCTGGCGTGTCAGGGACAGACCAAAACAGGCCAACGGCTACTCAAAGGTGGCTAAAGCTATTCTGCTGGCTCGGAGTGTGTTTGCTCCACATCACTTGTCAGCCTTCCCCCCCTTCCTCCTTCCCCAGGTTTGTTTTTCCCAGTTCCCATTGTGGAAAGCCCAAGGGCATGCATCTGGTCTTGGAAGGGGAAAATAGCCCAAGAGCAAGGGCTTGGGTTCACATCTGGCTCTCCATTCACTAATTGTGTGACCTTTTGCAAATGACTTAAATCTCCTCTACTTTTCATCTGTAAACTGGGGAATTAAGTGGTGCTTGCCCTGCATGGAGTTATTAGAATGAAATTAGAAAATGCAAATGAACCCCTTTGCCAAGTAAGAAGTGGCCCATGAAAGTGAGCTCTTGATACTTCGCACGTCCCTTCCTTATAGTAGCTTCATGCTCTGCCTTATCACCTCACGACTTTGGTGAGCGATAGAAAATATTTTCGAACCTCAGCAAGGTGCCCAGCTGTGCACTAGGAACAGTGAGAATTGCAGTGGGAAGAAGCGGCAATCTCTTCTGGGACCCTACTTGTACCTAGTACTCTGGTTGACAAAGCGCACCAGGCACCTGTGTGTGTGATGAAGATAACTAACTACACAAGTCATAAAGGATAGATGCAAAGGGCTCGTTCCGACCACAGAGCTCTTGCAGTTTAGCAGAGAGAGTACATACAATCTATGGAGACCTGGAAGACTTCAAGGAGGAGATTTACGGTGGACCCTTGGAAGATGGAGCTCTTGGCTCTTTCTGTGCTCCAGCAAGCTCATTAGGGAGTGTCTCCAAACGGGAGGGGGCAGAGATTAGGAAGAAAGGGACAGTCTGGTTATCCTCAAGACCGAATTTCCTCATTTCATGCTGGCCACACCCACAGGGAAGAAGGGTGGTTTTTCTGAGGCTCAGAGATAGTGAAGAAGCCAACAGAGGGTCAATCAGCACATCTCAGGACAGGGAATGAGAGTCCATTTCTCATAATAGACCATTTTGGTCCCCATGTCTTGCTTCCTCTTTTTTTTTTTTTTTTTTTTTTACTGAACTGTATCCTTATCATAGCCCTGGCCACACCAACTTAATATATCACTTTTAGGCAATATATCATTTCCAGGTGAGGAAATCAAAGCACAGAGAGGTGGGTGACCAGTTGAGGAAGTGGCACGAATCAGGGCAGAGCCAAGGCTGGATATTCACCTCCTGACTCGTGGCCGAAGGATTCCTAGTCTAGCTCTCTCCTGGGCTTCTCCTGTGATTCAGGTCTCAGCTGGTGTCTAGCATAAGGCAGCCCTGGATCTCTAGGCGGGGGATGGAGAGCAATCCCACCCAACACAAGACCTCTTCCAGTTCAAGCAGCTCTGGTCCAGAATACCATGTGACCATCACTGCACATTCCCCCCCCCTCCCCAGCTCTGGCTGGGTTTCAAGTCCTAGTCTCAACAGCCACGGGACTTGGTGGCCAGGCCTGGGAAGAGCCCATTGTCTTCTTGCATCATCCCTGGTTGTGTGGCTGCTGGCTAGCTTGCTTGTTCATTTTCTGTTTGTTTTGTGTAGGCTGCTCTGAGCCCTATATTCAGGCACAGCTGGGTAGCTGGCACCTGCTCAACCTTTGCCCCAGTCTATCCTAGAATTCTCCATGGTACTGATGGAAGACTGCTGGCCGTGTGTGTGTGTGTGTGTGTGTGTGTGTGTGTGTGTGTGTGTGTGTAAGAGAAGAGAGGGGAGAGGAAGGTATAAAGCTTCCTGAATAGTAAGAGACCTCTTTCTCCAGTGGGGCTTGGTTCTGGGTTGAGACAAGTAGGAGCCCTATTGTTTTCTTCTTGCAGATTATGTGTAAATTGACCATGGTTATCAGCCTCATCAGCAGTGGGAGGACAGGAGGTGTACTGTGTTCTAGGCATGAGTGGCCCGTAACCTCTCCCATTCCTGGTTATTGTGATAGCAGCAATAGTCGTAATAAGGAGAGCGAGGTTAGAATAATGGCAGCCACCAGATATTCAGATCTTACTATGTGCTAGGCAATGCTATAAGGGCTTTTAATAGATATCGTCTCACTCCACACTTCATTTATGATGTGTTTTCAGTAGCCTTATTTTACAGGAGAGTGAAGCCCAGGTACTTGAGTGGCTTTTTCCCAAGGTCTCTCAGCTACTAAACTGTGCAGTTGGGGCTTCAGATCAGATCCATCTGACTCCAATCAGATTTCATCTGATGGAGCTCTTAACCTCCGTGCTACCGTGAGTGCTGAAAGGACCCTTCCCAGCCATAAAGTCCACTGTAACTCTAGGTAGAGACCCTATTCCCTCCTGCTGGAGTAAGAGACGCACAGGTCTGAGCAGCTGATAGATTCCTTGGTTATGAGGAAGCCCTTAGTATCTCATGTCTGAGCTTAGGGAGACTTTGGGACTATAATGTCAGGTCCCCCAGTTTTGCACAGGAGGAAGTGAAGCCTGAGGAAGGACCTCAGTCAAAGCTGGGCAGCAACCCAGTGGCAAAGCCGTGCAGCAACCCAGTGGCAAAGCCAGGAGTAGAACCCAGCCTCCTAATTGGTAGCCAGAATTTTCTCACCACCTGTCTATTTGTAGAATACCTTTGCTGCCCCACACCCCTCCATCCTCTTACCCAAGATGCCAGTGTGAGACAGGAGGGAGGAAAGAGGGACAGGCGGAATTCTCTTATTATCATGGGGCTGCTGACTTGCTTTGGGCTGCGTAGGCTTGTGAGTTGGGGGTGTCCCAACTGACCCTTTCCCTGAAAATCCACCAGCCTCTGTTCTTTTATGTCTCTTCACCCACTGGTGCTCTTGGGAAGTCTGGGGGTTGTAGAGGACTTGACTCCCTCTGCCACTGCCCACCCACTGTGACCCATTCTTTCTAGAAAATTCTGCAAACCCATTAGGTTCGGAGTGACTCTTCCCGGCCCCATGTTGGATGCACCTCCATCTCCACTTGAAGGTGGGCTGCCTTATATTTTGCTTCTTTCCCTATGAACAGTAGGCATGGGGAGCAAGGAGCGGGGGCAGTTGTCAGGTTTGTCTGTCTGTCCCTTTCTGAGGCAAAAGCTCACAGGATCTCCAGGGGCAGAGGAATTCAATTACATGAGTCACAATTAGGATGCTGATAAAAACATGAATTCAAAGATAGGGTGAAGGGCAGTTTGGGGACTCACCTCTGCTCTTTGTTTGTCCATGAACCCTCTGGAAACTGATAATTTCCCCATTTCCCAGAGGGACACACTGAGAGACTCAGAGGGAAAAATTCATCCTGGAGAATTCACCCTCTCCCTGTCACCCACTCTGTCCAGGAACTAACCCTATCTTAGGTCGGCAGGGACTCAGTGAGTTGGAGGCAATCCCCTTTGTCATTACTTTTTCAATAATTTTTATTAAAGTAAAACATATAGTAAAGTACACGAATCCATACTTTTTATTTCTTAAACATTAGTTTTCTGGTTATAAAGGTAAAAGTTGTAAAATTTGGGGAGAAAAAAAAAAACCAACCCACAAACCAGAAAGCCTAATCACTTGGAAATGACAACCATTAAGATTTTATGTCTGTGTTTTCAGTTGGTCTTGTTCTGATTTGAGTGTCATTGTTAACGCTGGCTGTAGGGGACAGAGGGGATAAGGACGGGGGGTCACGGAGGATCCTTCGCCCTTTCCCAGGACGTTTCACTGCTGCCAGGCTATAGCCCAGCTTCTGATCCTTTACCTACAACTCAGAAACATGATCACCCCTGCCCTCACTGCTAATAAGCCAAATAATCAGTGATAACATCACGCAGGCCATGATTTATTGAACAGCCCGCATTGTTCAAAATACAAAAGTTGGGTTTGACATGTTGGGATGAGAGTCCTGGAGTGCCTGGGGGCAGGTATGTCCTCAGGGAGACCAGTTGGCCTGGGAACAGGCTGTGTGTTTGCACACATCTGAACTGGTGTCTGCTTCCAGCCTATTTCTTAGACTCCCATTCTGGGCCTCTGAACAAGGCTCAGAGGGCGGCAGCCACTGGGTGAGAAGATGTGGCCTTATCCCTGGGCTCGTCAGCTTCAACCATATTTGTCTGAGCCTCCCTACTGAGATCTGCTGGGCATGGAATGATTTGATGTGAAGTGCTCAGAGGAGTGTTTGGTGCTGCCAAGGGTCAGCAGGTGTTGGCTGTGGCCATCATCATGAAGATCACCGTCATCTCCTTCTTGTGCAGGCTGGGCCAGAAACTGTCAGAGCTGCAGGGGACCTGAAAGGCAGGCTAGTCTGTGATGCTCAGACGTTAACCTGCACCAGAGTTCCCTGGAGGGCTGGGAATGCAGGCTGAGAACAAAGGGCGGGCCTCACTCCCATGGTTTCTGAGTCAGGAGGTCTAGGGTGGCCCCAAGAAGATGCATTTCTGACAAGTTTCCAGGTGATGCTGTTCTTGCTGCTTTAGGGACCACACTTGCAGAGCCACTGAATCAACTCTTTCATTTTTGCAGGCAGGGGATTGCTATGGTCTGAATGTTTATATCCCCCCAAAATGTATATGCCCAAGGTGATGGTATTCGAAGGTGGGGCCTTTGGGAGGTGAGTAGGTCATGAGGGCAGAGCCCTTGTACATGAGATAATTGCAATTATAAAGGAGCCCCTAGAAAGCCAGGTCACCCCTTCCACCAAGTCAGGACACAGTGAGGAGTCAGCAGTCTATAGCCCAGAAGAGGGTCGTTACAGAACCTGATCATGCTGGCACCCTGAGCTTGGACTTCCAGCCTCCAGAACCATGAGAAGTAAAGTTCTCTAGTTGACAAGCCACGTGGTCTGGCATTTTGTTACAGCAGCCCGAACAGACTAAGACAGGGCCTGAGGGAAAACAGTAATGGTCTTAGTACTCTTTGGTTGCAGAGCTGGGATCAAACCCAGGTCTCAGGATTCCCAGCCCAGTGTTTCAAATATATTGCCGATGTCCTAGTCACCTATCAGGTCATGATCCCAGGGCCCTGGGATCGATTGTTCAGCGGGGATACATGATAAAGGTTTATCATGTATCTCCCGTGGGGAAAGAGCTGGGCCTGGCACTGGGTTGGGTAACCAGGCAAACAGGACAGAGTCCGAGTGCTGGGGCCCCACTTCCCACTTCATCTTTTCTGATCCCTTGACACTGGCTTACCCTCGAACGGGCTCTGGGTGCACAGTAAGAGGAGAGTACTCAGGCCCCTGGATACCAACCCTTGCTCCGCTCTGATGTACCAGGTGACCTCAGCTCAGTCTTCTCTCTAGGCCTCGATTTCTTCGTAAGAAAATTCAGTGCAGGGGGCACCTGGGTGGTTCAGTTGGTTAAGCGTCTGCCTTCAGCTCAGGTCATGATCCCCCTGCCCTGGGATCGAGTGCCACATCGGGCTCTTTGCTGGGCGGGGAGCCTGCTTCTCCCTCTGCCTGCTGCTCCCCCTGCTTGTGTTCCCTCTCTCTCCCCACCTCTCTCTCTGACAAATAAATAAATAAAATCTAAAACAGAAAAGAAAATTCAGTGCAGCCCCAAGTGAGGTGATGGTTAAACAAGACTCCTTTCCCAGCCTGTGATTCTAAAGCTCTGGGGATTCTCCAAGGACTAAATGGCATCTGACTTCAGCTCAATTGATTAATACCTTTATTCCATTTTCTCCTCCTTAATATGAAACAGACTGGAGCTGTCCTAGTATGTGAGGTATGAGGAGTTCCAGGAGATCGGGTGGTATGTTATGTGCCAAGCACTGCCCAGTGACCCCAGGGCTGATTTTGGCCTCTTGGTTTTAGTTGCTTTTCTTCTTAGCCATCTATTGTTTAGTTTATTCATAATGAGCCATGAACGGAGATGGGAGACATATGGAACTTCATAGAGTTAACGAGGAGCACAATGATAGTAATAATAATTCTGCCAATTTGCCTGAACATGATGGTTACCAGATTGTATTCATTGGACCAGAATTTTTATATAGGACATCAAGATGTTTCTAGTATTCAAAAAAGTGATCGTTATACTTAAAGTGAATTTTCATTCACTGGGAATAAACACCATCCACACCTGTAACAGAGAAGTGCACATAAATCCCTCTGAAAGCTTCTTTCTTTTAGAAAGAAAATTTAAAACTTCCAAAGCGCCAAGGATAAGAATTTCCAACTTCAGGGTGTGAGAGCAGCTTTTGACTATTTTTATACATTAACATTTGATTAAATTATTTTAATGGAATTGGATCCCCAGGGCTGACGTGATATAATATGACATCTACAAATGTGTTAACAAATCACGTTGCTTCTTCTCTAGTTAATCTGAACTAAATTGGACAATATGTGCCACTTGCCAAATGAGAGGGAAAGTTGAATTTATGCATGTGATAACCATTGTTAAAGATTGTATTTAAACTACACTTGATAAAAATTATAACAAGCTGACCTAAAATGGCATATTTTTAAACTTAAAAACATGCAAAAGTAACCAAATTATGTTAACATTTCCTTAGGGTGATCACAAGATAAAGGATGGAAAGCATAACAAGAACGATCTCTGAGAGTCCTTCTGGCTGTGACACACTGGGATTCTAGAATGGTGTGGGGTCTGGAAACCATGATGAAGAGCAGGAGAGTATAATAGTCTGGCTGAGGGTAGGGGACGCAGGGTGCCCCGTTCCCCACAGAATGTTGTTGGAAATGGGATGAGACATGTTCTTCGAAAGTTCAGATATCAGAACTACAATCAGAGAGCAGCACTCTGTCCAGTTTACCCAAGAACTGTCTGTTAGAATCACCAGATCGTAGAGTAGGAAGGGACATTAGACATCACCTGAGCTATTAGAGCTGCCCCCAAATAGAAAGGGGAGTAAGAAGCCCCCAAGGTTGGAGCCCTGTGTCTTAGGGCGTGTTTAAGCAGAAGCCGTTGCCCCAGTGGCTGGGGTGATGGCCTGCTCTGCTGGCCTCCTGGCTGGGACCTGCCAGTGGGACTCAGAAACCAGTGCAGCCACATGGTCAGGACCCCCTCCTCTCTTCTCCCACCAGCTAAAAGTTATCTTTGCTAAAGGTCAGTCCATGGATGAATGAATTTGCGGCCTGGTCCTAGGGCTTCTGGGAACACTGCTGTGACCCCATGGGGACTCTCACCAGGCTTGCCTGGTGAGCTAGCTGGTATGGCAGCCTAATTTTAGTTACATGTTTGTGGGGAGGGGGCAGCAACTTTGAAAGAGGTGCCGATGGCCTAGTCTGGAGGAAAGGCGCTTGGACTTGGGCTGGAGACACACCTGAGACCTTAATTCAGCCAAAGCCCCCTCCGCACTATCAGTGGACACTGTCTCTGTGCCATTTCCTCGAAGCCTGGCTCACTGCTTTTATGACCACCTTAACAGATGGAAAGCAATGCTACAGAAAGCCCCAACCCCAGATAATCTACAACCTACATTTGGTTTAGGAGTGATCTATTGGATGTCATTTATTTTTACGCAGATTAACCTTCCTCATTTGTCTTTTGTTGAGGCTGAAAGCAAATGCTTTTATATACTTGGAGTCCACATCAGAAGTGGATAGCCTAGAATGCGCTCAGGCTCAGAAGTAAGCTGTCCTGGGCCTGAACATTTACTGCGGATAATTGATTGCTTTCAGTTCCCCATAATCACATTAGCTTATATTTTTATGTTAATCCTTTTCAACTTTGGTCATTTCCTGTGTGTGTGTCCGTGTGTGTGTCCGTCCGTCCCATTTACTCCATTTAGACTTGACTGGCTTCCTGGAGCCCCAGCAGAGACCTTTCTGCATCTCTCTCTAGCAGGGCTCAGTAACTGGCTCCCCTTGTTATTTTGGGGTGCATTAAGATGAAGCCAACTGAAGCGTAGGGTGTATAACCCTGAGCCACTCCTTTGTCTTCTGTGCCTGTCTAGGGGAGACGTTTGCTGTGTACGTATGGGTCCCAAACACTGCTGTCCACGCACCCCATACCTCCTGGTATTGTGTCAAACCCGTGCCAGCTCCATATTTCACTGACAAGTTGAGAGAAGTCTCTGATGCTCTTGGCTTGCCCACTTGGAGAGTGAGAAGGGGGAAGGGAGTCCCCCATGGGGAGGGTGTGAGCGAATTTCTCAGCTGGGCTTCTCAGGACACGCCCTTTCTGCCTCCTCCTCCCACCATTAGCGTCTGCTAGGCACACTCCTGGATCTCTGCTGGCGGTCGGGAGCTCCCCCAAACTCCCAAGCGATGGGAGAAGAGCTAGAGAGACAGGCTACAGGAGAGCTGATTGGCTCCTTTTCTGCTTTTTCTTCCAAGAGGCTCCAGGCAAGCTTCCTGAGTGTCTCTCAAACCTAGACTTGACCATGAGCATAATCTTGCAGCTAGGTGGTTCACTGACGGCCATTAGGCTGACCATTCCCTACTCCCACCCTCCAGCCTTTCTGTCTGACCTCCTCATAGACACAGCAAGAGCCAAAATCCTTAAGAGTTCTCTCTCTTGTTCATCCTGTTCCTTGGGCAGGGGGCTTGTCCAGGGGGCCTATGAGTGGGGGCTTGCACGTGGGTAGCCTTACTTTTTTCCTTTTCCCCCCACAGCAGGCTCCTTCAGTTTTTGGCCGACACTCAGTAGGTGGCTGCCTGTCTTGTGGGGGAAGGGGCCAGCTCTGCTGGTGGGAGCTTGACTGAGACACTAGAGCTGGTTGGGTTGCCGCCTCCCACCCTCCTGACCTGGGAAATCCTCTAAGCTGACCTAATTACCTGCAGTGTGGGATGGCATATGGATTCCCAGCAGATGTTGCTATTTGTGGGGGGGGATCCTTGGACAGGTGGGCGTGTGCCACTCCGGGATTAACCCTCTGGTTGCTCCTCCTTAGGACAAGTGTCTGCTTTCACTACTATACCATCCTTCGGTGTTCTTCCAGGCCAGTCAGCCCTCCCCTAGGGATGCATTCATCTCGGTGACCCAAGGAATCACAGTCCCAGTTTCACACAGATCTGCCTGATCCGAGGCATTTCTGCTCCTCTCTCCTGGCAGGGGATGATCAGGAGATGGTGTGTTTAGCCAGAAGCCCTAATCTTTAGTCCTCCAGGGTCCCCTCCCAACCCCGTCTGAGCAGGAGCCATTCAGCCCCCTGATGAGCCCTTGGTGAGAAGCAGTTTTCCACCGAAGCCTCTCTGGACCTCCCTGGGCTGCCCGCTACTCTTCCAGACCCACCGCCTTCAGAGAAGCTGCAGTCCTGGAGGGTGGTTGCATGGCACATTCACCCAGCTCATCGAACAGTCATGGAGCACATGCTTTAACAGTCGTGTGTCACGTTGTCTCCTGCTTCACACTGGGCAGGGTTCTTTTACCTGCAAGGCCTCACTGGAGCCTCCTTACAGCACTGGGAGAATTCTGGCCGGGAGCCTGCATGAAGACCGCTGGGACTCAGGCTCAGTCAGTGAGTGAGGGATTGAGCCAGGATGTGCTCAGCCTGCCTGACTCCAGCAATGGGCCTTTCCCACTGCTCCAGCTCAGCATTAGCACTCGGCAGATAAAGCATGTGTATGGAACTGAGTCCCTTCCTCAAGCTGATAATCTCAATGGGAGTAAGATTTACACGTGTGAAAAAGACTCAAGCACGCCATTCCACGCTCAGACATGCCTGAGTATAACGGGAACCGATGGACAGACAGCGATGGGATGAGGATGGAGAAAGGCTGTTATTGACTAGAGTCCTTGGGGAAGGCTTTGTGGAAAAGGCAGGCTTTGAGATGGGCCATAAAAGATCGATATCCTGAGGGGCGCCTGGGTAGCTCAGTCGGTTAAGCATCTGCCTTTGGCTCAGGTGGTGAACCTGGAGTCCTGGGATCAAGTCCCGCATCGGGCTCCCTGCTCAGTGGGGAGTCTGCTTCTCCCTCTCCCTCTGCCCTCCACCCTGCTCATGTTCTCTCTATCACTATCGCTCTCTCTCTCTCTCAAATAAATAAATAAAATCTTTAAAAGATTGATATTTTAACACATGGAGAAAAAGGAGAGAGGTCTTTAGGATTAAGGAGGCATAGGGAGGAGGAAAGGGGAGGAGACCTCTCACCTCAGGGCTAGGGTCTCTGTTGAATAGGGGGAGATAGAGTGATACCTCATTGTGGAGGGTTGAATTCCAGGCTGAAAATCAGACCCAGTTACCCTCAAGAACTGGAAGGGAAGAGGCCAGGGCTGCTCTGAAGAGTGCTTAGAGGAGAGACACAGTGCCAGCCCGGCCTTGCTCTTGAGCACGGCCTCAACCTCACCCTCCAGCCTTTGCTGCCTGGGGCCCCACTCCCACCCCAGTGAGACCTGGAACCTCTGCTTGTTGAAATGACTGGCCACGCAGCAGATACTGTGGGACCATCCAGTGAGGTAGCTAAAATGGAAACCGTGTAACTGGGACTGGCCATGAACAAATTTTAGGGAGGGAGAAGGAGAAGGAGAATATTTGTTAAAGACCATTTCTGTTGGGCCTTTCATGAATGTTTGTCTTGTTAACCTTCACAAGGACACGGCGAGGGAAGTGTAGTCATGTTCTCTGATAGTGTGGGGAGTCAAGGTGGGAGAGCCACAGTGAGCTGTTGCAGCCAGAGCTTCGCAGGGGAAGCTGGGCGTCAAGGACATCAGGGAGGGGGTAGACGGGAAGGAGGGCAGTCCTGATGGGGATGGCCACAAAAGTGCCAAGGAGAGAGGCAGAAGGGTGTGTGTGTGTGTGTGTGTAAATAACAGTCAAACATACACAGAGGTAGAGAGACTAGAATGACCTCCCATACACCTAGTGCTTAACTTAAAAAACAATCCAGGTACAATTTGCATGACATAAGATTCACAATTTTAAAGTGAAGAGTTCAGGGACATTTGGTAGATTCACAGTGTTGCAGGACCACCACCTCTGTCTAGTGTCAAAACTTGTTCACCCTCAGAACACCCCATATCCATTGGACCATTGCTACCCATGGCCCCTTCCCCTACCCCCTGGCAACCACTCATCTGCCATGTGTATGGATTTATCTGTTCTGGACATCTCATATGAAGGAAATCATACACTGTGGGGCCTTTGTGTCTGGCGCCTTTCACTTAATTTTCACTAATCCGTGTTGTAGCAGGTGTCAGGACTACGTTCCTTTTTATGGCTGAATACTATTCCATTGTGGGGCTAGACCACAAGCTGTTTCTCTCTTCATCTGCTGATAGACTTTCGGGTTCTTTCTGTCTTTTGTCTCTTGTGAATAGTTCTGCTATGAAAATGTGTGTGTGTGCTTCTGTGAGTACCTGTTTTCAATCTTTTGGATGCCTACCTCAGAGTGGAATTACAGGGCCCTAGGGTCATTCTGTATTTAACTTGTGAGGAACTGCCCAACCGTGTTCCCCGCAGCCGCACCATGTTACGTCCCCAGCAGCCATGCATGAGGGTTCCCGTTTCTCCACATCTTCCCCCAGTGCTTATCGCGTGACTTACAGATCTCCCCTCACAGTTTTATGTACTGGACTCCGGATCGTGGGTGCTCCGTCTTTCTCAGAATAGGCCCTGACGTCCACCCACCTTGGGCCAGGGGCCTTGGCTGCTTCTAGCTCTTCCCATCCCATGTCTCATGCGGGTCCTGCCTTCATTCAGCTGTGGGTTCTCTTAGGGTAGGGATTGGACCCTGAGGAGTGGGACGAGTGTGCTCTGGTCATCCCGAGCAGAGGAACCCAGGACTGCAGTTTCCTGCACCGCCTGCCCCTGACTCCCCAGCTCCAGGCCTGCTGGCTGCTTTCTGGCTGAGCTGGCCTGCCTCTCACGTGCCCTGCCCACCAGCCCCCGGCGCCTGAAGCCCATTGTGTGAATACCAGTGACCTCACAGTTCTCTGGCCCTGCTGCGGAGATGATGTGTTGGGTCTGTTTGGGCACCCCAAAACAACAGCTGGCTTTAAGAGGGTCCTACTTGGGTGGGGTATTGATTAGTTGACTTGGGCTGCCATAACAAAGGACCACAGACTGGGTGGCTTAAACAAACAGAAATTTACTTCCTCACAGTTCTGGAGGCTGGAAGTCCCAAGATCAAAGGATCAGCAGGGTTGGCTTCTTCTGAAGCTTCTCTCCTTGGCTTGTAGATGGTTGTCTTATCCCCGTGTCCTCACACGGTCTTCCCTCTGTACATGTCTCTGTCCAAATCTTCTCTCCACATAAGGACACCAGTGATACTGGATTCGGGCCAACCCTAACGACGTCACTTACCTTAATTTTAATGATCTCTTTAACGTACCCCATCTCCCAACTCAGTCACATTCTGAGGTACTGGGAGTTAGGGCTTCAGCAGATGAGTTGGGGGAGGGGGGCCCCAGTTCCGCCCAGAGCAGGGGGGCAGAGCAGCAAGGATGCATAATGGTGAGGGAGGCAGAGAGGCCGGGAGGAGATTGGGGGCTGTGGGGGCGGTGGGGAACTTGTGATTCTTTTGGGCTCCTGTTTGGTTTCAGAGGGACTAGCTTCCAGGCAAATACAGAACAGGTGGAGGAGGGGAGAGAAATGGTGGCGGCCAAGAGGGCACTGGGGGCTTTGGGGAGGCGGGGAAGCAGTGTCCACGATCAATAATTTATTCCTGGATGCCCCGCAGGAGGGCGTTGTCATGGCAACGGGTGGGCTGCTGGTGGTCGGGCCTGACAGTCGCCTCTCAGAGCTGCCTCTCCTCCCGGCTCCGCTCTCCCTCCCCCTCGGGTTTTCTTGTGTGTGTCTCAGGAACTTTTTTGTGGCCTGCAGCGTGCCTGCTCTCGGGGTGGGGACTCTGGGCTCTCGACAGCTGCAGGGGCTCCTTCCCCAGCCCCATGTGGCCCTGGGCAGGGGGGTGACCGGGGGCAAAGCCTGACTCCCTCCAGGGGTCACCCCCTGGCTTCCTGACCACCAGAGACCACCAGGCCTCTTGCTGCAGGGGCTCAAAGCGCTGTGTCTTCTGCCAGCCTGTCTGACATTCGCTGCACCTCTGCCAGCATGTGGAACGCATTGTCTTCTAACCCTGTCACTGCACTAGGTGCCCCCATCCCCGCAGAGATCTGCCCCAGCAGGGCAGCTGGACAGGGCCTTCCCCAGCCTTAGCTCCCCGGTGAGTCATTCTTGGCTCTGCCATCGTTGGCTACAGCAGCTGACCCTTCATCCTGTCCTCCTGGCCTCGGTGGGCAGGAAGATGCCAGGAGCACGTAGCCAACCGGCAAGCCTGTCCTCCCCACCATCCCGTAAGCTCCAAGGTGCCACATAGTAGGTGCTCAGTAAATATTTGTGCTTTGTTGTGGAATGAATGAAAGAGAGGTGTGGAGGAGGCCTGTGAGTCAGGAGCAGGTCCTTATACCACGCAGGCTCCCTCTGGGCTCTCTCTCCCAGTCTTTCCCAGAGACCGGCCCTCAGATCCAACAGCTGCACAGAGCCTCAGTGATTGAGACCTTTGAATTTTTAAAGTTATTTTTCATATGCATTACAATTCACTGCTCCCCTGATTCACTGGCTGTCATGACTCATAAGGGATCTGGGCCTGTAATAACCATTTAAGACTTAATGTTATTAGTCTTGTAATTGCTGCTAAGAGTCTTCTCTGTACTCTGAATTTGTAAATCCTCATGCACAAAGATTAGGAAAATATGCCCCTAAGCTAGAGGCTGCCAAGGGGGCCGGGTGGTTGGAGACCAGCCTCAGCTGCCTGGCTGGGGTGTGAGTTTCCCCGACAAAGCCTGGAGCCAGAGATGGAGATATGCCTCGGGAGCATCTGGGAGCCCCCTTGGGGAATTGGGGATGGAGGGGCGGTGCCCTGCAGAGGAGTGTGACCTGGGTTGCCCTCATGACAAGCAGCTGCTGGTGGAAAGAAGAGCGTTATCTCCAGGGAAAGGACTCTCCTTCCCTGCCCCCTCCCCAGCCCAGAGGCTTACAGCCCTGATGGCCCAGAAGAGATGGTAGTGATGTCCTAATCAGATGGTCATGATGCTGTAGGCAGAGATTAGAGTTGACAGGAAAACCAGCTGTATTAGAAATGTCCTTCCCTGGCTTTATCTTGGGAACTGTCCCTGCCTCTCCCCATAGGGGATCTTTTTCCACACATGGCTCTCTTGAGTTCTCGTTGAGAAGGGGTTTATTATGGGTTTGAGAGTACTGCTGAGGTGAAGGGCCAAGGTACATGGCTGATTGTCACTGGTTTGTGGGCCAGTGTCCCTGCACCACCCTCTCTGCTCTTCTCCCTGTGAAGGCCTCAACCCTGCTGCCTGAGAATGCTCACAACCAGGGCCCGCACCCCTGCCCTCCGCATACCACTTTCCTGCCAGGAATGAGCATGGAAACTCTGCTCACTGCTTTCTCCTTCTTTTTTGTGATAAAGTACACATAACATAAAATTTACCTTTTTAATCATTTGAAAGTGTACAATTCAGTGGCATTTAGTCCATTCACAATGTCATGCACCATCATCACTGTCTGGTTCCAGAGCACTTTCCTTACCCCAAAAAGAAATCCCGTACCCATTAAGCTGTCACTCCCCATTCTCCCTTCCCCCTAGCCCCTAGCAACCCCGAATCTCTTCTGTTGTATCTCTACCAATTTGCCTGTTCTGGATATTTCATATGAATGGAATCATATAATGTGTGAGCTTTTCGTTGATCCATCATCTGTGGATGGATATTTGGGTTGTTTCTTGTGAATAGTGCTGTTATGAATATTTGTTTACAAGTTTTTGTTTGAGCACCTGTGTTCAGTTCTTTTAGGTATATACCTAGGAGTGGAATTTCTGGGTCACATGTAATTCAACGTTTAACTTATGGAGGAACTGCCAGACTTCGCCCACTTCTTTGCACATGCCAGACTCTGTCTTCTTCTTTTTTAAAAAAATTTTTTATTTGGGAGGGGAGGGGCAGAGGGAGAGGGAGAGAGTCTTTTTTTTTTTTTTTTTTAAGATTTATTTATTTGAGAGAGAAAGAGAGCACAGAGAGGGAGAGTGAGAGTGAGAAGCAGACTCCTCATTGAGCAGAGCCCGATGAGGGGCTTGATTCCAGGACCCTGAGATCATGATCTGAGCCAAAGGCAGATGCTTAACCTACTGAGCCACCCAGTTGCCCTAAAGGAGAGAGTCTTAAGCAGACTCCAAGCTGAGTGTGGAGCCAAACATGGGGCTCAGTCGCACGACTCTGAGATCATGACCTGAGCTGAAACCAAGAGTCAGACACTTAACCAATTGCACCACCCAGATGCCCCCGTTTTTTTCAGACACCATCTTCTTTTGAGAGGGGGGCAGCTTGCTCCCTATGCCCACTCCAGGCTATGACATTCGGCAGCCATTTTGGGAAAGTTTCTGGTTCCTACCCCCTGGTCAAGACACGGTGACATGAGTGGACACAACAAATTTCTGATTGTGTCTAATGATGTTACCAGATCTTGTGCACCCACACATGGGCTGTGCCCCAAAGCCGCTTGGGGGCTGCACATTTGTTCCTGCAATGGTATCAGTGCTCAGAACCTTGTTTTATCCTCCCCGGGAATTGTCTTCAGAGATCTTTCCTTGATAATCATTCCTTGCTTTTGACATGAAACAGTATTCCCAACTGCATCACCCACTGTCTTTTTCATTCTTGGCCCAATCTTTGAACTTAAGGAAAAAAAAAAAAAATCTACCCTCATAGGATAGAAATTTGCCACCATGGGGGCCCATCAAAAGAATATGCTATAGGCTTTGAAAGCACTTCCAAAAGAGAAGCTACAGAAATGTTCTAAGCATGGGCGGGCGCATTGTTGGAATATGGCTATAGCCTCCCGAGGGGACAGCTTTGAAAGAGGCGGTGCTCATTTAAATGTATAAATTCTGGTGTGTTCATTTAAATGATCAGTCAGAAGGCTTTATGGGCATACAGTAAAAAGGTGATGTGAATGGTTATTGAGTTATGTACACCTCCAGGAAATCAAAGAAAGATATGCATTTTAGGAATTTTAAGAAGATGAAGTTCAAATTATAGCCCAAGCATGCAGTTGGATGGTTAACACAAAATAGTGTTGCCCAGCTGCTGGGGAGGAGAGAGGTCAGTGGGGGAGCCCAAAGGCTTAGAACAGCATCCCCATCTTCATAAGGGTTAGAAGACAGGTTATTACAGGCTGGGAGGGGGGCGTTCTCCATCTTCGGGGATGATGAGGAGAAGGGAGGCTGGTGAGAAGTCTGGGTGAACTGCTACGTTGGTGAGTTGAGTTTTAAATTTTTTTAAATAGCCTATCTCTTGCTGTAGCCTGCAAGACCAGGGCTTCCCTTTGAAGGTTAAATATTGTAGCCAGCTTTGGAAGTCTGGCAAAGAAGCTTTGGGCAAAGCCCCTAGGCCAATGTCCTGGGTCTATTTGACCTACTGTGTAGTGTTTTTCCTCCTCGTTCAAAAAGCTGAAGTCAGCAGCAAAGGGGGTGAGACTAAAGACAGCTAGAGAGGCCCGGAGGGAAGGTGGGGGGTCAGAGCAGCTAGGCTGGCTCTTAGAAGATTTCAGAGTTAGGTTGGAGGCTGCTGACACTGTCCCCACTTTACACCCGGGCCCAGGAAGAGGATGACAAGGTCAGTGGAATTTCAGAGTCAAGAATAGATCCTCTCTCACTCTGTCACCTCAGTAACTCATTCCAAGGTTTGAAGAATATCCCCCTCTGGGGAAATAGCGCTTCTGAAACCTGTTTCACATCTTTGTCTCATTTATTCCCACAGTCATTTATTTGGGGCCAGATATTGATGAATTTGACAGCAAAGCAGAGAAGGATGTTGCAGGGACTTTTTAACAAATTACAGTAAATATATATATTTTATATTTATATATGTTACATATATTTTTATATATGTATTTTATGTTTATATTATATATATATATATATATATAATTTGCCATTTGAACAATTTAAAATGTATAATTCAGTGGTATTTAGTATATTCACAATGTTATCCAACTGTCACTACAATCTATTTCCAAACTTTTCCATCACCCCAAATAGAAACTCTGTGGCCATTAAGCACAACTCCACATTCCCTGCTCCCCAGCCCCTAGTAACCTCTAATTTACTTTCTGTCTCTATGAATTTGACTACACTGGGTACCTCCTATAAGTGGAATCATACAGGATTTGTCCCTTTGTGTCTGGCTTATTTCACTTAGCATAATGTTTTCAAGATTCATCAATATTGGAGTGTGTATCAGAATGCCATTGCTTTTTATGGCTGGATAACATTCTATTGTATGGATATACCACATTTTATTTAGCCACTCATCCATCCACGGACACTTGGGTTGTTTTCACCCTTTGGCTATTGTGAATAATGCAGTGATGAACACTGGTCTATAAGCATGTGTTTGCATCCCTGTTTTCCATTCTTTTGGGTGTATACTTAGGGGTGGAATTGCTGGTATGATAATTTTATGTTTAACTTTTTGAGGAACTGCCAAATTTGCATGTTGGCCATTTGTATATCTTCTTTGGAGAAATGTCTACTCAAGTCCTTTGCCCATTTTTAAATTTGGGTTGTTTGTCTTTTTGTTGTTGAGTTTTAGGAATTCTTTGCAGATTCTGGATATTAAACGCTTACCAGATGTATGATTTGCAAATATTTTCTTCCATTCTTCAGGTTGTCTTTCCATTGTCTTGATAATGTCCTTTGATGCACAGTTTTAAATTTTGATGAAGTCCAATTCATCTATTTTTTTCTCTTGTTGCTTATGCTTTTGGTGTCACATGTAAGGATCTGTTATCAAACCCAAGGTCATAAGGATTTACCTCTTGTTTTCTTCTAAGAGTTTTAGGTTTTGGCTCTTATAGTTAGGTTGTTGATTGATCCATTTTGAGTTAATTTTTTTTATATGGTGTGAGGTAGGGGTCCAAATTCAGTTCTTTTGCATGTGTAAATCCAACTGTCCCAGCACCATTTGTTAAAGAAACCATTCTTTCCCCATTGAGAGGAAACCATTCTTTCCCCATTGAGCACTCTTGTCAAAAATCAATTGGTCATAGATGTATAGGACTCTCAATTCTATTCCCCTGGTCTATATGTCTGTCTGTATGCTAGTACCATACTGATTTGACTACTATAGTTTTATGGTTTTAGAGTAAGTTTTGAAATCAGGAGATGCAAGTCTCTGACTTGATTTGTTGTTCTTCTTCAGGATTGTTTTGGCTATTTAGGGCTTCTTGTGATTCTTTATGTATTTGAATATAATCATTTTTGAACATATCTTTTTATGGATCTATAAGTGCTGGTTTCTACTGGGTGACTACCCAGAGATACTGCTGTGACATACAATATCAGTATGTCCAGCTTTAGTACGCACTGTCTGTTTCACGAAGTGATTGTGCCAGTTTATTCTTCTACCAACAATCTATGAGAGTTCCAGTTGTGCCACGTCTTTTACCAACATTTGGTCATCTCAATTCTTTTGTAAAGTTTTAAACTTTCTGGTAGTTTGCCCCCAAATTATGAGTGAAACATTGCTGTATTTTTCAAGGTCAGTGTAAGCATCTACATCTTTGTTCAGGTGATCTTTCTCTTGGCACCAAGTCTTGGAAAGTGCTACTTGCTCCATGCCCCACCAGCAGCAGCCAGGGTCTTGCTCAGCTCCAGAAGCTGGAGATCTGGCCAGTGAGTTGCATCTTTACAGCACAAAAGCTCAGCTTATGCGAGAGAACCTTGGGATTTGGAGTGTGCTTTTTAAGGTGCTAAAGGAAAATTGGTCATTGGATTCTGTCCTGGCTGTAGCAGTCAGCCATATGAACGTCATGGTGGATGAGGCTTTTGGAGCTGTGCCTAGCCTCTGAGAGAGATCAGTTCTTAGGGAACTGCTTCACAAGAAAGAGGAAGCTAGCAGAGCTGTCCCATTTGACCTTGGGCATTTGCTCCTAGAAGAGGCTCCTTCAGACACAGAGCTTGAGTCCAAGGAGAGTAAGTGGCTTTTCCTAGCCCTATAGCACACTAGGGCTGGAGACTCTCAGACCTATGTCTTGTGCTTGCCCAGGGCAGTGACTGCTCTTTCCATGTTCAGCTTGCTGATTAGCCAAACTCAAGTCATGTAGTTCAGTAAACATTTACTGCAGGCCTCTGTGTACCAGGCATGGAACCAGGCACCTTGGGACCTGCAAAAGTCAGGACGAAGTCACTAACTATGTGTTATTCATCATCCTGTAGGGGAGGAAATACTTGCACACATCACTGCAATGAAAGGAGGACGAGGTCTGTGCTTAGTGAGGATATACATAATGTGCTTTGGGAACCAGAGGCAGGATGTTCATGTCCAGCCAAAGGGCGGCATTGCCTTCCTGGAGGAGGTGGCATTGGCCCCGGGCCTTAGAGGATGAGTAGGATTCTGTTGAGCAGAAGTGGAATAAGGGAACTCTAGGAAAAGAAACATAAAAAGCAGAAGAGGAGGTAGGCTGTTCCAGGCATTTGGAGAAAAGCAAGTGTAGTCAGATTACTGGATGCTGACAAGGAGTTTCCTAGATGTCTGCAGGGGGGAGGTGGATTTTATTCTGTAGGAACAGGGAGCCCCTGCAGGGTTTGCAGGTGGACATTTAATATTGTTCCTGACTGGAGAGCATTCTGGTAACACAGGGTAATTCGCAGATGCGAATGCCCAACCCTCTCTGGCTTCTGCTTCTGCACACACAGACCCACACATAAGGAGAAGCACAGACGTAGTGCACACATCAAGGTAGACGTACATACATCTAGGAACCAGGACAAACACATGCACCGAGACCAAGAGACCCACACATCAAAACACATACCCATATATGAGAACTTACTGAACACACACACACACACACACACACACGAGTTCACACTTACAGGCACATATGGAATGATACCATCCTGTTAACGGAAGGAGGCATGCAGTCAGTGCCACGTACATGGACTGGAACATCTGTAGATTCACTAAGACAGGTACCCACACATATCGGACCACACTAATGATATGAGTCGTGCATACGAGACAGAAACTATGGGACAGACATACCCATATGCTCACCAAGCCAGGCAGGGAGACATATGCATACCCTGAAACACTATCACACTTTCACACACACGCACACAGCCAAGCAGAGTGCTCACACTCACGGAGCCATACACTTGGGAACTGCAACTCTTCCCAGGGATGCACAGGTATATCCTTCATGCATGCTCACAAACACATGCTCACGTGTAGGCACACCCACGAGGCAGTCACACCACCGCAGAGGCACACACAGACTCAAGTGGGTGCCGACTCAGGCCATGCTGCTGGGGGGGTTCCTCACGTTCCCCTCCCAGGCCCCCCATGAATGTGTGATCTGGGCTCTCAGCGCTGGAGGGGCCCTCAGACGCGCCCTCCCACTCAGTGCTGGGATTTCTACAGCTTCTCTGACACGGGCCACCCAGGGTTCTGCTTAAATCCTTCGGACAAAATACCGCAAGTTTCCTGTTGTAATGGAAGTCACTTTCCATCTCGGGAAGTGAGGATTATGCACGCAGAGAGGAAACTAGACCCTTAGCCGGGTCGGTCAACAGCCAGTTAACAACTGCAGCTTGAGGGCCTCAGGCTCACCCAGCCCCACGCTGTCCCCTCGATTCCTGTCGGCAGTCCCTTGGCCACTCTCTGGCAAGGTCAACTGTCCCCCAGATCACTGTATTGCGGATCTCTTTGATATGGCAGAGTGGGTGGGCGGAGCTTGGCACACCAGTCCTCCCAGGGGAGGGCAGTGGGTGGCAGGGGGTGAGCCTGCAGGGGCTGGGGAGTCCTGCCTAGGACCTGGGATGAGATGGAGCTCTCCTGCAGGCAGCCAGCTGTCTTCACAACCACAGCCATCCCGTGCTAGTGTGGGCCATCCTCTGCGGATGTGACCCACGTTTAGGCCGACCAGCCCCAGCAGCTCTCCCTGTTCCCTACTGCGTCCCTCCCCCTGGCTGCCAACCCTTCCCCACTCGCTGTCCTGCGCTGGGACAGTCGTCCTCACTTGAGAAGGGGGCTATGACACAGCTGGCTCTGAGGGATTGACCAGTGTGGCTGCCTCCAAAGAAGCCTCCAGAAGCCAGGAGAACTTCAAAGCAGTGGGGCAGCCCTGCCCTCTGGGTCGGCCGCCCATCTGAATGCTTGCCTAATTTTCTCAGAATCTAACCTCCTTTTACTCCTCTTCAGTGTGGGATAAATCTGGTCTCTCCCTTAACCCCTCTCTTACCCTGCTGATATGGAAAACGGACTCCCTCTGCCCCCACCTGGGGTGTGCCCTCCTACTCTGGCTCTGAACCGTAGGGCTGACACCTTCCAGTCTGGTTGGGGCTTTCTCAACTCTCCTTCCCACATCCTTACAAAGTCCACTAACCCATGTTCATTATAGACAAGAGAAATGGCTCAACAGTAGCCCCTGGGAGAAGGCCAGGCTGGGGCCAAGGTGTGGGGCAGGGGGGAGCCAGGGTCAGAGGGCTGCATTGTGGACTTGAAGCTCAGTAAGAGGCTGTGATGTGATGGTCAGAGAGACCGTGCACACGGAGCTTCCCCAGAGGAAGGGCAGCATCTGGAACCAGGGCTGGCCTGTGTTCTGTGCTGGGGATTGCACCATACTGTCACACGTACCTTTTCTTATTCACGAAAGTAGTTTATGATCTTTGCAGAAAATTTAGAAAATAAATATAAGCACAAAGGAGAAAATGCAGATCATCCATCATTTCATTACCCAGAGAGAGCCATTCTTACTCTGTTTGTGCAATCTGCTCTTTGCACTAAATAATCTTTCATATCATTAAAATATTGTTCTATGTTATTTCATTGCTTTAATAACTATATAATATTTCATGGCTTATGATAGTAATAAGAATCCAACCTTTTTTTTTGGTATTTACCATATGCATCAGGCATTATCATTCATTGAATTTTGTAACTTGAGATAGATACTATCATTACCCCAATTATACAAATAAAGAGAATGAGGCACAGAGAGGCTAAATAACTTGCCCAAGGTAACACAGCCAGTAAATGGCAGAGCCAAATTTTGAACCCAGGTCGTCTGGCTCCAGAACCCTTATTTTTACACACTACTTCCTGTCAAACCATGGACATACCATAGTTCATCATTTCCCCTAGTGATGGCTCTTCAGATTGTTTCTAAATTTTTACCATTACAAACAATATTCTGATGAACATTTGTGTGACTTACATATTCTCATTATCCTCAATTATTCACCTAAGATCTACTCTCAGAAGTAGAATTTATGAAACAAGGCATAAACATTTTTTAAAAAGATTTAATATATTTATTTTGAGAGAGAGGGAGAAAGCACAAGCAGGGGGAGGGGTAGAGGGAGAGAGAGAATCTCAAGCCAACTCCGAGTTGAGCATGGAGCCCAATGTGGGGCTTAATCCCACGACCCTGAGATCATGACCTGAACCAAAATCAAGAGTCAGATGTGGACTTAATGGACTGAGCCACTGAGGCACCCCAGGGCATAAGAATTTTAGATGCATTTTCAGATTTCCCTCCAGAAGAACGTTAGCAAGGTCCACTCTTACCAGCAAAATAGGAGGACTGGGCCTTACACTTTAAGAGAGAGCCTGACCCTCAGAAGCTTGACCACGTAGGGGGAACAGGATGGTGCAGGGAATGGAAGGAGTTGCGTGGGGGGCAGCCGAAGGGACTGGAGATACGTAGTCTGGAGAAGACCTCGATGCTGAAGGCAAGGGTACACTCATGTCGATAGTCAAATGTGCGACAGGCTGTTGAACAGAAGAGAGAGTGGTTTGTCCTGAGGCCCTAGAGCAGAAGTGGACCAGCGGGCTGAAGTTGACATTGTGAGAGCCCTCGTCCTTCATTGGGCTTTGGATCAGCGGGGTGGGTGTTGAATAAATTTTACACGACCCACTGCCATCCCGGCTTGGGTTCGAGTAGGGTGTGTATATGGGGGGGGTCGATACCACCCACAGAACATTACATCTTCTAGTCTTAACCAAGGGGTCTGCTCCTCCTTCCACCCCTGCCTTGGGGAGCCTGGCCCAGCCTGGTACTTCTGTCCATCTATTCCTTCGGAGCCTGAGCAGCACAGCCTGGCTTGTGTCATGGGCCACATAACTCCTCCATTATGCATGAGGGGGACCCAGCGGTGAGCGAATGAGCAAGCCAGGGTGGGGGGCGGGAGGCTGAGTGGTTATTAATAAACAAGTGTATTGTGTGGGATTCCATTCACAGCACTTTCAGAGGACGTGGTGGGCTTGAGATAAGAAAGCCCTGTTTATGCCACCGAGGGCTGGGGAGGTGGCAAGTGGGAGGTGGCAAGGAGCAGGGAAGCCAGGAATTATTTTGATTCGCCCCGGGGCAGGGCTGCTGTGTTTGCTCTGAGGCCAGCATCCAGGGGGAAGGTCTAGCTGGGGTTTTTGCTCAGGCCTCTGCCCATTGGAATGGCCTGGGTCCTGAGAGATGCCTAGCTCTCCATCCCCACCTGTCCCCATGGAGGGAGAGTGAGAAGACACTGGATGAACTGGAGCACGACACGTTCAGGAGAGAGGTGGGGTGGTCACCTCTACCCTACTCCCGGCCTCCTGTCCCCACCCCATTCCTCCTTCCAGGTGAGTCCTTCTGCTTTGGCCCTCCCAGACTCCGAAGTGGCCTGTGTTGGGATGGTGCCTTGTTTCCTGAAGATGCTGGAGTTGTGTTTGTGGGCAAGATCTGCAAGAAGCTTTCTAGCCAGGGAGCGGACTGGTTTGGTGTTAGGATGTGGAACATGAAGCAAGCAGGCCAGAAGGGAGAGAAGCAATAAGGAGGGATTAGCTTCAATTTCAGAGGAAGAGTGGCAAGGGATGAGGCGCCCACACCCTGGCAAGGCTGCGCAGGGGAGCCCTGGTCGGAAGGGTGTCTGGGGAAGTGAGAGGCTGAGGAGCATTTGTCAGAGGGGACTCAGGCTGCGCATCTGATTGCAAAGCCCGTATTAACTCTGGGACTTGTTGTCCCTCTGGGTTAGCCCTCCTGAGCCCCTCCCTTTCTCTCCCTCAGCCCTTGGCTCTGATCCCCACCATCCCCAAATAGCCCTCTCCTTCCAGCAGAGCCTATCCGACTTAGTCTTGGCATCTCTGGATCTCAGTCCAGGGATGCAGAAGCTGCTGGCTGGGAAGAAGTGAGAACAGGCCATTTTGCTCTCCACTCTTCTAGGGATGCAGAGCTAGTTTTGATTCAGGGAGTCTTGATTCCCTTTCACTTAGAGTTGAACCAAAACAAGAGGGAAGCCAGGGCCCAGGCAGGCCTGGGTCACCTGGCTCTGTCAGGAGCTAATGGTGCTCCCTTTGGCCTTTGCAAGTGGCTCTGGCCTGGAGTTCCCCTGATTTGGGACACGTTTCCATCTCAAGCCAGCTCTGAGGGGCTCTGGGCTGGTTTGGCTGTAAGCTGGGAGGGAGAAGGGGGCCGGTGGCAGGGACTGTCTCTCCGGCACTCCTCATGGCTCCCTGCGGCAGCGCTTGGACCCAGTGACTTGAACTTTTTGTTTGGATTGGAGAACTGTAGCTCCTCCTTGGGCTCTCCACTCCTGCAGGCGCTGTGGGCACTCGCTTCCCTTCCCCTCCCACGGTCTGAAGAGGTGGCGACTATTTTTAGAAGCATCTGCCTGCTCCTAGGAGCACTGTTCCTGTGATGTGTGTGCCAGGCTGGATGCTCTTCTACTAACACAGGGCACCGGAGCTAGCAAAACAGCTGGAGGTCAGGAGTGGGGCCGGGGGCGGGGGGGTGTGTGATCAGCCCCACCGCGGTCCACCTGCCTGGGCACCTGGCCTGGAGGAATGACCCAGCATCTTCCACCAAGATTTTCAGGGGTTCCTACTGACTACTATGTGGCTGTCAGTTGCTTTGGGAGGTTCCTGGAAGGTCCAGGAGCAGAGACAAGGGTCTTCCTCAGAGAGGCAGGCAGGCTGAGTCATGCTGTGAGCACGCCCCTCTCAGGAAGACAAGCCCGGTGTGTACCAGGAGGGGTCGGCAAGGTGGCCTCTCCCCAGGGATGGGAGAGCCATCACAACTGTCACAGGCGACTGCTCACTGAGAGCTTTTCCCGGGATAGGCTGTCCTCCGAGCTCTTGACGTCTGTTGTCTCTTGTAACCCATGCTACTGTCCTTTTAGAATCGAGAAAACCGAGACCCAGGGAAGTTAAGCATGTTGCCCAGTGTCACACTGTCCATGACCAAGCCAGTCGCCCTCCCCAGCCCAAGACCGTGTTAACTCTTGAGCCCTTGTGCTGGGCTGCTTCCCCATAGAAGGCAACAGATGCTTTGTTTTGGAGGCCACAGGAAGAATTGAGGTCAGATGCAAAGGAGGACTTCCTGACAGTGAGAAGGGCCACGTGGAATCTTTCTTGGAGATCTTTGAGAAGCATCTAGTGCCTCAGGAGGGGGCCTTCCTGCAGGCTGGACTCTGGATTGATGACCACTGGAGGGATCTGCTGTGAGAGATGCTGGACCATGCATTAGTGGCCCAGGGCATAACCAACCAGCAGCCTCTGGGCACGCCAGCTGGGATTTGGGATCTGGAAAAGAGGCTGGGAGGTGGGGGATGGTGCTGAGAATTCTCCAGTAGGGAGAGGAAGCCAAGAGAGGGAAGCCACCCCTGGGAGCTCTGGAGCAGCTTGTGGGTTAATAGGCTTTTCATTTTGGCCTTCCCGTCAGATGTGCCTCTTTACCCAGAAAAATCTCTGGCTTTGCTCGAGCTCTGTTCCTGGAACCAGTCCCCTTCCAGAGGGTGCAAGTGTCTGTAGTTCCCGTGTGCTTAGGGACCACTGCTGGGGGCTTTCCAAGCGGAGGTGGGACTGGCGATCCACCTGGGTAGGACGCGGGCTCCTTTAGCCAGGCAGCTACAGGGCTCCTCACCCCATTTCTTGCCCTGTGTCACCCGGATCTGTACCACGGGGGCAGCCGCAGAGAAGAGTGGATGATGTCTCCCCCCTTGATCTGCTGCAGGGAGGAATGGTGCACCAGCGCCGGGAGGTAGTGTGGGGTAGACGTCAGACACATGGCTTCCAGCATCAGGCTGCCTGGCTTCCTGTCCAAGTTCCACCCTGAGCTGCTTGACCTCCCAGTGTCCTCAGCTGTCAAGAGTGACATCAGTAGCACCTGTCTCTTGGACTTTGTGAAGATAAATGAATGAATCCATGACGTCATTTAGCACAGGAGGGAGGAAGAAGACCCCTCATTCCGGGGCTATGCAGCCACTTTGGTCTCTCTCCCACGCCGCCCTGCTCGGTCTTACACTGGGGCCCGGGCCTACGTCGGGCAGGTGGCCTCATCAAGTGCTGGTAGCTCAGTCCTCTGCTCCTGCCCTTGGCTCAGGGTAGATAACGCAGCTGCGTCCTGCTGCCACTCCCTTTAGCTGCAGGAGCCAGTGTGAGGCCAGATGCTCAAGGTCCAGGACTTCTGCTCCCTGGGCTGCATTCAGCCCCATTTATTTTGGGCTCTGTAGAAGTAAGAGTCCACTTCTGGTTTAGTCTACGTGTCTGACTTGGCAGGTCTTCCTCACAGCTCAGCCGTTACCTGCTGCTCAGGGGCCTGGGATTGAGTCAGGGCTTTCTTCTGCCCCCCTTCTGCCTGGTGACAGGCTCTCCAGTTCCAGCTGCTGCACTTCCAGCCCAGCATCCTGCGTCCACCTCCTTCTCTCCATCTTTCTGGCTTCCTGGCCTGTGTGTCTCTGCCCCAGGTCCCTCCCTCTCTCGGCCAGCAGCCTTCTCCTTCTCCCGCCTCTGCCTTGTCCCTGGGCTGAACATCGTCCAGTTTAGACTTCTCCGGGATCCGAGGACACTTTGCATGCCCACAGCAAACATCTGTTGACATTTAGAAATACTGAAGGACCCACGTTTTCATTTCCGTGTGAATGCTGCATGCTTTCCTTCTGGTATAGGAAGCTTAAAGCTGGGACCCGTGATAGAGTCTGCCCCACGGCCATGATCATTTTTGAAAAGGAGAGGTAACTTCCCACTTTGCCCCAGACTAAGCAGGGTCAGAATGAGGGGGTTGAGTGGAGGAGGGTGACATAATGCTTTCTGGCTGCCCCCAGTCACTGCCCTATCCTTTTGATATATCTCCTCACTCAGTCCCTTCGATAACCTGATGAGTCAGATACACAATTCCCATTCTGTCTGTAGAAGGGGAAACAGAGAGGTTGAGTGACTTGCCTAAGGTCACACAGTGATTGAGTGGGAGAGTCAGGATTTGAGTGTGGGTCTGTTTTTCCTAGAATCACATATCCTTTAGAAGAAGGTAGGTTGGACAGGGGATATTAATGCAGACACATCTGAATGCAGACACATCTGGAGCTGGATTTTTGACTCTGAACAAACCCAAGTGTCCTATTCATGTCCCTTCCTCCTAACCCCCCATTGCCTGGCTGTGGATCTCTGAAGGGAAGAGGGGAGACCCCCACCTTGAACCTGTCAGGCCCCAGGGTGGGCCAGCAGTGCAGTCACACTGCTGAAGCCGTCAGCTTCCCACAGACCACACATGCCAGGGAATACACTGTATTTCGCTGAAAGAAGGGGAATAAAAAACAGAATGAGGAATCTGGAGGTGCCCAAATAATACAGTATTAGAAAGTTAAAGTGCTTCTCTTCCCGGGGACACCTGGGTGGCTCAGTCAGTTAAGCGGACAGCTCTTGATTTTGGCTCAGGTCATGATCTCAGGGTCCTGTCCTGGGACCAAGCCCCACATCAGGCTCCACACTCAGTGCGGAGTCTGCTTAAGTTTCTCTCTCTCTCTGCTCCCCCCCCCCAACTTGTGCACGCACTCTCTCTCTCTCCCTAAAATAAATAAATAAAAATCTTTTTTTTAAAAAAAAGCTACTTTAAAGGGGTGCCTGGGTGGCTCAGTCAGTTAAGCATCTGCCTTTAGATCAGGTCCTGGGATCGAGCCCTGCATCGCTGGGCTCCCTGCTCAGCGGAGAGTCTGCTTCTCCCTCTCCCTCTGCCTGCCACTCCCTCTGCTTGAGCTCTCTGTCTCTCTTTCTCTCTGTCAAATAAATAAATAAATAAATCTTTTAAAAAATAACTAAAGTGCTTCTCCTCCCTAAAAACAGTCTGTTTTTTAGGGAACGGTCTGCAAAATGTTTGCAGATGGACCAGAGGCCTGAGAGCCAGAAACCTGTACAATCTAGGAATAACTCCTCCCAATCTCCCGGCTGTTCTCAGGGCTTTCTCTCTTCTGGCGCCCCTCAGCTCCCCTGCTGGGGACGCTTTGTAGGGGAGGACGTTGTAAGTGACATGGTAATGGGCCTAAGCACACACCAAGAGCCAATGGTAGGTACCAGCCGCCCTGTTCCCCCCTCCACAAATCCCCAACCAAGACAGGATGTGATTAACTACTTCTGAGGAGCATTTGGAACTCAACTTCCAGCGGCTTGAGGAGAGGTCTGATGGAGTCTTTGTTTGCCTGACTCTGAAATTCTGGGGGTGGGGGGAGAGGGTGGGAGGAGAGGTGGAGGGAGAGGGCTCTGCAGGCCCTTTAGACTCCATGGAGAATCGCCTGATAAATACACAGTCATTTGGAATGTATTGTCTTCCTTCCTAAGCCTTTAAGATCTGCCTTCTAAATTACTACTAAAGTGTGTGAGTCTCTTACCTGAGCTCTTAGTGTTTTTCTTTTTTTCACTCTTAAAATCAACTGTATTGGAGTATAATTTACATTCAATAAAATGTACTCATTTTAAGGGTATTGTCAGATGAGATTTGACATATGTATATACCCATGTAACCACCACTCCAATCAAGTTATAGACTATTTCATCACCCCTGAAAATGCCCTCATCCCATCTGCAGGCAGCCTCCCCCCAGCCCCTGGCCCCAGGCAACCACCAGAGGAGTTTTCGGTCACTGTAGATTGATTTGCCCATTCTAGATATCCATGTGTGTGCAGTATGGTCTTTGTGTCACTGCTAGGGTTTGATAAGCCTCAGGGGAGAATAAGTTATTTGAGACTCCCGCATGGGCATGGCCCCTGCCAGGGGATCTCCCGTCTCTGCACCCTCTCTGCCCTTCTCGAACCCTTCAGCCTACTCTTACCTGGTGTGTGGACGTGATACACCTTGAGTCTGTGACAGGAGAAAGATCCCTCCCTTCCCTTTGCTTTGGCACTGAGTCTAGGGAAATGGTAGGGAGAGGAGGTTTGGGGAATTCTGGCCTATGCCTGCAGAGCTCAAGATGTGGGGGATGACTCTCAACCATGAGAAATGGCTGTGGGGTTCCAGGAGGTAGACCCTGGGTAATGTGGAGGTGGACAGGCAAATGAGCTGTCCTCTCTCCTGCCGCTGGCTTTGTTACCACTGTTGCTGCCATTCTTTGCATCAAGGTGGGTGTGAAAGCTGCTCTCCTAGAATTCAGGGGTTCTTTTGAATGAATTGAGGGGCAGGGAAGGGGAGGAAGCAGACTTGAAGCAGACTTCAGGTCCAGCCTGTGGGGTGTGTGTCCTGCTTAGCAAGGATGTGTTGGAGGACAAACAGCAGGGAGCTTGGCTTATTGGCTGTCTTGTGGACTGGAGCTGACCATGCCACACACTCCTCCTTGTGCTCAGGTCTGCAGCTTCTGCTCTCCTTGGGCAGGAAGGAAGGGCAGCTCACGACACTTGATTCTTACATGGTGGCAGTGATCCTAGGTGCCAACCTGGTAGAGAAGGACACAGTGCTAAGAATTTGCTGCAATTTGCATAGCCTTTTGGGGATCCTGTTGACCCATCTCTACAAGTGGGCATATTTGAAGGATATTTTAAGGGTGCTTTCATTTCTTGAGAAAAAGGGATACAAACTAAAGCCAAGATGCTGTCATTATGATATTTTTTTCTTCTGTTTTATCATCATCTTCATTATTATTTCACTGTGGTAAAATACATTGTTGGGGAGGAAGAAATTTTTCTTTTTTTTTTTTTTTTTTTTTTTTAAAGATTTTATTTATTCATTTATTTGAGAGAGTGAGAGAGAGAGAGAGCACATGAGAGGGGGGAAGGTCAGAGGGAGAAGCAGACTCCCTGCCGAGCAGGGAGCCCGATGCGGGACTCGATCCCGGGACTCCAGGATCATGACCTGAGCCGAAGGCAGTCGCTTAACCAACTGAGCCACCCAGGCGCCCCGGAAGAAATTTTTCTATGTCCTTCAAGATCCTTCTAGCTAGATTGAGAATAGGTTGACATGAAAGAGAGTAACAGGAGAAAATCAAGTTTAATTGCATACATCCAGGGAATCTACACAGACATGAAAATCCAAAGACAGTCAGGCAAGATGAGGTATATGTCATCCTGAACTAAGGAGAAGGGGTAGTGTCTGGAACTTCAAAGGAAAGGAATGCAATTCACAGAAAAATGAAAAAGCCTCAACATTTGGTAAACAAATATTTGCTGGACCCCTCAGAAACAATGGGACATAGAGGACTTTGATCAGTCAGGCTTTGCTAGGTTCCTCCCTGTCTACCCTGCCTAGTTTATATCATAATGTAGTTATCTGTGGTGATATCTCCCTTCCTGGAGCCAGTCCTCTATCTAAATTATTTTAGGCAGTTGTGTATGTGTAGGAGGCAGAGGTGAAAGTTTCTTCCTGAGTCTTTTGGGTCTTGATTATTTTCAGCTTAATAATCTTTTTGTAATCTGCATGTCAATGTGGCCCATCTTGGGGTGGCCTGCCCTTGGCTCCTGCAATGCACAACATAAAATTGACCATTTTAACCATTTTTAATTATACCGCTAAGTGGTATTAAACAGATTTACATTATGGTGCAACCATTACCACCATCCATCTCCAGAACTTTTCATCTTCCCAAACTGAAATTCCATACCCATTAAACATTAGCTCCCCATTCCCCACTCCCCCTGGTACCTGGCAACCACCATTGTACTTTGTCTCTATGAATTCCACTACTCTACGTATTTCATATAAGCAGAATCATGCAGTATTTGTGTGTCTGACTTATATCACTTAGCATAATGTTTTCCAGATTCATCCATGTTGTAGCAAGTATCAGAATTCCATTCCTTTTTAAAGCTGAATTAACATTTCATTGTATAGGTATACCACATTTTTGTTTATCCATTCATCTGCCTCATCTGCCAATGGGCATCTGAGTTGTTTCTGCCTTTTGGCTGTTGTGAATTATGCTGCTATTATGAACATTTGTATACAAATATCTGTTCGAGCCATTATGGTATTTAAATGCTCAGCAGCCCCTCCTAGCAGCTCCTCCTGCTTAAATTTACTGCGACCTAGCGCCCAGAGTGGTGTGCATTCCTGCTCCCCTAGCCTGGCACCCTGTCTCTTCTTAAATTCGTGCCTGTGGCAAATGGTATGCTTCAAATACTTCAGTCTTTGATGAGTATGGGGGACTTAGGAGTTTTGAGTTCCTTTCCCTAGAAGCTTTCTTTTCAGTGTGTTTAACTACTCTTGGCCACCAGCTGACTTTTGGAATTTGAGTCCATTAAGTTTCTTAATACCAGAATACAACAGAACACCTTTGGTTCTTCAAGGAAAGAAAAGAAACTAAATTTTATCAAGTATCTATTATGTGCTATCAGGTACCTGTGCTATTAGGTACCATTCAAGGTACTGTAAAAGTACAGCTAGCTTCACATCCTTTTAAAGGGCTCTCCTGTGAGATAGGGACCCAACCTGAGTGTTAAGGGAAGGAAACCAAGGAGAGGCTCAGAGAAGTTAAGTCACTTGCCCAAGCTCACAGAGGCCAACACTCCATACACGACTTAAAAACCTCCCTGGTCTTTCAAATGCAAATGAGCCAGAGAAATTTCTGGGACCTTGTCTTTTACAATGGAAATCCAAGCCTGGAGTTCCCCTTTTGCTTAGAAAAGAATAATCCTTTGGGCTTCCTTGCCCTAGTTTCGGTAAAATATGGAATTATTAATTAAGGTTTTGTTTTGTTTTTCCAAATACACAAAAGTAGAAAATAGTATCATGAATCCCCACATACCCATTCCCCAGCTTCAATAATTATGGACACTTGGTCTGTCTTGTTTGATCAGTCAGGTTCTTCTTTTTGATCCGTGAGGTCCTCCCAAGTGGAATGGCAGCAGTTGGTGTTTTCTGGAAGAGAGAAGGGAAATCAGCAGATCTGGGAATAGCTGACCGAAATCTCTTCCCAGCTAGAGGAGTGTTAATCGCCACCGGTTGGAATCCCCTCTGATGGTTCATTATTCAGCTGGTTACTGAACACCATCCAGGAGGCAGGGGAGGAGGGCAAATCTTTTGAGAGGCCTGGCAGGACCTGGCAGGGTGGTATGCAGAGAGGCTTCCCTTTCTTAGAGCATTTTCCTCCTACTGTTTGATTTTATTGGAATTCTTCTGAGTGGCGAAAGGGAAGGTTATGTAAGGATAACTGTCCCCTTAGGGGAACAACGCTAAGCCAAAGCAGTGTTGAGATGGAACAGGGACTGGTGGGAAATAAGCCTCTAGCCTCTTCAGCTAGATTGATTTAACAAACATTTCCACTTTTTTTTTTCACTTTTAGTTTTTTACGAATACCTCAGTGCGCCAGGCACTGAGCTAAATGCGGCCCATCCAACTCTGACACATTGGTATCTGCTCTCAAGAAGTTTGTGGTCCACAAAAATAATAACTAAGAGCAACTCACACTTGTGTGTGCATTGTCTCATTAATACCCCGGCCCCAAACAGTCTGTAAGAATTATGTCCATGGTGCAGACAAGGAAGCTGGGGCTTCATCCTGCGCTGTGTGTGCAGAATACGTGTAGGTTGGGGAGGGCTGAGGGTCAGAGGAGGGCTGAGGGGACCCGGACCTTCTCTCAGGCTGCAGGAATGTGCTTCTGTAAAAACCCCGCCAGATGTGTGTTCCCAGAGGATTGAGGGCAGCCAAATGGCGTATTTTTTTCTTTGGACTTTATCGAGGACCATGGTATTGATTTTTATTTAAAAACAGGGCCATTCTTCAGGAGGAGGGGAAAAGTCAAGACTGGAACTTGAGAAAGAGTTCTTTCCTGGGGCTGCAGGAAGGGATGGACAGTTTGTCTGTTTGGATTTTATTTAAAAGAAGATTTGGTGTCTTTCAAACTGATGGGACTGAAAGAGGTCATTTTAAGGATAAGGAAGGAGCAGTTTCTGATCTGGGCTGACTCTGCCCAGTGATCAGGTGGTTTGGGGTTCTTGTGGCGGGTCGGGGAACAGCTGATAGCGTCATCCCTGTCCTCCTGGGGTGAGGGGGGCTCTGGTACCCAGTTTCTGCATGGAAGCCTGCCTTGTGAGTTTGAACAGATTTTCTACAATCGGCTCGGCTAATGTGTCTAGCAGGGGGCAGTAAATGATTTATTTTAAAAGACAATCTATGAACCTCTTTCCACTCTCCCCAGGCAGCCCCTCCTCCCTGGCTGTGGGTCAGCCATGACCTGCAGGGTTAAGGTAAACTTAGAAGGCTCTGCCTACCCACCCATAAAGGATGTGAAACATTGAAATGAGAGTCCCAAAGGCCAGGCTCTCCTTTAAGAAGAGAGAAAAGGAAAGCGTTTATTATTAGCATTCTGATTTTTTCTTTTAATTTTTAATTTATTTAAAAAAATAAAGAGGTTTTTCTACCATGAGACGAGGTGCGAGGTGCCATCTGGACCGGAAGCAGGAAGAAGGAACATCCAGGTTCCTTCCAACTATGTCATTTTGGTCTTCTTCCCTCATTGTCCCCATCCTGGAGTCCCAGGTAATTTAAAAGCAAGACTGAGTGCAAGATCAGCTTCCTATAGAACCCCAGAGAAAATGCTGTCTTCCAATCAGTGCATCATCTCCATCTGGACCTTGCTGACAGAGAGAGGAAACATGAAAGTGCACGAGGACACCTCTTTCAGGAACAGAGGGTGTCCCAAACTGGCGAGACAAATGCATGTGGCCTCTCAGAACAAGCCAGAATGTGGCAGCCTGCCTGCCCTCCTGGGACTGCAACTCACAGATGACGGTTGCTATGGATACGGGCAACTGGGGCTCCCCTGGGGCAGCGGGGAGTTGAAGGCGTGAGGCTGTTTGTTGCAATGTCTGTGCTTTCCTCACCGCGGAGCCACACGGTGAGGGACAGGGGACCTGCCTGGCCTGAGCGGTGCCTCCTCAGGGCCCACCCTGGGGGCCCTGGGTACCTAAGGCCACACCACCTGTGTAGAGTCGCTGGGCTTTAGGTGACACATGGGGGGCCTGTCCATCGGTGCTGCATGGGCAGTTCTCTCCTCTTTTCTCCTCATTTTGGAGGCTGGCAGGGCTAATGCTAATAGCTCCCCAGACCCAGGAGAACATTCCTGGATTGGAGGCATTACCTGGTGAAGCTTTATACTATGAGTGGGGCTCTGTCCTGGAGGCTGCAGGAAAGGTATGAAAAGGTAGGGGGAACATAGTTTATGCCATCCGGACATGCCTGGTATGAGGGGAGAGACACAGCCCATGCCATCCTTGAGCTCCCAGTCCGATGGGGACCACCAGAGGTACACCAAGGACCCAGGGTCACGGACAGAGACAGGGTAGAAAAAGCCCATCACTTCACACTTCCCATAAAGTCAGACATGTCTGGGGTGTACCAGGTACTGTACATGGGCCCTTCCTGCCCCTCTGGACTCAGTATCGCTGCTCTTCCCCCAGCCTCCCTCCACTTCTGCCACACCGGGCCCTGGGCTCTTCCTGAGACCCCAGCGGCTGGGGCACTTGGGCCCTGCCTTGCCGTTCCCTTGGCCGGGGGCTGTTTTCTCCATCACCTCCCAGTTGCCTCACTGTTTCACCATATTTATTCAGATCTCTGCTTTGGTACAATTTCCTGACCACCCTGTGGCAAGCAGCATTTCCCGGCTTCCCAGACCCCTCCCTTAGCCTCTCTGCCTGCTTGACTTTTCTTCACAGCACCTGTACTATTGACTAGTTTACTGCTGGATTGTCTGCCTCCCCTGCTGGACGGTCAGCTCCTCCAGTGCTGGCACAGTGCCTTGTTGACCACTGTGTCCCACTGCGAAGAGTATCACCTGGAATCTGGGAGGTACTCAATAAATACTGGATGAATGAGTGACAAACTGTGTAGCATATGGTTAGCTTTGCATTCTCCAGGAGTGTCGACAAATGCTTTTCTAGTAGTCCGCCAATTGTAAAGATAAAACTTCTTACTTGCAATTCTAATTTGTGATTGAAAGACATTCTTCTTAAAATTAGATTTTGGGGCGCCTGGGTGGCTCAGTTGGTTAAGCGACTGCCTTCGGCTCAGGTCATGATCCTGGAGTCCCGGGATCGAGTCCCGCATCGGGCTCCCTGCTCGGCAGGGAGTCTGCTTCTCCCTCTGACCCTCCCCCCTCTCATGTGCTCTCTCTCTCCTCTCATCCTCTCTCAAATAAATAAATAAAATCTTTTAAAAAAAAAATTAGATTTTGGTTTCCTAAGACAATACCTCTCACATGGGGGTATATGGACCCCGGGAGGTTCTTAGATATGATCATGGCAGTTTGGGGATTTGTGTTACTTTTGGAAGGGGTCTGCATATTAGTCAAGTTTGGAGGACCCATGTGTAGTTGCTGGAAATCATGTACATAAGGCTTATGAGGTAGGGTGCATTGGAGGTGGCCTCTGGAGAACTTTCTGGAAAGCAGATCTTGAGCAGCAAGTTGAAAGAAAGGAGCAGGTCTTTATACAAGACAGAAAGGCATTGGGTGACTTGCTTTCGGGGTCTGGCTGGTGATGGTAAGGGGCCATAGGAGGCAAGCCCCCATGAGCCGTGGGGTCCCAGCATATCTACTTGGCTGAAGTGGAGTCTGAACTTGGATAGAGCAAGGTGAAGCAGTTAAGTTGAGAGCACTTCCTGCCCCGGGAGCCTGGATTTGAGTGACAGCCATGCAGGGCTGGGACTGCACTGGAGCAGTGACCCATAAACTCTGCTTTCTGGCCCCCTCCCCATCACTTACGGCTCACTGCAGTTTTGTTGGCGTGACGGCCCCTCCAGGGAGCGCCGTCCCCCCTCCGCCCCCCCCCCCCCCCCCGCCGTGGCTGGTGCAGCTGGGGCGGAGGGTGTGTGCAGGAGTCAGCTGGCAGGTGGAAGATGACCCAGCCCACGGAGGACGGTCCCCGGCTCACCAGCTTGCAGTCCTTTGTTTAACTGGGAATCAACCAGGCCAGAGGTCAGCATTTTCCTTGGAAGACTGTCAGAGCCTGCCTATGGTTAACGGGGAGCAGGGTCAAGTTCCCAGGGAGTGGGCCAGGATCAGGCCCTATCTCCTGAATCAGCTCTCCACTGTCTGCAGTCTGGCTGGTGCCAGCACCAGGTGACTGGCAAGGTGGCCTCTGCAGCCTGGTCACCGAACCAGACGCGAGCCGCCGCTGGGAGGCCCTTTACAAACCAGGCAGTGACTTCCTTGTTATAGGGACGAGGTGCCCAGAGTTACTGCAGAGCTGGGACCCAGACCAGCTCAACACTCTTTCTGACACCTACTGTTTGGGACAGGGGCCCAGGTGGGCAGTGAGATGGGGGCCCCAGCGCCCTGCACCTTGCTTCCTATACTTCACTCCGAAGTATTAAGGTCTGCTCAGGGAGGTTAAAAGTATCCCGCTCTCTGCTGGAGTGACGGTTGTTCTCCTTGAACACACGGCTGTGATGTGGCTTCCTCACCCTGCCGGGGGTGGCGAAACAGACACACTCCAGGACTGTGCTCGGGAGACTTTCAGCCCTGGGGGTGAAGTGTGCATAATGAATAGCCCTGAAATGAAAGGGAGGGGCCTGTGCCTGGCAGGGCTCCACCCTTCTCTGTTGGCCGGCTTCCCTTCCACCTGCCCTAGTGCTTCCAGGGTCCCTCATCGTGGGGGTGGTTCCTGAAATCACCGTCTGGGTTTTGAGGTCCCTTCCTCCTGCCCCCTCCCTGGCTTGGAGGATGGGATCATGTGGAGGCCAGCAGAAGGGGAATGGGGCAGAGAGAATGCCTGACCTAGAAGATAAACTGAAGGCCTGTTCAGTTTGGGATCTTGAGGAGGGAGTGAGAAATGTCTGAGTGTTAAGGGCTCTGGTTTTGGAGCCTGAGATTTGGAGACTGAGATTTGCACCCAAGCCCTTTGCCCTGATCTTGATCAGACTGCTTAACCTTTCTAAGCTTCAGTTTCCTCATCTAAAAAAGTAGAGTTAAAAGTGCCTCGAACACATGGGGCGCCTGGGTGGCTCAGCCCATTAAGTGTCTGCCTTTGGCTCAGGTCATGATCCTGGGGTCCTGGGATGGAGCCCCAGGTTGGGCTCTCTGCTCAGCAGGGAGCCTGCTTCTCCCTCTGCCTGCCGCTCCCCCTGCTTGTGCACTCTCTCTCTGAAATAAATAAAGTCTTTAAAAAAAAAAAAAAGGCAGCACCTCGCACACAGCACTGTGATGAGGACTCCCTGAGATAATATATATCAATAGAGCACTCATCCGAGTGCCCAGTCCCTAGTAGGTAAACATGATAACGTAACTCAGCATCGTCATCATCACCACATGATGGCCCAGTGCCTACGTTGTGCCCAACACCGTGGTGTGTGTTACAGAAGATCAAGGGGATTTCTGCACCAGCCATTGGGCATGGATGGGTCTGAATAGAGAGAGTGACATAAAAGAGAGTACCCTCCAAAACATACACATCAATCTAAAATGGGGAGATTTCGACTAAGTAAGGATGTGTTAGGGAGAAATCCATAAGGGAAGGCCTTTTGAGGCATTGAGTGTGGGATTAGGAAAAAGCTTGGCATATTTTCAAAATAATATTCCAGTTTTAGTATCTCCCCCCACCCTTCTCTCCCTAAGTGAACAATTGAGAATAACACAGTGAGGTTCAAGGAGGAAGTCCTTGGCCAGGTGGCCAGTAGCCCAGAGAATAAAACCTTCCATCTTCACATTCACCTTGCCCTCCTGGGGGCAGAGACCACTAAGGAGCCTCCTTCTCAAAGATCAGAGCGTCTGCATGGCCCAATGGAGGAAGAATCTTCCACCCTCTTTGCTCTTGCTGGACTCTGTGGGATGCTAGAAATATTTTTCAACCCACCGAAGGAGAAAGAACTGACCAGGGCCGGTGCCAAAATATTCAGTAAATTCAAAAGAGTCTTTTGTTTGATGAAGAAAGCCGCTGGCCTGGCGCCTCCTCTTCTGATCTGACATCACAGCCTGGTGGGTTGGGCCTTCCATTCTCATCCAGCCCCCACTCCCGGGCTGAAAGGCAGTTCGCCTATTCAGGATTCTTTAGGAAAGCTCATTTCTGGTTCCACCTGTTTGTTGGACAGCCTTAGACAACTCCTTGGGCCCCTCTGGCCTGAGTTGCTTCACCTGTGAAATGGCCATACCAGCTCCGCTCCCTCTGAAGGGTGAGTTCTGACCTGGTGGTCTCTTGCTCGACCTCCAGCTCTCAGGTCTGAGCTTGGATGACACGAGTGTTGCCCCTTTTCCAGATGGGCACTCCGGGATGTCAAACATACAATTCTGCCATGATCCAAAACACGTTTGAGCTCTGCTTTGGAATTTGCCTTTGAGCTTGGGCACATTCGTTCAATATCCTCAGTGATGGACAGTCTTCTTCCTCTTACAGGGAAGTTGATTTCCAAATCGGGACAGTAAGTCATGTAGTATACACATGTGTCATGACAATAAGGATATGATCAAACTGAATGAAGACACTTCTAGTTCCAAACAAATGAGGCTGATTTTGTTCTGCTTTAAACTGACTCAGAAGTCAGTTCCAAGTAAAATTTTAAGAACATTTTGAGCAAGCACTGCATCCTGAGAACACAAGTGGTAGACTCTTGTAATTTTAAGGACAACACTCATTTGGATACATTAATTCTGATTTTAAAAAATAAATTTCTACTTTATATATTTATACTGCATGTTTTAAAAAGGCAATTATCCTCTTTGTTCCTGTTCATTTCCTAATGCATTTGTTTTATGTTAGGGTGTCTGTGATTTTTATTTTCTTAACAATGTGGCTTGCCCTGATCATTATCAGTTATAAAAACGTAAAACGTCCCGTCTCATGGTTCTCAGACCTATCTCAGCTCGCTCAAACCCAGACTTCTGGGCTCACACACATTTTCTGATTTGGTAAGTCTAGGGGGGCTTTGTAATTTGCATTTTTAATAGACTCCCAGGTGATGCTGCTGCCCCGGGACCATATTTTGCGAACCCCTGGCCTAACTGAAAGGGGTTTGGGTGATCAAATCCAACTCCCTTTGTTGTACAGATCGGTAAACTGAGGTACAGGGAGACGTGCCTCCCTTGCAAAGCTGGCAGTGGAATCCAAACATCCTATATGCCCCGTCTGGTGCTTCACAAACTCCTGTTTCTTGATTTGAGACTAGTTAACAGGACACCACTTTTTAGAATTTTGCAAAACCTTCTTTTTTTTTTTTTTTAAGATTTTATTTATTTATTTGACAGAAAGAGACACAGCAAGAGAAGGAACACAAGCAAGGGGAGTGGAAGAGGGAGAAGCAGGCCTCCCATGGAGCAGGGAGCCGGACACAAGGCTCGATCCCAGGACCCCGGGATCATGACTGAGCCGAAGGTAGACACTTAACGACTGAGCCACCCAGGCGCCCTGCAAAACCTTCTTAATTTTAAACAATCTGGCCTGGGGATGCCTGGGTGGCTCAGTCCATTGGGCGGTTGCCTTCGGCTTGGGTTGTGATCCCAGGGTCCTGGGATTGAGTCCCGCGTGGGGCTCCCTGTTCAGCGGGGAGCCTGCTTCTCACTCTGCCTCTCCCTCTGCTATTCCCCCTGCTTGTGGTCTCTCACTCTCTCTCTCAAATGAATAAAAAAAAATAGTAGTCTGGCCTTTTAGCCCCTGTAGTATGACGAAGTCATGATTTTCATCTCACTGCAGGAATAGCCTGTGTTTAACTTGCTTTTTTTTTTATTGTGATAACATATCTGCAAGCTAAAATTTACTTTCTTCACCATTTTTCAGTGTGCAGTTAATTCTGTAGCATGAAGCGCATTCACGTTGTGTGACCGTTACCACCGTCCATCTCCAGAACTCGCTCATCTTCCCCACCTGAACATCTGTCCCCGTTAAACAGTACCTCCCCGTAGCCCCCTCCCCCAGCCCCCAGTAACCACCATCCTACTTGCTGTCTCTGAAGTGAACGATTCCAGGTACCTCAGCTAAGTGGAATCAGACAGTACTTGTCCTTTTGTGACTAGCTTATTTCACTGAGCACAATCAGGTCTTCATGGTTCATCCGTGTTGTACCATATATCAGAATTTCTTTCCATTTTAAAACTGAGTAATATCCTGTTGTCTGTATATACTACATTTTGTTTGTCCATTCATCTGTTGATGAACACTTGGGTGGCCTCCACTTTTTGGTTTTTGTGAATAATACTGCTGTGAACATGGGTGTGCAAATATCTTTCTGAGTCCCTGCCTTCAGTTCTTTTGGGTATATGCCCAGAAGTGGAATTGCTGGGTCATATGGCAATTATGTGTTTCATTTTCTTCCTTTTTTTTTTTTTAAAGAATTATTTATTTATTAGAGAGAGAGAGAGAGCTCATGAGCACGGGGTGGTGGAGGGGGAGAGACAAAGGGAGAGGGAGAGAGAATCTCAAGCAGACACTCTGCTGAGTGTGGGGCTGGATCTCATGACCCTGAGATCATGGCCTGAGCTGAAATCAAGAGTCAGATGCTTAACTGACTGAGCCACCCAGGTGCCCTCTGTGTTTAATTTTCTGAGGAACCTGCTTTGCTTTTGATTCCAGGAGCTTAAGGATCTGCCATGAACAAATTTGTAGATAACAGAGTCTGAATAGTCCCTGGCTCTTACTCCTCTGGTGCCCGTGTTGGGAGGTGAGTCGGCTGCCCCGAGGCCTCGTGATAGAGCGACCCTGTTATTCCCACTTTACTCCCAGAGGCTGTAGATAGTCTTCAAGCTTTCTCTCTTCTACTCCTTGACTCTGCTCTGACTTCACTCTCACCAATCTCCATTCATATTTGTCTTGGGACATTTATGTGTTTGTGTTCCCATCCACCAAATTTCACCAGCCCCAGAAGGCTCCCACTGCATTGCAGAATGAAGTCTGGACTGAATGGGGCCAACTCCATTGCACTGCACCTTCCATTCTCTGGGTGGAATATGACTGTCCTCCCAGGAAGGCGGCATATCAGGGGGTGGGGTGGGAAGACCTCACACAGAGTGGAGAGTAAGAAATACTTACAGAATTAATGAATGAGTATGACAAAGAGCCTAGCATGCTATCAGGCAGGGTTTGGGGGCTGGGCATTTTGCAAGAAATAGCCAACCACTTGGCTTGGCTTTTGCCACCATCCAGCAGTCTCTGGGGCTGCACCAGCTGCAGGGACACTGGTGCTGCCCTGGGAATAAAGAGGGCAGTTGGGAAGTCTAGCGCCTTCTGCTTCTGAATAGGTGCCAGCTTGAGGGTAGGAGGACGAGTCTTCCACCCTCATTTGGGGGGCATCTAGAGCAGCGACTCCTGAAATCAGCAGAGAGAGCACTGGGGGCGAAAGAAGAAGGAAGAATAGGCTCTAGACTTGTCAACTTGGTTCCAGCCCAAGTCTGCAAAAACCCAAATGTCTCTTCAGCTGACTCGAGGATATTGTGAAACTTCAAAACCAAAATGATTGTATTTTAAGTTTAAGGAAAATTGAGACTACACAGCATTCTCTTCCTGGTTGATTTGCAGAATCCTTCTATCCATGATGCAATAGCAGGCAAGTGTGGAATTCCTACAAGTGGGTCAGTAGCACTTTTCCACCCTTTCCATGGTCACTTAACGTAGTGGCTAGGTCACTTAAAAATTTTTTTAAAGCAACAAGATGCCCATTATTGATGTCATCAGAAATTACTCTTTCGGTCTAGTTCTAGTGCCCCATTATCCAAATTAACAGAGGGTAAAATGAAGTAGATGTGGTAGTTAATTCACGGAATCCTTGTTGGCTAAGAAAAACATCCTTTTTATTGATTTTGTATCAGCAGATGATACAGCCTTTCTGTGTAGAGTTTTATGGTTAACAGTTCACTTTTACTGACGTGTCTCTACACATTGGTAAATGGCTTGTCAGATCTGGATACTTTGACTTTCTTTTCCTTCGGGCCATTTTCTCGGAGGGAGGTGGTCCAGACTGCCAGCCCTAAATGTGTTGTATCCTTGTTTCCTTCCCTCCGGTTGGAAGGAAGGCTGCTAAGAGTTCCCAGAGGTGAACAAGGATTGTTCCCAGGAACAATCAGGGAAAGTAAATGTACCGGGTGGCAATTGGAGATATCTGCCTGGCTGCTGGGAGCCCGTCATCAGGTCTTCAGAAGACAAATTTGTAGAATCCATTAACATCGATGCTTGCTGCTAATTGTAACCAGACCCCACCTTATCTCAGCATCTTACTGCTGCTTGAAAAGGGCAGTTCCCCTCCGGGAGCTGATTACCCTTTCCTGCTGCCCTGTGTATAAAAATGAGAGGATGTTTATTTGCTCAAGGCTGCAACAGAGTCTTCAGATGAGACCAGCAAAGTCTTTATGGGCCTCCCCTGCCCCTGAGAGCTGTCTGCACACATCTGCTTAGGGTGAGGCAAGCACCCAGGCAGATGCGGCTGACTTGCCAGGTGTTAGACCTTCGGGAAGAGTTATTCAGTGCTTTACATCTCCCGAGATAGGGCGCCTGGGTGGCTCAGTCGTTAAGCGTCTGCCTTTGGCTCAGGTCATGATCCCAGGGTCCTGGGATCGAGTCCCACATTGGGCTCCCTGCTCGGCAGGAAGCCTGCTTCTCCCTCTTCCACTCCCCCTGCTTGTGTTCCTGCTCTCACTATATCTCTCTCTGTCAAATAAATAAATAAAATCTTTAAATAAATAAATAAATAAATAAATCCCCCGACATAGAGGCCATGAGGCACCTCCTTGGTAACATCCATCCCTTCCTCCATCCATTCTTTCAGGTAGTGTTTGCTGAGCATTCAGGTACTTGTGCTGGGAGCAGCCCCGTGGCCAGAGCTGTGTGAGACCTGGCGTGTGCTGTCTCAGAGCCTCCAGGATGCTTGAGGAAACCAGACTGTTCTACAGGAAAATGTAGGCAGCAATACAGGGAAGGCCTTGGGCCAACAACCCCATTGTGTTCTAGGTAAATAAAGAGCATGTGAAACTCAACTCTTGCTCCTAAACAAGACATGAAGTAATACCAGGAGTGGGGGAGAAGTCAAGTATTTTAAGTATCTTAAGGAAAAGTATTTAAGAAACATGGTGTCTGTATCTTTGGAAAGTGGGGGGCCTTTTCTAAGAGGGGGTTATGGGGAGGTGACAGTGCGTGCATCCCCTGGTGCTCGCCCAGTGGTCTGGTGCCATGGGAGTGGGCCAGGCCTTCTTGGGCAAGCATAGTGGGATGGACAGGGAAGGTATTACCTCAACTGAGAGCCAAAGAAATTTGGGTCTCCATCATAGGAGCTAGACATAAGGTATCTTGAGTCATATTTGAGGGTAGAATGTAAAAATCTCCTCCCAGACAGGATTCTTGATAACTTGGCATCTTGGCCTGGAGGCCCTAGAAAGGCAAGGGCTTTTGTGCTACAACTTCGTGAGGGAGCATGATCTCAGAGAACAGAAGCGAAGGAAAAGGTGAGAGATACAGGGAAAGAGGGCAAGGACGTGAGGATACGTTATTGATCTGGTCGCCTCTTGGTATCAAGCCCAACCAGTGTCAGTCTTTCAGGATTATAAAAACGGATTGTTCCTTGGGACAGTCAATCAGGAGAGGAAGGGCTACCCTCTCGCAATGGTGAAGAGCTCGTCCCACTGGGCATCCATTCCCCTGCCTCTCTGGGTGGCATGTGGCCGGGCTCCCGAGTGGCCTTGCATTGTCTCACTCCCCAGTGTCAGTAAGAAGCCCTAGGGATGGAAGCAAGAGGTACAGGAAGTAGGAATTCATCAAGGCACTGCTGGTGGTGCCCATGTGAAGTGGGTAGCTCTCACAGAGGCGGTCACTCCAGTAGTGTCCGGGACTATAAGAAAAGGCCAAAGGCTCTGGGGACAGATGTGGCTTGAGAGGCACTTGACCACATATCTGCACACCACAATGGACAGGAGGCAAGGGAAATTTTCTTTCGGTATTGGTAAAAGTGTGGGGCGTAGAGTGGAACGGAGGGATTGGGGGATGGGGCAGGGGTAGCCCAAGAAGCATTATTGGTTTTCCCAAGAGAGATGGAGATAAAGATGAAGAGGAAAGATGCCCAGATAAGCAGCAGCACCTGCCACTGAGTCTGCTGTGGCCAAAGCTCTGGTCAGACTAACCCAGTCCGCGGGGAGACCATTTTCTTTCCAGTCCTGGCCTCCCTGGAGCCCTGCACCTAACCCAGCCCAGAGCAAAAGATTCTGTGTATTCCCCTGTTAGTACTAAGCACCAGCGTGTGCCTTGTACTGGTATAGGCGTCGTGCTGGATTGTTTTAAATTCGAGTTCATCAATGAGCCCCACAGTAAGCACTATATGAGCATACGAAGGTAGCTCAGGGTTGGTAAAAATAGAAACATTTCGAATAAAGTGGATTCTCTGACACCTACTACACCTGGGAAGGTTGCTTTTGTGAGGCTACATCCTTCTTGACCCTCTTGAATAGTTAACCCCTTCCTTCCCTGAATTCTTAAGACTCAGCTCTGTCTCCGTGACCTACTGCTGCCTCACAGGCCACCCCCAGACTTTAGTTGGCCATATGTCCATCCCTAACAGGCCACCGCCAGACTTAAAACAACAACCTATCACTTATTGACAATTCTGGGGGTCAGCAATTTCAGCGGGGCTTGGTTGGGACGTTCTTCTGATGGTCATGCCTGGAGTTCTTCTGATGGTCATGCCTGGACTCATGTGGCTGCAGTCCCCTGGTGGCCCAAAGGGGGCTGGATGATCTCAGCTGATTGGTCCGGGGCTGTGCTAGATGGTAGCAAGATGGTAGCAGCTTGCTGCATAAGGCCATTGACTGAGCACCTGGAATGTGGCTGCCCTGAGCTGAGATGTGCTGTAAATGCAAACCACACACACAGTGGATTTTGAAGACTTCGTAACTATGTCTACTGCAAACCATCTCATTTAGTAATTTTTATATATTCATTACATGTTGAAATAATCTTTTGGAGATTGGGTTAAATAAAGTATATGAAAGTTAATATTACCTGTTTCTATTAGACTGTTTTGTAGTGTTTTAATATACCTATTAGAAAATTAAAAATTATGCATGTGGCTTGTGCTGTTATATTTCTGTTGGACTATGTTGCGCCATGTGAAGGAAATGTGTAGTTGCATGACACGTGGATCTAGAACATACATTTCACGGTTTACACATGTAACTGATAAAACAGATGTGTGTTCCTGCCTTTCATCTCTTGCCCATACATTTCACTTCTGGTGGAAGGATCCAGCATCACTTACACTTGGGGAGCCTGGGCTAGGATGCAGAGCCTTGTTTTGCAGCACTTCTGTTTTGTGAAGAAGGGGAAGAAAGCCCAGGGAGGGAAATGACTTAGTAAGGACTAGAACCCAGGATTCCTGCTATCCAGGCCTGTCTACGCTACTCACACCCTTCAGTGACACTTGGTTGAATCCCAGACTTCTCCTTAGACCATCTGCTTCTCCAGCTGAGGTGCTCTCCTCTTTCCAGACACCCTAAAACCCTTCCCTACCCCGATCACATGCCTTGCCTTTGCGCCACAGGCAGCCTGACATTTTATACTCAATCCCAAGCGCCAGAAGCAGATGCAGGAGCTCAGAGTACTGCCGTTTGACATTCTGCTATAATCAGCTGTTGTTCACTCACCTAACCAAACGGGTGGAACCAGACTGGGAGCAGGGCTCCCAAATCAGCCTGGAACCAAGAATGAAAAGTAGAACCTATGATTATTACTGACCATCACTGAGCTAGCTGGGCTAAAGCACATCTGCCTTGCCTTTTGGCCCAAATGCTCCGAGGTCCTAAGGGAGCCTGTAGCTTCCATGGCTACAGCAAAGCAAAGCTGTGCTGCACACCTTGCAGATGCTCCAACACAAATATCGTTAGACAGCAGGGAAACAATTATCAGGTTTTCTGGTGATCTGGTTGAGACTTGAACTAAAGCACAGCAGGAAGCATGAATAGGAGGGGACCAAGTAATTAGATACTTAGAAGCTAAAATTGATAGGAATTGGGTGTGGGAGGCTTGGAGAGAGGAGTCTGGTTCTTGAGTCTAGCTGGGTGAACCTGCTGGATGATGATCTCCTTCACTGATAATGCGACTATAAGGAAGAGGTGGAGGTTTGATAGAGATCATAGGTCTGGTTTAATTATGTTGTGTGGTTTTTTTTTTTAAAGATTTTTTATTTATTTATTTGAGGGAGAGAGAATGAGAGAGAGCAAGCACATGAGAGCGGGGAGGGTCAGAGGAAGAAGCAGACTCCCCGCCGAGCAGGGAGCCCGATGCGGGACTCGATCCAGGGACTCCAGGATCATGACCTGAGCCGAAGGCAGTCGCTTAACCAACTGAGCCACCCAGGCGCCCTAATTATGTTGTTTTTAAGGTGGCGTATGGGAGACCCTTGGGGAGAAGATCAGTAAATAGCTAGAGATGCAGATTTAATTGTGGAAGAGAAGGAAGGACATCAGAAATCGATATTGAATAGCAGCAGGTGGTTAAAACCATTGGTGGAGATAAGCTTCTTCAGGGGGGTTGTGGAGACTCAGAAGACAACATGACGGAGAGTGAGACCCTGGGAAATAGGCATGTTTCCAGTGCAGGGAAAAGAAACAGAACCTTTGAAGAAGTCCAAGAAGTGATCCAGCCGTAGGGCCTGGGACTTCATCTGTAATTGCTAAAGAAAAGGAGAAAGAGATTCCTGGAATGTAGTGAGCCATGTGTTGTTCGTCTTTTTATCTCCCAAAGGGCTTTTAGAAGACACACAATTAATGTTTGTTAACTTGAATTAAGTTGCATTATAGTGCACTGCACTGATTTGAGCTGAATTGAGTTTACTACTTCCTGGGCTGCTCTAGGAGTTTTAGGCTTTCGCCCTGCTCTGTCCAGATTCTCCCCTTTCCTTTCTCTTGTTCACCAAGTCCAGGACACAACAAGAACTTTGTTGCCCAATTAAACGTTTCAGAGTCTAAGGAAAAGCTACAGATTATCTCACCATTACCATTTGCCTACCTTCAGGTGATAGTGAGCAGAATGCCCAAGGTAACAGAGGCTTAGGTAAAAGGACATGGAATGACCTCTCATAATAAACAGTCGGAAGGTAGGTGGTTTCAATTCTGAGGCAGGACTTTGGTTGTAAAGGACCTGTGTTGTGGTGTTTTTTTTTTTTTAATCTTTCAAATTTCGTATCTTTACTTTGTCAACTCTCAGTTCCTACATTTATCACCTCATGGTTTTGAGATGGCTCCATAATTCCAAGCAACATGTCCTAAAATAGTCAAGTTCTTGGTAGGAATAAAATGTCAGGCCTCTGCTGTGTCTTTGACGGAGATAAAAATCTTCATCATGGTGGCGCCTGGGTGGCTCAGTCGTTAAGCGTCTGCCTTCGGCTCAGGTCATGATCCCAGAGTCCTGGGATCGAGCCCCGCATCGGGCTCCCTGCTCTGCGGGAAGCCTGCTTCTCCCTCTCCCACTCCCCCTGCTTGTGTTCTCTCTCTCGCTGTGTATCTCTCTCTGTCAAATAAATAAACAAAATCTTTAAAAAAATAAAAAAATAAAAATAAAAAAATAAAAAAATAAAATAAAAAATAAAAAATAAAAAAAAAAAGAAGTTTCCCCAGCTGACTTCCTGTTATGCCTCATCAGCCAGGTTGGCCGTATGTCCATCCCTAAGCCAACTACTAGCTAAGGGGAATGGTATTACCATGCTTGGCTTAACCAGATCATGGCTCATCCTTTGGAGCTGGAGGAAGATCCACCTTCCTTGGGCATGGTACTACCAGAAAAAGAACAAAACAAAACAAAACAAAAAACTGGTGCCCCATAAACTAGGGAAGAAGGAAGGAATGGCTGTGGAAAGAAATCAGTGGTGTCTTCCTTATCCATATTTTTGGTTCTTGTGACTTAGGTTTGAAAACATTCAATTCAACATTTATCGAGTACTTACTCAATGTATCAAGAATAGTTATTCCACCACTGAGGCAGATAACAGGTCAGATTTTAAAATCTGAGTAGATCCTTCTGCCTACCACCTCTTGTTGAGCTCTGTTACTCCTTGGTGGACTTTTCTCGCTTGGGATCCTGAACCAACCCTCTAGGTTCTGCTCAGTTCTAAACTGATAATGTGGCCAGTTCCCTCACCATCTTGGTTGGTGCTACCCCTGACTTTCAAAATCCTGGATTCCCATCATCTTTGTTGTGTTTCAGTGGACCTTGTCCTCTATACTTCTGGTCTCCTCCCTTTAAAATATTTTCCTGCCTATTCTCCTATCTCTGATCCATCTCCCTCAGTCTCAGTTTCCATCTGTCAGCCTCCATGTCACCTTCTAGCTGGTGTGCTCACTCTCTTTTTCTTCCTACCCTCTTCACTCTCTTCCACCTTGGGCCTTGTACCACTCTGTTCCTCCGAAGTCACCTGCTGACCTCTGCTGACTGTTCCCGATTTGGACAGTCTATGGCTCAGAAAGTTCCAGTGAGTCCCCATTACCTGTTACATGAAGTCTGAAATCTGATAAAAAGATAGATACCTAGCCAACAACAGTGTTGCCTTTGTAGAGGGGACTTGGATGAGGGGTTCCTTAACGTCATCTGTATTACTTGAGACTTTTACTGCAGCAAAGTATTCTGTGTGACTTGCATAATTAAAAAACAAAACGAGAAACTTCTAGCCCAGCATTCTGAGCTTTCCACATTCTTTCCAGCTCCTCTCCCACTACTCTTCTATGTGAACTTTCCTCTCCATTCAGATTGGCATCCTTCCTCCCCTCGAGACCAGCCTTGAACTGTTGCACAAGACACAACCCATTATCAAATGACCTATGCCTTTCCCTTCTGACTTAATCAATCTCTACCCCTTCCTCAAGCTTCCAAGACCTAGACTGACTAACACCTTGCCCGGCAGCCCTATCTCACCTCCTGCCAGCCCCTCCCCCTCCCCAGAAGCCTCCCGGGATCGCTTGCATTCTCCGTGAGCTTTTGCTGTTGTACATCAGGGGCCCGGACACGGCGACCCCTGTGTCACTCAGCTCTGCTCTTTTGGTGCTGCCTGATAGCACATCCACTCTCGCTGCCTTTATTCATTCACTCTGATTTTTGCTGGTGACACTGAATGTGGCTGGCGTGGCTGAAGCAGAATGTCAGCTGACAGTAGTGGGCTTTAAGATGTGGTCTCCCAAAATGTACTGACCATGAACTGAAAACACTTGCACTATTCATTTGGCTCTTAGATGTTTACTTCCTGGTTATAACTCTGATATTGTAGCCTTGAGGCATTTGCTTAAATGGCACATCGTCACCCACTGCTTCCTGTATATTTTATCCCCCTAATAAGATGGTAATGGCATAAAGGGCCGTATCATATCTTATTTATTTCTATTTACTACCCCCCCCAGCATCTTTCTCAGTAAATAATTTATTGTTTTGATCTTAATCCAATTTCCTTACAACATTTTCTTCATAGCTACATTTTCAAACCAGCACTCATAGACTTACTCATTTTTTAAATACTTAAGACACCACATTTGAATTTGAGGGTTGATGTTTCCCACCTCCTTTATGTAAGTGACCCCTCTAACCCCATAATCACCTACTTGGAGGTTCAACGCCTGGAAGAGCCTTCTCTGGGTTTCTACTTTCCTCCCTGATCTGTAGGAGGTTGAGAATGAAGGGAATTGGTTCTGCAAATGGGATAAGTTGCCTGGAAATGGCCTGATCCACTGGTTACCCTGAGACTGTGTTGTGTAGAAGCTTCTGAACAGCACACAGCTCTGCCCACTCTCTGGCCTGAACGAGACAGCAAGGAGTGGGCCAGAAGGAACAAAATGGAGGCGGGGGAGCCAGAGTGGGGTAATCAGAAAAGCTGAATGCAGAGAACTGAGGCCCATTGCCTGAGGTTGCTGCAAAATTGGTGGGAGGGGGAGCAGCGCAGCCCCTCCCTCCCCCCACCGTGGCTGGTGCTCCATGGCTTTAATAATTGTATTCTGAGTAGCATTTAGACTGGCATTTAGTCAGGCCCAGAATGCGAATTCTTGCAGAGGAGGCAGCCAGCACAATCCTGCTTTGTTCTAGTTCTTTGAGGACTAAGGAAATAATTTTTAAAACAATACCCTCCTTCCTGGGCTGTCACTTATTTGTTTGCTCTGAGGATTTCTCAGTAACTCTTTGGTCTCTGTTGTTTGTGTTTAACCTCTGTGCTCCTAACCATAATGTAGGAATTGGTAGGAGGGAGGGTTTGGGTTTTTATGAAAGGCTGGTGATGTATTAATTGTGCTGTTCTACGTATATTGGACACTCGTCAAGGGCCGTGGGCCAGGGTCTCTCCATTTTCCCTTTAGGCATCCATTCGACACTTTGCAGGCCTTGGTTTGACACAGTCCAGGACCATTCTAGGAACTACTTGGGTGTGGAAAAGAAAAAGACATGCTGTAGTCAGTATACAATATTATTATAAATGGCTGACACTACTTATTGAATTTCTTTTACTCTGACCAGAAACTAGGCTAGAAACATTATAGATATCACTAAGTGTAATTGTTAAACATTTCTTGAGTGGTTTTTTTCCCATGCCCGATGCTAGGGGTTGGGGAGGGAACTTAGGCTAGCAGGAAAGACAACTAACCTTAAGCAAGTAATTACAAGTGTGTATGGGTGCCTTGCCACTCTTAAGGGTGCTCTTCCCAGCTGCATCAGATCACTGGAGCTTGTTAGTAGAATGTAACCCCAGATATGCTGCATTTTAACAAGATCATTGGGTGATTCATTTGTATGTGCTGCAAAGAAGGCACTACCAGCAGACTGGGATTTAGCTTGCTCCGGGATGGCAGGGCAAAGAAGGTTCTCTGCAGAAGTGACTTTTAAGCTAAGAAATGACGAGGGCCTAGCAGGAAAGAAGATAACAGGTGGAAGGTGAGGTGGAGGAAGCTTCAGGCAGAGGGAGCAGCATATGCATGCTGGGGCTGTGACATGCACTTTGATAGCAGAGCTGAGGGCTAGACATGGGCCAGCTGGGGGAAAGCCTTGTAAACCAGCGTAGAGAACTTAGATCCAGTGTGAATGGATTGAAGAGAAATACTGTCTCCGCTCTATAGATGAGGAAACAAACCAGAGCTCAGACAGGTTAAATAACTGGCCCAAGGCCACAGAGCTAGGAACTCTTTGGTAAACTAATATGGGCTGGAATTTATATCCGGGTCTCTAATTCCAAAGCCCCTTTTCAAAACCCCTTCATGATTTTGTCTTCTCAGGTAATTAAGAAGACAAAATATGATATAATTTTTAATGCATCTCTGTAGTAGTTAGGATTTGAATGATCTTATAATAAAGTGGCTTCAGTAAAACAAGATGATTACACTTGGAATAGCATAATAAAATTCGTGAAGTCAAAAGAGATATAAATTCATTTTGAGCACAGATTTTACCCCCTTAGGGGCGGGAAGGTACAGTATAAAAGTTTGTTAGGAGATAGAGTATAAAAGGAGACACTGTACATCATATAGATAACTCTGATTATCTGAAGAAATGGATGACTCTCTCAAAAAGAACCTTTTTATTTTTCTTATCATTAAGTGTGAGAGGAAGCATGAAGTGGTGAATTATGAGGGTAAAGCATAATATGATTAAACTAGGGTTGTTTCCTTCCCTTGTGCTGCTAGGCTGAGCAAGACCTAGCCTCCCTCCATTCTGTCTGCTCACAGTGGGGTTATCAGTGCTCCACAGTCCAGATATGTGAGATTTGGCATTGGCACCAGCTCAGAGGACCTCTTCTCAGGAGACCCACCAGGTTTCAAGTGGTTCACTGATTTCTAAGAGGTCACATTGGCCAACCCAACCACTTCAGGGGACGAGTGAAAGCAGACTCCTGTCCTTGGTGTAGGGGAGGTGAAGAGAGGAGATAGGAGCCCTGGAGCTCAGGGGATTCCAGAGCTGTTGGGAGGTATGACTTTTAACCTTGGGGAGCTTCTGGTCTAATAGGAGAGGCACAGTCCCTGACTTTGGAGAGCTTGCAAGTGTGATGGGGGAGGCACAGCTCCTGTCTTCATGAAGTCTAGACTGAAGGGAAGAAACAGACCTGCCCCGGGGAGCCTTCAGGCTGATGGGAGACACAGAAAGCAGCGCAATTATCAAAGTTATCAAAGCTGTAAAAAAAAAAAAAGTCACAGCATTCCTGGCTCCACGTTGCCATCAGGACTTTGAAATGTGACAGTTTTTCCTGGCCAGCTGCAAAAGCCATAAGTACTCATCACATGGCAAAAGTAGAAGCCAATGAAGACAGTAATGTCCCAGATCATGCTCCTCTTAATTAAATGGGTTATCTCTGCCCACAGTTTATTTTAGGTTGTTACTTATAATCCTGGCAGAAGAGATGGAGGTACTCCTGAGGCTGAGACAGGTAGCTGGGCAATACTCAGGCCATCTCTCCCCCTTTCCCCTCATCTGAACACAAACTTTGATCACAGTTCATACTCCCCTGCACAGCCAAGGCCCATGGCACCAGGAGTGGGTGACACATTTGCCATTTCCCACCTCTAAAGAACAGCTGTGCCTTCCAGCTGATGCTCTAGAGCACTGTCTAGCAGATGGTATATTTTTCTGGCCTTGGCAAAAAGGGGATCCTTCTGTCTCCCTGCTCTTCCTCCCTAACACCTCCTCTGGAGACCATGACTGCTGATAGCAGGGAAGAAAGAAGAAGAGCTTGAGGTTTACTGAACGGGACAGTGGATTAACCAGGAGGTTCTTGCTTTTGACCCACAAATGATTTACATGTCATCTTGAGCAAGTTCTCCTCCATTCCTTTACTCTGTCAGCAGGACCACTCTTTTCCCACCAGTATTAAACTAAGGAAGCATGGTGGACATGTAAGACCACATGATCTGGAATCATGAGACCCAGGTTCAAGTCTTAGCTCTCCTACTCCAAGCTGCATGACCTTGGATGAGGTGATTCTCTTTGTCCTCAGATAAAGGATCTTTAAAAATAATTTGAGTTAAGTTTTCTTGCCCGTAGAATGGGAATGATGATGCTGGGTGGTTATGATGATCAATTGCAGTGAATATGTTGAAGTGCTCTGAGAATTTTAAAGCATTTAATAACCAGTGAAGGGGAAATGAATAGGTTTCCCTTTTCTCCTCACATGACTGTGGTGTTGATAATATTGGGGGGGGGCGGGCGGAAATCATATATGAAAACAAAAAGTTCATTAAAATATAAGAGATTAATGTAGCCAAAATAAATATTGAGTTCACTCAAGCCTGAGAGCCTGAGCAGTAGGAACAGCTAACTCGTGATCAATACTGTGCCAGGGCTGAGGGGGAGAAAGGATAAATGGGAAACCAGGTCACAAGCTCAGAGAAACTCAGAGTTTAATAGGAGAAATAAGACTAAGAACATGGCAGTAATGCGTAATATTAACCATTGTATTTCATACTCAAAGTGCTGGGGAAGTTCAAAGGAATCCAGGAAGCCTACATGGAGAAAACACTTTTTATTATAGCTGCATGTAAAAATATATTCATTTATTGAACAAACATTTTTTGAGCCCCGTCTGCGGGCTGGGCACTGTTCTAGAAGTCAGAGATGTAGCAGGAAATAGATAAAATGCCTGCATTTGAAGGGGCTCACATTTTAAGGGGGAAAGACGGGCAATAAATAAGGAAAATAAAATAAGTTGTACATTAGGAAGTAGTAAGTGTGAAGAGTTATAAAATAGAGCAGGTGTAAGGGCCATAAGCAGTTTTGGGGCAACATGGTCTGCAATTTCAGATAGTGTTGACGAGGCGGTTCCTAACTGAGAAAGAGACAATGGAACGAAGACCCAAGGGAGAAAAATAAGATAGCAGGCAAGAACGGTGGCGTGGACCAGGGGAATAATAGGAGAGGAAATGAGGACAGAACAGATTCCTTTCAAAGCAAGAAGCAGTAGGATTTGCTGATGGCTCACGTGTAGGTGAGAGAGAGGAAGAGTCACAGATGACTCTAAGGGTTTGTCATGAACACCTTAGAAGAAGAGTTATCATTAACTCAAATGGTGTGTTGGTGGGAAAGGTGGAAGAAGATACAGTGAGAAATGCCAAGTAGGCAGTTAAATATGTGGGTCCAAAGTTCATTGGAAGAGTTCTGGGCTAGAGATGTAAAATTGAGAGTTTTCAGCATGTAGATGGTATTTAATGCTACAAGACTACATGAGGTCACCCAGGAAGAGAGCATAAGTAGAGAAGAGATCCTAGGACATAGCCCTCTAACAGAAGTTGGGAAGAAGAGGAGGAACCAGCACCGGAGACTGTTAAAGAAGCGGTAAGGAGGGGTTTGTAGAGATTGTGCTGTTCCAGGTGCCAAGGGAAGGAAGCATTTCCAGGAAGATGCAGTGATCACTTGTGTTAGATCAAGAAGGATGAGAACTAGGAATTTATTTGCCATTGGGCTTACACTGTTAAGATGACCTTGATGAGACCAGTTTGGGTTGAGTTGGAGAGGGAGGGGGATCTTGATTGGAATGGGTTTAAAAGAAGTTTGGAGAAGAGAAATTGGAGGACCTAAATGTGAGCAGGGCTTGTAAGGCGTTTTCTCATAAAGGGAAGAGAAACAGGGCAGTTGCCGGAGAGGAAAGTGGGGTTAAGGGAAGGCTCTTTAGGTTAGGAGAAATCACAGCATGTTTGTAAACTGGTGGGAAAGATCCAGTGAACAAGGAATGATGGGGAAGCATTTTTTCTTTAAAAAATAAAGTGTAAGGGGGAAAAAAAGAGAGATGGAACTGACAGGTTAAAAGAGACATAATACACATAGGAACTAATGTTATTAGTTAGGACCTTGGGACTATTTGGATTCTGATTCAAACAAACAGCAAAAAACAAAAACAAAACAAACCAAAACATTTGTGAGACCATTGGAAATCTGGGTACTGAATGGATACTTGATAGTAAAAAATTATTGTTAATTTTGGAGTTGTGATGTTATTGAGGTTGTGTTTTGTGTAAGGGTCATCTTTTAGAGATAGATGCTGAAGTATTATAAATGATATTATGCAGTGACAGGGGTTTGCTTCAAAATAATCCGGTGGAGACGTGGGGCGGGGTGTGTAGATGGTGTGTGGTTGGCCTGGGGTCAGTCATTGTTGAGGTTGGCTGGTGTGCACATGGAGCTTCATTACACTTCATAATAAAAATTAAAAGAAAAAAGAACGGGGAAGGAGAGATGAGGGGTTTAAGAAGAAAAGGGAAGATATGAATTACCATCTGAGAGGGCAGATGAGGGGGAGATGCATTTGATTTTCAGATGCCATTAATGGCCCACTGGAGATTAGAGAACTTGAATCCAAAGTGAGGTCAGGCAGCATGGAGGTGTGTATTTTCTCAGCCATGTTCACTACACATGTGCAGGCACAGAGTAGGCAGAGAGCTGGATTTAACTAGAGTTGTGGGTTTAGCCAGCTATGCACAAGGAATTGAAAATATCATTCGCCCATCATGTCTTGAAGGACCAGGGGGGTGTCTTTGCTTCCGTGACATCACAGCTGATTTGACTAGCTGATTCCCCAGTCCACCCACAGGTGTTGACTAAATTTAATACTTTATCACCAGTATTTGGAAGTGCTAAGGAGGGGGGGAAATGGAGATTGCTGAATGGATATGGAGTTCCAGTTTGGTACTAGTGGTGGTGGTTGCAAAACAATAGGAATGTACTTAATACCCCCGGACTGTACACTTAAAATGATTAGAATGGTAAATGTTGTGTAATGTCTATTTTACCACGGTCTTTTTAAAAAAAGATTTTACCTGGTTGCATCTATGAGAAAAAATAAAGTGGAAATAGAAGGGGTTCCAATTGAATGCAAGCTGGTGCAGCCACTCTGGAAAACAGTATGGAGGTTCCTCAGAAAGTTAAAAATAGAGCTACCCTACAACCCAGCAATTGCACTACTGGGTATTTACCAAAAGGATATAAAGATCTGAAGGGGCACCCGCACCCTGATGTTTATAGCAGCAATGTCCACAATAGCCAAACTATGGAAAGAGCCCAGATGTCCATCGACAGATGAATGGATAAAGAAGATGTAATATATATATACCACATCTTCTTTATCTCAGCCATCAAAAAAATTTACTACTCAGCCATCAAAATAATGAAATCTTGCCATTTGCAACGTCGTGGATGGAACTAGAGGGTATTATGCTACACGAAATAAGTCAATCAGAGAAAGACAGTTATGGTGTGATTTCACTCATGTGGAATTTAAGAAACAAAACAGAGGATCATAGGGGAAGGGAGGGAAAAAGAAGATGAAATCAGAGAGGGAGATAAACTATAAGAGACTCTTAAGTATAAGGAACAAACTGAGGGTTGCTAGAGGGGAGGTGGGTGGGGGGTTGGGGTAACTGGGTGATGAGCATTAAGGAGGGCACATGATGTAATGAGCACTGGATGTTATATGCAACGGATGAATCGCTAAACTCTACCTCTGAAACTAATAGTACACTATATGTTAATTAATTGAATTTAAATTTAAAAAAAAAGAAGTGGTTCCAATTGCCTTGTGTCCCATGCTCCTCCCCTTTGGCCCTAAGTGCAGGGGATCTTGGTTTGAGTGTTTCCTCTCTGGGTGCACGTGGCTGGGCAGGTGTGATATTAATTCCTCTGGTGACAATGACTTCTGCATCAAACCCGTGTTCATGTGTTAGCTTGTCCTGTGGAGGGTGTCCTTGAGGGCCAGTTGGGAAGCAAAGCATCATCTGAAAGTGCAGATGTTTCCCACATCCCTGATTATGACTCATCCTTTGTAGGGTGCTCCATGGGCTCCTCCTGTCTAATAGCTTCCCAAGACTTCCATCTGAAGCAGGAGTTCTCTTTCACTGGATCACTTCTTTGTAGGTCTGAGTCATAGGACTGGGCACCCAGTTGCTATGGCTTACCTGCCTTATCTTCCTTAAGAAGAGATGTTTCATAAAGCAAATATTTCAGTACACATTTGTCTCTGATTCATGGTATATTTTAAAACCAAGGCATACTGAATATATAAACTAAGTATACCCACTCTTCTTGTTTTCCCTTGGGAATAACAACAATTTTCTGAGTCACAAAGAAGACTTTTTCAAGAAATCCCTTATGTAGTTTGCTCGTCTCTGTGTCTTCCACAGGGCCATTCACAAAGTACTGATCGACATTTTGTTGTATTGCTATGAAGTCGATTCTGGCATGGCATCAAATAGCATAGGCTTTGGGGCCACCAACGTGGGTTGGAGTTTGGCTCTGCCACTCGCCAGCTGGGAACCCCTAGATGAGATGTTTAATATCACTGGGCTTCAGGTTTCTAATGTGTAAAGCCAGGGTAATAATGCCTTCCTTAGAGGAATGTTGTAAGGACTAAAAGAGATGGTTGCTCTAGGAGTGAATGTTCTTAACTTTCCTTTGTTGCTGCTGCCTTTTTTGGCAAACCTAACTGCAAAAGGATTAGGATGTGGATGTTTGTGTGACCTTAGAGAGATTACAGAACACCTTTGAGCTTCATTCACATTTCTCATGTATCTCTGAGTCACTTTTCTCATCCCATCAAATGATGGACTTCAATTAGAAATTTCTGAGATCCCTTTCATTGTAGGTAATTTAGGATTCTTTTGACCCACTGGAACAAACTTTCTTTTATTTTTGGACCTCAGGTGCACAGCCTTGTGTTAGCCATGATCTTTGGTTCATGACTCACTCTTATCATCAGTCTTGCATGCCCTTGCTATTTTTCTTTCTCTTTTATTCCTGTTCTCTCCCTCTCTTCCATCTCCGTAACTTCTCCTTTCTGATTTTTTTCCCTTTTCCATTTATCCATCCATCCATTTACTTATTTATTTATATAGTAAGTACCTGCAAACCCACACCCACAACCAATGATAGAACGTTGATAATTAGAAAATATCTAATCTTAGGATTTCGCTACCACCACCACCAAGCCATCCTCTCTAGCTCCCTACTACCAGAAGTAATCATTAATTTAAAAATTTTTTTAAATTTTTAATTATGATAAATATACATGACATAACACCATCTTAACCATTTTCAAGTGTATAGCTCAGTAGGTTTAAGTACATTCACATTGTTGTGAAACTGATCTCCAGAACTCCGTTCATCTTGCAACACTGAAACTCGGTACCCATTAAACAACTACACTCCATTCCCCACCCCCACCCCCAGTCCCTAACCACCACCCTTCCCCTTTCCACATCTATGAACCTGACTACACGAGGCACCTCATATAAGTGGGAGCATACAGTAGTTGTCCTTTGGTGACTGACTGGCTTATTTCACTTCTCATAATGTCTTCAAAGTTCATCCATGTTGTAGCACGTGTTAGAATTTCCTTCCTTTCTGTGGCTGAGTAATATTCCATTGTATGTGTGTGTGCCACACTTTGTTTATCCATCCATGAACACTTGGGTTACTTCCACCTTTTGGCTATTGTGAATAATGCTGGGATGAACATGGACATACAAATACCTCTTTGAAGACTCTGCTTCCAGTTCTTTTGGGAACCCAGACATGGGATTGCTGAATCGTATGGTAATTCTATTTTTAATTTTTTGAGGAACTGCCATACTGTTTTCTGTAGAGGCTGCCCCATTTTACATTCCTACCAGCAATGTAGGAGGGCTCCAATTTTCCACATCCTTACCGAATTGTTATTTTCTGGTTTTCTTAGTAATAGCTATCCTAATGCGTGTGAGGTAATAACTCATTGTAGTTTTGATTTACATTTCCCTAGTGATTAGTGATGTTGAACATCTTTTCACGTGCTTGTTGGCCATTTGTATATCTTTGGAGAAACGTCTACTCAAGCCATTTGCCCATTTTTGAGTCAGGTTGTTGGTTTTGTTGTTGAGATGTAGTAATCATTATCTTGAATCCTAGTTTCTCTTATTGCATAGCACTCTAACACACTTATTTCACCTCTGTGTAATATTTCATTGTTTGACTCTACCACAGTTTAATTATCCATTTCTCCATTGATGAGCTTTTGGGCTCTTTCTAGGTTTCTGCTATGGTGAATAGGGATGTGAGGAACATTTTTGTGCAGGTACGAGAGTGTCTCATGGGTATGTATCTAAGAGTAGATTTACTAAATCATAGTTTGTGATTGTTCAATTTTAGGAGGTAATGTAAAACTTTTTCCAGAGTGCTTGTACCCTTAGCAATGTATAAGAAATCTTCAACCTCTTTCAAAACTTGATATGGTTAGACTTAGTAATTTTTGCTCATTGAGTGAGTATAAACTGGTATCTTATTATGGTCTTGATTTGCATTTCCCAGATCACCATTATGTTTGTTAGCCACATATATTACAGTTTGTCTCCTGCCTTTATTTCTGTTGGTTTGTTATCCTCTTATTTGCTTATAGAAGCTCCTTGTATATATTCTTGACGGTAATCTTTTGCCAGGTGTGTGCGTACCCAGTATCTTCTCTTAGGTCTTAACTGGTGTTCTTATGTACCATAAGATTTCTTTTTTCCAAGCCAGATTTATGAAGGTATAACTTACATAGAATAAAATTCACCTGTGTTAGGTGTCGAGCCCTATGAATTTTATAAGTACATATAGTTATGTTACCACCACCCTAATCAAGATACAGAACCTCTCCATCATTCTAAGAAGTTCTCATGTACCCCTTTTTTATTAATCCTCTCCCCCACTGACCCTAGCCCTTATTAGGTCTCTAGAGTTTGCATTTTCTAGAACATCATATAAATTAAACCATACAGTATGTAACCTTTGGGACTGGCTTCTTTTACTTAACACGATACCTTCAAGATGCCTCTAACTTGCTACATGTATCAGTAGATCATTTCTTTTTATTGATAAGTACTATTCTATTGTATTATGTGCCACAGTTTATTTGCCCACTCACCTGTTAACAGACATTTGGCTTGTGTCTAGTTTTTGGCAATTATGAATAAACTTACTATAAATATCCACATGTAGGTTTTTGTGTGGACATATACTTTCATTCCTCTTGGATAAGTACCTAAGAGTAGGATTACTAGGTCATATATTAACTGGATGTTTAACTTTCTAAACAACTGCCAAACTGTTTTCCAAAGTGATGTGCCATTTTTTATTCCTATCAGCAATGTATGCAAGTTCTGTTTGCTTCACATGCTCACCAGGACTTGGTATCGTGAGCTTTTTTGAGCTCTTCTAGCAGGTATATATAATCATATCACATTGTAGTTTTAGTTTGCATTTCCCTTTTGACTAAAGATGATGAGTATCTCTTTGTGTGCTTATTTGCCAAACATATCTTCTTTGGGAAAATGTCTGTTTACATCCTTTGCTTGGTTTTTTTGGGGGGGGTTATTTGTTTTCTCCCATCCAAGTACTAACCAGGCCCAACCCTGCTTAGTTTCCTAGATCAGATGAGATCAGGCGCATTCAGGCTGGTATGGCCCTAGACTGGGTTATTTGTTTTCTTATTATCAGTTGAAAATTCTTGATATATTCTGTGACTGGCCTTTTATCAGACTTGTGTTTTTCAAACATTCTCCCCCAGTTTGTGGCTTGTCCTTTATACTCTTAGCAGTGTTTTTCAAATGGCTGTGCAGGGCTCCCTAGCCCATCCTGGTCATTCTCCCTACAGACTGGGGCAGGCATAGCTGTAGAGGCATGCTTGGTGCTGGATTCCCCACTATCACCAGCAATCACCTGGGGTAATTTTTGAAGATACTGATTCTTCTCCACATTGTTTACTGTTCTGTTTGGACTGGTTTAATTTTGTTGGATCTGTGGGCGAGAGTACTCACATCAATCTTGAACTTTCCAGAGCAAATGCCCATCTTCCTTACAGTTAGGAATCTCTTTTGGCGTCGCAACACAGGTCCAACTGTACTGAAATAACAGTGTCCGATTTTAGCTGGATTTTTTGCACCTTTGGAATGTGAGATCCACTCAGTGAAGCAAGTTATCAAGGAAAGTTAATGAATCTCTTTTCTTGGAAATGTCATTATTGAACACTCATGATGCTCAGCACTGGGCAATTTATTTTGAGGAGAAATAGCTTTTAAATACATCTGAGAAAGTGTTTTTGTTTTTAGAAATACTGTCAAAATTCTGTAAACCATGCTAGCCCATAATGAAAATATGTTAAAAAAATTATTTCCGTCTAGTTTGTATTACTTTATGTAGTAGCAGATTTTTCTTCCTAATTTGTTTTGCATTTGTTTTTGCATTTTAAATTTGCTCTGCTGAGAGAAAGATATGAGGTATAAAAATTGGAAAGGAAGAGATGTTATATTTACATAGACTGCAAAGAGAATCAACTGAAAACTATTTTTAATTAAACTTTTTATTTTGAAACAATTATAGATTCACTGGCAGTTGTAGCAAATAATACAGATAGATCCCTTATGTACTTTGCCCAGCTTCCCCCAATAGTAGCTTGCAAAAGGATAGCACAACCTGGGGCGCCTGGGTGGCTCAGTTGGTTAAGCATCTGACTCTTGATTTCAGCTCAGGTCATGATCTCAGGTCATGAGATCAAGCCCCCCAGTGGGCTCCACACTGGGCGTGGAGCCTGCTTAAGATTCTCTCTCTCCCTCTGCCCCTCTAAACAAACAAACAAACAAACAAACAAACAAACAAACTATAGCACAATCTAACAGCCAGGATATTGACAATAGACTGTCAAGATGGAAACTATTTCCCTCACAGTCAGGATCCCTCTTGTTGACATTTTTTTTTCAAAGATTTTATTTATTTATTATTGTTTGAGAGAGAGAGAGTGAGCAGAAGGGAGAGGGAGAGAGAATCTGAAGCAGACTCCACACTGAGAACAGAGCCCGACACGGGGCTGGATCCTACAACCACAAGACTGTGATCGGAGCCGTAACTAAGAGTCAGATGCTTAACCTACTGAGCCACCCAGGCACCACTCCTCTTGTTGACATTTTAAAGCCACACCCATCTCCTCCCACCACAACCCAACTTCCTTAATCTGTGGCAAGCACTAATCTGTTCTCCATTTCTATAATTTCGTCATTTCCAGAATGTTATATAAATGGAATCGCAGTATATTAACTTTAGGGGATTGGCTTCTTTCATTAGGCATAAATCTCTGGAGATGTATCAAAGTTACCACATGTATCAATAATTCTTCCCTTTTGATTGCTGCTGTAGTATTCCACTATACTATGCCACAGTGTAACCATTCACTCATTGAAGGATACTTGGGTTGTTTCCATTTGGGGGCTACTATGAATAAAACTGCTATATACATTCCTGTACAGGTTTTTGTGTGGATATAAGTCCTTGTTTCTCTGGGATAAATGTGCAGAAGGGTACTTTCTGGGTCATATTATAGTTACATGTTTAATTTCTTAAGAAACTGCCACACTGTGTTGTAACCTGGCTGTACCATTTTACATTTCCACCAGCAATGTGTGAGTGATTTAGTTTTTCTACATCTACCAGTGTTTGATGTTGTCACTATTTTTTATTTTAGCCATTCTGATAGGTGTGTAGTGATAGCTCATTGCTGTCTTGTTTCTTTCCTTTTCATTGCATTTTTAATTTGCATTCCGCTAATGGCTAGTGATGTTGAACTTTTCAAGTGCTTATTTGCCATCTGAATATCTACTTCAGTGAAATGTCTTTTGGCTGTGTTCCAATTGGATTGTTTGCATCTTTGCTGCTGAGTTTTGGAAATTCTTTATATATTCCAGAACTAGTTCTTTGTCATACGTGTGATTTCTCCCACTCTTTGTCCTTTTTGCAGAGCAAAGTTTTTAATTTTGATGAAATCCAGTTTATCAGTTTTTTTCTTTTATGGATGGTGCTTTTGGCATCAAACTTAAGAACTGTTTGCCTACCCCTAGATCTCAAAGATTTTCTCTTGTTATAATTCTGCAAGTTTTATAAGTTTACATTTTACATTTAAGTCTGTCATCCATTTTGAGTCCATTTTTGTATAAGGACTTAGGTTGAGATTGATTGATTGATTGATTGATTGCCCATGGATGTCCAGTTGCTCCAGCACCATTTGTTGAAAAGACTCTTTTCCTCCATTCCTCCATTGCCTTTGCATCTTTGACAAAAATCAGTTGAACATATTTGTGTGGGTCTACTTCTGGATTCTCTATTCTGTTACATTGATCTATGTGGCTGTTCCTTTACCAGTACCACACATTTTTTATTACTGGAGCTAAATAATGAGTCTTTCAGTGGGGTAGAGTGCTCCCTCCCATGTTTTTCTTCTTTTTCAAGATCTTGTTAGCTATTCAAATGGCTTTATAATTATTAAAGAAATTTAATTCATAATTTAAAACTCCCAAAAGAGATATTTCCAGGCCTAGACTGTTTCACTGAAGAATTCTAACAAACTTTTAAAGAAGAATCAACACCAATTTTAGAAAATCTCTTCCATACTATAGAAGAGAACACTTCCCAATTCATTTTATGAAGCTAGTTCCTTTATGTTTCCATATAAATTTTAGAATAATCTGTCTGTATCTACTAAAATCCTGCTGGGATTTTGATAGAGATTGCATTGAGCCAGTGTATCAGTTTGGGGAGAATTCACAACTTTACTGTGTTGAGTCTTCCAATCCATGAACATGATGTGTCCCTCTGTCCATTTAGATCTTTGATTTCTTTCATAGGCATTGCATAGTTTTCTGCATATAAATCCTGTACATTTTGTTCATTTTATACCTAAGTATTTCATTTTTTGAGGGATTGTAAATGGTATTGTATTTTTTATTTTTCCATGTGTTCATTGCTTGTATATAGAAACACAGTTGGTTTTCAAATGCTTACCTTATATCCTGAAATCTTGATGATTCCATTTATTAGTTCCAAATGGGTTTTTTGTTTTTTATTTTATAGATTCCTTGAGATCTTCTACATAGACCACCATGTTATCTGCAAATAGAAACAGTGTTGTTTCTTCTTTTCTGTCCTGTATGGTCTTGATTTCTTTTCTTGCTTCATTCCACCAGCTAGAACTTCAAGCACTATCTTGAGTAAGATCGGTGAAAGTGCACATCCTTGCCTTGTCTCCAATTTTAGGGGGAAAGCATTCAGTCTTTCACCATTAAGTATAATGTTACCTGTGGATGTTTTGTAGATTTTTAAAAATCAAGTTGAGGAAGTTTCTCTCAAATTTTTTTCTGAGAGTTTTTTTTTTTTTAATCGTAAATGGGTGTTGAATTTTGTCAAGCTTTTTCTGCCTTGATTGATAGGATCATGTGATTTTTCTTCCTTAGCTTGTTAATATGGTGGATTTCTTTGATGATTTTAAAATAGTAAGCCAGCCTTGCCTCCCTGGAATGAACCTACTTGGTCATAGTGTACAATTCTTTTTATATATTGCTGAATTCTATTTGCTAATTTTTTAAAGGTTTTTTATCTATAGTCACGAGAGGTATTATTGATCTTTAGTTTTCTTTTTCTTTTTTTTTTTTTCTGTCTTTTCTGATTTTGGTATCAGAGTCACATAGCTTCATAAAATGAATTGGGAAGTGTTCTCTTCTATAGTATGGAAGAGATTTTCTAAAATTGGTGTTGATTCTTCTTTAAAAGTTTGTTAGAATTCTTCAGTGAAACAGTCTAGGCCTGGAAATATCTCTTTGGGAGTTTTAAATTATGAATTAAATTTCTTTAATAATTATAAAGCCATTTGAATTATCTGTTACATATTAGGAGTTGTGGTTGTTTGCATTTTTGAGGAATTGGTCCATTTTGAGTAAGTTTTTAAATGTATGTTTGTAGAGTTGTTTGTAGTGTTTTATTATCTTTTTGATGTCTGGAGGGTCTTTAATGACATCCCCTTTTTCATTCCTGATACTAGCAATTTTTTCTTTTTCAGTTTTGCTAGAGGTTTGTTGATTGTATTGATCTTTACAAAGAACTAGCTCATGTTAGGGGGGAAAAAAAGAAAAAAGAACCAGCTCATTTCATTGATTTCCTATATTGGTTTTGCTTTCTAGTTCATTGATTTCTGCTATTTCTTGTTTCCTTTCTTCTGCTTGCTTTGAGTTTATTTGGTCCTCTCTACTTTCTTGAAGTGGGACCTCATATTATTGATTTGAGATTTTTCTTCTTTTCTAAAGTATGTATTTAGTGCACAGATAAATTCAGGATAAAAATAATGACGTGGACAATTTTAAGCTCCTCTTATAGATAAAGAGGTAATTTTCCTAGTAACTAAAGAGTTCCTTCAAACTGATAAGAATAAACCAACTACCCAGTAGAGAAATGAGCAAAGAATAGGAACAATTAAAGAAAAAGAAAATACTCAAATTCATTCATAATAAGTGAACCACAAAAGGCAATTAAATTGTCAAAGACCAAAAAAAACAAAAAAACAAAAACAAACAAACAAACAAAAACCCCCTAATAATATAGCATATTGGAGAAGTGGGAATCAGAAACTAAATATTGTTTGTGGGAGTATAAACTGCCACATCCTTCATGGAGAGCAATTTGGCCACATTCCCTTTGACCCAGAAATTCTGTATCCAAGAATTTATCTTAAAAATAATCTTGTAAAAAAAAATAATAATAATCTTGTAAGTGTGAGAAATCACATATATCCAAGGATATGTATTAGAGCAATTTTCCACATCTGATGATTACAAACATCTTAAATGTCTAAGAGTAGAGGATTGAGCACATAAATATGATATGTTCATACAATGAAATGCTATGAAGTTCCTAAAAGCAGTTTTACCTGAGCTAATATAGAAAGGTATCTAATATGTTTGTTAACCAAGAAAAGTAAGGTAGGTAAAAAATATGTATCGTATGTTGTAATTAAAAAAAAAAAATGTATATCTCTGTATAAATAGCCAGCCTCTGTAAGGATACACAAGAGACTGGTAAGAGTGGCAGGCCAGGGAGAGGGGCTAAGTGGAACTGGGAAGCTGGGGGATGGGGTTGGGAGGGGAATTTACTTATATATATACTCATATAAACTTTTTAATGTATTTTATATACTCTTTGGCATCTTTTGAATTTCATATCATGTGAAGGGATTACCTATTCAAAAAAAGTAAAATAATTTTTTAAATGCTTAGCTTAAGTAAGAACCTCAGAAAGAAATAAAGACAGAGACAAAATAAGTCTTTGTTCCCTGTGCACAGATGAAATATCCAAGGGGAGGAGGGGCATGAGCCTGGACTCAGGAGAATTTTGATTTTGTATGTCTTCAGAAATACACACTTACAGAATATAGAATTCTAAGGCAAGAAAGTGTTGGAGATTCCCCAGACCCACTTTTATGCTGTGGCCAAGGGCAGGACAATCTGAGAATAAACATTTGCTAAGAAGAAATCTGTAAACACTCCCCACGCAGACGCTGAGATAAGAAGACCAAGAGATAGCAGTTTGGGAGCCAGTGAGCAGCCCCAGACATTCCTTCTGGTCACCAGTTGGACAAGCTTTGCCTGCCCCTTATTCCTGGGGAGCATGTTCCACTGCCCACTGTGCCCCCTGTAACCCAGGCCTCGTTCAGAGGAACCCAGCAGGTGTCTGGCCTTCTAGAAGCTGGAGGCAGTACATAGGATGCCCAGCAACCTGGGAGTGGTCCTCATCCATCTGTGACCGAGAGCCACTCTTCTTGCAGCCTGTGGGATATTGGGTGTCTTTCTTGATCATGGTTCCTCCCCAGAGCATCAGGTGTCCTTCCCGGAATCTTCTTACCCCAGGGTCAGGTAGAGAGTCTTTACCACGGATTCTAAGTCTCCCTTCTCACTTAACCCTGAAGTCCTGTGAGCGATGATGATAAAAACATTGGGGGTAGTTATAACCTCCTCATCTTTAAGGTTTTCTGTCTGTCTGTCTTTATATCTATCCATCTCTCTTCAAATCACAGCTCTCATTTGATACTCACAGCAACCTCATAGGGCAGATCTGACCCCCAGTTTTCAAATGACAGTAAAATATTTGTACGAGGATTTGTTTTTCAAGTGCTTTCTTGCACATTATCTCATTGTAGCCCCCTGATGTCCTCATATAGTCAAGGAAAATTTTATTAATCCAGATATGCAAATGGGGATATTAAAGAAGCAGCTGTGGAACAGTGAGCCTTTGGGATAAGAACATGTGGGTTTGAATACTGACTCAATGGGTTTATTCCACCTGTTTCCTCCAGTGTGAAATGGGGATGATGATATCTGCATCCTTCATCATCAGACTGGATTGCTGTTACGATTAAATAACTATGATTTGAAAGAATTAGCATTCTAATGATTTCTTGTTTCTCAGTCTGTTCTATCACTTAAAATGTATTTGTATTTTGAAAATGTTTTGCAAAGGAGAGAATTATGTAACGAACCAGACATGCCCATCATTGTCTGCAACAATCATCAGTACAAGGCCAATCCTGTCTCACTATACCCCTACCCACCTTTTTTTCTTTTGCTTTATTGACCCATTTTCAAAATAATGAAGTATTTCCCTAACAGCCTCAAAATGGGTTATTTGGAGTTGTAAAAGATATTCTTAGGGATTCGTAACATATTTGTTATGTTTCAGTCTGTTGCAGTTATGATCCTTGTTGATGTCCAGTTTGACCAAGGAAACCTTATTCTGGTTGGCTTTTGAGTCCTTTTGGCATGACTCTTGTAGTCTTTGACACGGCATTTGCTCTTTTGGTTTGATGAGATGTTCTAGGCTTATCTTGTACAATTGCTGCTTCAGACATTTCCCCGAGGAAGCCTAATTACTTTGGGGTGGGGAGGGATAGTATTTAGAGTTCATAAACTGATTGCCAGGGGTGCTCAATCCTCCTGGGATGATCCTTGTTTCTAGGTCTTACAGTGAACAGAGCTAGGGAGTATGCTTGTGTGTGCACATGTGTTCATGCATGCATGCATGCACGTGTGGAAGATAAAACATAGGAAGTTCATTCTGTTACTGCTGTTAACAATCAGGGCTATAGACTTTTTACCTGATCTCATCAATCTTACATCTGTATCACCATTCAAGAAGAAACTCTTTTTTCTCAGCAACGTCAGTAGTATTATTCCTTTGACTTATCCCACAATACACTACAAAATTCTCAGAATAACAATAAGAAGAATATAACAGTACCATCAATAATATGATTATTGAAAACAGTTTAGCGTTGGAGGGGCACAGGGAGTGGGGCAGTTCCTTTTATGCTTAGGTATATTCTTCCAAGGATATTCAGTCAAATTACTGTGTTTTAATTTCTCTATGTGTAGTGCGAACCAGCTGGACACATGAACTCATTTGTTGCATTTTATTTTAATTTTAGGCATTTCTTTTAAAAATATTAATTGTGCTTTTATAATTATGTCAGATATTTACATGTTCCAAAGCAAATTCACACAACAAGGTCTATTTAAAACCCAGCTTTTGGGGCGCCTGGGTGGCTCAGTCTTTTAGTGTCTGCCTTTGGCTCGGGTCATGATCCCAGGGTCCTGGGATCAAGTCCCAGCGTCAGGTTCCCTGCTCAGCAGGGAGTCTGCTTCTCCCTCTCCCACTCCCCCTGCTTGTGTTCCCTCTCTCACTGTCTCTCTCTCTGCCAAATAAATAAATAAAATCTTTAAAAATAAATAAATAAAACCCAGCTTTTATCCCTGTCCCATCCACCTCATTCCTCCCCCTCTGTAGGTCTTTAAAATTTACAATTTTTTTTTAAGATTTATTTATTTATTTGAGAGAGAGAGTGCTTGCACGAGGTGGATGGACAGAGGGAGAGGGAAAGAGAGTCTCAAGAGACTCCTCGTTGAGTGAGGAGCCCAACGTGGGGCTTGATCTCATGACCCTGAGATCACGACCTGAGACAAAACCAAGAGTCTGATGCTTTACTAACTGCACCACCCAGGCGCCCCTTAAATTTTATTTTATGCTTTATCTTTTTATCGTCTTTTTAGAAAAAAAAATAAGCAGATACATATTTATCTTCGCATTTCCCTCCCTTTCTTAAATAAATGATAGCATATTAAACACACTTTTCCCTATCGTGTTTTTTCCACTTAATAGTAGAGATCACAACATAGGCACGTAGGATATATTTCAGATTCCTAGAACTGGGATTGCCAATCAAAGAGTGAGTGCATGCGTATTTTGATAGACATTGCCACATTCCCCTTTACAAAGGTGGATTTTACCATTTCCTGCAGACACATTTTAACGTTAAAGCAAATGATTAAGTGAGATATGTTATCTGCACCGAGAAAGGTTAAATGGTTGCCCAGAAGGACTAGCACTGGGCTTGAACCCGTAAGTTCTAACTAGTAGTAACTTCTCCCCATTTTACAGATGAAGAAACTGTGAGACATATGCAGGGAAGTGATCCACCCTAAATAACATAACAAATTAGAACTTCAAATCCATGTCCCCTGACCCTAAAATTAGATCTCCTTTCAATGTTATAGATTTATTTATGGTGAACTCAGTTTGATTATCTGTAGGCGGGGAAGAAAAACCTAATAATAGTTCTCCTAAGTTAAGACAATTAATGAGATAATTATGGGTAAATTCCCCCATGGGTATAGGAGAAATTCTCCAAGATACAGCTTAACTTCGTTAGGTGAACAGGGAATCAAGCAATTAGATTATGATGTCAGGGCACTAATAATGATCTTATGGATGAGAGAGACCACCAAAGTCTGACATGTTTAGGCACCTTGCAGAATTGCTCTTGTTTCTTGCACAGTGCCTTGAATTTCTTTAAACAAAGATGTCATTATGCTAAGCAAAACTTTCCAAATGGGTGTGGACAACGATGTAATTTCCCAGTGAATGAACAGACTGCAAACCACAAACCTTTTCTCTTTCTTTCCTAGAGTGACCCTGGGGCTCTTTGTGCTTTTGCTTTGTGACAGGTTGATTGACTTATGTGCAGTTTGGGACCCTGGAGTTTTCCTTCCCGCTGCAGGCTGGAAGAGAGCCTCTGGTACCGCAAGAAGGAGGCTGAATGAGGCAGAGACGGTGAGTGGGGTGAGTGGGGCTTGGCCTGGTGCACGTGGCTCAGAGGTGGGGGTGGGGGGAGATTCTTGCCTCTCCCCTTCTCTTTGATGAGCCAAGGTTCTTTGGCTTCCCGAGTCCCATGAAAGGACATCTCCTTCCTTCTCCCTGGAGCTGGCCACAGTGCCAGACCTCCAGGCTCTCCTTTGCAAGGAGGCTTGCACTGGGGAAGCTTTCGCTCCTTTTCTCCAGCAGATGCAGTCAGTGGCATTAGTCCCAACTGTCACCTGAATTGAAAAATTGGGAAACAGCTTTGTGACCCGTACTCCCCGCCCCGCCCCACGTAGCTTGGCCTCCACAACCTGGGAGCCTCCTGAGTGACAACCTCGGCATATGGGGGGCAGTCCAGAAAACCCCTCCTCTGGGCGGGGCATTGGACCCCAGCAGATGGACAGCTGTCCATGGCCCAGCCAGCAACCCGAGGCCCACATCACTAAAGCAGACCCTGTGTGCACGGTCTGCATTGTTCCATTCTCAGCTAGAATTTCCTGCAGCCTGCGGCTCCTGTTTTAGTCCCAGGCTGGGGTGGCAGGGGAGGAAACTCGGGAAGTGAAGGCTGCAGTTTTAATGGAGGAGGAGTCACTGGTGACAGATTACAAGCTAGCGGCCTGGAGGCCTGCACAGAGAAAGGTTTCCTTATTCCTGACTCTGGGCACCTCTGCTTCATGGCATTTTGTCTTTCTCCAGCCCCCTTTCCAGATGTCTTCTGTTCTCCCAGGAGTTGGAGATGGGGCTGGGCCGAGGGGGGGGGGGGCGGGGGGCGTTGCTGGGGGCGGGATGCAGGGAGGGTGTTGAAGGGTGGGAGCAGAGCATGCTGATGACATGGATTTCGACATGGATTTCGGATCTGGACAAAATCCAGCTCTACTTGCTTGGTGACTTTAGGGGTGTTTCTGACTGCGCTAGGCCTGAGTTTCCAGGTTTATACAATGGGAATAATAATGGACGTCTTGTAAAGATTAAAGATTAAATGTAAAAAGAGCGCTGCATAGTGCCTGACACGTAGCAGGTGTTCAGTAAAGGAAAGTTATTATTATCTAGCCTACCAACAGAACTCAGATATACTTGTCTTATCAAGATAGTTTCTGTGTGGGCAAGCTCTTAAAACACTGTCAGGTTTCAGGGACTGCTTGGGAAATCCATCTGACCACAGGGCTTTTCACTGAATCATTGTTACTAAATACTGAACTTGAACATACAGCATGACCTTGGGGGTGGGAGGCACCATTCTTTTGTCTTACTGTTTTTGGAGGACCCTGATCGTAAAAGTGGTATACCAGGCTATTTCCATGGGCATGTAAAGATATGGAAAACAGCATGGGAACAGACCCCCGGGTCTGGGACAGAATCGGGAGGTAGTCAGCGTTGCGTTACAATGCCCCCTCTCTTGGTGCTTTTTCAGGTACCGTCCCTCCTGTCTGTCCCTGTACCCACTGGAGCCCCTCACTGCCCTCCCTGGACACCAGCGCTGTAGGTTGCCTCCCCAGACCCCCGCCTGAGGACACCCCCCCTTCTCAGGTGATAGCAGCACCACAGGCCGACGACACATCTGGCTGGCAGATCCCACGAGCAGTCACTCCCACGAGCAAACTTGTGCTGGCTTGCACCTCTGAACACTGCCAACCTAACCAGCAATCCCTAATATGGGTTCAGAGCTTTATTTTTATAGTGCATCCATTTAATTATGTCATTTGACTTTTATGACCATTCTGTGGTACGAGCAAGGCTAGGGTCTTCATTCCATTTGACTGAGGAATATACTGAGACTCAAGAAATCCACAAAATTCATTAGCAGCGGAACCCATCCTAGAAGTGAGATGCCCTGAATTACAGGCTGTTTTTCTTGCCGTGACACCACATGGCCTCCTCCCCCAATCTCAGGCACCAGCACATCATGAGAGGTCAATGGGTCAGAGGACTTTCAGACACACAGAGAAGCCTTCAAAAAGAAAAAAAAAGAGTGCGGAGAGTACATATGAGCAGGCCCATATGGCTATTGAGGGAACAATGAGTTCTGAGAGAAGGGGAGCTGATCCTGGGTTCTTTAGGGTGTGATAATCATCATCCTTATAATAATCCACATTCTGAGTGCTCCCCATATGCACCAGGTGCTGTGCTCTGTTCTTGACGTTGCTCTCCCATGTAATCCTCACAACACACCTATGAGATAGGGCCCGTTATTGCTCACATGCTGCTGGTGACAGAAATACAGAAAGATGAAGGCCTGTGCCCAAAGCTGGATATCTAAGAAAGTGCCAGGCCTTGAATCTGAAGCCCAGCAGTCCAGCCCTGAACAGTTGGGTTTGGGGTGGCCACTCCCAAGTCTTCCTGGAAACTCTGGGTAACCTTCTCTCGGCCCGCCTCCAGCCAGGTTCTAGGTGGGAATCTGATTTCAGAAGCCTCAAGGGGCCAGTCCTCTGTTTGCCCTCCTTCCCTCTGGCTCTTCCCCTTTTGTTGTGAGACCACTGCCATCTGGAGCTGCCCCAGGCATCTGCTCTCAGCACACTCCTCCCTCCCCCGTGAGGCACCTTCCCCGCTCAGCCTAATCTCTCCCCTCCTCCTCTCCCCCACCCCAGGGCTGCGGCTCCGGGTCCTCACGAGGCACTTGGAGCAGACACCTGCCCTCTGATGCAAGGCAGAGAAACCCCCCAGTTCCCCAGGCCTTCCGCTTCCCAGATGGATCCATTCGGTTAATTGCACTCACACTCCTAAGCCCTTCTGCCTGTTGTGGAGAAGCTGGGCCTCCTCTGTCCAGAAACATTCTAACAGGCCACCTCGGACAACGCGAGCTCAGGACGCACGGCTGTGGGTTGCTGGAGAGGGGCCGGGGAGCTTCATTAGGAGCTGTTTTGCATCTCCACCCCCTGCCCCAAGACTGATTCCCGGGCCCTGAGGCAGCACCCATGCTTAGCCACCTTCTCCTGGGGTGCTGAGATCTGCAGGCTATAGGTGTGGGGACGTGGTAGCTGCAGCAGCGAAGTCGGTGACAGAGACACCCCTAACAGCTGTCTACCTCGTTTCTCCCGAAGTGATGCAATCTCTTCTCCACCCCTCGGCCTTTGCTGCCGCCCCGAGAAACCCACCTTTTTAGCAGAAGCGGGGCTGGTGAGTGTGAGACAGCAAGTCACCCCTGAGTTTCTATTTCTAACAAGAGAACCGCATCTCTAGCCAAGAGAGAGGCGGTTCTACTTGCGGATGGATGCGCTTCTCAGGGCATAGGACGCAGAGCTTCCCTCTGCACCGCTGGAGCCGGTCTCTGGTGTAAGCACTGTGGCTGCCAGCACTTTGCACCAGACTCGCAGACACATGGCGCATCTTCTAACGCAGGCAGCCACCTTCCCTGTCTGTGCCACCTCCCCTCCTCCAGGCTCCTGTATTTTCACACCCCCAGCCTGCAGAAGCCTGCGGGATGGCAGTTGGATCCAGACTGATGTCTGTCTAGGGTGTAAATGGAGGGGGCTGGAGGGGGGTGGCAGAAGCCACTCCCTCTTGCTGTCTTAGTCCTTTCCTCCCAGTGCCCCTTTATCAGTCCGACGGGAATTTTTAAAAATGCAACTGGGGATGTGCTATCCTTGGAATATCAGCGGCTACACCAGTAAGGAGAGCAGGATGGAAGTTACCTCCGAAGAACTGACGCGGCTCTCCCTCTCTGGGGCTGACTCTGGCCAGGCGCAGTTGACATCACAGGTCATGGGGCGTTGGTGGAAGGAGCTGACATGAATAAAGGGTAGGGGTCTCCAGCAGTGTGAAGTGCTTGGGTTAAGGAGACCCTGGCAGAAGCAGGAAAGAGGAGAACCCAGAGCTGCTTTGGCTGGTCTGGGATCTTACAGGAGCCTCCCTTTCTCTCTGGTCTGAAGTAGACAATGCCTATGCAGATAACCGTATGTTGGTTTTAAGAGTGAATAGTAACTCCTTGGCCACAAAGCCAACGTTTGGTTATTTGCACAGGCGTCGTGCATTTTGTAGATCTACAAAGTAGACTTGTAGATTCGAAAGCCCAGCTCATCCCAAACCATGTAACAGTGCAGTACACCAGCTGTAACTTGGGGGATAGGAGAAAGGACCAGTGGTTTTTTTTTTAATTTTTTATTGTTATGTTAATCACCATACATTACATCATTAGTTTTTGATGTAGTGTTCCATGATTCATTGTTTGTGCATAACACCCAGTGCTCCATGCAGTGCATGCCCTCCTCAATACCCATCACCAGGCTAACCCATCCTCCCACCCCCCTCCCCTCTAAAACCCTCAGTTTGTTTTTCAGAGTCCATCATCTCTCATGGTTCGTCTTCCCCTCTGATTTCCCCCCTTCATTCTTACCCTCCTGCTATCTTCTTTTTTTTTTTTCTTAACATATATTGCATTATTTGTTTCAGAGGTACAGATCTGTGATTCAACAGTCTTGCACAATTCACAGCGCTCACCATAGCACATACCCTCCGCAGTGTCTATCACCCAGCCACCCCATCCCTCCCACCCCACCCCCCACTCCAGCAACCCTCAGTTTGTTTCCTGAGATTAAGAATTCCTCATATCAGTGAGGTCATATGATACATGTCTTTCTCTGATTGACTTATTTCGCTCAGCATAACATCCTCCAGTTCCATCCACGTCGTTGCAAATGGCAAGATCTCATTCCTTTTGATGGCTGCATAATATTCCATTGTATATATATACCACATCTTCTTTATCCATTCATCTGTCAATGGACATCTTGGCTCTTTCCACAGTTTGGCTATTGTGGACATTGCTGCTATAAAACTTTGGGGTGCATGTACCCCTTCAGATCCCTACATTTGTATCTTTGGGGTAAATACCCAGTAGTGCAATTGCTGGATCGTATGGTAGCTCTATTTTCAACTTTTTGAGGAACCTCCATACTGTTTTCCAGAGTGGTTGCACCAGCTTGCGTTCCCACCAACAGTGTAGGAGGGCTCCCCTTTCTCCGCATCCCCGCCAACATCTGTCGTTTCCTCACTTGTTAATTTTAGCCATTCTGACTGGTGTGAGGTGGTATCTCATTGAGGTTTTGATTTGGATTTCCCTGATGCTGAGTGATGTTGAGCACTTTTTCATGTAGGACCAGTGGTTTTTGAATGCCAGGCCTTGGGTTAGATGCTGTACATAAACTTTAGCTCACTAATTGATGTAAAATGAATTGACTCAAAACAATCCATTTAATTCATAATCATTGCAACAACCTTTTAGTAAGTGTCTTCATCCCACTCTTAAAGACAAGAAAACTGAGGCTCTAGGAGAGAGTAAACACATTGTTGAAAACCACACAGCAGGTGGATGGCCGAGGGGGTGTCAAAGCCTGGGTGTGTGGCTCCAAGCCCATGACCTTGGCACATGCCAGAGGCATTCTGTGTCACTTCCTCTCGAAGCCACATCTCTGAATCTATGTCTGGTGTGTTTCCCCTGGTCTGCATGATGTCCTAAGGAGTTCATTGTTCACCTCTATTGATTAAACCCAGCCCTGTTTGGCTTTGAACAAACAGGCTCTTGATCCTGTGAAGGACACAGGAAAGAAGTAGAAGCCACCCTCCCCGCCCTCAGGAAGCTCACAGTCTGATTAAGGGGCTGAAGGTCCTCTCTCCTGCATCCTAAACAAGCTTCTCTTCTAACCTTGTCCCTCTTTTTTTCCTGTTTGAGCTCAGTCTTTTCAAAAGCTTATGCTTTTCAAATGGCTTCAGAACCCTCGTCTGTGAAACCAGGCTTAGAATCCCACAAACAGAGGACAGAGTAAGCAGCTTAACATGAGTGATGTTGTGAGCAGATGGATCCAGATGGTAGGTCCTCGGATGGACAGTGGGCTGGACTCCAAATGGGGCACCCCACTCAGGGAACCTGGGAGCCCACCGGTCAGTGCCTGTTGTAGGAAGCTGCATTTGAAAGAAAGATGACTAGGGCTTAGATATACAGTGGTCTTCCTTTAGGAAAGCTTCTGAGAGGGGTTGAGTTTCCTACCTGTTCTCTCTGTAGCATGCTCTCTGTACAGCATTTGCAATTTACTATGGATTGAGGGACAGAACTGTGACTTGCCAAAGGTGGCATATACAAACTCGTAGCCCTCTGTCGTTTGTTTTAAATCAATATCCAATATATGAAAGTTCCAAGTCCCCAAACCAAATTCTTCCTTAAACTTTTCAACTGACAAATTTTACAATTATCTTCATTTTAACAAGAATTTGTTGGATCCCATTAAGAAACTTAGTTCAAAAATAAATAAATAAATCTTTTTAAAAAAGAAAAGAAAGAAAGAAACTGACTTAGTTCAGTGGGGTGCCTGTATGGTTCAGTCAGTTGAGCTCTTGGTTTCGGCTCAGGTCAGGTCATGATCTCAGGGTCCTCTGCTTGAGGATTCTCTCCCTCTGCCCCTCCTTGTGGGAAAGTGTGCACTCTCTCTCTTTCTTTCTACCTATAATAAATAAATAAATCTTAAAAAAAAAGAAACTTAGTTCATTAAATCCCTTTCAACATTTGAAACTGTTTGTAAATTTTATCATTCACTTTCCATTTTGAAATATCACAGTTCTCTAACAAAGCCTTCCCATTCCTTATGTAATTCTTTTTTCTTACTGATATTTTAAATAACAGCTGTATTGAGATATAATTCCCATACCATCACCACAGTTAATTTTAGAACATTTTCATTGCCTTTGCCCTCCAACCACCAAAAGCCCCATAGCCATTAGGGGTCCCTCCCCTTCCGCCACTGTGCTCTTCCTCTAGCCCTAGACAATACTGATCTACTTTCTACCTCTATAGATATACCTACTCTGGACATTTTATATTAATGGGACTATGCAATATGTGATCTTTTACGACTGGCTTCTTTCACTTCGCACAATGTTTTCAAGGTGCGTCCATGTTGTAGCATGCCTCTGCACCTCACCCCTTTTTATGGCTGAGCAGTATTGCATTATATAGATGTACCACATTTTATTTATCCATCCATCAGGTGATGGACATTTGAGTCATTCCACTTCCTGGCGATTTTCAGTTACACTGCCGTGAACATTCCTGTGCAGATTTTCCTGTGGACATATGTCTTCCGTTCTCTTTGTACCTACCCAGGAGGGGCATTGCTGGGTCATGGGATCACTCTGTGTCACCTTCTGAAGGACCCTATGTCTTTTCATACTAAATGCAAGCCTCTCTTTCTGGCCTTCTACCTTCCATGTCCATCTTTTCTTCCTCCTGGGTCCCTCCTCCTTACCCTACCCAAACCTTGGACCCCACCCTTGGAGACCTGTCACATAGGATTATGATCACTTCCCCTCCAGCCTTATGCTCAGCCACTTTCCCTTAATGACAAGCCCCAGGGAGACAGCTGCTGCTACTGTGGATGTCTTCCCCACCCCCTCAGCAAGGGGGTGGGGGCCTCACAACCCTCTCTCTCCAGCTGTGAAGAAAGATGTGCGCCTAATTGCTGTGAAACTTTGTCCCTGAGGGTAGAAGACAGGAAGCCAGACAGTGAGAAGCTAGGTTGCTGAATTGGAAAGAGGTGGAACTCCTTTCTCCTTCCTGGAGGTGCCAGAATTCCTCCCCAAGGGGGTTATTCCCTACCCGGCCTCCCAGGCCACCTTTCCTGGCGTCAGTTTGGTTTATGCTAATGGCTCCGAGGTGGGGGCTGTCCATATATGTTAGCTTCTGTTTCCTTTACAATCTGCTTTACCTGCTAATCTTTATACAGAAGGAGACTGGCCAGAGCTCAGTTAACCACAAGCAGGGCCAGTGAGTGGAGCCTGACACATGGAAATTCACAGATAGCCACAAACCTTAGTTAAGCCAGTCCCTGCACAGCATGTTAGCCCCGCTAGTCCTCAGCTACACTGACAACATTGGAGAGCCTATCCCATCCCACGTCTGTTTCCGAGCCCTGCCTCCTAGAGGATGAACGAATAAGCCATAATAATAGGGGGAGGAAACGTGCAGCCCCAAAGAACTTCAGAAAGCTGGCTGGATTGTAGCACCGGCATTGTCCTTCCCCGCATGGCCAGCAAACCGCTGGCCCATTGGGAGCTGTCAGCAGGACCAGGCTATGGACCAGGCCACCTGTATACTTTGGGCTTCCCTGCCAGGCCAGGCTAAGATGGGCCAGGCTCCAGCTGGCCCGGATGAGATGATGGAGAGATGAGATGATACAGCAACCGCACTTCCTCCACGTATCAGGCTATATGTACAAGGATGTTCATTGTGGCGTTATTGTAATGGAGAAAAAATAAGGAAGAACAACCTAAAAAGGTCTTTGACAAGGAGATGGCTAAAAGCTGTGTGGTAGACCCTCACGGTGCAGTTAGGAAAGAGAATCACTGCAGGCCTCCGTGTCCAAGCTCCATTGGCTTGGTGACCCAACCACTTATGCTGTGGCAGTCAGATGAGGGCACTGCCCCGCCCCCCTGGAAGTGGCTACACTCTCTTGGTGGGTGCAGCCTTCTTGTGGGGCCCCAGCCTGCCTGGTGGCTTATGAATACCAGGGTGCCCTGTAAGTACTTTGTGCCCTTGTAGAGCCTGGTGCGAAAAGTAGATATTCACTAGATATTCGTGGCTGTCCCCTTGAGGGAAGGGCCTCTTCCCCCTTTCTTCTCTTCCATTCTCTCCCTCCCTCAACCCAGCTTAATAAATAGCCAAGTGGTTCAGGTTTCAACCCAATATTAGTTCTAGGTGTTGAGCAGGAAGCAGCTGTTTTCAGCCAAATCCTTAATCTTAAACCCAGGTGTCCCCCTTAGCTCCCTCCCCAGGTGGGAATCAAGGGCCACCTGATACAGTTGTTCCCCCATCCCCCACTCCTGCTGAGCCCTGTGGCCTCTAAACTTAGCTGAGGCAAGAAGAGGAGGGGCTGGGTCTGCTGGGTGCCTGTGCTTGCCACTGCCACCAAATGGATCACTAACAACGGTTAAACACAGCCCCTTACTCCTCCCAGTTCTCTCCCTGTGACAATGAAAGGGAGCCAAGGCTGTAACAGCCACTGAGCAGATGGAGACCACCCCCCTCCAACCCTGAGAAGGGAGGTGGGGGAAGGGGGGAGTCGAAACCCATATACTGGGTTTCCTTGGCTATTGGAAAAATCCTACAAGGCAACTGTTTCAACTCCACGAAGGCGAGGAAGCTGGGTCTCTCTCCTCCTGGGACTGGGGAGAGGCCAGCGTCTAGAAGCAGGCTGGTGAGTGATTTCTTAGGCTGTCAAGCCCTGGTGCCCCAGAGGGTTTGGTGTAGTTGCAGATAGCACTTTAGAGTGGGAGGTGGGGGCATTGTGTGGGCAGACACTTTCTTAAAGATGCTGAGACATGCGGTCATTCCGTGGGGGTGAGGAGGGGGATGTGGGGAGATGTAATCTTTTGGCAAGTGTTCCCAGAAGAGGAAGCCAAGGACTCCTCCCTGCTGCTCCCCTTTCTACGCTTGTCTTACTCCAGAGATCCTTCTGTCTTTCTCCTCCTTGCTTGGTGTTCTGTCTCTGGGACAGGCTGATGATTGTCAGTAGGGGGCATTTCCAGTTTCCTAGGAAACCCACCCCCTGGCCTTCAGATGCCCGTGAGCAGAGGGAGCGGAGCAGGCTCGGGTCACCATCTGTTGCATCGTTTATTCCTTGGCATGAGAGAGATGGAAGGGAGGTGGCGGTGGGGATCAAAGAACAGGAGGGGGAATGGGGAGGAAGGTCCGCTGTAGCGCCCAGGGCAGTCCCTGTGCTGCAGGTGGACTTCAGGACCCAGGACAGCTACACCAAGCTGCAGGTGTACTTCAGGACGCAGGACAGCTACAAGGAAGCCCTGAGGATGAGGGAGTAGGCAGGCTGGGAATGGATGGGATAGCAGTTCTGGGACTAGTGCTTGGCGCCGCTGAGTCCCTGGATTCTGAGACCAGTCTGTGGGATAGAGAAAACAGGGTAGCCCTGACAAATCAGACAGAAAGCTCTGAGGAGGGGGTTGGGGAGAGGATTTCAGAAAAAAGGAGATGAGAGTGTCTGCTGAGAGGGTGCTGGATAGATGCTCCTATTCGGTTATTGCTGTTGTTTTCATGACTCAGGCTTATACTGTAACAATGGCTTTGTCATATGTGATATTAACCAAGGATTTATAATATACTGATTTGCTGATGGGATAAATATCTCCCAGTAATAGGAAATATCTGATCAGATGGCTGTTCACTCATCCCACACATATTTTTTTATACTGTCTCACTACAGAGGGAGGCAAGACATGGACTCTGAGCTCAAGAAGTTCAGAGTTTGATGCAGGAGACAGACATGGGAATCCCATGGGCAGGAAGAAATGACTGCTGGAACAGAGTTGGTGGCATCCTGGGGAATACAAGGGAAATGCAGGCTACTATTGGCGGGAAAGCAGTGTCAGTGTTGGGGTGGGGAGCAGGAGTCACCGTTCAGGGCCTTGGTGAAGAAGGGGATCTGCACTGGAGAGAAGTAAGGGAATAGCATTTCTGGCCTAGGAAAGCAGGAGCAAAGGTGGCCGAAGGTACAGAAGGCACTTGGCCTGTTTGGGGAGTGGCGTAGGGCCTAGCGCTGGACCGGGTCCTGCTGGAGGAGAGGCTGCATGGGGCAGGAGCCAGATCACAGGGGCTTGAGTGTTGGCCACAGAGTGCAGGCCAGCTCTGTGACCACTTTCTCTGCCCAGACAGATATGATAGAGATGACCACAGGCAAGACATACACTGGCTCTTTGTCTCTTCTTCAAAAAAGAAAACGGGAAGTGAGTGAGAATGTGGTTATTATAGTGGGAACCCGAGCCACTGAATTTTTTTTAAGATTTATTTATTTATTTTAGAGAAAGAACAAAGGGAAATGGGGGCCGGGGCGGGGAGAAAGAAAGAATCTCAAGCAGACTCCCTGCTGAGCGCAGAGCCTGAAGCTGGGCTCAATCTGATTACCCTGAGATCATGACCTGAGCTGAAATCAAAAGTCGGATGCTTAACTGACTGAACCACCTAGGCGCCCCCCTCCCCCTGACCCACTGATTTATATTTATGCGTAAATCATTTGCAACTATTACTGGTTTGTATTGGGAACAAATTAGCTGAGAAATACCTTAGCTCTGAGTTCCGAGTTCCAGCTAAGAGGGGCACCTGCCTGTCTGCGTGAGCCCTCCGGCCCAGGGTGGGACACCTCTGAGCTCTTCAGCTCCCACACACCTGGCCCTGCCCCACTTCTTATTTTGAGGTGCCTTTATCGTCTCTTGTCTTTCAGCAGCCCTCTCTGATTTCCGAACAGGTTGCTTCCGGATGGTTATAGTAATATGCCCTACTGCTTTTTTTTCTTAATCTAATGCAGAATGGTGGAGTTTTATGTGGGCTCTGTTGGGCTTTTATTATCTCTCTGTTCCCTCACAATATCCTGTGGCAGTGATGTGTGAATGTATTCCTTAGTTGGTTTTTGTAGTACTATTCTAGTCATTTTCATTATTTATTCTGAGAACTAATTGCTGGCACGTGGCCTCATGGTTCTAATTTGTTGGTATATCCTAGGCATTATTCATTCAGGAGCACAGCCTCCAAGTACGTACAGAACTGCTTTGTTCATGGCTCTGAGGCATCAAACTGAACATATTCAGTTCCAAGCTCATGCTCTCCCTGCTCCCCAGCCACTAACGGGTTCATTCCCCTTTCTGTAGTTTTGATACCAATCATCAGCATCATCCTAATCCAGTCTTCCAACCTAGAAACCTTGATGCCGTCCTTCTTCTCACTGCCCGCTACCAATCAATCATCAGCTTCTGGTGATTCTAACTCAGGAAATATCCTCACATCTCAGGGGTCATTGGATACTGTTAAGCCATCAGCCTGTTGCACACACTCTCACACTATATGCAGAGAAACCTGTGGTATCTGGAATCTGGGAGAAGATAAGTGGAGTGACAAGGAGAGGAGATGTGGCCTGAGGAACCTCACCCTGGGGCTTTCCTGCCAGAGCAGGAGGATGCTGTAGAGCAGAGAGTGGCCTACAGCTAAGCCCAGACCAGCCATCTGATGGGCAGAATGATGGGCAGGTCACAGGCCCTCTCTTGGACTTAGGTTTACCCAATGTTCAAAGAAAAGTCTTGGGGTGCCTGGATGGCACAGTAAGTTAGGCGTCCAACTCTTGGTTTCAGCTCAGGTCGAGATCTCAGGGTTATGAGATCAAGCCCTGCATCGGGCTCAGTGCTCAGAGCAGAGTCTGCTTGAGAATCTCTCTCCCTCTGCCCCTCCCGCTGGTGTTCTCTCTCTCTAAATAAATAAATCTTTAAAAAGAAAAGGAAAGAAAAGAGAAGAAAAGTCTTCTGTGGAGCAGAGTCATTTGAGGTCGTCAGGAAGGAACACAATAAGAATAGTAAAAGCAGCTTAATTGGTGTTGTGGTTCACTTTCTTATGCTTTATCCATCTGATTCTCCAACAACAACCATCAGAAGCAGGAATATTTATTTCCATTTTTGAAATTTTTAAAAAGGCTTGGGAAACAAGTAATTTACAAAAAAATAAGTGACAGGATTGAGGCCTTTACTTGGATCTTCCATCCCATAAATATTCCCTACCAGGCACCATGCCAGGCACTGGGACACAAGAATGATCAGGACATGGTCTAAGCCTCAAGAATTCCAGAGGTCCCTGGGCAGCTCAGTCGGTTAAACATCCGACTCTTGATTTCAGCTAAAGCATGATCTCAAGGTTGTGAGATCGAGCCCCAGGTTAGGCTCTGTGCTGAGCGTGGAGCCTGCTTAAGATTCTCTCTCCCTGTCCCTCTGTCCCTCCCACCCCTTGCTGTGCATGCACATGCACTCTCTCTTTTTCTTAAAAAAAAAAAAAAAAAAGAGCCACAAAGAAAAGAGCTTTAAAGGGTAAGCCAGTGGCAAGCAAACTGCAGCCCTCAGGCCAATTCCAGCCCACTGCCTGTTTTTGTAAATAAAGTTTTATTGGGACATAGCTATGCCTATTCACTCACTTATTGTCCGTGGTGGCTCTTTCACTACAGTAATAAAGTTCAGTAGTTATGAAAGAGGCTGTATGTCTCACAAAGCTCTCACAAAGCCTCAAACACTTACGATCTAGACCTTTATAGAAAAGGTCTCCAATCCTTAGTTTAAACATATAGTTTTACCAGTGTGCTAAGTGCCCCAGAGAGGCAGGTGTAAGGTAGGATAGAGATGGACACTCTCAGCTCTGCTGGGGGTGGGCAGTGGGGTGGGCGTGGGAGGCACAACGAATTAGTCACAAAGCAGAAGATGCCTGAGCAGCAGGATGTTGCAGACTGAGTAAGAATTAATCACGTGACAAGGAGAGAAGGCCTTTCGGGCACAGAGGATGGCACTCATAAAGTGTGGAGGTTGTAAATGGTGTGGCATGCTTAGAAAATGGCATGCCACTTGGAGCGTTCAGCATTTGGGTAGGGTCCGAGAGCCCCGCAGGAGCCTGAAATCCCAGAGCCTTGCTGCACTCGGGAGTTTGGATCTGATTGTATAGACTGATTGGGGTGATATGGAAGGGTTTTCACCAGCACTGACAGGATTAGATGGGGGTTTAGAAAAATCACTGTAATAGCGACATGGAAAATGGATTGGACAGAGACCAGTTGGGAGGTTATTGCTGCAGTCCATGAGACATGGCATGTATTAAAGGTAAGAGAGTGGGAGTGTGGGGAAGGGAGTGGGGGTGAGAGACACCAGGAGGGCATGGTCCAAGGTTCTCGGTGCTTGGTGTGAGGTATGAGAAGAGCTGGGATTTCAGGGTGATTCCCAGGTGTCTCGCTTGGGTGACCCGGGTGGGTACCACCAACAAAGACAGAGAATAGAAATAGAGGGACAGGACCCCAGCGGAGACACAGAGAACATCAGGCAGAAGGAGAGGATCTAGCAGTGTGATCAGTGCTGCCATGGAGGTTGGCAGGGCCAGAAAGAAGAGGAGCTCTGGAGTGCTGTTTCAGAGGCCAAGGAGGAAGAAGGTGAGGAGGGATGGATGGAGTGGTTGACAATTGCTGATGCCTCCAAGAGGTCTAGCAAGATAAAGACTGGGAACTCTGGAGTCAGCCACTGGGGGGCCAATAGGAGGTCTGGAGAGAGAGTTCCAGAGTTTGGTTGGAGGAGTGAAAGAGAACTCAGTAAGTAAAGGCAGAAGCCATAGCCCACTCTTTAAACAAAGGAACTTGCATGAGACAAGACGGAGGTGGAAAAAGTTCAGGTATATATAGAGGAGCTGTGGGATCCAGAGAAGATTCTTTTGGTTTTGTTATGAGAGAAACTTGAAGGCGTTTCTCTGCTGAGGCCTGGAGCCAGTTGAGAAGAGTTTGGAAATTGAGGAGCATGCTAAGCGGATAGCTGGTGGTCGAGGGCAGGTCTCTGCAGAAGGGTGGGGCTGGGTCCAGCAGAGGCAGACAGGAGGAGGGAGGGACATTTCTTACACAGAAAGTGGAGGCCATGGGAAGCTTAGGCATCCAACCAACATTTCCAGGGGCAGTTCTGATCGACAGCACAGTCAGTTGCTAGTGATAGAAAACTCACTTCCAAGCGGCTTAAAAATTAAAGGGAAGTTTTAATGTGAGCATATATGCAATGTAAAAACCCACAGTTAGGGCTTGCTTCAGCAAACGCTCCATCAGCAACACAAACAGTGGCATGAAGAATCATGTCTTCCCACATCTTCCCTCTGCCTTCTGCAATGTTCCATTATCCTCATATGACACATGGAGACACCCCCCCACTCCCACCCACTTGGGGTATACCGGGGATCATGAAGCAGTCCCAAGAAGCCCCCCAGGCCTCAGGGCAAAAATGCTAATGCTGGGAAGCCGGACGGATGGGTTTCCAAGTCCGGCTGCCACCCCAGCCTGGTGTGTTCTTCCTGGCTGGTGTGCCTGGCTCTCATGCCCATGCATTATTGCTGTGGTGCAGGGCTTCTGCATTTGGAGAGTTAGACAGTTGTACCGGGATTTTCAGTTCTTTGTTTTACTAATAGAATCCTTTCTTCAAATAAAACCTTAGGCAAAACCCAGTGTAAAAACAGGGACTCTGAGGCAGCCCTGGTGAGAGTCAAGTGTAGGGCGGCGGCTGAGCCCCACCTGCTCCTCCTCCCCAAATGCCCTCCCCCCTTAGAGAAAGTCCCCAGAGGCTGCAGAGCCTTCTAAAGGGTCTTCCTGCCTCCACCATTGCCCGTCAACCTGCCACCCTCCACAGAGCAGCCAGGGTGGTCTTTGTGAACAAATATCATCAGATACCCCACCATGTAGAACCCTGCGATAACCTCCTGACGTGCTTAGAATAGAATTTAAATTCCCTGCTTTGGGGGAGCCTGGGTGGCTCAGTCGTTAAGCGTCTGCCTTCAGCTCAGGTCATGATCCAGGGTCCTGGGATCGAGCCCCGCATCGGGCTCCCTGCTCGGCGGGAAGCCTGCTTCTCCCTCTCCCTCTCCCCCTGCTTGTGTTCCCTCTCTCGCTGTGTCTCTCTCTGTCAAATAAATAAATAAAATCTTTATAAAAAAAATAAATTCCCTGCTTTGGCATTCAGAGCCCTCTGTGAGTATGCCCTCACGTGACTTATTCCATTCTTCCCCGTGTGCCCCCCAGGCTCCGGCCACGCTGGTTTCTTTCAGTTCCTTGCACCTACCCCTCTGCTTCCTGCCACAGGGTCTTTGCACAAGCGGTTCCCCTGGCTTGGGATGTTTTTCTGACCCATCTTTACAAAGTTGGCTACTCCTTGCCATTTAGATCTTGGTCAAATGTCACTTTCTCACAGAGGCCTTGACCATTCACTTGCCTTTCCCTCATCACCCTAGTGTGGTTTCTTTTCTTTTCTTTTTTATTAATAGAATTTATTTTTTAGAGAGCACTTATAGATTCATAGCAAAATTAAGTGGAAGGTACAGAGATTTCCCGTTTACCCCCAGCCCCCCCACACACAGCTCTCCCACCATCACCATCCCCACAAGAGGGGTGCATTTGTAACAGCTAATGAACCTACACTGACGCATCATCATCATCCATAGTCCATGGTTGACATGAGGGCTCACTCCCGGGGTTGTCCATTCTGTGGGTTTAGACAAAAGTATAAAGACATGGGCCCACCATTAGAGTCTCATACAGAGTTTCACTGCCCTAAAAATCCTCTGTGCTCCACCTGTTCATCGCTCCCTCCCACCCAACCTCTGGCAACCTCTAATCTTTTTACTGTCTCCATAGTTTTGCCTTTTGCAGAAGGTCACTCAGCTGGGATCATACAGTACGTAGCCTCTTCAGACTGGCTTCTTTCACTTAGTGATAGGCATTTAATTTTCCTCTGTGTCTTTCCACGGCTTGATAGCTCATTTCTTCCTAGTGCTGAATAGTATTCCATTGTGTGGATGGACCCCAGTACGTGTATCCATTCACCCACTGAAGGACGGAGGACATCTCGGTCGCTCCCACGTTGCGGCGATTACAGATGAGGCTGCTCTCAACACCCCTGTGTGGGTCGGATCGTGTTTTCTTCATTGTGCTTATTGCTACCCAATTTGTTTTTGTTCAGCATTTATTTCCTGTCTTCCTCACTGGAAAGAAGCCTCCATGAGAGCAGAGAAACCCTGTGTCTTGAACTTGTATATTCTCTAAAGCGGTCCCTGCTGCCAGGTCTGTGAAATGAATGAATGGCCCACTGCCTGCCGCCCACAAGTCCCAGGTGGGCTCTGCTCGCGGAGACGTGGGGCTGCCCGCTGAGCCGTGTTCCAGCACTATCCGTCTTTCCTCTCATCATCACAGATGTGTTGTGACCACTGGCGCAGCCCTCCCAGAGCGGGGCTGCGGGAATGTGGGGGGCTCCCCATGATGACAGCTTGCTGGAGCCGTGCGCCTCTCCTCCGTCTGCCAGGGACAGCTTGTGGTACCAACACCAGGGGCCCCCCAGTCTGGGGAAAGAAAGCAAACCAGGATGCAGAGAGAAGGAAAAATAGGAAAGCAGACTGATGCGGGGTGGCTAATTATTACTCCTTGCTGCTCTGTTACCAGTAACCTCATGTATGTAACCAGGATTCTTCCTTCATCCCTGTGAGTTCGAAGCCTATTCAGTGACGGCAGCTAACATTTACCGAGGTTTACTCTGTGCCCCATGCTTTGCCATGTGCTCTATGTGGGAATTGTGTGTTAAGTCATCCCAGAAGCCCTCTGGAATATGACTGTGTGCATTTTTCAGATGAGAAACACAAAGCTCCGAAGGTTCAGGACTTGCCCATGATCCCCACCTTGTATGTGGGGGGCAGCTTCAAACCCAGACAGTCCATGCTCTCGAACTTCACTGAGGGAGGCTGTCATGTCCAGCAGTCCCCACTGATGGCTGACTATCACCCAACTCACATACCCATCCTGGTCCCCGTCTTAGACATTTTGAGTCCGAATCTCCCACAAGGCTTGCAAATTTAAAGTTTAGGAAACTTGAAAGCTTCAGTTCAGGGAGGTTGGGTAAGTGAATGAAGCATCTCTGTGTAAGATAATAGAGGTTCTAAGGGTATTCGAATTCAAAAAAAGGTTTTTTTGAATCTGCAGGCCTGGTCTGGCCGCTGCTTAGGAGTTCGAGGGTCCAGGGATCTGTGTGTTTAAGTAGCGCCCAGGAGATTCTGATAAGCATCCAATTTCCTTCCTGTGTGGGTACATTGTCATCACAGCACCTGACCGAATGCTATTTGGATTCTTTATGAAACAGTGAGCTCAGTACTTCACACGGCAGAACATTTCATGTTTGGATAACTCTGTTCTCTCTCTTTTTTTTCTTCTCTTTTCACACAGGGGTTGCGGGGTCGGGGGGAGAACTTCAGATATACAAGACTTGAGTTCATCCTCTTCCCCAGTTCATAGTACACCATTAGTCCACACAAGATTTCTCTTTCAGTTTTTTTATTTTTGTTCTTTTCCTCACTCTCTGCCCCTGCAATCGCCCTCCCTTTAATGTATTTTATATCCTTGCAATCCACCTCTTACCTGTTCAAGCTGATATAAAAGGATCTTTCAGGGGCGCCTGGGTGGCTTAGTCGTTAAGCGTCTGCCTTCGGCTCAGGTCATGATCCCAGGGTCCTGGGATCGAGCCCCGCATCGGGCTCCCTGCTCCGGGGGAAGCCTGCTTCTCCCTCTCCGACTCCCCCTGCTTGTGTTCCCTCTCTCGCTGTGTCTCTCTCTGTCAAATAAATAAAATCTTAAAAAACATTTTTTTTTAAAAGGATCTTTCAAACACATCGTATTGGTAGTGTGTGCAGGTAGAGTCTTTATTATCATGGACGGTATTGTAGGATGGCTATATTTATTAGGTTATTCTTCCTTGCATCTCAGAGAAGCAGCTGCCTCTCTGAACTTTCTCCCATTTGGTTCTAGTTTTGCCCTCGTGGAGCTAAACAAAAAAATTCCACACCCTCTCCCACCATTCCAAGACAGTCATCATGGTCCCTCTTCTGCAGCCCCCATCTGCCCTCTCACAGGATATGGGATTTTCCTTATTCCTCCCCAGGATGCTCTGTAGTTAGATGGCATTCCCCTTGAAGGGTCCTGACCACTCCACCCACCCCCGCACCCGCATCTGGATGATGTACTTCTCTACTCCTAGCAGGAGAGGAACCTGAGATATTATGTGACTGGGCCATACAGCAAGATAGTGTAAGAAGTAAGATTTGGTTAGAAGCATGCATTTAACTGTTTTCGGTTAGACATCCCTGCCCTTGGCCTCTTCTACCTGGTTATCAGGATCGGGGAACTGTAAGCCTCGGTGATGTAGGGGTAGCTTCAGGTGGGGCATCTCCCTCCTCGCTCCACATTGGGTTCTCTGAGCGCAGCACTAGAAGCCCCATGCCCAGATACCAGTTGACACTCCCCTTCCTTAGATGTGGGTGGAAGGTCCTTGAGAATGTACTGGAAGGATTGCAAGCCATGTACCTATCTTCCAGGCTGAGTGGACCGGGCTCAGGGTGCTGAGGGTGCCTCTATCCCCATGTGGAATAACCCTCCTCCCTCATCCTCTGCTGTTTTATCTGTATGAGCCCTTTATAGACACCAGTGCTTACATTTCTTTGTTATTGAGGTAAAATTGACATATCATAAAGTTAACCAATGTATAGTGAACAATTCACTGGCATTCAGCGCATTCACAGTGTATGCAACCATCACCTCAATTGACTATTGCTTATTACTCCAGTGCAATCCCTTTCTCACCCCAACATTATCCTCACCACAAAAGAAAACCCCATACCCATTAAGCCATCGCTCCCCATTCTCCCTTCCCCTCTGCCTCTGGTGAGCACCCCTCTGTGTCCTGGCTGTATGGATTTACCTTTTGCATCTTGAATATAAATGAGATCATTCTATATGGGACCTTTTGTGTTTTGCTTCTCTCATTGAGCATAACCCTCTTGGGTTTCATCCACATCACAGCATATGTAGTACTTCATTATCTTCCACGCCCAAATAATATTTCACGGAATGTACATACTGCCGTATTGCTTATTTATTCCTCTCTTGATGGACATTTGGGCTGTTTCCACCTTCTTGCTGTTGCGAATGATGCTGCAATGAACATGTGTGCACATGTACTTGTTTGAGTCCTGATTTTTAATTCTTTGGGACGTATATCTAGAAGTAGAAATAAAGGGGTCATATGATAAGTCTATGTTTAATTTTTTAAGGAAGCTATACTTTTCTTTTTTAAATAGCAACTCTATGCTGGAACTTTCCTGCATATGGAGAGACAGGGGAAGTAAGTGAGGAGTCAGGAGATCTGGGTTCTTTTCCTGGCCTTGCCGCTAACCAGCAAATTGAGCAAATCATTTCCCCTTTCTGGGCTCTTGTTTCCTCATTTGAAAAGTAAGGGGACTGCATAAAGCTAAATGATCTTTCAATTCTCTTCGTCTTTTAAGATTTTATTGGAAAAATTGGGTTCCAGAGAGAAGAGAATTGCCAAACAGCTATACATGATTATCTCTATATGCGTTCTCTACTGTGTTTTTAAATTGTGAGTTAAAAGCACCCCAAGTAATTGGGCTTTTTTTCCCCCTGCCTATGTGTTTCTAGTTAATGAATAGCTTCTGGCTTCTTATTTCCATCAAGATTCCCAGAACAAGATATCCTTCTCTTGCCCATCACTTCCTACAGCTTGGCAGCTCCTGAGCAAAACGTGGCAGTCATGATGCCAAGACAGGAGCCATCCCATCCCCACTGTCCTCTCTGAAGGAATGCTGAACCTCCTCCCCTGCTAGTTCGCTCATCACTAAGGTGTCAGCTGGATCACCTGAGTCTGGTCTTTGGAGATGTCGGATCCAAGGAGAGGAGTTAGCAGACTCTTCTTTAGTCCATGTAAAGACCATCTTAGAAGGTTGGGAGGAAGAACCAAGGACCTCCTGTGATACTGTCCAGCCAGGAGATTTTCCTCCTTGGGGGATTTCTACTCTCCTGAGCCTCTTCCAGCTGACTGATTCCCTGGCCCAAGTGCAGTGCCTCGGTAGGGAGGGAGTTTTTCCTCCACTAATCGATAGCCTCCACAGTATGCCATCCATGTGTTCTCCTGAGCTGCCTGCTGGCTTTCTGGGGGAAGCATGAGGTTTTAAAAAAAACACGTGATCCAAGTGGTTTATTTCATTTGGCCAGCCATTTATTTGCTCATTTTTCATCCATCCATCCGATACTTTTGAGTGCCTGCTGTGTTTTCAGCACCACGTTAGATTTTAGGAATAAACAAGATGAGGCACCTTCCCTATGGTGCCTTCCTTTTTTAATAGGGCATACAGACGAGTGGCTTTTGGAATGAATACAATGAATACAAAGTGACAAATGCTGGGGCGCCTGGGTGGCTCAGTCAGTTAAGCATCCAACTCTTGATTTCAGCTCAGGTCATGATCTCAGTGTCATGAGTTCGAGCCCCCATCACGTTCCACGCTCAGCAGGGAATCTGCTTGAGATTCTCTCTCTCTGCACCTCCAGCCCACTCATGAGCTCTCTCTCTCTCCAAAATAAATAAATCTTTAAAACAAAAGTGACAAGTGCTATATAATGGGGAGGGGGTCGTAAATGGTGTTCAGGAGTACAGACGAGGGGCACACAAGTCATACTTGGCAGATCCTCATGAGAGGGCAGATTCAAAGCATGTTCTAGACAGAAGCTAGTCTGCACAGAAGTCACAGAGCAGGACGCATGAGGGGACCTGGCAGGTGACCAGTGTTGGCTGGAACACAGAACACAGAGAGAGGGTGATGGGAGGCAAGATTGCAGAGGGGGCTGTGCTCGGGAGGACATCTGAGCCACGTTGAAGGATTTAGCTCTCTGGCAACTGTGAGCTAGTGAGTTTCATTGGGGAACGGCACACTTGTATCTGCACTTTAGAGAAGGAAACTCTGGTGATGGTGGCGAATGAGTCAGAGGGGTAAGAGTAGAAGTGGGGAGAGCCCTCAGGAAGCTGTTGTGGTCACTGTCATGACACAATGGTGACCAGAACCAGGGTGGAAGCTGTGGGAAGGAAAGCAAGTGGATGGAGACCAGAAATACACATGAGTCTGGGGGGCTGCTGTTGGGCCCAGCTTCCAGGAAAGAAACTGCTGCAGTCGGAATCCGAATCCCAGCCCAGGGGAGGTGCCTCATCCTCCAGGTCTTCAGAAGGGTAACCTTGTCTCCCAGGAGCCAGCCCTGGAGCCCTGCTCCTTTTGCCAACAGCCTCAGGCAGGATAGATGGGAGATGGTGGTGGGGTACACAGAAGAGAAGAATTCTGGGGGAACCTCCTCCTGCCACCCTCTTTGACTCGGCCTCAGGGCAGAACAGCACACTGCACCCAGTTTTAAGACTCCACGTTTCAGACCCCGTGGCAATCTTAAAGCACTATATCTCAGTGCCTACCCCAGGCCACTCTCTTCTTTTTTCAAGCATAGTTAACATACAGGGTTGTATTAGTTTCAGGTGTACAATATAGTGATTCAGCAATTCCAGACATTACTCAGTGCTCATAAGTATAAGTGTACTCTTAATCCCTTAATCTGTTTCACTCATCCTCCACCCACCTCCCATAGGCCATTCTCTCTCAGGAGGTGGGGAAAAGGGTTTATCTCTTAAAGACTCATTCTAGGCCCTTTGGACTGTCATTTTTAATCTTTCCCCTTAGAGGGCCTGGAATGATTTGTTGTGCTTGAGAATGTGAACATTGGGCTGTCATAATATCTCTCATTCTACCAACCTGCTGGACTCCCCTTCTTCTGGGTCATAGTCTCAGCATTGCCCATTATCTCTAAAGGGACAGCATCCAGGACCACTGTATCTTTGCTGCACAAAATATCTGCAGAAATCCATTTTTTAAAAAAAGTCCTTTAAGCAGCCAGCTTTCATCTAACCCCACACAATACATAGGGTTCAGAGAAGCTATGAGATTGGTGTGTTGCTTACTGGCCCAGTGCATGGCATCCTCTAGGTGCTGGTGGGACAGTGTTTTTTCATGACTCTTCCATGCAGAGTTGCCCTTCCTTCTAGAACAGTGGTTCTCAACTGGGAGTGGTTTTGTCCTCCAGGGGACAGTTGGCAATGTCTGAAGACATTTTTGCCCGGGGGCGGGAATGGGCTCCACTGGCATCTCGTGGATAGAGGCCAGGGATGCTGCTAAGCATCCTGCAATACCCAAGATCGTTGCCCACACAAAGAGTTGTGGGTCCCAAATGTCAATAGCACAAGGTTAAGAAACCTTATTTAAGAACATCTGCCTCTTTTTTTAGTATTTTATTTTTGCAACATCCTATTAGCCATACTTTTTTCAAATGTTCACAAGGTTAAGAAACCTTATTTAAGAACCAAACCCTTGAGTTCTTCAGGCCCTGTAGGGTTGCTAGAACAAACCGCAAGTTCAAGAAAAACTCACTTGGCATTGTATTTCTTTCCACAGCTGAGCTCTGTCCGGGAGGCCCAGGTAGAGCGGCTGGAGGCAGCAAGACCCTGCAGGCCGGGGAGCAGGGAGCGGGGCCCCGTGCTGAGGATGGCCAGGCAGCAGCCGCCGCCCTGGGTCCACACAGCCATCCTGCTCTGCCTCCTCAGCCTCACTGGGGCCATCGAGATTCCTATGGATCGTGAGTCCTGCTCCATCCTCTTCTTTAATTCTCCTGATTTGGGGCAGAGGAGTTGGAGGGGAGGGATGGTCAGGGGGGAGTTAAGATCAGCTTTCGAAGAGGCTGGAGAGCGGGGTAGCGGTGGATTCTGGATGGAGGCCGGCAGGCTTGTGTTTGGGACCGTGAGACGAATCGTGTAGCACGATCTCTGAGGACTGTGGCTGAGCTGAGGCTTGCGCTGTCTGGAGCCTGCTGAGCGGGACCGGAGGTGGCAGGGTTTGCAAGTCTGTGTGTCACTCAGGAGTTCTTCCCTCCACTCCCCTCCCACGGCCCTCTGCGGTCTTGACTTGCCCATCGATGTGGAGCTTCCAAGGACCCAGTGTAGTGGATAGTTACTTGCCTTTCTAATATCTGAGCTGGACCCTTGGGCTGTCTTGGCTGGACTGAATCAGGATGGATGGCCTGGGGATGGTTGCGGAAGGGAATTATTCTGCAAAAGACCAGGGCTAAATGAAACATTAAAATAGAGCTCCATTATAATGCCACTGTGGGAAAACCAGGAGCTGATTTCTTGTGTTTGTTTTCAGCTCTCCCATGGCAAAGTTGGGAAGTAAAACCTGTGTCATTCTATGTCCCACGGTGGGGGTGTTATTTGGCCATCAGAATCATCAGGCAAGGGGCTTTGGATGCTGACCTAATAGCCCCATCTCTAGCAGCCATATCTGTTGTTATGTTCAGAAGGGGCCCATGGACTGGCAGCCCCGTTCCTTTGACCCGCATTTAGATGTGTACCACCTTTGCCACAATTCTGGCCCTTCCATCAGAATGTCTTGGCATTCCAGTGCTCTGATGTGGGCATACCACCTCTGTCACCTGTTCCCTGCTTCCAGAAATAGATGGGACCCACATGATGCCAACCCTGACTTGGGCTCTATCCAGGTGACAGATGTCTGGGGAGGGTTGGGAGAGTGATACAGCCTCCAAGGAGTGCCCACTGAGCTCTCCTAAGCCAGGGCCTGGGGCCTGGAGTTAGCCCAGCTTGGAGAAGAGTTGTACATACTTCAGCCCCCTCCCACCCAACCCTACCAGTAATAGCTGCCCAGAGGAGTAGGCACTTCTGGGTAAGAGAAGACTAGCAGAAACTATAAGTTGGACCCAGAAGCAAGATGGGCAAGGCCCCTGCTGCCCTCCCAATAGCCCTGTGTGTGTATGTGTACGCATGTGTATGTGTGTGTGTGTGTGTGTATTCAGTGGGAGGGGGGTGTCGTGAAAGGAACTGTTCCCATAGAGACCATCTGCACTGCTAACTCAAAGAAGAGTGTCTCATTAACAATCCCAGGCAGACAATCTAATAAGGAGCACGATAAGGCCATGTCCCTGGAGAGGAGAGGGTGTGCCGAGGAAATTGGGTTATCAAGGAAGTGGTGAAGGCTCATTTCTCTTCTGCTGCTTCTCCTCACTCATTCACCTGCCACTTTGGTCCCTGGGGCTAGTGGGTGAGGGGTTCCTCCAAGATGAACTTATAAATAGATGGCTTTGACCTCTATGTTAGGAATCTGGATTTCTAAAGCGCTATTGGAGCCGTGGGCAGGTGACCCAGCAGTGGGTGTCTCCAAAGTACCGCGTGTGGGGCAGAGAGCTGCAGGTGCCCTGACCTCCCCAGCACCATCTCCCCATCTCCTCAGTGTCCATGAGGAGGGAGGGCCCCGGAGAGTCCCCGCTTCTGGAATTGTCGTCAAGGACACGGAGACCCGACACAGCAAACGGGTGCTGGATTCATGAATAGACAGCTTTGCGCAGTGGCAGTATCGTAGCCAATGAGGTTTATCCGAGGCGTGATTATTGCTAATTGGATTCATGAATAGATCCCGGGTCTCTTGACCTGCCACCAGGTTGGCACTCGACACACCTCACCCCGACCTCCGGTAATCCCGCCTTCTTTTAGTTCTTGGAACTCACCAGGGTAGCAGCTGCTGTGCGCCCGGCCGAGAGCTAAGTGCTTTAGGAGCATCTCCTGGGATTCTCCCAGTGAATCCTTTGCTGACAGGTTAGAAAGTGGACGTACACTCTCCAGCACCTAAGTGGTAGGGCCGGCGCATGACCACAGCCCCTCTCTGAATGAGGAAGGGGATCCTTTTGTGACACTGTGTCTGGTGCCCCGGCTCTGTCACAGCAGGAAACCCTTGCGGGCTTCCCGGAGGAAGTGATCTGAGGTGGCTGCAGGCACAGTGACCATGGCGACCTCTCCAGAACGAGTCTGCTACAGCTGAACGCACGACAAGAGAAGGCCAGCCCTTCAGAGGGGACCCAGGTCCTCTTCAGCCAGCTTTTCCCCTCCTGCTGGGCCAAGCATGACAGGCACCCTACCCCCAAGTTACCTGAGCCCATCCTTCCCTCTTACCCTGGGCTGAGGCCCAGGAGGATGGGCTGGGGAAAGATCACACATTCTTTTTCCTTTCCCCTTCAGAGTTACTGAGGTATTTATTGATATACAACCTATGTAAGTGTAAGGCGGACAGCTGGGTGATTTGCTACACGTATATATTATGAAATGATTGCCACATGGGTTCGTTTACCCGTCCATCCCCTCCCATAATTACCTTGTGTGTGTGCGGCGAGAGCTTGGAAGATCTACTCTCGAAACAACTCTCAAGTGTATGGTACAGTATGTTAATTATAGTTGCCATCTGGGCATTCAGCCCCCAGAACATGTCCATCTTATAGCTGGACGTTTGTACCCCTTCACCAGCATCTCCCCGCCTCCCCCCACGCCCCAGCCCTGACAACCAGCATTCCACTCTGTTTCTTTGAGTTTGACTTTTTTAGATTCTACATATAATGAGAACATACCAGAGCTTTCTCTGACTTAATTTCACTTAGCATGAGGTCCTCAAGGCCTACCCATGTTGTCACAAAAGGCAAGAGAGATACCTATACCCCGTGTTCCCTGCAGCATTATTTGCGATCGCCCAGGTATGGGGCAAGTGAAGATCAGGCACTCAAAGCTTTCTGTATGTGTTGCCCGGGAGCGGCTGAGGGGGCTGAGGCTGGAGGCTGGAGACTGCCCTGTCAGGGGCGCCCTTCCGCTCGCCTGCCCCTTCAGGGGGCAGTATCTGTGCCTTGAGGACCGGGGCATTGCTTCTGCTCTGGGGAGTTTGGGCCCCGCGGGCTTCCTGGAACAGCCCCAGGCTGCGACACAATCCCTCATTGAAACACCAGCCTCCAGCCCCTACTGCTCGGCCAACAGAGTCACACACACCCACCCCCCCGCCCGCCCCAAGGAGAACAACATGACCTTTGAAGAAAGCAAAGGGTCGCCTCATCAACAAGAGCGGGTCTGCCAAAAAGTGAGTCTGCTGGCAGCTCGCCCCCCTGCCCCCCTCCCCACATCGAGGGACTCGGCATTTTTCTCCTAGGAACATTTTTCTCCTAAGTGGGCTCCGCTTCATCCCTGCAGTTGTTTGGAAGAAGGATTTCTGTAGGGCAATGTACAGAGAAGACACATTTCGTCCTCACTGTCATCCCAAGTAGTGCTGCAAGATGACCTCAACACACACACACACACACACACACACACACACACACACACTCCATCCTCCAGGGCCAGGTGCCAGGGGCTGTGGATATCAGCCAGGGAAAGAGAAGACATGCAGGCATACAGAAACCTTACAGACGGGGCAGGCCTCTGCCTCACCCACTGCAGAGCTCGTTGGAAGATTTTTCCCTCCCCCTCGGAAGCCACAAGAGCAGACTCATTTTCCACTTGACATCAGCAGTAAGTTTTGTAGATGGGGAGAAGGGCAGGTGGCATGACATGGGGCTTGCGGGGTGTCACGAGACAAGGTAGGTTGCCCTCATCCCCAAGCAGGCGGTCCTCACTGTCATCTCCCTGCGCTGGCTTGTCTTCTGGGTTGGTTGTGTCTCTGTAATAAATTCCTTGGTGACACAATGGTGGTTGCAGATGTCATGACCTCTTTAGGGAAGTAGACTCTCAAAAGGCCCCTGGCCTGATTTCATCGTGGGGTTGGGGACAGCATCTGGCCAGCTCTGAGAGTCTCCACTCCCCCATGGTCTCCCCCCTTACTCACCTTTGTCCGGAATGTCAAGGAGAAGAGCGTGCTGGGGCCCCACCTGGCCAACCCACCTCTCTGGCCGAGGATAGATTTGTAAAAAGAGCTCTGGACCAGACTACAGGAGAGCTGGTTCTCATTCCAGTTCTGCAGCAAATTTACTATGTGACCTTAACCGAGTGACTTCCCTTCCAAGAATCTGAGATTCCCTGGATAATGTCTAGGACTCTTTCCATTGAGCCAGCCCTTGATTTTATAAGAGAGGCTTGAAGGCCATGTGGGCAAAATAGAGCCTCGGCCAGGGCAAGGTCAGAGCCCTCCACTGTGCGTGGGGACCCAAGAAGCATCAACTCTGTCTTGAGATGAAGAAACCGCAGGCCTGGGTTGGTGGTCCAAAGGAGTAGGTCAGTGTCAGCCCTGCTTCTCCTGAAAATGGCCCCTTCTCCCCACCTGCCCTCCAGGCCCAACTACACTGGCTTTCCAGAATTAACCTTTCTTGGGCCCCTGGCAGGAAAATCTTATATGGGTGAAGATGCCACTGTGGGGATCTCCAGGGAGCATGTGTTCAGAAACCACAGATTTCTGCTTTTCCCAAGGACTTTTCATTTCTTTTTGTTTCCTGCCAAGGCTGCACCCAGGCAAATGGTAAAGCAGATAAAATTACTTTTCGGTGCCCCAGCAGGCCACACAACCCTGGCCCACTTGAAAGAATTATTCTGGACCTTTTAGTGTGTCTTACTCAAGACTTTTACTTACTGCAGTGTGCATAGCAGGGGACCCCTTCCTGCCACACTCAGCCTCTCCTCCCTGATGTCTATCTTCTCTTTTGGGATTCTTCCAGCACCTCTTGGTCCTGCCTTAACTCTGCCTTCTCCACGCTGCCCCCTCTCTGGGCCCCTAAGCTCCTCTTCCATCTCCTCAGCCATCTCGTGGTGGCTGAGTCAGGAAGCTTCGGGGTCACCTGGGCTCACCCGCAGCCTCTGCTTTCCCCTGAAAAAGTCAGCCTGCGATACCAACACGTCCCTGACATCAGCGCCAACGTGGAAGAAGCTTGGCATATGACTTCATGCTACAGCCATAAAGAAAAGGCCTCTTACAAAGTTACAGAAACACTTGTTCTCTTTTCTGCAAATTTTAAACCAAGGCCGCCCTTCCCAGAAAGTTCATTACCATCGAAAGTCTTGCTGTGTGAAGCGTGGTACCCAGACCACCAGCATCAGCACCACCTGGCTGCTTGTCAGAAATGCAGGATCATGGGGCGCCTGGGTGGCTCAGTCGTTAGGCGTCTGCCTTCGGCTCAGGTCATGATCCCAGGGTCCTGGGATCGAGCCCCGCATCGGGCTCCCTGCTCCGCGGGAAGCCTGCTTCTCCCTCTCCCATTCCCCCTGCTTGTATTCCCTCTCTCGCTGTGTCTCTCTCTGTCAAATAAATAAATAAAATCTTTAAAAAAAAAGAAATGCAGGATCTGCTCAGTTAGAACCTGCATTCTAACTAGACCCGCCCCTCAGGTGATTCATAATACTTGTCAGAGTTTGAGAAGCCCGACCTCAAATAGGCTCATACCTGTGCACAGGCCCGTGCACGTCTCAGGTGAGGGATGGGGGAGATTTGTGCTACCTGCCTCTTTATCTCTTCCGTAAAAAGTGCAGAAAGGAGTGGTGGGCTTCGCTTCATCCCTGCAGTTGTTTGGAAGAAGGATTTCTGTAGGGCAATGTACTTCTGCCATGAGCAGAGCCACAGTGATTCATCGGTCCCTAGAATTTTCCAAAGGGTAGGCAAGAAGGTGCTTGCATGTGTGACAGAGAGGAAGGTGCGGTGGGAGGAGTAAAGCCTGTGGACCATGCTTGGGGCCCTTGGGGCTTTGCTCTGAAGCCCTGGTTCAGAGCTGCTGCCACCCAGGCTTCTCAGCCCCACACCTCTGGCCAGGGAGCCCACTTTCCTCAATAGCATCTAGAAGGATGGGCAGCATCTTCAGAGCCCAGTCTCTTTCAAGCAGCCTTGTCACTTTTGATATTTGGACTTCCCTTGGTGACATCATTTGGTCAGAGGCTGGTCTTTCTGCTCAGCTGCGTGGTTTGAGCTCCCTGTGGAGGTGTCACCTCCTCCACAAAGCACTCGCTGGGTCTGTCCCCCCTCTGTGTGGCTGTCCCACTGAGCTCTGCCGCCGGGACCAGAGAGCCCAGGCACCGCACCCTGCCCAGGCCAGCCTCAGCGTCCTCCCCGCAGGCTGGGGCGTCAGCAACCCGGGCGAGTAGTCATATGCGATAACCTATAACCAATGTCTTCTTTTCTCCCCTCGCAATGCTAACCCACCGGAACTAACAGCAAGCATTCAGAATGAGCGTAAGTTCCCCGGGCACCTCTCTGCACTCGTGCCTCTGGGAGGTAGGAGGGCAGCAAGGAGGGGCGGGAGAAGTCCAAGTGAGGAGATACGGGGAGGGGGGGATTAACCACCTCTCCACCCTGCCTGCTGGGGCTTCTTGACCCCGGATCCCCTGTAGTGCGGCCCCTTGCCACACGGGAAGGGAAGCGGCCACCCCGAGCATCCTGTTGCTGGGAACGGCAGAAGAGCAGGTGGGTAAGAAGGGCCGCGGCTCCCCATGCTCTGGTGGCCGGCACAGGAGCACCATGAACATCGGAGGTGGGGGCCAAGAGTGAGAGGAGCTGGCTCTTCGGCATGCAGACAAGTCCCTGGGGACGTAAGCCTCTGCGCTCCAGCCTCACCGCAGTTTGGCCATCCTTTGACTCTCCAGGGCTCAGAACCATCCTGGCCACTGGGTTCTGGAAAGCTAGCTGCTTTGTGTTCCTTGATCCATTCAATAAATGTATCTCAAGAACTCTTGTGCACTAAGCATTTACTAAGCATTGGGATAGAAGAATGGGTAAAACAGAAGTTTCTCATAGGGATTCCATGAGATCTTAAAGGGATTCTTCTTATGCTCAGTCCTTAACATAAACCCCTTTCCTGCGGCCTGGTTTAAGGAGCTGGGTCCCTGGCATGGGGCACTGCCCACCCCCTGCTTGCCTGCTTGACACGTGGCTCCTGAAGCTCTTCATTTCAGCCATTCCCCAAGCCAGGGCCCCGAAGCCCTGACCACCCCCTGTTTGTGCTGTTGCAGTATCCCAGCCCCCAACCATCACCAAGCAGTCAGTGAAGGACCACATCGTGGATCCCCGCGATAACATCTTGATTGAGTGTGAAGCAAAGGGGAACCCTGCCCCCAGGTGAGTGCACTGGCAGGTAAATCCAAGCCCCCCACCCACCCCTGCAAAGAGTGTGGATATTGAAGAGGTATTGAAACCACGTCCTGGCCCTGGCTCTGAGCATAGTTGAAGCAGCTGGAAAATTAAAATTATCCAGCAGACATCTCTTGGATACCTACCTGGTGGAAAGTACAATTCAGAGAACTAAGACGTTTAGCTGATGAGGAGACTGGGATCCAGAAATCTTAAGTGGCTTAAGGTCACACCACGAAGCCAGGACTAGATATTAAGTTTTCTGACTGTCGGTGTCACACATTCTTTCCAATGCCTTATGTCCCCAACATCCCCCCACCCCATGCCTAGCTTATAGGAAGTTCCTCCTGCTGGCTAACTTGAGTCTTCCATCCTGAGCACATCAGCATCAAATGAGGCGTCAGCGGACAAGAGCTGAAGGCCTGCAGCGTGTAGGCTGAGTTCAGCGTTGCTCCTCACTGTCTCGTGAGAGCACCTCGCTGCCCTTCACAGACGGACCCATGTCCTCGTGAAGAGGAAGTGAAATGGAAGCACAGAGATATTATGTACTTTTGCCAAGGTCACCCAGCTTGAAAGGGGGCAGAGCCTGGATTTAAACCCAGACCTCTGACGGCAGCCCCCCCGCCCCCCACCCCAGGCCAGTTTGTTTCTACCAAACAAAAGACACTGGAGATCTAGAGATTGTTCTGCTATTTGTCCCCCACCTTCAAAGCAGCATCCACAGGCTGGACCGTTCAGACCAGACATGACAGGACCCCATGCTGGGCATGTGTCAGGAGAAACGAGGCAGGGCGGAACCTCGGGTGTGTGTAGCCTCCTTCTGCCCACCCCCCACCCAGTTTGCATGAGCCTGAGAACAAGCAGGGCCTCTCTCATGACACTGAGCAGCCACTACTGCTCCGGCTTCTTTTAAGGTTATGTCCTGGGCCGCTGCAGATGTATCCCCCACCCCCAGAAGCAAAGGGAGATTCTAGTCTCTTCACCTCTGGGATCTTTTGAAGGCTGCTGGTTCTTTCCAAGCTGCCCCTCCTGGGCTATAAAGTGCGGCCACTGCTTTATACTCTGCACCCGCTGAGCAGGGCACAGATAACCTGAGCCCTTGCCCTTTGGCTTTAGAGTCAGCTCTCAAACAAGGAGACAGGAGGACCAGAGCTAACTCCCTAATGTGCTTGGCTCAGGTGAAATATGAATTTGGGTTTGCATTCGTAGTCGGAGGTTGAGATGCCCTGCGGGGGAGGCTGCAGCTGACTCCGGATTTTTAAAAAACTCAAAGTCCCTGCCTGCTCCTGCAAAGAACATAAACCCCCAGTGGCTATTTGGGTACCTCTCACAGCCATGACTCCCAGCCTTTGCTGGGTAAGAGCTCTAATGTCAGGAGCCTGCCCCCAGAGTTACACCTTTCACCTGTGGCTGTGACCTGGGACTCTGCATTTTATCCAGCTTCCCAGCCAGTTCTGCCACTTAACCAGGGTGGTATGGAGGTGTGGTTATGGGACTGGGCCAGGGACCAGGGCCCTGAGGTTCTTGCCTGGAACCCAGAGCCCACCGTGTTCCTCCTTATTGCCCCTGCTTCTCCCCCCTCCCCCCCGCTGCCCACAGCTTCCACTGGACTCGAAACAGCAGGTTCTTCAACATTGCCAAGGACCCCCGAGTGTCAATGAGGAGGCGATCTGGGACCCTGGTGATCGACTTCCGCAGTGGGGGGCGGCCCGAGGAATATGAGGGGGAATACCAGTGCTTCGCCCGCAACAAATTTGGCACAGCCTTATCCAATAGGATCCGTCTGCAGGTGTCCAGTGAGTAGCACACGGTGGGACTGGCATGCCTTGCTCCTGGGTGCATGGGGCGGGGGGGCATGGAGGATCATTCCAGAAGGGCCACCCCTGTCCTTGGCCAATGAGTGCCTTGGTGCCCTGCATAACCTGCTTGCTTTCCTGCCCCTGAGCAGGAGTACACCTCGCCCTGCTCAAAAAGATTCCTTGGAAAGGAGGCTTCCAAGCCAGAGTCTTGAACAACTGCACTGGCACTCTGGGCACGGGAGGAGAGGAAGGAGAGGAGCCTTTGGAGAGGTGTATCTCTTTAGACAGAAGGCCTCTCCTCTCTTGCCGCACCTGGCCTGACTCACGGGCCCTCTCCGCCCGCTCCCTTGTTCTCTTGTTTGCCCTTCTGCCTTTCCTCCTTGTATGCCTGCCTGTAGCCGAGCTCCTTGCTCCTTGCCCTCCATCACCCTCACTTCATGATCTTCCGTCTGATTCTCCCCAGAGTCTCCCCTGTGGCCCAAGGAAAACCTAGACCCTGTCGTGGTTCAAGAAGGCGCTCCCTTGACGCTCCAGTGCAACCCCCCGCCCGGACTTCCATCCCCAGTCATCTTCTGGATGAGCAGCTGTAAGTCTTGGGGGCCCGGTGTTCGATTTCTGCTTTCATCTTAGGGAGTGGGGCCGGTGTACTAGTTAGGAGGGCCTTGCCCAAGGTTGGAAGACGTTGACTTGTGAGAAGCAGGTGTAATGGGGCCACATGGCTGAGAACACATCGAGAGGTGGCTCAGGCTCATTTCCTAGCCCAGCTGCTCTTAGCTGTGTGATCCTGAGCAAGTTGTTTAACATCTCTGGGCCTCAGTTTGCTTTTCTGGAAAAAAATAGGGCTAATAATTGTACTTATCTAATAGGATCATTGTAAGGATCAAAGAGTTAATACATCCAAAGTGCTTATAACAGAACCAGACGCGCAATAAGTGCTGAGTAATATTTGTGATGATGAAGAAGAAGAGGAAGAGAAAAGAAAAGAGGAGGAAGGCAGGTTGACACCAAGCCTCCTTTCAATCTTTGGTCCGTCTGGATTTACTAAGTGCTGCCTTTCTAGGACAGAGGGGCACAGGAATGAAACCTTTGATGAAGGAGCGACAGGGAGACAGGATGTTTGTAGCAGGGGGACAGAGTATCATCACTGAGAGCTTGTCCTGTTTCATTTTGGACATTTGGAGATTAATTTAACCACTCTGGACCTCAGTTTCTTCCTGTTTTCAATTAAAGTAAATGGGGGCGTGTTATAAAGGGGCCTAGAGCATTGCTAGCTGTCTGTGTATTCCTGGCTTCCCCTCCCCCTCCTCCATACCTGCCCCCCGCCCCCACCCCCACCTCTGGTCTATCCATCCATCGGTCAATCTATAGATCTGCCTGCTGCTTAGCATCAATCATCCGTCTATCCCTGAGTTTTTACCAGCCTGTTTCCAAAAGAGGCAGGGTTGTGAGCTGTTTTGCAGAGAGAGTGCGGCTTTGTGCTCACCCATTGTCTCTCTCTTTGTCATCTCAGTGCAAGTGCGAGGGAAGGGCTGCCTGGCCACAGGCTGGAATGTTGGTTGATTTGCTAACTCTTCAGACTCTCTCGTCCCTGCATCACACCTGTCACCAGCTTATGTCCATGCTGCGTCCTGAGCAGATCTCATGCCCCTCCTCTTTCCATCATCACTGGCATCTCCCCAGTGTAGGCCACCATCAGCTTTTCCCTAGGTGGCAGTAATCATCCATAACTGGTCTCCCCGGTCTTTCTAAAAACATACATCTGATCGTTTCATTCATATGCTCCCCGCCGTTTACTGGCTCCTCCATCACCTCGGACAAAGTCCACACTCCTTTCCCTTCCTGATCTAGTTCCCTCTGCCTCCCTGGCCTTTCTCCTACCCCTGCCCCGGCTGCGTGCTCTTAACTTTTAGCACCCACTGTTCCTGCTGCTTGGAAACCTCCTAGGGCCCCTGTCTCTTCTGCCTGGTGTCATGAAGCCTCCAACGTAGAGCTCAAGGCCCCCTGGCAGGGACTCGGTGCTCCTCCTCTCAGCTCATCCCCTTCCCATTCACCACACTGCATAGCAACGATTTCTTTATCTACCGCCTCTTCTAGGCCAAAGGCTCCTTGAGGGCAGGAACTGTCTTACTCATTTCTCTTTCACCAATCCCGGGCACAGTGCCTGGCACACAGTAGGCCTGCAGGACATCTTTGATAATAAGTCATTTGAAGAACTGCCCAGCCCCTCATTAGAAAGATGGCATCATTAACTTTGCACTTTATGAAATGGTGACTTAATAAACCATTGTGGGGGATGGGAAGGAGTTAGCAATGAATAGTCAGCCTGCCAAATATGCTTTTACAAGTCGAATAACCTGCAGACGTGGTCATTTGAATTGACATCTGATGCTTCAAAAATCGTAGATAATGTAGTCTGCATCCACTGCCACTCCCATGATGTCATTAATTCTAAAAAACACCATTTTCATCTTTTAACATCTCTAAAAGTAGAAAGCGTCCTAAAATTGATGGTGTGCATCATTGATTAGTATGTATCTTACAATTATAATTGGCAGTGCTTTTCCCTTTCCTGGTGGGAGTGAGGGCTTAAAAAAGAAAACAAGTGAATTTGACTCCTGACTTGGGGAGCATCTGAAGGATTGTGTTCCCTCCCTCTGGTTCAGGGCCAGTCGGAGCTTGTGTGATGCGAACAGGAGCTAGAAAAGTCTGGTCCCGGAGCATGGGCGTGGTGGGCAGGCGGGTCCGAATCTAAATCCTCCTGTTCTCTCACTGCTTTTGCAACCCAGGACAAGTTAAATCCACTGCTTTCTTATCTGTAAAATGGGAATAAGCCCTCCTTCAGAGTTGAGAGGATGAGAGGAAATCATGTTCTACTCCTGGCCCCACCCGGCCCTCTGTTGGTGCTCAGTCACCAGACCAATCACGACCGTCACTCCTGTTACTGTGACCGCTAATCTCCATCTGTGCCTCTGCTTCCTTACAGCCATGGAGCCCATCACTCAAGACAAGCGCGTCTCTCAGGGCCATAACGGCGACCTGTATTTCTCTAACGTGATGCTGCAGGACATGCAGACAGACTACAGCTGCAACGCGCGCTTCCACTTCACGCACACCATCCAGCAGAAGAATGCCTTCACCCTCAAGGTCCTCACCAGTAAGTGCAGGTCCCGGCCCGGGGCTGGGAGCCAGGGGCGGAAGCCCACGGAGCCCGAGGAGCCCCGGGTACCTGGGTCTGGGGAAGCCTTGTCCCCGAGGCTGACCCAGAAATCCTTCCAGCTTATGAGGCCTGAGCTCGTTCAGCGGCTCTGAAACCACCTCGCTTGATTCTGAAGCCTTGCTAAACTCAGTCCTACTCTGAGTCAATGCCTCTCAAGCTTCTGAGGCAGTCCGAATCACCTGGCCCACAGGGCAGCCATCCCCAGCCCAGCCCGAGCCTGCCTCCACCGTCCTGGCCTCCGTGTCCTCCCTCTGCTCTCCGGGTGCTCGGGACACACAGCAGCACTGCTTTGAGTGGTCATCTAGTCCCTGCCTGGTAGTCTGTACTTCTAGAAACAAAGCCACAGGACAGAATATCCGCTTTAGCAGGGACCCCAACACGAACTGTGTTTGATGCCAGACCACATGGGATGACTACATTTGCAAGCTGGAGATCTATGTTCTTGTTTTATTTGTTTTCATTTTTATTTCCGTACTCTGTTTGGCTGGTACCAAATGGGTCAGCATTGCCTGACCCAGGATAGCGTGGGTGGCCCCGCAGAGGAGAGAAGCGAGTAGTCAGTTCCCAGACACGCTTCTTGCCGGGGCCCCACCGGCCTGGAGCTCTGGCTGCACGTCCTCAGCCTGCCTAGGACATTGATTTCCAAGGGGCTGTGTTCGTCTGCACCGTGGATTTGTAACAGGCCTTCTATAGAGGAGCCCCCCACCCCCAAAAGACCTTGGTCTGTGTGACTCAGCTGTGGATGCTGTTTTCCACACCGGGGACAGTGGTGGTTGTGGGGGAAGCCAAGCAAAGGGCCTTATGTGGGTGCTGACAGCTGCCCCGGGTTGGAGAAGAGGGCCTGAACCCCGGCTTCCCCGAGCCCACGCGCCTCTCGGGGGGCGTCGGGGAGAGGCCAAGGGAGCTTGCTCCTCACTCAGGACAGCTGAGGGCCTGGTCTTCTTTCCTCAGCTGCCCCTGCCAGTGATGGAAGCAGGTGGTGCCGAGAACCCCAGCCCCACACTCTGTCTCCACCCGGCATTGAGGTGGACCCACAAGAAGCAGCTTCCTTCTTGTTCTCCTTCTCCTGTGTGGGAGTTCTTCTTCTCCTTTTCATTGTCTTCTCTTTGCTTTCTCACTCCCTTCCTCTCTATTTCCCTCCCACCTTCTTCCTTGCCTCTTTCCGCCTCTCATCTTCTGTCTCTCTCTCGGAACCCCATCTACCCTCCTCCAGCACCCCCGCTCCTGCAGCTCCCCACACACTGTTCCGAGTTGGAGTCGGGCTGCCCACAGTTTGCTGACCAACAGGATGGCTGGAAAACCCGGGATAAGCCCCCGCATGCTCCTGGCAGTAGACCCAGCCTCAGTCTACTTTGCTGCCCCCTCGCTAGCCTTCCTATTCCAGACCCAGGCCCAGAGGGGACCCTTGGAGAAGAAAGTTGGGTTGTCTGGAGTGTCTCAGTACACGTCAGGAGGGATCCCCGGCCAGCTGGCTGAGCTGCAGAGGACAGTGTGGTCTGCCCAGGACCTCAGAGTGGCCTCCGGAGCCAGGACAGGGTGACAGCATGGGGCAGTGAAGGCGGCGGGAGCATCGAGCAGGATGCTCACTGAGCCAATCCCTGGATGGTCCTCAGTGCCATCACCTGGCTTCCTCTGCCTGCCCAGTGTGATGCTTAAAGTCAGACTCCTGTTTGGGGACTGAGTCAGGTGACCTTCTGCGGTCCTGGGCAGAGGCCCTCAAGGTCACACAGGGTAGAGGCAGGGAGGTGGAGGTGCTAAAGAGCCTTTCTCTGTGGAATTAGGCAGTTAGAGATTTTCAGCAACATTTAGAAGTCGGGCTTTCCAGAAACATCCTTTTGTCTACCAGAGGAGGTAAGGGCTATTTGTTTCTGCCTCATTTCTGGGTCTCCTACTCCACTGAAAACGCTTTCCACCAAATGCCAAGAACCCCCCCAGGTGATGGGAACAGAGCCCTGTCTGCTTCCTGGAGTTCTCCCAGGGGCAGCTTTGGCCAGGAGCAAGTTCTGGGCATCTGAGCCAGCCCAGAATTGGGTACAGTTGCTTAAAATAGCACAGTTGTGCTCTCTTTGCTTTCCTGCCTGGAGAGGACACAGGCTCTTTCTTGTACCTTCAGAACCAGGTCTGGGGGTGGGAGGAAAAACAGCCAAGCTGGGACAGCTTCCAAGTCTCTCCTCACTGCGCGTTTCCGTCACAGTTTGCCCCTTAGGAGAAGACACCAATCTCATCATGGCTGATTGTGCGTTACCTACATTTAAGGAAGGGCCGGGGGGAAAGATATCTAATACAAAACGCTGGGCGATCTGAAACCATTTTTAAAATTTGTTTTGGGATGCAGTCAAAGACAAACAGTGGAGTCAGCCTCACAGAGAGGTGATGTGCCTGTCCCACTTTGCCCATGCCAGAACAGGTCCCTTTGGTGACCATGGTGAGGGAGAAGGAGTCTCTCCTGAGGCAGACCATGGAGCACTAACCCTGCTTCCTCCTAATGTCTGCTATCTAAGTGGCACTCTTAGGAGTCAGAAAGTCTCCCTGAATTGCTCAGATGTGCTGCAGAATCCACAAACTGTAAGATCAGTTCCAAACTTGGGTCACTTCTCTGGAAAGAGAGCAGTTCTATTTCACCTGGTGGCATGGGAGCTTAGGAGCATGAAGCCAGGGCCCTTTAAGCTGTGTGCCCCTGTCCTCCCCACAGAGAGGGATGTCCCCTCCTGAGTGCGTCCTCAGCCCCTCGTCCCTTCTGCCACCCTGCCTCTCCATTCCACTGCAGGTTGGTTCCCACCCCTAGCAGCAGACAAACCCAAGCTGACTTCCCAAACAGGCTCGGTCTTACAACATACCCCATCTTAAGGGATAGTTCTGAATAATGCAAATCTCCCTACCAGGCTTTAAGCACATTTGGGAAGCAATACGGGTCCCAGCAAAGAGTGCGCACAGCCTCTGCAATCCGTTTTAACAGGAGTTGATCTGTCTTCAAATATGCAAATATTCTGGCACAGCACCTCGCCTCCCTCAGGCGCTTGCTTGGACCAGGTCGGCTTCTCAAGGCTGTCTGCTTGGCTTCTAGCCAGCTGTACCGCCCCCCACCCGCTGTGGGTACCATCAAAACTTGAACCCAGTAGCTGGACGGGGATGGCGGTAGAAGAATGAAAAGCCTAGCCTTGGCAGGCTTAAGTGCCCTATTCCAAAACGTCTTTCACTGAGGATTAAATGCCCAGCGGTCTTAATTACCTAACATTGGAACCAAAGGCACCCGTCTGCTACTTAAGGAATGACTTCAGCCCAAGCCAGTCTAGGAGCTCAGAATCTCCGGCTTAGTCCATACGCTCTTTCCACCAGAGACATCTCAGAGACCAGGGTGGTGCCCACTGGTCAGGTGGGGGGGCGGGGGCGCTTGCCAAGAGTCCCTCTGTCCCTCTCTCTCAGCTGATGAACTATATCTCTTGGACTGTCTTCTCTCACTGACCTCCCACCTTTGCACCTTAGCTTCTGCCCAGGGAGGGCTTTGCTCTTTTCCTCAGGGCTCACTCACACTCCTTTCTCTTTAGCTGCCCCGGGAGCTGGCCTGATCCAGAGTCCTGGGAACTGAGGATTTTGATGGGAAGTTGTTCAAAAGACGGCTACAGGATGCCACTAATCCTTATTTCATTTGTTTGAAATACAGTAGGATCAAGCCATTAAAGGTCAAGCCTAATTTCTTTCATTAAAAAGAAATTTCTTTTATTATTGCCTTCTTTTGCAGGATTTAACCTTTTCTTCCCTTTTTTGGGCTGTTTTATGTTGCTTGTTCTTCACCAAGCACATTTCCTTTCCAAATATGCTGTGTCTTTCCTTTGCAAAATCCCCGGTTGTTTTCTGCGGCTTTGCATTTCTGTTGTTCTCTCCCTGTTTATGCCTCCATGAGCTGTCCGTGGCCTCCTGTTTGCTCACCCTCTTTTGTTTATTGCAGACAACCCCTATAATGACTCGTCCTTAAGAAACCACCCTGACATGTATAGTGGTGAGTCGCCGCGGTAACCTTGGGAGTAACCTTGCCTGTCCTAACCCCAGTTTGCCTAACTTGACTGATACCGTGTCTCATTAACTCATGCTGGGTGGCAGGGCTGACAGTCGGCCAGACCAGGGTGCCAAGGGGCCCCCTTCCGGACACTGCTCTCCGGGAGGACGGTGTGGCCAGTGTGGGAGTTTGAGGTAGCTCACGTGGTGCTCCGGTTTCTGGGAACAGGCAAGCCGCCAGTTGCTGAAATCTGGACAGGTTGGTCAGACTAGGGTAGGACTCCGAAAGAGCTTCTTGGAGGGTCCTGTAGAAACGTAGAAATCTGTGGTGGATGGATGGAGAATATCTGAGGAGAGGGGAGTCCACACAGTGAGGAAGAAGCAGGGAGTCTGGTTCCTGTTAGCGGTTTAAAGGATGCAGAGAGCTTTGTGATATAATTAGTTAACCTGTACATGTCTGGATGTGACCTGCCTACCTTGTAATCTAGCCTTAGTTACTGGGGGTACCATTTCACCGGCCCCATGTCTCTTTAAAATCCCTCTGGGAAAAATGAGTAAGAGTCCAGCTCTGAGTTCTCTTTGAAGGTAAGTATAAATGCAGGTGGGCCATGCCTGGTCTCTGTTGCCTGGGCTGCTTCTCTCCTCCGGCGGCATGTACAAATCCAGTGCGCAGCTGTCCACACACTTGGAACAGTTTCCATGAGGCATATTTCTAACTCATCGCACAACTGGTTGCTCAGCTGATGAGTAGAGTAATTGGCTATTCCACACCTGAGTCCCTGCCCCCTCACCACGGCTCAAGAATGTCTTGTTTTCCTTGAGCAGCCAGAGGGAACAGTCATTTGCTGGCTTTGGCGAGGCAGCTGGCCCCCATCATCAGTTATGCCTCGGAAGCTGAGGCTGCAGGTCCCCAGGGCCAGCATTGTGGCCTCCAATAGATAGGAAGTGTCTGCATTGTGATGTGCTAATATAAACAATGATCGGTGTCTGGGGTGGGGGAGGGGAAGAGGGAGGGAGAGCCCCAGAGAGAGGCAAAGGCTCTAACTTGGCATCAAGCCCCTAGAGCCACACTGAGATTCTGCCAAAGAGATTTACTGCCCAAGGAGGCAGGGGATCTTTGTTGGATTCAGGGGTGTTGTTTGTTTTCAAAATAATGGGGCCAACCACCATTGTGTCAAGAGCCCCAGAGCATTGGTGTGGAATGTGCCTTTCTCTAAATTGGATTTCAGGTAATCTATTATGGAAGTATTCTTGAAGCTAGAGTATATCAGAGCCAGAAGGTCCCTTAGAGACCATCTGGTCCAAGCGCCTCCTTTGTGTTAGATAAACCATTCAGGGGAACAAGCATGTAGAATTGTTTTCTCAATGGGATAAATTTGAGTGATTCCAGCCACTTAAACTTTGTGGCCAGTGGTAGATGTGATTACAAGTGAATGCGTGGGAGTTCTAAGAACCATCCAGGGCTATAAAATCCAGCAAAGCTCGCAAGAACTCACAAGAACTCACAAGAACCCCTTCTCCTCGATCCAGGGTAGAATGAATGTGGCTGACCCAAGCATGAAGCCAGCTGGAAGGGATATAAAGTCAAAGTGAGACACATGCTGAACAAAGGGCAGCTAGGTTGAATGCTTCTAGAAAGAAACAGAAAGTGAGAAGGAAGGAAGATAAGGTCCTTTCTGAGTACGGGGCTGGACATTGAGACACAAGGCAGTGAAAAATGCCCAGTGCATCCGTCTGCTTGGCTTTGAAATATGGCATGTCTCTTGTAGCGATAGGGCCACCCCATAACTACACTTTGTTCTAGTGATTTCTCCAGTGGTTTAGTATCCTTTGAACCTATGCCAGATGTCCCCTGACCTGCTGAGTGGCAGGGGGCAGCTGGTCTGAGACTGTAGCTTGCCACGTAGAATTCACCTGGCAAGGAAACAAGGAAGAGAAGAGTGGGCACTCTGAGATGGACAGCCTCGAATTAAATGCAGGCTTCTGAGTGACCTTGGGCAAGTCATTTAGTGTGTGAAAACCTTAATCTCCTCATCTGTAAAATAGGTATATGACCTGCCCCGTAGGGTTGTCATGAAGAATAACCAGGATAATGTGCACCTGGTCGCTAGCATGGTGTCAGACACATCAATGATTAGTACGTGTTACTACAGTATTGGTATTGAAGGGAATGGTTTAGTGTTGACTGAAGTTAAGTTGGACACAGAGAACTTGAAGAGAAGCCAAGGGGTTCAGCGAGCACCATTATGGGAAGAAATTACTATGGAGAGAGGGATTTTAGGGCAGATTAGAGAAATGAAAGCTATTCAGATCCTCAGCTCTGCTGAGACCTGGATCAGAAAAAAGCTCCAACTATTGCATGAGGGATTGGGGTTAGACTTATGGGAGAGATTTCCTGACAGTGGAGGGTATCAAATGTTACTAGACAGAGAGTTTTTCTTATCTTCTGGGATTGTTTGTTTCGTCAGCCATTCCTGGAGCCAGAGAGGTGAATGAGATGCCACAGATCCAACCCCAGTTCTTAATTCTGAGAATGGAAAGCAGCAAATGTGGGATCCAGCTGCCCCTAAAAGCTGTTTTTGGAAAAGGTTCTCAGATACATCTGATGCATTGGACTCTCTTCCACTAACCCACAGTGCTTAACAGAGGGGAATAACTCAGGTTTTCAGCAATCTTGACCTTTCCTCTCATAGGAGTTGATTAAGACATTTTTTCATTGGCCCTTTAAAGCCAAGGTGGCTGAGGCAGTGTCATATCTTGATGTCTCCCTGCTGCCCAGATTCCCCTGGAAACCCATGATCCCACCCATGAGCCAGGGAGAGCAGGAAAGGACAGACAGTCCTTGGGCTAGAGGTCAGAGGGGCCCACGTGGGAAGCTCTTCCTGAATCCACTGACGTGAGCTTTGGTGTCTGGGTTCTGAGTTTGATCTGATATTAGGTCCAACCCCAGCCCTGAAGATCAGGGAGAATAAGAGCAGCATCATGAGGCTGGACAGGCTGAATCCCCATCTCTAAGAGATGGGTGAGATCATATGACCCTAGGAGACTGTCATCCTCTACCATGCAGAGTCCTAGAGAGTAATCACCTTTGTCTTGGAGATTCTTCCTGCATCTCCTACTCCAGGGAAAGAAATTAGCCACCTTCCCTTGGGGGCAGTGGCCCCCAAAGCCACCAGCTGGATTGTCCTTCATCAATTTTCATGTAAATCCCTCCTGCTGCAGCTGACCTCATAACCTCCCCTTTGGGTTCAGCTTCTCATCCCTTAATGAAACCACGTGTCACCCTGACTCCTCTTCAAGCTTTCCATGGCCTTAAGAATCCAGTTGAAATGCCTTTGGAACCTCTTAATTCCCAGCCCAGCTTCTCTCTCCAGCTTGGGCCTTAGAAACCAGGGAGGGATGAGATCTTAGCCTAGTGGAAGAGGTTCACCAGAGCAGCTCAACAAGATACTATGCCTTTTTCCTTCACCTCTTTTACCCTTGGATTTGGGTTTTCTTTGGTTTGATGCTCCCAAAGCTGACTGTCAGAAGGAGGGACAGATGGGGTAGCCATCTTTAAAGAGGCGAGATAGTATAACTATCAGAGTACACGCTTTGGTGCCAAATGGTCCAGAATCCAAAACATAACTGGCTTGTGACCTTGCCAAGTCTATGGATTTCCTTGAGCCTCAGTTCCCTCTGCTGAAAATGGAGGTGGTACCCCCCAGGTTTGTTGTGAGGATTAAGCATGACTATGATATCTAGAGAGGGCTATTAGCAAAGGCTTGGCCCCTCATGAATGCCCACCAAATGGTGGCCCTGATTATTACCTCTGACTTTTAGGATGTTCTTCCCTGTATTTTTGAACTTTGGCTTGTTTCCCAGTAGCTTCTCTTCCTTTGGGATAATTCTATGGTTGCTAGCCCACATCCTACAAGTGAAGTATTGCTGTAACCTTTTTATAGTCACGGCAACAGCATGTCAAGGCCCCCACAGCGAGACTCAGCTCTTTTCTCCTCCTTTCCATACTTGGTGCTTTGCTGGTCAAGTGTGCTCGAGGTGCTGCCTGCTATGGTGTGAATTAAATGTCCACGGGGTCGCAGGTTGGTTTCTGCAGATTTCGTCACTTCGTGGAAGGAGTATGCCAGCTGAGCTGGGACCTCTTCCACGTAGTCCCAGCATTCCCAGCACTCATTCAGAGTCACCAGCCTAACACCAGGGCCTCCTGCCCTGAAATATCCTTCTCCTCATAGTTCCCTTGACCTTGTGTTATCTGGACTGTTCTGGTGATTCCATGATAACGGGTGGGAGGAAGCTACTGCTTTGGTATCAGGCTTCCTTGGTACTGAGAGCTGGCTGCTACAAGGGTCATAGGCGGTAACCGATTAACCACATAATGGATTAACCCGGTCAGTAGCCACTGTTGTATATGTGTGTGCTGGTGGGACACATGAGGACATCTACAGAAAGAGAAATAACACATGGGGTACACTGTCGCCTTCTTTTTTGTTCCCTCCTCCCCTTGAATTCATTCATCCCACAACACTCACGGAACGCTTGCTGTATGTGCCACGCGTTGTGCCGGCCGCCTCACTAACTCCGCGTACGTCTCATCATTTCTTCCCCTGACAAAAGCATAAAATAGACCCCAGCTCTATGAAACGCACTCCCCGATGGCTAATGGAGAGAAGATGAGTGCCTCTGAGACAGGAGCCCTGCTGATCCAGCCAGGCACCGGCCTGTCCAACAAGCTCTTTTAGGAGACACCAGTGTCACAGAGACAAGAGTTCCCCTGCCACCCTGTCCTCACTGCCAGGACCCGTTAATGGCCCCCAGCCAGGAAGATGCCTTTGCCCCACTCCAGGCATCTCTGACGGCTCCCAGCTCCTGGCAGCTCTGCCTGCCTTCCTCCTCTCGCTTCTCCAACTGAGCCTAAGACCCACTGCACCCCTGGGTAGACTCAGCTTCTAGCTTTCACTCTTCTTGTTTATAACTCTACACCTTTGGGCAGGGGTGTCTCCTGCAGCTTCCCTTTGCTTTGGGGTTCCTGGTTGGAAAACCCCTGCTCTTCTCCCTTCCGTCTTACCCATGTCCTTAGAACTGTGCAAAGAGCTCCCCAGGAGAGGTGAGGCGCAGGTAAGGTGGGGTCCGCCGTGCTGGGGCTGTGCCCAGACTTGCATGACCCCGTCCACAGCCAAACAGCCACCCTGGCCTTCAAACCCTGCATGCATGGCACTGTTTGTGGACGTGGCTGCTCCAGCCTAGTTGAATTGTAGATCACCTCCCCCATCTCGGCTGCCACTTTCCACTCCCCCTCCCCCAGTCTCTCACATCCAATTAACACCCTCCTCCCAGCCCCCTTCCCGAGTCATTAGTGAAGAAGCAGAATGCTCTTGGCCCCAGAGTGATTTCCTGTCATTTCTGCTCATTCATTCTCTCCATGTCTTTGCTAAACCATTAATAATGTTGCCTGCATTTCTGACTGTTCATCTGGGTCTCTGTGGCTTCATCCCAGCTCCTTGTCTCCAGGGTCCCAAAGAGCAGGTTGTCTGTCCTGTGGCCCCAGTACGTGCCTTCTCATTCATCCACTGCTGCTGAGACGGCCTCCCGGGGGGCCACCACATTGGTCTCTGGGGTCCCAACACAAGATGCTCAGGGAGTAAACCGCTCACTGCTCAGACAACCCCCTCCGCCTTTCCCAGGAAGGTGGGGTTTACTGAACTGGGGAGGAAGCTGGGCTCCTCTTGGCAGATCCTTTCAGATCTTAGAGCTGCTCACACACATGTGCCAATGGGGCCGGGGAGCCCCGCGCTTCCTAACACACCTCTCTTAATGATGCCCTGGCCCTTGGGTGGGGGGGCGGTTTCAGCTGGGAGGGTCTGGGACTTGGTGCCTCTGAGGGTAAGGGGGTAAGTAGGGGGCGTGATGACACTTCTTCCTAGCCTGACTGCTTGGGCCTAGCTGGGTCAGCTCTGGGCAGGAGGCTCATGAGAGCGTCTTCTATCCTATTTCAGCGCGAGGAGTTGCAGAAAGAACACCCAGCTTCATGTATCCCCAGGGCACGGCGAGCAGTCAGATGGTGCTGCGTGGCATGGATCTCTTGCTGGAGTGCATCGCCTCCGGGGTGTACGTACAGCTTGCACCCCCACTCTGGTCCCTCCCCGGGAGGATGGGGCTGGGAATTCGCGCAGGCTCTCTTCTTGCCACAGTGTGCGGAGGCAAAAAGAGACACAGACAGCCCCTAGCAAGGCCTTTGCAAAGCATCATCATTCCCATCCCACTCTGGCTGTCTCTTTTATGGGTAACAGACCAGGAGGGGAGACAGGTAGGCGTCCCGCACGTGTGTTCACACCCCGTGTGACTTTACAGCAGCCCCTTGGGGCTCTCTGGCCAAGCATCCCCTGTGTACAGGAGAGGGCCTCTCTCAGAGGACATGTGTCCTTCTGGTTGCACCTACACTTCAAGGACGCCCGGGTGTCCAGAGCTCTGTAGAAGAAGAGCAGGGCCGCAGTTGGTGCTAATCCCTGTTTCCTGCTCGGTCTCTCTCCCAGCCCAACACCAGACATCGCGTGGTACAAGAAGGGTGGGGACCTCCCATCTGACAAGGCCAAGTTTGAGAACTTTAACAAGGCTCTCCGTATCACCAACGTCTCCGAGGAAGACTCTGGGGAGTATTTCTGCCTGGCCTCCAACAAGATGGGCAGCATCCGGCACACGATCTCGGTGAGAGTAAAGGGTACGTTGTGTGTATTTCTCATTATGATGATTTTGCCAGCCCTACACGCCACAACCACCTTTCCCTCTGTGGGTGGGGGAGGGGCAGGGGGAGTAGGGGAGAGCCGATAACACACGGGTTAGTGGCCATGGTGACCTGCCAGGGATAGTGTCACCCTCTGGATGTGAGTGTGTGTGTGTGTGAGTGTGTGTGTGTGTGTGTGTGCACGCACACGCACCGTGGGTATGAGGGGAAGGAGATCCACCCTGACCATCCCCCACCTCTCTGTGGTGCCTGGGGCTCCCTCCGCAGGTGAATGTACCCCCATGGGCCATTCAGATTTCACGCAGCACCTTTTCTTTCTTCCATTTTGCATTCCCGTTCACGGTGTGTCGTCTTAGCCCTGTGCTGTCTGTGTACTTGTGCATGGTTCTTTCTTAAAAATGGGGAATTATCATGGCACAAATTTTTTTTTTTAAATCACTTCCCTCCCTCTGCAGCGCAGATGGCCCATGTGAGCTGTTGCAGGCAATAGAGCACGTGCCGTTATGAGTCCCGGCCGTGGGTGGTGGGGTACACCTGTCCCTTCTCAGCCTGGGGCTGACCAGATGATGGGGACGATGAGGTCTGATACCAAGAGTGCAAGAACTTTCGAAGAGCATGCTCCATTGACCTTATGACTTTGGTTTCAGCACTACACTCAAACCAGGGGTTCTTAACCTTTTTGGGGGTATCAAGATCTTTGAGAATCTGATCCATAGGAACTTCTCAGGAAAAAAAAAAATCCACATATCCACATATTCACAATTGGAAGGGATAGCCTGCTCTGCTCTAACCAAAGCCCAATGCCTAAGAATGACTATGAGGCCTTTTTCTAAATGGTCTGATGTCACAGCAATAGCAACGGAATACAGAGGGGCCAGCCCCGGGTGCTCTTTACCAACTGCATCAGCTGTTGCCTTTGGGTGCCCATCGTGGACACCTGTGGGGCTCTAAAAGCATCCACTGCCCCAGCCTCCCCTGAGGATTCTGACTTAGTAGGCCTAAGACGGGCCCCAGTGTCCATGTTTGTTAAAAGCTCTTCAGAGGAGTCTAACGAGCAGCCCCAGTTTAGAACTATTGTTCTGTGAACTCAAAATAGAGCGGGCAGCCCCCGTGGTGCCAAGCCAGCCAAAGGCAGGCTGGACGGAGTCATCCCGCGAGGATGAGTCCTGGGCAGCTGGTGAGGGCCTGGAGCTGGCACTCGGGCTCCTGCCTTCCTAGCGGGAGCCGGTCTGCTGTCTCCTGCCCGCCCCGAGCCATCTAACTCGGCTGCCTGCACTCTGCTTGTCTTCCAGCTGCTCCCTACTGGCTGGACGAACCCAAGAACCTTATCCTGGCTCCTGGCGAGGACGGGAGACTGGTGTGTCGAGCCAATGGGAACCCCAAGCCCACTGTCCAGTGGATGGTAAATGGGGAACCTCTGCAATGTAAGTAACAAGCCATTGTCCCACCTGACTCTGCTGCGTCTCCTGTCAGAGGCTCCAGATCCCTATCCCTATGGGCCAGCCCCAGTTGTACCAGAATGAGGTTAAAGAATAGCCCCTTGGGGCGCCTGGGTAGCTCAGTCGTTAAGCGTCTGCCTTCGGCTCAGGTCATGATCCCAGAGTCCTGGGATCGAGCCCCCACATCGGGCTCCCTGCTCAGCGGGAAGCCTGCTTCTCCCTCTCCCACTCCCCCTGCTTGTGTTCCCTCTCTCGCTGTGCCTCTCTCTGTCAAATAAATAAAATCTTAAAAAAAAAAAAAAAAGAATAGCCCCTTGGCCACTGCTTCTGGAGCAGCCCAGCTCTTTGGACATCTCAAGAGGCAGGAAACCTGCCTCATTTGTGTGTGAGAACAGGAAATCTATGCTTATGTTCTCATATTTAGGGAGCATAAAACTCCCTTGGGTTTTTCTTGAATCTTGCTTTCTGCCCTAAACAACCACACAGCCCAGTTCAAGGTCTGTGAAAAGCCAGCCTCTGAGTGGGGGTGGGGCGTGGAAGGTAGAACAGAGCTCAGTAACCCAGGCTCCACTCTCTGCTGAGGGCAAAATGAGAGCCAGGCTGGATAGAAGGAAGAACTTCCCTATGAGAGCAGAGATGCACTGATGCAGTTACTGGGTATGCCCAGATGTGGGGAAATTGAGTCCTGCCCGCTGGCTAGAGTAGGTGACTCCAGGGCCCCTCTGGCCAGGGCTCTCAGTCAGGTTTTCCCATCATAGTCTCTCCAGTTGCATTTACTTTATAAAATGTCCTTGTGGGTGTCTGTGAGAATACCATACACCTACACGGTCTCCCTCCCAGTCCGTGTCCTCGCCCTGGGCACAAGCAGAGATATGGACGTTGCCTGCCCTCTGCTGTTCTCCCTGTCCTGACAGCACTTTGGGAACAAGGCCGACAAAGGCCCAGACTCCACAGCACCACTGAATAAATGCAGAGCTCAGGACTTGCAGCTCAGCCTTGGCCCTGGAAAGATCACCTGTCACTTTAGGGGAGTGGCTGAGAAGAAAGTTGGCTCCATGAGAATTGCCAGGGAAGGAGGCATTGAAGTTGCTGGCGCGGACTTCTTCGTGCCTTTTTGCTGAGTGGGGACTTGGGGACGGGTGATAAGGATGCTGCCCTCATCTTCATTTACCTCCTGCTGATTCCCCAGTTCCGGGCTCAGACTTGCTATCTGTGGAGTGGCGCCTCGGGGACCAGACCCAAGGTGGTCCTCTGCCCACTGCTGCTATTGGTCTGAGCGATCCTGGATGTGTTCACAGACCATCCAAACCAAGTCACCTGGCTCAGTCCAGAAACCTTACAGAGGAAAGTCACCTTCCAGTGAAAGATGAAAAAAGTGGCGATTCTTTACATTTCTAGAAAACTTTATTTATACCGCTCGTCATTCTTTTAATAAAGCTCCTCGGAGTGGGAGAAGGATGGGAGTAATTCTCCCCCACTTGACAGATGAGGGAAATGAGGCCCAGATTTATTGATTTGTCCCAGTCCCAGATTGACGTGTGAACAGGACTGAGACCCCACAGCCACTCCCCAGCCTCTGCTCTCTGCATCCCAAGCCATCCATGCTGGGAGAGCTGTGGGAGGAAATATCGTCTCTCAGTTTAGGACACATCTCTTGGGACGATCAGGTAGCTGTGGCAAATTTAAGGACTCATTCAGTTCAACAGGCATTGGCTTATGGGTCTAACTCTGTGAATGTTTGAAGAATGCTCTGCTCCGAGGATGGGAAGGTGGTAGGTCTCATCCAGTTGTATATTCCTTTGTCCTTTTCAAAACCTTTAAGTATAGGCACAGTGGATTAAAATAATAACAACAATAGTAATCAGTGTGTGCCGGGCCTCTGCTGATGACTTCAGACATGCATTAAAATCTCAGGTTATCCTCATAAGAACCCTGCAAGGTGATATGTCATCCCCATTCTGCACACAAGGATGCTGGAGTTTAGAGGAGCTGAATGACCCTGGCAGGTGATGTGGTTGGAATTCAAACCCCTTTCTGTTTCCACAGCTTATGCTCTCAACCACACCTGCCCGGCTGTTACACAGGTCCAGCAGGGACTCACAGTCCCATTGGACAGGCTGAGAAACAAACCCCAGTAGGTCTGATGATGGCCTGAAGCCACACAGCTGGGCAGCGGTAGAGCCAGAAGCCGGGTCTCCTGGGAGCCACCCGGGGCAGCTGCTTCCACAGCACTCCAGTTGTCTTAGGGAGCCCTGGCCAGAGCCCCAAGTGCCCTCCGCCCCGCCCTGCCCGTTTCTCACGAGGGGCGTCTTTCCCGTCTGTAGCGGCACCACCCAACCCAAACCGCGAGGTGGCTGGGGACACCATCATCTTCCGGGACACCCAGATCAGCAGCAGGGCTGTGTACCAGTGCAACACCTCCAACGAGCACGGCTACCTGCTGGCCAACGCCTTCGTCAGCGTGCTGGGTGAGCCTCCCTGGGGCTTGCTCCTGTCGTGGGGAGGCCAGCCAGGCTGGGAGGGGTAGGAGAGCATGGGACAGAGGAAGCATGGAGACTGAAGATGAATTTGCCGGGGAGGGTAGGGAACTTCAGATCCATGGAGCTGGGTGTGCAGACGGTTAGTTCCATGCTAGGATCATGTCTCCAGATGAGGGGGAGGGGCCTGTCTCACCCCCTCCGCATATCCAGGCCAACTCTGCCTGCGTTCTCGGTGGCCCTAGGGTAGGAAGTGGTTCTGAGTACTAGGGTCACTCCTAGATCAGGGAGAGGGCGGGGGCAGCTCAGAGATGCCTTGGGGCTATGGAGGGGCAGCTTCAGAACCTGTTAGGTAATCCGGAGAGACCTTTTGCAAAAGCTGGATTGCACACAGGGTAGGTTGAAGGCAGACGGGTGAGCTTCCTCTTCCCTCCCCTAACCCTGGGAGGCTTCTTAAAGGAGGGAGGTTGATGGGGGAAGGGACGGGGCGCTTGGAAAGCTACTGTGCTGCCAGGGCACATGGAAGACCTGGGTCGGGGGGGGACTGGAGGAGGTAGGCCCCCCAGCCAAAGTCTGTTCTCCGGGAATTGCAGACGTGCCGCCCCGGATGCTGTCACCCCGGAACCAGCTCATTAGGGTGATCCTGTACAACCGGACACGGCTTGACTGCCCGTTCTTTGGGTCCCCCATCCCCACACTCCGATGGTAAGTTCCAGGAGACCAGCCCCACCCCCGGGAGTCCTCATTCCCCTCGGGCCCAAAATAGGTATTCAGCAAGACCAGGTAACCTTATAGGGTCGAAACTGGGAGAAAGTTGCCTGATCATCGAGGTCAGCCCCCTTATTGTGCAGAGACGAAAACCGAAGCCCAGAGAGGGCCAGAGACTTGCCAGGGCCACCCAGCAGGAGGAGGCAGACCCCTGCTCGACGGGGCCGGTCCTGTCTCAGTGTGCTGTGTGTTCTGCTGCTCTGTTGTGAGGTTTAAGAACGGGCAGGGAAGTAACCTGGATGGTGGTAACTACCACGTCTACGAGAACGGCAGTCTGGAAATCAAGATGATCCGCAAAGAGGACCAAGGCATCTACACCTGTGTCGCCACCAACATCCTGGGCAAAGCTGAAAACCAGGTCCGCCTGGAGGTCAAAGGTAAAGGAGAGCTTGGTAGGGAGAGTGCGGGGTGGGACAGCCGAGGAAGCCATCTCCTCAAAGTGATTCCTGCGTGCCATTCCCTTTAAAAACGCACCGCTAATGGGGCCCTCCCCGTGGGCCTCTGTGTCCTCACAGGGCTTCCGGCTGGCCTGGGTGCTGGGAGCCCGGTCCACGTGGGAGTAGAAAGGGAAGTCTGAGACCCCACCCACACCCCACTACCAGCCCAGGAAGGGCATCATAGATTCCCAAGCCAGAGAGAAAGGAATTGGGGATTGTTTCCTCCTTAGAATCGCCCACACCCGCCCCACCACCATTCATATAACTGAGTGTTATTTCTGCCACCTTCCGTGGTTCCTGTAATGTGCGTCATGCCGTGTGGCCACGTGGGGTGGTGGGCAGAGGCCATGCCAATGATGAGCTCCCTCGGCTTCTCCACAGACCCCACCAGGATCTACCGGATGCCTGAGGACCAGGTGGCCAAGCGGGGCACCACGGTGCAGCTGGAGTGTCGGGTGAAGCACGACCCCTCCCTGAAGCTCACAGTCTCCTGGCTGAAGGACGACGAGCCTCTCTACATTGGAAACAGGTTTCTGCTCCTTCCTTCTCTCTTCCAGGCGCGAGTCTGGGCCCGTTTTCTTCCCGCTTGTCCTCGGTGACACACTGAGGGAACCCGGGGACAGGGAGCCTGCATCACGCGTGTCCCCCAGGAGCTGCTGCAGAGGTGGCCGCGGCACCAGCGGCTCCCCCACCCTGCGTGCTCTCTGCCTCTCTCCTTCTCTTCTCGCTCCCTCTCCTCTTTTTCCCACTCCTTTCTCTCTTCCCTCACTTCTCTCCCCCTCTCCCCTCACCCCTTTCCTCCTCCCTGAGCACTCCTCCTCCCTTCCTCTTCCGCTGCCGGGTCCCCTTGCCGCTCCGGCCTCAGCCCCGCTTGCAGTGCCCCTGTTCTCCAGCAGAGGGCAGGGCCGACCCGAGCTGCCGGCCACCAGGGTGTTAGTGGGGCATCTCAGCCGAGAGGCACCTGGGACGCTTTTACTAGACCACACCGGCCTCCCTTGTCCAGATTTAAGTGATGTGGGGCGAGGGGAGGCACCTGTAGTGTCTAAAAGTCCCGACAGGTGTCTGTAATGTGCAGTCAGTGATGGGGAGGGCTGGTCCGAGCCTTTCCCTCCACAGGGCTCTTTGTTGTAGCCCCTCACGTCTCAGGGGCTGGTGGTGCAGGGCCCTGAGGTCGGCACAGGGAGCAGCTGTTTGCACGCTCATCTGGCTTTTCCAGGGGTGCACCCTGCAGGCAGGCACAGGCATCCGTGCACTCAGTGGGTATCCACAGCTTTCGCAGCCCACCCTGCTCTGTGGTGCCCACCCCCCTCCACAAGAGACAGTTCAAAGGAGCCCAGGACACCTGGCCTGAGCCTGGGTGCACAGACTGGCCTGGGCTGAAGGGGGAGCTGGAAGTAGGGGAAGAGGAGGGACACCAGCCTGCCTTTCGGGTGGTGGACCGCACTGTGCCCTGATTTGGGAGGGGGGCGCAGCATAAGAAAGGCACAGAGGATAGACACTAGGGAGTTTGAGGACAGTGAACAGAGTCGGAGCCGCTTCTGCTTCACCCACTTGCCTTTTCCCCTCCGTCAAGCACCACAGTGCTCCAGGTAACAGTGAAGACCGTGCCTCTCTCGAACCACTGGGAGGGAGCCTTGTGGCCCCTGGCAGGGGCTGTGGCTGCCCTCTCACTCACCATCCCCACTCCAGGGAGAAAGCAGGCAGTGCCCAGAGCACCCCCCCCGCCCCCCCACTGTCAGCCCACTCGCCCTCCTCCCAACCCCTCCCTGGTGCCCTTGCAGGATGAAGAAGGAAGACGACTCCCTGACCATCTTCGGTGTGGCCGAGCGGGACCAGGGCAGTTACACCTGCGTTGCCAGCACTGAGCTGGACCAGGACCTGGCCAAGGCCTACCTTACTGTGTTAGGTAACTGCCACTGCTCACGCGTGCTCTGAACTCCCCCCACCCCACCCCTTCCCGAGGCCAGAGGAGCCGTGGGCCCTGGGCAGGTCCCGGGCCATCGCCTGCGGCCAGTGAGCTGGGCAGCCATGGTGATCTCCCCCCTTCTATCTAAGGGTTAGGAAGCCGCTCCTTTCCCAGCAAGGTGGGCCAGGCACCTCACCTCTGAGTGGAACCATTAACTCGCCCAAATCCTCAACGGATGGGTGAACGAGAGAGGGAAGGTGGACGGGGGTTCTTCTTGTGATCGTTTTGACCTCTGTACCAGTTAAAAGAACCCATTGTTGAAGCAAGACTGCATTTTGAGTTTGTCCCGCCAGCACCCTCGGCTGGCCTCCCTCCCCCTGCCACCCTGCTCCTGTTTCCTGATGGGATTTTATAGGGCGCTCTGCACTTAGCAAACTGATTCCATCATGTCCTGCCCGTGTCTAAGCCAGGCTGTAAATACTGAGCCATCCCAACGCCAGGGGAAGATAGTCTTGCCCATCCAGGGACGCACATCCCCTGCTGTGCCCTCATCACCTCTGTCCTCTCTCTGGGCACCCTACTGCCATCACCGTTGGTACACTCCATCTCTCCGGTGGCGACAGTGCACGGTCGCTGGGGATGGTGGTCCCAGGCACACGGTGGCATTGGGATGGGAAGGAGACAAGTCCCCCCCTCCACCCCGCCAGCCGTGGAGGAAGCACAGGGGGGCTCTCCATGGAAGCAAAGGTGAAGCTGTGCCCAGTACACCTCTGCTCAGGGCAGCTGTTCAACCCTCGGCCACCTACTCCCATCCTTCTAGAACACCTGTAACCTTGGATAACTTGCTAACCCGGATAACCCGTCTTACCTTTCAGCTGATCAGGCCACTCCAACTAACCGTTTGGCTGCCCTGCCCAAAGGTAATTCATACTAATCACAGGACCCCTGCCAAAGCCCTCTCTAGGTGGCTGGGAGGGTGGGGTCTGAGGAGGAAGGTGCTGCAGGACAGGACGTACCGTGTGGAGGCCACTCGCTGCCAAATCCGATTCCTTTCAAGGGTCACACCCCTCACCTCGCAGCCCTGCCACTGCCCCACTCGGGCTTCCTGCGCCTTTCATAGGCTGGGCTCGGAAGTCCTCGGCGGCCGATCCATCCCATCCCTTACTTCTGGCCACGCTCACCACTTCCTTGTGGGGGCCTGTTCTCTCTCCCCAGCTTTGGCCTCAGAAATATGGAGGGTCCAGTCGGGAAAGCCCATTCACTTCAGATTACCTGTAGGCCCATCTTGTTTGCAGCCTCCCCAAGTCTGCTGCTGCGCACCCCTTCACAGTCTGCCTTCACACGCGTGCACACATACACAAGTGTGGGCTCACGTGACCCACCTTCCAGATCCTCCCAGTAACCAGCCAGAGTACCGAAATAACTGGTTCAAGCAGCCGGGATGGGGAGACATCCCGCGTATCCCACTAGGCAGAGGTGAGATGGCCTTATCCCCAGGCCAGGATGGCCCTTACACCCACTGAGGAAGTACAGTGAGACTGGAGCCCCCAAAGGTGCTGCCCCAGCCCTGTTTGGATGCTTGCTGGGGCTCCTCTATCCTGCTGTCCATCGCTGAAACTCTAAGTCCCTATGTCCTCCCTGGCCTGGTCCTCTGCCTCTGTCCCTCCCACGCTCCTAACCAGTCTGCCTTGCTCAGCTCCAAGCACACCCCTGGGCTCCTGCCCCCTCGAAGCCTTGGCACAGAGTAGAAGGTAATCATCCCAAGAAGATGAGACCAAATCCCACACTTCCTCACCAGCTTCCCTATAGGTGGCAAGCATGGGTCTCATGAAAAGGGCAGCGTTTTCCAAATGCTCACCCCCTAAGAACAGCCACAGAAATGGGATGGGTTGGTCCTGGTTCTCTCTGTGCCCTACCTACATCCTTTCATGCTTTTTTGGGGGTGGTGGAATTTGAAGTCTCCTCTTTGTTCTTCCTAGGCCCCCTGAGGGAATGGGGTGGTCCCTGTGCTGACCCTTCTAGGCAGGCCAGGGCTGGTTCCTGCGGGTGCCGACCTCGGCCCGTCAGGGACCTGTCATAGGGCAGTGTCCAAGGCTGGGGCCGGCACAGGGACAGGCTGGCTCTAACTGGGGAGTCCCGCGTGGTGTCTTCTTCCTCTGCTCCCAGGACGGCCAGACCGACCCCGGGACCTGGAGCTCACGGACCTGGCCGAGAGGAGCGTGAGGCTGACCTGGATCCCAGGGGATGATAACAACAGCCCCATCACAGGTCAGCCAGGGGCCCTGCACTCCAGTCCAGAAGAGAGGGATGGATGGCAGCCTGGTTTGTGGTAGCAGCCGGAGGCCTTGCCCCGGTTTCTGGTCCGGCTTCCACCTCACCTGACGCGTGCCCCGGGCTATTCGCGGAGCACATGCAGGCCTTGGTTCCCCTCTCCGTGTCCGGGGAGGAATTCTCCCTGTGCCTTTGTCCACCCAAGGGAGAGTGTAAAGACTAGCGGCAACCACGCGGGAGTACGTCGCAGAACTCCGCTACCTCAGCTCCCAAACAGTGCTGTCTTCCTTGCCCACTCAGACTACGTCGTCCAGTTTGAAGAGGACCAGTTCCAGCCCGGGGTCTGGCATGACCATTCCAAGTTCCCGGGCAGTGTCAACTCTGCCATCCTCCAGCTGTCCCCATATGTCAACTACCAGTTCCGGGTCATTGCCATCAACGAGGTGGGCAGCAGCCACCCCAGCCTCCCCTCTGAGCGCTACCGGACCAGCGGGGCGCGTGAGTACCCGAGGGCTGACGGCCAGCGCGCTGAACCCGGGTGCCCCGAGGCCCCACTGAGTTCCCCCAGTTCCTGGCCATGCGAGCGTGGGCGGGTCACTTAACCGCCCCAAGGCTGGGCTTCCTCAGCTGTGAGACAGGGAAGGATAGCAACACCGCCTCCATCACGGGGCCGTCGGGAGGCTTGGGTGTGAAAATGCTGTTTGGGTACCTCCCGTGGTGCTTGGCGTATTGTAAGCACCCAGCCAACGCTAACTGTGGTTATTATTACTAATAGCCTTAATAATTCTTGGTCATCTGCTCTAAAGGGAAGTGCTATGGCAAAGATTTGTAGTAGAAATATATAATCTGGTGTCACAGCAGATTTCTTTTCCTATCACGCTTGGGTAATGTTTAGATTTCCAAAAATATACCAGCCCATTGAGAGTGGAGCTGCTCCCCCAAAATGTTGAATGCCGGGGATAAACCGGTCTGGTATTAAACTTATTTAGTGGATAATCCATGAAGGGGATAATTAATCCACATTGAGTTGGCTGTCGGGACCACCCAAAGTATGGAAAGCCTTATGATAAATGCTGTCTAGTGAGGGATTAAAATTCAAAAGAAATTAGCCCTGCTTGGTGGAGGGGGGAGAGGTTCGGTCTTAGCTAGGAAGGCACATCCTCCTCGTGAGAAAACCACAGAATGAGTTCGGTTGCCTATGGGATAGTGTGCAGAGAAATGCTGAGGGAAGACAGCCACAGAAGGGGCTGGTCAGCTAGAAGGGAGAGAAGTTGCTCACTGTGCCCATAACACACATCGGGCTTGAACTTTGCATCCCCTTGGGTTCCAGCCCCCGAGTCCAATCCCGCCGACGTGAGGGGAGAAGGCACCAGAAAGAACAACATGGAGATTACGTGGACGGTAAGGGTCCCTCCCAGCCCACCTCTCGATGGGCCTGATTTCTTGGCCTTGAGCGCCTGGGAGTCCTTTTGCTCTTTACACCCCTGAGGCCCCAAGGCCACTCTCTGCACTGGACATCCAGGGACAAAACAGGAGCATTGTCTAAGAGCAAGATTTCAGACAGGAGATGGGAGCAGAGGTGACCGAGGAACATAGACAGCTAGTCTGGCAAAAGCAGAGTACCAGCAAACGAAAATGGACTTCTCTAGGCGAAGGAGGGGTCTAAAAAAATTTAGCCTAAACATCGGTGCCTAGTGTTGGTGTGTTCTGGGGTCCTCCCACTGGAGATGGTTGGGGGTGGAGAGGAGACCAGCACTCGAGCTGCTTTGAGTGCAGGCTTTCTTTTAGTCCAAGAATGAACGAGAGGATGTAAAAGCTTCTCTCCGGGCCAGGACCGAAAAAAATTCCATCTTCATCTTGGCTCACTGACTATGTTTTCCAAACCAGAATTGGGATATGTGGTCTCAAAATGACTTTTTTTCTAAACCAATTCCAAGTCTGAGAGATGCACATTCAGCCATGGAAATATTAACATTTCTGTGCTGTCACCATGAGTAACAGAAGCAGTGAGCTACAACATGTGGGATCATGGCTGTCCCCATCTTTCTGAGGGCCCAATCTCACAGCAGCCTGGGCAGCTGGGCTGAGCCCAGATCCAAGACACCAGGGCTCAACTTCAGGACCTTGCAAGGACCCGCTCCTGGTCTACAGCTCTGTAGAGGACAGCTTCCTGGACTAGGCCCTTAGGAAATGAAGAACAGAGTTGCACCCACCCTTAGCTGCTGGGCAGGACAGGACAGTCACGCATGGATTCGGTAGAACCCAAGCCAGTTCTGGAATTTTGAGTTCATTAGCAGTAAGCATGCTGTGGCTAAACCAAAACTCATCCCTCTCCAATGTTAAAGAATATTCTATGATTTTCTTGTTTTGTTCTGCTTACCGATCAGTCACAGGAGAGTCCTGTTGAAAATAAATCTTTGGCTCCCTGTGCACTTACAAATGTGGGTGGCTCTGGGAGTCAGAGTGACTAGGTCTCGGGTGAAGCCTTTGTCACAGAAAATCTACAGGCTGCTGAATTCATAAGACTCTGGGCTTCGGGGGACTCAGTGTGAGGGTGGCATGCTCTCCCAATGCCACAAGGGGGCCAGTGCTGGGCAGATCGGGGCAGGGTGCCTGGCACAGAAGGAGAGTGCAGGCTGTGGGTGGGTCTGGGCTCCACCCCTGCCCTCAATCTCTCCCTGCTCAGCCCATGAACGCCACCTCTGCCTTTGGCCCCAACCTGCGATACATCGTCAAGTGGCGGCGGAGAGAAACTCGAGAGACGTGGAACAACGTCACAGTATGGGGCTCCCGCTACGTGGTGGGGCAGACCCCCGTCTACGTGCCCTATGAGATCCGAGTCCAGGCCGAAAATGACTTTGGGAAGGGCCCTGAGCCAGACACTGTCATCGGTTACTCCGGGGAAGATTGTGAGTACCCTCCCCCATCCCTGAGCAAGGATCCTCACAGCCGGGCGGCACAAAGCCAGCCTCACAGACCAGGAACCTCAGGGTGGGTCATGGGACTGCCAAGAACATCCTGGGAGGACAGCCGGTCCCCAGGAAAAAGAAATCCCCTATGGTGACCTCGGGCAAACAGGCCCCTGATAATGTCAGGAGCCAAACTGTCATCACCCGAACACTAGTTAGAATTACTGAACAATCATCGCCTGGTCCAATATTCCCATTTTACGGGTGTGAAAACTGAGACCCTGCAAAGGAACACCCTTGCCAATATTACCCAATAGCAAATGTCAGGCTTGAAAACAGAGGCCAGGCCTTCTAATCTACCTTAATGCCAAGACTTGCTAGTGCCAAGACTTCAGGACTCTCCCTCCCAAAGAGCCATAATTAGACTCCTCCACAGGAAGCGGGGCCACAGGCCAGACTCCTCCTTGGCTCCCCAGGGGAGACCTGGAGAAATAGAGAAGAGCCCCAGACTGGAATGATCCAGACCAGCTACCTGCTGGCATCCCAGTGTTGCTCTTAACCGTTGGAATTGAGCATGCAAAGAGAAGTTCTTTGGAGGCTAGCCTTGGTAAATCAACAAGATTCTGGGCATGTATGTGGAAGTATCTGCCTGACTTTTAAGATGGTGGCAGCCTCCTTCTTCCCAGCACATCAATCAGTAGGCTACTGAGCAAAGCAGGAGGGTCAGTGGAGCTCCTCCCTGTCAGGGTGACCCAAGAAAAGATCATTTAGGCGGATGGGGTGACCAGAAGGCAGGGAGGAGAGTCTTAGGGAGTTGCAAAGGCCAATGCTGGGGTCAAGAGTAGGGCCCGTGTTGTGCATGACAGACGGGAAGAAGTGAGGGGTGGGCCCCATGCACCACTTTCCTGGAGGTGATTATGGATTGGACCCACTCGGGAATAAGTGGATAGTATCAGCAGACTCTCTGTCCCTCCTGCTCCTTGTCTTGTGGTGGCAAACACTTCCAGACAGGAGACTGGCAGGAACTACCGGCTGGTGAGTATGGAATGAGCAGTGTCTAGTCGTGGACTCCGTGGACCCGCCCACAGTTTCCGTGGCACCTGCCGTCCCCCCGGGCCTGTGCTCTGCTGGACGCGAGGGGTGGGGCAGAATTCTTCTGCAGCAGAGTGGAGAAAATGCAGGCGAGAATCCATTCTGGGGGAGGGAGTGGGTCTCCCTCTTCAGGGAGTCAAGGATCAGAATCCCCTCCTGAACAAGGTTAGGGCATCTTCAGCCTGTGGCTGATGTTTCCGGCAGGGTCCTGGTGGGAAATGAGTGTCACTCAAAGGGGACTATCTCTAATGTGAGGACAGGGTTCGAGGGAAAACAGCAAGGTATCAGAAACCACCCAGAGGGCTAACAACAGCAGGACCCCAGCATAACATTCTGAGCCTTGAAGGGGCAGCAGACAGGGGAGTCCCCACGACCAAGGGGTAGAACTTTGGGTAGCAAAGTGCAATGCTGTCGACCTGCAGCCCCACAGAGAGGCGGCCAGGGACGAGGTACCCACCCTCCTTCTCCTCCTGCTGACCTTACCTAGTGAGCAAACCCATCTGTTGGCCTGTGAACAGGGGGCCAGCCCACACAGTCCAGAGAGAGCAGCCTGCTGGGACACAGAGCAGGTGGAGAAGGGTAGCACATGGAATGGAGGGGCAAACAGAGGCTACCCAGCTGGGAGGATAGCAAATAATGGCCCTCTAAACATGTAGGCAGATCCCTTCCACCCAGATGGCCGCCTTTTTGTCCTGGCCTTCCCCCATCCCCCCAAGGGCAATCTCCTGGAACAGTCCTAGCCCCTGCCCTCATGGAGTACCCCGTGTCCAGAGTGGGGTGGAGGCACCAGCCAGCAGAGAACAAGTCTGAGGAGACCCTAGAGTCCAGGGGCCAGCCCTGCTTGCTTAACTAGCTCTCTGTCCCAACACATTACAGATCCCAGGGCTGCACCCACTGACGTTAAAATCCGAGTCCTGAACAGCACAGCCATCAGCCTTCAGTGGAACCGCGTCTACCCCGACACGGTGCAGGGCCAACTCAGAGAGTACCGAGTGAGGAAACCAGCTCTCAGCCCCGCCTAACCACCCGGCTTGCTAACCAGGGCAAGGGGGTAGCAGATGCGGGCCATAGGCTACTTGGAAGGGGTCCTAGGGATAGTTGTTGGATCCAGAGTAGATTCAAGAAGATAATGTCTAGTATTAGCTGTCCAAAAATACACCCAGAAAAAAAAATTATTTGTATATATGCAGGTGTGTTCTGCAACAGATATGCTGATTCTACTCAGCAGAAAATCACACGGAGGGCGGTGGGTTGATGCTCCATATGGCACGTTATGCTCATAATTCATGTGTGAGCAGACACACAGGGATCTTAGGAGCAGTGTTGAGGAACCACTGAGCTACACCCCTCCCCTCTCTTAATGGCCCCCACTGGGCTGCTTGCCTCACCCAGTCTGGTTTCATGAAACCTTCACTAACAGGCAGAGCCACCAAAAGGTGTAAACATCTTCCCTGTTGTCACAGCCAACTCCGGATTACCTGGCGTATGGATTATCGAGGCCCTTGGCTTCTCCTGGTCTCCCTGCCTGCGGGCAGTTTCTGCTCATGTATCTCTCCTCTCGGCAAGGGGGAGCTGAGGCGGGCAAGGGGGAGAGAAAACCAGGCCACGCTAGGCTCTCCCTTACACATAGCTTCATTTAAAACTTGTCTGGGAGGTGATGGCTGCTGTAAGCATGGGATACTGCAGGTTCTGTGACTTAGAGGTCATTGAGAGTTGGCTGATGGACAATTGTGGGCAGAATGGAAGGGATCGGTCTCTTTGGGGACGTGAATTCGGTAGGTAGGAGAAGGAAGGCAAGAAGATGTATACACTTGAATGAGCTCTTCCCCAGCACTTGCACCCTTAACCTACTTGCCCGGAGATTTTTCTGGCTAAAGCTCCCACTGGGTCCGCTTCTTAAGGGGTCCCCTTCTTAAGTATTGACTTCCGCCTTCCTTTGCCGTTGGAGGCCCAGGTGACGCTGGTGTGGCAGCCTGACCTGGGCCTTCTTACATACTGCTAACCGTACCTTGTGTCCCAGACTCTCTCAACTCTACCCCTAACACCACCACCTTCTGAAGGCCATCCCATCCAAGCTCTTGCCACCAGGCAGCCTGGTGTCCACTGACCTGGACATGTGTCTAGCCCATTCTAAAGGTCTTCAAACAATTTTAAAAGAAACCATTTGACTTCAAAGGATTAAATCAACTCCCCTATTCAGACTTCTGAGGGTAACCTGTTCCTTTTCAACTCCTGCCTACTGCCGATCTAAACCATACTAATCCAACTCAAGGCGATGTGGCCTTTGAGCCCAGAAGAGAGCTTTCCATGCCTGGACCCTTGTTCCCCAGCTTGGAAATAAGTGTCCACTCCATCAGTAACTTTGGCCAACTTGCCTATTTCCCAGAGAGCTCATGTGGCTCAGAAAATGATCGAACCCCAAGCCCCTGTTTCGTGTTTGACGTCAGTTGGTCCTCGCTAGGGACTAATGAACGGGGCCTCTCGGGCCGCTCCCCCAGCCCTAGGCGGGGCTGCTGAGGGCATTCGGGACTTGGAGCCTGTGGCAAGCAAAGCGAAGACCAGTCACCACCACCGGCACTAACAACTAACCCAGCCCCGCCCGCCCGTCCCCTCACCGGCCCGCCTCTGTCCCGAAGGCTTACTACTGGAGGGAGAGCAGCTTGCTGAAGAACCTGTGGGTGTCTCAGAAGAGGCAGCAAGCCAGCTTCCCTGGTGACCGCCCCCGGGGCGTGGTGTCCCGCCTCTTCCCCTACAGTAACTACAAGCTGGAGATGGTTGTGGTCAATGGGAGAGGCGATGGGCCTCGCAGTGAAACCAAGGAGTTCACCACCCCGGAAGGAGGTAGGTCTGACCTGCAGCTCTTCGGGGTGGGGCAGGACAAGGGCAGCACAGCCAGGTGGGTCCAGAGCAGCCCCAGCGGGCCTGGGCCCGACAGCACAAGGTGACCTCTGCATGACCCCAAGGCGCTGAAGTCCTGCGAGCCGAGCAGCTCCTGCCGTTCCCAGAGTGCTCCATCACCGGGGTGGCCTGCCCTGACAGGACGTTGTGTCTCAAGAGAAGACCTGGGCCGCCTGCTGACAAAATTCCAGATGGGCTAGTGGACTGACATCCTCTCCCCCCACCCCCCGCCAAGGGCACTGCGGGAGCCCGGGCCACCCCCACCTCTGGAGGCCGAAGCACGGTCACCCTGACCACCAGAAGCACCCGGCTTGTTCCCCAGCATCCAGGACCTTCATTCAGAATTCTCTCTGCACTGTGATCCAGAAGCTTCTGTCGGGACAGCTGGCCCATGTGCGCGGTAGCCCTGCAGGGGGCGCTCTGCCTGCTGCTTGTTCCAGGTCCCCCTGGGCCTGGGAGGCAGACACTTGTGAAGTTCACATCCTCCTTTATCAGCTCGTCCTCCTTTATCAGCTCTGCATTTGCGTTTGCTTTGCCCTCTTCTGTTTTTCCTCCCTCCCTTCTTAACTGCTTTTTCCCCCATTTTTCTTCTCTTCCTCCTTCTTTGTTCTTCCCTCTTGTTTTCTTTATTCCTATCTGTCCCGCCCCCTCGTTTTGCTTTTCACCTCCAGCTTCTCCCCATCACCCCCACTCCTGGTGCCCTGTCCATGAGTCCCATCTTGGGCTTCTTTCTCCTCACCCCTGAACCCCGCATTCTCAGCTCGGAAGCCTGGGCCTGCTGCTGGGCCCCAGGCTGAGACTCCTCGCCTGAGGACTGGGAACCACATCCTCTGTGCCCACAGCTCTGGTTGGTTCCCTGCTGGCTCGAAGGCATCTTTGCAGGCGCAGAGCCTACCGTGTGCTGAATCCACGGTAGTTGCTAAAGGAAAACCTGACTGACTTCTTCCCCATTTAAACGGAGTCTGAGCCATGCTTGTCCTAAACAGGGTGGGGGAACAGCATCCTGGATGGGGCAAAGGGCTCCGGCCCCCCTGTGGTTCTCCTGGGTTCTGGCTTAGCAGCTGTCCAGCATGGGGCTTGCCCCGAGGTCAATGCCTTCATACTTGTGCTTTGTTTTTTTGTGTTTCCTCATCCTGCCTCTGCCCTCCCCTTCTTTTCCCCTGCCCTCTCCTCCTTCCCCAAGTACCCAGTGCCCCCAGGCGTTTCCGAGTCCGGCAGCCCAACCTGGAGACAATCAACCTGGAATGGGATCATCCAGAACACCCCAATGGGATCCTGATTGGATACACTCTCAAATATGTGGCCTGTACGTTCTTCCCTTCTTTCTCTTAATCTGGGATTCAGAAACCCCATTCTCACCATTTCACTAAGGAATCGAGGTAGAAAGCCTATGGGTGCAGAATGATGGAGGTGCCACAGAGAAAGTTCCCCAGAGGATTAGGGGAGGCGGGTGAGACCCAGCCCCCGCTCACCTGACGCAGCTCCTTCTGCAGGGAGCTTCTAGTTGGTTCATGAGACAAAGGGAACTTCTGATCTAATGAGGGATTCAACCCCGACCCCTCGAGGATCTTAGAGTCTCCAACACGTACAAGTGAGTCTAGGAAAGACAGTTCTGCACCTCATCCGATGGGGTAGACTACATGCAAGGGAATCCACACAACACTCAGGGACGCTAAATAAGGTGTCATTTATGGTAAGGCGGCTGTATCTAGAATGACATGGTCAGGAGCCTGGGTAGGGAAGATCTCACCGAAAGAGCTTAGTGTCACCCTGCGACATGAATGTCATTACATTTGAAAAGCCTCTAAAGTAGGCGATGTTGTACCTCGTTGGGAAGCTCAAAGGGCCAGGTGTTGTGTTTTTGACAATTTTAATAGCCAACTGTGTCCTTATATGCTGTTCTGAATGATCTCTGGACCTGACTGTCCCCCTTTGAGGTATACTGAACAGGCCTTTTACAAAGGAGGCATTAATGATCAAAAGCTCTAGTGGTTTTGCCCTAGTTCTGTTTGAAAGGAAGAAAGGACCTCAAAACTTTTGTCCTTGTTGGAAAGGCCTGGGGATTATAAACTAAATCTTTCAGAATCAGCCACATAACTTTGCAGTGAGCTGGAGATAATGAGATCAGTGAAAAAACCTTAACACTGGTGTGTCATTGAAGAGCTGGAAAGTTCTTGCCCAGGTCTCTGCCCTTGAACTCCAGTCTCCCATCCCCTGGGTCACTAAGGTCCTGGGGCAGGCTCCACTGGAAGGCTTTCTCCTTCCAGCTGCAGATTATATAACCCACCATGGTCAGTGTTGCTGAAGTTCAATTTCACTTACCTATCTCTCCCCAGTTAATGGAACCAAATTAGGAAAGCAGATAGTGGAAAACTTCTCTCCCAATCAGACCAAGTTCACGGTGCAAAGAGCAGACCCCGTGTCGCGCTACCGCTTTACCCTCAGTGCCAGGACGCAGGTGGGCTCTGGGGAAGCAGTCACAGAGGAGTCACCGGCACCCCCGAACGAAGGTAGGTGCATCACAGCAGCCTTGGGGGTGGAAGGTCCCAGCTAATTCCGATGCCTAGAGAAACACCCTGACCTGGCCTTCTGGCCGGACGGCCTTCTGGGATGGAGAGAAAATAAGGCTGCAGGTCCTCCAGCCCCCCAGTAGGATACAAGAGAACCCATCTCCTATGCTGAGAGGTAGGTGCTGACGATGTATCCGGAAAACTCAGATCTTCTTAGACGATTGCAGTCAGACCTGATCGCCACTTTGCCTTGACTTGCCCGGCTACCTAACACCTATCATCTGTCCTCCTGGGGCGGGTGGTGGGGGTAGGAAAGAGAGCCTCAGTCCATAGTAGAGATGACATGAGGGAAAGCATGTGCGAGGTAAACGTGCTAATGAACTTCAGAGAATTGCAGCAGTGTTCGCCCATCGAGAGGGGCAGCAGGGTTACTAAGGGTGCCTGGGGAGGGCTCTGGGATCCCCCTTCTCCCGAGGACACATGGAGCCAAGGAGGGAGGGAAGCAGCCTTGACTGAGGCTACCTGCCAGGATCATGAGCAGAGCCGGAGGTGTCGTCCCTGCCTGCAGCCTGAGCTGGTGGGGTGTCAGGCCGTGGGGAGGGGGGGTGTTGGGAAACAGCCACTGACCAAGCCAGCTTCCCCAAGAGCAAATGCGCTCAGCTCTTGGCTCCTGGCATCTTCCCAGCCATGGAGCGTCCCCACCGGAGTGCGCCTGCCTGAGAAGTCCACTAGGGGGGACTCCAGGCCCACTCGTACCCGTGCTGGCGCCCAGAAGCTCCAGGATACCAGGTTTAGAAGCCTAGATATTGGCAGGCCCCCTACCGAAGGAGGGGACCCCCTGCCTCTTCGGAGGTGCAGTGGTGTATTCAACAGCCATTTCCTGAGCACCTGCAACATGAGGTGCTGGACACTGCGCCAAAAACGAGGGAAAAGGTCTAGAAGGGGAGACATCCACAAGAGTATCTCCTTGCTGTTCAACATGAGGAATGTTAGGTTTAGCTGAGGCAGGTGCAGCGCCTGGGCAGAGGCTGGGCAGAGGAGGGGTCCGTTCTGCAAGGGAAGAGGCTGTGTGAACTGGGATTCTAGAAGCAGATAACAGGTTACTCTGTGTGGTGCTTGTCCCAGAAGGCTGAGGTCCGATGGCCTGACCCTGGCCCAGATTGGACCTCCTGAGCACCTCCTCCCCACCCCAGGAGAGCTTCAGGGCTTCCTTCACTGGGGCTGCCGGGCCTGCTGCCAGGGCTCCCAGCTCAGCTTCGGAGCTGCCCTGCATCCCCTCCCCAGCCCTGCCTCCCCCAGCCCCCCAGGGCCAGCAGGCCGGTGCTGAGGCAGGCGGGAGCGGGGACAGGCAGAAACTAGAGAAAGGCTAACGGTCCTTCCTTCTCTGGTCTTGTAAACCAGGCGTGAGCCACACAATAAGCTCCCCTCCTAGTGTGCTCATCAACCCCCCTGGGCATTCGGGCAGTTTATTAGGGCTGGGGGACTTTGGGTAAGTGGCTAATAATATGCCTCTTACCAAAAGCCTGGCCAGACGGGGGATAGTGCGCTTTCCAATTCCTTAATTCTATAAGGAGAGACATAAAGAGAGCCTCTTGTCCCTCCCCATCCCCAGCCCAATACAGAACATCAGATCAACAAATACCCCATTGTCCAGCCCTAGTGACCACCACAGGGTACGTTCTGGGGCCCTAGGGGACAAAAGGACAAAGGGAGACTTTCTTCTCTATTTAGGGGTTTGTGGTAAATTCAGGAATTCTTTTTAGGGCTCCCAATCCACAGTTGGGTTTCTTATTTCATAAAGTACAGCTGGTGGGAAAAAACTGGGCAGCAGACCCTCCGGGCAGGGGCCTCAGGCCTGCCATCTGTGACAGCTCCCGGGCCTTCCAAGGCCGAGATGGTGTGGGAGAGGATTCACGAAATACGCTCGCCCCTCCTCCATCCACCCCAACACTACTCACCATCTTCCCCCAAAGATACAGGAACCATCCTTTTGACTGGGCTTGATGTCCTCCTATGCCACCTACACCTTATGCCCTCAATTCTTGGCATCCTGAAAGGTCACCCAGCCTGCTCATAAAGATCAGCCTGGCTATGGAAGGGCACACTCTTGGGGAAAGACCTGGAAACAAAAGCACTCTAGGTAGACCGTCCCTACGGCCACCCCTTAGATGATAGTCTTTGAGTGGAGGTAGAATCAGAGTGTATTAGAAAGGTCTCCAAGATCCGGGTGGAAAATTTTCTGTAGGAACATAGCAGACCCCCCATGGAGTTGACCACGAACCCTGGACACCAGTCAGCATCCTCGGGGCAGTAGCCAGCACCTGGCCACCCTGTCTGGGTCAGGTTTGAGCCAGACGCTTCTCTGCTTGCTTGTCCTGTGGTTTCACCTGTGCTCTGTTTTGTCTTCCCTCTCTCATCCTTTCTCCCTCTCTCTGGCCATCTTGGGCGCTGTGTTCTGAAGCTACTCCAACTGCAGGTACCGTACCAGCAGCAGAGGTAATGGGCATGGCATGGGACAATGCAGGTGGAGCCCAGCCCAGCCAGGGTGGAGAAGGAGGGAGAAGCTCGGGATGAAAGCATGCTCCAGACTTACCCTTTCAGGGGTTGGGAAGCCGGACTGTCAAGAGGGATGTATGCGGAGGACGGGACCAGAGGAGCTCAAACCCTCCCCCCTCTTGGCCCCCCTCGGATGGCTTAGGAGGGGCCCACACACACACATGGGCTCCAGACCTAGCCTCTGCACCTGCAGCTTTCTTGGAAGCTGAGTGATTCCTTCCCCGGACTGACCTGGGCCCTTGCCTAGTTTTGACATCTCGGAGAGATGAGGGTCTGCAGCCCTTGGGTGGCCGGCTGTGCCCCTTGAAGGAATGCTGTACCATGAGTGGAGGCAGCTGGCTCCTGTCTTCTGGTCAGGCTGCCATCCCCTGAAAGGGTGACCTATGGGTGAGCACACTGTGCAACACTGTGCATGTTGACCATGCATGCTGCATGGGGGCCCAGCACCAGCTCTGCCATCTACCATGGGTTCTGGTCAGTGACCGTGAGTGATCTTGTCCTTGGATAGGGCCAGGTGCTCCAGGACCTGGAGTCTTAGTTGGCACCATGGGCTGATTGTTCCCTCGCCCCTTAGAAACCCAGCTCCTCAGAGTCTTCAGCATGAAGAACAGCCTCCACTCTCGGGGTCTGGGAGGTAAATGCATAGCAGAAGTGAGGAGTGGGCGAGCAGGTCCCGGCTTAGGAAATGGCCTGCTGATCACAGTCCTCTCAAGCCCTCATGTTGTGGGTTCGAGGACACCAAAGGGCATGTCACCACAGAAGGCCTATCCTCAAGCTGGAGGTGCTAGGCAGGGAACCCCCGGGTTCCTTCCCCTGTCCTCCTCTGACGCTGAGGGCAAGGCGCACCCCGGCAGAGCAAAGGCTAGGGGGCAGGGGATCGCTAGAACCTCCTGAAGCTCTAGGCAGCAGGGAGGACTGAGAAGCAGGTGAGGAACCGGGGGATTGGCTTATGAAGATGACTGCCTGATCTGGTTTCCTCCTACCCCCATTTTAGGTTGATTCTATTTCTGTTGCACACCCTGCTTCCTTCAATTTGTGTTTGTGTTGCCAGATCTGTGGGTGGTGCGCAGTCATCATCCTTCCCTGTCCCCACCCCTCCAGCTCTCCATCCCCCCTCCACATCATCACCCAGGCTGGTGGGTCCCAGTGCCTCCCCACAGGGCCCGAACACCTCCGCTGGGATATGAGGTAGAGAGATGTCCTGGGCCTGGGAACCGTGGAGAAAGCCATCCTTGTACTCTGGGGGCTGCCCTGGCTTTCCGATGCAACTTGGCACAAGGGTCTCTTCTGGAACTATTCTAGCAGGTGCTCAGGGTAGCCTAAGCAGGCTTAGTAAACATAGAAGGTAGAGACACAGGACACCGAGAGAATCCTCCGGAAGCTCATTGGTCAAGCATCTCCCAGCCTGCCTCCCCCTTTCTGGCACCCTAGGACCCAAGGCAGGTGGTTCGGGTAGCAGGGAGTCCGCCTTGCTCAGCGAGCATCTGAGCCAGCCTGGGCTGCCCCTCTCATGAGTGGCACCTGCGAGGGAGAGGTGATCATTCCAAACCCTCCACCTTCTGCCGCCCATTTAGAAAAGATCCAGGCCCATCATGGCATGACCATGCGTGCACAGTCTCTGACCCTCGATCAAATGTGCTTCCTGGGCGCCAGCTTCCCTGTGACATGGTGGTAGAGGTACGGTGTACGTCTTTGTAAATGAGATGTGCTCGTGGCTTCGGCTCTTCTCAGCTGTAAATGCTCTAGAACCTTCTGCACAATCTGCAGGTGCCAAGCAATGGAGCCCAGGGTCGACATTTCTGACGTGGGTCTGTTGTCCAGCCCACTGCTCCCTTCCCTCTCCTCTTCCCCGAGCCTGGGTGTTTTTTCCCCACACTACTCTGTTCATATTTAACCCGCTGAAAATAATCCCTCTCGCGCACCTGTGTCTGCAGCCTCTCAGGATGGCTGCCCATCTGGCCTGGCCATCTGTGGTTTGGCCAGGGTAGTCCATGCGCCATGTGGCCATTTTTGGACTGAACCTTCCACCTTGGAATGTCTGGAAACTGCTGGCCTCCTCTGTGACTCAGATTGGCACATGTTTGCTGGGCAGCTCCGTGGCAGGTTCTGGGGTCAGGAAGATGAATAAGACAAGTCCTCTCTCCTCAATTTTCTCCATCTCTTCTGTGGTGTTCCCCGAAACTCTGGTGGCAAACCCTCAGCCACGGCTGGGGTGCCTTCCACTGTGCACGAGGTAACCCATTAGGCTGACACGGCCCTTGGCTAGGTGCTTCCAGCTCTAGGCCCACCCTGCCCACCCCCCCACCGCCAGCTTCTTCTCAGTTGCCAGGCTGGTGCTCTCCATCGATCATTGACCAGGGTGGTTCTCCAGCCCATAATTCCTGCTTTAATTGGAGATGACATCCGAGCTCCGCGACATGCCTGTCCAGCCTGTGGGCCTCTCTGTCTCTAAGCCCTTTGTCCCCTTCTGTCCTCTACCCAAACCCCACCCCAGGGGATGAAATCCTCTGGGTCCCCTTTGACCTGAGCACCGGACAGTTTCCCCATGGAAACCTGCCTTCCCCTCTGGCCTATGTGAGCCTCCAACAACTCACTCCCCTGACTCAGAGCCTTTCCGTCTCGCCTCTGCCCTCCCCGTCTCCCCGTCTCCCTGTCTCTCTTGCCCTGTCCAGCCGTGAGACAATAGACACAGCTAATGAGTGGGTCAGAGAGAGCATTGATTTTCCATCTGTGACCTCAGCCAGCTGAGGCTGCCACCTCCACGGTGACTCCAATGGGAGGACACTTGGGAAGCCACTCCTTGCCTCCTGTTCCCCTCTTACTGATACCCCTAAACTTCTGGAGCTTTGAGATAGGGCTGGGATGTGGCCGCTGAGCTGAAGGAAAAGCAGTTAGGTGGCCGTCATCAGAAATGCTTTCTTCTTGGCACGTTTGGCAGAAGGGACCGTTGGCGGGGGAGGGGCAAGACTGAGAAGCAGCCTCGGAGTCATTTCCCGTTATTGTCTCTGACCAGCTGGGCCCAGGAAAAAAGTCACCCTAACCTAGCCTCTCTTAGCATCTCTGTCCCCAGGGCTGCTCGCTGGAATGCGCAGGGAAGCGTGTGTGAGCCTAGCTGTGGGCCTGTGGGAGTGTAGTGTGTGCGTCTCCGCTTTACGAGAACCAAGGGGCATGTGAGAGTGTGTATAGCTTTGGGGGGAAATGTCACTGATTCTGGGGGCCCACGAAATGTAACACCACTGCCCAGGTGTGCACTACACAGAGCGGGATGGTTTTAACTCAAAAAGAGTTTCCCCCCCCCCCAAAGCTTTTTGATGATGCCTTTTAAATAGTCTTAGAAAAGGAGGGCCCTGTGAACATTGTACTTGCCAGAAATGATTAGAAAATACACCATTGTTAAGGAGCCAGGTCCTGCCCACAGGTAGCCTCTCCAGAGTCCTTCCTGCAGCACAGAGCAGCATGGGAAAAGCCCATGTGTGTCCGTGGCCAAGGGAGCTGCAAGGGGCCAGGCCTGGGAGAGAGCTGACCTTTGCCCTGCGGGTCTCTGGCTTTTCTGTGTGTTTGTCTGTCTGTCTTGGTGAATGGGATAGGTGGATTCCCTCGTGCGGAGCTTTTGTAGCACTGGGCTTTCCAGGCCTGGGGCCGCCTTGGACTAATACATCCTTGAACAGTGACTTTGACAGGGAGAGTCGTCCCCACCCCACACCTTCCTGATGTCTGCATTGACTGGGGTATAGGGACTAGAGCGCGGTCTGCTTTGACCCTGCCCAGGAATGTTTGGAATGCGTGGGACAGGGCTGGCTACCCAATGTGACTTCTGTGGTCAGCACCCTCAGGGTCTAGGACCGCCTCTGATCTTGCAAATAGGGAAGTGGCTGGGATCCCAGAACACTCCCTCCTTCTCTGTGGGGACTTGTAATATTGGAGACCCAGGGGAATGAAAGGGGCTTTGTTGGTCAGGCTCTTACTGAAAAGGCCTCGGATCTCTTCATTCCCCCCCTGAGAAAGCTCTCTGGCTCCCTCCCTGCCCTGGCCCCCTTCTGGGCGGTGGGGATCTTATCTTCCTAAACTTCTGGAGCTTTGAGATAGGGCTGGGATGTGGCTATTCCTCAGGGGTTTACAAGTATCTTCTTATGTCTTAACGTCCCTGCCTTCTGCCCCATAAAGTGGACCATGATCAGATGACAGGAGATGGCAAGGGGAGAGGGGCTCTGCCTCTCTCAGATTTGCCCCCATCTTTCTCATCCTCTCGGCTTTTGGTAATATTGGAACTAGAGAGTAGTAGGGCACCCTCGGTTAGCTTCCACGACCCTTCTGTAGAAGGAAATCGGGCCTGTGGGGACAGTGTCACACGGATAGACTTAGCCCCGCAGGGCTGACTGACACCCCGGGTAGCTTTGGGTGGGAGACGAGAATGTGAGAGAGGGCACAGATTTGAACGAATCTCCCTGAAGACTTACGCAACAAAGAGGCCCACAAATGTGTGTCACTTGCGTCCTGGGATTTCTCCAGCTACCGAGCACAGAGTACGCTGTGACTGCATTAGTGCCCATCCCACGTCTTAACGTGAAGGGAAAGGACTTGGGGCTCCTGGAGCCCAGATGTCCTCGGAAGAGAGGAGTTAGGGTGGAGTGGGGTAATTGCAGGAAGGAGCATCACTGGGTAGGGAAGAAGGGAGGAGAGGCAGGGCCATGGACAAGAGATGAGAGCCTGGGGACAGGCAGACAGTGAGACAGGAGACACAGACCCCGCGGGGAGGCTGACCCACAGAGTGGGGACTCTTCTCGCTCTGTCATTGGGTTTGGGGGTGTTAGAACTCAAACAGCTGTGAGAAAGGGTACTTTTGGAGTGAATGGCTGGGAATGGGAGTCTTCCCAGTGCTCCTGCAGGACACAGCCGCCACCTGCCCCCCTCCAAGGCGGGAGCTCCAGGGCCGGACCCAGGTGCTGCTAACTGGCCTGTGTCTGGGTGGTGCTGGTCGGGGACCCCATGCCATCCCTGGGGCCTGAGCGATTCGGGGTGGGTCCTTCCCCATCCTCATCCTCACTCTGGGCGGGGTGCATGCTGGGTGCTTCGAGCCACACAGACCATGAGAAGAAAATGAAACACACACAGGGCTTCATTCTCTTCCTGGCCCATGGCTGTGTTATCTCACTGTGACCCGTCCGACCCAGTCCGTCACGCTGGGGGAGGCTTCTGGTCCCTGAGCCCCATCGCCTCCCCGGGGCTGCCTGCCTTGCACGCGGGGCCGCGAGTCCAGGCTGGGGGTCGCCCGGACCGACCGGACGCGGCTGTTTTACATTTCCCTCCCAGCTCCTCCCACGTCGCCCCCGACCACGGTGGGTGCCACAGGCGCCCCCGCTGCCACCACCGAAGCCACAACAGTCCCCACCATCCCAAGTGTCGCACCTACCACCGTGGCCACCACCACCGTCGCCACGACTACAACCACTGCCGCCACCACCACGGAGAGGCCTCCCACCACCACCTCCGGGACTAAGATGCCCGAATCCGGTACTGCCCACTGTCCCTGCGCCCCGTCCCTCCGCCGGAGGCCCCCCGCGTACGAGGGCGGGTCTGGGGTGCCGTTAGCCGACACCTCCCGTTGTTTCTACCTGGAGAGCGCACAGGGATTCTCAGTCCGGGAGCCGGGGGGCACGGAGCACCCCCTAGGCGCTCTCCACCTTGGGTGGCCCTCAATGGCTCCGCAGCCGTGTTCTAGCCTCAGATCCTTGATGACAGAGGCCCACCCTCCTCAGGCAGGACCCCTGGGTCCCGGATGAGAGGGCTGCCTCCACCTCCGTGAGGAGCAGCAGCTCGGGGCTGAGCACTCCGGAAGGGAGAGAGCGTGGGCAAGGGCAGGGGCCTGACCCTGGATAGTTGGCCTGAGAGGGCTTCCCGCCCCGGCCATGTCACTTCCAGCCCTGCAACATAGAGGAGAGGGGAGTGGTCGGCCCCGCCGGGCAGCTCTGTTCCCAGAGCCCTGCTCTTCCCTCACCCCTCTCCCAACAAAGCACATTTACAGCCCTCCCCCTTTTTTTTTTTAAGAAGAGCTTCCAGGAAAGAGCATTGCTAGAGAGACCCATAATGCCCGAGGGTGCTCTGTCCCTCTTCCCATTCGCATTCCCCACACCCCAGATGCACACATGGAGGGAGAATCGCAGCCTTTCTCGGGGCCCCTGGTAAGAAATGATTCCAGGCTGGCCTGCTAAGCCCACAAAATGTGCTGTTCCTCCATCCTGCAGCCAGGCCAGGAAGCTCGGTTCTTCCAGCATGAGGACAACCCCTCAGAAACCCAGCCATACTTCTAAGAACCAAGCATCAAACACTCTTTCATTACCATCCAGGGGAGGGCCTCTAGCTTGCAGAGCCCACAGGCCAGCTGTAGAGTCAGCATGATGCAGCTGACAGGGCAGGCAGGAAGCACCCAGAACCCTCCGCCGGCAGCTGTAGGGTGGTAGGCCCCCACTGTGTCCTGGGCAAGTCCCTTTACCTTCCGGGGCCTCACTTCTCAGCACCTCAGTGAGGATGGAGGCTTGATGCACGTGTGAGTATCATCTTTAATTCAGTTACATGGAGTTACATGAGCCCTAAGGGGACACGTAACTGACACTATGTTCTTCAAGCCTTGAAAACACCGATTTGCTTTAAAGATACAATATCTAGAATTTAAACAATATGGGCTTTAGGAAGACGTTGGCTGAGGAGGAAGCCTGGCAGGCTATTAGAAGCTGCCACCAGTAGTTTGGTGATGGGTGTTCTTTGGGGCCACAGGGAGGCATCTTTACCTTATAACAGGGCTCTGTGTCCCCATGAATGCTGTGAGGTCACAGAGGAGATGCACAAAGGATGAAGAAGGGACTGGATCTTGCTCCCCAGCAGAGTTACTTGCCCTCTGGAGAGGTTGGCCTTGCTGCCACATAGGACAAACCCCATGGACTCTCACATGCAACTTCTAACTGCCCAAGACACCGCGGAGGACCTGCCTGTGCCCCTGAACTTATCCTTAGAGCCTGGGGACACCCCTCAAACGTCCTCACTTCCCTTAATGCAGCAGAGTGGCTCTGTCATCCATGATTTTTTAAATGATCATTCATCTTTATCATGTCTTATGCCTTAGGACCACATTTCCTAAGTTTACTTTTTTCAGGGTGAAATGGGACTTTTTATTTGTCCTTAACTTGTTTCTTTCAAGATTTCAAGGGATAACCCCTAATTCTCCCATTCCAGGACTTGGCAGAACAATCCATACTTCCTCTCACACTTTCTGTTCTTTATAGCAATTGATAGCCCTCCTTCCTGGTCTTTCTCTTTGAACATTTTCTTTAGCGGTCGATATCTAGGTCTCTCTACATGGCACTGCCTTCCCCCAGCTCCCACCTCTAAGTCTTTTGCTTCCCCATCACTTCACCTTTTCTAGCAGTGCCCCAATCTCCACTACCTTTGAGACCGTCAGATTTGGGTCAGTATTGTATTGGTGGCCAAACTGTTTAAACCCAAATTCTCTGGCTATTTCCAGGCCCCAGAGCTGAAGAGGAAGAAGCTCAAGTTCCCAAATCATGAGTTCTCCTAGTTCATTCCCACTCGCAAGAACCATGAGATTCCAAGGAGCTGGGATTTGGGGTGGCTAAAAGCCACCAGTACAATGGAGACCCCAGGCAGATAAGTAAAGAAGCCTGTGTTCTGCCCTTCCCACAGAGAATGCCCCATGGCGCCATCAGTGGAGTCTCTTTCTTGGCCCCTCACCTAACATGAATCATATTCACCTGGGGCAACCGGCAACTGACAAGGTTGTAGTAGAGAAGGCACTTCTTTGAAGCGAAGACCAGGAGATCTTTTATCACTTCCCAGCCCTGCAGACTCAGTCACATGTCAAATAGATAATGAATAAATGCATCACCAACGTACTCTATTCATTTATTTTTGACAAGTGAGTTGGTGACAGTGCCCCCTTGCATGCTAATAAAATATACAGGAGCCACACTTGTAAAATCTTTGAAATACAAGGCTTCACGCTAGTACTCCACTATTAAATCTTTGCTGGGAAATGGGGTAATCAGACTGCTGGGACTCGTGAAAAATGATTACGTTTGAAGATTAGTGCCACTCTCCTGTCCACAGGCTATGGTTTCAGACAGTGCCGTGGCTTTGATAAAGTAGCTCCCAGCTCATAGGCACTAGATAATTAATGTCTTCCGTATTACATGGAGATCAAGCCTCAAAGACAATTTAGTGCTGAGAAGCCAAAAGAACTGGATTCTTCTGGTGTCTGAACCTTTGAGGGTGGGGGGTCAAGAAGGAGTTACCTTCTTTGGGTCCCACCTAGCCCAGGAGAGGGAGAAGAGGGGTTCATACCTCTCCTCTCTACTTGGGACCCTGGGGTTGTAGACCCCAAGTCCCCTCAGAGAGTCCAAGGCCATGTTCCACATAATCCAAGATCTTGCTGACCAAGAAGGACCACAGGGACTCCAGAGACACCCGTCTGGGTTACTGTTCTCCCCCAGTCTCAGGAGCCCTGTAAAGCTCTCCGACATTTGGTCCCGCCCTTCCTACACATCACGACTCTCGAGGGCCTTTGGAAGATCCCTCTCTCCTTCCTGTAGAATGTCTGTGGTTGAAGGGAATGAGGCTGGCACATCTCTCGCCCTCGGTCTGTATGCTGGCCAACGGGGCTTTCTCCGGGTTCCTTCCGCCGCCCCATTCCGATCCATGACAAGGGATCTAAAAAGGGAAAGAGCCCAGGTTCGAGCCCCAGGTGGCATAGGTCAAAACCCGCTCTTTCGTTCCTGCCCCTACCTGTGTGGACACACAGACCGTCTCCAGCTCTCCCGCACTCACAGGTCCTCCTGACTGCACCCGCTCGTACCTGGGTGGCGACCTCTGGCCTGGTCACCGAGGCTGCAGCCTGGAGCTCTGTCGGGCCCCGTGCACAGCCTCTTCTGAGTCCTCCCTTTCCGAGCTGCGCACGTGTGTATATATATGTGTGTGTGCACGTGTGTGTGTCTCCAGAGCTGCCTCCCTCCTCACCACTAACCCCTCTTCTAACCTGCCCACCAGCCCCCGACAGGCAGTCCATATGGAACGTCACGGTGCTCCCCAACAGTAAATGGGCCAACATCACCTGGAAGCACAATTTCGGGCCCGGAACTGACTTTGTGGTTGAGTACACCGACAGTAAGCATTGCTGAGCGGTGGGGGGGGGTGATGGCAGCAGCTGCGGCGGGTAGTGTAGATGCCATTAGAGAGATTCTGCGAACTCCCCCAGGCTCCGAGGGGCCTGTTAGCCCGGCTTAATTATGACTTAATGAAATCGATACGCGCTCCGGCGGCAGTGGGGTGGGAAGAGCAGCTGAGAGAGAAGGAAGAGGGCTTCTGAAGCCATTAGTGGAGGTCTAGGGTTGCATGTGCTGGGGAGGACCTGGGTAATGGGGCCCTGCGTCCGCTTCCTGCCCAGGATGAGGGTTCTGAAAGCACCACCACTCCCCCCCCCAGCCATGAGCCAAACCTCACTTCTGCCTGGATTTCCTTAACTCACAATCCATGTTTCTGGTGTCTCCACTAGACAGGCTAGGCCAGTTCAGACTTTTGGGTATAGCTGCGCTTTGCTCACAGAGGAATACCAGTGGCCTCCCATCCAAGGCACTGACCGGGGCCACTTTGTCGCAGAGAGCGGGTGGCTGGAGCTGAGCTGTTCACTCTTTGTTGGATCTTAGGATCAAGGGTACATATTTATCAGACTGTAGAGTGTGGTCAAGATATCTGCCTTCTTTGAGGGAAGGGCCCTGCCCCTGAAGATTCAGACCCACTATGGTGTTATCCTTAGCAATGAATGAAACCAGCTCACCCAGCCAGGAGATCCGCCTGGGCGAGCTCCCCGAAGATCTGTAAGGAAAGAGCAAAGCCGACTGTCAGTCCTCTGTGGTTGGAGGGGTTCACATCCCTAGAATCGGCACCCCGACTTTGGTCCTTGCTCGTGCAGCTTCCTGCAGCCACCTGTACCCCGCACGCCAGATGCCAGGGTACTGGCCTCTCCTGATGTGTGAATCCTCCACACAGCGAGAAAAGACAGGTGAAACCAGGAGTGAGAGCCAAGAAGTAGAGTCCTGCCTCACCTCCATTTACCAGGAGGGATGCTGAGTGGCTCTCGGACCCTCACCGGGAAAGCTCCCACCCGGGAAGTAGGTCATAGTGTCTAGTGTTTCAGACTGTAGTGAGGAAAGAAAGCTTGGGGAGAGAGAAGAGCGCCCTTGGCGGGAAGGCTGCTGTGTGGGAGAGTCGGCACCGCCTGGAAGGGCTGGTGGAGCTGTCCAGTGACCTCCTGGTCTGCGCAGCGGCCTGGCCCTCCCCCCATGCTTCTGCCCTTGACCGGTGACCAGGAACCTAAGCACTGCCTCTCCAGCTCCTCGTGCCTGGCCCTAGGCTGACTGAGGTTTCTGTTCCCCAGGCAACCATACGAAAAAAAGTGTCCCTGTTAAGGCCCAGGCCCAGCCTGTACAGCTGACAGACCTCTATCCCGGGATGACATACACGTTGCGCATTTATTCCCGGGACAACGAGGGCATCAGCAGTACCGTCATCACCTTTATGACCAGTACAGGTGAGAGGGGGTCTGGCCGGGCCACCCCCTGCAAGCATGGGCATTGCATTCCATTCTCAGCTTCCTGCTTGTCTCTCCTCCTTGGAAAGAAGACTCATCCCACCCATTCCCCACCTTGCATGGCGTGTCTCGGCTCTTATTAGACGTCGGTCCACAGCTCCCAGGAAGCCAAGAGGAGCCAGAGTGCATGCACAGTGGCGAGGAAGCGCCCTTCTGACCCCGAGGCGTGCGTGGGGAGTCCGAAGGAAATAGGATTGTAGGCTGAGGACGGAGGAGGCGCCTGGCCCTCCTCGCTGTGCTTAAAACAAAAGGGCTTGGCACAGGTGCAAACTTGGGCCCTGTGTGTGGGTCTGGGGGCTGGAGGAGCACAGGGCAGCCTGCCCCATGTGCACAGGACCTTGCTTCCTCACGTGGCATTAAGAGATAGGGCCATCCAAGGGTCTCGACCTAGAAATCTTCCCAGCATCAGCATGTATATCCCTGCCTTGCCACTGTCATCTGTTAAAAAAATTCCGAAGTGTGTGACATGAGTTGTTGGGGGCTTTCTTTTGGCTTAATTTTTATCCCAAGTTTGCCATGGCTTCAAAGTAGTTGATCTTCATCGAGTTGGGGGAGAGGAGGAAGCTCTCCAGTAGGAGCAGAGCTCTGGCTCGAAAAGGACTTCAACTGTCGCTAGAGAAGCAACCTCAGCGTGCCAAAGGAATAGGCCAGCAGGGGCTCCGGAAACGGGAGAAGGTCAGGTTGGGCAGGCAGCTTGGAGACTTGAGGGCACCTGCTCATGTGTTCGTGTGTATCTTCCCAGTCGGCCAGGCAGGTGGCCATGCTAAGCCCTGGGGCCAAGGGCGAGTGTTGGGGGAAGAGCCAGAGAGAGAAAAGGACCAGTCCCTGCCCCCAGGATGTCCTGATCAGATGCGGGTTAGTAGACACACGCATAGAGGAAAAAACCACACAATGATTTATATGGCATTCTGAATGTTGACTGAAATACTCATCGCTCTTCCTGCGCCTGGCCAGGCTCATCCTGGTAGCAGGCATCTTAAGAGTCACTACGCATCTGTATAAATGTCTCACTCCACCCCTTCTGGCCTGGTCCCTCCTGTCTGGACGTCCTGTCCTCGCCCCGTGCCTCCACCTCTACTGCCCATGCCCAGGCTGTCGAGATGCAGGGAGTCTGAGAGTCCAGCTGCCTGCTTGAGGCCAGCCCAGCCAACTCAGGCAAGACATCTGAGCAAGTGGCCTGGCCAGCGTGGGAGCCAGGCAAGGGAACTGGACAGTTGGCCGAGCAGAGCAGGTGGCTGGACTCTGTCTGACCCAGTCAGGATCCCAAGCTGTTGCTTATCGGTGCGTGCATTTGAGTTTGCTTCATTATCAACCTGAGTCCAGCACAGAGGCAGGAAGCACAGATAAGATCCCAGGCTAGAGCCCCTTCCTAGGGAATGCTACAAAAGCCAGGGCAGCCTGCTTCCAGAGTTTGACTTCTCCCAGCGCTAAGTCCTGGGGCTGTGAGTGAGGGGTGCGGAGAAAGAGCCAGAGAGGAAAGGACCAGGCCCTGCCCTCGGGGACATCCCAATCTGCTTCCCCATATAAAACATGCGGTACAGGGGGGAAAAAAAAGAAAAGAAAAATAAGACGACCGATAATACACTTCTGAACATTGACTCAGTGTCCTTTTCTCTTTTCCTGTGGTTGTTCTGGAGACACTCTTCCTGATAGATTGCTTTCAGAGTGAGTGAGTTGTCCCAGATTCCTCTCCGTGCAAGCTGGAGTGAGCAGGTTTGCAACCCTAGCCCTGAGTACATATTGCTCATTGATGTCGCTGGCTGGCTAGAAATTACTATGTGCAAACCACAGAGGGAAAGGAAATATTTTCACTTTCTGAAGTTTGTGTGTTTCTGGATTCTTTGAAAATGCACGCTGTGTATCCTGTGGGTGGACTCCCGAGCCAAGTTCACACGATCCCCTAGGTCCCAGAGTCTCATCACAGCAAGAGTTTATGAGCATCTCTGGGTCCAACCCAGAGGTCATTTAGGTGACCACAGGCCATCACTTCAGTCCACAGACTCAAATATGCGGCAGTGGTTCAGGGGGGATATGGAAGAAAACCACTAGGAATGCTAACCAGCTCCCTGACCCTCAGCGGGAAGATCCCACATGGAAAGTTAATCACCTCTTTGAAGCTTTTGAAGGCAAAGAGACCCAAGGGGCCACAAAAACATAACTCTGGACTCCGGAGGCTCGCCAGCTCTTCTGTCCTGGGGTGGGCGGGATGGGGCCAGGCGGCAGCAGGCAGGTGCTGACGGTGGGCCACAGGACAGACTGCGAACTGCCTCAGACCTCAGGAAAGCGGGAGGAGGGACATGAGGGGACCTCCCCGTAGTGAGTCTCTTTCGGTTGTGTTTGGAAGAATCCCACCGTGGGGCACGGTGGTGAGGCAGAGGCGTCAGATGGTGCTTCTAAGAGCAGCTAAGCCCAAATGCATCTGCAGGAAGTCCACCCCTGTTCTGCATGTTCATCTACCCTTATTTCTGAAATGTAATTCTCCTGCGGACTTCGAGTGACTGGCCTTTGAGTCATGAGAACTGCCTGCCTTGCACATGAATGGCCCATTTCTGAGCAGTGTTGCAGGCTGTGCTGTGTGGGAGGCACACAAAATATGGCCTCTGGTCGGGAGTAAGAGGCATTTGGACCTGAGTTTGCCAGGCCTTGTGGGCCAGCGGAGCCGGTGCTGTTCTGCTCCCCATTCCAGTGGAAGGTGGCGAGTGTAAGTGCACCCCAGTCTTTGAATGTTGTCATTACTGTCTCCATTAGGAATCTTGAAACATGTTGAGCAGATCGATTAAGAATGATGTTGGCAGACAAATGTAATGCGCTTAAGCCTCACTGCAAGGCCTTCCGCCTCTCAGAGTCCACTCTGTCGGGTCACGTTGTGAGTGAGATCATCTTGTCCTAAATTGCTTTTGGTTCTTGAGAAACTAAGTCATTTTGTTGGAGTCTGGTTGAGCTCACCTCACCCCAGATCCCACCTGGTTTGGGTTTGGGTTTGGGTTTTTATTGACATATCATTGACATACAACATTGTGTTAGTTTCAGGTGTACAACATAATGATTTGATATATGTATATATTGCAAAGCCATGGCCATGAGAAGTTTAGTTAACAACCAGCGCCACACGTAGTTACAAAACCCACTTGGATTTGAACAGCCTTCTGGGTCCAGAACATTCTTCGAACCTTTTTGGTAAGGACTGAAGGTAACATCTGAGCTTCAGGTGCTGTCAGGAATGGAGAGCTACATTCGCTTTCCGGATTGCCCATATGGCCGCTCTCCCTGGGATTGTGACTTCCTGTCCCAAGAGAAAGGGAGTCTCGGGGAGATGGCTTGTCAGGACATATCAGAACAAGCATCAGGAAGATGGTAGTGGAGAAAACCAACTGTTCTGCAGAAGGTGGGAACCACCATCCAAACTCAAGTTGTGGCGCATGGTCAAGCCAATCTCCCTGTGACCCCGGCAAGTATCCCAAATTAACCATATTGAATTAGGATTAAACTGATCTTTAATAAGTAGTCACTGCCTGCTTGCTATGTGACCAGCATCGTGCTAAGCACTAGGGGGCCCAAAGACTCCCCTGTTCTCAAGCCTTTAATAGTATCATTAAAAATCCAGACCCAGGAAACAGAGCGATTGAATGTTACATTTCGCGGAGTAAACGGGTAAAATCGGACTTCTGAGATTGGTGTGAGCTGGAGGAGTGGGAGATTGAGGAAGGAGGGGTGGAGTGTGGAGGTGGAGAGCAAGAAGGGTGGCAGGCCAGGCTCTCTTGGGCACGGGGGAGGGGGGGAGCTGCAGGGAGGGGACGCGCAGAGCACCTGGAAGGCCAGGCATGATGGGAGGTGTCCTGAGAGCATAATGACATGATGTGCCATTGTATCCTTGGGACCTGATAGACCCGGGGTGAGGAGGGGACCCCTCTAGCCTGGAGCAATGGGGCAAATATGAAGGACACTGGAAGGAGAAAGGATAAGCCTTAGGGATGGCAGGAATGGGGAAGCCACTGGCGGGAGTGGAGAGCATCGAGGGGCAGGAAGACATGGGTTGAATTTCAAGCAGATGGACCATCCAAGGAGATGTTAGGATGTTGGCTGGGAACACTGGGCTTACAGCTGCGGACGTGGCTGGAGGGACAATGCGAGATGAGTAAAGGGATTGCCGGTTGGAAAGTCAGGCCTGGAGGACAGGGGAAGGTAGGAGCCAAGGAAGTAGAGGCAGGTTTGGGAAAGACCCACTCCATGGTGGTAGTTGCTGAGTAGAGAGAGGCTTGAGGTTGGCCTGACGGGATTGGAGGAAGGAGTTGACGGGACCCGGAGACCATGGAAGGTGAAGGAGTTCACCTAGAAAAGGACAGTGCCTGAGCTAGAGCTGAAAAGTCTGGTGGGTTCCTCCAGGGTTTTTGTTTTAAGATCCAGGAAGCTTCAATGTGTTTAACAGCAGGAGGGAGGAGAAAGCAAAGAGGAAGACTCTGGAGGGTCTGAGATCCTTCTAGGACTGAGCCCCCCCAGGAGGGGCGAGCTGCTGCCACTGCTCTGGAGGCAGGGACAGCTGTGGAGGCTGTGAGGTTTCAGTGGTCACACTGATGTCACCGGCATGGGGAAAGGATGGCGTGGAGCAGCACGAGAGGGAGCAACAGTTTGGGGGTCAGGTAGAGGGGAGCGGAGGGATTGCGAGGCAGCAGCAGAGGTCCAGTTGAGGTGCACATAGCTTACCAGCTCTGTGACCTTGAGCAAATCACATAAACTCTCTGTGCCTCAGTTGTCTCATCTGTAAAATGGGGATGATAAAGCCTTCTGGCTTCCGGCTGAGAATGAGTGCTAGGAGAAAGGGGAGTGAGAGCCCTCAGAGGGTGGCTGGTTGGGGGAGAGGACTTTGGCTTTAGCTGAGAAGGTCTGCAGAGGGGGGCGGGACGTTGACTGAGGCGGCCATCTGAAGGAAGAGCTGCACATGTAAAGGCCTGAGGTAGGGCCGTGGGCGGCCAGTGTGGCTGGAGGAGAGAGGGAGGGAGACAGGCCTAGAGAAGTGTCCGGGGCCAGCTTGGGTGGGGCCTGCCAGGACAGGATAGGAAGGTAGGTGTTTCCTCAGTAGCGGTGGGCAGCGTTGGAGGGTTGGAGCGAGGAAGTAATTTGCTCGTATGTGGGGTTCTGGGAGGATCTCTGTGACACTGTCCAGGGAACGGCCTGCAGGAGTGGGGGGGATGGGATTCCTCCCACAACATCCACAGATCGGGTGAGCACAACCAGGGCAGAGAGCCTTTGCTCATCAGTCTTCCCCATTTGTCCAGACCCTTCCTGGTGCCGTGCCCTTGCCTAGGTACAGAGAAGGCTATAAAGACAGTTTCTCTGTCCAAGAAGAGCAAAGGGTAAGATTGCACCCAGACACCTGCCCCACAAAAGGGCATGGGATAAAGACCCTGGGGCACGAGGGCTCCGGGTCACCCCTCTGTTCCTTGTGCTCCCCTCAACTCTGGGAGGAGGCCCCGTGCTTGGCTTGGGCGTGTGGGCTCTCTGGGACCCTGCTGTCGACTGGCACTCTGAGACGCCCCTTGGCGCACTCGGACGGCTCCGGGGTTACTTTGGGTCTGCTCAGGGTGGCTTGGATCCTGCCTCTCCTCCCAAGTCTTGGTTCCCATGGCAGGCTGGGTTTCAAGAGGGGGTGCTTGTGTTCTCTAGTCCATAGAAAGAAGAGTGAGGGGGTCCTGCCCACTCCACACCCCTTCCCAAACCCTAATGCCAACCATTGGGTCATCCAGGACACCGTCAGATGGCAGCTGAGCTCTTGTCCTCTAGGCCCAGTCACATGCCCCTTGAATTGTGAAGGGGTCTGCTCAGGTTGAGACATGTCTTCATGCGCTCCCTGCGGGGCTAGGGAGGGACTCACAGTCACAGGGGTGGGGGGTCTCCATGCGTGAAAGTGGTCTGAAGTGGCATGGGGTGCGCTGAAGGCCTGGCCCCAGCCCATCTGGGGGTACCCGTGCAGGGACTGTCTCTGCTGTAAGGGAGCACACAATCCAGTTGGGGGAATGTGAGAAAGCACAGGGCATTCTGGAACAACACCCTGCCCAGGACCCACGGCCAGGAGACCTGGTTGGTTTCGGGGCCATATTGGTGGGAAAGGTTGCTGTTCAGAGCCTGTGCAGGCCTGTGAAGGTGTTCTTAGAACAGGTTTTTGCAATGTAACCACGGCCCCCATTCCCTGGTGGGTAGCAGAGTCCCATTTCCTCACCCCAGGCTCCCTGATGGGGAACTGTACCTCCAGGGCCAATCCCTGGCCTTCCCTCCATCCCCACCAGGCTGTGACCAGCCGTCTGGTTTGCAAGAATGCCATGCCCCATCCTTAGGAAACTTCCCCTTCCTAAAGGACCTGTTCAGCCTTCTGCTGCTTATTCTGCTCCCTATATCCCTTTCCTGTGCCTCTTTTCTGACCTCTGGAACTTGGCTCTTTAATTATTTTCTCTTTGTCCCTGTAGCGGGGTGGTTCAGGCCAGAGGGCTGCTAGGTAGTAGCATAAGGCTCAAGGAGGAACATCGACATGAAATAGCCATCCTTCCCCCCACGTCTCCCTCCTCACCTCCGCCCGTGGGAAATCACTTGTGTGTTTGCTTCTGGTCCTCCCCCCTCCCCCCAGCTTACACCAACAACCAGGCAGACATCGCCACCCAGGGCTGGTTCATTGGGCTCATGTGTGCCATCGCCCTCCTGGTGCTGATCCTGCTCATCGTCTGTTTCATCAAGAGGAGTCGAGGTGGCAAGTACCCAGGTAGGATGTATGGGAGGAATGGGCTTGGGGGAATGGGGCCGGCAAGCTTTCCTGGGAGCCACCAGGACCCTGACCAGATCCAGGGGGCTCAGTTCTCCCAGTGAGCCTAACCCTTGCCAAGCTTGGACATAGAGTCCTCTCGCCTGGTCCATGCATCTTAGAGCTGCCAGAAAGCACTTGAGTTAATTAAGTTTGTCCGAGGTGGGTGGATGAAACGATCCAGGCAGCTCCAAAGAGGGGATAGAAGGAACCCTGGCTCCTATTAAGAATGACCTTCCCTCCCCTTGACTCACCAGCCGTCTGCTCAGTAAATTGGCTTTTTTCAGCCTGAATCTCATTAGGATCCTGTGTCCTAAGGAAGGAGGAAGGAAGAAAGGCATTTTTTCTAACCATGAGAGAGAACAGAGAGGGGAGGGTCTGGATGGAAGAAGCACGCCCATGAGAGAGGCTCTCGGTGACTGGGCTGTAATGACAGATCCCCCAGCAGAGGGTCAGGAGCTCCTGCTTGAAGAGCAAGCAGAGGTTGAGGGGTGGCTTGCGTTGGTACAGACCCCATCGGGAAAGAGCTTTGGACTTCCCTAGCATCCCAAAGAGCCGTTGCTCTTCTGGGGGCCTCAAGATCCACCAGCCCAGACAGACCAAGGTCAAGGACAAGGACCTCTGGCATTCTTGCTTCTGGAAATATTGATTGTTTTTTCAAACAGGGGCAACAAAGCCATCTGTCTGGGATGGGGTGAGTAGAATGACAGGGGACAGGATAATGGATGACCCAGTGAGAGAAAATCCTGCTGGGCTGCAGAATGAAATTGCTCCCTGCCCCCCAAAACTCCATTGCCAAGCACAGGCCGTGCTCCCCAAATGCCTCCTCTCTCTGCCTCTAAACAAGACCTCCTCCAGGGTCCCCCTAAGACTCAACTCAGAAGATTCTCTTTTATTTCCTCTCCCCACCTCCCCCCCGCCGCATACCCTCAGACCCTAGGATTCTAAAGAGTTCTGCCTCTGCTTTAAGTGAGGGAGATGTCTGTGAGGGAGGGCAGGAAATTATAATTCTTTATTGGCGCATGACGTTTTCTTTCACTTTGTTGTGCTGTGTTGGGATTGTTTTTCTCCTGTAAAAGAGAAAGCCAGAGTCAGGGAGAACAACCTTACTGAGCTCACCCCCCAACTCATCAGATAAGCTTGGAGGCTTCCTTTGCCCATTTAGACAGTGTCCTTTTCCAGAAAGTTCTCACAGCTTACCTCCTTCCCTCCAGCTGCAAGGTAAGGCCCTAGTCCGCTGGAAAGATGAGCAAACCATGAGGCCTGGGCTCTAGACTTTACGCTAAACTTTAGTCAGTCACTAATGAGTTCTGGGATATGTTCTTCACCTCTGAAGGGCTCAGTTTCCCTCTCCTAAAATGGGGGAGATCATCCCGCCCTATACCTCAGGAAGGATACATAGTCACTCGCGTAAGTGTCCCTGTGTGCCGGGCTCTGTGCTGGGTGCGAAGGACATGAGAAGGAGGGATGATCTCTCCTTCAAGACACTGCAGTTGGCACAGCGGGAAGATCACAGCCCAGGAGACAGGCCTGGGATGGGTGTGTGCAAACCACAGAGCAGGTGTGGGAGAAGGGAGTCCCACACACTAGTGAGGTCACAGACACGAGAGCATTTTCCAGCCCGAAAGTGCATACGGAGTGCCCACTCCGCCCAGGGCACTCTGCTAGGGGCTTTTACAACTGTGCACAAATAATTACCCTGCAGAGCAGAATAGGAAAGGTGCCAAAGAAAGGATCACATCCATTCGGTGTCTGGGGGCAACCCCGTGGAGAGGTGGCGGGGGGCCTGGTGGGAGGAGGTTTCAGTTGTCAACGGAGATGTGTGGAAACGCCGGGGTTGAGGAGGAGGCGGGGGCGTCAACTTGACAGCTGGTTAAATGCAGGAAGCAAGAACAAGGGAGCCATCGATGGTGCCCCGTTGAAAGGGAGAGTGTCACTAACTCTACAGTCGGGGTCCTGTGGGGCAGGGACATAATCGCCGTGTCTGTGTTTTTGCTTCTCTTATCGGCCAAGTGCGAGAAAAGAAGGATGTTCCCCTGGGCCCCGAAGACCCCAAGGAAGAGGACGGCTCCTTTGACTACAGGTGGGTGATCTGTTTGGCTCCTGGTCCCTGCCCCCCCATCCATCCTGCTGTCACCTCTGCCTCTCCAACAGCCTCTGCTTGTGCTGAGTGGGCTGGAAGAGGCTGTGTCCCCGCAGGGAGGACACAGCCCTGCACACTCACATGGATTTGAGGGACACTGTTCCATTCATTCAACCGCACAGCTCCAATTTACTGAGCTCCTTCGATGTGTGTTTCCATCTCTTTCCTCTGAAAGCAGATGCTGGGAACGCCGTGGCCATGAAATGAGCTGTCGGCTTCCTCTCTGCCCACCCCCCACCCTAACCCTGAAGACAGGGACCTGGGGAAGCTGTATTGTCTTGAAACCTCAACTTAGTGAGGGATGAGGGGCAGGGGTGGGGGGTTCTAGATCTTTTCCTCATGAACTTGAATGATATCTCTGGGCCCTAGCCCAGAGCAAGTCTTGGAGAAGCATCTGGTCGGGGCTTGTCCCAAATCAGAGCACTGAGGCCCAGACAGGGAAGTGACCTGCCCAGGAACCCCACCCATACTTGCTGCCCAACGAACTGGTGGCAGAGCTGGAGAAGCAGGGCCTGACTCCCAGCGGGGCAACATCACGATCCATCCCTCTCAGATCTGGACGGGCCTTTGTGGCTGGCGTGAGAGAGACAGATTACACAGTTGTAATCTCCATTTTGATGGCAAGTGTACCCTGAGTTAAGGAATGATTTGGGGTGGGTCACGGAGGCCTCATTCCCAGACTAAGGCGGGCGGGAGGAGATGCTCTGATCAGAACCCTACTTCCCCACCCCCACCCTGTTTACTCTCTGGGGCGAGATCACCCCGTCTTCCCCTGACCTCTCCTTATCCTACCCTCAGCCTCCACCACTCCACTCATCAGCAGCCTGGCAGGCAGACGCTGCCCAGAGCCACTGTCCAGCCAGGAGCCTATCTGGAGACTTATGTACTAAATCCGTCTGCCCAGTCCCAACATCTCCAAAGGCCTCCTAAAACGGCAAGCAGGAGAGGCCCCTCCCCTGACTGTCCTCAGCACCCCTGGCAGGGCCCGTCTTCCCCAGGGGCTGAGCCCTATTTCCTTCCTGGCCACCGGTTCCAAAGAACATGGGGCTTTCCCTTCCCCAGGCCCTCAGTGCAACCCGGCCCCCTGTGCTATGAGAAGCTGCTCCCTCAGGCACCTCTCCTCCCCCAGGCACGGAAGCTGTTGGGCAAAAATATCTGCCTTCTCCCCACCCACTCCCCTGTCCCACCCACACTGAGGCTGGATATATGTACACAGGTGCATGCACGGGCCCACACACCACAGACGCACACGCGCACACACACCCGCCTCGGTTTTGGCTTGGCAGCGAAGCACCTCTCTGGTGGGTCTCTCTGCTTCTCTCTCCCTCATCTGCCCACCTGTGTCTCCAGGGTCTCTCGGGAGATGGGCTGACAGGTGACTAGACCAGGGACCCCCTACTCCTTCTGGTTCCTTTCAAGCTTCCCTTAGAAGAGGTCTGTTCTTTCCAGATCTAGATCCTCTTTCTCTGTAAGAACCTGACACACTTGAGACGCTCCCTCTGCCCAAGCTGGGCCATTCCTGTCCAGTGGCTGCATTTGGCTTAGGTACCTGGAATCCCCTAGAATCACACAGACACAATCCTCATGCTCCTGGGAGGGAGTGTGTGTAAAAAAGACCCGTGAGTAGGACCAGGACCAGCAAGAAGCTGCTAGTTTTCCAAACGTGAGCCCCACTCTCCATACAGACTCAGTGCAGCCCTGCAGCCCCGCCACCTCCCCGTAGCCCTGCCTTCAGAGAACAGGCCGAGGTAATGGGGCGCAAGAGGGAGGGCTCATAGCTTTGCGTGGACTGATGCCCCCTCGGTCTCGGGCTCCAGGTCCTCCGCTGCTAGCTGTCTCTGCCCAGCACCAGTGTTAGAAGCCACCATGCGTTGCCCCCTCTAATGGCAACTCAGCCAGCTGTTTCCACATCCCCCCCCACACACACACACCCAGGAAGGACTAAGTGGCCTAGGGGCCAGGGAGGGGACATTATGTGTCTGCCACGCTGGGCACCGCGGGGGCCGCACTGGCTGGGACCCACACTCCCGCTGCCGCCCGGCTGCCTCCTGCCTGGGGGCCGTCTCCCCTCTGAAATGGGGCCAGCAGCACCTGGCCCCCCCTCGGAGCCCAAGAGCAGGACCTGGGGGCCTCCAAGGAGCCTGGGCAGGGTCGCCAGAGCCTTGCTGAGCTTTGTCCCCGGGTGCTGGCCTCGCACTCCTGTGTGTGCCCCTCCGCTCGTCCCACCCTCTTTCACTCGAGGCCCCAGCAACAGCATCTGCTCGTCGGTAAACCAGAGAGCGGACAGAACCCACACCACGTGAGGAGGGGAGAGGCAGGGGAGAGGTTTGTTTCCCCGTGGCCCAGACCCGTTGCTTTTAGTCAAGGGCAGAGCCTTTCGAGACAGGGCCACCCAGATCACAGAGAGTCAAAGCGAGTTCAGCCCCTCTTGATGGAGAGACTAAGGCCCAGGGAGAAGAAAGGCTTTCCCAAGACCCCAGAACCACACAGTGACGCACGCAGCTCTAGCCCCCCAGCTCCTTGGCCCACCCCATCCTGCCTCCTCTTACAGCAGCTGGCTGTCCTCACTGTGGGGTGGCTGTCTCTGCCTCATGACAGGGAGCCCAGCCCGGGAGTCCGGAAGAGTGGCCTCCAGGCCCAGCTCTGCACCACCTTGCCACCTCACCTGGGAGAAGACGGTCCTCTCCGGGCCTCGGGTTCCCTTCTGTAACCCAGCCGGACAGGGGAGGCCTGGGGGCTGGGGGCGCTGACTGGTGACCTCTGAGGCCCTCCCCTCTCTGAGCTGCAGAGCACATATGCCTGGCGAGAGACCAGCAGCCTGGTGCTACCCCGCCTGGGTTTAAGCACCACTGGACTGGGCCAGACCCTGATTCTCTGTCTCTCTCTGGCCAGTGACGAGGACAACAAGCCCCTGCAGGGCAGCCAGACGTCCCTGGATGGCACCATCAAGCAGCAGGAGAGTGACGATAGCCTGGTGGACTATGGCGAGGGTGGCGAGGGGCAGTTCAACGAGGACGGGTCCTTCATCGGCCAGTACACGGTCAAAAAGGACAAGGAGGAGACAGAGGGCAATGAAAGCTCAGAGGCCACGTCGCCTGTCAACGCCATCTATTCTCTGGCCTAATGGAGCCCCCCCCCCACAACCCAGGGCACAGCCACTACTTTGCAAGTGGGAGGAGGGGAGAGGGGCAGATGAAGCCACTGCAGACCTACCACACAGCCGCCACCACCTTCAGGGACAAGGAAGGGTACAACAAGGGGGTCTGCCAAGCTGTGAGGACCAGTGACCGCCCAGCCAACCCCAACCCCCTCCCGATGACCCCCCCTGCACCCCTGGGGTGCCACCCTGTGGAAGAGCTAGAGTCCAGGCTAAGCTCAGCTGGAGGGAACCCAGCCCTTTGCTCAGCCTCATGGCCGCCTTGAGCCTTCCACCCCCACTGCCCGCCCTTGACCTCAGCGCACACACCAGTTTCTGTTGGTTATGGCCCTTCATGTTGTCTTTATTTTTGCTTTGTGCATCTTCCCCATCCAGACCTAGCATCTCCATTTTCTTTTCCTTTCGAAGAAATGTCCCTGGACAAAGAATAGGTGGATTCTCCCCCAGATAGGCAAAAGGATTGACCTGTAAAAGAACATCGAGAAAAGCTGTCGTATTCACACCGCCACCTGGCCAATGTATTTCCGAAGGATGCCTTTCTCGCCAGATGCCTCCCCGGGCCCCCAACCCATGCGCCTTGGCCTTGTCAGTTGCTGAGCTGGGCTTGGCTCTTTTCTGGAAAATGACAGTATTTTTGGCAGGGAGAGAGTGGGCAGGCCTGCTTGCCTCGCTCTGGTTCAGTCGGGAGGTGGGCTTACCTCTTGCTCCTTGCTCTCACCCTGCCCCTTCCTCCAGAGTGTCCCAGACAAGAGCTGCGCCAGCTCTGAAGGAGTCTGAGGAACAGGAGCGGCCACGGATGGGAAGAGCTTCGACACCCGTGGCCGAGTACCTCAAGCAGAAGGAAACCGGGCATCTGGTCCCTGGGGAGCTGTGCTCACCTCAGAAGAGAAGGAAAGGGCTGGGTTTGGACTTCCTTCCTCCCCATCAATGAAACCCAGGATGTGGGAGAGAGGACCATGCCCCCTGCCTGCAGGGGAGAGGGTGCCCCCTACCTGGTCAGGGATCTCCGCCGCTGCCCTCACGGAGATGGAACCAGGCAATGCAGAAGCTTTGGTGTGTTTGGGGGTGTAACATGCTGCTCCCCCTCTCGTCTCTAGCAGAGAGCATCTCCTCGGTCAATTCTGTAAGACGTTGAAAGTGGTGTTTTACACCGTGCCACCCCCCCCCCCCCCCCCGCCGCCACCCTGAGACCGAACCAGCGTGTCCTCTCCTTGGGGTATTTACATATCAGGAGAGCCCGCAGGAACACCACGCTGACCGCGCCGGAGAGCCTGGCCTGGGGACCCCGCGCCCTCCGGATGCCTTACGCAGCTCTGATCTGGCCCTGCAGCTCCCGGGTTCCCAAGCCCCTGCCCGCAAGCCTCGAAGCCTCCAGCAATGTGTGTCTCGAGAGTGGGGCGGCCCCTGCAAACGTCACCGCAGAACGAGAGCAACCACTCGACGCGTGCCCTGCATCCCGTTGCCCCAGCCGGAGACCCTGGCCGACTCCAGTTCTCTGAGACCGAAGGCGCGGCCTTCATCCTCCCCACCTAATCTGTGTCTGAAACCAAAGGTACCTAGCCTCAGAGAGAGATCTTGAGCCTGAGAGCAAGCCGGTGCCTGTCGCTGCAGCTGGAGTCCGTTTCGGGAGGGTGAAGCTGACCCCTAGCGATGGCCTGCCTGCCACGGCACAGCCTCTGATTCGAGCCTTCAGCTGCTTGCGGGGCGGCCTGGGCAGGAACGGGGCTGTGTCCTTCAGAGGCTCGATTAAAGCATCGTGTGCCACACGTTTTAAACCACAAAGGTATTAGCAATCCTTGCATCACTTAGTAAGCAGTCATTTGAAGGTCAAGCCCGTAGACACATGTACTCTGTCTGCAGGTAAGAAACCATAGCCCAGAGCTGAGCCAATTGTGTTGTTTGAACCTGAGAGCAAGTAACGGGCCTTTGGCCCCAGCCGTGGCCAGCCTTGCGGCCCAGAAGGCCGAGGGGCAGCTCTCTCATGGTGAAAGGGGACAGGGGGAATAATGGGGGGCTAGGAGTGAGCTCAGGGTCCCCTCCCCTGCTTTCCTCTGACGCCTGCCTGCATACAGCGGGGCATTCCTGCACCCAAGCCCAGCGTCCCTCAAGGGACCGTCAGGGAAGTGTGCCTGTGCACGGAATTAAAGGACCAGCCTTTCCAGAAAACACTCTGGATCGGAGCAGAGCAGTCTCGGGCCCCTCACTCCATGGGACACCCCGCACACTAGTGGGCTCAGTGTACCGCAGACAGGCTCGTAGGGTGAGGGGACCGTGCGCTGTCACAGCGCCAGTCCGCCTGCCGCACAGCCGAGGACCGCAGAAGGGCTTCTGCCTGCGCGGGGTCTGGAGGAGAGAGGGTCCCTCAGCCCGGCCGCTCCTCGTGTGTGTCCTGCCGGCTCTGAGCCACAGCTGCCCTCGGCCCCCACGAGGAGAGGCGCTGCCCGCGCCACCACACCGCCCAGCCCTGGCAGACGGGCGCCAGCCTGAGCCTGGAGAAGCAGTCTTCCCCAGGCGGAGATGCTTAGAGAGGTGTGTGGCTGGCAGGGTTCGGGAGCAGCCCTTCCAGGAAGAGGATGTCCGTTTTCCATGGGCCCGTGCCAGAGCCGAGCCCGCGTAGCCGGAAAGCAGTATTGGCCCACACCGCCCGGCCAGCTGGGGCGCCCAAGCAGCCCCCCGAAAACCTACCAACCGTGGAGCCAGGAGACGGGACACCACTGGTGCTTCCGCCTGCCTGGCTGTTGCGGGGGGCATCTTGCAGCGACCCCAGAAGCCCCATTGCCTATGCTGCGGGCCCAGCTGCTGTGCTCGGCCGCCAGGCTGTGGGCTCAGGAGACACTCCTGAACTTCTAGAGTGAGCCGGGCTCGGAGCCATAGTCATGCGTGGCCCCTGCCCTCCCAGGGCTCACAGGCCTGGAGCTGAGGCTCAGGACACAGCGGGCATTGGTTGGGAGCACCCTGAGTGCTTAAGCCACCGATGGCTCCAGGCTCAAAGGGAGACGCTTCAGGGAGAGCACATGGTCCACAAGGCTGAGCAAGACGGAGTGGTCAGAGCCTGCAGGGTGGGGTCGAGGACAAGTACTGCTTCCTGAGCCTCTTTGCTCTGCCCCTTGGGGCAAGTTGCTTAGCTTGTCTGTATGTTGGTACCCCCATCTCCCCTATGTCATCCATCCTTTGAATACCTCTCCCCACAGAGGGGCAGGGGCCCACCTGAAGGAGCAGGAAGGCCAGCGTGTAAGGAGTAGAGCGCTGCAGGGCCAGGGAACAGCTGCCTCCCACCTTGCCTGGCTTTTGGTGGAGGGGACCCATCTTTCCTTACCTTGCTATTGAAGAGATGGTTGAGGTTCGGTTGAAGGGAAAACCAGACTAGCTCTTTCCCTTGTCCATTGCCTTTGCCCTGGGAGGTGGGAGGCATCTGGTCCACCCCTTTCTGGCAAGTCCCAAGGTCTGGAGAAGTGTCCACCTGTCCAAGAGACAGCCCGTGCCAACACTGCTCACCCTGCAAGGGGTATCTGCAACCTGGGCCAGATACTGCGTCCACAGCTTTCCCGAACACGGCCTTCGGGAAGGGCTGAGGACACGTGGTTTTCCAGCTAAGGGGCTGCCTCCCCCGCCCACACCCAGCACCCACGCACGGGCCGACCCACACAGTAGGGCAGCACTTTCAGGGGCAACAGTACTGATTATGACATCTTAGGGTGAGTTCACACCCCGACCCGCTTGAGACGAGATGTGAAGGGCTGCATGGGTGCAGTGTGCAGCTCAGGACAAGGGGGGAAGAGGCTGCCCAGGTTGGACCCCATTTGAGGGATTCCTGCCAGCAGAACTGAGAGAGAAAGTCTGATCCGAAGGAGAGGGAAGCTTCCCCGGGAACAGCCCAGGGCAGAGGTTCTTTAAGGGTCATGGGGCCCTTTGCAGGATCCGAGCCAAGACACAGAGAGTCACAGACAGCCCATGGGACTGTGGGGATTTAAAACACTTTGCCTCGGTCTTAGCAAAGCTGCTTCGCTAACACTGAGGCAGGGAGGCTCCCCCGGCTCTCACGGGGTGGGCAGCAGGTTCCTCGGATGCTGGCACAGGGCGTGCTCCCCATTCGTGACACCTTGGTGACCACTCCTACAGCCCCTGCCAAACACACACACGTCTGCTAGGAAGAAATCACCCAGCAGATCCTGGTTGAGCTTCACATGGTGGCTTAGGGGTAGCATGTAGGAGGTCCCTGATTTAAAAAAAAAAAAAAAATCGGAGGAGACGAATGAAACAAACTTGAAATGCCAGGAGGAGACGGTGCCCCAGGCAGAGCCAGCTCCGGGCAGTCCCGTCCCCTAAACCAGGCAGGGGCCAGCCCTTGGGAGTTCGAACCAACCTTGCGGCTGTCGCCAGCCGGCCCAGCCCAAGCCCGGGCAGCGCCCTGCCTTCTCCCCACTGTTGAGAACAGCCTTCCCGAGACAGGTTGAGAAGGATCAGAGGGAGAGGACAACCACCCAGGGAAGCCACGAGACCCCACCGAGCAGTGTCTTGCGCCACACCCCCACCCAGCGCACCTCTGTCAACACAGTATTAAACAGAAGTCCTGTGATGCTAAGGCTGGAAACGAGCTCAGTCCCAGGGTGCGTCGCTTTGGATAGCCTCAGACTGCAGCACGCGGAGGAATCACAGAGCTGATCTCATGGACAGGACTCTTTGTGCAGACGAGGACACTAAAATCCACGGAGGGGAAGGGACTCGCCCAAGGTCCCTCGGCTGGTAAATCAGGGTGAGGGGAGGGCTTGAACCCGGGCCTCCGAGTCCTTGTCTAGGGTTCTCCACCTGCCCCCAGGGGCCTCCTTGGAAATAGAGGTGTAACTTCACATCTGTCTGTACCTCTTATCACTTCTCCCCCATCCTCTGTATGCCTCCCAAAATGAAAGACAGAAAGGATTTTTTTGAGGCCAAGACCAGGCCGTCTGCGGCAGCCCACGGGGAAGCCAGCCTCGCAGGGCAGACCCGGACCAGGAGAGAGTGATGAGCTGACTGGTGTTTGTCACTGTGAAGTCTCGACTGTACTCTGGAGTGGCGTCTCTTGTTTCGTGATACTTGGGACCCCCAGCAGGCTGCGTCCCTTGGGCCCTTGGCCGTGGAGGCTCGGCCACCCCGGGGCTCACTGGGCTGGAGTTCAGCACACATGAAGAGTTCAGTGAAGCAATAAACACAAAAATCTGGGAGAAGAAATCCAGAATTTTGTGCCCTACTCTGTTTCTTTTTCAAAAACGATGCCAATCGGATGACCCTGCCCGTTTTTTTGTTTGTTTGTTTTTGATCCCCCCAATTGGACATCCTCAGTCAGTGTTGTCCCTCTGCCCAGCTCCCAGCTCTTTGCCACCTTCACCCTCCTCCTGGGCTGAGCATCAGTCGCCTGTGACGTGGCCGCCTTCTGTCCCGGTCCCACCTCCAGCCCACCCTGGCCCAAGAGGACCTCTCGCCCTGCCTCCCCCCTGCCAGCACCCCTTTCCCCCCCGACACACACCGTGCCGCATTGTTTCTTCTGGGGGGATATTTTTTCCCCGACGTCTCCATGCCTTCCCGCACACCCACACACCTACAGAGTGGTCTGATCTTTTTTCCTTTGGTTAAAGATTTAACTCTCCATGGCAGACCTTGTTTTAACCCCTCTCACATCATGTTCTTTCCTCTTTGCAAGTTATTTTGCATTAACCAACGTTGTCAGCGACAGATGCGGATCTGAGGGTGTCCCGCACGACCTTCAGCAGGGAAGACTTCCGGGCCGCGGAGGACCATCTAATACATGGACTTATAAACTGACTGCATGAGCAATGAAAAGGCCAAATTATTCAGAATTTTTTTTTTTTGGAATCACTGTAAAAAAAAAAAAACTGATTTCTTTTGTATAGAGAACACTAAACGTATAATAAAAGTTGTTCAAAATGGACTCTGGCCAAGTGATTTGTTCATTTTCTTTAGTTAACGGGAAGAGGGAAGGGGGTGTTGGGATTGAAAACAGAGAGAATCAAAAAGGATTTCTCAGGGGCACCAGACAGCGCATACTCTGGGGATTCTGCAAGGCCCATCGTGAAGCTGGTCTTACCCTGGAAGCCTCGTTGGCACAATTTGTGCTCTGACCATACGGTGACTGATACGTGTGCAGCCGTGGAGATGGCCTGATTCAACGCAACGGTGTGTGTGCTTGTGAACCATTGAAGGAGTGCTGTGATGGGGATGCTGGGAGAAGGGGAGAAGTGTGCGATGAAGCTCTCCATCCCCCCACCTTCTTCTGTACCCCTGCCCTTAGGTGGGAGAATACCAGCACATTTAATACTGTTGAAGGAATGAATAATACTGCCTACAACAAACCAAAAACCTCTCTCAGTAGACTCAAAGGAATCTCAACCAACAAGCAAATAGGGGAGGGAATGAGGCAGAGAGGGCTGTGTTGGTGGAGGGGTACTGATCCACAGTTATGCGTCCTTTCTTGATTCTCCGGCCTGAGTTGGGCTAATTCTCACTGAGGAGTGCCCCATCGGCCATCACCCAGGCAGGATGAATGGCGAGGGACCCCCAGATGTTGTAACTCCCCTCCCTATCCTCAGGGTGGTGTGGGGGTTAGGGAATGGGCAGGGCTGAGAGATGGCTCTGCTCGGGTAGAAAGATAACTGATGGTTTACAGGCAGGAATGGGAAATTAGGGCAAAGGATTCCCCTGAAAATGCAGGCCCCATTCTCCTGGATAAAGGACCATCAGGTAACTATCCAACCCACCTGGGTTTCCTCTCCCTTCAAAAGTCCTCAGAACAGATCGGGACCTGAGGCCTTATTTCCGGGTCTGGCTCCTCCTGAATTTTTTGGTATCTCGTTGGGTATGCCATGTAACACCCCTGAACCTCCCTGATCACTCCTTAGAATACGTGAAAGATCTTTTTCTCATCACTCTCATGTTCACAAGCTGTCTCTGAAATGTGCCCTTCATGTCCATGTGCACCCTCCCACCAGTGACCCAAGCCCTCATCCTGAACTGACAGAGTCCTCGCCTCTCCTGGCACCTACTCCCTGCTCGAAACTGCAGCCAAAAGGATCTGCTAAAATACAAATGTGATCCTGTCCCTTCTTTACTTAAGACCTTCAAGTTTGCTACAGTACCTTCAGTCTGCTACAATGGGATAAAATCGTAACACCTTGGCTTGGCATGTTAGACCTTTCGTGATCTGACCCCTCCTTCGGCAGCCTTGTTTTTAACCACTCCTCCACATGTATCCTAAATTCCCATTCTATTCTGTTCCCTGCTCCCTCTGACATGCAATTATTTCTCACACTTCTCAGCGTTGGCAATTCAATTCCACTCAAAAGCACCTATTAATAACCTACTCTGTGCTAATGAATGCTATAAGGTAAGTAGGATAGAGTTCCAGTCCTCAGGAAGTTCAGACTGTCATGAGAAACAGTCAAGTAAGCAAAAGCAATGTTATAGGAGCACCTACCTGGCTCAGTCTGCAGAGCATGCAATTCTTGATCTTTGGGTCGTGAGTTCGAGCCCCACATTGGGACTAGAGTTTACTTAAAAAAAAAAATCAATGTTATAGTATCCAGGACAAAGGGCTCAATAAATGTGGGTTCAACAAATGAATGATGGCCCAAAGGTGGGTCTGCTTGGTACACCCTCCTCCTGGCCTTCCACACACCCCTTCTTCTAGATAATTCATCATCACTGGAGTTGACGCTCACAACCAGCCCCTGCAGCACCTGATTCCAGGCTTTTTCCTCTCTCCCATTTCAAACCCCTCCAGTCTCCTTTCTCCTTACAGATCATCTCTCCCGGGCTCCTTGAAGGCAAGCAGTAGCCTCGTGCTGGGTCACAAAGTGCTGATCTTTAACAATCAGCTCAGGTGAAGTCCTCCCCACCACCTGATGTAGCCCATGCAAGTTACGTGTGCGCGCGCGGGCTGCACAGTCTGGTTCAGACCCCCTTGCTCTGCCCCCAGAACATCTATGTTTTGTCTTTCCCAGAGAGTCCTCATGCACGTGTTGCCTATTTCTTTCACGAAATCGTGAACATTCTGAGTATGAGAGATTTTCTTCATCTGTGTGTCCACAGGCCAGTGGCCGGCACACAGCAACGACCAAGCGAATGAGTATGAATGAATATGAATGAATGGGTGAACCGTCTTTCCTTTGAAAGAAGTGGCTAGGTGAATTCAAGACTTGTGTCATCCTCTTTGGATATTGGATTTGCATGACTTTTGGGGGGCCGTGGGCAGTCCACCGGCCCACTTTTGGAGCAGGAACACCCCCCCCCCAACTCAAGGGGACAGAAATGGAGAGATGAAGCAAGCATCTTATTTGAAGAAAGCCAACCTCAATTCAGCTGAGGCCAAACAAAGCGGCTGCCTCTCTTCAGGGCCCAAGGGATTCCCAGAGTATCTGTCATCCCTCATCCCTGTCTCCTGAACGCTGTGCCTCCCAGCCCATTAGAAATGCTAATCTCCAGCATGGAGCGGGATTAACCGACCCAGTGGGAGGCGACAAGTCATCTTCCAATCTTCATTAAGAGTGAAGGCTCTACCCATCTTGCCCAGCTGCCCCCAAAGGGATGGGATCTGGGAATTCATTATAGCCCCTCTCATCAAGGCAACCACTACTGCTCAAAACCATATTCGGTGGAGGAAGGCAGGGGAGGGCCTTTTTAGCCTCCCCTCCGCACTTAATGCATCAGAGCCCATTTGTTTGATGTTGGCGCCCGCTGGAGCGAGGACCAGGCAGTGGGCCTCAGAGCAATTTGGAGCCACAGCTGCGGCCCAACAGCCCCGCTCCCAAGCTCCACTCCCACCCCCACCCCCGCCCCTGAACTTGCTGCCGATTAGCCCCGGACCCCAAGGCAGAGGAGCACGGCGTTGTGTAGACAGGGGAACGGTCACTCCGAAGCAAACAAATGAAATTACTTAGTGAGTATTTAACATCACAATTGCCCTCTAACGAGGCTAAATTCAGTGGAGGCTCCGGGACTGATCTGGGTAGGGAGTTTGCAGATAGGCAGTGGGAGAGTCCTGCGTTATTAGAGGGGGGAGCTTTTGGAGCCCCAGGGCGAGAGTTGGGGGCAGATGAGGAGCAGAGACAGGCAGCAGGAAGATTCATACTTCTGTTAGTATGGTCCCTAGACCGGCAGCATCTGGATCTCCTGGGAACTTACAGACATGTACATTCTTGGGCCCTGCCCCGATCAACTGCCCCAGAAACTCCGGAGTCTGTTTAACAAGCCCTGCAGGTGATTCTGATGCAGGTTACTGTGGGAGGACCTCTAGATGAGAGGGACAGTGACAAGACTGGGTACTCTGGGATGCGTCCCCTCCCCGTGCCCCCTGAAGTGTCAGTCATGTCTACCCAATGGATGAATTTGCTTCACGTGAGCGGATCTTTTAGAAAAACCAGCCAAGTTGGTGAATTCTACATCCGAATTGATGCAGGGTGAAGCAGAGACCGCAGGAGAATGTAGGGGTCAGAACACAAACCCGTAGGCATCAGCAAACATCGTGCGAGAGCCTTCGACTTTCACGGAGCATGGAACTGGCAGGGGGACTGATCCATTTTCATCCATGTCGCAGAGGCACGAGGGCACCAGATGGTATCTGGGTCACAATACATTTACATTAAGTGACTTCAGAGAAAAGCCACTAATGACGTTGACACCCGCCGTCTGTGGTCTGTGCGGGGAGAGTGATGCGCACTTTATGCAAATTCTCTCCTGTGACCCCCACACCAGCCCTCTGAGGCGGCTAGTGTCAGGTCGGGTCCTGCAGGAGGAAGCTGCGGCGGCAAAGGGCTGACTGCTACGCCCGGGGAAATGACAAAGCTGGAACTCGCTGCCAGGCCTGTCTGACTCTAAAACCTCCCCGTGGGCCATGACACTCGGGTATGAACGGGCATCTCCGTGACGAACGGGCATCTCCGTGACTAACAGGCCTGGCACTTGGTGCTGCAAAGACATCGTGCCCCCGCAGCCCCTGGCAGCTTGTCAACGTGGTCCAGCCACGATTTGCCCCTTACTACTCAGCTCTGCTGGGGGGAGCACCCACAGGCTCCTGACCCCAGCCCGGGAGAGCCCAGGGGAGAGGGGTGTGGGTGCCGGGCCGCTCAGTAGTCCTGCAATGGGGGTCAGTGAAGCCACAGGGACTCACCCTGCTCCAAGTCTGCCTTGAGTACCAGGAAAAGAAGAGCCAGGACTCGGAAGGTAAGTCCGGCACCAGCTGTGTGACCTCAGGCAAGTTACATACCCTCTCTTTGCCTTCGTTTCTTCATCCATAAAACAAGGATTGTAACTGTAGCTCTCTCGTAGGTCAGTGTAAGGATGAAATCAGTTAAAATGTGGAAAGTTCTAAGAAAAGTGCCTGATGCATGGTAGGTATTATATAGTAATGCGTTAAATGTACATGAATGAATCCCCTTAGGCTTTCCCCTTCTTCTACATACTAGAATGTTCTCCCTAGCCTCTACTGCTTCCTTCAAAAGTCCTCCCCATCCTTCCAGGCAGGCTCAAATCCCACCTTTTGTGACCAGCTTAGCCCCCAGGGCTGTTTCTCTCCAAGGAGCTGCTCTTGACCTTCCCCACGTCCCCCCCCACCCCCGCCCTACCAACCCTCACACACCTTGGCCTTCAGCATCAGTTCGCTGCCACTGCAGGGACTTGTGTCTTCTATGCCCGGCCAGTCTATCAGCTCTGGAGGGCAGGACTGGTACTCATGCCCTCTGGCACCTTTGTGGCACCCAGCCCTGCCCCTCCCATGCAGGTGGCCCCCACAGAGTGAGCAGGCCTCATTTGTATTCAGGCCGGCTGCGTTACCGTATTTACTGCCCAGCTAGTGGCTCAGTCTGTGTGGTATTGACAAGGGGGCACAGGGGGCAGGCAGTATTTGTCTTCCTAAAAGCACGTTTACAAGGTTCCGAGTGACTGGATGCAAGGGCCAGTGATGGGTATTGAGAGCTAGAGGTTCACTCTACAGCCCCATTAATTAACTTTCCCAAAGTCCCCTAAGTGCTCTTGTCTCTCTTTAAAGCCTAGGAACCCACTCTCATTTATCGGAAAGGACTGTCCATCTTCCACCTCCCTCCCTCCCGTTCCTTCTTGCTCCAGCCTGGTGGTTAAGACACAGCATGACCCTCTACCCACCAGGCAGTCCCTGGGTTGGAAGAAGATGAGGCCAGACATCCAGAAGGTCCAGGTTTGTCCTAAGAGAGAAAGACAGGGACTCAGCCAGCGCCCCCTCCCTGAGCATGCACAGCCCTGATCCCGACCCGAGTGGGTCAGGGAGGAATTCCCCCCACCCCCGCCTCCCCAGGATTCCAGAGCCCAACTCCCAAGCTTAGGGTAGGAGAAAGCACCTCTTCCAGGCCACACGGCTCCTTCCTTCTCAACACCAACAGCACTTCTCTCCAGGGAAGGGGAGTTTGGCAAAGACCATCATCCACTCAATCCTCTTGGAGGTCCAGAAGGGCTAAAATCTACCGTCTTCCTCCACCCCCAGGCCCAGCAGCCACCTCCCTGAAAAACAAAACACAAAACAGAAAGTCCCTCCGTAGAGCCACCTGGGCCTCCTTCCCATGTTTTCCGCGGTGCTGAGCCCTGGTCCAGCCGGGGTAGTCAAGGCTGCAGGCTCGCTGCTGGGGAGAGAACATGCTCTGGACTCAAGGGGTTGGGGGGAAGGCATATGTTCAGTGGTCAGTCAGCAGGCCCCCTGGAGAAGGCCCAGTCCCTCCTCAGTTACGTGCACCCGCCTCAGACCTGCAGAGCGGTAGGGCTGGTGTGAGCCCTGGCCCATCCCTTCATTCCATAGATTCCCCACATCAAATGCTAAATCCCAAACTGGCTCCCCCGACCCAGCCCCCCAGCCACCCAGGGACCCAGCGAATGCACCGCCCCTCCCTTCCACAGGAGCTAAGCTCCTCGGGGAGAGCAGGTGCCCATTTCAGACTGTGGCCAACCAGACTGCATCTGAAAGGGCTCAGAGTTTTTCCCAGGGGGGCAGAAATACACTCGTTCCAAAGCCAACAGAAATAGTTAGAGAGCTTCAGCCGCTCTAGACTCTCCCTGGCCCTCTAGCCTCCCAGCGCCCCCACCCGCCGACACACCCCCCAAAGCAGACAGCTGGGAGCTGTGCTGCTCTGGGGAAGTTGGGGGCCAGAAGAGGCAATATGGTCATTCTCCAGAATCTCATCCTATCCTAAACTGAGGACCATGGAGGTGCAACCTTAGTTCCCAGACACACAGGCAGGCCTTAGACCAGGGGGGAGCCTCTGCGTCCCCTTCCTCCTTCCCCCCAGCCCTGACATCCATTTCCGATCCCCCAGCCCCGCTTCAGGGCTGGCAGGCACCCTCTCGTGGGTCCATCAGTGGCTTTTAACGGAGCCCACCGCCCCCGCTTTCATCCTATTAGTGAGCTGGGAGTAATTACGACTTCATTAGCCAAATAGGTTCTTGGTTCAAAGATTCTCCCCACCCCACAAAACAAAACACACACCCGCTTCCCTCCATCTGAAGTCTGTCCCCTGGGGCGCCAGCTAACAATGTGGCAGGCTCCCGGGAAACCAGCAAGGAAGGGGGAAGGAGCCAGGGATGGCTGGCCAGTGGGGAGGAGGCCAACAGCATCTCCCCCCCTCTGCAGCGCATCTGTCAGCGGCTGCCCCCAACCCAGATCTTTGACAGGGTGAAGGATGGCACTCCAGCAAATGAGTGACCCCTTGCATCTGTCTGCTGTCCTCCACCCTCCAGCCCCCCTCCGACTCCTGCTTCCAGTCACTTCCCGGAAGGACAGGGCAGGCTTTTCCTGTGGGGGGCTCTCGGAACCAATGCCCAGGGGCCTCTGGAACGTCGGGAGCCCCCGGCTTCCCTGCCCCCCGGTCTCCCATCTATACTTCAGCTGCTGCAGCTCCAGGAACAAGGAAGAAGAGGGTCTGCCAAGCAAGGACAAAGCTGCGCCCAGGACCATCTGGCTGGGGGAACCTTAACCAAACCCCGGCCACCAGACCAAGCAGGCAGGTCCCTGACACCTCGGAAGGATTCCACAGCTTCCCTGTCTATCTGGCACCCCATAACTCAGCCTTAGAAAGAGTTTTCTTTGGGTCTAAATTAGCTCCACGTTACAATTAAAACCATCCCCACTTGGGAAATGGCTTATTGTCCTTCTCTTTTACTGATCTTAATAGGTTTTAGGAGCATGGAATCCAAGCCTCCTGCCTCTAACCGGCCCTACCCGGAACCTTCCTTAGTTCCTGCGGGCCACACGGTGCGCATCGCAGCATCCTGCCTCTTGGGGCAGGCCAGGTAAGCCTCGGGTCTAAGGCCACACCAGCTCCGGCCACTCCCACAGCCTACCCCCCACCAGGAGAAGACGTGGGCTCCCTGCAGACCCTCAGACACATGCCTCTTTGTCCATGGAGTTTCCGAGAGAGCTGGCTGCTTCTTCGGGGGGCTTCGCAAGTAACAGCTGGTGAATTCTCATTCCTGCTGAGGGCCCCTCTGCTTGGATCCTCAGCTGGCAAGATGCCATCTGCTGGGGCTGGCCCTAGAGGCAGGAGGATAGATGAGATGACCTCCAGACAGCCCTGCCACTTGCCAGACTCCAGGCTACATGCAGCCTGGCCCCGGCCTTGGCTCTAACCTGACCCTTTCCTGCCCCCAGGCCTGACAACTCTGCCTCTGCCCCCCCTTTCCCAGCCCACAAGCAGCCCAGAGGCCAGGCAGGACGACCCCTGCTCCCTGCCCTTCAAGCAAAGCAAGTCCCCAGAGGCCGGCCCAGCTGTACACACCGTGCCCGTGCTTGCGTTCCCTGAAAGCAGCCCTCCTTTTGTTAATTCTGCAATTTCCCCAAGTGCCGGGAGCCTCTCATTTGACAGTCACCGCATCTGTTCCTGTCACTCTCCAGAAGGTCAGGTGGGAGCCGTGCCAGCCCCTTCCCTGAGGCTCCCGACACCTCACGCTCCTTCCGTCAGCTTGAGCGCCCTGCTCACCTGGCCCCTGGGAACACCTCCGGGTCCGCTCTGTGTCCCTGGCCCCCGGCAGCCTCAGTAACTATCTCCCCTTCCAGGACCAAACTCACCTGCCTAAGTAGATGAGCACAGTCCCGTGCCTCGGGGGACTTCAGGGAAGGAAGCTAGTCCTCCCTTTGAGGGCCCTAACAGGTATAGGAGCTTCAGGGGGCCAAGGAAAGGGAAGCCCCTTGCTTGGTCCTTCTCATTGTCACCCCCCACACACACACACACACCCTGTGCACGCAGTCTTCGGGCTGCTCATCTACAGGGCAGTGGACGTTCTGGCTGGTTCCTTAGCCCAGAAGGCCTAGCAGGAATCTGCCATGCCCACGTCCTGAGCTTCCACGTAGAGATCCCCAGCCTCGTTACTGCTGACATTTGGGGCTGGGTAATCCCTGGGGGTGGGGGCTGCCCTGTGCATTATAGGATGTTTAGCGGCATCCCTGACCTCCCCCTAGATGTTGCTAGCACACATTCCGCCCCACTCGCACCCTTCGCGAGAACCAAAAATGTCCTCAGACACTGCCAGAGGTCCCCTGGTTGAGAACCACTGAGCTAAGGCAAGAAGGAAACCCGAAACCTGAGCGTCAGTGACTGACGCCTCCACCGGGCTCCAGGCGACTGAGGGATGGCTTCGCTAGGGTTTGGCAAGCCTCCGCTGTAAAGGTCCAGATAGTAAATATTTTCAGCTTTGGAAGCCACACGGCCCCCGGTGTGGCATGAAGGCGGCCAGACCATACATAAGTGAACAAGCATGGCTGTGTTCCAATACATCTTTATTTATGAATGTTGAAATTTGAATTTCATATTATTTTCATGTGAAATAGTCTCCTCTTTAGTTTTTTCAACCATTTAAAAACGTCAAATGCATTCATTCTCAGCACATGGACCGTGTTCCTGGCTTCAAGGATCTCAGAGGAATCAAAACACCGAGGTTCCTACTGACCTGCCCCTACAAAATGAACAAAGTCAGGCGCAGAGGCTGACGGTGTGAATGGGGTCCTGGTCCTCCGAGGAGGGGGAGGGAGCCAGTCACCCCCAGTCCCTTGGGCCCAATAACTCCAGGTACCGTTTTCCGTGGGGCAGCCCCACTAAGCTCAGCAGGGCTGACTACATAATTCTCAGTGCCTGATGCAAAATGAGAATGCGAGGCTCTTCTTCAAAAATTATTAATAATTCCAAGACGGCAGCAGAAGAGCATGAACCGGCAGGGACATTCTGAGCACAGAGCCCATGCGACCACACAGACCGCACACCCACCAAGGCGGCCCCAGACCTCAGTCTTCTCCCGGGAAGGTCTGCACCCACCTGGCAGCCTCTGCCAGGCAGAGGACCGGCCCATCAGGCGGGCTCTCCGACCCTGGGGGCAGCTTCTCCCACAGGCCCTCAGGCTGGGCCAGCACGTAGGACTGTGCCCTGCACCGTGACATCTGGCCGAGGCGGTGACTGGGGGCTTCAAACTAGCTCACGCCCCCCTTGCACGCCGTGCGCCCCCAGCGCTGTGCTGCCTCCATTCAAAGGAGCTTGCACTAAATGGGCTGGTGCTTGCCCTGCCTCTGGGACACCCGGGATTGGGAGAGAAGGAGTCAGCTGCGCCCCAGCATGGGCTCCTCCACCCCCATCCTGAACCGCAGAGGAATGGATGCCCCACTCATCAGTTCATTTAACAAGCATATAGTGCACACTGGATGCACCGAAGGCGCAAAGCTAGGAGATCCAGGGTGGAAACAGCCACGCGGGACAGATCCGGGAGAGGTGTGCCCACGAAGGGACAGCGCCGCCGAGGGCCTAAGAGGGAGTCGGTGACCACTGGGCCAATTTTTGAGAGCATGGAGGACTTGGGCAGGTATACCCAAGGGAGAAAGATGACTGTTCCAAACCAGGAACAGCATGAAGAGGGTGAAATGAGAGAGTCTAGCGCCTTCCAGAAAGGGCAGGTAGGTCAACATGGCAGGAGTGAGCTGGGTGAGGCAAGGCTAGAGAAAAGGGCAGAGCTAAAGAGGGGGCAGACCCGATGATCTCCTGTGTCACAGGACGGAGCCCGTCACCAACCTGGAGGCAGGAGAAGCTGAAGAATTTTTAGCAGGAGAGTGACAGGCTCTGATTTGCATTTTAGAGAGCTCACTCTGGATGCAGTCTGGAGGGGGGATAGGAGGCTGAGACTAAAAATGAAGGTTGGCGAGGTGGTCAGAATTCAGATGAAGCCCGTGAGGGTCGGAGCCAAGACTATGGGGCACGCATAGGAGAGGCTCTGAGGGGCACGAGCTGCAGGGCTGAGTGGTCGGCAGGACACGGGGGTGGAGGGGAGGATGGGAAGGTCTGGAGGGTGCCATTCATGGGGGCGGGGAACCCAAGAGGAGCAGCAGGTAGATGGGGGAGTTGTATCAGCCAGGGTTCTCCGGAGAAACAGAACAGGTAGGATATGTGTATGTGTGTGTCTAGTACACGCGTGTCCTATATATGAGTGTGTACACATAGACAGACGCATAGATGTGATTCATTTCAAGGAATTGACTTATCCAATTGTGGGGGCTGGCTCTGTCTTCCATAGACGAGCAGGAAGGCTGGAAACTCAGGCAAGTGCTGAAACTGTAGTTTGAGGGCAGAATTTCTTCTTCCTCAGGAAAACCTCAGTTGCGCTTTTAAGACCCTTCAACTGATTGGATGAGGCCCACCCCAATTATGGAGGGTAATCTCTTTATTTTTTTAAATAATATTTTCTTTTTTTAAAAAAAAAGATTTTATTTATTTATTTGAGAGAGGGAGAGAGAGTGCAAGCGGGGGTAGGGGCAGAGGGAGAGGGAGAAGCAGACTCCCCGCTGAGCAGGGAGTCTGACATGGGGCTCCATCCCAGGACCCTGAGATCATGACCTGAGTGAAGGCAGATGCTTAACCAACTGAGCCACCCAGGTGCTCTGAGGGTAATCTCTTTAAAGTCAACTGATCGTAGATGTTAACCAGATCTACAAAATACCTTCACAGCAATCCCTAGATCAGTGTTTGATTAAATTACTATAGCCTAGCCAAGTTGACACGTGAAACTGACCATCAAGGGGAATGAGGTAGGGGGTTGGGATGTGAGAGGCCCACAGGCATTCAAGTGAAGACTTCCGGCTGGCCAGTGCAGGTTGAAGCCCCAAGGATCCTTCTAAGTCCTCATCACCTCTCCTCTGCCCATGCCTGACTAGCTGGCCTCCCTGCCTCCAGGTCTGCATCTGCTCTGTGCATTCTACCCTCCCCACCACCCCAAAGTGGACTTCCAAAGTACATGTCTCAGCCTGCCTCTTGCTTGCTCAGACCTCTCCAGTAGCTCCTGACTGCTCTTGGATAAAGCCCCTTAGGGCTCATAAGGCTCTTCATGGACTGGACTGGCCTACCCCTCCAGCCTCCTTCCTTCCTTGAAACTTCAAGTGCAGACGTGATGACTCCTCGCTCTCTAAGCTCTCCACGTTCTGCAGCTGCCTTTGCACAAGCTCTTAGGGCTTCCTGGAGCCCCACCCGCCCCTACCTCCTCCCAGCCCATGCCACCTCTACCTGGTGAGTTCAGAGACTTCCTTCAGGACTCAAGTTAAATATTTTCTCTGTTTCTGATCCTCACTAGGCCAAGGCAGCTACCCCTCCATGATATTTTGTGCAAACTTGGGTGACAGCTCTTACTGGATTATATTTTGATTATTGGTACATATCATCCCACCATTATACTGTGAGCCTCTCAAGAGGATGCATCATATCTTATTGTCCTCCGTATCCCCAGCATTTGGTATAGTGCTTAGTACAAAGGTACTCAATATTTGCTTGTTAAGTGGATGGATGGATGATGGATGGATGGATGGATGGATGGGAAGACAGATGGATGGATGCATGGATGGATGAATGGATATAATTTTCTAACAATTTCTGGCTATCACAGTGGAATGCTTCTTTTGTTCCAGGCACTGTACTAGGAGCTTTAAGTTCTGAATCAATCCAGGTTCTTGGTTGCAGGCAACAGTTGCAGACTTTGGCCATCATAAGCAGAAAAGAACTTCAGCTATCACGTGGATCACAGAATCAATGGCTAAAGAAGACGACTCAGAAATGGGCAGAAACCAAGGGAGACTAGCCATCAGAGACTCACTGAGGTCACATCTCAGGAACAGCCCGATCAGGACGCCATCTTTGGCATCGCTTACACTGGACACTTCCTATGAGGGTGTCAGAACCTTCCATGGCCCCCTCTCCTGCTGTCCAAAACATGTACATGTCGCTTCATCTGATCCACACAACCCTTTAAGGCAGACAGTCTCACCTCCATTTTACAGATGAGAAAACTGAGGCTTAGAGAAGCCTAAGGTCACACAACAAATCAGTAGAGTAGGTGGAACTGAAATCAATATTTGTCTGACTCCAAAGCCCATTGGCTTCCACTCTGCTGTGCACGGTCTCCTTCCAGGGGGCACAAGTCACTGGTCTTACGTAAACACAGCTCCCTGGGGAGCGCACCAGCACACCACAGCCGCAAAGTTCTAATGTACCATCTTTTGCATAACTATAGATTTGGGTTATGTTTTTGGCCCTAACAAATTATGGTGGGGAACATAAAGATAGCAAAGTCAGCACAAGTAGGCTGAGCAATTAGAGGGAGGGTCTGTGCGCTGACATGGGTCGACTGAAGCTGCTTTTAAGAGGTTAGGCCTCAGATATCCAGGGATCCTGGAAAACTGGGGTCTGGTCTGAGACTCTGGGAGGCCTGCAGAGCCTGGTCGAGGGCCCCCAGTGTCCTCACCTGCCCCAGCTCCCATGTTCCATGGCTGCCCATTAGCCACCCTAGGCAGGCGTCATAAACCATACTCAGTGGCCACTTCTCTGCAGCCCAGCCCATGTCCAAAGTCACAGCTGCCCCCAGCCAGGGACAGTTTGGTCTTGCCAGGACCAAAAGATGCCCCACCAGGTATGTCCTTCTCAGACCCCGATGCCCCAGTGGACTTGAGGGCAGAGCTCCAGGCAGGGATCCCAAGTACCCAATCCTAGTCCTGGCTCCACCTCCCCCACTCTGTGACCTTGGCTCAATCATCTGACCTCTCTGTGCTTCACCCTCCCCATGACTCAGTCTCTCTCCACTGCCCCTGCCCCCACCCCGCCCCCCACATTGGCCATATTGTTCCATTAAAAAAAAGAACTCAGGGTTCCTTGAGCTCTTTGGCGAGACCACATAAATGCAGGGCATTATTAGCATCATTACTATTAAATATTAATAAGGACATTAGCATTGTCTATTATAAGCCTGAAAAAGAAGCTCCAAGAGCCCTGGGTCGAAATGGCTAAAAGAATAATTAGGCCCCTCCAGGCCACAGACCCCTTCTGGCCCTCAAGCAAAATTAGGAAGGCAAGTGCAGATAGACTAGTGAGCTTTCCCTTCCAGCTCCACCTGCTCAGTTCCACTGGGCTCCTCCCGGCCTCATGCAAATCACGCAAATCACGTTCTTTCCAATCCCCAACACCCCCCTGCCAGGAATGCACTCTTCACTTCCTCTGTCTACCCAGGCCCCATCCCAGAGGCACACACCCCCATCTACCGAACCCTTCACCCCTCCCAGCACCCTCTCTCCCCCACATCTGAATTTCTGGCAGTTATTCTGCACTCCCAGCCTACAAGTATTTACTGAGCCTGCACCAGGCACTGTGCTCAGCAGGAGGGTGGGGGGCGAATGGAGACATTCAGGAGATAATCTCTACCTTCAGATACCACACAATTGAGGGAACAATGATCAGTATTTTGCATGGTTCTTGGCAACACAAAAAGCACTTTTAAAAAGTCATTGTGTTTAGGGGCACCTGGATGACTCAGTCAGTTAAGCCGCCAACTCTTGATTTCGGCTCTGGTCATGATCTTGGGGTCCTGGGATTGAGCCCTGCGTCAGGCTCTGAGTTCAGCTAGGAGTAGGTCTGAGGATTTTTCTGCCCCTCCTCCCCCCCCAAATAAATAAATAAATCTTTCAAAAAAATCATTGTGGGGGCACCTGGGTGGCTCAGTCGTTAAGCGTCTGCCTTTGGCTCAGGTCATGATCCCGGGGTCCTGGGATCAAGCCCCACATCGGCCTCCCTGCTCAGCGGGAAGTCTGCTTCTCCCTCTCCTTCTGCCCCTCTCCCCTGCTCGTGCTCTCTCTCTCTCTCAAAATAAATAAAATCTTTTTAAAAATTAAAAAATCATTGTGTTTAATCCACATGTCTTCACAACTATCCTAAGTAGGAATAGGATTATTCCCATTTTACTGATGAAGAAGTGGATTCTCAGAGCAATTAAGTATCCTTCAGTGATCTGCCCAGTGTCACCCGGCTAAGAGTGACAGAGCTGAGACACAGCCCAGTTGTCTTGACTGCAAATCCAGAGCCACCCCAACCACTGCGGCAGAGAAAGACTCAGCCTCATAGGTGCACACCCTTGTGATTCAGGTGGGGAAGCTGAGTCCCCAAGAGGCCCAAAGGGAAGTACTGGCATTTATTGAGCATCTACTATGGGCTTGGCACCATGCTAGATACTTCATGCGTGATTCAATGCTCACGTCAATTCAGGGAAATTTGAGTCTTGATCCCCATTTTTCCAGGTGAGGAACCTGGGGCTCGAGGTGGGAAGCGGCTTGCCGTGATCACAGGGCTCAAAGTCGCAGGACTGCTCGTCAAGCTGGTCTGGTTGCAGAGCTTTGTCCGAACTGCCTTGTCCCCCTCCCCCAAAGCTGGGTACAGTCAAGTCTGCTACCACTAACTGACTGCTTCCGGGAAAGTACAGGCACGTTGAAGACAGACCACAGCCTCTGGCTCTTGAACCGCCCCTCCTATAGGCAGAGATGCTGCTCCATAAACACGTGTCTCCCGGGAGCTCTAGGAAAGGATCCGAAGTCTGAAACCAGAGGTAAAGGTGCTGGTGGCTGGAGAGGCCAAGTCAACCTAAGTGAGGTTTGGACTGATGAAGAAAGAGACCTGAAGACGATCAGTCCCCGCTCCCTCCCCATTTGTCCTCTGGGGCTGGGCTCTGAGCCCGGCCTTCCTCGACCATTTAGAGATGCACTGGACTCCACTATTGATCTGGTGGAGCTGTAAAGCGAAGGAGCAGATGGTCTAGGAAGGGTTGGGTGGCCCTCAAGATGCCTCTGGGGGCACACCCTCCAGGGGCCACCACATGTTTACAGGCAAATTAGTGACTCATTTGATGAGCCACCTGATCATCCTCGACTGGCCCCTCTCTGCGCCGTCTGGGGGCCTGTGGGGACTCGACTCGGGGATACGGTGTCCTACTCTGGGCTACACAGAGACATACTGATTAGCCACAGAGGGGAGAGGTGCCCCCTAAGTCAACTAGTGAGGATTCCGGGATCTGGCAGATGCTAAAAGAGAGGAAATTGTCCTGTCCCCAATTTTGACCCCTGCCCCCACCAGAAGGGCAGTCGCTGGTGACTGGAGGACACGGCATAGTGATTAAAGCACGGATGGGATGCTGGGAGCAGACCAGCAACCTCTGCTTCTCCGATTGTTCACTGTTTACTTTGAGCAAGTTCCTTAACCTCTGCGGGCATCGTGCGTGAAATGAGAACAATGATAATGACACTTACCCTTCGGGGGGCTAAGTCAGATGAAGCACTCAGCACAGCTCCTGGCCCACTGGAGACACTTGAATTATTGTTAATAATGTATATAATGATTAATAATAATATTATGAAATACTTTCGTTATTACCAGACAAATTGACCCCACAGGCAAAACTCAGCCTGGACCCCCAAACATCTACCCCATTCTCTCCTCAGGAGCAGGAGCACCTTAGAAGCTGGCAGTGAGGATCCCCAGGAACCCCCAAATCCATCAGGACCAGGCTCAGCTGATGAAACAGGCAAGAAGATGAAACTTTGGGAATTGTCTCCCCCCATCTAGATCTCAGCTTCATAAGTACTCTTGCTTGTAAGTACTCAGTAAGCACTCTCGCTGTGGCTGCAAAGCCCCCCTGGGACGGGCAGGCAGGTGGCAGAGGAATCAGAGAATCTGAGACCCAAGTTACCGGGCTGATCTGATCCGGAGGGAACTGTGTCCTTCCCAAGCACCCAGCCCTCACGGCAAGGGCAGCAGCTGTCCTAAAATAGAGTCACAAAGACAGCTGTCTCAATCGAAAGCAATCCTTGCAAGCATTTCCAGACCCTCGGCCCCTGAGTCAGCCCGTCCCCTGGCCCATCAGCCCCGCGGCCACAGACGCACCATCTCTTCTCTTGGCAGCCGGTTTCTGCTTGGAGAGAACTTGAGGCCCTCCCTTCAGAGCCCGAGTTGACCTGCATGGCCTCAGAGGGCAAGGCTCACCTCAGATGCTCAGGGCTGACATGCCAGCCCTAGGGAGACAGACAGACAGACAGACAGACAAGGACAGTGTGGGCAGAGGCAGGAAAGGAAAGGACATCCCGGAAGGGATGAACAGCACAAGTTCCCTGAGAAGCGTCATCAGCACGATCAGATGTCTCTCCGTCAGGAACAAAGAAGACCCTGAGCTGGGAGAGCCCCTCGGAGCGGAGCAGAAGGGCGGGAGGGGAGAGCAGATGGGACCTGGGCAGGCATTCTGGACTCGGAGTCTGGGCAGCAGAACCTCCCCCCTTCCACGTCCTCTCCTTTTCCGGGACTTCTCACTCAACCCAGGTCTGCCCCGAGCCCCGGCGCCCTCCCCCCGCCCCCAACTCCGGAAGCCACGGAGCTGCGTTCCAGGCTTGGCAGGTCTGGCCATCTCAAACTCCGAGGCTGGCCTGGCCCAGCCAGCTATTTCAGCATCTGGACCTCTCCCTGGTCTTGCCGATGTGAGCTGGACAGCAGGTGGAGCAGAGCGGGGAGTGAGACGACAGCGACAGCCTGACAGGGCTGACTGCCGCTGCGAATGGCTGTACCTCCACCTCCAGGCCCCAGCCTGCCCGGGCGCAGCCCCCCACGTGATAGGAACAGAGCAGAAGAGGTGTGCCACTGACCTGGATGAGCACCTAGCCTCTCAGCGCTGGCAGGAAGCTTGGCCGTCTTTAACCCCTTCACATTACCAGTGAGGCTCAGAGAGGGCAGGACACGTAGCCGAGCACACACAGCCAGTCAGTAGCAGCGCCCAGACTACCCTTCAGACATTCAGACCCTCAATCTAGTGACCTCTTCATGACCTTCACACTGCTGGTTGATTAAAAATGGGCTTGGATCCATAAGTACTGATGTGGAAAGCTGTCCAAGATCTATTAGACAGTTTAAAAATATTTTGCCAATCATGCTGTAGTGTGCGATCCCATTTTCATAAAATAATACTAGTAACCCACATACTTACATACATGAAAATAATAAACCGGGGGCACATAAGTCAGATTTGTTAAGGGACTTTCACTATCTATTTTTAAATTTTCTCTAGTGTGTGGATATTGTGACAGAGCCCTGTTACTTTCATAAGCTAGGGGAACAATAAAGATGAACCTGTGGGGCGGGCAAAGGAGGGCCCCTCCATCCCACTTGCCCCGCGCAGCAAGCTGGAGATTTCTGATCCGGACGCCTGCCTGCAGTAAGGGGACTTCAGGGGGAGGCGAGGAGTTTGCCTCCGTGGGTGTCCAGGGCTTGAGGAGCAAAAGCCACTTTCTGCTCGCGCCGCACCGCACCGCACCCCTCGCGGGCCCCTTCGGCTCCGGGCTGGGCAGCGATGGGGGGCTGGGGCAGGCAGGCAGACAGCGCCCATGCATTATGGAAGACGCGGGCGCCCTGGCTTGCTCCCTGGTCCTTAAATGACAGCAAATGAGGTAAAGCCAGAAGGGTGGGGACGGGAAGGGGGCGGGGGGGGGGGGCAGAAGGAAGCCATCTCCGGGGCCCCCGAGCGTTGGCTGAGGACCGAGCCAGCCAGTGAGCGGAGCCTGGAAGAGGGAGGAGCACATCGTGATGCAGAGATGCTGCAGTGGCTCTGGGCGGGCGCGCACACACACAGGCGCCCTCGCCCGCCGCCGCCGCCGCCCCCGCCGCCCCAGGAGCGCGGCCCGCGGCCGAGGGGAGCAGGGGAGGAGAGGAGGGCGGCCCCGGGGGCCAGCGGCCGGGCTGGCTCCGGCTCACCGCCTCGGGCAGCGTCCACCTGCCCCAGCCAACACCCTTCTTTCTCCCCAGGTAGGTGCCAACAGCTTTTGTCTCCCCCAACTCCGGGGGGGAGGGGAGGGGGGCTTCCCGCCGCTGCCCCGGCTCAGGGGCTCCGGCTCAGTTTCCTTGCAACTTGGGAGGGGGCAGGGGCAGAGCAGGAGCCCCGGCCCGCAGCGGCTGCGGCCAGTCTGACTTCTCGCCCAGCCCCTGGGGGGCCGGCCACCGGACCGGAGGTCCCCTCCACCCTGTCTACGTGGGTGGCATCCTCAGGGGCCTGGCAGGCCGAGCCTGGCCGGGAAGCTGGACCCCAGTGGTGTCCAGGTGTCCAGGAATTCCAGCCGGTACGGACACCTGCCTACAGAGAGGGCAGGGCACCCAGGGCCAGGACCAGACGGTCCATGAGGCCAAGCCCCAGACTCTGGCCCGCACACACACACACCCCCCCCCCCCCCCCCGCCGCCGCCTCCCCCAGGAGTCCCTGGGTGGAATTGAGCCTGACCATCCAGACCTGAGGTGGCCTTGGGTCTACCTCTGTGGGGTGACCCCTTTGCAAAGTCTTGCTTCAGTTAGAAGCTGTGGAAGAGAGAGGGGGGAGTGGAACTCAAGTTTGGGCAAAAGCTTGTCCAGGAGTGGGGACTTAGGGAAGAGAAACTGAGGCAAGTCACATCCCCAAGGGTGAGAAGCTGGGAAGCCAGGGCTGAAATTCCTTTTCTTCCCCACCCAACCTTGCCTTCTCCCCAGATCCCTCCCCTCCTCCTCACTGGTGGGAGGGAAGGATTGGCATCAAGTTTGCCTTTCCCTAGAGGAAAGGGGCCCGGGGAGAAGGGGGGAGGGCTCATCTTAGAGGGTCCAGAAAGAGAGAGTACCATGGGGCTTACATCACCCACCAGAGAGGTGGGGGAAGCAGCCTCAGCCGGTGTCCAGAGCTGAATCCTGTTGCCTTCCCCAGGAGGGATTCCCAGGTATGGGAAACAAGAAAGGGGGTGAGATGACACAGCGCCTGTGGAAGGGGACAGTCCAGGTGCTACATGGAGACAAAGTCGGGACCCTTCAGCCACACAACACTGGGGGCTGAGCCTGTGTCCCGGGAGGAAAAGCTGTCAGTCAAGGTTGTCTGGAGGTTTGGGAATCCAGGCAGACCAGGAGAGGGTGGCCCGTGAGAAGGGCAGGTTCTCTGGCCCCCAAAGTACTTGCCCTTAACGTTCCCCCTTCTCCAACAATCAGCCTGTGACTGGTCAGACCCCATTGCCCTTCCTTTCAGCCTGACTCCCCCAGAACCCCCAGCCCCCTTCCCAGCCCAGGTAGCATCCTTTTCCCTCTGTTCAGAGGGGAGCAGAAGAAGAACAGCCCGAATAACCCAGTCCCTCAGGGGGCTCCCAAGATCTCCTTCTGGGCTGCAGCCTGAGGCTCCTCCCCTGACCCTCTGGCCAGAGAGATGCTCTGTCCACTTAGCCTGCCGTTCACCCTCGGAGGAACCAGATGAGCCACTGGAGATCAAGGGCAGCAAAGAGTGGGCCACCTGTGGGAGAGGCTGATGGGACCCTGGCTCCTGAGGGTGGAGCAGGGAAATGGTACCCTGACTCCTGGCCTTGGGAGGAGGGACCTCTGCCCCCCACCCCCAGAGCCGGCAGCATCCAAGCCCCTCCCCAGGGTGCCTCACCAGTTAACCCCTTTCTAGCCAGGCTGCAAAACTACTCAAGCAAGGCTTTTGCCACAAGGTCAGAGTTATTCCTAATTTCCCATGGGATCTATCGGGAGTCCTCAGCCAGCAGAAGGGAGGCAGGAGACAGATGGGAAGGGGGCATCAAAGTCACATAAGGTTCACCCGTCCTTCTGGTGCTCCCCAGCGGGAAGGGAAGCAGAGGCACCCAGGCGGACAGGTGCCTGGAGCTGGGTCCCCTGCTCTTTCAACTCTTACAACTCGTTCATCTTCTACTCCCCGCCTGGCCAAGCTCTTCGCTCACACTCCCTTCCCTGGCCGAGTGTACCCCTCCAGCCTCAGGTCTCAACCTCCCTCCACACCATTGCCCTGCCAGATTTCACTCCTTATGCAACTCTCTTCCAGCACCTTCTCTGCCGGCAGTTGTTTAAATAGAGACACATGTAGGTTAGGCTTCTGTGTTCAATGGGATGGTTGTACATATTGTCTCTGACTGACCAAATTTAGTCCTCAGGAGCGAGTACGCAGAATGGGGTCTCCCCAGGGCACCCTCTCGGACCCTGAGGCCATGAGGGAAGCAATACATTTGGGGTGGGTGGGAGGATGTATGTGTCCTACCCCCGCCCCCACATCCTCAAGCCAAATGTTTGTGAGAAAGCATATCTCAAAGATGATCTCTAAACCTGACCGTGGGTGGTATTTGTGATCTAGGGAAGATTCCTAGGGCAGAACCAGGGGGCTGAGGAAGAGGTGGGCGATACACAGGGAAAGAAGAACCAGAGCAAAGAATATGCCAGTGGAACAGGAGGGATTGAAGTCAGACTGCTATAGACACCTCCTAGCCAGGAAGATGAGCCATGAGGAGGAGGGGCAATCTCCTCTCCAGGGACTATTCAGAGGGTTTGACGACTGGGGTCTGGTCCACAGCTAGACAGCCCTGACTGGAGGCAGATGTGGGGTGGACGGCCCTCTAAATTCCTTCCAGCGTCGGGTTATGTTCTTTCAAAAGGTAACGGGGTGACTCATAAGAAGATAGACATCCTTTTCAGCCCCTTACGCAGGCCGGCCATCTCTCATTCTTTTGAACCACCCTAATCTAGACCAACCTCTCCCACTCGCCTCACAGGGGCGTTTGCGAACCTGGAAAGTTCATGGGAGTTTCTGTGGACTCTGTGCCCTGATGGTAACCATCTTGGAGTAGAGAAGTCCTTTCTTTGGCTTAATGACTTCTCTTGGTGCAAAATGAGCCCATGTTTCCATGTTTACCCAAAGATGATGCAAAGGTGTGACGCTGTCACCCAAAACTGAGCGCCCCCTGCCCCAGGACACGTGCAAGCCCAAGCGCACCTCAGCACCCTTCTCATCTAACGAGCCCGCCCCCACCCCGCAACCATCCAGATGAACCTGCTGGATCTCCTCAAGCCCTAGCCCACATCCTCTCAAAGTGTGCCGGCCTCCTAGACCAAGAGGCCCCCCATCCTGCGTTTGGCTGGAAGGCAGCCTTCCTGAGGTACTGCCCAAGAGACACGGTTAATCTGGGCCCCGGAGCAGAAACCAATCTGAGGGGAGGAGCAGGTCCAAATGCACCCCCACCAGGCTTGGCTCTGAACCAGCCTGCAGGAAACTGTCCAGGAATTGGGGGGAGTCTCCCCTCTGCATAGGGAAATTGGTCCGCTGATTTCTTCCTAATATGGTTCTTTAGAACCAAGCTGAAACAATCGTCCTACTCCTGGCCTCAAAAAGGGATGGTCCTTCCAAAACCCTTGCTCAATCTGTCCCACTCCACACTAGCAGGGGAGTAGGGAAAATCTGGGTCTGGGTATGGCTTGCCCCTTACCATGAGCTCCTCCCAGGAGGATGCAAAGCTCTCCCTTCTTCCACTCCCCACTCTGAGGGGTCTCTCCAGGGGAGAGAGAGCCAGGGCAGGAGAGTCAGAGACTCCAGGCTGCAGAGGAAGGGCCAGACTCCCCTGGTGCTGAAAGCTCAGACAAATGCGGGAGCCTGGGGTCACAGCTCCCCCCAGAGGGCACAGCAGTGCCGTGGCTAGGGGCTCGGAACCAGCTGCTAGTACAAAGAACCTGCGGAAAAAACTGGGGAGTGGGAAGGGAGGGAGCACATAGAGGGGGCTGGGGAGAGACCCAGCTGCACAACTCCCCTGTCCCCACCCAGTCCCTGTCCCCCACTGGGGACTGAGGAGGTCCCCATCCCACCCAAATCTGTCCTAAGGACCTCCTCCAGTTCAGGGCACCAGCCTTTCCCACCGAGACCTTTCCACCACTACCCTCCTCCCCCAGCAGCTCCGGCCCTTCCTGGCCTGTGGCCCCACCAGGCCACCGCACACCCCTGTCCTTCCAGAGAGGTGTGGAGTGGTTCAGACGTTCCTGGAGGACGGTGACCTATCCCGGGTGGCTGTTCCCTCCCTAGGCAGAGTGCCCCTCCCATCCTGGACCCTGCAGGCAGGAGGTGGGGGTGGTCAAGGAGCAGGGCCTGCTGGGAGCGCCCATGTGCATGTCCTCACCAGGTGCCCTCCTGAACACACGCGCTCTGGGTGTGATTCTATGTGCTTGTGCCCTCGTCTCGGGTGGTGTGCTTGCAGCTACCTGCCCGGGCCTGTTGCACGTGTGGGGCAGAGCGGAGGAAGGCGCCTGCCCAGGGAGACTGTGGGAATCCGTCAGCGTCCCACACGTTTGTGAGCGCCGCCCGAATGTCATGACCGTGTGGGAGTGAGTCTGCCTCGGGCGGCGTCTGTGTGTGTCCCTCGGTGTGCCGGGGCCCATGCTGGAGGTCCCGGGAGGGTTCTCAGCGGTAAGATCCGATCTTCTGAGTACTCGCTATGGCCAGGCCTGCTGCTGACCTCCCCAGGGCCCCTTCTCATCCCCATTTTGCAGGTGGGGAAACTGAGGCTTGGAGAGGGTAGGTAATGAATGTAAGAGGTAGGGTTATGCTAGTTAGTTGTATGCGAACTAGTAAGGGCCAGGCCGGTTGGCACAGAGCCCACGCTGTTAACCACTGTGCTGCGCCGCAGGATGGAGGATGGTGGGTAGCTGACGGGCTCCCGCAGTACTTCTTGGCTTATAATAAGTCACTTAGTCTCTGCCCTCAACTGGGCTCCAAACTTCCCCTTATCCTACCAGCACCCATTTGAAAGTCGCCAAACCCCTCAATACTCAAATCTCCATTATCCAGGGGAAGGAGAGACAGAGTCAGGGCCAGGAGCTGGGTGTCCCAAGTGGTCGCATTCAGGCAGAGTGTATCTGTCATTTTCTAGCTGGTTCTGTGCAGGGGTCCTCAGCCCAGAAAACCCTGTCGCGTGCTGGAGTCTGGCTCACAGCTTTCCGTCCTGCAGCTCTCCCCCAGGCCCTTTGTTTCCTGCACCCAGCAATTCAGCCCACTTCCCCTGGTGCCCCCGAACCCCGAAGCAGCCCATTCCCTCACGTGCTGCCGCCGCACAGGACCAGCCCCTGACGGTGCCAGCCTGCACCCGCCTGTGCCAGCCTGCGCCAGCCTGCGCCCCTGCACCCCTGCACCGGGGCAGCTGGCCTGGGCCAGGCTTGGCTGGCTCCGGGCTCAGAGGGCCGGCTCTGGGCCTGGCATAGCTCCACTCCTGCCTTGCTCCCGACAAAAAGGCCTCCTCCCCCCTGGGCATTCTAGAATGTGTCATAGGGCAGATGGTATAGGGAAATGACTGGGCCACTTAGTGGGTCAGGAAGCTCTGCAAAGGCTGTGTGTTCATCACTCTCTCCCCAGGGCTTAGCACCATGCCTGGCACGTGGTAATACACGCTGGAAGGGAAAGGGATGTGGGGCAAACCTGGAAGCCAGCTGCGTCACCTTCAGGGAGGCAAGAAACTCAAACTTTGACCCAGGTTCCGTGTGTGTGTGTGTGTGTGTGTATGTGTGTGTGTGTGTGTATTCACACAAGTCCTTGGCACACAGTGGAGTCAATGTACATCTGATTGGCCTGACTGGTCTCTAGTGCTCCCCAAAGGCAGCCCCAGGAGCTCCTCTATCCCAGCCCCTCCCCAGGCCATGTCCCTTCTGAGGCAGGTCTCAGTCCCCAGGGGGTGCCCAGGGCCGTCAGCCCAAGGTAACTGATAAAAGTCTGGATTAAACTGAAGTGTAGAATGAGCAGTGGGATTGTGTTATTCATGATGTACGCCTGTGGTAAGAGCTAACAGGTAATTCTGACCACTGCGGTGAGAAGTGCTCCAGGGTGAGTGGTCCTCCTGGCAGGTCACAGAGAAACAAGGCAGGAACTGGGTTGTCATGCCCCGTGCTGGGGACACACACTCACACACACACACACACCAGACATACACGTAAACGGACACAGACCCACGCATAGACACAGAGACCAAACCACACATATACGCAGGGACATCGAGACACAGCACACAGATGCGAATAAACATCACACACCTGCGTGTGCTCACACGTGCACACCCCCCACACACACACTCGCCAGCACTGCTTGTGGGCAGCACCAGACTCCTGCCCCGGAGCCTCCAGCCCCAGCCCCAGCCCCAGCCCCAGCTCCCTCGGTCATCTGCTTCTGCTTTGCTCGGGCACACTCAGGATGAGCGCACACTCAGGATGAGCCCGGAGCCCAGCCCAGGCTCCTCCCCGCGCGCACCCTGCCCCCTCCCTGAGCTCCCAGGAGTGGCAGGCAGACAAAGGGCAGGAAGCAAACGATGATGGAGCACCTTCTCTGTGCCAGACCCCAGGACGCGCCGCACCAGCACCGAGGGGCGTTTTCAAACTTTTTGGAACCAAGGAACCCTTTGTTTAAAGGGAACTTCCAGGAGGTGAAGCGGGTACAAGTGGACCTGCTCTGGCTGAAATGGGGAAGGGATCTGGAGCCCCATCCTCTCTCCACTCCCCCATCCGAACCGTGACCCCAAGGCAAGTCCAAACAGCCCCGGACTTCTGCAGGGCGCTCCATCACCTCCTTTCCCATTCAGAACAGCTCTGGAACCTAAGTGTTAGGACGCCCACGTGGTAGATGAGCAGACCGAGCTTCCCCCGGGAGGAATAACGTGTCCGGGCTCACAAAGCTGTGAGGAAAGGAAGGCATATCACTGACTCTTATCTGTGGATTCCAAAGCCTGTGATGGTTCGCAGTGCCCTCGTGGCTCCCTATCAGGAGCATAGCATCCAGGGCCATACTTCTAGATTCTTCCATGACAAAACACCCTGCTGACCTTAGAGACCTGAGTGTGTGTGAGAGAGAGAGAGAGTGTGCGTGTGTGTGTGTGTGAGGGTATGTGAGTGTGTATGTGAAGGTGTGTGGGGAAGAGAGTGGGAGTATGTGTGAAAGTGTATAAAAGTGTCTGAGAAAGTATGTGAGACAAAGAGACGGAGTGTGCGTGTGTGCATGTGAGAGGGTGTGTCCGAGACAGAGTGAGTGTGTCCGTGAGCCTCTGAGTATATGAGAGAGAGAGTGTGTGTAAGGGTGTGTGGCCTGGGGAGTTGGCCCTCGGGCAGCCCTTGGGGAGCATGAAGCCTGGCGCCCCCGAATCAGCTCTGCGGAGAGTGGGAGCGTGCGACAGCTGTGTCCACTGCTGGAGGAGCTGGTCACAGCTGCTCGCCATCAGTTAAATGTGACCCACAAGTCACACCTACTGTTCGCGGGGCACTTTGCTGGGCACCGGCCATACCAAGATGAAGGAGCCGGTCTCTGCCCTTGGGGAGCCACAGGCTCTGAATGGAGGCAGCCGCACCTCCACGGGTGGGCGCCAAGGGTCTAGTCGCGAGCAGAGCTGCAGTCTGTGTGCCTGTGGGGGCCTCTGAGGGCCTCTGAGGGGCTTCCTGGCCAGTGCAGAATTTCTGTGCTCCAGTCTGGAACTGAAAGTGGCGAGGACAGAGGGGGTGCCTGGGCATGGGGAGGCGGCACCTGGGCGCCTTCCTGACAAAGGGAAGTGGATATGAGGCTGGCCGTGGGGCAGAAGAGGGAGTGCCAGATGTTTAAACAGCACTGCCCCACTGCCACCCCCACCAACACCCAGCTTCTCAGCCCACAGCCTCCCTGACTCCCCCTCCCTCCCCCAGCCTTGGCTGTAAAGGAGGCTGAGAAAGGCTGCAGGCGGCCAGATGTTGAGGTTTAAAGGGGTTTGGGAGCCCTTTCTTTCCAAAGGACTAGAGCATGAAGTGAGACCAGGAGATCCTGGGCTTGCCTTGGTCTTTAGACCCTGCACTGGCCGTGGCGGCAGACTCTGAAGTCATCTGCAGCCTGCCTTCCCCTTTCCCCGCCGTCCCCCCTTCAGAGGACAGCATCCCAGGCCCTCAGCCACACTGCATTCTCTGGGGGCACTGCAGTTTCAGAGCCAGCAGGGACCTTAGAGCACCCATCTTACAGATGAAGACACTCAGACCCAGAGATGGTGTGGATCTTGCCGCCGGGCTCTCCCCCAGTCTCAGCCCCCTCCCCCTTTTCAGGCTTCTGGAAAGGCACAAGGAAGAGAAACAGAATCTGCATCTGGGTTATCTGCTCCCCGTGGCAGCTCTGACGGGGAGCCCTGGGAGCCCAGTGACCCAGGCTCCCTCTAAAACCGAAAAGCAGACCCCTGAGATTCCACACTAGCCCCAGAACTCAGAACGCCAGCCTGGAGATGGGGAGCAGATGGAAAGGCTGGGCCTGCCCGCCCCTCTCAGGATGAGGCCCCATCTCGCTTCCTGATGGAGGGGAGCTCTGACTTGCTCTGGGTGCCCCCGCCCAGGGAACAGGTTCTCCAGAGCTCTAGGATTTAACCAAGCCTCTGTATAAGAGGAAGGCTCCTCTGGGAGCCACATTAACTCTTGGATCCTAGAAGGCCTGTGGGGGCCCATCAGCCCTCCTAGCTGGGGAGCACTGCTGATGGGGCCAAGGCTAGGGCTCCATGGTGCACAGAACATAAGTGCCTCACCTGGGGCCCAGGTGAGAGGGTATGAATAAACCAGTGAAACTCCTCCTCACTGCTAGAAAAACAAGGAAGACCCTGACATTTTTTTTTTTGTTTAAGATTTTATTTATTTGACAGAGAGAGACAGCAAGAGAGGGAATACAAACAGGGGGAGTGGGAGAGGGAGAACCAGGCTTCCCGCTGAGCAGCGAGCCCTATGCGGGGCTCGATGTGGGGCTCGATTCGGGGCTCGATCCCAGGACCTGAGATCATGACCTGAGCCAAAGGCAGATGCTTAACGACTGAGCCACCCAGGCACCCCGACCCTGAGAGACTTAATGCAGCTTCCAGAGGGGCTTATCACCCCCAAACCCTGGCAGCTGTGGGGGAGGGGCAGGGGAAACTGGGGCCCAAACCCTGGAGGAGGAAGATGCTCCCCACCACCCAGGCAGGGCCCTGTTCTCTTCTGGACCCTACATCAAGAGCTATTACCACTGAGGGGCAGGTGGGTTCTTGCCTCCCAATTAGTTACTGCTTTTACTTCCCGAGCAAACCCCTGCTGGCTGCGGTGGGGGGGGGGGGGGCCGCATATACAGGGCAGAGCCAGACTCCCAGGGGGCCCCTTGTAGGCATGCAGCCCGGAAAGAGCTCCTCTGTAACAGCCAAGCCCCTTCCCCTGGGGGCTTGGGGAGGGTGAGTGCGGAGCAATTCCGGCCTCGGGGAGAAGCACTGCCTACTTACCGGGGAGCCAGGAAGGAGCCGGGAGGGGCTCTCCTCGGCTCAGAGTCCTCCCCATCCTCTGCCTCCTCAGGTCCTTCTCAGCCTCCAGCTGGACTCTCCCCGCGCTGGGCTGAGCCTCCTCTCCTCTGCCCCCCATTGCCGCCCAGGACACCCACCATGGGGACACCCACCAGGAGGAAGTCACACCTGCTGCTGCTGGTCGCTGTGGTCCTTGTCTCCTTTCCAGGTATGAGGGTTCATCTGGGCTCCAAAGCCCAGCAGGATGATTCTATTGCTCTATCATTGCTATTATTTTAGTGATGACTTCAGAAATCATTGACCCTGCATTGCTGTGGCACTTAGATTTTTGAGGCCATTTCCTTGCTAAAATTTTCCCATTTGCAGATCTTACCTTCCCTTCGAGGTCAGAAGGAATGAGTCTCCACCATAATATAGATGAAAGAAGCACGATTCAGAGAGGCTGAGACTTGCCTTGGGCCACACAGCAAGATTATGGCCCGATCAGATCTCCATGATCTTGTCCTCCAGCGGCAGCCCCTAGGGAGCCGTGCTGTCCAATAGGGTAGCCAAGAGCCACATGGAACTATTAAAACCGAGATTAAATTAAATTTTACAATTAGTCCTTCAGTTGTACAAGCCACATTTTAAGGGCTAATAACCATATTGGATAGCACAGATTATAGAACATTTCCATCATCACAGAAAGTTCTATCGGATCCTCCCACTCTAGCGTCCTCTGACATGAGGAGACAGGGATCGATACCACAAAACTCTAGGAGGGCTCCCCAGGGCCACGTTGCGGCCTGACAGACAGACCAAGTGCAGGACGTGAGAAGACATGAGACAGAGCACGGGGCGGCCGAGGCTGAAGGCCGGAGGGACCCAGGCAAGAGTTCTCTTGCCAGGGGAGACGTGAGGTAGGGAAAGCGTTGGAGGGAGGCCGGCAGAAGAGGGCAGTTGGGGCCCAGACCCAGGCTGGCCGGCCCCTGGGGAGCATGCGGGGAAGGAGGCGCCGGAGACCCAGCCAGTCCAAGAGCTGGAGGGAGGTCCCCCGCTACCTACTCCTGCCCTGGGGGGCCTGTTGGGACTGCCTGGCCTCTCTGCCCTGACCCCCAGCCCAGATCAATAGACGCCTCTTTTCTCCGTAAAGACCTCCATGGGAGGAAGCGTCCCTGTCCTCCACCCCTTCCAGAGTTCTAGCTGCTTCCACTCCTCCTCCCCGCCCCACGCCCCTGCAAGACTGCGGCCGGCCCGTTTTAGGTTCTGTCTCACCCGGGAGGACTCCACTGGCACATTTCCAGATGTTCTCATTACCTCCTAACTGCCTCCCAGGCCTGCCCCCAAATCAGTGAGGCTGCAGGGAAATGGGGCTGACCCAAAGGCCGGAGGGAGCCTCCCAGCCCCTCCCATCCCTACCCAGGGCCAGAGGAGCCGCTGGGGTGGGGAGCTCAGGCTGCACAGAGCAGCAGACAGCCACCCCCGAGAGAGCAGAGGAGAGGCACCGGGGGTCCTCAGCACTGTCCCCCTGTCGGGGACAGCTCAGGCCAGGACCACATCACCTGAGGCAGGGGGTGTGGGTAGCTGCTGGGGTGTTAGACCCAGGGATGCAGGAAGGCCCAGGGAGAGGGGACCCGGTCTGCCACATCCCCGAGCCCCAGAGACCCGAGTGGAACATCCCATCACTGGCTCTCACCCCTCCCAGAAAGGTGTCTCCCCTCGGGGCTCCCCTCACTAACCTGCGCTGGAGAAGCAGCCTTGGGTCCCTGGCATCCAGGCCAGGAAAGGCAGCGAGGAGACCCCTCTATGTTCGCGTCTCTCTAGCCTCTTCCTCTGAGGCTTCCAGATGCCCATATTTGGGGGAGCAGCGTTGCCAGAACAGGGAATCAGAATCAGAGAGGATGTGGAACACGGGCAACAAGGGAGGGGGCGTGTGTGTGTGCGTGGTGGGCGCGAGTGCAGCCTCAGAGGAAGGTGTGGGGTGAATGAGAGTGTGTTTGTGGATGTTTAAGACGGTGCCAATGCCAGCGAGTTGTTGCGTGGACCGGGTGCTACATTTGGGGGGATGACGGATGTGCCTGGAAAACCTTCCAGCAAGAGTGATGGCTCTCCGCCCCCGCCGCCCTCCAGAGGAAGCGCCCACATGGCACCTCTGGGCGGGGGGGAGGACAGGCGTCTGATGGGGACTGAGGGGAAGAATCATGACCTCTGTGGCTGAGGACGCCGGCTACGGGTGCGGCTGGCCAGGATCCCAATCCCTGGATCTGCTCCTCCTCGCTGTGCGATTTGGGGCAAGTTATTGAACTTGCCTAAATCTGTTTCCACGTTAGGGAAGTGAGGAAATGTCAGTGCCTGTCTTGTAAAGAGGGTAAGAGAAGAAATACAAAGTGTGGCATCCGATAAAGAGCAAGCACTCAATAAATAGCACCTGCTTTTATCAGTAGGAATACGTGCGTGTGTATAAATCAGCGCACGTGGACATTTGTAGCTTGGTGTGCGTGGAACAGATGTGTGCGTGACTGTGTATCTGGCGGGATAGCTCAGAGAGGTGAGTACGTGTGTGCGCGCGCGCGCGCGTGTCAGGAAGTATGTGTAGGTGAGAGAGGTGTGGGCGGGTATTGGGCCCAGGGTGCCGAGGACAAAGCTTTCTCAGGAAGAACACCAGTCTTAAAGCCTCAGTGCGCCCCAGGCCCCCTCGGCCACCCCCCATCCCCACAGTTCCTGGAAGCGGCTATCATCCAAGGTGGCTTCCAGCTGCCCCCGCCGCCCCTCCTTGCCCGCCCGTCCTGGCAGTCCCAGCTGGGGCAGGGGTCCGTCCCCTCCACCACCGTCATTAACTTGGGATTAAGCTGCGCTCTCCGGCCGAGATCATGCTGGCACCGCTGCTGTGGCCTCTGAGGCCTGGGGCGGCAGGGAGGGAGAGTGATGGGTGGGCGGGAGGGCGATGGGGGATGCCATTTCAGGGAGCCCTGCCTCCTTCCTCACTCTGAGAGCTGCTTAACAGCCGCCCTCATTCCCTGGGGTCCAGGGCTGGGCCTCAGCTGTGGCATGGGGTGCACCCCCCCACCCCTGGAGCGGGGCCGGCAGCTGGATGCGCGGGGAGAGGAGGCACTAATTGGTTAATGGGGAGCCCACCCCCCCACAACCCACCAAGGAGGGCCTGAAACCAGCTGCAGTGAGGGGTAGGAGCCAATTAGGGGTGGCCCGGTTCCTGCCCAGCACCACAAAGGCAAAGCATGACGGACCCCGCGAGTCAGCAAATGGAGCCCGCCCCCCAGCCCTGTGGGAAGGCAGGTGTGAAACACTGCCCTCTGTGCCTCAGTATCCCCCCCCCCCCCCCCCCGCCCTGGTGAGGTTGAACAATGGGGCCTGGAGAAAGAGGCAGCCGCCCTGGCAGGAGGCCAGGCATGAAAACTCCATCTGTACCAGGGATACCCGTTTGCCCAGCAAACTCGGGAGACGGGAGTCTGGACCTGCGTGTGCCACAGAGTTGCCTTGTGACCACAAACGAGTCATTTCGTCTCCCGGGCCTCTCTTTCTTGAATTGTCCCACTGGCACTGTATAAAGATGCCTCCAAAGCAAGCTGCACATCCCCCCTCCCCGCATAAAGCCTTCCTTCTTCCCCTACCCTCCACCCTGCCCCATGCTTGGGCCCCGCAGACATTTCCAGAGCACACGCCCTGTGCCAGACTGAACAGTCCTCCAGACCCAGGGGGGCGGGTTCATATTCTTTCCATTTCATAGGTGAGGCTGCTGAGGCTCAGAAGGGCTCTGTAACAGCTAGTAAGAGGCCGAGAGCCGGAGCACTTGCTGTTGGCCCAGAAGGAGCATCAGGCCCCAGGGACACACATCTTCTCTCCGCCTCTTTAACCAGTGACTTCGTAGGCCTCTCACACCCTGCAGATCAGCAGCTTCCGCCCTGAGGGCCCCTGCATCTAGAACATCAGCTGCTTTTCTTTTTTTTTTTTTTTAAGATTTTATTTATTTACTTGAGAGAGAGAGCGGCAGAGGGAGAGGGAGAAGCAGGCTGCCTGCTGAGCAGGGAGCCCGATGCGGGGCTCGATCCCAGTACTGGGATCATGACCTGAGCTGAAGGCAGTCACTTAACCGACTGAGCCACCCAGGCGCCCCCATCAGCTGCTTTTATAGCTCTCACCACCTTGTCCTGTCCTTCTCTGTCTCCCTCCTTGGACTGCAGGCCTCTTGAGGAAGAGGGACTGTGTCTTATTCATTTTTGCAACACAGTCTAGCCCGGTGCCAGGCATACAGCACGTGCTCAATACCTGAGCATAGGAGGGGTGATTGACTCAACTAACTTGGCCAGCTGGGGCCTGCCCGGCCTGCTGACATTCAAGTTTTAAGTAATTTAAATTAAATAAAACTTAAAATTTGGTTCCTCGGCTGCACTGGCCACATTTCGAGGGCTTGATAGCTGGGGCTCATGGCTACAGTATTGGGCAGTGCAGAAAATGGCATCTTGCCATCCTCACAGAATGTTCTATTGGACAGCACTGCCCTATCGGGCCCTAGGCCCTGAGGCCTCTGGTGGTGTCCCCCATCTACAGCTCAGAGTTCAGCCCGGGGAACCCCGGCCACCTTTGGGCCAGTCTTTGAAGATCAGCCCCTCGGTCTGCTATTCCCAGAGGAGTCCACGGAGGAGAAGGTGACGCTGGCGTGCCGGGCCCGGGCCAGCCCTCCAGCCACCTATAGGTGAGACCCCTCCCCCCATGGCGGGTGCTGGAGGCCCCAGGTAGCCGTGCAGCTTTTCCTCATTCCTGCCCCCAGGCTGGGTCCAGCCAAGTAGGACTCAGGAGGGTCTCCCCCTCTGCCCCCTGCTGCAGGTGGAAGCTGAACGGCACCGAGATGAAGCTGGAGCCAGGTTCCCGCCACCAGCTGGTGGGGGGCAACCTGGTCATCATGAACCCCACCAAGGCCCAGGACGCCGGCGTCTACCAGTGCCTGGCCTCCAACCCAGTGGGCGCCGTCGTCAGCAGGGAGGCTGTTCTCCGCTTCGGCTGTGAGACCCACGGGGTGCTGCACTTCAGGGGAGGGCAGTAGGGGGCTGGGAAGAGCGCCCAGGAAGGGCAGGTGACCACGTCCCGTGAAGGCTTGGAGGACGGTGCCCGAGTGCCTGGTCTTTATCTCCAGTTCTGCAGGAGTTCTCGAAGGAGGAGCGAGACCCGGTGAAAACCCACGAAGGCTGGGGGGTGATGCTGCCCTGTAACCCGCCTGCCCACTACCCAGGTGAGTCGGGGCCCTGGCGCACGGTTAGACGCAGGGCACAGGAGGGCCCTCCAGTCACTCAGGGATGGAGTAAAGGTAATGAGTGGCCCTTGGAAGCACGGACCCCTGGCTCCCCAGCTCAAAATGATTTTGTGTTTCCTTCATGGGTCTGTCATTTTCTAACTCTGTGCCCTGCTTCCGCCTTCAGACTGGGAGCACCCCGAGGGCAGGCGCCCCGTCACATCTTTCTTTTTTTTTTTAGATTTTATTTATTTGAGAGAGAGAGAGAGAACAAGCAGGGGGAACAGCAGAGGGAGAGGGAGAGGGAGAAGCAGACTCTCCAGTGAGCAGAGAGCCTGATGCGGGGCTCAATCCCAGGACCCCGGGATCATGACCTGAGCCGAAGGCAGACGCTTAACGACTGAGCCACCCAGGCGCCCCGTCACATCTTTCTTCTAGGGCTCCCCTCAGGGCCAGCTCAGAGCCCGGGGCCTCAGGACTACGTCTAGAGATCCCTAGGGTCTGCATGCTGAGGGGCCCACCCACGGCTGCCCCCTCAGCCCAGCGCCCCGTGGTTTCCTCAAACTCCCCACGTCCTATAGGCCTGTCCTATCGCTGGCTCCTCAACGAGTTCCCCAACTTCATCCCGACGGACGGGCGTCACTTCGTGTCCCAGACCACGGGGAACCTGTACATTGCCCGGACCAACGCCTCAGACCTGGGCAACTACTCCTGCCTGGCCACCAGCCACATGGACTTCTCCACCAAGAGCGTCTTCAGCAAGTTCGCTCAGCTCAACCTGGCTGCTGAAGGTCAGGGTCGGTGGGCATGGTGCGGAGGAGGGAGCTGGAAGGGTCGGCGGATAATAGGAAAAGAGAGTTCCCCTTGGAGGTTGTGAAGAGCGGCTCACAGAGCCCGGGGTTTGGGGCCTGAACCCCGGGTCCTCCGGCCGCAGGGCCCCAGACCCTTGCCAGTCCCCCAAGGGGGAACAGGGGTCAAGAAAGAGTCGGCTCTGAGCTGGGCTGAGATCCTAAGCCCAGGAGCACCTGGCCTGCATCCCTTGTGTCCGATCGGCAAAACCCCTCTCTTCGCAGACACCAGGCTCTTCGCACCCAGCATCAAGGCTCGGTTCCCAGCAGAGACCTATGCGCTGGTAGGGCAGCAGGTCACCCTGGAGTGCTTCGCCTTTGGGAAGTGAGTGGTGGAGGAGGGAGGGGGCAGGCCAGGGCACAGCCTATCAGAGCCCCTCCGGGGCCCGGGTCACCCCAGGGAGAGGGCAGGCAGGGTCTGGCAGCGCGGTGGACCCACAGTGGGTAGGGACCACCCCTCACTGAGCACTGTCACTCTGAGTGAAGGGGCCTGACACATTCTGGGTGCTCCCAGCAAGGCGGGACAGGCTCAGGGGGCTGATGCAGCACCCCAGGCTGGAGGCACGTAGCGCCATGCACGAATCCCAACCTGGCCAGCCTGGTTCAAATCCCAGTTCTGTCACTGGCTGGCTGCGAGGCCCTGGATAAACTACTTAACCTCTCTGTGCCTCTGCGTCCTTTACTTGTACATGGTAATCATCATAAATAGTACCTGCATCACAGGCAGGGGAGAGGCAAGAAGTGAGGTCAGTGGGGTAATACACATGACGGATCCAGTGGGGTAATACACATGACGTGCCCAGAACAGTGTCCGGCATTTAGTAAGTGTTCTACGCATGCTAACAGTTCTCTTTCAAAAATTGCAATAGAAATCCTGTTCTTCCAGAGAAAGGATTCGTTGGAACGGGGCTAAGCAAATAGCAGGTGCTCAACAAATGTTTGTAGAACAATGTGATTTGCACATTGGTCTCCTCTTCCCTCAGGTCTCCTGTGGATACCTAGGATGTCCCTGCTCTGTGAAAAGTTATTGGGCTTCCAGAAAATTCATATTTAAAGCATGTGGGGGGCGCCTGGGTGGTTCGGTCCGTTAAGCATCTGACTCTTATCTCAGCCCAGGTCTTGATCTCAGGGTCCTGGGTTTGAGCCCCATGTCGGGCTCCAAGCTGGGAGTGGAACCCACTTAAAAAAAAAAGAAAAAGAAAGCACATGGAAGGTTAATGAATTAATCCTTTCAGACTCACTGATACCTTAGTCCATTTTAGTAAACGAATCACTAATAAGTAGAGGCCTTTTGAAAAGTAAAGGCAAAGCCTGTTGGGGAGAGGGGGAAGGGGACCCATAGAACCGCAGGTCCCAGGCCATTGCTGAGGAAGGCAGTCCCAGACTCGGTGGCCAGTGCAGGGTGGGGGAAGGGAGGGCAAGCCAGCTTCAGGGTACAAACCACAAGGAAGTTCACTGGTGTCACAATTACTGCAGGGGAGACAAGAGGAGAGAGGAACCCTACTTCTAGCCTCTCCCCTACCTGTGCTCTGAGCCTACCTGGGGGAGAGGCCCCGCCCTTCCCCCTTGCCCCTCTCCCTCCCCCCCTCCTCCCCATCCCCACCCGCCCAGCACCTCAGGAGGGCATGAGAATCTTCGAGCAAGAGCTGCGGGGACACGGGAGTCTGCCTAGCGCAGCCCACCCGCTCTGGCTTTGTCTCCCCTGCCAGCCCCGTCCCCCAGATCAAGTGGCGCAAAGTGGACGGCTCCTTGTCCCCCCAGTGGGCCACCGCCGAGCCCACCCTGCAGATCCCCAGCGTCAGCTTCGAGGACGAGGGCACCTATGAGTGTGAGGCGGAGAACTCCAAGGGCCGCGACACCGTCCAGGGCCGCATCATCGTGCAGGGTACACAGCTGGGACACCCTCCCCCGCCTTCACTCTTACCCCTGAGGAAGCAGATCCAAAAGTCAGGGAGGGGAGGCCCCCTTGCTTAAGCCTTCCTGCCCCAGGATTGCACTGGGTGTGGAAACAGAAGCTCAGAGCTTACTCGGGGTTGCAGAGAGCACATGGAAGACTTTAGAATGCTTTAAGTTGCTAAAAGAGCCACTGGCACACACACCACGTGCCAACTTCCTTCAACCTGCTCCGCCCCCCCAACCCCGTCCCGGAACGCTGAGGGCGCCCTCTGCTGTCTGTCACAGGAACTGCAATCCCGGTCCACTCTGAGCGGGAGGCTCCTCCCAGCTCACCCCCGGCCTTTCTCCCCCTTCCTCCGGCAGCTCAGCCCGAGTGGCTGAAGGTGATCTCAGACATGGAGGCTGACATCGGTTCCAACCTGCGTTGGGGCTGTGCAGCGGCCGGCAAGCCCCGGCCCACGGTGCGCTGGCTGCGGAACGGGGAGCCTCTGGCCTCCCAGGTAGGAGACTTGGGGCTTCCCACACACCAGCTGTCCGCTGCTCACCTGGTTCCCTCACCTTCCAGACTCTCCTCCCTGACTCTGCACCACCACTGCAGCCTCTCTGGGACAATTAAGGCACCACGGGGCGGGTGGTTCTAGGTGCTTCTTTCCATCCCAGATTCACACGGCCACAGGCTGGTCACCAGGATAGAGTCCTGACTGGAGGGTCCAGAGACCTGGATCCAGGCACAACTGAGTCACAAAATCACTCTGTGGTCCTGAGTAGGTCACCTTGTCCCTCTGGCTTCAGTGTGCTGATATGCAGGGGCCTGGGGAACCCTAGTCCTGGGATTCCAGGAGGTCCTGAGATGGGCAAATGAGCCCCCCCTAGTGGCCGCCTAGAGTCTCCACTGCCCCCAGCGCCCCCCTGCCCCCCGCCCCGTCCTCCAGCACTCCAGCAGTCCTCATGCCCCTCATGCCCCACCCCTGCTCTCTTGGGCACAGTCCCGTGTCGAGGTGCTGGCTGGGGACCTGCGCTTCTCCAAGCTGAGCCTGGAGGACTCGGGCATGTACCAGTGTGTGGCGGAGAACAAGCACGGCACCATCTATGCCAGTGCCGAGCTGGCTGTGCAAGGTATGGGCCCAGGTGGGCAGGGGCCGTCGGCAAGGACATGCAGCTAGGGGCTCCCAGCGTTCTGAGCTGCGGCGTTTCTAAACACACGAACACACGCGGGCAGCTTCCCGCAGTTTTCCAATGGCTTCTGAGCAGAACAGAGGGATCGAAGAAAGGAGATGAGACACTAGATTGGGAGCTTCCCGAAGACGGGGTCTCTGGCTTGTAACCGTGTCTGGCACGGTTAAAGTAAGTTGTTGGCTGCTGTGAACAAGGGGGTGAAAATCATTGGCAACCAAATCAATTAGATTTGTGTTTAAACCAGCCCCTTCCGCTATGTGACCTTTGGCAACTTAATCTTTTGTGTCTCAGTTTCTTGATGTATAAAAGGTGGGCAATAACAGTCCCGCCCTTGTGCTGCTCTTTGGAAGAGGAGATGAGATAGAGGTAAAGCAGAGAGGACCTGTCTGTCACGGAACAGGTGCCCAATAAATGTCCGCTGGTGCTAGTGTTCTTAGTTATATGATTTGAGCTCACGGGGCCTTGGTTTCCTCATCTGTAAAATGGGTATAGTGATACCTACCTCATCAAGTTGTAGTGAGCTTAACTAAGACTCATTCTTTTATTCGTTCCTTCAACCAATATTTATTCAACACCTTCTAGGGAGTGAACATGAAAGATAAGGTCTCTGCCTTCAAGTATCTTACAATCCAGTGGAGAGAGAGGGACAATCACAAAATCATGTAATTAAATAATTTTGGACAGCCATAAGAAAATTACAGTATAAAGAAAATCCAGCAGAGTGGTAGGAGGAAGGTGGGCCAGTTAGACAGGGTGGCCACACCTCTTGGAGGAAGTCATACTTGGAGTGTGACCTGAGTGTTAACAAGGAGCCAGCCACGCAAAGATCTGAGGGATTTTTAAGCAAAATGTATGGCAAGTGCAAAGGTCCCGAGGCAGGAAAAAACGTTGGCATCCTCAAAGGACAGAAAATGGCCCAGGTGATTGGAGCATAATAAATGAAGGAGAGTGGTGTGAGAGGTGAGTGGAGAGGTGGGGTCGTATTTGTGAGCCCTTGTGAGGAGCTGGACTTCATCCTGAGTGTGTGTTTAAGTTTCTTAAAAGATATGCCAGGCTGCTGAGTGGAGGAAGAGATTGTAGAAAGAAAGTGCAAAAACAGGAAGACCGACTAGGGGGCTTTTCAGTAGTTCTGCAGGAGATTTGGTGGCTTGGGCCAGCGTGGTGGCAGTTTTGGGGGGTGACCAGAAAGGGGCTGGATTCTGGGTGTATTTGGGCAGTGCAGCTACTGCAAGTCACTCATGGATTGGCCTCGGAGGGTACGTAAAGTACGTAAAGTGTGTAGCGTGGAGCCAGGGGACGTCTTCATCAAGGCAATGGGCAGTGTTAGGATTCCCTGGGTGACTGCAGGGCACTCCCCTTTCCTTCTAGCTCTGGCCCCCGACTTCAGGCTGAACCCTGTAAAGCGTCTGATCCCTGCGGCCCGCGGGGGAGAGGTTGCTATCCCCTGTCAGCCCCGGGCGGCTCCGAAGGCCGTGGTACTCTGGAGCAAAGGCACTGAGATTTTGGTCAACAGCAGCAGGTACAACCTCTACTCCACCCGGCCCAATTCCTGCTCCTCCTCATCCAGCCTGAAGGCGAGTCCCCTTCCCGTGATGACGACAGTGTGACCCTAGGTTGGCCAGATCTGCTTTCTCCTTGCTGCAGAGTGACTGTAACTCCGGACGGCACCTTGATCATAAGAAACATCAGCCGGTCAGATGAGGGCAAATACACCTGCTTCGCTGAGAACTTCATGGGGAAAGCCAATAGCACGGGCATCCTATCTGTGCGAGGTGAGGGCTGTGGCTTGGCGGAGGGCAGGTGGCTCAGCTGCCACGGGGCGCCAGTCCCCCCTCACCACCCTGCTCTTGTGCTCCCACCTTCCTCCTAGTTTAGTTTTGAGGCTATCCCAGGATTGGACTTCATTTGGGACCACCCCCGTGCCACCATCCAGAATCTACTCCTGCCTCCCTCTCACACACTCGTGAGGCTCCTGGGAGGTCAAGATCCTGTTGGCCCTGCTGCCTCTTCTCTTTCCTGGGGCTTAGGGTCCAACCCTCTCACCCTGCCCTGCTGCCTCTGCCTGGGCCTCTCCTCCCCCATCCACCCCGGGACATTGTTTTGCTTGGCAGATGCAACCAAGATCACTCTAGCTCCCTCGAGTGCGGACATCAACTTGGGAGATAGCCTGACCCTGCAATGCCACGCCTCCCATGACCCCACCATGGACCTCACCTTCATCTGGACCCTGGATGACTTCCCCATCGACCTCGATAAGCCTGGGGGTCACTACCGGAGGGCCAGCGCGGTAAGGCCTGAAGCCAGAAAATTCTCGGCTCCTCCCTCCTTCTGACAGACAGGGGACCCAAGATGTCCTTCACTGTGACTACCCCCAGAGCCTTTCCCCATTCCCTGAGGAATGCATGTGTGGCAAGCTCATCCTTGGATTCAGAAGAACCCCCTACCTTAGACAGGCAGTTCCCTGGATCCCACCTGAAGGCCATACTTTTAGGAGAGGGTTAGGGACAAACCTGGAATGCCAGGCGCCCAGCAAAGCCTCCACTACTGTTCTTGTTTCCTGACCCCAACGCAAATGACATCATCAACTTGGACCACGTTTGACTATCTCTGTAACAAACTGTTGTTTAGTCCCGTGGTACTAAGAGAAGAGTAGCTGATTCCTCCCACTGAACAGACAGAAACCCCGAGATGCTGAGGGGTCCATGGACATAACGGAGCAGGGGACTCCAAGCCCTACCTCATGTCTCATGGCTCACTGCACTAGCCAGGGCCCCCTCCTCTGACCTGCCCCCCCACTCTCTGTCCCCCATGTGCAGAAGGAGACAGTTGGGGATCTGACCATCCTGAATGCCCAGCTGCGTCACGGCGGGAAGTACACGTGCATGGCCCAAACGGTGGTGGACAGTGCGTCCAAGGAGGCCACAGTCCTGGTCCGAGGTGATGGGGTTTCCCACCCCGCCCCTGCCCCAGGGGCCAGCTGGGCTACTCTGACCTTTCCTCCCTAACTCCCCTCCTCTCCCAGAAAGCTGTGGGGAAGGACTTCTGACAGAGAAGGGCTTCTAAGTCCCCGGAGCCGAATTTATCCCGTGGTTTTTTGAAGGTCCCAGATGAATAGACTATTCCTCCTCCAGAGTCATAATTTTAAAGATCCACTTCCCTAGACAGGAGAACTCGGCTGAGGCCAGCACTTTTCAAAGCCTGGCGCTGAGAAATCTATACACATCTCTACGTGAGGGCCTCCGTGAGCCCCTCCAGCCTGGGACACATTTCTCCAACCTCCCAGCCCCCCATCTGCTGCTGCCCCCATTCCTGGCCCTCCCACCCCATACGTGTTTACTGCGCCCTCTGCTGCCCCCTCTGGGTACTGCACCAGCCCAAGCCAGCCGGGAGGAGGTTGGCTCAAATTTGAAGCTGCCCAGTTCTGACTCACTGTGCTCTGACCCCCTGGTGCAGGTCCACCAGGTCCCCCAGGAGGCGTGGTGGTGAGGAACATTGGCGACACCACCGTCCAGCTCAGCTGGAGCCGAGGTTTCGACAACCACAGCCCCATTGCCAAGTACACCCTGCAAGCCCGCACTCCACCTGCAGGGAAGTGGAAGCAGGTTCGCACCAGTAAGTGTGAGGGTCCACCCAGGTCAGTGCAGATAAGGCCTGGCTGAGCCGGGAACTTCCGACAGGGACAAGCTTAGCTCCTCTGCCAGCAGGGAGCTCCCCGGCCCTTGGGGGAGGCGGTCCCATGGATGGCAAGAGAATGGGAAGAGAGCTGGAGAAGGGAGCACTCAGTCTGTGCCCTTAGAACACTGACAGACCATCTCTGCGGCTCACACGGATGCACACAGCATCAACAGAGGCTCCCGGGCAGGGAAGTCTACTAGTTTTCCCATCCTTTCTAAAAGAGGTGCTGAGCACTGAGCGTATGGCAGGCACCAACATGAGGGCCCGGATGTGGGGTGAGGCAGGCCCAGTCCCTGCCCTTTCCATCTAGACTAACAAGTGCCAGCACCCTGACTCCGGGTCCCTTGCAGATCCCGCCAACATCGAGGGCAACGCCGAGACTGCGCAGGTGCTGGGCCTCACGCCCTGGATGGACTATGAGTTCCGGGTCTTAGCCAGCAACATCCTGGGCACCGGGGAGCCCAGTGGGCCCTCTAGCAAAATCCGGACCAAGGAAGCAGGTCAGAGTCCTGGGGGTCCCAAAGAGAAGTAACGTCAGGGCACAGCCCCTAGCCCTCCTGACAGGGAACCCCAGGGGAGCAGCAATTACGGGAGTTCCCACCCTGTTCACCAGGCTTCGGACTGTAACAAAACAGATGAGAAAGGGACACAGTCAGGGCAAGGCCGTTGCACCGCACGATGCATTCTGCCCTGGGCCATGGCCTGGGCCTGTCAGGGCTGGAAGAACCATCCGGTCCAAACTCCTCCTTTTAAAAAATGGGCCAACCTTACAACTGCATGTGAATCTACGATGATCTCAAAATAAAAGGAAAAATCAAAGTCTGGAGAAGAGAAGAGTCACATCAGCAGAGCCTGGACTTGAACCCAGGACCATGGGGTGATGGGCAGATGTCCTCCCTGGTAGTACATGAGCTGCTGAAATCAGTTAATGAGGAAGGTGTGTGTGTGTGTGTGTGTGTGTGTGTGTGTGTGTGTGTGTGTGTGTGTGTGTAGGGAAGCAGTCTGTGTCTCTAAATCCTTCAGAGCAGGTGGAATGGGACAATCTTCCCACAAGCCTCCCTGAAAGGCAGGTAGGTGTCACATCTTGAGTGGGGAAGGAAGGAGAGAGAAGCCAGGAGAGGCACCTGCCCACCCTCTGAGACGTTCACAGCTGAAGGTCCAGAATGAGAGCCTTGGGGTCCTGAGATGGGCAACATGGAATCAGGACCCCGTCTCCCTTTCCCTGGCCACCCAGGCTTCCCCCCTCCCATGTGTAGTAAGGGTCTGCCTCCCTGTGTCCCTTAAACATGGTTTCCCATATGCCCCAGGCCAACTCTCCAATCAGTCAACATTTTTAACCGGTACCTCTCCAGAGTAAGGAATTCCAGAAAAAGCCCCTTCTTTGGTTGAACTTCTTAGAGAGACAAATGAAGGGAGGGGAGTGGTCTCCTTCATTCTGGTATCCCAGGAGTTGGTGAGCAAAAGACAGCTAGGGTGCAGAAGAAAGATGATGGATTTTGAAATCAGAAGAGTTGAGTTCAAATTTGAACTGTGCCATTTATTAGCTGTGTGACCTTAGGCAAGTCACTCAACTGCTCTGGGCCTTGGTCTTTCCACTTGACAAGGGTGATAAGAACGCCCACCTCACAGGATCACATGGGCAATGTGGTTAAGCACCCCTTGCACATTACAAGGCCCTAAACTACTGACATCAGAATCAAGTGGTAAGTTTCCCCTTGCTGGATTCTCTGTGGAACTATTTTGTCGCTCAGCCAAGTTACCCCCTGCCAAGACTCGTGATCTAATTAAATAGTCTTGTTTTAATATCAGTTTTGTTGAATACTAGAGACAATTAGGAAATTAAATCTGCCATGAAGAGAAAAATAATAATAAAACCCCCTGCAACCCAAAAGAAATATTTTTTGCATTAACTGCACTTCCAGATGATTTATTCCCCTCATTTTAGAACAAACTGGAGTTGGTCTCTTTTATTTAGTTTAAACTGACAGGAGAGAAGAAGACAAAGATCATTTATGGAGCATCAACTATTACGGAGCATGGACTGGTACATGAGCTAGGCACCATTGTGTTGGATTTTATTCTTCTTAGAGCCCTTTGAGAGAAACATTATTATCCTCATCTTACGGAGAGGGCACTCAGGCTCAGAGAGGTCAAGTAACTTGCCCAGGGACACACAGCTAGTAAGTGGCAGAGGTGGGACTTGATGTCAGGTCTCCCTTGACTCCAGAGCCCACGTCCAGAGGGCCTGTTGGAGGACAAAACTAGGGCCAGTGTGAAGGGGTGTCCCCATCCTAGTCTGCTGCACAGGCACGGGCGCGAGGCTTGTGCCCCGTCACGGTCCATTCACAAGCCACATCTGTGTCCCTTTGCCCTGACAGCCCCCTCGGTGGCACCCTCGGGACTCAGCGGAGGGGGTGGAGCCCCCGGAGAGCTCATCGTCAACTGGACGGTAAGCTGCAGGGACAGAGGCAGAACCGTGCCTCCAAGCTCTCTGGAGGGACACGTCCTGCCCCCCGCCCGTCCCCACGCATCTCCAGATTTGCGCTGCGTGTAGAGAGGACCCAGACAGAGCCGCCGTGCGGCCCCGAGTGGGGACGGGCAGCATCCTCTCCCCTCCCCTCGCACTCACTGCAGGACTCCCCCCCCCCCGCCCAAGCCCCAGGGCTGCGCCGCTTGGCCGAGGCTGCGTGGGGCCGGAGGCCGGGCAGGCAAACGCCCGGCGGCCCCTCGCCCACGCCACGCTCTTGCCCCCCAGCCCATGTCGCGGGAGTACCAGAACGGAGACGGCTTCGGCTACCTGCTGTCCTTCCGCAGGCAGGGCAGCGGCCGCTGGCAAACCGCCCGGGTGCCCGGCGCCCACACCCAGCACTTCGTCTACAGCAACGACAGCGTCCGGCCCTACACGCCCTTCGAGGTCAAGATCCGCAGCTACAACCGCCGCGGGGAAGGGCCCGAGAGCCTCACGGCGCTGGTGTACTCGGCCGAGGAAGGTGCGCCCCTCCCCGGGCTCGCCCCCGCCCCCACCTCCGGGCCGTGGGGTGTGCGTGCGGAGGGTGCTGCTCACCCCAGGCGGTCGGGCGGGCCACTGGCCTCATTCCCAGCCCTGGCTACCCTGTCTCCCGCTCAGGCGGGGGGAAGGAGGAGGGGGGGGCTCTCTGGGAAGAGAAGCGGGCCTGGGGGATGCTGTGGGAACCCCCTCGTGGCCTTCATCCAGGGCCCTGCGCTCTAGAAAATCCTAAGCAAGGGCAGTCCCGGTTGGCAGCATCTCTGTAGGACACAGGGAGGCCCCGGGGAATCCAAACCCATTCTGTATCGGTCCCCAGAGCCCAGGGTGGCCCCTACCAAGGTCTGGGCCAAGGGGGTCTCATCTTCAGAGATGAACGTGACCTGGGAACCCGTGCAGCAGGACATGAATGGCATCCTCCTGGGGTATGAGGTGAGCACTGACCTGGGACCTGGGAGAGGAAGGGGGGCTGGGGCACCTCACAGCTCACTGGTCGCTCCTCCTGGGATCACTCATTCACTGACGTGGGGAATTGCCACAGTCTGGGCGGCCCTGGGGAGGCAGCCCTAGCCAAGCCCCTGTGGCTGACGCCCAGAGCCGAAGACTGAGCTGTGGACAGGCTTGAAGGGAAGTGCTTGCCTAGAGCCAGCCCTGCCTGGGCTCTCTGCGGGGTGCCAGCAAGCCGGCAGCGACGCGCACGTGTCCCTGCTGTCTTGGAGCTCATGACCTAGTGTCCGGGTTCTGAGACCCGAGACTGGGTCAGGAGGACCAGAGGGAGCAGGAGAGGAACAGGATGTCAGTGGCCAGGGCCAGGGTCAGGGTCGCCCTGAGGTGTGGGCTTGGCTGCTGACCCTAGGGGTCCCCCTGCCCCCTTCAGCTCCGCTACTGGAAGGCCGGCGACAAAGAAGCAGCCGCTGACCGAGTGAGGACAGCCGGGCTGGACACCAGTGCCCGAGTCACTGGCCTGCACGCCAACACCAAGTACCACGTGACCGTGCGGGCCTACAACCGGGCAGGCACTGGGCCCGCCAGCCCTTCTGCCAATGCCACCACCATGAAGCCCCGTGAGTCTGTCCCCTGGGGGTGGGAGGGCCTCTAGGACCACTCTCTCCCCTTTGATAAGACTAACGTTCTAGCCCACTAGCTCTGGGCTGGACAGATACAAGACAGCAAGACTAATGAAAATAGGGGTGCCTTGGTAGCTCAGTGGGGTGTCTGCCTTCGGCTCAGGCTATGATCCCGGGGTGCTGGGATCAAGCCCCGAATTGGGCTCCCTGCTCATCAGGGAGCCTGCTTCTCCCCTTCCCTCTGCTCCTCCCCCCACTCATGCTGGAATTCTTTCTCTAAATAAATAAATAAAATCTTTAAAGAAAAAAAAAAAAGACTAATGAAAATAGGGAGAATTCATGGCCTCTGAAGCACCTCTCCCTTCTCCAGCCTTTGGGTTTTCATGAGGTTTGTTTCTTAGGCAGCTGTGATAGAATGTTCTGGGTTTAACGGCTGTGGGCAGACACCTAGAAAAAGACCAGCTAAGGCAAGGGGGCGGCTGGGGAGGAAACATTGGGAACATTTCTCAATTTTCTCCCTCCTCCGGCAGCCCCACAGCGCCCTCCTGGCAACATCTCCTGGACTTTCTCAAGCTCCAGTCTTAGTATCAAGTGGGATCCTGTGGTTCCTCTCCGAAATGAGTCTGCAGTCACAGGCTATAAGGTAAGGAAGGGCTCCACCAGGCACTGAGTGGTCGGGCACAGCGCCTCTGAATTTCCAGGGGACAGAGGGAGCTGCAGTGTGGAGCAAGAGGGCTCCGAGTCAGACGTAAGCAGAGTTTGGGATTGTCGGAGACACAAAATATAGGTAGCTTGCAGCAGAGACAGAAGAAAAGGGGCTGAAGGGAGGACGGTGGGAAGACAGGGCTCAAGGGGGCGGCGATGGACTAGGTGAAGTCTGAGGGTCCTTCCAGCCTAAGGAGTCTGCAAAGATGGTTCAGCTGCTTGCAAGCTTTCCTCCCACCAGTGAGGAGCTTGTTCAAGAGCCTGGTCTGGGTCAACGGGCAACAGGAAAGGTGAGGACCAGCACCGAATGGGCACCTCCCAGTGCCCAGAGCTGGGGAAGAGAAGAATCAGAGGCTGTAAGTAAACTCTACCTTGGCTAACCTCCTCCCCACAGATGCTGTACCAGAATGACTTACACCCGACTCCCACGCTCCACCTCACCAGCAGGAACTGGATAGACATTGCCGTTCCGGAAGACATCGGCCATGCCCTCGTGCAGATTCGGACCACAGGGCCTGGAGGGGATGGGACCCCAGCAGAAGTCCACATTGTGAGGAATGGAGGTGCTGTCTCTTCCCCACCTTATCCCCCAGGAGCATCAGGGTCCATCCGGATGCTTGATGAAGGAACCATTCCCACCCAAACCAACCCCAACTCAGCCAGACCCCCAGGGGAAAGAGGAAGGGAGGCAGGAACTGAGTGTAACCGAGTCCTGGCACGGCCCTCCCCACCACCCGTCCCCCACCCCCACACATCCCTGAGGGCCAGGGAGGAGTGAGCTCCCTTCACGGGGTACAGGGCCGGTCTCGAGACTGCAGAAGCAAAGGTCTTACAAAATGCTGTAGGAGCAGGGCTGAGAACACCTCCCAGCCCTGAAGCCGCCCTCCCCGAGTCTCCTTAGCCAAGGTTTGGATCCTGTCCTGGGGGTGGGTCGGGGGCAGGCTGGCCCCAAGCCCAGGGGACACAGCCCCACTTTTCCACCTGCTGGTTTCAGGCACAAGCATGATGGTGGAGAACTCTGCAATCAGCCCGGCCCCACATCCTGGCACCATTCTCTCCTCATTGATGGCGATTCTGGTCCTCGCAGGCTACCTGGAGCTCTGATCTTGGCACCCCTCCCTCTCTGCCACAGCCGGACCCCCGCCTCTGATGGACACAGCCAGCTGGCCCTGGCCCCTTCCTGATGCCAAGGTGGCCCAACACAGGGCCTGAGAATGGCTGGCTTTCAGTACCTATTTTAAACAGTGCCCTTTTTTGTAGGAGGTAGGATATTTCATATTCTGCCACAGGATAGAACCCGTGCAAGGATTTCTTTTTCTTTAAATCAAAAGACACCAGGCAGTAACTTCCATGATGATACTGAACCCTATGCCTGGGCCCTCTGGGGCGCCTGGACGGAAGGAACAGGCCCATGGGAAGAAGGGGGTTTGAAACACGTATCGGCACATCGGGGAAGATGGCGCTCTGGTCCCGCAGACGCACTCCGCCCCCTGGGAGCAGAGTGCCTGGCCCAGTGGGAACACTGGACACCAATGGGCTGCAGTAGGACAAAGCATAAACATCAACGTCCCTTAGTCTAAGAATAGAGCCAGACCCAGGACCAAGAACTCCCCTACTTTCCCCAGGGGCCGCACAGCTGGACCCTGACATTGTCCTCGATGCCCCCTAGAGGCCCCTGCCACCTACCCATGTGGCTGAAAACCAGTGCGCCAGAGTCCGAGGCCAGGAGCCTGAGTCCCTGCAGCTTTGGGGGATGATACTCCAGACTGCTGAGGGTGGGAGCTCAAAGGGATTGAGAGGCTGGGACACTCGGTAGAAAGGGGCACCAGACTTGGCCTGAGGCATAGTCCCAAGGCAGGTGACGCTGCTGTCTTAGCCAACACTGCCAACCTGACCCTGTCACCCCCAGAGTGACAGAAGCCACCACCGGTGGCCGAGTGACTAAAGGGCTTATCTTGGGGAGGTCCCCCCACCCCACCAAGACCCATCCTGCACAGCTCCTCCAGGGTGTGGGCAGGAGATGGGAGACCGGGCTCATGCACCCACCCCCTGCCTCCCGCTGGGCCTGCGGGCCCCGGGCCGCCGCTCTCCAGCAGACTCGCACAAGCCTGGGGACAGGGAGGCGGCCTCAGTTCTGTGCATTCTGCAGTCGGGAGTCTTCCCAGAAGGGCCAAGGATACCTGCGGCCCTGCCTGCTCCCAGGAATGCCCTGGGCCACCTGACCAGACCTGTCGCCCAGGCCACCTCCGACTGCTCTTTTGCATTTCCCCCGGAGAAAAAGGCATTAATAAATCATGCGCTCTGGGTACATTCCCAGTCACGGGACAACAGAGCTGGAGGAGGCTTTCGAGCTCGACCTGCCCTAGCCCCTCACTTTACAGATGAGGAAACGGAAGGGTGAGGGACTTCCCAAGGTCACACAGCCTGTCCTACCTTCCTATTCCGGGCTGTCTGTCCAGAGGAAGGGGGCAGCACCGAATGGCTATGGCCTGGTTAAGAAGGTCTTAAGAAAGGTGGTGGGCTATGACAATTCTGCTTCAGGAGGTTCAGGTGGGTCATCGTGGGGTGACCGGCATGGCTGGGTCCCCGCCCAAGGCATGGGCCAATGCCAGGAGACATTGGTCCTTCGCCTTCCAAGCCAAACTTCTGCTGGGCCCTCGACATGCAGTGCTGGCTTGAAGCCCCCTGCTGCCCTTACCCTGGCTCCAAGAAAAGGGGCCAAAGCAAGGACAGGGATTCCCCAAACCCAGGCAGCAGTGGTGACACGACCAGGAAACCCCAAAGCCCATGCTCTGACAGGTGGCCCTTCACTTACGGGAGCAGCGAGACAGGCATCTCGTAAGGGACAGGCCCGTGGAGGACCCCAGAGCCTGGCTTCTGTAGTTTACAGTTAGAGCTCTATTTTGTTATGGGTTTTTAACTTTTAAGTCCTGCTCTGTTTTCCTGGGCAGGTTTCTGTTGATGTTTACCCGCTACAATTTTTTAAAAATGTCAGCTCACACCACTTCTCCGGGCCACCGCTGCACCCACCACTCCAGCCCCGGCCCGGGACCGCCTCCCTGGAGCCACTGACCAAACCCTCCTCACCTGCTCCTATCCATCCTCCCCTCCCCCTAGGCGAGGTGCTGGGGGCTCAGCTAAGTGACCACACGCTGAACACAGAGACCCCAAATGGTCTAGCACCCTTCCTGGTCCCCTGTGGCTGGGATCCCGCCTGTCCCCAGCTCTATCAGAAAGGGGATGCTGAGGGTAAAAAACAAAAAAAAAACCTTCTTCTAAGGCTTAGCTGAGTTTTTCCTCACTGCCTCGGGCTGTGGCAGGGGAAGCAGGAGGACGGGTGTGTAGATGCTGGGGCGGGAAGGATGAGCCGGTGTGCACGGGGCCCAACAGGGAGCGGGAGGCTGAGGTCCCTGAGCTTGCTTCAGGCAAAAGGCACTCGTGACTAAGAACCTTAGTTCTAATGAGGCCCCTTGGCAAAGGGGAGGAGAGCAGACCGTCTGGAAAACCTAGCAAGGGCTTTTAACTAGGAAAACTCAGCCCAGGAAAACCTCACCAGAACTTGTCCGGGGGATGCAGAGCTGTCTGGAAACTCATGCACCTGCAGCCTCAGATGTCAGGCAGAGGACGGATTCGGGTTCAGTAAGACAGTGGGTGACTGCAGGACATGCAAGCGCATAAAATAGAATAGCCCCCAGCTGAGGTGGCTTACACAGAAGAGCCCCTTCCTGCCCGGGGGCCTCTGATTTCCACCTTCTCTGCTCACATAGGCTGAGTCTCGCCCCTGCTGTGGTCAGTACTCGATTCTGGATCTCTCCTCTCCCACACACCAAGCCCCAGAGGAGGCGACAAGAGGGACAGCCACAAAGAAGTCCTTTACCCACAGCTTAGTGGCCAGTAAGTGCCTTGAGGACTAGGGACAGAGACAGCCTGGAGACACGGCCTCAGGGCTGCGGGGAACAGTCTCTCCGTTCTGCCTACGTTTGGGCTCAGCCTACAGGGCCCTCTGCCCCCTGGTCTTGGCTACTTGGTCCTTGTTGCTCTAACAGTCTCGATGTATACCTTGCCCTCAGGCAGACAGGAGCTCTCTCCAGCTCAGGTCTTGGGGGCCAGCAAGGTCAGGCTATCCACTTGCATTCAGGTCGTCAAATGACAGAGATGGGCCGGGGAACGGAAAAGCCATGAGGAGGGGCTCTTTTTCTTTTGATAAAATAACAGAATCTGAGGTCCGACATCAGGAAGAGCTTCTGCAGGGAGAGCCCGGGATGAGGGATGAAGAGGCTGCTTCCTCTTCTAGGGGCCTCTGGGGAATTCTGACAGCTGTCGGTCTGGGGTCTAAGCCCGGTAAAGTCTGGAGGGTGAGGAGATGCTGTTGAGTGTCCTGCAGGACCGCGATTCTGCGGTCAGCACAGGAAGAGTCTTGGCACTCCTCCCCGCTGTGGCCCCTTCCCATAGGTGGAGCGACCACAGTCACTGTCACGAAGTGGGGAGGCTCACCTCGGGCACTCCTTGGCGGCGGACAGAGCCTCTTGGCAGCCCCAGGGGCCGTGGAGGCTCCTCAGGGCAAGAACCCAAGCTGGCTAAGGATGCTTCACTCCCTTTCATCTCCTCCCCACCTGGAGGACTCTCTTTTCTCTTCCTGGCTCAGAATGCAACCGCCAACCAGAGGGTAGTGCTGGCGGGCTAGGGGTAGCCTCAAACCTGGTTCCGAGGCCCAGGTGTGGTGCCGTTTCCCCAGGTCAGACCTAAGCGGGGCTTCGTCCTGGGATGAACGAGGTTGCCCGAGAGGCTCCTGGAGGGGTGTGAGGGATTAGGTGGGCATCTGTAAGGGACTTCTAAAAGCTGCATGGAAAGAGGGGCCTGGTAGCTGTATATATGGTCATAGGCTTTGAGAAGGCAGGAGAATAAAGGGAAACTGAAGACGGGGGAAAAAATAGGCCAGATAAGTTTGCCTAGAGCCCCAGGGAGCCTAGCGCCCTTCGATGGGGTGCACCCTGCCTTGGCCCCCAGACTCCAACTTACCCAGCCCCATCCAGGGCCTGCAGGCTCACAGGCTCACGGCTGGGCGAGGGCGAGGGCTCCATCAGACCCCCTGACTCGACCCCGTTCTTGTTGAAATGGAACCACTTCCACTGGCCTATTGTTCGTCTCCCTTGTACTTCTGATGGTAGTTATTTATTGACTCTGGTAGCAGGCAGTTCTTAAATAAAGATGATTTCTCAACGTGCTGGGCAGTGGGCACCTGCTGTGGGTGTTTATCATCAGGCTAGAGCGCACGGTCCGTCCTGTTCTCTGGCCCAGGCCGGTCGCCAGCGCCCGCCCCCCTTCACACGGTCAGCTCGAAGGAAGTCACAGCACACAGTCCCCTACTGCGTCGCGCAGGCCTGGGACAGGGGAGAATGAGGCCAAGGACCTGTAAGGCAGGCCCAAGCAGAACCCACGCGGGCTCTACCCAGCACAGGGGCGCAAACGGGGCTTCAGGCTTCCCTGGCTTTTCAGACGTTTGACAGCGGTGACTCAATGGTACCAAAGGGAAGCCTTCCCCCCCGCAGGGACACAGTGACCCCCACCTAGCAAGACGGTGCCAGGAGGCTGTGAATCCCTACTCACGTTTGACAGCGGCCACATTCTCTCCTGCACTCAACACACACTCATCAGGCCTCCCTTGCATCTGAGACACACGTGCACGGTGACACATGTGCGCAGCCCTGCGAGTGCTCGAGTCTCTCGGTGCAGAACAGGCAGGGTTCCGTGCCGACTGCGCCCTGGCGCCCCTGTCCGGGCAGAGGGAGACAAGGGTGAGCAGAGCCCCTGCCCCTCGGGGCTGAGCTACATGCCCAGAGCCGACCGGGAGCCCCCAAGAGGGGCCGGCCCGAGGGCAGCAGGACAGTGGGCTAATCCCTTCCACCTTGCACCCAGAGGGGCTGCTGGGAGCACCGGCCAGTCTGGAACCCAAATTTTAGTCAGCATGTGGTTCACCTTCCCTCCAGAGGCAGATCACATGCACAGAATTCAATGAACTGGACGGAGTTCCTGTCTTTACTGACACATCGGAGGGTTTGGGGTGTTTGTTTTCCTCCTGCCTGTTCAAACCCTTTGCGGTCTCAGAGTCAAAATTTCAGAGCCCCAAGCACAGAGGGCTGTGAGCCCAGAGCTGCACAGGCTCCCATCGCACGCATCCTGCTGGCTTGCGACAGGTGCCGGCCGAGCTCCTCACCCCCTGCCTCGGGTCTGGCTCTGTGGCTGTAAAATGGGGAGCTGCCCCCGTCAGCGCCCCCCCCTCAGCCATGCCGTACTGAGTTCATTAGATCAAAGACATTGCTTTATCCTCAAGACCAGCAAGCGCTCTCCCGAGTGCTTGAGCAAACCGCCCGGCCCTGAACTGAGGCCCTAGGTGATCCCCTCCCTCCTGCCCTTCCAGGCACAGCATCCTCTCGTCGCACCCTCCCACTCTGAAAAACAGAGACGCTCTGAACTCATGATCTATGTGTATCGGGGACACTGAAAGGGTCTAAGGGCATGACTCCCCAGTGGCTGTGAGCACACCTAGCACCCAGACCTTGCCTCCTGAATACTACTCCCCACACTAAAAGGGAACCAGAATCCCTTGGAGAAACAGCAGGTTTGGGTTTGGAGAAAACAAAGTCCAAATGTGGATCTAAGGCATCTTGTTGTTCTAGAAAGCAAGGACATGCTCCAGGTCAAATGGGACCACAACAAAAGGACGAAAAGAGCTGACTTGAAGAGATTCCTACCAGCCAAAATTGGGGACAACTTAAACATCAAAAATAGGACAACAGTCATGGATTATATATAATTCACTGAAAAAGAGAATCCATGGAGCATCCTCAAAAATAAATAGAGCAGCTGTTCTTTACAGAAAAATGCAGGCTAATGAATATAGTCAAGGAAGGGCATGTTAGCGTTGCCATTCTACAGTTCCCGGCAGGCAATAGGCAAGGATCATGAATGGATTCTGAGGCGTTAATGGTTATTAGGAATATCACAAAGTATCCCCCCCCAACAAATTACTAATTACAAGAGGAAAAAATATACACCTTTGAAGAGACCTGGCAGTCAGCACCGTAACCGAATCACCACACTCATCAGCAGTGAGTCACCGTGCCACCGTGTGCCCGAGGTGATACAAGGAGCACACACCATTTGCGGGTGGCTGTGGTCAAAACTGTGGAAGATCTGTTCCTCAGGAATCTCATCGGGGGACAATCATGACAAACCTGGATGGTGCGTCACTATCCAAGACAACCGGCTTGACTCTTGGATGAAATCAGTGTCATGAACAACAACAAAAATGCAGGTCTGTTGTAAAATAAGACTTAAGAGAAACAACCAAATGTATCATGTGAAGCTTCACTTGATCCTGGATCAACAATGAAAAGGCTCTTAAGATTTTAGAAGCCAGGAAGATGAAGTATCAACCATACGTAAGATTAGGGAATTGTTAATTTTCTGAGGTGGGATGAAGATACTGTAGTCCTACAGGAGAATGTCTTCATTAGCAGATGCGTACATCATTTTGGAGTAAAGGGTCACAAAGTCTGTGACTAACTCACAAGTGATTCAGTAAAATCAGCATCTATTTAGAGAGAAAGATAAACATAGAAAAACATTCACAACTGGTGAATCTAAGTAGAGGATCTATGGGTTGTCATCAAATTTTTCTTTCCACTTTTCTATGGGGTTGAAATTATCTTAACTGTTTTTTTAATTCAGTTCTACACCCAACATGGGGGGTCGAACTCAACCCCGAGATCAAGAGTCGCACACTCCAACTGAGCCAGCCAGGCGCCCCTGAAATTATTTTTAACAGTAAAATAATAGAGAGCCATTAGCCATAATTTAAACTGAGTTATTAGGATCCTCGGGGTTGGGGTTCAGGAATCTCATTCTTTAAAAGCTCATCCGGGTGATTCAGACACACAGAGAAAGGACCACTAGAGTCCAAGTCTTCACATCTACCCCACGTCTGCAGCTAGAGAAAAAGTAAGGGGAAGAAATGCTCCAAATTCTCTCAGAATTAGCTCAGCTGGTGGCCAAGAGCCTTCTCCTTGACAATCCCATAAGCCAATTATCATCTCACACAGTCTGAATGGCCCCTGAGGGTCTTAGGACTGATTTCCTATGGAGGTAGGAAGGTCTTAGTCCTTCCTTGGGCAGCCTTGGCTGCTCGAAGAAATTAATACACTTGATTCTCCAGGAACACATGCTTCAGGGCATTGGAAGAGCAAGGAGGATAGGAGCAGGGAGCAAGTCGAGGAACTGTTCCGGGGAAACCTACCAGACGTGAAGAATCCAGTGTTCCACCAGGAATCAATTTAACACCGCACACAGAGGGTTCGCCCATGGAGTGCAGAAGGGGCAGACAACTTATTAACATTTAGTGACTGTTAACATACCCAGGTCAGATGTCATTACTAACAGCCCTGGCTCCGCCACAAGAGGGCATATGCCCTCCTACAAAGCAATGTGTGCAATGTCTGTTCTAAGAAATCAGAGGAAAAGGAAAGCTGGACAGATTATGGGACAATTTAAACAGATGCAAGAGATTTTTAACTAAAGAGTAGAGAAGGTTAGTCTCCACGCAGCTACTATGAATGATTTTTATTGAAGAGGAAAAAAAGGTTTCCACTAGAAAAGCTATTAACACGTCCTTCTATGTGATTATACTGCTCAGAAGGGACAGAGGTGGAGAGGCATCTAGTTGTAAGAGATAGCGAATGCAAACCCGGAAGCTGGAACTCTTCCCAGGAGCAGCAGCGGTGCCTACGGTTAGGCTTTCTGGGGGCCTAGTGGCAGGAAGACCAGGACGAGATCCATCTGGAGTACTGCCCATCGCGCTACCATGATGTTGCCCCTCTCCATGTGCCCCACTCACTCCTTTGGCAGTGGAAGCCCTCCCTCCTAGCCAGGCCACAATCAGACCACCAGATACTCCTTTAAAAAGCTAGCCTGGCTTCCTGAACGGGCCCAGCAGGTTCCTGGGCAGCCAGCCTTTCCGGAGGGAGGCTCTGAAGGACTCAAGGCCGGTACTGCTGTAGATCAGCCTCAGCCCACTGCCCAGGGCAATGATCACCAACACACCACCAGCTACTCCACTGGTAATCCCTATTCCCAAAGCTACAGCCACCTTCTTTTTCCACGGTGGGCCGTGAGGCTTAGAACCATTGTCCAGATTCACTTCCAGGCCCTTATCGACTAACTTCTGATGCTCAGTAAGGGACTGATGGAAATTCAGGTTCACCAAGTTAGGAGGAAGGACCCGCAGCCCAAAATAGAGCCTCTTGACAAGCCTCAAGTTTCTTAACAGCTGCACATCACACCGGTATGTCCCAGAGTCATACTCCTGAATAGACTCAAACCTCACGAAGTGCGAGCTGGCCCGGAAGGGTCTGAAGATTTCATCATCAGTTGAGATGATACCGCGAGCAAGTCGCCAGGTGAACCGGAAAGCTTCCCTCCCCACCTCCAGGATGTCTGAACTCAGGCAGCTCAGCTCGAATTCCTTCCCTATGAGAACGGTGAAATGGAGCATCCCACAGATCCAGTTGGTCAGACATTCCAAGCGCTGAGACGTACACTTCCTTCTCACGCCATCAGGGCCCACCTCGCAGACGGTCTCCTCCTTATAGCCAAGGCCACAGGTGACCGTGCAGCTGGTGGCATTGACAATAACCCTCCCCACGGCTTGCTGCAGTTTCTTCGGGATGGCCAGTGTTTTTGGTAAAGTCACCACCAAAGGCAGACCAAAGGCCAACACCAGGCTCCCGAGGAGGAAACCAGCGGCCGAGGTCCTCATGTCTCACCTCCGTCAGCCGGCACCCGAGGTTGTCCCAGCTGAATCCTCTATGGCGTCACTTCACTCCCTTGACACAAGCTCTCCTTCAGCGTCAAAACACAGGACGCACCCGTTGTCAATGAAACACTGCAACTCGATCAACACAAACCCAGTCCTTATGAACAGATGAGGCCACAGGCAGGGAAAAAGTCACCACGTTGCTGCTTTACTAGCTCTTGCTTGTCGGTGACCACCTCACCAGTCCCCATTCTGTCCACGCCCTTGTAATGAACTTAAATCCACCCTCTCGGGAAGACAAAGACGAAGAGATTTCAGCTTCTGAAGTCAATGTCCAAATTACTTCAAATGCATAGCAAAGCTATTCTTCCTCACCCCTGCCTCCCCTCTCTGAACTGTACGATCCAAATTAAAGGGCTTCGAAACCCCAGTTAAATCTGGCCAAGAAATCAAATACCAGGTCTAAAAAAATAAATAAATAAAAGAGGATTACCTTGCATTAAGTTATTATTGACTTCAAAGGCTCCTAAACCCTTCTGTAAAAAAGAATTAAGAACTATGGACTGGAAGCCAAGTGATCAATCCTTCCTGAATTTCTATTTCCTCCTTTGTAAATTAAGACCACCTGGCCTACTTCAGGAGGGTCACTTTGGGCAATAAATGATAAACTGTACATGAAAACACTTTGTAAAGTGTGAAACACTGTTCACAGGTAAGGAATTTTAAATAGAAATGAAAAATTCATGAAGACAAGGACCGAGCTGCCCTTTTAGAATCCAAATGTTTATCCGCAAGAGGGGCGATACCCAATACAGCCCCTCTCCCCATTCTAGACACTCTTCCCTCCCAAGGGCACTGAAGGTATTTTTGGGGGGGGGGGATACATAATCCTGCCCACCTCTCGGCCTACTCCCTTACCTCCACAGAACAGAGGAGCTCATCATTCACTTGGGTCAAGGTTGCTATGAAACAGCTATGACGTCAAAGACAGATTCTTAGTCCCAGAACAACAACAACAAAAAAAAATGAGTGGTAGACACTCAGATTTGACAATGATTAAAACCAAAGACTTAAATAGTCTTTGAGTTTGAAAGCAATTTAATCTAAGGGGAAAAAAAAAGTCAAATAAAGAGGAATTTAACAGTACTTACATTTTAAGAAAGATCCTTGGAAGGGAGGAATGCCCTCGAATGTGTTTTTGTAATATCCAGAATATCCCCCAGCACATGGCCTCTGCCGAGTACTTACACACACTTACGGAGTTAAAGAATCTGGAGAGAGATCATTCCTAGATGATCTTTGTGGTATAACACCAACTCTTTGCTTGATTCATTCATTTATAATCTTGTCCAGAACTCTGGACTCCCCGAGCACCCCCTACTCCTCCCAGGTCTGCATCTTTGCACAGAAAGATCTAACATCAGTAAACTGCATTTCCTGTCCTACAAATCAAAGGGGCTAGTGAGTTTCAGAAGCAGCGTCCACAAACCAACATCCACACCTATTCTTTAATAAACATCCGATTTTATTTACAAAGCATTAAAGCTTCAGCAAGAAGTAACCCAAGGCTAAGTCTCGTCTTGTACAAAACTATGGAACGTTAAAAAACGAAATGGCGGGATGGGGCGGATGGGGGGGAGGAATGACAAAAGAGAAGAGAATACGCATATATTGTACATATTGAGAAAAAAATCAAACTGGATAGAAGGTTTCAGGAGCTGAAAAAAATTCCCAAAGCATAAATAATTATTAGGAAGTGCTGCCAGACACCATCTGGCAGGGCTGAAGCCGATCTTCTCAGGAGCCAGTCGAGGAGGTGTCCGGACATGGCAGAAACATCCCAACACACAGGCAGAGGACACGGAGCTACTCTGCCCCTGTAAGGAGGGCAGAGACCTTCCGTATCACAGTTTGTGCAAGATCGAGATCGCGGTGCATGTCCACAGAGAAATGGAATGGAAACAATGTGTGCAAAACAAAAAACCCATCCAGTGAGCCACCTGCCAATCTCAACCACTGGTAGGATGTGAAATAAGAAATGAAATTCACAAAATGAGCATTTAAGGAAAAAAGCCGAAAAAAGCCATGGCGGCTAAAAATACAAGCATTTTGCAACTGACTCAGGGGGAGCTCTTACTTCAACTACTGAATATTTTGGTTCTAAAAGATGGAGCAGGAGAAAGAGGCTCTTCCTGATGTAAGTCTACTTTGATTGCTATCCTAAAATCCCAAAGGTAACCCACTCGTGTGGGGCTGCCCACAGGAGCACCCAGCTGTTGGCGGGACTCTCCCCGGAGGATGCCGCACCGATGACAGCCCAGGTCAGCTAAAAGCTCTCTGCAGAGAGTCCTCTCCACACCTGGGACTCTGGGTTCAGAGAATTCTCAGAGAATTTCAAACACCTCATGTACACGTCCATCCTATCTGCTACTCTGTATATAAAGAACAGCAAAAGCAAGAAGCAGGAAGTAAAAAAATTTTTTAAAAAGCTAAGCAACCTTTCACAGAAAGGAAGAGACTGAAAACATGTCGTACGGAGGAGCGGGGATACAAGAAGGGGAAAATGTCACAACAAAAGGGAAGGGACAGAGATCCACACGTGATAAAAAAAAATTTTTTTCCTTGATCTTTGATTTGAACTGTGTTGTTGCTGCTTTGATTGTGGACGGTTTGACTTTAGTCCTTGCATAGATTCCCCCACCCCAATAAAAAAGAAGCTCGTGGAGAGACCCCTTGGTTTGTTTCCCTCTCTGGACACCAGCACAGGTGAAGCAATATGAACTACTGATGATTCTTTGCTGCAGATAGATGAAACTCGCTATCTTCAAAAACCATGATTAATGAGAATGAACCACTACCGGAGGAAAACATGCAATGGAAGGAAAACAAAGAAAAACCTTGACCCTCTTACAGCCCAGCTTCTTGAGCAAAATGGGGTATGTTAAGAAGAGGGGGCCTTTCTTATCTTTCTTCCCTTTCTGAAAACTTGAAAGCTTTCGAGCACTTTCTTTTCTGCCCATCCTCTGTACACAATAGGGAAATATAGGAGGTATCTGGTGAGAGAGTTAAGTTTAAAAATGGAAGACAGAATATGCAACAGAAGTTTTTCTAGGATACCGGCAGCAAAACTTCAGATGAGAGTAAGTCACTCGAGGACATGCACGGAGGATGGAAGGCAAATAGGATAGGAAATGTCAGGTCAAAATGATCCTGGGCACAATAGTTAGATGAGCAAAACTGGTCTCTTTTCTCCAGCCACATAACTAAGCATTGAAGTCTGAATGAGTCAAAACTCCTGTTTGATGTCTTCACAAATGCTCATTCCTGAGAGCCTATTTGGACTTATGCTTGAAAGGGAAGGGCCGTGTACTCTTCTTCCATAATTCACTTCGTCATTCAAATATACGATTCACTCCTTCCACCTCCTGGGTTGGAGGGAGAGGCCTTTGTTTTAAATTAAAGTCAATCTCAAATGACTGACCACAGTGTCCAGAGGCCACATGATGGCAAAGTGGGGAAGAACGAAGAACTTCAAGCGTCTTCATAACAGTTCTGAGATTGCTCCCCCTGCTAAAGAGATGAGACACAAAAAAGACGTCTTTTAGCATCAACCTGGACCAGCAGCGTGCATGACCAGAAACACTGACCGATGCTGGATGATGCCTGACACGCCCACATGCGCTAAGAATTCCCCCTTTAAGTTAAAACCAACGCAACTCCCATTTACTCTTTACTGAAGCAACAAATAATCCAAATCCCAAACTCCCATCCTACTACTTCCCTTAGTACTACCCCAAAGGGGAAAAAAAGACAAAATGATCAGAGTTCTACACATTTTCTAAGCTGCTAACCATTCTCCAACATGTTGATAAATGCTTTATAATCCAAGGAGTGCAGTAAGTAGAGGAAAGGAAATTCTAGGGTGCTCCTTCTCTTCATCTTTCATATATTAGATTAATGAGTCACTAAATAATTAACAATGAGCAACAGACCCTTTTCCAAGCACCCCTGGGCCTTAACTGACATTCTCCTCACCTTAGAATCCCAATATGGTGAAATGTTAATGAAACCTACTGCCGGCATTTCTATGCGCCAACAACTGATCAGTAAATAAAATCCTCAATAGTAAAATCAAATGAACACTTCCCTGATTATTCCATAGAAGCTGTTCAACCTCTGAGGGACATCCTTAAATGGGCTGCTGTGAAATATTAACTAGGAAGCGTAAGAAGAGAACAAGGTGAAGAAAATCCTCCCAGATGTCACCGGAATTGGGGTGGGGGGTGGGGGAAATATGCCACTTGAAGGTATAAAATGGTTAAAAAATAATTGTCCCAGTTATGAAAGAAAAGTATCCACTTCTAAACTTTGCTTTTAACCTGATTTTTAAAGTAAAAGTTCAAGCACAGATGAAAACAGGCAATAAAAATATATTCCCATTTATCTGAGGACAGATGAGAAATTAGGAGATATAAACTCTTCTGGATGCTACATTGTTAAAAATCAAATTTAAACTTTATACATTTCAGTAAGAGAAAGTTTCTTTAGCACTTGCTTTTCAAAACATAACTTCTTGAATTGATTTTTTATTTTATTTTATTTATTTATTTTTTAGATTTTATTTATTTATTTGACAGAGAGATAGACAGCGAGAGAGGGAACACAAGCAGGGGGAGTGGGAGAGGGAGAAGCAGGCTTCCTGCTGAGCAGGGAGCCCGATGCGGGGCTCGATCCCAGGACCCTGAGATCATGACCTGAGCTGAAGGCAGATGCTTAACGACTGAGCCACACAGGCGCCCCATTGATCCTTGCGGTGGGGGAATCTACTCCACAGGGCGCAACACCATGCCTTTAACGCATTAAGGCCAATCTGAGTGTTCCCACAGGTACCCTGACCAATCTTCTCTTAGCCGTTTAAAAATGAACACACCACTAATGTTTTAAGCCTAAATCACGACAGGAAAAACTGGTTTGATCACAAATCAATAGTATTAATAATGAGCACTCAAGATGACTAATGAGGTACATTATACTGACTATCTGAGGTCAGTTAATGTTTCGGTATAGTTCTCATTCACATGGACAGACCAAAATAAGTAAATAAAGGCTTGTCAAGGCATCAGGTAACAAACCAAAACCACAGCCAGCAATACTACTATGAGTAGATAAAATACAGAGCAACAGCAACACAAGAGAAGAGCTCCAGGCTATTTAAAATTCTGCCCCGAGGATCCACAGTATTTTGCTGCAACATAAAAGAAATCGCCAGTAACATAAAATTAAGAAAAACTGGGCTCATGATGAGCTGTTACTGGTCCTCCCGACGGCAGCCAAAGCTAAGGTGGCCTAAGAAAACGCTGGATATGAACTCTCAAATATTACCTTAGTCCGCTAGTAAGATCACAAAGAATGAAAAAGAGTATCTACTAGCTATCTGATTTTAGTAGGAGTTCATGAATTAGTCTTTGAAAGACTGATCATTTAAAAAAAAAAAGAGAAGAGGTGGGGAAAAAACCCCCACTCCCTACCAAGCACTCCAAACAATCGGATCGAGGAGGTGGCTCAGAGGCCTGGGGTCGTGGCCGGCACCAGGAGGGCGGTGGCACAGCCACACGCAGGGAAATCCGCATGGCATCCACGCGCCCCCAGAAGTAGCACCTCTGCTCACTTGGGCCTTTGCCACCCCCAGTAGACCCAGGTATATACCAACCACTTCATGCCCACCTTTCCAAGAGCCCTTTAGACCATGTATGTGATGGGCCACAACTCTGTCACACTTGCTACTGATGACATTTACTGCCAAGAAGCCCTAATTCCTGGGCAATCCTTGAGCCCTCACAGGACAACAAGGACCCTGGTGGTTCTGCTCAATGTCAAGTTTCTGTTCTGAGGACTGTACTCTGGAGAGAATCTAATAAGGAAATTTAGGGGAATCACATAGATGGTGCTGATGCTGATCGGGCCTTTTCGAGAAGTCCCAAGCTCAGGGCTATCCTCACTAAGTAAGCTTCCACTGATGGGTCCTCATTCATCAGAGAAGGTGTGTCTTCATGGGTGTGGGTCCACTGGTGCTAGCTAAGACCAATGAGCTGTTTGATAGGGAAGAATTTTCTGTAGCCCCAGATTCCAGATGGCCAGATTATTTCTATAGCAGTCTAGGTGTCTTCCAATCTTCCTGCATAATCTCCTACAGCAACGTCCAAAAGACCGTAGCAGCTTTGTCAGGGCCGGTGAAGGCTCATGCAATAGCTCCTTCCATAACTGGTCAACTGCAGATTTTAACAAACAGTTGCCATTTATCTAGGCTGAGCAACAACACAGCCTGCACCTATAACTCCTTCAAACAATTTAGCTCTAGGGGCACCTGGGTGGCTCAGTCGTTAAGCGGCTGCCTTCAGCTCAGGTCGTGATCCTGGGGTCCTGGGATCGAGCCCCACATCAGGCTCCCTACTCCGCGGGAAGCCTGCTTCTCCCTCTCCCACTCCCCTTGCTTGTGTTCCCTCTCTCGCTGTGTCTTTCTCTGTCAAATAAATAAATAAAATCTTTAAAAAGAACAACAACAACAATTTAGCTCTGATGGAAAAGTAGGGCACTGGGGCAGAGGCGAGATCCACAAAGCCTTGAATCTGCAAATACAACCTCCAGACGGAACTGATTCTTGAAGACGCTTCAACCTCAGGCATTCTGGATCAAGTTTTGCTTCTTACTATCTCCCGGAAAATCTACAATGACCGCATACCGCTTTTCATGGAAAATCTGAGGTGTGGAAGGATACAGAACTCAACTGCCAAAGAGGTTTTTTCACCTCAGTGGCCTTTGCAGGGAGAACCAAATGAAAATCAGCAGCATGTGCCAGCCAACCTTTGCCTGCTCTGGACCCTGCAGGCCGACCACGGCCTTTGCCCCAAGAATCCCACACAAAAGATATGATAGGTTGTCCCAAAACTCAGACATCTGACGGGGTTATAAGACACCCAGTTTCACCGCCTGTGATGTGCAGCCTCCACAAAGCTCCAAACCACACTGCAGCTAGAGCACCACACAGGGTGCAGCCCTTCTGAGAAAGTCGTGGAAGCAAACCACAGTGCCCCCGCTTTGAGGTTTTTTTAAAGATCCTGCTCCTCAGCACTCTGGTTTAACCTGGCCACTGCAGTTTTGGAGATGTCCATTCAGGCAAAGGTCAAGGAACAGGGCCAGAGGAGCAAGGAGAAAATGGGAGGAAGGAAGTGTAGTTTACATGGGGAAGGATGCACTGCACACAGTCACGAGAAGCTGGTGGGATGTTTGCATCATCTACGCAGTTGCTCTGCGTGTGTGTCGTCAGAAAAGGTACCATCGCCCTGGCCTGTATGCAGAAGTCTCCTCCAGTCCCTGTGGAGGGTGAAGCTGTTAAAACAGCTGCCTCTCGCGCTCGCTTCGGCAGCACATATACTAAAACAGCTGCCTCTCTCTAAGGCTGATCAACCCAATAAAAATAATGCACAAAGTGAAAGTCCAGTTTACAGCACCTGCTCAGGATACAGGTTCTAGCCTTTACTGAGGTCAGAACCTCATTTAATCTTGTCAGCAAAGTGAGCAGGAATACACTTCTAATAGGTCCTAGATCCTGGTATGCACTCTTGCTAGGAGCTTTGAAACACTGACTTCTAATGCTGAAGTATCTATTTCACATACAGTTCAAAATTTCACTGCGAGCTCTTCAATATTTTGAGAATTTCAGGAAATAAAAATGGCTGAGTAAACTTCCCGACATTTGATTTTGACTCTCATTTAGACATTTTTGAAGTATAGCTGGGAAACACCACTGCTCTTACACTCTTGAGCTTAAAATCTAACAGCGGCTCATGGTGTCTCTGACAGAAACCCAAGTGGGGAAGGCCAGAGATACTTACTCACTGCTAGTGACCGCATCAATTATAATTAAAAGTTGAAATCACTGTATTAAAGAGAGGAAAATGTGAATTTTCAAAAACTTTTAAATGGTTTATATGCCATACACATACTGTTAAAAAGCGAATGATTAATTACTGGCAGGTTCTGAAGAAGCTAGGAGACTATGTCCTACAGTGTTTCAATCAATTCAGTATGTCTGGCCACATTTTATTTTAAGTAGGCCTCATGCCCAGGGCGGGGCCCAATGTAGGGCTTGAGCTCACGAACCTGAGATCAAGACCTGAGCTGAGATCAAGAGTCGGACACTTAACTGACTGAGCCACCTAGGCATCCCTCTGGCCACATTTTAAATCACCCTGAAGCATTTCAGCTTTTTAAGCCAGAGGAATCTACTGAAATTTAAACCGTGTTTTTCTGTAGTGGCACCAGCTTGTACAAAAAACAGGTTATAGAGGGATCATTTTTTTTTTACATATATCAATTACTGACCTGCAATCTTTGTTGGCAATGGCCATGTAACTCTTCTCAGCTATTCTAAAATATATAGAGAGCCTTAAGTGGACTGAACGTGGAGGTGCGAACTGGTATTCAGTGGAGCACCATAAATACTGCTGTTGAGGAAAACACGTTGGTGGCTCAAGTGTCATGTGTTGGCTGTGAACACCTAAAATCTAAATCCAGCGCATGTGAGGTGGAATTACTCTAAATGAGTAACTGAGTAGGCTTTAGCTTCCCAACCGAGGAGAATTCCCGTTCACACGATTAACTGCAGGTGTACCTCAAACAAGGAACTCAGTTTCACCGTCTAGTCATGTGTCCCATCAGCACACTGGGGGGGGTCACACCCTGAAGTTGAAAATTTTAAAGCAAGAGGGAAAAAACCTGAATACGACCACTGGTATTTTCCCAGTCCTATGTCTTGAGTCTACTGAGCTAGCCGCAGGAAATTCAGACCACTGTATTCACTAAAGTAGTGCTCATATACAGAACATTTTCCAAAAGCCCAAAATGTTTGAATACAAATGGACTCCATTTGATTACTGTTTTCCAAACAAGAGACCATCTAGCCTACATTCACAAGTACTTGATAGGAAATTCAAATTGTTCTCCGTCCCCCAATAAACTCCCTCCATCATATAAAAGTGGCAAAACTCAGGAAGTTTCAAAGGTGTAGGTGTTAAGAAGCTACACGGATACTGTAATTGCTGTCTTTTTGGTAATAATCTCCTATATGGAAAAACATTTCACCTTCTTCTTTAACATGATGGTATTACTGACAAGTTTTTTGTTATTGCTTCTGACTACGGAGACAGAAAACCACCACCTCTGGGATTTGAATAGTTTAAAGAAAGACAAAACACTACAGTCAGGTTGTATAAAGCAAACTTCTATTTCTGGTAATCTGTCTGGCTCTTTCATTTGAGGCAAAACAAAACAAAAAAATCTAGAAGCAAATACAGGCAAAGAAATGAATTAAACCAGGGGTTCTTACCCTTTTGGGGGGCCATGGATTCCTACAGGAATCTGATGAAAGCTATCGGCATATCTTCCCCACAAAAATATTCACATAGTATTTTGTATATAATATCAGGGGAATATAGATCCCCTGAGATCTACTGATGGACCCAAGGTTAAGAGCCACTGAATTAAGCCAAATCTGGTTTAGCCTACCCTTGGTGGCAGCCTAACACTGCGAAAATCCACCAGCGGGGAAAGGAGGGAAGGAAGGAAAGGGTGCTGCAGTTAAACGGAGTCAGGGGCTGTACAAAGCAAGGCCGCGAAGCAAGCCAGACAGCGCTCCCAGTGTGTCCTTACCTGCCAATGGCTGGCTGAGCTCCGCCTGCACTTTACCCTTCGCTGATCCTTCCAGAGGTAAACCTCTGTCCCCTTTGTAGAGTTTCGGTTTAAATGGAGAATCTTTCTCTTTACCTTTTGATCCTTTAGGCCGGCCTGCTTGCTTCTTCTTGGATTTGCCATCCCCCTTCACACCCAGTAGTGGATGGACTTCTGTAAAAGGACAGAGAGGCACAGGAAGGGATCCACACGCCGCCCATCCCAGCGCCCCAACCAGGCACAGGCCACACACCGTGACTACCCGGGAGCAAAGAGTGCCGCCCTCATGTCCCAGACCCCTTAATACCAGGAGAGAAGTGTGCATTTACTAATTATAAAACTATAAAAGAGTGGCTATTGCAGGAGAAATCGCTGCTTGGCCACGGGCATGCAAGGCCTCCACGGCTCATACAACAGCTCCAAACCAAAAAGGCAGCTGAGACACAGTGACAACGGAGCACACTGAGCCATACCAGGAACGCACACAAGCACACTGGCAGGGGAGGAGAGAAAGGGAGTGGGGCCTTGGATCCAGGCCACCCGGGGCGACAGTCCTGACTCCTCCACTCCCCGAGACCTTGGGCAAGCCGCCTGACCTCTCCAAGCCTAAATTTTCTCCTTTGTAAAGCAGAGAGAGTAAAACAACTTGCGGAGTTGATGTAAAACTCAGCAATGACACAGAAACACAACAACAGTGCCTGAAGCAAGCAGGCGCACCATCAGCAGCATCAGGGGACACAGAGCTGCATCATGAACCGACTGCGGTCAGCTAAAAGAGGGGGATGGTCAACAGTAAACACACACATACACCCCCCAACCTATCCCAAGAGGTGAGAATAAAGGCTGCCCAGTCAGACTGCAAAAGCAGGGAGGAAGAATGAAAAGATTATCCAGGTCTCACCAGTACTTTACCACCTAGTAAAACCACTCTACAGGAAAAAAAGAAGAATGGTATAATGAAACAAACTCTGAGCCAGAGGTCAGAAGACGGCACGTTGTCATTTAGGCAAGTACTAGAAGGCACAACTTCTCCACTTTAGAAGGGAAGTGAAAGCAGATGAAATCGTTACAAAGTCATAAGGAGTTATTAAAAAAAAAAAAGACTCATGGGAAATTTCCTCTGAGGTAAAATCACTCAAATGGGAAGTTACCAGACTGTGTCGGAGAGTAAGAAGTGATGTCTATCGGTAACAGGGAGAAGACGCAGCCCTTACCATCATTAGGTACTCCTTGAAGTTCTATATTGGTTGTTTTGGGTTTCTTCTTCGGTGGCTGGGACCCATCCGCTGAAGACTGCCTCTTCTTCTCTGAACTAGCCCCTTCATCCATCAGGGAGGTTTGGACAGCATCCGGTGGGGGGCCATAAGGATTTTCTTCCGGATCTTCTACCTCAGGGGCAATGGGTAAATATAATAGAGCCTTTGAATCTTCCAGCTCTTCATCACTATTTGGAACAGGATCAGGCAAGGGATTGGAAAAAAGAGGAGACAGTTGCTTAAACCATGAACCCTTCCTCTAGGGCAGAATCACCTACATTAACCATAAGCAACAGGTATGGATCTAGAACTTTAAGAAAGCCAAGATGATTAAGAGAAAATCAGACAATATGAATAACAAAATCAGTAGTAAAAACAAATGGTATAAATGAATTATCTCAGTTTTCCTTAAGATTTTCTATCAGGGGAAAAGGGAAGGGATTTCTTGTACACCAAAGGACTTATTACTTTGAACTAACACACGCAGGGCAGCCGGGGGAGGTGAGCGTACACCAGAGCCTGAGGAGGAGGGGGAGGAGCGCCCCGCGGCCTCGCCTGCAGAGGTGGCTCACCTGCTACAGAAGGCAGCAATTGGGTCCACGCTGGTGACATCCACTTCCTCATCCTCGGCAGCATCAGCCCCTGCAGGAGAGAAATGGCACAGGTGTAAGAAGAAGGAAAAACACAGCTTTTTACTTGCAGCCTAATGATTTCCATAAACTAAAATTCAGCAGAAACAAAGGAGGACAGCCAAACAGTTCGTTTTACTCAATAATTCAACAAGTAGGTGCTGAATCTCCACCCTATGCTGGGCACTGGGGATACAGTGATGACCAAGAAAGCCGCACACAGTTCTTCAGTAAAAACTTCACAGCCTAACCAGGGAGACAGGTATCAACAGATAATTTCCATTCAAAAAAAATTTTTTTAATTTATTTGAGAGCGAGAGAGAGAGAGAGCATGAAAGGGGGGAGGGTCCGAGGGAGAAGCAGACTACCCGCTGAGCAGGGAGCCCGATGCGGGACTCGATCCCAGGACTCCGGGATCAGGACCTCAGCTGAAGGCAGTCGCTCAACCAATTGAGCCACCCAGGTGCCCGATAATTTCCATTCAATTCAGTAAGTGTGATATGCTACGAATATGAGAAGGAGGAACAAGTTATCTGAGTTTGGAAAGGCTTCACACAACATAATCCAGCAACATCAATACAATACAGAACAGGCCGCCTCCCTGGTGATCCTCCTAAAACACGGGGGCATATATGTGATCTAATATCACACAAGTGAGGATCAGCACTTCCAAGCTGGAAGAACCAACCTCAGTCCCAATTCCCTGATTCCTGGCACCATCAAGTGGTCCAGCAGGCGATGACCTGTGTCATTAATTCCTTAGTGAGTAATTAACTTACAACCGGGTATACTAATAAGCATTCATACACACGAACCCCCATTAGATATAAAACCCTGTGTTAGACAACCATGGGGATTAAAAAATCAAATCTTTATTCTAAAGGAGCTTCCTATCTAGTTCAGAAAACAAGATAAGAATAACAATGAGGGGCGCCTGGCTGGGTCAGTCGGTAGAGTAGGCAACTCTTGATCTTGGGGCTGTGAGTTCAAGCCCCATGTTAGGCAAAAAATTTACTTAAAAAGCAAACAAACAATGAGCACTATCACAATCCTAATCAAAAATAACATCTGAATGCTTACCTTGGCCTAGGTGCTACACTGGGTCCCTTACATGAATTACTCCCCACAACCCTAAAAGGCAGGTTCTATTATTACCACTATTTTACAGATGAGGAAATTCAGGTTTAAAGAATAATAAGGGGCGCCTGGGTGGCTCAGTCGTTATGCGTCTGCCTTCAGCTCAGGTCACGATTCCAGAGTCCTGGGATCGAGCCCCGCATCAGGCTCTCTGCTCGGCAAGAAGCCTGCTTCTCCCTCTCCCACTCCCCCTGCTTGTGTGCCCTCTCTCGCTGTGTCTCTTCTCTGTCAAATAAATAAATAAAATCTTTTAAAAAAATAAAAAATAAAAAAATAAAGAGTAATAAGCATTTTACCCCAGGCAGTTGGACTCCAGAGCTCATGCTGTTTACCTTTATCTTCCTGCCATGGGGGTGACAATACCTAATACAGACTGAGCACCCAGCATGTGCAGGTGATCAGGTGATCATCAACAATTCATCAGGAAACACAGTGACATAATAAGAGAGCTGTTAAACCCTAGTAAAAATGCTCAGAGGCCCTCAGTTGGTGCGCTCCACACAGAGACTCTCAGAACACCGTCAAAACTGTGTAAGCGTAAAGAAAAAGAGACTGCAGTCGAGAAATATTACCTGTCTGCTCAGGCTCACTCTTATCTTCATCTTCAATATCAAACTCTGATTCCCTTTCCTCATATTCTACATTTTCATCCAACTCCTTGAAGTCTGGGGCAAATGCACTCCAATTTTCCTATGCCGCAAACAAAATACACTACTTAACCGTATGAGAAAGCAATGGTCTGTAAGCTCGACATTACTGATAGAAATGAAAGATCGGAGCACATACAAGACTTAGAACTCTGAGAACAAATCTGGCAGATAACAAAAATAAGGTACCTATAGGTTTTACTGTCTTAAGGTATTTAGATCTTAAACGTTCCAAGTTATTAAACTACAGTTCTCTCATGAGAACTGCCATCTTTAATCTTTTAAAGATATAATTATCAGGTAAAACACTGCATTTTCTTAGGAGTACACGGATTACAAACATGATTAAAGTTGTTCAAAATAAAACCAAGATATAAAACAGAAACTAACTGAGCTGAAAATAAGGAAAGCAAAAGAAAACTCTCAGGTAACAGAAAAATATAACAGAAAGTACACCAGACTTTCTCCCTGAAGACAGAGGTAGTAAATCAGCTTTGGACCCAGACCTTCCCATCAAAATAAAGCAAAACTGAATCAATTTTAATTAGGTTACAAGAATCACATGCAAAAGAAATTAAATAGGTCATTTTTTGCTTACTACCTGTAAGGTTCTCTGATATAAAGAAAGGATATCTAGCTTCAAAGCAATTAAACCAGAAAAAATACTTACTACTTGATTTTGTGCCCAGATAGATACCACTCCACTTGAAATGGATGCTATGATGGGTCGAACAGGGTGCCACTAAATTTAAGGAAGGAAAGAAAAATCAGCTCTAAGAATGGATCCAAGATTATCTGTTTCACATCAGTAACAAGAGCAACCTCTCATTCTACTCACAGCTACATCCAAGAGGAGTTCTCCTCTCGTCCCATGGAGAATCTTCACCAGGTTGCCAATGCTTTTCTCCCAGATGTACAAGGCATGCTGCCGGGCTGAACCAGCCACTATGTATTCTCCATCCCCAGAGAAACAACATTTCTTCCACGGGGTCCTGAAGGACAAAGAAAGTACCCAAGGAGAACCAGAACCTGAGCTCAGGTCATGTATTGCCCCATATTCTTCTAGGTGGTGATACACACCTATTTACCAAGTCCTGTAACTTCTGCATGGGTTCAGGCTCTCCATCTCTTCCACAAGTTAAGATTTCTCTACCATCATAAACTCGGATTATCCGATCTGCTGTGTTAATTAAAAAGCAACTAGAGAAAGGATAAAAATATCAACACAAGAGGTCAGAAATCTGTTTCTGTTAACATTTTCTATTAATATCTGTTACTCAGAACAGTACCATAGAACTACTACTCCACATAAGCTAGAACACTTATGTACTTACTTGTCACCTTTCAAAGCAAAATAGAATTTGAAGTGAAGATATGTTGTATACTTTGTGTATCCCTGAACCCTATATGCACAAACTGATCTTCAGTATTTATTTTTAATCTTTAGTATTTGATTGAAATCCATGACCTCTAAACTGAAACCAGCTTGCTGAATTCACAAACTTATACTTAGACGTACAATGCATACTTCATTTCTCTGGCCTATCTTATACATAACATATTCTTCCTAATGAGTTAATAAACTATGTCATTTTAAAATGTTCTTTTACTGTAATGACATTGGAAATCTGTCTAAAATGTAAGTTATTTCACTACCTTCCTACAGATTTCACTAAGCTTTCTTGAATTCTAAAGAATTTTGAACATGAATGTCCTCTAAGTACACATGCATGCTCCTATACAAGACAGAAGGACTGTCACCTCTCATCCTGACACCAACAATCTAATTCTTCTTGTTTCTGTTGACATATCTACTTCTAGTTGGGTAACCACACTTATCAGAAAAACATCTGAAAGTAAAAGGATAAATAGTTTTATGTAAATAGAGTGTATGTCCAATTACTATGTGAGTTCTGTGACATGACTTTGGATTATAAAAACAGGTGATCTTTACCCAGAGCGTACTATGTGGCAGGCATTTTAGTTCTAAGCATATACCACCCCGATATCTTTTCTGCCTGATCATCTCCAGAAAAAAGAGGATGTGATTACTGGTTCAATGCAATAAATTTTATGAACGTAAGAACCAGATACTGACAGTTTCTAGTTATTTTTTAAGTAAACTTTCTTAAAGATTTAATATACACAAAAACTGTGAATCTCAATGTATTTTTGCATTCTACTCACTTTTAAAACTGTCCCTAAAAAGACAAGGTCTCACCTCCCCTTCCGGGCAAACTCTATGGACTTAATAGCTGTGGTATTGCTTGTTCCAGTTGTTACTCTGAAGGAAGCAACAAGATCCTGAGAATCTGTTTTTAGGACCAAAATCTAAAGTTCAAAGGAAAAAAAAAAAAAAAAACCATTAAGTATTCTGATAACCTACAGTAATTAGAACTGGCTTCCATTTCTAAAACTGGGCAAAGACTAGGTAAAAATATAAACATCTCGGGGCGCCTGGGTGGCTCAGTCTGTTGAGCATCTGCCTTCGGCTTAGGTCATGATCCCAGAGTCCTGGGATTGAGTCCCGCATCGGGCTCCCTGCTCCGAGCGGGCTCCCTGCTCCATGGGGAGCCTGCTTCTCCCTCTCCCTCTGCCCCTCCACCCGCTTGTGCTCGCTCTCTTTCTCTCAGATAGATAGATAGATAGATAGATAAATAAAATCTTTAAAAAATATATAACGTCTCATGTATTCAACCTGATTGACTGATACTGCCTTTTAATTCTTCAAATAAAGAACCATGTCTTAATCTATTCTCAAAATACAATGTTTAGTGTTATTCACAATAGTCAAAAGGTGGAAGCAACCCAAGGATACGTCAACAGATGAAGGGATAAACACAAGGGGGAATGTACTCCAGTGGGACAGTACTCAGCCAGGAAAAGGAGGGAAATTCGGGCACATGCTGGGCATGAAGGAATCTTCAGGACATCAGGCTGAGTGAAATAAGCCAGTCACAAGAAGACAAATGCCATATGAGTCCACTTACATGAGGTACCTAGGGTAGCCAAATTCACAGATATAGAAAGTAGAGTGATGGTTGCCAGGGGCCGGGGAGGGAACAAGGACTAGGAGGTTCCTGCTTAACAAGTACAGAGTTTCAGTTTTATAAGATGAAAAAAGCTTTGGAGATACATGGTGGTGATGGGTACACAATAATGTGAATGTACTTAATAGCACAAAACTGTACACTTAAGAATGGTTAAGATGGTAAATGTTATATTTTATGTTATGTGTATTTTACCACCATTTCCAAAAATGGCCACTTTCTAAGGTAGCCATGAAATTATACTAGCCTATACACCCCAATCACCAAAAAAAAAAATCAAGTTGCCTAATGGAACTACAAACTCTAACCTTTATTAAAGAGGCGCTGGGTAGCTCAGTCAGTTGAGCATCAGACTCTTGGTTTCGGCTCAGTTTGTGATCTCAGGGTCACGAGATCAAGTGGCAGGGAATCTGCTTCTCTCCCCCCCCAACTCCCTCTGCCCCTCCCCTCCACTCGCACACATGCATGCGCGCACTCTCTCTCTCTAAAATAAATAAATCTTTAAAAAAAAAAAAAAAAAGTAAAACAGGACCTTAAAAGCCCAGCTAACTTCTTACTCCACAAAACTGCAGGTTAAGTGGGCTTAAATTATATAATATTTACAGAACTAGGTATTAAGACATTTTTATCAAATGTATTCCATTTTATACTATGACTTTTAAACTTTATAAATGAGGGGCGCCTGGGTGGCTCAGGTGTTAAGCATCTGCCTTCGGCTCAGGTCATGATCCCGGGGTCCTGGGATCAAGCCCCACATCCGGCTCCCGGCTCCCTGCTCCGTGGGAAGCCTGCTTCTCCCTCCCCCACTCCCCCTGCTTGTGTTCCCTCTGTCGCTGTGTCTCTCTGTCAAATAAATAAATAAAATCTTTAAAAAAAAAAAAGAAATATCATGAAGGCATGACAGAAAAATAGGCCACATTTGCCACAGGCACGAGACATGCTTAGTCCAGGGATAAAAGATATTTCAAAGGAAGCAGAACAAGTAAACATGAAATAAGCCAATGCACAGGATGACTGATGCTTATTTCACTAGCTTCCAGGCTTACCTTGCCTTTTGCATTTCCTGTATAGATATATTCCCCTCGCCTATCAAAAGATGCAACCACGTTCAAATCGGAGTCATCGTCTACCGGCAGAACAACATGCTTGGAATCTGAAAGGGTCAACATGACAGGAGCAGATTTCATGGGACACACGAGAACCTTGTTCCTGTTTAAAAATATGAACAGTACATTGGCTGTTGCTTTGGTATCAGAAGGCTGATCTCCTGCCCTCTTCCCTGATTCCTGTCACTACCTCCATCAGCTCTCCCAGCTCAAGCAAATTTAAAATAGTGAAAAAGCCTGAAGTCTAAATGTCTAACAATAGGGAAACAACTGAATATAAGCTATGGGATCCTGGTTTGACAAAATAAAATGTAGTCATTAAAAATAAATACGAAGAAGTAGCAAACTAGTAGAAGAAATATGTATGCAATAAAAAGGCAAAATGCTAACTAAAACTATGTAAAAATACGGAATTTAATACACATCTCATATGCATATAACTTGCTTTGTGGGCTATAAAGCACTAGATAACAAGCATTACACTTAAAGAACTTGACTAATAAAGAACCAAGAGAAATGAAGACAGTTATGTCTGGGTAATGGAATGGTGGGTAACTCTTTCTTAAATGTAGTTTTAAATGTAGTTTCATTTTTTTTTAAATGTGGTTTTAATACTCGAACTACTTCCCTCTAAAGAAATTCAAATAACCGGCGGGGCGGGGGGGGAAGGTGTTGGTGTGGAAAGCTCCAGGTCAAGGACCAGTTGTTATTCTTCTTCCTACCTCTGCCCACTTCCAAAGTCTGAATACTGCCCAGTTTTTAATTATATGATACAATAACACTCTCCTTAAAATCTGTTCAGTAGAGACAACCTAGACAGAAACATTATTTTATGTAGAAGATTTGAAGAGATGTGTGCTTTTGCCTCCCACAACCTTAAACTGCAATTGTCATGAGCCTGGAGCTAGTCCACAGAGAATGAGACCCTGCCCCAGGAAAGAACAGCACAGATTAAACATACTGATCTCGTGGATGGTACTGGACTTTTAGGATGGGTGAAGGGAACCGAAACCTCTGGTCGCAGTCGCCTGAAAGAACATCCCACTGTGACACTATGTTATCAGTGGAAGCACTCACGAGCTTATGACCATCTCGACTCCAGCTGGAAAAAAAAAAGGTGGGTAATTTAGCACATATTCTAAGTTAAAGTAATTTAGCACAAATTCTAAGTACATTGTACCACTCTTAAGGATAAAAATGTCTGAGTCACACATCTGCCTAGCTGCAGGAGTCAACAGTATTCCTTTTTTTATATATATATATATACTCAAATCCACAAACTTTCCCAACTAAACAATGAATAAGAATATTTCATGACATTTCTGTAGGTAGTAACAAAAGCTCGTAGTAGTTCAAGATAACAGTAACAAGTGGCTCCAGGAAATAAGACTCAAACGTTTAAAAGAGTCTATCATCAGCTTGCCCTTAAATGTTGATGTAACAAGTATTTAGGGAGTGGGAGGTGAGGGAGTATCTGAGCTTTCTGAGGTTGTCCCAGAAATAGCACCATCACAGTGTAAGCAAAACAATAAAAATAAGTATCTGTTATTTAAAATAACTAAGAAAGGAATTAATTCCTCCTGCTAAGTATAGCTAAACACCCTGGACATTACACATAAAACACAAAGACGCTGGCGGGCGCCTCCGTGGCTCAGTCGGTTAAGCGCCTGCATTCGGCTCCGTTCACGATCCCAGGGTCCTGGGACTGAGCCCCGCGTCGGGCTCCCTGCTCAGTGGGGAGTCTGCTTCTCCCTCTCCCTCTGCCTCTGCTGCTGTTCCTGCTTGTGCTCTCTCAACCTCTCTCAAATAAATAAATAAAATCTTTATTATAAAAAAAAAAAGACTCTGAAGGGCAGAGCAAAGACTGATTGGCTAGAGACTACAGGATATGAGGAATGACACAATACAAAGTTCCTTGGATTTTCTTTTTTGCCTTATACATCCCAGACTGAGTGATGGAGAAGCCAACAGCCCAGTAACACCAACGGGCTCACTCACACAAATAAAGCCTCAAGAAGAGCCTGCTTTCACTAGCCAAAGGACCAGGACTGGACAGCACAGAGAGACAGAAAACTTTTAGGCAATAATGACTCTTCCAGCAACCACCGTGAAAAAAACTGCAGCCCCACCTCCATCCCAGTCAACAAAATCTAAATAGAATCTAGACCTCCACCCTTGCCTAGTTACAGCCTAGTTACCCTTCTCCACTCACTGCACTGGTGTCAGAGAAAGCTCAGGGGGCAGCCAGATTTCCATAGCCATCAGCCTGTAATAAGGACTCCCACTGAGTGTTAGTGGAGGCCACATGGAGAACAGGAACAAGGTACTCCTATCCTTCCCCACCAGCATGGTATCAGACCAGGAGGCCAGGGGGGAGCCTGAACTTCCCACCGCACCTAGCATAATGATGCCAAGTAAGAAGCTTGGACTTCTAACCCATCTGGCAATTAACAAGATAGTGCCCTCTCTTCTCTCCTCTCAAAGGAGGCCAGTTAAAACATAAGATTTACATAAGCCCTACAGTCTTAGGATACCCAAAAAGCCCAAGTTTCAATTGAAAATGACTATCAATCCAAGAACAAAAAAATCTCAACTTGAATGAGAAAAGATAATCAACAGATACTAACGGTGAGATAACATAGATGTTAGAATTATCTGACAAGGATTTTAATGCAGTCATCATAAATATGTTTCAATAAGCAATTATGAACATGCTTGAAATAAATGAAAAAAAAAAAAAAAAAAACAGAAAGTCTCAGCAAAGAAATAAAAGATGGAGAGAAGACCTGAATTTTAGAAATGAAACACACAACTAAAATAAGAAACCCAACAGATGGGTTCAGGAGCCAATGGAGAAAAAAGAGGAAAGAATCAGTGAACTGGAAAACAGAATAATAGTTATCCAATCTGAATAAGAGAAAAAACAGACTAAAAAAAATGAACAGAACCTCAGGGACTTGTGGGACTATAATAAAAGATCTAAGATCCACATCATCAGAGTCCTAGAAGAGAAGGAAGAATAGGGCTTCAAAGTATTGAAGGAATAATGGCTGAAATTTCCCCAAACTCGGCAAAAGATATGAAACCTACAGATTCAAGAAGCTGAGCAAACGTCAAACAGGGTGAGCTCAAAGAAATCCACTTCCAAGATACAGAGACAAACCTCTGAAACCTAAAGACAAAGAAAAAAAAATCCTTAAAGCAGCAAGAGAGGAAGGACATCTTACCTATGGAAACAAACAATACAAACAGGCAAACACACAAAAAACTCATGTGACAGCAGATTTCTCACCAGAAAGCATGGAAGGAAGTGGCACACTGAAGTGCTGAGAGAAAAAGAGCTGCCAACCCAAATTCTATTATCAGCAAAAATATCCTTCAGGAACAAAAAGGTAAATCAAGATATTTGGCCAGAAGATCTACCCTAAAAGGATGATTCAAAGAAGTTCTCTAAATGGAAAGGAAATGATAAAAGAAGGAATCTTAGAACATGAGGGAAAAAGAACAATGAAAAAGAATAAAAATATAGGTAAATAAGATCAATTTTTTTCCCTCTAGTTTTGACATTTGAACCAAAGATTGTAACACTGTCTTATGTGGGTCTCAATGTATATAGAAGAAATATTTAAGACAATTATATACAAAGAAGGGTAAATGGAAGTACGGTTTCTACACTTCACTTGAACTGGTAAAATGTCAACACCAGTGGACTGTAGTAAGTTAGGTGTACACAATGTAATACCTAGTAACCACCGAAAAGTTATACCAATACCCTCAAAAATACTATACAGTTCTCTCTTATCCATGGGGGATACTAAGACCCCCCCCAGTGGATGCCTGAAGCCACCAATAGTATCGAATGCCATGTAGACTGTTTTCCCGTACATAACATACCTATGAGAAAGTTTCATTTATAAGTTAGGCACAGTAAAAGATTAACAACGACCAATAACAAAACAGAACAATTAACAATATACTGTAATTAAAGTTGTCTGAACGCGGTCTCTCTCAAATTCTCTTACTATACTCACTCTTGTGATGGTGTGAAATGACCAAGTGCCTAAGTGAGGACCGGAAACACAGGGAGGGAGGGACACAGGCATCGTGATGCAGCCTGAGGCCACTACCACCCTTCTGACATGTCAGAATCATCTGCTCCTAACTGTGGTTGACCACAGGTAACTGAAACCGCAAAAAGGAAAACCACAGGTAAGGGGGACTACTGCAGATGAAGTGGAATTCTAAAAAATGTTCAAGAAACCCAGAGGAAGGCAGGGGAAAAAATGAAAAACAGAAGGGACAAAAATAAATAAATAAAATTTAAAACATAAAAAAAAAGAAACAGAAGGGACAGAGAAACCCAAAACCAGTATTTACCCAAATTTTACAATAAAAAGGAGTTGCTACTGAGGAACTTGGCTGGCTGTATACCTCCGTGGTTAAGAACATAGGCTCAAGAGTCAGACTTATGCTGAAGCCTGGACATTACCACCTTTTAGATGTGTGATCTTGGGCAAGTTATATATCCTTCTGAGCTTCAATTTCCTCTCCTATAACATGGGCTCAATAATATTACCTAACCAGCAGAAGACTGTTGACAGAATTAAGATCAGTATATATAAAATTCCTATCCCAATGCCTGGCACATAGCAAGTGCTCAAAAAACATTAATTATTTGTATCAGAGACAAGATGAATGTATTCCCAGACTTGGGACTCAAGGGGCAGAGGAAGGCAGGGGTAAAATAAGGAAGTGAATATAAAGGGATCAAGTTCAAGTCTGCATACGAAAGGACTCTTGTGTCTCTCTCCCACCAGCTCTAGAACACTTGCAGTCATGCTTACCCCTCAGAAAGGCAAGTAGAAGATTCTTCTAGAGAATGCGAACCTAAAAAAAAAGAGGCCTGAAGATGCCCTTCTGTTAGGATTCACAAAAAAAAGCCAGTGACCCACCCCATTTCAGTGAATGATAGGAGGGTAAGAGGGTGAGCTAAAACTTGCATACGGTGTTAACAATATGTCCATGGATAATTTTTGAAATTAACAAACCAAGAAAAAGTAACATACACATGTTATTTAGAAATATGGAGATAAATATCAGAAGAAACAGACAAAAAAATGAAAGCAGAGAGGGGACCAGACCATAATGGAGTGGGGCGAAACAAGGGACAGCTTTCGTTGCTGTTCTTGTAAGCCTTACAGCGCAATCTGACTACAGAACAGAATGTTAGCTATCATTCCATTTTTTTCTTTAAGCCCTTTTGTACTATAATATCCTTTTCTCTTTTCCCCACAATAAGCTTGTATTTCTGTTAAAATAGAAGGGACTCTAATTTTGAAAACGAAATTATTAACAAGTGAAAAGTAAAAGGGGCTCTCCCACTAAAAAACATAATATTAATATATCCAACAATTCCAAACTCCATAAGCAGGCACAAAATTAGAAGCTCAGGGAAAAAAACAAACACAAAAACCAGAAACTGGGATTATAGCAGTAAAACAGCAAACAAGGTTCATAAATCACAGCACTTACCATCTCACAGGGAAGATACTCATAAGACAAATATTTGCAATAAAATAACAGGAGACACACAGCCATGATCTCAAACTTACATTTCCCCCCTCAATTTTACATTCGTATCTTCATGCAAACCAGAAGTCTAAGGACCATCCTAACTTCTGCACTTCACTCAGACTCCCCATCTGACTAATGACCAGGACTCTTACTTCTGCCCTCTCCCCTCTCCCCACCGCTCAGCCCCAGTCCTGCTGCCACTGTGCTCATCATCTCTAGCCAAGATCTCTGCATTTCCCTGATCTTCATTCGCTCTTCTTCAATCTCTTTAACATATGCTGTCCTAGAGATTTTTTTAAAAATAAAAAGCTCATCATATCACTTTCTTTCCTACAATGTCTTAATGGCTTCACAGTTACCTACAAGATGAAGTTCAAATTCATACTATGGTAACACAGCATCCTCCATGAGGATCTCAGTTTACTGGCTCTTGCCATTATCACATCTGCCACACCACAATCCAGCTATCTTGAACTACCTGCGGTTCCCCATCTTATCGTGCTTGTTTGAAGCTGATGGACCTTTGCCTGGGCAGCGTCCTTTGCGGGGAATACAACTGGCAAACACCTATATCTCACAAGTTTGAGGTTAGAAACTATCTTGCCTAGGAAGCCTTTCCTGACCACTGTTCTCCTCCAGTACATGGATCATCTCTTCCTTTGCACCTTCACCTCCACTAAATCTCAAACACAGTTCTTGTTTTTTTTGTTTTTTTTTTAAAGATTTTATTTATTTATTTGACACAGAGAGAGACAGCGAGAGAGGGAACACAAGCAGGGGGAATGGGAGAGGGAGAAGCAGGCTTCCCACCGAGGAGGGAGCCCGATGCAGGGCTTGATCCCAGGATCCTGGGATCATGACCTGAGCTGAAGGCAGACGCTTAACGACTGAGCCACCCAGGCGCCCCTCAAACACAGTTCTTATATAGGAACCATAAAGCTTCAGTACCTGCACCTGCTACATAATTCATGCTCAACGTTGCTGAATGAATGTATAAGTGAAAAAGTTTATGCACAAAGACATTTACTAAACATGTAGCAGAGAAACTAGCAAAAAACTGTTAAATAAATTATAATTTATCCATGAGAAGACATATAGCCATAAAAAAGGTTTTTAGAGGTATGCAAGTAGGAAACTGTCCGGTGTTAGGGAGAAAAAAAGCAAAATATAAAACAGAACATAGCACGATTACAAATTCTGCCTTTTTTTTTTTTTAAAGATTTTATTTATTTATTTGACAGAGAGAGACACAGCAAGAGAAGGAACACAAGCAGGGGGAGTGGGAGAGGGAGAAGCAGGCTTTCCGCTGAGCAGAGAGCCCGATGAGGGGCTCAATCCCAAGACCCTGGGATCATGACCTGAGCCGAAGGCAGACGCTTAACGACTGAGCCACCCAGGCACCCCCAAATTCTTCTCTTTAAAAACTATATACAGAAACATACTAAAATCTTTACAGCAGGAATACTTGGGTGGTGGGACTATGGGAGATACTAGTAATTCTTTTTGCTTTGCTATATTTTCCATAAGGTTCTAAATGATTATGCATTATTTTATAATAAAAACAAATGCATTATTTTTAACAGGTGGGAGTGGCTGGTACTCTCATTTTGCATATTACAGACAAGTTTTGGCCAAAGCTGGTTCATTAGCAGCCAAACCTAGATTGGGATTCAGGCCTCCTCCCAATCTAGTGCTTTACAATATAGCTGCCATTTCCATTTACACAAAAGGAAATAAGCTTCATAAATCTAGATCTGATTACGGGGCGCCTGGGTGGTTCAGTCAGTTGGGACGTCTTACTCTTGATTTTGGCTCAGGTCCTGATCTCAGGGTTGTGAGATTGAGCCGCACATGGGACTCATGCTCAGTGTGGAGTCTGCTTGTTCCTCTCCCTCCCCCTCTGTTCTTCCCCCAGCTCGCTTGTGCGCACTTGCTTGCTCTCTCTCTAAAAATATAAAATAAAATAAAATCTTAAAAAAAAAAATCTAGATCTGATTAGGTGCTTTTTTTGGCCCCAAGTTCATTTAGAAGAGCTGCCCTAAAATAAAACTTTCCAAAGCAAACACAGTAGTCCCAGAGAGTAAGAAAGAAATCAATGGGAATTTATATTACACTAGATTTTAGCTCAATCTATTTGACAGAAAGCCTTAACTATAATTTAGTGAAGGAAAAGACATGCCTGCGATCACTAAAACTGCTGGAATTCAAGAACCTGGACAAAGCTGAAGTAGAGGACTTCCAAGTTTCTCTCCTCATCAAGACTTTCCATTCTAAATGAAAGGTCAATATCACAAATACTACTACAGCTGCAAACCTTTGTAAATATCTCATTTCAGTACTGAAATATTCTCAGACAGAGCCTGATACAGATCCACAAGTACACTCAATTTCTCCCCCACAAAGGTATTCCAAGGACAGCACTTTTTTTCAAGGTCTACAGATGCTATGAGAAATTGTACTACTAATGACTGAACATTTAAAATGCTAAGTATTAAAATATCTAGTACAATGAGACTGGCAATTTCACAGTCACCATTCATCCCCCTAATTCAACTCATATTCAACACATTAATATTAAAATTCCTTACCATAAAGAACAAACTGGATGGATGTGCGCACTAATTATTTTAGCAATGCCTCTTGTCAAGAAATCCCAGATGACAATTCGGCCATCATTACAGCCAACTGCAAGCAGCGTGCCCCACCTGTTAAAGGTGCAAGTCAGGGCCATGCTGATACAATCCAAAGTTCCATCGGCTTCCTAAAAATTAAAATGAATACAAGAAAATAGACAATGCCACCAGGTACCCAATTATTTCTTAAAGATTCTCTATCACCTATGACACTTCTCTTTTAATTTAAATGACGATGTATACCAAAAGAAACTCTATGTGTGTTCTTATACCTATTAAACTAGCCAAAACAAGGAAATATTTGTAAACAGATGTGATAAATCCCATACATTACCAGTATGACTTTGTACCCACTGTGCATGGCAATTAGGCAAAATATAACAAGATTCATTGAAAAGAGTCATCCTACTGACCCAATCATCATAGTTCTTGGGATTTACTCCAAGAAAAATAATTTAAAACAAAACCCCTAGAACAACCTGTATGTGCAACATTAGGGAAGTCAAATACATTACTTTATATTCGTATCAAGCTATTTAAAATAACCATAATGGCTACACTTGAAACACATTTCAAATATTACAAAATATTTTTGCATTTATAAAAGTAAAGCACACTTAGAGCATACATATTATTACTATGCAAAAACACTGATTGAAACTAGAAAAGCACACAGAAAAAAAAAATCTACGTATAGGTGATGGTACTGTTTGTGAAAAATCCTTCAAAGTATTTTTTTTTAATTTACTGGGAAATGAATTGCTTAAGATTAAAAGGTTATGGTGAGATTTCCCACCAGTACTGCCTATCTATTTCCTCTCTCCTCAAAATTAAACACTGAGTTCTTTATTATAGCACTTAAAGCTTCTGTTGTCAAAGAAAATGGGCGGGGGGGGGGGAAATCAAATAACATTTTCCGCTCAAACACAAAAGCTAGCAAGTTACCATACTCCTAAATTCACAATAAGACTATACTCTAAAAAAAAAAAAAAAAAAAAGACTATACTCTTACCTCTGGATAATTCTGCCCAAAGGACTCTGCAACAAAGCAAAGAAAGAGTTCATGGAGCATTTGCAACACAGCAGGAATCCACCAGCTCTCGAATGGTGGATGCAATGGTTTGCAAAGTGTAGATGGCTGGCTCAGGGACTCCAGGGGGTCACACCTATTTTCATTATCATACCAAGATGGCATCTGCCTCTTTACTCTCCTATCTCCTAAGTTTACAGATGAGCTCTCCTGAGGCCACAGCACCAGTGATATTTAACAGAGTGCATGCAAAAGTAGATGCAAGAATTCTGCCAACTTCTACTTAGGCAAGCATTAAGGACAATTTGTAAAACCGTGAAACAATGTTCTTCTCACTATTTTTATTTTAGAAAAGTTATTTTTCACAAAAAAAGTGTTATTTATGTAAACAGGTAATGGGGTTATGCTGGTTATTTTGAATTACAAACTTTTAAATATCCAATCTGTCAAACTATCTTAAGTTGGATGAACTCTCTAAAACCTTCATGAACACCAGCCAACCAGCAGTGCCATTTCCTTCCTAATAATGACATTTATATTGTCACATAGTCTGGTAGTTGATTAAAGATGCAATTCTCTATATTAATTTCTTAAGCAAACGACATTTGGGGGCCAACACCCCTGAATGCTTTTCCTGTATGAAATGCAGTGTTCACACGAGACACAGACATATCGAGCTGCAAATAACGGCATGATGCTACCCACTGCTTCTCAGAAGTGTCCTGTCAGCAGTAACACTGTCTTTGTCAGGATGTACTTACAACATTACCTAAGTATTGTACTACAGTGGTTTTTAAACTATACTGAGAACTACAGATCCATGAAAGTTGTTTCACACATAAGGCACCCAAATCAGATTTCATTTGAAAAAAGAAGTCTACTGCTTAAAAAAAAAAAAAAAATTATAAAAATTAACTGAAAACTAAAGAGTGGGGGCATCTGGCTGGCTCAGTTGGAAGAGCATGCAACTCCTGATCTTGGGGTCATGAGTTTGAGCCCCATGTTGGGTGTAGGGATTACTAAAAAAAAGAAGAAAGAAAAGAAAAACTAGAGTGAAAACATTAAAACCAATCAAGGGGCGCCTTGGTGGCTCAGCTGGTTAAGCAACTGCCTTCGGCTCTGTTCATGATCCCAGGGTCCTGGAATAGAGTCCCGCATCAGGCTCCTTTGCTCAGCAGGGAGTCTGCTTCTCCCTCTGCCTGCCACTCCCCCTGCTTGTGCTCTCTCTCTGTCAAATAAGATCTTTAAAAAAAATAAATAAAAATAAAACCAATCAAAAAAAAACACCGGCCCTACAACAAAAAACACTAAAAGAAAGATGAAACTAAAGGCAAATGTCCCCAAATTATCCTGATGTATCTAATGTGAACCAGATTTAAGATGGCTGACTGCATTCAATTATGAAAGAATGAACTGAAATGCTGAAACCAGATAGAGAGGTTTTATTTTTTTATTTTTAAAGATTTTATTTATTCATTTCAGACAGAGCGCAAGAGAGTGAGTTTGGGGGGGAGGGGCAGAAGGAGAAGCAGGCCCTCCACCAAGCAGGGAGCCCGGGAGATCACGCCCAGGTCAGAAGGCAGACACCCAGCCCAACCGACTGAGCCACCCAGGTGCCCCAGATCGAGAGGTTTTTGAAAGAAATATTCTCAAGTTACTGAAGTAATACATGTAATACAGAAATGTGTAATCAACAAATGATCGTTTCCTCCCTGCAACCCACCACCAAGGTAAAAGCTTCCATATGTTTCTATATGCTTATTTGTATAAGCAAATATAGAAGCATATATTTGTATAAGCATTCAAATTTATAGTTGTGTTTTTAAATAAAACATTACACATAAAATGTGACTTGTTTTGTTAGCAATTTAGCTTATACATCTTTCCAAATCAGTTAAGACAGATCTATATTCACATGGTTGAGGAACAAAGAAGAAAAAGAAAAAAAACAGCATTTATCAAAAATTAAAAACAAAACAAACAAAAAACACAACCTGAAAATATAAAGTACTGGGGAAGGAGCAGAGTGCGACATGCTGTGTTGAGTGAGATAAGGGAAATCCACATAGACGATTCTGAGCAAGTCCAGAATCCAGGGACCATTTTAATGTATGATCACCTCTCAACACAGACTACCCCTTGTATTTCTGGTTTATGTTTTTAGGGTGGGTTTTTCTTTTTTGTGGATCATCCTAGTTAACAGAATTACAATAAGGTGTTTAAGGAGCACAAAGAAAAAGTGACACATAAGAAAGACTAGGCTAGGGCGCCTGGGTGGCTCAGTTGTTAAGCGTCTGCCTTCAGCTCAGGTCATGATCCCAGGGTCCTGGGATCAAGCCCTACATCGGGCTCCCTGCTCAGCAGGAGGCCTGCTTCTCCCTCTCCCACTCCCCCTGCTTGTGTTCCCTCTCTAGCTGTCTCTCTCTGTCAAATAAAACCTTTAAAAAAAAGAAAGAAAGAAAGAAAGAAAGACTAGGCTAATCTGAGGCAGTTTTGTTGGAGGGCCTGAGCAAGACTGCTGTTAAGCGGGATTACAGGAACGCAAGGCCCTTTCCTCAGAGAATGCTCAAAATCACTTTTATATTCTCCATCTTGCCACCATCTACCATTTTATGTAACAATTAGATTTCTTAGGTTTTAAACACCATGCTGGGGGGAAAAAAAGATGCCCAAAGATGTGGATGCCAAGGAGAAATAAAACCTTCGCCAGAGATTTAACTTCGTAACACACTTGATAAAAAAAACATGAGCGGCTTCTATAGCAAAACACACATTTCCAAAACTGATTACAGAAGAAAAATCCTTGACTGGATCAATGAGTAAAAAACACATTGAAAGGTTATTAAAGACATACCATTCAAAGTGGGGGGGGGGGGAGGCGAGCAGACCCATAAGGATTTTGTGAGCAGTTTCTCCTAACCTCAAGCAGCAGATAATTACTATGTTATTCAAGCTATTCCGAGCAGAAAGAAAAAACACTAGTGTTTTATAAAGCGAATATAACTGACACCAAACCCTCAGAGACAATACAAAAAAGAAAAGAATTTTCTCAACATAAATGGTTTCTCACTTTTACACTCTGCAGACTTGCAAAGTAACTTCTAACAGCATATACAATTATAACCAAATTCTAAACACAAAGCATCTGAAGTTTGTTATTGTACCTTGTAAGAAGACATCACTATATAGCAGGAAAAACAAGGAACAGGGTTATGGCAAGGGCACTCTAAACAGCTTCATGGCACAATGCATTCTAATGTACATCCTTAGTCAAGAATGTTTGTGTAACGGCCACACGATCCTATCAGTAGATACTGAAAACACATTTGCTAAAACTCCATAATCACTTCTAATGAAAGAGAGGACTACAATAAATGATAAAACCTATCAAAAACACAATTATCATTCCAAAAGGTGAAATATTAAAACCATTTCAATTAATATCAGCAACTAGGAAGGGATATATCATTAGTTAATACCATCTTGGTGGTTCCAGTCAATGGAATAAGAAAATGAAATAACTGGCTTAACCACTGAATATAAGGAGATAAAACTATTTCTCTTTTGCCATCATTGAATACCCAGAAAACACAAGAGACTCTAATAAGAAAACAATTTAAATTAATAATAAAATACGGAAGGGGCTCTTGGCTAGCTGAGTCAGAAGAGCGAGCAACTCTTGATCTCAGGGTCATGAGTTCCAGCTCCACGTTGGGTGCAGAGATTACTTAAAAATAAACTTTTTTAAAAAATAAGAAAATAGGGTAAGGTGGCTTACTACAAGAAAAATATTCAAACATTAATAGCTTTTCTTTACATTAGCAATTACTATCCAAAAATGGAAATACAAGGCAAAATTCCATTCAGAATGGCTACAAACATATAAAATATTTAAGGAATAGTAATAAGGTAATAAAGAAGACAGACATGTATGAAGAAAACTATAAAATCTTAGGTAAGGCCATAAAATCTAAATAAATGAAAAGACAATCTACATTCTGGGATGGGAAAACTTAATGGTTTTCCCTAAAAATTAATAAATTTTACATAATTCCAGATGGAATAAAGACAAATGTGAAAAAAAATTCTAAATGTACTGTAAGGCTGCTGATATATAATAAAGGTGGCATTTCAATTTAGTGGAGGATTTATTTAACATATAGGGAATGACAGGTGACCATCTGGAAGGAAGAAAAAGTTATAATTCCTCTCATATTACATATAAATTTCAGGTAAATTAATGTTTTTATTTTTCTTTTTTTTTTCTTTTTTTTTTTTTTAAAGATTTTATTTATTTATTTGAGAGAGAGAGAATGAGAGAGACAGCACATGAGAGGGGGGAGGGTCAGAGGGAGAAGCAGACTCCCGGCCGAGCAGGGAGCCCGATGCGGGACTCGATCCCGGGACTCCAGGATCATGACCTGAGCCGAAGGCAGTCGCCTAACCAACTGAGCCACCCAGGCGCCCTATTTTTCTTATTTTTTAAGATTTTATTTATTTGACAGAGAGAGACACAGCGAGAGAGGGAACACAAGCAGGGGGAATGGGAAAGGGAGAAACAGGCTTCCCACCGAGCAGGGAGCACAATTAGGGTCTCGATCCTAGGACCCTCGGATCATGACCCGAGCCGAAGGCAGGCGCTTAATGACTGAGCCACCCAGGTGCCCTGGTAAATTAAAGTTTAAAAGAACAAAAATCTTAGAAGAAAATCTAAGGGACTACATACATGTATAATCTAGGGCAGGGAAGACCTTAACCAAGTGAGGAACACCAAAAGAAAAGAGAAATAGGTTTAATTAAATAAAAATTGAACATTTTGCATGGCAAAAGCTCCCATAGGGGCGCCTGGGTGGCTCAGTTGTTAAGCGTCTGCCTTCGGCTCAGGTCATGATCCCAGGGTCCTGAGATCGAGTCCCACATCGGGCTCCCACATCGGGCTCCCTCCTCGGCGGGAAGCCTGCTCTCCCTCTCCCACTCCTGCTGCTTGTGTTCCTGCTCTCACTATCTCTGTCTCTGTCAAATAAATAAATAAAATCTTTAAAAAAAAAAAAAGCTCCCATAAACAGTCAAGATTTAAAAACAAATTTTCAAGGCAGATGACTGATAGGAGTTGATACCTGTATTACAAAGCAAGTTTATACATCAGTAAGAAAAAAACAACCCAAAAGACAAAAAGAACATGAATAAACAAGTCACAGAAGAACAAAATCAGATGGCCTCTAAACAGGAAAATGTAATCAAACTCAGTTGTAGGTGGAGAAATAAAAATGAGATGCCACTTTCATCCAACAAACAGGTAAATTTAGGGACACGTTGGTGGCTCAGTCGGTTAAGCATCTGCCTTCAGCTCAGGTCATGATCCCAGGGGCCTGGGACTGAGCCCCGCATTAGGCTCCCTGCTCAGCAGAGGGTCTGCTTCTCCCTTTCTCTCTCCCTCTGCCTCTTCCCCTTCTTGTGCTCCTGCTCTCTCTTAAATAAATAAAATCTTTAAAAAAAAAAAAAAAACAGGAAAATTTAGGGAGAGAACACCTGGGGGTGGAGGGGAGGGCAAAGGGACATTTTTACACATTACCTGTAAAAATGGGAATTGTTATAGCCTTTTGGAAAATGGATCTGACAGCATCTATTAAAAGCAAAACATAGGGGCACCTGGGTGGCTCAGACGGTTAAGCATCTGCCTTCGGCTCAGGTCATGATCCCAGGGTCCTGGGATTGAGTCCCGCATCGGGCAGGAACATCAGGCTTCTCTCTGCCTCTGCCTCTCTCTCTCTCTCTGACTCTCATGAATAAATAAATAAAATATTTTTTAAAAAATAAAAAAATAAAAGCAAAACATATATAGTCCTTACTTCAGCCATCCTACAATTGGAAATCTAATCTCCATAGATGTAAACACAACAGTGGGACAGAAGTACAAATATTTCAAGTATTGTTCTTGGTGGCCAAAAAACAAAGAAAACCTACCCAAACTGGAAACAAAGTAAATATCCATTAATAGTGGAATGGATGAATAAATTACACTGTATTCAAATATAAAAATACTAATAAATTATGCTAATTCTTAGAGAAATTTGCATTGGTGTTACTAAGTAGAAAAAAAGGCAAAACACAAAGTGTATATTATATAATCTCATTTTTTATTATCATGTGCACGTGCGCATGCACACACACATACAAGTATATATAAGCACAGAGAAAAATATGGTAGTAAATACATGGGATTACCAACAAAAAGGAGGCGGCAAGGGAAAAAAAGACCACTTTTTTTTTAAAAGCATGGAAATTTTACCATTAAAATTATGTATCCTGTGTGTGTACCTACATGAATGCATTAAAATCTATTTTTAGATCTATTATCTCCTAATGTGTAGGAATAGCATCCTACAGTGTTAAGTGAATAAAGCAAGTTTCAAATAATGTGTATAAAAAGGTTCTATTTCTGTAAAAAGGCAAAAACAAAGCCCTAATAAATTTGTTTAAATGTTTGTGTGAGCAAGGAGTAAGCTATAAAAGGATAAACTCTAGACAGTTACAATTTGGGGAAGGAGAGAAAGAAGTTTTTTCTGTATGCGTGTTTGAACTGTTTCCACTGTTGTGATAAATATGTGCTATATTTGTTCGTTTGAAAAGCAAGAAATTAAAGAACCACAATGAGATTTCCAGACTTAAACTCACAGTGGCTCATCATTTCTCTCAAGTGCTCAAACCTGTATTTATCATTAGCAGCTACCACTTATTGAATGCTGATGTGTCCGACTCTGTATTAAGGTCTTTCATATATTCCCATTCAGTCCTCTCAATTCACTAGTAAGTGACTACTGCTGTCACCAGCTAGACCCCAAGACCTGACCTTTACTGCCCACCTGCTTGTACTCACCAACCTCTGTCCCACATTTTTCCTTAAGCTCTTCTTTCCCACTGATCTCTTCACTCAGGCAAATGGAAACTGAAACCATCGCTCAAGCAGCAGGGACCAGACCACCCAGACCAGTTTGAGTATAACCCTTGCCTGGTGCCTGTGCAGAAGGACCACGGAGTGACCTCCAACTACCTTTACCTCATTATAATACTAAAATCTCCGCCAGACGAGGAGCACAAGCCTCATTTACATAACAATGGATGTATAGCAGGTTTCCTTAAGGCGCTCATGTGGCCTTCTGTTCACCTCTATGGGCAAGGACAAGACTTCCCAACTAAATATTCATCCTAACCCTAAATAGAAGGAACCCATTCACGCTTGCTCAGAGAGTCATGGTTTTGGAAGTTATTCCCCATGATCTCCTTACTTGCTTCAAATAAAGTTTATTTTGTGCACCAACTCCATCTGGTATATCTGTGACTCACCAAGGAGCAAACTCCCATTGGTTCAGTGACACTATTACATTCCATTTCACAGATAAAGTTAGGCTTCAAGGTTAAGTCACTTCCCAAGTTCACACAGTTAAAAACCGGCAAAATTGGAACCTGACCCAGAAACCATACTCTTAACTACACTAAAAAGCCTCTAGAATCTTGCCTGAATCTGACCTCAAGGTTATTAGTCTATCATCTGTAAAACACAACACACCCACCCTTTATTGAAAGTCAAAATGTGTCCATCTGCTTTCCTTCAGTACATCTCCCTTTCTCTCCACAAATCTCAAAGATCACCACCAGTTACTCCGTCACGGCCAAGGAATGTAATTCAACCAAGAGAAGTGAGCTAAGTGACCTACCTAAAATCTCCACCTACTGAGGGTTTTTCTTGGCAACAACCAGTGTTCACTTTATTTGTTCCAAAAAACCATCCTTTTCCCCAGAAAAGACAAAAGAAAAATTAGAAGCTTCCCACTTCCCCTCTGCCAATAAAGCCCACAGGCAGCACACGAAAGGTCTTTCCTGAGCGCTGAATGAGTACTTTTGGTATTACACCAACCAGCCCAACCAAGCAGGAAACTTTTTTTACTCTTCACTCTCCACATAATGTTACAAACCCTTCCTAGTTGCTTCACTTTTACAATCTCGGCCTTGGACCACACTAATTTTCCTGACACTGTTCTTCAAAGCCTGTGCTCAGGCCTTCACTTCAGCTACGCGCCCTTTCTTTGCAGGCGCCCTTTCTTTGCAGGCGCCCTTTCTTTGCAGCCGCCCTTCCGGAACCCGAGTTCACACTGCTTCCAGCACAGCCACACCAGCTTCCCCAGGGGCCTCCTCCTTTCTGTCCTGTGAACATCCTTCCTCCAACTGCCCTTCAGCTTGCAGGCCTTTCCAGCCTTCTTCCTCCTGGTCTCCTGACACGGAATAAGGTCTATTCTCCACACTGCGGAACATCCACCTCCTTAAAGACCTGACTATCATGAGCTCTAAAACTGCACGGACCTTTTCTCCCAATGGCCCTATTATTTTCGATTCCAGCCAATTCCTCCCTGTTGTAACGGTTAGGTGCGGAGTAGCAGTCTCCACTGTTTCCTCAATCTAACAAGTGAGGACACAGTCGGTGGCGTTTCTTTTAGAGAAATGCAACTTGCAGGTGTCTAGATAACGGATCCCACCCCACCCTCATCCGATGCCTTCACTACCATAATTACTACATGTCCTTGACTCCAGTCTCGCCTCCATCACAGAGCTGCCACAGCCAACTTCCGAAGACCCAAATCTCACCTGTCACTTAGTTGCTTAAAAATCTTCCTCACCCCACATATACTAAACTTTTAAGTACAATTTTTAAAAAGTGATTTCATTCTGGCCCCAACCAGTATTTTCCACTGCATGTTGAGCTAACTTCCCATCAGCACCTAGTACAGAACCTCGCATAACCCACCCTAAGCACCAGCTGTAGATTACTGACCATTTCTTGAACATACCACATGCAGTCATGCCTCAGAACATTTGCGTCAACGCTTCTCTGCACTGATTACCTCTCTAACTACTTCCTCTGGAAAAACCCTACCCTATCTGTACTGTCTGGGTTAAATGACGCTTATCATCCCCAAATTCTACCGCCAACCTCAACAATGCAGAATTAATTGCTTTCAGCTGAACTCCCATAATGCATTCACTTATTACAGTTCCATATTAGACACAAGTATTTATGTTTCGCTCCCCCTAGTTCTACATATTTATTCAGGGCAAAGGCTGTATCTTATTTCAGTGTTTTTCAAGCAGTAGGACCCAACCCACCATAAGTGGATAAATCAATTTAGTGAGCCCCAACAAGGTTTTTAATAGATTAGAACAGAAGACATCAGAGGACACTGGGCATAACAGGGATTAAGTATAATTTTGAGAAACTCAGTTATATATATTTGAATATGTAACGGGTTGTGATAGAAAACAGATTTCTTGGGCATCTTGGGTGGCTCAATCAGTTGAGTTTCTGACTCTTGATTTCGGCTCAGGTCACGATCTCAGGGTTGTGAGATCGAGCCCCCGCATCGGGCTCTGCACTGGGCATGGAGCCTGCTTAAGATCTCTCTCTCCCTCTGCCCCTCCCTGCCCTCTCCCTCAAGAAAAAGAAAAAGAGATTTCTTACTGTGAGTTCTGGTAAAAATAGTTCTGAAAAACTCTTATTTAACTTTGTATCTCCAGTGCATACTGTCGGATACATAGCGAGGGCTCAAAAGTGATTGCAGAAATAAAATTAGTATCTTGAGTTCACATTAGGAGCGTTATCATTCCTTTCCTTTATCCGGCCAGATATTCTTTCATATGCATGCTCCCACAATCACTCACTTCTGCTCCTTCGAGCTTTTTATCTGCAATCATTAACTTTCTCCTTTAAACCTCAGTCATTTCCATAGAAATGTAGATTTATGGGCCCAGCCTTCTTTTAAATTGTCTAACCTTCCTTGGGTGCCTGGGTGGCTCAGTCAGTTAAGTGTCGACTCTTGATTTCGGTTCAGGTCATGATCCCAGGGTGAAGGGATCAAGCCCCACATCAGGCCCCACAGTCAGCATGGAATCAGTCTGCTTGTCCCTCTCCCTCTGCTCCTGCCCGGCTCCCAACATGCTCTTTCTCAAATAAATAAAATCTTTAAAAATAAATAAATTGTCTAAACTTCCAATGCTAAATATTCCTAAATTTCACCCTCCCAAATCTTCTGTATCATTCAAGAAAAACCTCTCCCATGACTATTTCTTTCAATGTACTAGCCTATCTATCACCTTTCCTCCATCCTGAAGTTTTTAAAAATAAGGGTCGACCTCTGGTCTCCACTCCGCCTCCCACACCTTCCTAAAATGACTGTAATCTGGCTTCCACTCAAGTTGCTGAGGGGTGCCAAGTGCCTAAGGACTATACCAAGCAGCCCTTTCTCAGCTCTCAGCCTCAAGTGCTCTTCACCTGGCTTCTGAGAGCACACCAACGAGTATCCTCTTCCACCTCTACATGGATAAATATATAGAAGCATGCAAAAACTTGCCTAGCTCATAATAAGTACTATATAACTCTTAATTTACTATCATTTATTCCTCCTCTTAACTCCAAAATATAGGTAATTGTCCAAGATTCTGCCCTCTGCAGTTTTCTCTTTCTGCCCCTCCCACCTTTTCCCCTGGTCTTGTCACCCACTCACAAGGTTTCAACAAGCCCACCTGCAGGAAAAGTACACATCTCTCTCATAAATCTAAACCTACCTCCTGAACCCCAGATCCACACTCAACATGCCCAATGCTCTCTTTTCCCAATTTCCTTAAAAGTTTATCAGTAATACCACCATTGGCTCCCATGATTTTCACTTCATAGTTCCTCACCACCGGCACTACCACCAAATGCAATCAATTCTCAAATTTTGTGAACTCTACCTCCTCAGTGTCTCTTCGTTCCATTTCCTAGCTCAGGCCTTCTTTATCACTCATTTACTCTAGCCCTCCAAACTGGTTTGACACCAGCCAAGACTCAACGACATGTTGCTGTCAGATAAATCTTTTTTTTTTTTTAAAGATTTTATTTATTTATTTGACAGAGACAGCGAGAGAGGGAACACAAGCAGGGGGAGTGGGAGAGGGAGAAGCAGGCTTCCCGCGGAGCAGGGAGCCCGATGCGGGGCTCGATCCCAGGGCGCTGGGATCATGACCTGAGCCGACGGCAGACGCTTAACGACCGAGCCACCCAGGCGTTCCACTGTCAGATAAATCTTTAAAAAAATAAATAAAAAATAAAAATCATAGCTCTGATTAAGTTACTTACCAGGTCAAAACCCTTCAATGGATCTGCCCTACCTCCCTTAAAAAGCACAAACTTTTCAGCTGGGCATTCAAGAGCCTCCACAGAACAGACAGCATCTCTTGGCCTTCCCTTTATTCACAGTACCCACAACCTGGCCAAGCAGGAACATTCTTTAGGTGTTTTCACACTGATGTCTTAGCTCAAACATTCCTAACACGCACTTCTCCTTATACCTTCATGCTTCAGTCTTTCACTATTTTACTAATCTTAAATGTCCACTCAAAACTCCCAACTCCTCCAGATTTTTTGTTCCTGGATACCCTTCTTCCCCTGCCTCAAAGACATTCACTCCCTCTTCTAAATGTTCTTAGCGCTTGGTAATGACCCTTAAAGGCCTATGTTCTGCAATATACTATGGCTATTTAGATAATCACCTTAATCTCCTTGCTTTACAAAAAGCTCCTTAAAGGTAAGGACGATTTCTTTAAAATCTTTGTAGCCCTTTTAACATCCAGTAGAACTTCTGAGTTTTGTTTGTGTTTTTTCTTTTTTTAAAGAAACTTAACTTTACAGCAAGTCATTTAGGAAATCTGGAAAACCTCAGACATCCCTAGGCTATCATGCTAAACACCTAATGAAAACCTAGAAGGGCCTAAGTTTTTAAACAACTTGGATAAGGGATAGGGAGGAAATGACTCACAGAGAGGTTGACAAAAAGCAACTGCTTCTGTAGTTCTCAGTGTTTTACACACCGTCCCCGGTAGTTGAGGGGTTAAATAGAAAGTCAAGATAACTGGATTCCAGTGCCAACTATGCCATTTACTCAGTGCCTTCCAGTCACTACCCACTAAGACTTTTTTCATCTGTCCAATGAGGGACTTCAACTAGAAGATCTCCAAGTTCCCCTCCTTAGGCATCCTGTATTTCTACAAAACAGTCTAACTTTTCCAGGCACCCAAACCCCTGACAAGTCTTCCAAGCTTCACCTCAAGCCTCACATCCTCAGATTCCTTCTTCTCCAAAAACTCTGGTCCTGCCTGCTCTGGGCTACTTCAGCACCTTCGATCCTTGTAATCAAACCGAAGTCACAAACTGTGCTTGCCGCTCCACCACTGATATGAAAGTAGCCTCGGGATAGGCAATGCATTCTGCTTAGGCAGAAGCTGGGCTTCCTCCTCCCGTTGCTGTTCCGTAACAGGAGCGCCCAATGATCCACAGCAGAACTATGTCCCTAAGGTTGCAGCCTGAGTCTCTCCCGCCCGGGTTCCCTCCTTTCCAGGACCAAAGGGTTTTCTAAGACGCAACCATAGCCCTCCTCACCCAGCAACTCGAGGTTCATCCCTGAGGACTCCGGCCGCCTGGTCTCAGCTCCAGGAACGACGCCTTTTCCCCCCGCCTGTTTCTGAGACCTGCGTGTAAGTGGGGGGCGCCGCAAATAGCTTAGCGCAAGCTCCGGAGACTTTCTGGTTTAGAAGACCCCGCGGCTTCCGCTTTCTTCCCCCGCCTTCCTTGTTCGTTTCGAATGGGCTGTCCATATAAATGCCTAATCAAAAAAAAAAAAGACCAAACTCCTCGGAATCCTTTCAGGACGCTATTGACTAAGGGACAAAAATGTTATCGTCACTTCGTACTTTAAAAAGTGCAAGAATTTGAAGCCGTTTTCTCCCGAATCATCTAAGTGAGCTAGAAATTTCAGGCATATAGCTAGACTACTAGTCCTTGCGGTGTTGTGTGTTCAGGGGCGATGTCCGGGCAGGCTGCTTCCGATGCCGCAGGAAAGGTTCCGGGCAAAGTCCGAGGGATGTAGGAAAGCGGGAAGGGTCCGCCCGCAGGGCGCGGGGGTGGAGCGGAGCTATTAGTCCTCAAGGCGCGTACTTGTCAGTATGTAGGCTTCTTACTGTGTATGTTTCAGTCTCGTGAAAATTACTTCATATTTGTAAGGCTATGCCTTTGGTCCCACGGAAATGTACGATAGCATTTGTTAGGCCTCTATCTAAGGGTTTACAGTGTACCCAGCATTGAGCAGGACGCCGAAAACGACCTGGAATGAGAGGTGGGCTGAGGTCCCCGGAGCTCTATCAGACGGGACTGTGATGAGATACACAAAGCAATCAGAGAAGGCCAGTTGGTGGTTGCTAACGAAGAGCAAAAGCTACATAAGCAGGTTTCGACTATGGGTTCAGTGGGCTATCCTAAGAAGGAAAATAATGGCGTAGGCTTTCTGGAAAAGCAGGACTCGAGCTACATGCCCCTGTGTAGATTTAATGTCCGTAATCCCAGCTCCACTCCTTGGTAACCCCGCCCCTTGGGCAATGTTTTATTTTATGTAAAAATGTGGGTGATACTGAGAGGACCCGCAGGATTATTGTGAAGGTTAGATGAGCTAACATATACGAAGCCCTTAGAACAGCAAGCGCCCTGTAAAATGTTAGCTATTATTATTGACAAATCACTTTACCCAGAATTATTTCACTTCCTTGAGGCCCTTAAGGTAGATATCAGCCCCATTTGACCAAATTCAGTAATTGAGGCTCAGAGACAGGAAGCAGTTTGCGTTTGCTCACAAACCCAAAACGTGGCGAAAACGACGTCGCAAAATATTGGACTACCAACAGCCGTAACTAGGAGTACTTCTGCACGCTCTTGTAATCATTCGTTACTATCAGTTCTCTCAAACTCTGCCAGTTGGATAGGGGGAAATGTCTTTGTTACATTTATTTCGTGATGAGCATGAGCAACTTTTCACATGTGTCAATGTGTATTTTTCTCTTCTGTGAGGTGGCCTGTTCATGAACTTTGCCTGTTTTTCGGATGCAGTATTTGTCTTGTAGGATATTTAAGCGAGGAATAATGTGATCGGATCGATGTTTAAGAAGGAAAACAAGGACAGTGTGAAGTAGGATTGATTCAAGGAGTAGAGAGCAGGTAGGAGATCACTGCAGTAATCCCGTGGAGAGATGAGGAAGACCTGACCCAAAGCCACGACAGAGGGAAAGAGGAAGGCAGTGCTTTCAAGAGAGGGGTAGGGGACAGAACTGATCGAATGGGGAGGATCTTTTGTATATGGAAAGCAAAGAACGTCAGGAGACTGGCTCAACTTCCATGTTTCTAGTTTGATGGGGGACTCCGTTTGACAGGGCAGAGAATGCAGGAAAATGAACAGCTTTGGCAAGGTAGATGGAGAGTCCAGACTGGGACATGTTAGGTTTTTGGGTTTTTTTTAAAGAGGTATGCTCATTTTTTTTTTTAAGATTTTATTTATTTATTTGAGAGAGAGAGTGTGTGTGCAAGCAGGGGGAGGGGCAGAGGGAGAGGGAGAAGAAGGCTCCCCCCTGAGCAGGGATCACTATGATGCGGAGCTCCATCCCAGGACCCTGAGATCATGACCTGAGCCAAAGGCAGACGCTTAACCGACTGAGCCACCCAGGTGCCCCATGGGACATGTTAGGTTTAAAGAGCCTGTGAGAAATTCAAGTGACTATCCTGACTTGGAGTTCAAAGAAGAGATTTAGGCTAAAGATCTACTATACTTCATCAATTCTGATATGGACATGTCCCCACATTTAAAAATCTCTTCTATTCAATTGTATCTCGTAATTATTTAGCAATGGGCTTTTTCTTATTTAGTGTTACATAAGATAACTGTGTGTCCTATAAGTCATGGTATTTTTGATTTGATGAAAAACAGTATAACTAGTGGGCTCTGCTTTACAAGTGTTAGTTGGAGCTTATTAATACTGCCAACTACAAAGGAAGGTACCCTGATTTGTGTGTTGAAGGGGAGAAAGGAAATTTAACATTCTTCCTTCTTGGCCTGAAGCAACTTGTCACTGTCATTCAGACTCTATATGAGAAAAAACTTATTTTTGTTTTTTAAGATTGTATTTATTTGACAGAGAGAGACACAGCGAGAGAGGGAACACAAGCAGGGGGAGTGGGAGAGGGAGAAGCAGGCCTCCCACAGAGCAGGGAGCCCGATGCAGGGCTCGATCCCAGGACCCCAGGATCACAACCTGAGCTGAAGGCAGATGCTTAACAACTGAGCCACCCAGGCACCCGAAAAAACTTATTTCTTGGCTAGGTTGAAATTCCATCTCACTAAAGACTTTTACAGATCTCCCTAAATTAAGCCAACTGATACTTACCTCTCCTCCAGGTAAAAATCAGGAATTCTCTGAGTGGAACACCTCCCAAGTCAGCCAGGATACACTCTGGCAGCTAGTTCAAATCACAGGAAATATGGTAAGGGCCAGGAGATTTTTGTCACATTTCAAGGATTTAACCCAGTGGTTCTCAACCTGAGCTGCACATTGCAATTTCTGGGGCACCTTAGAATAATACAAATGCCTGAGTCCCACACCCAGAGATTCTGCACCTAGAGCATTCCTAGGCACTGATATATTTAAAAGATTCTTAGTGATTCTCATGTTCAGACAAGGTTGAGAACCATTTCCATAATACAAGACTGGGGGTGCCACCCAAATTATTGGCCTAGTCAGGGAATGAAGACTTTCTGAGAAAATGTACTCATGTACTCATGACCACCACCTGTGCTTACTATCAGAGATTACAGACTTCAAAGACCATGGGAGCTAAGAAACAAAGCATGAAAGAGACAGTAACATCAACATAGCTCTCAGTTCTGGCCAGAAGGACTGGAAGGAAAGAAACAGATATATGTATATATGTATCTATGACATTCCCTTGAAGATACTCTCAAACAATGGGGAAAAGGCACACACAGAAGGTTATTCGTTGCAGTATTATTTGTAATTGCAATATTTTGGAAACAATCTAAGTGTTTGTACATTTATGGTACAATACACAATGGCATACTCAGCAGCTGTTAGAAAAAATGAGGAAGAACTCTGTGAATTGATGGAAAGTGGTTGCCAAGACATATTTCTAAGTGAAAAATGCAAAGCACAAATGCCGCCCTAAGAAAGAAGGGTATATAAGAAGATATGCTGCATTTGTCTGTTTGTGCAAAAGAAACACAGTACAGGAAAGATAAACCAGAAACTAAGGAGATTGGTTTCCTGTAGGGGATAGGTGGGAAAAAGATGCAAAGGGGGGTAAATGAGAATGGGGTAGCAGGAGTGAGGAGGTAGTGATACTCAGAGTATATATTTGTGTAGCTCTGACTCTTAGAACAATGGTAGTGTTACCCATACCCCCAAAATAAAGAAATAACTAAAACCAACTGGGACGTGGAGAGAGCCCAAATGGAATAAAAAATACTAAGTGAACCTCCTGTAAGTTAAAAACATAGCTACACTAAAAAGGATGGGAAGAACTAACTGAGCCCTCGGTTGGATACCACAAGCCTAGAGACAAAAAAAAAAGAACTGCAGAAAACACTTGCATTAGCTAAACACTAGTAATTGTTGCACAAAGGGCCATTGAAGAGTGCAAAAATGAGTGGGCAGAAGTTTGAAGAGAAGCAGAATTTGCATAGTCTCAGAATATCTCCTGCAAGGTATCTATTAACTACAAAGGGAAAGATAGTAGTTCTACAGTGCAAAATCTAGCAGAAGCCACCTGATCCCTTGGTCCAGTGATAAAGGTCAACATCACCAGTAACAAGACAAAGAAAATCATGAACCTGATACAATGCACTGAGGACACAATGTTACCCGTAACATTCAGCTTAATCATAAGAAAACGTCAGATAAACCCAAATTGCGGGACATTTGACAAAATAACTGATCGGTACTCTTCAAAAAAGTCAAAGTCATGAAAGACAAAGTCAAAGGAGCTTTTACAGACTGCATGAGACTAAGGAGAAATAACTACATGCCGTGTGGGATCTGGTCAGGAGCCTAGAATAAGAAAAAGTCATGAGCAAAAAAGCTGGTAAAATTCAAGAAAGGTCTTTAGTTAGTAGTATTGTACCAAAGTTAATTTTTTTGGTTCTGACAATTGTACTATAGTTATGTAAGATGTTAACATTAGGGGAAGATGCAGGAGGGATGTATGAAAACTCTCAAGACTATATTTGCAACTTTTCTGTAAGTCTAAAATAATTCAAGGTAAAAAGGTGGGGGGTTTTTTTGGTAAAAAGGTTTTTTTTTTTTAAAGAAGGACATTAACTCCTTCTTCATCAACTCTTATGAGGATGACTAACCCAAGTCAAATGCACACTTTGTACAACCGTCCAGATCATTGCCTCATAATAGAAAGGAAAAGACAGAAGACTTAAAAATCCAACTTATTCACACTCAAGGCATTCCACATAAAGTTACTGGATCTGAGAAGGAGATAAAGAAGTGGCGGGAGGGGAGAGGTGGAAAACATAACCCTTGTCTAAGTTATGAATTCCAAAAACAAGAATCCCTCATTCCAAGTCTCGACATATGGGGTCTAGAAATTCATTTTGGAGGTTCTTCCTCCAGGTCCAGAGCATGGAGCAGCCTCTTGGCACGAGACCTGTGCAGTCATCCAGGGCCCTACACTTGGAAGGGTCCCACCCTTGGTTTACTGTTCTGCTGTTGCAATCTTGAAATCCTTAATAATCTTTGAACAAGGGAGCCCTGTATTTTCATTTTGCACAGGGCCCCACAAATTAGGTAGCTAGTTCAGTCTGCCTCCACTTGTCAACCATAATTTAGCAGAAAGAGAAGCCTCGTTCACATGGTGTACCCTGTCCCCCCCAGGCCACAGTTGATTGCTCTGGGATAAGCCCCTGACCCAAGATGAACCCAATTAGATTCCTTCCCAAGAATTTGGAATGTGGACTAAGTGGCCCCCATAGTCTGGCACATCTGTTGAAGAGAGCAGATATGAATGAGAGGGCTACTGGCGTCCAACAAATGGAAACCATGGTAGTTGGCTTCAGATTGCACAATAAAGCAGAGGTTCAGAAGCAAATCAAAGATAATACTTTCTGCACCCAATTTGTTCCCAAGAACATACTGCATTAACATCCTCTCATTCTGTTAAATATCCTTGGACCTTTATAAAAGATAACCTTTTTTGCTTGTGCTATTCCAAAACATGTTCTGTTGATTACAAAAGTCCTAACGCATTCCAATCCCCAGCAAGGCAGAATGCTCAAACCCCATTTCTGTTGGAAGGGAATAGGGAAGGGAGTATCATTTCAAACTGAAAAGATTTACAAAACCATTTCTAAAACCAAAACAACCATTCAAAGTTGCTTTAAATAAAGAAAACCCACAGTTGCTCCTTGTCAAAAACAAAGGAAAACATTGCATAAAGGAAAAAGCAACAAAAAAATATTATATAAAGACAACACATTGGTTTCTTCTCAATTCTCTGAGTCTCCAATCCAATGTAGTCATTTCAGTCGTCTTTACTGGACTGGATGCTAATACACTTGATGAAGTTCAAATTCAAGCCCTTTAAAAAAAAAATTAGATAAAACACCTGATGAGGTTTTCAGTGTAGTTTTTTCCCCCCATTTACCTATTTTTCCTTCTATACCCCCTATTTTTACCTTTTTTCTTTTTTTAAAAGATTTTATTTATTTATTTATTTTAGAGATAGAGCATGAGCGGGGGAGGGGGGCAGAGAGAGAGAGGGAGAATCCTAAGTAGACTCCCCACTGAGTCTGAAGCCCCAACACGGGGCTTGATACGGGGCTTGATCTCACAACCCTGAGAGATCTTGATCTGAGCCAAAATCAAGAGTCAAACGCTTAACCAGCTGAGCCACCCGGGCACCCCTTACCTTTTTTCTTTTTTAAAGAAAACTTACATAACTTGTTATACAAGTTAGACTTCAAGCTATGGGCACTTCAAGGAAAGAGAACTGTTCTGTTTGGCAATAAATCTGTATAGAGGGAAGGAAGAAGAGTTTATTCTCCAATGTCTCCCAACCTCAGTGATCTATAAACAGAATCTGAGGTCTACCTCATCCCAGGCCAGAATCCAAATACTGAAGAGTGTTCATCTGCTAGGGGGTGTGGAAACTTCTGATGTAGTGCTCCCAGAAATTGGGAGGTTCTCTTGTAGAGGCTTATTCATCCAGAAAACCTCAAACGGGTTCACGTCCAGAATATATAAAGAAATATGGGGGCACCTGGGTGGCTCAGTCATTTAAGCATTCGACTCTTGGTTTTGGCTCAGGTCATGATCTCAGGGTCTTGAGATTGGTCTATATAGTTTTCTTAGGATCTTTATCAGGTTTTGCTATTGATATCACATTAGCATCATAAAATGAGTTGAAAAGTTAGTAATTCTTTTTTTTTGTTCCTACTTTAGTTTTTTTAAGTAAAAAATGAATGTCTTTATTTTTTTAATACACTTTATTTTTTAGAGCAGTTTTAGGTTGACGGCAGTATTGAGCAGAAGGTACAGAGATTTCCCATGCACCACCTGCCCCCACACATGCATAAACCTCCCATTATCAACATCTCCCACCAGAGTGGTACTCTTGTTACCTTTGATGAACATACAACAAATGACACATCATTATCACCCAAAGTCCTTAGTTTACATTAGGGTTCACTCTTGCTATTGTATATTTTATGGGTTTTGACAAATATATGACATATATCCACCATTATAGTGTCATACAGTGTAATTTTACTGCCCTAAAAATCCTTCTGGGCTCTGCCAACTTATCCTGCCCTACCCGCAACTGCTGGCCTCCAGTGATCCTTACATGATCTCCATAGGTTTTTTTGCCTTTTCGAGACCATCGTATAGTTGGACTCATACAATATGTAGCCTCTTCAGATTGACTTCTTTTACTTAGCGATATGCATTTTGTTAATAATTCTTTTAAGATTTTATTTATTTATTTGACAGAGAGAGAGGTAGCAAGAGCAGGAACACAAACAGGGGGAGTGGGAGAGGGAGACGCAGGCTTCCCGCAGAGCAGGGAGCCCGATGCGGGGCTCGATCCCAGGACCCTGGGATCATGACCTGAGCCGAAGGCAGACGCTTAATGACTGAGCCACCCAGGCGCCCCAGCGATGTGCATTTAAGTTTCCTCGATGTCTTTCCGTGGCTTGACAGCTTATTTCTTTTTAGCATCAAATAATATTCCATTGTCTGGATGTACCAGACAATGTTTATTTATCCATTCATCTACTGAAGGATATCTTGGTTGCTTCTAAGTTTGTCAATTAGGAATAAAGCTGCCAAAAACATCCATGTGCAGGTTTTTGTGTGGACACACTTTTCACTTCCTTTAGATAAATACCAAGAAGTATGATCACTTGTTTGTGTGGTAAGAATATGTTTAGTTTTCTAAGAAACCATCAAACTCTCTTCCAACGTGACTGTACCAGTTTGCATTCCCAGCTACAATGAAAAGTTCCTGTTGCTACATCCTCATCAACATAAGGTGTTGTCAGTTTTCTGGATTTTGGCCATTCCAATAGGTGTATAGAGGTATCTCTTGTTTTAATTTGCATTTTGCTGGTGACATATGATGTGGGGCATATTTTCATATGCTTATCTGCCATCTTTGTATCTTCTTTGGTGAGGTGTCTGTTTAGATCTTCTGCCCATTTTTTAATCAGGTCATTTTCTATTTCTTGAGTGTTAGGAGTTCTTTGTATATTTTGGATAACTGTCCTTTACCAGATATGTCTTTTGCAAACATTTCCTCCCAGTCTGTGACTTGTGTTTTCATTCTTTTAACAGTGTCTTTCACAGAACAGACCATTCTAATTTTGATGAAGTCCAGTTTATCAATTCTTTCTTTCATAGATCCTGCCTAGAGTTGTATCTAAAAGTTATTACTCTGTGCAAGGTCATCTGCATTTTTCCTATTTTAACTTCTAAAAACTTTGTAGTTTTGCATTTTATATTTAGTTTCTTTTTTTATTAATTAGAGAGAGTGGGGGAAGGGGCAGGGAGAGGGACAAGCAGACTCTGTCCTGAGCGCGGAGCCCAACGTGGGGCTGGATCCCACAACCCTGAGATCATGACCTGAGCCCAAATCAGGAGTCAGCTGCTTAACTGACTGAGCCACCCAGGCACCCCACATTTAGTTTTGTGATCCATTTTAGGTTAACTTTTGTGAAAGGTGTAAGTTCTGTGTCTAGATTCATTTTCACTTAAGTAAGTTCTATGCCCAACGTGGGGCTTGAACTCAAAACCCCAAGGTCAGGAGTTGCATGCTCTACTGACTGAGCCAGCCAGGTGCCCCTAGATTCAGGTTTTTTTTACAGGTGGATGTCCAGTTACTGCAGTACCATTTGTTGAAAAGAAAATCTTCCTCCACTGTACTAACTTTGCTCCTTTGTCAAAGATCAGTGGACTGTATTTAGGTGGGTCTATTTATTCTTTCACCAACACCACACTGTCTTAATTAGTGTAGCTTTATAGTAAGTCACATAATGTCAATCCTCTGACTTTGTTCTTTTCCTTCAACATTGTGTTGGCTATTCTGGGTCTTTTGCCTCTCCATATATTAACATTAGAGTCAATTTCTTGCTACCCACAAAATAACTTACTGGGATTTTGATTGGGATTGCATTGAAACTATAAAGCAAGTTGGGAAGAACTGATCATGACAATAATGAGTCTTATCCATCAGTATGGAATATCTCTCCATTTATTTAGTTCTCCTTTGATTTCTTTCATCAGAGTTTTGTAGTGTTCCTCACATAGATCTTAGACATTTCTGTTAGATTTATACCAAAGTATTTCATTTTGGGGGTGCTAATGTAAATTGTATTGTGTTTTTTTAATTTCAAATTCTACTTATTTCTTGCTAATAGATAGGAAGGCAATTGACTTTTGATATTCACCTTGTTTCCTGCAACCTTGCTATAATCACTCACTAGTTCCAGGAAGCTTTTGGCAATTCTTTCAGATTCTATACATAGACAATCAGGTCATCTGCAAACAAAGACAGCTTTATTTCTTCCTTCCCAGTGAGTATGCTTTTTATTTCCTATTCTTCCCTTACTGCATTAGTTGGGACTTCCAGTACAATGTTGAAAGGAGTGGTGATAGAGGACATCCTTGCCTTGTTCCTGATCTTAATAGAAAAGCTTCTAGTTTCTCATTATTAAGAATGATATTAGGAGCACCTGGGTGGCTTAGTTGGTTGAGCTTCTGCTTTTGGCTGAGGTCATGATCCCAGGGTCCTGGAAGGGAACTGCGAACTGCATTCGGCTCCCTGCTCAGTGGGGAGCCTGCTTCTCCCTCTGCCTCTGCCCCTTCTCTCTTCTTAGTTAGCTTAGCTGAAGGCTTATCAACTTTAGTGATATTTTCAAAGAACCAGTTTTGGGTTTTGTTGATCTCCTGTTTTCAATGTGAGTGACTTATGATGCAATATGAATTTTTATTATTTCTTTTCTTCTGCTTACTTTGGATTTGATCTTGTGGAGTTTTTCTTAGAAAATATATTATAAATCCTAAGGAGTGGTTGTGGAAGCAGCTGAAACATCAGCAGTGTTCCTGTTCTCAGGCTGTTGAACGCAATGGCCCCATAGGAGCAGAATCCCATGATCCCCAGGGGCAGGGCATAAGTTAGGAGCTATGAAAGAATGTAACCCTCAGTCTCCCCTTTCTGTACCTGGCGATTGCCAGCCCAAACATCCCACTCCTCCCTTATCCCATGAATGACTCCCTGCATGCCTACGCATAGGGGAAAATGCAAGCCTGCTTCATTTGCCATCCCTTTGTACTCCTTTCCCACGCTTGGAGGCATCTGTCCTTGCTTTTCTGATAAAAAATAAAACAAAAGCTATGTGTGGGGTTCAGCTGCTGCAACTCTCCCTTGCAGAGGCCGCCCTGCAGAGCCGTTCGGACTGGTGTCAGAACTTTACTTCAGTGCGCGGTGACAGATCTGCTCTTCTTTTTCTAGTTTTTCTTAAGGTGGAAGCTTAGATGATTGGTTTTAGAGCTTTTTTCTTTTCTAATATATGCATTCAGGGGCATTTGGGAAGCATCTGACTCTTGACTTTGTCTCAGATCATGATCTCAGGGTCATGGGATCAAGCCCCACATCGGGCTCCTCACTGGGCTTGGAGCCTGCTTAAGATTCTGTCTCTCCCTTCCTCCCTTCTTCCCTTCTTCCCTCTCTCCCTCTCTCTCTCAATAAATAAATAAAATAATATATGCATTCAGTGCTATGAATTTCCCTCTAAGTACTGGTATATTAGTCAGGGTTCTCCAGAGAAATGGAATATGTGTGTGTGTGTGTGTGTGTATGGAATATATATGAGAGATTTATTCTAGGAATTGGCTCATGTGATTATGAAGGCTAAGAAGTCCCATATGATGCCTTCTGCAAGCTGGAGAACCAGGAAAACTGGTGGTGTAATTCAGTCTGGGTCCAAAGGCCTGAGAACCAGGTGGGACTGATAGTGTAAGTCCTGGTCCAAAGCTAAAGGCCTGAGAACCAGGAGTTCCAATCCAAGGGCAGGAGAAATGGATGTCCCAGCCCAAACAGAGAAAGTAAATTTATCCTTCCTCTGCCCTCAGTGGATTAGATGATACTCACCCATACTGGGGAGGGTTGTTCACTTTACTCAGTTCACCAATTCAAATGCTAATTTATTCCAGAAACACCAGCCTCAAGAGCTCAATGGTGGGGCTCAGTTGGCTAAACGGTTAAGCGGGTAAACGTCTGCCTTCAGCTCAGGTCATGATCCCAGGGTCCTGGGATTGAGCCCCACGTAGGGCTCCCTGCTCAGCGGGGAGCCTGCTTCTCCCTCTGCCTGCCACTCCCCTTGCTTGTGCTCTCTTTCTCTGTCAAATAAATAAATAAAATCTTTAAATCTTCTACCTCCTTGGGCCAGGCCTTACCTTCTAAAATTTAATCTCTTACCTCCCCCAGCTCAACAGACCCACCAAAGACAAATGGAAACCTTCTCAAGCTGCCCAGAGCCCTCATTCTCTGCTCTGCCAGACCCTTCTTTTCCTGCTGTCATGGCTCTTCTGGATCCAGCCTGTGGTGTTGTCCAGCCAAAGGTCCTCCTCCTCGGGTCAGGGGATGGAGAAGTTACCTGTCAAACAAACCCCAGCCCAGCTGGTGACCCCCGCACCTCAACTCCACAACTTGTGAGCACCTGGCAGCATCCTCAGGCTGCCTCTCTGCTCACCTGCCCCGGCCTTCATCCCTCACCTCAGTTTCTGGTTCAGCAGCTCTTCTTCCAAAGCTCTTCTTGTATCTCAGGCCACAAACTCCTCCTTCGTGCCTGAAATTATATGGGGATGTGGTACCTGAGACTGCCAGACCCCACGGCTGGAAGGGAAGTAAAGAAACCCGTCGGCCAGCCTGCTCTTCAACTCAGAGGGCCAGTGGGAGCCATAATTACAAAAGGAGAACCGGCCTGGGGATCAGGAGACATGGGTGTTAGTGTTGTCCTACCCACCAACTAGCTGTGCGACATCCTTACTTCTCTGCATCTCCATGTTCTTTGCTGTCACAGAGGAGCTTAGATGGGATGCTTTATTTTTTTTTTTAAAGATTTACTTATTTATTGGAAAGAGAGAGAGAGAGAGGGTGTGAGCGAGCAGAGGGCGGGGCAGAGGGAGAGAATCTTTCAAGCAGACTCCATGCTGAGCAGAGCCTGATGCGGGCTCAGTCCCACAGTCCACGAGATCATGACCTGAGCCGAAACCAAGAGTTGGATGCTTAACCGACTGAGCCACCCAGACACCCCTAAATGGGATGCTTTAAGTGGTCTTCCCAACTCCACTTCTGTCTCTGAAAGCCTCCTGATCTGCTGCCCAGGGCTCACGTGTCTCAGGAGAGAAAAAGGTAACAGCAGGGATATTTATCGCAGCTTCTCATTCTATTTACTAGGTCTTCCTGAGGCCACATGATGAAGTATGCCCCGAGTTGGTGAGGGCGCTAGAAGCTGGAGGGGGAGAAAGTGCAAGTCTGGGGGACCAAAGAATGCAGGCTCTAAGATCTGCCTCTGGTTCCAGCCCTGGGGCCAGAGACATGGGCTGTGCCCTCTCTTGGGTAAAACAAGCCGAGACCTTGGATTTCCTCCCTGCAGCCTCGAGGTGGGACAGGTGAGAAGTGTTGTCTGTGGCCTGCAGCTCTCCACAGGCCGGCGGAGGCCTGCTTGGCCACTTCCTACGCTTCAGACGCCCCTGGGCTCCCTCATGCTTCCTTCACTCCTCTCACTGCTGATCCAAGGAGGCCCGAGGGCTCCCTGCTACTTCTTGCGCACGGGTCTCTGCCTTGGAGTCTGTGGCTCAGGAACCCGAGCTCTGGGAACGTGACACGTGGCCTGCAGGGTCCTTCGCCCTCGGGCCCCTGCCACTCTTTCCGGTCTTTTCTCTCCAGGGCGGCCTTGCCCGCTACCCCTCGGCCTCACCAAACTCTCAGCTCCCCAGACACCAAGTGCCCTCTTGAGCTCTGTGTGACTCCGTGCACGATGTTTCCACGTAATTTGTTCAACACGCATTCATCATGCTACGGTGTCAACCACAGGAAAGAGAGGGCGCACTCGAAACGGAGAACTGAGGAAAGGTGAGGCAAGGGCCGTCGAAAGGACGGAGGCAGGGCGATGGGCGGCCGGCAAAGCAGCCAAGACTCCTAGCCGTGGAAGCCGGGAGAGCGATGGGTAAAGGGAGGGGCGGCGCGTGGAGGGTGCGGGGCGCGGGCTCGGGGCGCGGGGCCGGCTCAGTCACCGGAGCGCGCCGCACCTGATCTCCGGGTCTGAGTGCGAGCCCCACGCTGCGGGGAGAGATTCCTTAAAAAAAAAGAAAAAAAGAAAATCTTAAAAAAAAAAAGAGCTGTAGTTCATACAGGAGCGCCATCAGACAGGAGCGCCATCAGACAGGAGCGCCATCAGACAGGGGCTCTGGCCTTCAGGGGGAAGGCAGCCGTTGCTGAAGGTGAGCTAGGGTGAAAAATCCTGCAGCCTTCCTCCCGCCACCCTCCAAACTCCCACGAGAGCAACGGAAGCCCACTGGAAGCGCAGAGCAAAAGATCAGGTGCACAGAGGCCCGGGAGCTGAGCGGAGAGGGGAAACAGTGGGTGTGGAGGGGCAGAGAGAGCACTCAGCGCGGGCCCTGCTGTGTGCGGGACAGGCGGCAAAACAGAAGAGCATTTGCCGTCCTGCCGTTCCCAGTCTCAAAGAGGACACTGGACTCGCATCAATAAATCATAAAAAAGTAATGAATATACCCAGTACTTTCAGGAACACATAAAACACTTACAAAAATTTACCACGAGCTAGCCCGCAGAGCAAGTTCCAACAAATTTCTAAAAACTGGCATCATACAGACCGTTCTCTGCCCACAATGTCGTTGTTATAAGTCATTAACAAAAACACAAAGAAATTCTTCCTCACACTTGGAAATTTAAAAACATACCCACGTAAAACTCAGAGCAGAGAAGAAATAGTAACAGCAAACAGAAAACCCTGAAACCGAATCATAACAAACATGTTTCATAGTAAAACGTAGGGGTTGCAGCAACAGTTATAATTCAAGGGAAATTGGAAACATCAGCATTTGTGTGAGGAAGGAAGAAAATTGAAAATTCATGAGCTAAATATCCAACTTAAGAAGATGGGGCAGGGGCCCTGGGTAGCTCGGTTGAGCGTCTGCCTTCAGCTCAGGTCATGATCCCAGGGTCCTGGGATCGAGTCCCTCTTCCTCATAGGGCTCCCCACTCAGTGGGGAGTCTGCTTCTCCCTCTCCCTCTGCCCCTCCCTCCACTCGTGATTTCCCTCTTTCTCAAATAAATAAATAAAAATAAAAACTTTAAAAAAGATGGGGGAAAACAGTGGACTATGGAACTCACCCTTAAAGGGAGAACCAAGACGATAAATAAGACAGAAGGAATTAGTGGGCTAGGAAACAGAGGTGCAGTTAGAGAAACAAGCAAACCAAAAGTGGGTTCTCTGAGAAAGGGGCCACGTCACAGTACATTCACACATTAGAATGACCTCTCATGGTGAGAACAAACTGCAGTGACAGCCAATTAGCTTGGATAAAAGTCAGACATAATGATTGAAGAGAAAAAAGTTATAGAAGATGAAATACAAGTAACACCATTTTTAAAAAAGATTTTGAGAGAGAGCATGAGCGGAGGCGGGGGGCAGAGGGAGAGGGAGAAGCAGGCTCCGCACTGAGCAAGGAGCCCGATGCAGGATCGATCCCACCATGACCTGAGCCGAAGGCAGACGCTTAACCGACTGAGCCACCCAGGTGCCCCGGTAACACCATTTTTAAAGCTCAAGAACATGCAAACCAAAATTATATATTGTTTAAAATGCATGTATATTTGGAAAAGCTTTTTGTTTTTTGAGCAAGAGAATGACAAGCACAACGGTAACCATGGAGCAGGAGAGAGACACAGGGCTGGCGTCTGGAAGAGCACACAGGGGCTTCAACACTGTGGTAAGTTCACATGGTTTTAAAATTATCATGGTCCATAGTTTGCAAGGATGTTATGTATATATTTTTAGCAGGTACCAAATAGAAAGTAATAGTTTTTAGAAATTGTAAGCAAATCCTGCTCACTAAGAGGTCTCTGACTAAGCATTGTTTCTGCACATTCCCAGCTTGGATCTCAGAGCCTGAGGCTTCACATTGAGCCTGGCGTTGGCCCATCCTTCTACCTTTTCAACTCCTGGATTCTACATATAGAAAGGCTGTCATTTAGCATATTCTTAGATGCTTGAGCATCTTTAGGATTGATCTCCTTGGGATGCCCTGCTGAGACAACAAGGAAGGGAGAAGAAAGGAAAGAGAAGCCAAGGGGTCTTCTCTTTAATGTCCTTCCCAGAGCCCCAGCCATGACCCCTCCATGCTTGGGCTCCAATCTGTACATCTACTTTCACCGCCTTGCCTCCCAGTAGTGCCAGAAGGGAGGGGGTGGATGCTGAGCAGCTCAAGAGGTGAACTATAGTGGACATACGTCATCTGAGCCTGCCCTGAACATAGGTCCCTTTTCTAATGGTTCTTTGATTTCCTTTCAGGAATTACCTCTCCTCCACTGAATGCGGTTTTGACGGGCAGACAGGTCTAGATGCCTGCCTCCCGCCATGGAATCTGGAGGGGGCAGAGCCTTCCAGCTGCGAGCCAATACAGCTACGAGATGGGCCTGGGACCTGTGCTGGGCCAAGTGAGAAAATTCTCCCTGACTGTCGCCTCATGAGGGAGTGAAGGGGACTCTTCACAGCCACAGTGAAGCCCTTGGCAGCTGCCTGCAGATCTACCAAGGTTCCTACCCACTGGTCTGTGGGCCTGTAATATCTTTCCAATACCTATTTCCTTTCTCTTGAATTAGCCATTCCACTTATTTTCTTAAATTGCAAGAAAAATAGATGTTCACAGCAGATGAACAAAAGAATAACAGAAATGCAATACATTGAAGTTGGAGTTCTCTCCCCAGGAAAACCACTGTTATTCGTTTGTTATGTATCCTTACAAACCTTTTTCTAGCCATATACAGAGAGAGAGACTAGATCTCTAGAGAATTTGGGGTTATGGGAGATGGGAGGGATTATTACCCCAAAAAGGGATCCTATGAAATATATTCTTATTTATTCTTTCCCTCAGTGACCTAGTATAAACATTGTCAGTACATAGCGATCTGTGTCATTCCTTTTAATGGCTGCATAGTATTCCATTGGGTGAGCACAATTTAATCCTTATCTGTTGCCAGACATGAACATTGCCTCCAACTTTCTAGTATTACAAATAATGATGCAGTAAATATCCTTATACTTACATAATTTTGTATAACTGTGAAAATACCTCTGTAGGTAAGGACTGCATAGAAATCATTTCAGGAGCAAAGGATATACGCATTTAAAATTTTCATAAAAGACACTGCTAAATTGTCCTTCTGCAGTTACACCCACTTCCCAACAACGTAGGGAAGTACTCATTCCCTGCTCACCCCCCAGTTATAAATAGTTTAATATATTTTAGTAATTCAATAGATGGAAATCTTTGTTTCTCATATGCATTTCCCTATTGATGAGGATGCACATCTTTTTCAAAAATGTATTAGCCAATTTGCTTGTAGATTTTTTTCTTATTGCTTGATTTCTTCATGTATTAGAAATGTGAACATTTGGGGCGCCTGGGTGGCTCAGTCGTTAAGCGTCTGCCTTCGGCTCAGGTCATGAACCCAGGGTCCTGGGATCGAGCCCTGCATTGGCCTCCCTGCTCGACGGGGAGTCTGCTTCTCCCTCTCCCATGCCCCCTGCTTGTGTTCCTGCTCTCGCTGTGTCTCTCTCTGTCAAATAAATAAATAAAATCTTTTAAAAAAAAAGTGAACATTTTATCAGTTATATATTGCAATTATTCTCTCCAAATTAGTGATTTGTCTTAAATCTTGGTTTTGGTGTCTTTGGCTGCATATACATTCTTTATAATTTTTAAGATTTATTTATTTTAGAGAGAGAGGGGGGAAGCAGGGGGAAGGGGCAGAGGCAGAGGAAGAGAAAGTCTTAAGCAAACTCCTCGTTGAGTGCAGAGCCCAAAACAGGGCTCAATCTCACAACCCTGAGATCATGACCCGAGCGGAAACCAAGTCGGACACTCAACTGACTGCGCCACCTAGGCACCCCTACATTCTTTGTAATTTCTATAATTTTTTTCTTTATGGCTTTTGGGTTCCTGACCACACTCAAGAAAGTTCTCCCTGTCCCCAAACTATCCATCAACATACTGACACGCATTTTCCCCCAGAGGCGGCATGTTGTAATGGTTAGTTGTAGAAGTGGAAATTCTGGAGCTAGCTGCACTTCTTAGGTTCAGATCCTAGCTCTGGCTAATCTCTCTGTGCCTTCATTTTCTCATCGGTAACATGGGGTTGTGGTGGTGGGGATTAATGAGTTAATATATGGAAAGCATTTAGAATAGCGCCTAGCAGATAGAAAAACTCCTTCCTTTATAGTTGTTTTTTTTTTTTTTTTACATTTAGATCTTCACCTTTTCTGTTGCAGGATCTTTTCCTCAGGTGGAGAGCCAGTTTTATAAAATAGTCTGTTTTCCCACTGACTTGAAATGCTACCGTTAGAATAGACTGAGGAGCAGGTCATCCCGAGGAGGGCCCTACAAGGCTTGACCAGCGCGCAGCCCCCCATGATAACCGCACTTGAAAGGAGGCTAGTCAGTGAGTACTTGGGGGCCTCCATGGGATCCTGCTAAAGGCAGACGTTTTGAAGCTGAATTAATAATGTTCAGACACTCGGTGGCCTCTCCCCTCTGAGCCCCACCCAGACACAGGACCGAGAAGGTCACCCCGGTTACCCTGCGCGGTTGCCTGCTGAGGGAGGTGTTCTTGGGAAAGCAGGCCCAGGCTAAAGGTGTTACCACCAGCTACGTTCTCCAAAGTCGTCCTGGTAAGAGAGGAAGTGAAGCGAACTGTCCCGCTGAACTTGACACGAGGAGAAGAGAGAACGTGCCTCCAGGACGGATGCATTTAGCTGTGAAGGGCGGCTGGAGCCGGTGGGAGGTGTCTCCGGGGGGCGAGGCTTCTGTGCAGGAACCGTCTATGGTGGTGGGGCGGGCTGGGAACCGCCCGGGGTTCCGCTGCGGCTTTTCCTGGAAGACTCGGGCACACACACAGCAACTGCCTGGGGTGTGCTGCCCCCTCCTGGCCGAACGGGTGGGGCAGTCGGAGCACCTGCTGTTGCAGCAAAAAGCGAGGCCGCCATGCTAGCAGGGTCCTGTAACTCAAAAAACCCACCCCTCACACCCCGTGCGAGAGCTCGGCAGGCTGCCTGCTGACCTTCCATGGTGGCGGTGACGGCCGGTGGTGGCCCTCGGCTGCGAGGGGCCGATGCTGGTGCCCGCCAGGCAATGCCGAGCAAGCGGATCCCAACAGTGGGGTGAGCCCAGATAGAAAATGCAGATGGGCCAGTATGTAGCTTCCATCGTCAGATTCTCTCACAGCGGAACAGAGAGTAGTCCGGCTCGTGCACGAGCTCCCAATGCGGCAAGTCCATGCTGAAGAGAAGCTGGGGAAAAGGGCGTGAATCCGGGAAAGGCTCTGAAAAATAAACTGCTCTCACCCTACCTGCCCCTCCCACCCTCCTGCCCCAGCCTCTGGTAGCGGTAATGTCAAGCACCCAGAGATCTGGAGCACTGTCCGGGGGAGGACGGTGCTCCAGCATCCTTCTGACCCCAGGAGGGAAGGGAAACAAAGCCAAAGGGAGGTAAGCTTCAAACGTTAATGTGATCTTTATTCTACAGCACGTGTGGTATCTGCAGCCCCACAAGGATACAGAACACTCTATAAAACCAAACCCAACCACCCAAAACGACACTAGATGAAGATTTAACCCATAGGTATGACTCTTAAAAACACAACACAGTCTTGTTTGCTGTATTATGGGAAGAGCACAGGAGGGGAGAGTGAACGACTGAGGTTTGTGCCAAGGTAACTTCCTCTTGTTATTGCACTTTTATTCTACACACTTAGTATGTTACACTTTTATTAACACTGTAATAGACATTAGTCCTTTAAAACAAACAAAATATTACATAAGGATAAAAGACAACATGCTGTCCAGACCGGTTTCCTTCTCAACCCTCTGAGTCGGGTGGCCAGGTATTCCCATGGTCTCCACGTGCATCTCGACAGGACTGGATGTTAACAAAGCAGATGAAGTTAAAAATAAAACCCTTTTAAGAACAGCAGTGTTCCTTGCAACCTCCAAAGGAGTTTGCGATGCAAGTTTCTGAAGGTTGCTCCCTCCTCACCCACTTAAATACAGCGCTAGCCCTAACCGTCCCCCCCTATATTTAGAAGGATAAACCCACTTTTTTCTTTTAAAGAAAAAGTGGGTTATTTGATCCAGCAAATCCAGAAGTCAAACTTTGAAAACTCAAAGAAAGCAACTACTCTTTTGGCGAAGGACTCTTCAAGGGCCCTTTATCCTGCTGCGAAGCAGTCTGGGCTTCGGAGACTCCCTGATTAGCCAGATGAACAGCGAGCCTACCTCCTCTCCAAAGCGAGGCCACAGGGGACCTCTGCCCCCTTAGTGCTACTATAATCACCGATCCCTCTTGGCTTCTCAGTGCTAAATAGTAAGCCAAAAAAAAATAAAGTGTCATTCAGTGCAGTTACTACTTTGGAGCCCTGCCGCCCCAAACCCCTTCTCCCGTCTGGAAACAACTTCCAAGCCATCTTTGGTAGCTCAGCAAAGATGCACCAAGATGCACCGGAGAGCTGACACGTACTGGGGGAGAGTTCTACCGGTCCCCCCGTTTCCATCTGTGGCAGTAATATGTCCTTTCCTTCACTGTTTCCTTGAATTTTAGTGTTAAAAATTAGGAGAAGCTGCTACATAGGCTCTGTCCCCTTGAAATTGATGGAGTCACAAGTGATTCTCTTTGGTCTGGGAAGAACCCGCACAGCCCTCCTTCCTAGAGAAGTGGAAGGCTTGCTCAATCAATGAGCCACTCTCTACAGAGGGTCAAGGAACTAGGGCCCACCCGTGGAAACCTCAGCCAGACAAGCATTCCCCAACTCATGCCAGACTGACCTCCCTGCCAGCTCCCTAGGCATAGGGTCAGCCGCTCCGGGGCCCCACGCTCCGCCATGTCTTGATTGCTCTGCAAGAAGGTCCCTCACTCAGTTCTGAAGTAACGCAAGTGACTGGACTTCAAGCGTGTTAAAAATGGCCAGGTGATCATTTTCAGGCTGGGGTAAGTTGCCCTAATGAAGTTGATTAGAAGGACAGAACACAGTAAGGGTAACCCGTCCCATCCTTCCTCTTCCCCCAGCCACAATCTCACCTCACCACTCGGGAGCACATACAACCAAAGCTAGGAGGTAAAATCTTTAGGACTTTGGTCTTGTTGAGCCCGCTACAGCCCAAGTGCCCCCAGACTTCTTTGAATACCTAGTGTCTTCCCAAGTAATATACAGTACAGTACATTTCATGGCATTCCATCACTTTAGTAATAATGGGTGCCAAGGAACAAAGAATGCCAAATTAGCTGACAATGTTATAAAACAAAAGCAAAGTATGTACGTGTTATATATATGTATTCCCACACTCAGCCCGCTGAGTGTTCAAATAACACCTCCAAATATCTCTACATGGACTTTGGCTGGCCTGGAGATCTTCAGGAATATCTTGCACCTTTTCTCAAAATACTTTTTTGTAATGAATTGTTAACACAACTACTGTCTTACTTAGCATTAGTCCCTCCCATCCTCCCTTCTCACTCAGGCAAAAAATGTGGGAATCTGCTAGGAAACTGGTGCCTGAGAGCAGATTAAGCTGCAGGGAGGGGACAAACTGAAAAGGGACACTGGGTAGAGGAAAACCTACCCCCCCCCCCACGAGCCCCTGCATGAATGGGGGTAGGAACTAAGACTTTGGAAGAATGTTAGAAATGTGGCTTCCACAACGTAAGCACGGACTCCTGATTTGAGCTGGAGTAAAGGAAGAGTCTCTGGGAAAGGGAACTATAGAAGATCTTTCCTGAAATTTCGTACAGAACAGACTGATTTTTCGGCAGGTAGACACTATTCACCTCTCCTTTTTAAACTGGAAAACCTGGCTTCCTGGAAGCCCCATCATAGTCCCCAGGAGGACAAACAAGTTAATGCAGACAAGAATAGAGTGACTTGAAGAAGTAAAGCTACAAATGGCTGTTAACAATTCTAAGAGATCTACTGAACATTCCACCAGAACAAGGCTGGAGCTCATATAGAACCCAAAGACACTGGGTCGGTCACTTTATTGTTTGCAAGTAAAAAGTTTCTTAGCACTATACGGAGTTTCTAAAGGGCTCCAAGTGCTTGGAGGCTTACTACGCTCAAGTGTATCATCATCAGAGCCCAGCAGAGTCAAAGAGTGAAAACTGAACTTTAAGAGTTATATGAAAAATTTCTTGTAGATGCCATTTATACTCAATGTTTAAGAGATGGTCATTCTCTCAGAAACAACCCTACAAAATTCTAGCAGCAAATCTGCCCATTTCCTTACACACCTACTCAGGGACCTGCTTCACAGACTTGGGGGCCAGGCACAGGGGAGAGACCACAGTGCTTGGAAATTAGGCAGATGGACGGAGGCTACTCACCTCCACTGTCTATTCCTTCACCCACCTGGTGTTCTAAATCAAATGGACCATCTCGGTTGAGTGAGGCTTTAAGTCAAGATCTGAGATGCATCAACATGTAAATTGTCCCCCTCCAGAATTTCCCCACCTAGGCACACTTCCTGACACACGCTCCAAAAGCCCACCAGCACGCCTCCCAGCCGAAGGGGAGGGGAACCGTCCCAGACGCGCACACACAGATGTGAGAGGAACACACAGAGCTACAGAAAGCATTCTCTTTCATCTGGTGCTTTCCTTCTCAAGTTATATTCAAAATAAAGTAAAATGAAGGGACGAGTTGCAAAAGAAATCTCGGTTAAAAAGCTCATTGATGGAATTTAAAAACATCAGTGTGTTAGATTCAAACACAAAAATGGGAATTTTTGATTCTTCTAAGTTTTAGAAACAACCTGGTATCCTCCTAGTAGGTTTGCAGGGAAGCCCACGGCCTCCAGATCACTGCCCATGTCTCCGGTCTCACCAGTTACTCCGTACCGGTCAGTTTTACTCAGATACTCATCCCCAGATACCATGTTAACTAGAGTTTCCCCATCTTGAGACCAAAAACGGGGGGGAAAAAATCAAGACCAAAGGGAAGAAGAAGAGATTCTATCCTGGGGTTAGCAGTAACTCAAAATCCAATCACATATGTATATATATACATGTGTGTACACGTTTTTTTTTCTTTTTGTGGCCTCTTGGTGATGTGACCGTGACACCCACCCCCAGAAGTCAGTCCTCTAAATGTAAACACACTGGCACCAGAAGGAACAGACAGCTCTGTTTCCAGCCCCCTCACTGGGGCCTCTGGCCGCTGCAACCTGAGATCCGGGTGCGGGGAGCAGCAAGTTGCTGTTTTGCTCCTATGTTCTCACAATCCCGGAACTAAGTTCAAATTTCCTAAGGGTCCTGACGATGCGATAGAACCAAACTATTCCTAGCTAGAGCCAAAATTACGAAAATTATAGTTTTTAATACTATCGCCACTGCAGTGCCCCGCCTGTCTTAGCAACATACAGTGAACAGACAATTGGTACATTTGCCTCCTTTTCAGTTCTGAGGCTGGAACATTGCATTCTTCGGCGTTTACGTGTCCTAGACAATCTTTTGCTAATGGGATGGCTTGGGGCATCAGTGAGCTGCTGAACGTGACCCACAGCCAGCCAACTCTTCACTGTCCAGGAGGCATCGCTGCCTGGGAAGGTCTCAAGCTGCCCAGCAAGCATCAGTTCCCTCGGGAGCTCTCTGAATAAATGTCAAATTCTTCCCATGGCCAAAAGGTGAGGGGAAGGAAAGAAATAGAGAGTAAAGGAGAAAGGTCTTTGCTTTCAAGTAGAATCATCGAGTCCTCTGTTTGGCTGCTCAGAATTTGACTTGCATAGCCGGTCCATGATGCCCTGGAGCATGGGCTGGACGATGCCCAAGAGAGGTCTCTGAGAGGGGTCCCCGTCCCAGCAGGCCTCCATCAACTGCCAGCACTCCTCGTCAAACACAGGAAGACGCTCTGGCCGGGCCCCTGGAGAAAGGCACATGGAAACAAGGCCAGGGTCAGTGAGAGGGGGCCCGTGCCACGATGAGGCCCGACCAGCTCGCAGACTGATCGCCCAAGTGGGGCTCCGGAGTTCTGGCTTCAACTGCAAACACTGAGGTCAGAACCTAGTAGTAACGGTGACAACAAACTGGAATGCACTGGCATAGGAAGTTGAAGAATTGGAAATGTTCAAGAAAAAAGCCTTCTTGAAACAGTTCAGTACAGGGACGCCTGGGTGGCTCGGTCGGTTAAGCGTCAGCCTTCGGCTCAGGTCATGATCCCAGGGTCCTGGGATCGAGCCCCGCATCGGGCTCCCTGCTCAGCGGAGAGCCTGCTTCTCCCTCTGCCCCTCCCCCTGCTTGTGTTCCCTCTCTCTCCCCACCTCTCTCTCTGACAAATAAATAACTAAAATCTTAGGAAAAAAAAAGAAAGAAACAAACAGTTCAGTACAGTACTGCCTGAAAGCGAAGGCCTGACTTCAGTGTCTTTCCTGGATTCCGTGACGGTATGTGGTCCCGCTGCTCTCAGCGGTGGTGATGGTGGGGGTGGTGGGGAGTCAGGACAAGGTAGGGCTTGTGGCTCTTACCTCTCCGCACGTTGTTCCAGAGATGGTCTTTGCTGGCACACCTCTCAAATGCTTCAGGGAGCTTGACAGAGCCCGAGCAGATATACCAGAAGAGAATGCCAAAGGCGTAGACATCGACGGAATTATCGTACTTCCCTGGAGCGAGAAGGGGCGAGACAGTGAGCCAGGGACGGAGAGCAGCTGCATCCCCACTCACGGGGTCTGCAGAGGTCTCCACACCTTTTTTCCTAAAGCTTTTAACATCCATTGCCTCCCCTAAGAACCCCGGTTGGCAGGACCGTTGACAACGCCCATCTTATTACACCCCAAACCACAGCACGGGGAGGGCAGCGCTAGATACCAGGAGAGCTGAGGCTGGAGCCTGACAAAGGAGGAGGACAGGCCTCTGATTTTGATGGAACACTGCTCGCTTCGGCAGCACATAGACTAAAATTGGAATGATTTTGATGGAACAGCCAAAAAGACTCATCCTGAAAGGTCGGATTAGGGAAATAAGGCTGGGAAACAGGTGGGTGGGTAGATTGGAACCAGAAGGTAAAGATTTTTAAAAAGTCAGACAGAAAAGTCTCGATTCGATGGACAGCAGGAAGTCCCTTATGTTTTAGGGCAGCAGGTGACACAAAGAACGTATTTTGGAAAAGGTTCTTCTGTCAGCAATAGGACTGCAGAGAAACAATACAGGGAAATGAAATACGAAGTCGCCAAAAGAAAATGAAAGCAGTGGCTACAGAACTTCTTTAAGAAGTAAATCCAGAGGAAGAGACACGCTGCGTGCGCGCTCGGCTGCGCTGTGGCTCCAGCCAGCCCCAATCCTTCGGTGCCCGACTCCGCGGAGGGCCGGGGGCAGCGCTGTGCGCGAGGCTAACGAGCGGAGGCCGCGCAGGGCGCCGATCCCAGCTCCTCCCCGCGCCGCCGAGGGGCCCGCCGTGACCTTCGCGTCCGCCTCGGCAACGCCGCAACCATGCCCCGTCCGTGAGGCTCGAGCCCTCGGGTCCTCGCCCGGCCCCTCTCCGCTGCTGGTCGCGGGTGTTCCGTTGATCACACGATCTCGCCCGCTCCCCGCTGGAGCTGCCCTGGCACCCGCCGCATCACCAGCAGCCTGCTCCCGGACACGAGCCCCACTGCTCTGCCCACTCGAACCCCTCCACCTCCCGCTGCTAAGCTAACCTTCCACGAACGTGTTTTCTGCCCGCGCCTGCGCACAAGCTCAAGTTCCTCACGGCCCCCACACCGAGCCTTCGCTCCTCCGCGCAGAGTTCAAGCTCAGAGCATCTCATCTCCAGCCTTGTCTGCTGTTACTCCCCACCTGGATTTCCTTCCTGTCGTGCTGATGCTGCAATTTTCCTATTTCCCTTTCCCCAGCCTCCAGAATGTTCTCTCCTTCGTGACACATGGTTAGATTCTAGAGCCAGAAAAACCTAGATTCCAATCCCAGCTCCATCATCTCTAGTGTTTTGGGGTGGCTTTCTGAAGTTCACCAATCTGGACTCGACTTTATCTGTGACGTGGGCATAAAAATCCATCACCATCACCACAGAAGGGCCGTGAGGATTAAATGGAACAAAATATATGAAAAAGCATACTCATGCTGCCCAGCTCAAAGAGCACACTTCCTACGGGTTCCCTTCCCACAGACCAATTTTTCCAGACCTGACTCAAGTTCCACCCAACATCTCACTTCTACACAAAACTGTCAAACATTTCAACCTTCATCACCTGTCTGAACACCGTCACGTTAGGTGGCACCCATTTTAGTGCCTTGTCACACACTGTCCTATACTGCTTCCTAATTATCCTACCTCTCTCAGTGCATCTCTGTCATCTGCAAGTTCCTTAATGATCAGGGCCAACTCCTGACATATAGAAACCATTCAATCAGTATTTACTGATCAACCAATTGGCTGATTACGGCAATTATGGCGCGAACAGCCGGAGAAACCTGCACAAGAAGACCTGGTGTCTCCCGTGTGCATTTTTCCTTCTCCCCTGCCCTGCCTTAGAGGTCTCCCTCCTCTGCTTCTCCCTTGCCTGCACCAGATCTGCCAGGAGTACTTGTGGATACTACTTAGCCCAAGGGGTAGCCCTCAGGGTTTAAGTACGGAGCCCTGCTGAAGCCCACTCCCTGCCCCACGGCTTACCTGTGAAAAGTTCAGGGGCCATATGGATTGGCGTCCCCACAATGCTGCCTGACATCATGGCCTCTGGCTTGCAGAATCCTAAGTCAGTGATCTTGGCACGGTTCTGCTTGTCCAGCTGCCAACAAAGCAGGGCGAGAGTGAGCCTGCGTCGGATCCTGCACACAGCTCTCAGATGCACAGTCAAGCTCAGAAGCAGGCGTCTACCTTCAAGTAGCACTTAATTAAGCCTTCCTGTCTCCAGATTTGTTCCCACTCCTGTCTTCTCCCCAGACTGTCAGCAACCTGGATGGCAGGGGCTATCTTCTTTGCCTTTGTATCCCTCGCCCTTAGCATAGTGCCTGGCACATCACAGAAACTTAGTAAGTCTTGGAAGAATGAATAAAGCGAAAGACACCGAGGAAAGTATTTCAGTTCCTGATGATTCTCCTCGGACCTCCAGACCCCAGGGCAGAAAGTCACGAAGGAAGAAGGCTGAGGTCCTCTGGTCAGCTGAGGAGAGTTGCTTGAATTCCCTGCAGTTTCCTTTCCTAAAGGCCCAAGAGAATAAATCTGTGCCTCATTTGACTATTGATAAGCCTCTCAGGTTTCAGCCTATGATTTTAGGGCAATCTCTCCCTTCCCCCACACTGCTGTCATCTTTATATATATCATGTACGTGTTGCCAGACACACCTTGATGATATCCAATACAGCTTCAAGAGGAGTAGGTCAGAAGATTCTTCAGAACTGAGATACCAGGACTGGTGGGTTCATGATCACCTTCCCTTTGACGGTGCATTTACCCATCTCAGCCCTTATCCAGAACCTCTGACCAAACTCTAAACAACAACCAGACCTGGAATCCTCAAAAACATCACAAAAGCAAAAAAGGGCAGAAGGACTATTCTAGATTAAAGGAGGACAGGAAAACATGACAACAAAGTACACTGTTTGATCCCTGGAGTGACCCTGGATCGATCAAACAAACGGACTGTGTCTGGGTAACTGGGAAATGTTAATATAAACTGTTTGTTTATTAACTAACAGTATTGTATTGACGTTAAATTTCTTTGGTGTGATAATAGCATTTTTATTACACAGAAAAATGTCCTTTATAGGAGATACGAGCTCAAGTATTTAGGAGTACTGTGCTATCTGTAGCTTACTTTCCTACAGTTGAGTAAAAAAGTGTGTGTGTGTGTGTGTGAGAGAGAGAGAGAGAGAGAGACTGAGGAACAGAGAGAGATGAACCCCGGAGAAAGAGACCATGAATCAGATGAACGATATGTGGGTCTCCATCAGACCACTGTTGTGTACGTTTACATGTCCACAACAGTGTTGGGAGAAAAAACTTTAAGCAACAGAAGCCTGGTCTAGGAGGCAGCCTGACACTCCCCAAACCTTACATCCAAGATGCCATCAACCCATCTGCTGTCAACTCCAGTGCGTTCCCGGCAGGTGCGCCCCGCGATCCCACTCACATGTAGGAGGACCCTCCGACAGCCACTTAAGCCACAGAGACAGGGCGTTATCTCGGGGAAACAGCTCTACTTACCAGGACATTTTTTAGCTTGATATCACGGTGCACGAGTCCCTGGCTGTGCAGGAAGCGGATCCCTTCCACCACATCTAGTGCTATCTGCAGACGGGTCTCCAGCGTCAGCCCAGCCTTGGGGAGACAAAAGGGCTCACTCATCACTAACAAGACAACTCCTCAGTCCAGCGTGCTTAAACCCACTAAGAGCTCCTTCTGCGGGGCGCTGCAAGGCAGCCGGTGCTGGGGCACACAGAGGACAAGGGCAGAGAAGCAGGCGGGAAGAAAGGAAGAGGAAAGCAGTTAGAAGGAAGCCGAGGGAGAGCAAGGAAGGACAAGCTGTGAGGCCCGATAACACTGCCTGGAGGCCGCATGCAGCGGCCGGATGACCCCACATGGCACTAGAGGGGGCGCAGGCCAACACCCGGAGGCGTGAGCTCATTTCCAAGCCCCGAACAGACTCCGGAACTGCCCTTGAGGCTCAAAGTAGTGCTAGGTCTCGGGGCGTCTGCCCGGCTCAGTCGGTAGAGCATGTGATTCTTGAGCTCGGGGTTGTGAGTTCGAGCCCCATGTTGGGCGTAGAGATTATTTTTTAAAAATTAAAAAATAAAAGTATTAAAAAAAAAAAAAGGATTTCTAGGTCTCTCGGGCAGAATGCCTTCCACTGCTTTGTAGGCCTGGTTAGCCCAGGTTTGGCTTTATGGATTCAAATATCAAAGTCACTCATCTTACTTTTACCATGCCTCCAGCTTAGGGCCTCTTGAATTCCAGAGAACATTACATCACTCATCCAGAAGCTCAGCGCACTTGTGGGAAAGCATCAGACAGTGCTGAGCCTAACTCCTCTGAAATGAAGAGGGTGAGCCAGCGGGAGAGTCATTTCCTCCATCCTACTGATTTCTCATGGCTCTTGCAATCATTTCTAAGGATTCCTGTCTTCTATCCAGAAGCTTCCATGTAATCTGTGAGAAGGGACCTACCCAGATACTCTGTGATTAGCTTCCCCCTGTCCCACCCAGCCCCCATGTAGGGACCAGAAAAAGGAATGTCTCCACGTCCCTTGTGGTTGCTTTGGGTGAAGGAAACTCGACATCGAACTGAGGGTACTTCACCTTCACTCAAAATCTTTCAACAGCGGGGCGCCTGGGTGGTTCAGTTGTTAAGCGTTTGCCTTTGGCTCAGGTTGTGATCCCAGGGTCCTGGGATCGAGCCCCACATCGGGCTCCCTGCTCGGCGGGAGGCCTGCTTCTCCCTCTCCCACTCCCCCTGCTTGTGTTCCTGCTCTCACTATCTCTCTCTCTGTCAAATAAATAAATAAAAATCTAAAAAAAAAAAAATTTCAACAGCATTTCATGGTGTACAACGGAATTTGAAGTCTATGGAAATTCTTAATTTTGGTGTTCTGTAATTTCTTCTCAAGATTTTTTTGCACATCATGCCCCTCTATTCCCAGACAGCCGCTCCAACATGACTAGTGTCCTTCAAATGCTCTGGGCATTATGCTATTCCTTCCTGCTGGTACGGCCTCTTCTTTCTACCTGCCCAAATTTTACCCATCAAGGTGGATTTATCACACTCAAACACCAAATCTTAATGAAATATTCACCGACAGCAAGTCTCTTAAAAGCTTCTGGCAATTACACCTTTTTTTTTTTTTTTTAAGTAAGCTCTATGCCCAACATGGGGCTTGAACTCAGGACCCCAAGATCGAGAGTCACATGCTCTACCGACTGAGTCAGTCATGTGCCCCTGGCAATTTCACTTTTTGATATCCCCTTATAGTGCTTAACACAGGGTCTTGTACAAAGTAGTCACTAATAAATATTTGTTGACTAAACAACAAACACTCGCTGTACCCATCAAGAGCAAAAAAAGAGGAAAAATAGCAAAGTTACAGGATGCTTTTCTGTTCTTCTGAGTTGTCTAGATTTTTACCACCACAAGAGGTAAAAGTGGTGAACTGGCAGTACTCTGGATATAAACTGGGCCAAAAAATCGATTCTGAGAAATGTTTAAGGTTTTTTGGAAATAAGGGTAATAAAGCTTGATTATTGCCAAAAAATGTCTTGTGAAAGCCAGCAGGTCTGGCTAAACAAGAACAGAAGGCCGGCCAGAGAGGAGCCCGCGGGTGTGGCTCCGGCCGCGCCCAGCCCCCTCTTCCTGCCTCACCTTCAGCCCAGTGTAGAGGTCCCGGTGCAGCCGCTCCATGATGAGCAGCACAGCAATGCTGGAGCCGCCGCCGTAGCTGTAGTCGATGACCGAGCCGTGCAGATCCACCAAGCGCTCGTGCTTCGGCAGAGACCTGGTGCGAACGAGAGAGGCCGGGGCTGCAACGCTCCGGCTCCAATCGCGACAGCGTGCTGCCACATAGGCAGGAGTCCCCTGAGACCACTCTTGTCCAGGGCCAGACGTCGTGGCCCTCAGTGCAGAGGGAGGGCCAAGAGAGTGGCCTCTCTAACAAGGAGTCGGAATTACGGAATCTAAAGACTGACAGGCCTTAAGGACTAAGAAGTCAAACGGAAGGCAGAGTCTGAGAAATCGGGATGGTAGGGAAAGGGAAGAGACCATGAAGGCCTGCAAGAGAGCACATTTCTGGGCCCAACACAGAAACACTGGCTACAACATCTGGGGACACAGGAAGGGAGAGACACGGCGTGCTGTAGCTCTTGGTACATGACCTTGGTACAAAAGCCAGGCTTCTGGCTTCTTCTCTGGATCTTCTCCCATAGAGATGAATGACAGGAGAACCTACCTCATGTAGTGGAACTCCAAAGCCAGGTCATTCCAGTGCTTCTCATCTGGAGGGACGACCGACTTGAGGGCACAAGGGAAGTGTCCTCCCCAATTGTCACACAGGTACACCACACCATATTGGCCCCGGCCTAGCTCCTGTCCCAGTTTAGGTTTACCTATCAAGTATGGACACAGAGATAAGGCAGGAGGAATGAGAACTTGCTGGGCAACCTCCCTAAGACTCTTAGACATGTGGGGCACCTGGCTGGCTTGGTCAGTGGAGCACGTGACTCTTGATCTCGGGGTTGTGGGTTCGAGCCCCACATTGGGTGTACAGATTACTTAAAAATAAAATCTTGAAGACTGCAGATGAAAAAATATATAAAATATCTTGTTAAAAAAAAAAGATTCTTAGGGTGCCTGGGTGGCTCAGTCAGTTAAGCATCTTCCTTTGGCTCAGGTCATGATCTTGGGGTCCTGCAATCATGCCCCACGTCGGGCTCCCTGCTCAGCTGGGAGTCTGCTTCTCACTCTGCCCCCGTGCTCGTGCTCTCTTGCTCGCTCTCTCTCTCAAATAAATAAATAAAATCTTTTAAAAAAAAAAAAGATTCTTAGACGTGGACCTAGGAGTAGGAAGTCATAATTATGCTTGGGGAAGAAATTCTGATGCTACTGGAAACTAGTAGAAAGTAACCTAACTGGTCCGATTTAAATAAACTTCAGTCATGTTGTCTGAATTGTATAAATAGCAGGACCAGACTTTAGGAATTCAGAAACACATCAGGGGGTGCTGAGGCAGCTTTGCAAGGAAGCAGCTTTAGACACTGGGATTTTCCAAGGTAGAACATGAGAATGTCAGGTATCCAGAACCTTCTTCCCATTTCCTTGGGAAAAACAAGGACTCACGATGCAGCAAGACGTCCTGTAAAGAACGGCTTTCCAAAGAAAGGCGAGCCAGGCGTGGGGCATGATCTTTCCGAACCTTCAACCACAGATCTTCTGTTTTCTCCAACCGGCCTGAGTGGCCAGCTTCTAGCTGGGAGGGAAACAGAAAAAAGTCATGTGACTTATCAAGTCCCCAGCTTGGCTTCCTCACCTATTATATGGGGTAATAACAGCTACCTCCTAAGGGTAACTGTGAGAGTTATACAAGACGTCCATAACGTGACTGGTACACAGTGAGCTCTTGGTAAGTAATAACTGTTCCTCCTGGATGCATACCCACATCCCCATACCCCACACTCTACACACATGTACACATGACCTTGGCACATGACACATGTACACATCCACCCCAAGGGGACAAGCAGATGTCACATAACTGGATGCATACCCACATCCCCATACCCCACACTCTACACACATGTACACATGACCTTGACACATGACACATGTATACATCCACCCCAAGGGGACAAGCAGATGTCACATAACTGTGAACCAGTATGAGAGTTACAAAGTCATCCTTTTTCTGACTCATTCCTAAAATACTAAATAACTTAAATAAAATTCCTACCCCCCCTTTTTTAAAGATTTTATTTATTTCTTTGACAGAGACACAGTGAGAGAGGGAACACTAGCAGGGGGAGTGGGAGAGGGAGAAGCAGGCTTCCTGAGGAGCAGGGAGCCCGATGCGGGGCTCAATCCCAGAACCCTGGGATCATGACCTGAGCTGAAGGCAGACGCTTAACGACTGAGCCACCCAGGCGCCCAGAATTCCTACCCCTTGATTTTCATTCCTCACTCAGTGAAATGGGGAGAAATTAACTGAGTTCCCTCCATGTTCCCTGGAGTTAGAAAAATCTCCACATGAAAAATGTACTGATGAAACTTCCCATAACATAATATTATCGTTTAATAGCCAGGAAGAAAATATACTGATCATTTTATAAAAATTATATGAAGAGCAGTGGGCAAAATGTTCCCCAGCAGGTAGGTTCTTCTCTCTCTTCCCACACACCCACCTGCCGTAATGAGGCCGCAAAAGCTTCGTGAGAACTGTTGAGCCGGGTCCGGAACTGGCTACAGATGCTCTTGGCCAACTTGGAGGCACTGAGGCTCTCGATGGCTTCCTGGGCCACCTTCCTCTTCCATTCCAGCGTGATGGCAGGTGGGCTCACCCACGTGATGCGCTGGATGATCTGCAGGATGAGGTCAGTGAGAACACTCAAGGGTGGGAGACAGGAGCCACCAGAAAGAACCAACGCCCTTCCCCTCGGGCCTAGCCAGTCGTTAGGAGCAGGCTATGAAGAATGGAGCCACGTGATGGCCAAGACTCCTCGCCAATTCCATCGACCTCAGAATCAGGGCTCAGACCAAGGGAAAGCATCAAGGAACACTAGGCCTAGTCTACGTGCTCACAAGCCCTCACTATGTACAGTTAGTGCCAGGGTGCCTGAGAATTCTCTTTCTGAACCTGGTATGGAAAAAGAGCCACATCAAATTCAGGAAAAGAAACCACACAAATGGCCTCTGGCAACAAAGCTTGGGTCTGAGAAAACATTCAAGCTGGGAAAAAGGAATATGAAGAAGCTAGTGAAGGAGAGTTTTATGGCTGCATAAAATTTCATTTAAATGCACTATTTTAAGCATTAAAGGGGCACTGTTCCTAATTATTTCAGAATAGGTGCAAATCAGAACTCTCCCGGGCAGACAAACCAGGACAAATGGCCACCCTACACCAACAGAATATCCTAGACATCAGTCGCTATTAGTGCTTAAGGTTCATCTGAGCCAACGAGGGGCGGAAAATGTTTCTCTACGGAAGCTCCACCTGTTTGATTTGCTCCCATAGCATCCTTGTAACCGAGGACCCTGAGTGAAACGTAACTTCAACGTGATAGGCGGCATTTAAGATCTGAAAGAGAACACACAAAAGAAAATCAAGATGCCCTGAGCAGAGTGGCCGATTAAAAAATGTGATAAATAATATTTACTTAAAGCACAGAGTCCTGTTTCAAGGTTCCCAAATATATCCTTCCATAAACGTGCAGGGTCTACATGGGTTGATCATTTATTTTGTGACTCTTTGGGCCCCTTTACTTCCATCTTCACCGCCCTGCATGTTGCCTTAACTGCGATTTTGCAGTTCACAAGCACCTCTGATGGGCAGGGGCCATGTGACGGGAAAACGAAATAAAATTCCAATCGGATGGGCAAAAAGGTGAAAGGGAAATTCTTGGCTAGCTTGAGGTCAGGCTTGCGGGTGGGCTCTGTTTCCTGTGTTATCTGTGACGTGGCGTCTAACCGGTCTTCGAGTACCTGTTTGAGATAATTACTGGTGATGTGAACAGAGACGTCCTGGGACTTCTCCAGGCTCTGCAGACAGCGTTCCAGGGTCCCGACGAAGCTCTCGCGCAGGTAATCCACTGAGCTGATCAGCTTGCTAGCCACTGCCTGATTGAGCCGGGAGATGATGAGCTCCTGGATCTGCCGGATGCAGCATTTGATTTCTCTGGTGCCCACTGCCTCTCCATTCTCGGGGACAATGACATCTGTGGAGGCAGAGAGAGAAGCCAGTTGGCTGTGAGGGGAAGGGGCAGGCACTCAGAATAAAGGCCTCTCCCCATCAAAGCCACGGAGCTGCCATGACGATGGCTATAAAACACACGGCTGGCTGGCGAACTCTGACCCTCGGCGTGATCCGGGGCCACGCGGTCCTCTACTAACTAGGGCATCTAAGGATCCTGAGAAGGAGCAACTGTGTCTAGAATGAGCCTATTGATTTTGTCCGCTTTTATGTCACTTTTATAGGACAGGTGGAATATTTATTGAGTGCAGACTATTTGAGAGGCACCATAATAAATATTTTATATATGTAATCGAATTTAATCCTCACGATAACTTTGTCAGGTGGGTATTACTGGTCATATTTTATAGGTCAGGAAACAACCTCAAGGAGAGGACAGAGGGGGCACTGGGAAGGGGACGGTACAGTTAGGAAGGACGACAGCTAGCATCTAAAACCCAAGCTTGTGGACTGCCTTGGATCTTCGTAATATTTCACACTGCAGAACTCCTGGAAAAATCCAAGAGTTGGGGATTTGATGTTAATCAATTACTAAATAAAAAGAAAACCTAAAATGTTGTGGCCAACCTGCTACTACCTCCCAGAATTAGAAATCCGTTCTGCAAGTCAGAGGACAGAACTTAAGAGAAGACAAATTACCTGCAAAAACTCCACTCCTAAAAAGGCACTCTGATGTCTACTGTGCGAATTTAAATTGGTGTCACCTCTTTAGAGGAAATCTCATAATATCTACCAAAAAATTTTTTTAACCAATCAAAATTTTATTTTTTATTTTTTATTTTTTTAAAGATTTTATTTATTTATTTGAGAGAGAGAGAATGAGAGAGAGCGAGCACATGAGAGGGGGGAGGGTCAGAGGGAGAAGCAGACTCCCTGCCGAGCAGGGAGCCCGATGCGGGACTCGATCCAGGGACTCCAGGATCATGACCTGAGCCGAAGGCAGTCGCTCAACCAACTGAGCCACCCAGGCGCCCAACCAATCAAAATTTTAAACTAACCAACCAACAAACAAAAATATCTACATACCCTTTGACCTAACTATTCTGCTTCTAGGAATTGTTTTTCTAGAAATATACCTTTACAAGCCCCAAAGGTATGCATGTAAATGATAATGCAGTAGAGTTTGTAATAGCAAAAAAGAAAAAAGAAAGAATGAGCCTAAATGTCCATCAGTAGGGGTATAGTTGAATAAAATCAGGTACATCTATTAGAAGAAGACAAATCCATGTGTACGTTTATGGGAAGATCTCTAAGATGTGAGTTCAGTGAAAAAGCAAGGGGCAGAAGAACATATGGAGGAAAACTAGGTGGCTGGAGGACAGTATCTTTATATCTCTGAGTGAAGTACTATGCATGTAGGTATTATCTTTAAAAAAATGTATTTTCTGAAGTATGTATGTAATGCATTACCTCTATTTTATTATTTTTTTAAGATTTTATTTGAGAGAGCGAGAGCGCGCACGTGCGCATGAGTGGGGGGAGGGGCAGAGGGAGAGGGACCAGAGCCTGCCATGGGGCCTGATCCCAGGACCCTGAGATCACGACATGAGCCCAAGTCAGATGCTTAACCGCCTGAGCCACCCAGGTGCCCCACGTTACCTTTATTTTAAAACAAAAACCAATACCAGAAATCCAGCTCCTTAGGCTATGTGGTAGCTCTCTTCTAAATCTACTTACCATTGCCTCAAGGATCCCCAGAAAGAACTTAGAACACGGTTAGTCCTATCTAATACACAGCTAACTTGGAAAGTGGCTTCACAAATCCACCATGTAGTTAATAGAGCCAGATGTCTGATCTACTTGTTCCCAGTTCCCCCTGCGTCTGTTGAACTAACCACTGCATCCCAGGTACCAGACATGGTATCCCTGGCACATAATAAACAATCAAATATTTCACAGACTGCCCAACCTCCCTGCCCTGCCCCCTTTATCCTGTGCGCTATGATGCCGACACTGAGGCCCCAGCATCCTAAGTTAGTCAAAAGCCTTCTTAGGATCTCCACTGCAAGTCCTCCCCACACTGGGAATTCACCAGAGTTACCTTTGCTCATCTTTAGAAAGGCCTATAAGAAATAAGGCTTCCTGTGCTTGCTAAAGTGGAGTCCGTTTCCTCTGGGTAAGTGTGACACAGCCATATACCAAAATTCACATACTCATTCAAACTCCCACGAGGTAGTGTACACATCTCTGTGTGAACTGCTGTAGGAGATATGATGATAAACAAGACCCTGTTCTCCTCCCTCTCTCGGATTTTAGAAAACACTCAGAAGAACATAAACAACTGTAATAAAAGAAAATGAAATATGCCAGAAATTTCAGGTACGCATGAAATGCAGTGGGAGTTCAGATGGATGCGATCACTATTAGCTAAGAAAATTAAAGACACCTTCATGAAAGATGTTATTTAGAAGAGGCCTTGAAGGGTAGGTAGGATTTGGAAATTCACAAATAAAAGACTTTTGGGGTTTAGGGCAGGGCGGGAGTAAAGAAAAAGTAAAAGAAGAGATGGAGGACAGCAAGCAGCTGAGAGCAAGAGAAACTTAGCAGAAGGTGCCTAGTGGGAAACAGGACCGGGAAAGTTGGTCAGGGCTAGGCTTTGGAAGATCCTTACCACTAGGCTAACGAGTCTAAACTTAGTCTGTAGGAACACAGAGCCAATGCAGATGAACTGGATAAAGGACAGAAAGATGTCTGGGAGAACAATAGGTAGCTAGGAGCTATACGGAGAGCAGTAGCTCAGGTGGACTGAGGAAGAGGGAACAGAAAAGCAAAGGTAGATATGATATATGGAAAAAGACACATCAGAACTTGGCCGCTGACCGGATGTGGGGACAAGGGAGAGCAAAGAGCTGGAGACCATGCTGAGGTTCCAAAGCCGGTTACTAGGAAGATGGCGGCGGCAGTAACCGGGAAGAGATTCAGAGTCAGTAAAGCATGGAAATTCAGAGTATGCGCTCAGGAATCAGACTGCTAGTTTCAAACTCTTGCCTTTACTCTTCAGTAGCTGTGACCTTGAGCAAATTACTTAACCTGCCTAAGCCTCAGTTATCTCATCAGGAAGATGGCAATATGCAGAATCCATGGAGGGACTGAGAAAAAACTGATGCGAGGTCCCATATCAGAAATTCTGATTAATCGGTCTGGAGTGCTCTGGGGTGATTTCAAACATCTATTTTCAAAAAGCCCCCCAGGAAATTTGGATGTACAGCCATGATTGAGAACCTCAAGGTAACTTGCAAACCACATCACTGTTCTTAATGGGTGGTGGGGCTAATGTTCCTGCAGGGAGGTTTACAGAGTAGTCAGTATACAAAGTCAGCCACATCAAGACCTCAACCCCAAAAGACCTGACGAATCACTTTGGCCCAATCTTGTTAATAGCCACTCATGAAGAATGGACTTCCAGAAAAGTTGTAAACACAACTTTGGGAAATACTCCTGAGCTGGGTTTCAGGAGCAGCCTGGAAAGAAAATGAGACCAAAGCACACAAAAAAAGAACCAAAAAGGAAGCACAGGCCATGCTGAAGGTTAAAGCCAAAGTTAAAGCATGACTTAGTAATGCTCTTCAGGCAGCTCTTTTCCAGCTCCGTCAAGGTCAAGGGGATATAGATATAAACTGGAAATTTAAGAGCGCTATTAGGATGAACTTACCAGAAGCTGGACTACCAGTCCCGGGAAGGAATGACAGTGGAATCTTCCAGGAAAGCCTCTGAGAAGAGAGGCCACTCTGGCTAAGTGATTTAAGGTGGGCTCCTACTCATGACAGTTGGGTAGACGAGATGTTCCTGAGCTGCCTTTGGCCTTCTGAATTCATGGGACTCAGTTTCCAGCTAGGAAAGGGTTAAAGAATCCTGTGGTCCCAGCAGCCCACACCAAGCTCTCTAGACTTACCTTTAAATTCCATGTTGGCAGCATCATCCAGAAGTTCCTCCTTCATGGTGTTAAGCGTCTCAACAATCATGTCCTTCATTTCCTCCTGCTTTCGGTTAGCAATATTCATCAGTGATTCGTACAACTCATTTTCCTTTTTTCGAGTATATTCCAGACGTTTGGGAGTGATCTGTAGGTCCCGCTGCATGTCAAAGGCCTGGTTAATAAAGATGTCGAGGCAGAGACAGTGCACCCGGTTCAGGGCCTTGGCTGCGTCCACCAGGCGAGTCTGTAGCACCTGCTGGGAAAATGTGCTCAGGTGCCTCAGTTTCTCACTTTGCTCCACCAACATGCTCTGAGCTTTAGTGTCTTGGCCAGGGGCCCCACAGTTGCAGTGACTGCTGCTCAGGTAGCCCAGGCCCATCAGCTGATGATGGAGGGCTGATCTTTCACTCTCTATTCTTCTGGTACACGAGGCAATGATCTCCGAGCCCAGCTGCGGCACTTTGAAAAAGAATACGGGAAAGGAGAAATACTTCCGGATTTCCTGAAGCTCCTGCTCGTCCCTCTCAGACAGTTCGTCTTTGTGGAGTGCATAGGTTATCACAGGCAAGAAATCGTTCACCAAGTCACCCAGAACATCCACTGCAGGCCGGAGGCCTTGGCACGGTGCTACCACAATGTCCACGTCCTGGAAGGGGAAGGGGGGTCATATCAGCACTTCGGGGTCAGAACCAATCCTTGCTTCCCCAAAGTCCCACAATGAGACCAAAATCCAGATCTGTGACGGGACAGTGGGACTTTGGTACGCCCCAATGACTTGCCCACCTCCTTCCCTGAGTTCCCAACACTCCCTGCCACAGCCTAAGAGACAGGCACTCATCTAGAGAGAGTGAGAAAACAGTCTGCAGAAAGGCTGGCAGATAAAAAGACTTTAGTTCCTGGCTTCCTTCGCTGTTTGGAAACCCACTGATGCCCTCCGATGGAGTAAGACAAATAATGGAAGGAGAAAGAATTGATGTGGACATGATCAGATCGGGATTGAGCCTGCCTGGAACATTCCTCCCACTCTCCTCTTTGCTCATCTTCCCAGCCCCACCTTTCTAAGGTGGCTAACTCCCAAGCAGCCTTCCAATCTCCCTGTGTATTCTTGTCATGCTCTTAGTGAGTCCTTCCTAGTACACAATCCCAAGCACTCTCTACTTCTCCTTTCCTTAATGTTCAACACATTTAAAATTTATTTATTTCGAACCCATTTTTCGGGGTACCTGGCTGGCTCAGTTGGTTGAGATTCTGCCTTTGGCTCAGGTCATGATCCCAGGGTCCTAGGATCGAGTCCTGCATCAGGCTCCTTGCTCAGCAGGGAGCCTGCTCCTCTCTCTGCTTCTTCCCCTGCTTGTGCTGCGCCCCCCACCACAAATAAATAAATAAAATCCTTTAAATAAATAAATAATAAATAAATAAATAAAATCCATGTTTCCCCAACAGCCTGTCAACCCTTTGAGGGCAGGGACCATGTCTACCTTGTTAACTATGGAAACTCCAGGGCCTAACACATAGCCCTCACTATTGTTGAATCAATCAAGCAGCAAACTAAAAGCCAGGTTTGCCAAACATTACTGTCCTTTTCTAAAAGTTTGCAGGTATCCCAAAGTCTTAGCCACCAAAGTCCTGGTAATACCTTTATTCTCATGATCATGTGGTATGACAGAGACTAAGGTTTGCCTATCGGATATTTAGCCTCTGCATTACTGAGAAGGCAATGGCCTTTACAGACAAGGCTGCCCGATAAGTGCACTGGGCTTTCAGAAAGGTTCTTTAGAGGGGGTTCGATTCTACTAGGAAGTATGCTCTTTGGCCTCATCCTTTTTGCCTTTTGAACAAGAAGGTCATCCTACAGCCCTAAGGCAAACCTGAGGGTAGAAGCCAGCACTGAGGATGATGAAGCAAAAAGAAATAGGGGGCCTGGGTCCCTGGTGACGGCAGAGCGGGCACACCAGTCTGGCTTCAGACTTCTTTCATTTGAGGGGAAAAAAATTAACTTCTATCTTGTTTAAGCAAGCGCATTTTTCTGATCGTCTGTTACATATGATTGAACCCAATCATAACTCATACACCCAAGATATTTTTTTTTTTTTAAGATTTTATTTATTTATTTGACAGAGAGACACACAGTGAGAGAGGGAACACAAGCAGGGGGAGTGGGAGAGGGAGAAGCAGGCTTCCCGTGGAGTAGGGAGCCGGATGTGGGGCTCGATCCCAGGACCCTGGGATCATGACCTGAGCCGAAGGCAGACGCTTAACGACTGAGCCACCCAGGCGCCCCCATACACCCAAGATCTGAAAGTGAGTTTCAAGAATGATCTTTGGTTTAGAAACAAACCTCCACAGGTCCTTTTCTAGCCAATAGTTTTTGCTTTGTGTTCTACTTCTTTCCTGAGGATCCTGAGGCACTTAGAGAACAGATGTTTTCATCCACGGCATAGGCTGCTCTTGTCTATCTTTGAAATTGTCTACTCTGCCTGGCATCCCAGACCTAAGGGTGGACAAGGAGACTCAATCCTGTATCACCATCGTAAGCACACCAAGGGGATGTCTTCAGGGACCCGCAAACTCAAAATCAATCCTGCACAGAATTCTAGCACATTTTAGAGAGTTGTAAAAGAATTCAACACAAACCTGTTCAAGTTTGTGTCCTTAACATTTATCAGATGTTACAAATGTACTTTATTTGAAATGTAAAAAACATGCAATTGTTTGTTTTCTTTCAGGCTCATATTGTTTTCATTCCTTACCCTATTGAGTAGCAGTTATTTTTGATGAAAAAAAATTTTAAATAAAAACCTGGGACCTTTTCCTCTTTGATCTCCTTGCCTAGATAAGTAAGAAAGGGCTGGGAAATGCCAGCCTATTGTTTCTTGTACTGTGTGTGTGTGTGTGTGTGTGTGTGTGTGAGAGAGAGAGAGAGAGAGAGAGAGAGAGAGAGAGATCTCCCATCCCCAGAAAAGCTTTACAAAGATCTCATCTTTCCTAATAAAGAATTAGTAAGTTTAATTCTCAGGTAGATCACATAACTGTTATTTGGCCACTCTGAACTCTCTAAAGCTAAAAGTGCTTTTAGCATCTCACCATTTCTAATTTGAGCAAACACTGAAAATCCAGCTACTTTCCATCCAAGCCTAGGCCAAGAAGAGATCTGCTATTTCATCTGTGCCCTGAATTGCATGAAATGTTTTCTGATTGGTAGACTAGTCGACACTCACCCCACTGTTCAAGACAAACCTCCTTCACTACCCTGAGTCACACTGCTGGAGTATGAATCACTTCGTGAGGCATATTCAGAAAGTAGGTAAGAACTTTTATGGCTTAGAGTAGAACACACAAATGCCTAAATACCAACATTATAATACATATAATAATTTAATAAAGACTAGGAGAGAATCCCAAGAAATGAAAAGTTATAGTAAGATAGAGAATTACAGGTGAACATGTTTTTAAAAATACTTATTTTAAAGTTGCAAACCTCTCTTAAATATATACATTTTGAAAGATATAAACCAACCAAACTTATTACAGGAATATCATGAGAAAAAAGCCTAAATATGCAAAACCAAAGTAAGAGTTCTTTGAAAATCGTCAGGAATAATTTTGTTTGCTTGTTTATTTATGATGGATTTTCTTAAAATTCTAAAATAAATTCACAGGGTTTCCTCAAAGAACCATTTTGTGTGTGCAAGAAAACCAAAAGCTGCGGGGTCCACTTGAAGAACGAATATCCTTCCTAGGAGACTGCTGACTTCATTTGCTCACAGGTGCAGATTCATTTTTTAAAGGCTTCAGGGCTTTCTAATGGTAGATACCACCTGATATACTGGCAAATAGAAAGAAGTTGTCCACTCCTAAATATATCTTGTACTAAACAAAAATGGATAGACAACAAGTACGACGCTCTCTCTCCTCCATTCCCCAGTTAGTTAGCGTGTGCAGGTGGTCTCCCCGCGCCAATGACCGTGCGTGCGGGAGACAGGCAGAAAGAGCTGCCTGCCTGACATCCTGGCGGTGGTACAAACCAGGCTGGAATGTGCTGTGTGATTCTGTGACACTTACAGTGAAGGGATGACTCATCTCTGACAGTTATAAACAAAAAGGGAAGCCAGCACTGTCTCCCAGAGACAGGGAGTGAAAAAAGTCATCAGTAATATAGAGAGGAGGAGCCAGACCCACTGTGGGCCCTATTCTGGCCCCCTGAGAGGGAAGTCTGACCTCGGACGATCTCGTGGAAGGCTATCTGCCTTCCTAGGACCTAGAATGGCGCTTGGCACTTTGTGAGCATCCAACAAATACATGTGGATTGAACGGATGAATAAATGAGGCCTTCACTACCTGCTCAAAACCATTTTCAATAATCATATGTAAAATTTCCTATCTTTCAACCCATATCCCATACATTTAGCTCTGATTTCTGTTTGCCTCTACTCCAAGAATAAAGCAGTGAGTAAGCATTTTGCTCCTAACTCAATCAGGGAAAAAGAATCTCAGGGAATAATGAGAGTACCCCCAAAATTCCCACTGGGAGTCACAGTGAATTCCTAAAGAGATTTCTCTTGTAGAATGCATTCTGCACAAATCTACAGAATCGATAGAAGTTGGTGTGCTAACCATCAATTTTCTCGGCAAGATCAAGAGAATGAACAGAAAGGAGAGTGTTACTCTGCAAACACCAGAACTGACCTCTTAGGTTTTGTCTTTGGTGTAAAATGATATCGTGTTAAATGCCAAGAAATGGCTCAATCACTGAAGAAGCCTGACCATTTCCTAAGAACACTGGCTCTTATAGCTCATGGCCCATCCCTGAAACTCAGTTCTGGCCAAGAATGAGTATATTAACTGATGGTTCAAGCAGAAGACAGCCATGCTCTCAGGTAGGTCACAAAGGTCTTCACTTTCTCTACAGTTCTGAAGCCTCAGGTTCACATCACACCGAAAAGAAGTACACAACTACATAACATAGCTCTGCCCAAGCTCAGCAACAAATCCGGTCTCGACCTCAATCCCTGTCCCCATATCTACCTACCTTTACGGTCCATTCTCCTCCCATGCCATTCTCATGGGGCTGTCCAGAGGTTTTTCCTATTTGTTTTTACACAGGTTGATTCTTCTTCATTTTTACATGATTCCCAAAAGGATCACTCTTAAACGTTAATTACATATTAAGGAAAATACCTCTCTGTTCTTCTTACATTGTAGAAAATACCTGGCTGAATACATACTGGATAGCCTCTATGCAATCTACCTTGCACCTATTCCAACATCCAGTACCCAGAGATCCAGACAAAAGCAGGAATCTGAAGCTTTATTCTCTTGTCCACTTACTAGATTCATCAAAGCAGAGAGACGAAGTAGTAGAATGGAGAAGAGAGAAGGCAGAAGGGAAAACTTTACCTTTTAACTTTATAACTTTAACTTTTGTCTTATTTAGCTTTTAATAACATCTTTCTCTTCTTCCATTACAAAAGAACCTCGAAAATGAATGATGAAGAACTTTGTGTCTAACTGGAGCAGAATAATGACGATAAGTAAGTTGGAACTAGAAGGACTTACACGTACGTTTGACAAAAGGAAGGCATTCCACCATGGTTGTCAGGGAAGGGATTGGTGACGGAGAGAGGGGGAAATTCTCAAGGACGCTGATTAATACATTCAAAGGGAGGAGGGAACTGGCTTACTCCGTGCCAGACACTGCGCTAAGTCCTCACACACACCCTCTCATTGAGGCCTCACACCAGTCCTAGAAGATATGGATCGCTACCCCCATCTTGCACAAGAGGGAACCAGCCCAGTCACATGGTCAGTGAACTGACAAAGCCAGGATGTAAATCCAGGTCCGCCTGACTACAAAGAGCACACTTTAACAGTTACTGAACGTCCACGGTGTCAGGAACTGTCTGGGCTGATGTTGGGCAAGTTCTGAAAGATGAATAAAGGATGGACAAGATAACTTTAGGGATCCTGACAATTCTAGTGTTCCAGGTTAAAAAGTATATCCTATGAAGGAAAGGCTCTGCCATGAAACAAACTTGCAGGACTGGTTGAGATACCATGAAAGAAGTCAAAAAGAGACCATTTTTAATAGCCCCAATAACAGAGTTTCTGCCTGGTGACAGTACTTTCAACCCCTGAGTCTCTGAATTGCCTATCCCCACCATCCTCGACTCCAGGTGAAACACACACAGATCTCTGACACAGTGAAAACAGGGAAGCCTCTGGGTGTAAGAAAGGGGTGGGGGGGCTGGGTGGCTCAGTCAGTTGAGTGTCTGTCTTTGGCTCGGTCATGATTCCAGGGTCCTGGGATCAACCCCGCATCGGGCTCCCTGCTCGGTGGGAAGCTTGCTTCTCCCTCTTCTCCTGCTTGTGCTCTCTCTCCCTCTCTCTCCGACAAATAAATAAAATCTTAAAAAAAAAAAAAAAAAAAAAGAGGTAGATGGGACTCTAGAAAAGAGACAAAAGAGGAAGATTAAGACTATAATCTTTGCCAGATTTTCTCCCCAAGAGCTATCCTTGGAAGGCCACAAATGAATCCCTGGTGGTGAACTGAGAAAACAGCCTCAGATTCAAGCTGTTCTTTTTACTTTTATTTTAGTGAGCATAGGGATTAAAAAAAAAAAAAACTTGCCTCTAAACTACCCACATCCTCAATAGGTAAATTAACCTGCACTAGGTATTTGCAGGTTTCTTGGCCAAGAGCAACACATGCAGATACGCAGGATGCTTACGTTCCACGACACCTGTTAGTGTGTCAGGGGAGAGGCAAGAGAGATGGTAAATATGAAGGGTACAGCCTCGCTGCCTAGAAAGAATTTATATTTTCACATTTGCCTGGACTTCTGATACCCTTTTTTAACATAACACTTGAGTTCCCCTTTCTCTTTGCCCCATAAAATCATGGTTTCTTTACTGTAATTTTATCTCCAGAGTGCCATTCTCCATCTTATACACGTTATCCCAACTTTGGGTCTTTTTCCTTAGAATGGCCATTTTTGACCCAGTTCCATATACTATCTCCCCCAACGGTTAGCTTTTTGCCCCGAGGACCTTCACCCAGCCTTCTTTCCGTTTTGTTGCGAAACAACTGTTATCTTTCAATCTAGAGACATTCAAGATAAGATATGGTATCTAAGGAAGGCTGAACAACACACAACAGATTTAGTTTTATAAGACACCATCATAAATGCCAAAAACTAGACAAAAATTGAGAGAAGCTAGTTTTCTAGCAACAAACAGTATTTAGTAAATTTGGGGGCTAAAATTTTGCATAAACTTTTGTTATTTTTAAGTAAAATCCTTTAATGATTTTGGGTTGTGAAAGTATTAACTGCTGAGAAATTAAAAACACCTAGGTCTGTATGACATTAAAAATAGATTACTTCCATCGCTAGCTATTGCCTGAGAATGACTACTCCAACTGGTTAGAGTTAAAAATAAAGTTTATTTGCAAGTCATCAGACCTTTCCTGGAAACATTATAGTCTACCTCAGTTCCCCGAAAGATACCCCATCAGACACCATCCTGAGCCAATGACCGTGTCTGTGTGCGGCAGTCTGGCCGTCAGGCGACACGTACGTTTGTCCAAAGGGTGGAGATAAACAGGCCGGCAGAAGAACCGAAAGCTCTGTCAGCGCCACCACGAGTGAGACACCGGCCAGGCTGCAGGAGTCCCACCTGGGACTGCGAGAGTTTAATCCTCTTGGCTCCTTGCTACTCCTTTTCTCATAGGTGTTCACAGGAAACACACACACACACACACACACACACACACACACACACACCCTCTTGGCTCCTTGCTACTCCTTTTCTCATAGGTGTTCACAGGAAACACACACACACACACACACACACACACACACACACCCACCCACCCCAGACTGAGGCAACTCCAAAGCAGACGGCCGTGTTCCATGGGACTAGTGAGAGGAGGGGGTGGTATGCGTGCCACACTGGGTGGGGGGTGGAGAAGGGGAGGCATGTGCGTGGAGACAGGCCTGGTGAAATGTGTTGCCAATGGGAAAATGACTATGTTTTAACAATAACAGAGGTTACGGAAACTAACAGCTTGATGTTGTTCCTCTGCTGTTGAATTATGAACTGAGAATCTCAGGGGACCCAGAGCTAAAAAGTTGGGAATACCAAGCACTGTGGGTCCATGTGGGTCAGCCTATTCTGGAACACACTGAAACTGGCTAATTTATGAGGACTTTAAAGCACCGTATTAGAAGAATGACCATTGTATAAGAGGGTAGGGGAAACTGCTTTGATAATCTGACAGCTGAAAATGAACAACTCATTTCCCCTAATTTAGTCTTGGTTTCCTTGAGCCAAGTTTTCCTTTCTTTACCAGCCCCTTTGCAAATCAAATGGAAGGGCTGTTTGGAACTAACTCACTGGTCCTAAATATAACTGGAGCTAAACAAAAAAATCTTTTTCACCAGCACATAAATCTTCAAGGTAACTGGGAAGCGCCCCCAGCAGTGAGCTCCCGAAACCGAGGCCACAAACGCAATGAAGACGGGAGCCTGACTGTGGTGGCTGAGCAGGGCCTGAGCTCCACAAGGGCTCCTAAGGACCTCTGAGGCATGGCATCAAGGGGTTCCAAACTTAGAACCGTTGGGGTCCGTTGTTATTTCTACATCAAAACCACTGGAGAATAAAGCAGATCCGGAGAAACTCTGGCTAAGGAAGCCTCACAAACCACATGAAACAGAACGCAAGAGGCTAGAGAATTCCTCAAGACAAGAGAGTATTCCTCAAGAAAGAAAGTACATATTTCAGCTGTGCAGAGGGAAAGCTGATTTGGTACCTCAACTTCCCAACCAAGGAGCCCCCTCACCTGTTACCTCAGTGGAGCGCTTAGCCCACGTCGGGAGCAGCCAGACGAGCTCTCCCCAGTGAGGGTGCACTCCGCTGTGCACCCGGGGGACGGCTCTCACTTTCCTGCCTGGCACTTGCTCGAACTGCCTCAATTCATGCAACAGAAGTAAATGAGCATTAAAAATTAAAGCCAATAAAGTGAAAGGGACCCAGAGAAATCAATCCAGTCACGTGCCTCTCCTGCACATGGCTCTGTTCACAGTCCAAGATTGTTTTTAAAAGGCAAGAACAGGAAGAATCGCCACCCGACCAATAGCAGTCAGACCAGCTATTTAACAGTGTTTTTTAAGCTGCAGGTCAGAGTGTAGCAGCTAACAGCATTAATTTAGTGGGTTGCTACCATCAGTTTTAAAAAATGCAATCAAATAGAAAAGAGAAGACAATAGTGTGTTTTACAAAAAGTAAAAGTATTGTTTCATGAAATGTTACTTCTATGTGTGTAGGGACGCTTGGGTGGCTCAGTCGGTTGGGCACCTGTCTTTGGCTCAGGTCATGATCCCAGGATCCTGGGACTGAGTCCTGCGTCAGGCTCTCTGCTCAGCGGGGAGTCTGCTTCTCCCTGTACCCCTCCCCTCTGCTTGTGTTTTCTCTCTCTCTCTCTCAAATAAATAAATAAAATCTTTTAAAAAATGTATATGTGTATATATGTACTAGGTCCTGATACAAAATGTTATTCCTTACAGTGAAATTCTTTATATATATGTGTATATGTGTGTATATATATATGTATATGTATATACACGTTTTTTTAAAAGAAGGGGCAGGATGTTCTTTTTTTTTTTTTAAGATTTATTTATTTGACAGAGAGACACAGCAAGAGAGGAAACACAAGCAGGGGGAGTGGGAGAGGGAGAAGCAGACTCCCCGCTGAGCAGGGAGCCCGATGTGGGGCTCAATCCCAGGACCTGAGCCGAAGGCAGACACTTAATGACTGAGCCACCCAGGTGCCCCCATATATATAAATATTTTTAAGTAATCTCTACACCCAATGTGGGGCTCAAAGTCACAACCCCACAATCAAGAGTAGCATGCTCTACCAATTGAGCCAGCCAGATAACCCCAGTGAATGAAATTCTAGAAAAGTCTGAAAGCCACTGAACCCCTGGAACCTGAAGGAACCAGATCGGGCCAGTGTATCACAGAAAGATTGTGTGTGGCTCAAATACTTATGAACTGTGAAGAAGTTCACGGGTCAACCAAGCAGCCTCAGTTAATAAACAAGGATTACTGTCAGAGCTGCTGTCAGAGTTATGCAAGAACCCTCTCAGCATCCTGGACCTAAGGAGTGTGAGCTCTTAGTCTAAAAACAGAGGAAAGCCACCAATGAAACTCTGCTCAGACAAAATGGGGCTTGTGTACATAGCCCCTCTAGCATTTATCAAGATAAAAGAAATCTAGTCTCTGGAAGGAAATGAGATGACAGTTTCTACTTCTAGAGTGTCAGAGGCCATGGCCACAACCAAAGGACTCATTCATTGACTGGGAGATCAGGCCTTTTAGAACAGGGGTAGGTGCAGAGGTTATAAGAAGAAACAAAACTTCTAGTCCTGCTAAACTAGCCCTTCCTTCCTGGCACAGCTAATCAAGGTGATGGGACTCTCTGTTCTGAGCAGGTCTGTATTCTTTTCATCTTACCCACTCCTGACCCCTGACACAGTCACATTCTTTGCTGATCCCCACTGGGTCTAATCACATAGCCCAGTCCCAGCTTATAGAGCAGGACAGGAAGCCTAGCACCAGAGTTGAGTCCTTCCTAAGTGGAGAAATGAATACCAGATAGTCAGTATGATCTCTTGGAAGTCACCGCAAGAGCTGTGTTCTCCCTTAGGAGTTTACTTCAAGAGAGAAGCCAAGAAGATATCCTTCAGGATGACGGGATCCCCATATCTCCTTACACTGAGCCAGACCTGTCCTCAGGTTCTCCAGTTCCTTAGAAAGTAGGAGACATGATCTGTCCCATTTAGTAAATAATGGCTAGGTCTAAGGAAAAACTCACAAAATTCTTTACTCAGTCTCAACTCGAGTAAGGGCATTAATGATCCATCATCTTATCATTCCTTTTAGAAAGGGATGGCTGGAGACAATTCTAGCCATGCCTTCCTGTTGAGAAATGGAAAAGGATTTCTGGCCCTAATCATAATTACTCTGTAAAAGCCTGTCGAGATGCAAGCAGCACATTCCTTCTATTGTAGAAAGGGAGATGAGGGGGCAAGGAGATAAGCGAATTGCTCTGGGTCCTGCCACGTGGTAGCAGACTCCGGGATAGGCGCTGCTAGGGCCTTGTCTGTTTTTCAACTTCCTAGGTTATGTGCTCTATCAGCTGATGCTCAGAGCCAAGACTATATGTTGCCAAATCACTCTGTGAGAAAGCTCAAATACAGGAAAAGCTGGTATATATGTATGCAATTGTTGTATAAATATGAGACCGGTACCTGTAAGAGAGCGTGGTGCATCGTCACCTCCAGTTCGGCTAAAACAGGGGCGGCGTCCTCACCGTCCTCTTGGACCTCCAGGTCCTCCTCAGGGATGGTCTCCCAGTTGCCCTGGTGAGCAACCAGCGTGTGCACTAGTTCGTACTGGCCGGGGAGTGCCAGGCTGAGCCGAGTCTGAGTCCCATAGGTGAAGCGGAGGCGCCGAAGCTTACAGTTCTCCTCACTGCCCAGCCTGGCGGTGGGAAGCACCTGCACCCCCAACAGCAGGTTCAGCAGCTGGCACTTGACATTACAATCCTGGCCGAGGATCAAGATGCAGGGAAGGCAGTCCACAACCTGCTGCAGGTACTTCTCTTCCTTAGGTGGGAAGGCAATGCAGCTCAGCTGGCCTGGTTGGGGAAGGGGAGGGTGGAGAAGGAGAAAGGAGTACAGAGAGACAGTGAGGAGGGGTAGACAGAGACTTTCCCAGAGACCCAGTCAGGATGGCAGGGCCCTAGGGAAGCAATTTCTAGGAAGCTCTTGGTTGGACGAGACACCAGGAAAACATCTCAGCCGGAAAAGGCTCTTCAAAGATCGAACAGGAGTCCCCTTCCTGGCTTGTCCCCAGAGCAGGTGTCTCTACCTAGAAAGGTGGCAGGGACCTGATCCTTCCGCACTCCTTTTGCATGCAGTGCAGGGCCAGCCCAAGGAGTGCACCAGGACTCCACCACAATCTCGAGATCCTTAAATTGGCAGAGCCAGAGAAGACTACACAAACTAGGACATGAATCCAAGGAGAAACCATACCCGAAGATGTCAAAATGAAAACCTTCATGACAGAAGACCTAATACTTGCACATAGAAGGCCCTTTTAAATGACTCTACCATCTGCAGTTTTAGCTTGTTACTTTCCTCATTTGTGACATCTTTTATAACTAAATGTGTGAACTAATCTTTTCTGTGTGTGTGAGAGAGAGCTAATCTTTACATATGCATACATCAAAATAAAATGTTATTCAAGTTTGCCTTAGTTCTAGAATCTTTTCCAGTTCGTCCCTCTGATAGCTGGTGACAGCAGCCCAGCTGCCCCGTCCATTCTCATATAACTTTGGGTGCTCGGTGAAGATCAGTAACTCCTGATCAAGTCACATTCCTTCAGTTTACGGAGGACAAGGCATTGAGTAAGACAAAGGGAAGAACTGCCTGTTAGGAGAAAATCCGGGTAAATCTAGGAGGAATGTGATCTATCTCAGAAACATCCACTCAGGACAACCACGCTCATGTAAATGGCAAGCTTCCACAAACACATCAAGTTTCGTTCAAGAGAGAACAAAAAGCTTCTTAAAGGGGGAGAAACCTCTGCCTGGGAAAAGGAACCAGAAATTCATTGACCTGAACCTCTCAGATTCTGAACGCAATCATTCCTGACCTGTTCGGTCCCGGTGCCTGCTCCTGTCTATGATTCAGACAACCCCTGAGCTTGTTCAGAAAGGCACAGACCCGGGTTCTCAGGCTGGAAGAAGGCTGATCTCTGGGCCAAATACATCTTTATTGAAATTTTGTGTGGCACCAGCTGAAAAGTATTCACTTTATTTTTTTTTTAAAGATTTTATTTATTTATTTGACAGAGACACAGCGAGAGAGGGAACACAAGCAGGGGGAGTGGGAGAGGGAGAAGCAGGCTTCCCGCCGAGCAGGGAGCCCGATGCGGGGCTCGATCCCAGGACCCTGAGATCATGACCTGAGCCGAAGGCAGACGCTTAACGACTGAGCCACCCAGGCGCCCCTGAAAAGTATTCACTTTAGATTTAGTCACTTCACCATGTGTGAGCTGTTAAGCCATTCGTAAGCTGTTTATTTCGTCCGTGTAAGGGAGGTCTGATTTAAGAGGCTCTTCTGCTTCAGCTTCTATCTATCCTGTTACAAATCCTCAAACCCCCTTCCCTTCCACAAACGGCACCACCAAAAGGTTTCAAGAAGGTTTTGCTTTTGCCCAAACCCCTCCGTGCGTATCATTAAGCCCTTCCTTCCATGTCTGTCTGTAAGCCCAACACCTGGCCTGCGTGTGTACATTGGGACACGAAGACAAGGAAATCGACTCTCCTGGGAAAGAGATGGGTTCCTCTGAAAAAGCAAGGAGTGGTAACAGAGTGCCTGACTGTGTGCAAGGTTTACCAAGCCCAAGCGTAACACACCAGACCACTGGTCCAATCTTTGACCCACGATCTAAAAGCAAGGGGACAGGGGTGCCTGGCTGGCTCAGTCGGTAGAGCAGGCAACTCTTGATCTTGGGGTTGTGAGTTCAAACCCCACATTGAGTGTAGAGATTACTTCAAAATAAAATCTTTAAAATAAATAAAAGGAAGGGGACGTAGCCAATTGCTTGTATGTGCACTGAGCAAGTAGCATCGGGCCAGTCCCGAGTCCCTTTGTATCTCGTTCCCAACTCAACAACACTTATCACAGTCTATTCTGGTTATCTGTTTATAATGATCGAAAGCAAGAAGGACCATCAGATTTCTCTCTGTATCCTCAACACCTAACCCAGTGACTGACAATGCAAGGACTCAAGTTATGCGCTTGTTTGCTCTGTGTAAGAATCCATTTACTGTGGAGAATTATCTACCGAAAGCTGTAAGTTGCTCCACCAGTACTCAGGAAAGTCCAGGGGCAACCGTCGTTCCTAAAAACCTTCATCTCAACACAGAGGGTGGATGTGGACAACAGAAGAGGACCTCCCCCTTCACCGCGCAGAAATGAACTACAATGGTGTCAGCCTGAGCTGTGAGAAGGACAGATTCACCAGCTGGAATCACTCTCAGCCATACTTTCCATCCCTTCCTCTTTTCCCCGTGCTGCTCAGATGCTCAGACAGGCTCCAGGTGTAAGCCCACGCTGACGGCCTCCATAACTCCTACCACAAAAGTTGACACATGATAAAAAAAAGAAACCTAAATGAGCGTGGAAAGTGGGTAACAGAGAACTAAAACCAACTCATCATTTTTCAGGACCAGAGGGCGAGATCACAAAACCTCTGAGACAAAGTGTCAACTATAGGAGAGCCAGTAAAACATGCCACCTCTGCCAAAACCACAGCAGACACACCCCATTAATCATCTGACCCAAACGATCACCCTCCCCTCCATCTCTGTAGTGACAAAAACAGCCACTACAAATAAACCAGCTAGGCACAAACCACCATAGACCAGTGCAATGGGAGAGGGGGCTGGTGTTTTGTTTCCACGCACTGTCCTGCCGGGGTTCTCCGGGCAACTAGTGGACTGCATAAAATCTTCAGTATGAGTGTCGCCATCTGTTTTTCAATAAGTCACTATTCAAGTCCTTCACTTCTGCCACTAATCTTGAGCTTTTCCACTGATCTCCGACGTGGGTCTACCAGATTTGAACAAGGGCACGGACGGGACAGAAACAAAGTCAACACTAGATTGGTTCCCTCCCCACCTCTCCAGTGCAAAGGGTCCAGGGAGGGAAGAGTGCAGCAAGCAAGAGGAAAAGCAGAGGGAGGAGGGCAGATTGTGAATCCCAGGCTCCACTGCTCACTAGCTCTGTGACTTTGGCAATTCACTTGAGTTTCCTCAGCCTTGGATTTCTCATCTGTGAACTCAGGGAAGTGCATGACATCATCGTTAACATCTTTCCAGTTCTAAAATTCCAGGACGCCATCAGGTTTTAACTGGTGCAAGACGAACAGTTGAGGGGGATGAGTGGTTGGGCTGGTTGTTTTTATGTTAAATTATCTGTGAATTTAATCATGCAAGCTCTCCCTGGACTACTATAACAGCAGATCAAAAAGTTGACTGAACTAGCCAGGGGCTCCGAGGACCTAGAGAGAGTGCAGTCTCAGCAGCTCTCTAAAGAAGAGATTCCAAACTGTGGCCTGACAGTAGGAGGGAGAAAGAAGACCTGCTTCAGAGCGTGAGCAGCTGCCTCGCTGACAATTTAAGGACTTCCGAGTTAATCAGGTTTTCTTTTGTAATTAATATAACAGCATCTGCATCTGGGGCTGCCAGAAGGGACCAGCAGGGCTTCTCAGCTGGAGCACAATAACCCTGCCAACACTAGCTGCAGGAAAATGCAACTCAAATTGTCTTAAGTGCAAGCCAAGGCTCTTATTTATTTATTTTTCTGGATGCTTCTTAAATACAGATCATCTTGATTAGGGTTACTTAGCTCTAAACAAAGGTTTCCAACTAGAAGGGGGAGGAGAAAAGCATCTACAGTAGCAACCCATTTTGTTTATTTGTTTTCCATCACAAAGAGGAGCAAAATATACCACCCCAAAATAAGCCTCTTTGGCATGCTATTTTAAGCTAGTTATTTTTAAATAAACAGCAGACACAGGTGAAGCTCTACAAACTGAGCACAAGTTACCCTTTCATAAGAAACACTGACACTTACAGGTAAAGGTACAAGGGAAATCTCCATTTGCAAGGGCATCTCCCTCTCTGTACCAGGAAGGGAAAGATGAGTCTAAATCTCTAGAAACCCTTATCTTAATGCATAACGTTTACCTTTGTTCACAGTGCTCCTCCTGGTAACCTCCCATAACTGACTCCCCATCCCCAACAACTTTGTCTCTAGCTGGAGATGATGTTTAAGGTGGTGGCATGGACCTTTTTGGAGAGTTCTTCCTAGAGGAAAAACATGCATATAGGAGGTATACACATTATTAAACTTGTTTGTTTTTCTCCCGTTAATGTGTCTTTTTATCACAGGGGTGTCTTGGCCAAGAACCTAGAAGGGCAAAGGAAAAAGTATTTTCCTCCCCACAGTTACATTTACTAAGCCCTTTCTAAGTACATCTCTTTATTTGCCTCATCTCATTTAATGCTCACAATTCTACCAGACAAGGACTATTATTATCCCCATTTACAGATGAGGAACCAGCAGCTTGAAAAACAAAACAAAACAGAGCCCATGTTTCTCCATTTATCGAAGCAGATAAGAGATGGAACACAGGACAGTGCAGGAGCTAGACCTAGGTCTCAGGGGGCCAACTCAATACCTGGTGGTAAACAGGGCCAGTGAAGAGCCGCAGAATGTGCCATCCGAAAGGATATTTTGAGCTCAAGGGACTTGACACACAGCACTATAAGAAGGGCATTCTGACCTCCTCCCCTTTTTCTTCCTGAAAGCAGGAGATAAAACCCCCATCTGGATGATGAACTCCCTATACCAGAAGTAAAGCAACATTCTTATCACCAGAGACCTGGAGTCGAGGCCAAGAAAAATCAGTACAAATAAGCCTTGTTACACTAACTCTTATCTTCCTAGTCACTTTTCCACCAGGAACTGCCCTAGCCCCTCTATCTTGTCATATTTTCATAACTTACTTCTCTTTGTCTAATTCAGTATATAAATGTTCAGCTCTGCTTCTTTGGGTCTTCATCTCTCGTGGCGACTCCATGTACATGTAAAACGTAATAAAATGTGTATGCTTTTCTCTTGTGTACCCGCTTACATCAGTTTAATTCTTAGGCCCGGCTGGAGACTCCAGAAGGACAGAAGAGAAATTTTTCCTCCCCTGCACCCACTACCACGTTTTTCCCAATTTGGAGCCAAACACAATTTGGTAATTGCAGGACCCCAATTTATTTTTTTTTTTAAGATTTATTTATTTCTTTGAGAGAGCTCAAGCAGAGGGAGGGGGAAAGAATCCTCAGGTGGGCTCCATACCCCAGGAACCCAATTTAAAGCAGACTGAGAGAGTCTCTATGAAAACTCTGTCAAAAACTCTCTCGGGGCGCCTGGGTGGCTCAGATGGTTAAGCGTCTGCCTTCGGCTCAGGTCATGATCCCAGGGTCCTGGGATCGAGTCCCACATCGGGCTCCCTGCTCCTTGGGAGCCTGCTTCTCCCTCTGCCTCTCTCTCTCTCTCTGTCTCTCATGAATAAATAAATAAAATCTTTAAAAAAAAAAAATTTAAAAAAAAAAAAAAAACTCTCTCAAAATCATGAGGAATAAATAAAGCCTGGGGGAAAAAAACACATTAGTACCACTAGCTGGTGCACATTTTTAAAGAGAGTTGTTATTCTGCCCAAGATCTCTAGAGTCCCTTTCTAAAAGAAAAGGTTTCGGCGGGGGAGGGGGGGGAGGGGGGGGAGGGGGGGGTGCCTGGGTGGCTCAATCAGTTGAGCATCCCACTCTTGATTTTGGCTCAGGTCATGATCTCAGGATTGTGGGATCGCGCCCCATGTTGGGCTCCATGCTCAGCACAGGGTCTGCCTGAGATTCTCCCTCTCCCCTGCCCCTCCCCCCACCCCCACATGCACACTCTAAAACAATAAATAAATCTTAAAAAAAAAACAAAAATAAATTTTCGGAGAAATTTTTCATGCTCCTCTTATCAGCTTGTATTATCTTTTGCATTTGAGGTTAAGACTATTATAAAAAGGAAGAATTGGAGGGAAGAAATGCTAATGACCTTTTATGTCTCTAGTGACCCATTAGGATACTTTATTTAAATTGTTTCTGGAGTAATGGCAATGGATCTATGTCAATGCACACTCCTTGCCTGTTTTCCATTTCCATCACTAATACACACTGGAGAGGTGAGTGAAGGCCAGGGCATGGCCAAGGTAGGGAAGGCACGATATGGAGTAGGTGAACGGAGGTGAACAGGACTCTATCGTGGCCTTCTCATACTATTAAAACTCACACAGTTGGTGGGGCTTCATAGTCAATTCAGGTCCCGATAGTTACTACTGCAAGCCTTGTTCCCGGCACCCGAGGACTTCCCGCTACTGGGTCCAGTTTGTTTACCTCGCTTTTAACAGTGAACTTGTAGTCCTCTCTGAAAGTGAGTGACATGCACAGGATTTTATGGGAGGATTTAATAATTCGCTCAAGTAATCAGTGACACAAATATGCATTTCCATAAATAAGCAGTGAGACATTTTTATTTCTTACGAACTACATGTGCCAAGAGTAGAGAAAAAGACAAACTCCTAAGTTGAGAAATGAATGTCATACAGTTTTTCTACTACCGTAGAAAATTTTTCTACTGAGGTACAAAATCCCAGGAGCTGACAGAGAGAATTCTTCCATGAAACATTTATTTATCATTCTCAAACAAGCTCTGACCATCAGCTCAATTTAAAGGCTTCTGAATTACAGGGGAGACATTAGGAGCCCGGGAGAATTTAAGGAAAACTTATGCCCAGGTAGTCTGGTTTTCAGAATCCTTAGGACCAAGTAGGACAAGTACACTGTGGTGGAACGGAATGGTTTTGGAGATTAGAGACTGAAATGCTCTCAAGTAGCCAAAGCTCTTGTCAAAAGCTGAAAAGTCGAGCTGGCAGAAATGTCAGTAACTTATCCTACCTGGAGGTCATGTTAAGGTCTCTATGATTTTTTTAAGAAGACTGTACTGGCACCTGGAAGAGGGAGATGGCCGGCCCTGGAAGCTTCTACACCATGGGAGCCCTGAAATGCAGAGCCCAAACTCAGCAGCCTGCTGACAAGCTCCCTTCCAGGCAAAACTGCTGCTGAGGCTGGTGGCGCTGCAGAGGGAAGAGAAAGGCAGTGGGCAGCTGTAGCTTATGGGATGCAGAGATGGAAGCGGCTCCTCCAAGGAAGCCAATCCCAAGCTCCAGAGATGGCTTAGCTTCTGTCCCTTGGGGGCCTCTTACACTGAATAACCATTAAGAATGACTCCATGATGGGAATGGGTCAAAAGGACAGAGGAACCAGCTCAAAGGGGGGGGGGGGGGTGTCACTGACCAAATCAGGGACAATCAGGCATAAAAATGTTCTTAAATAATAGTAAGGGATTATAAGCCATTGAAAAAACTGAATAAACTGCTAAGCAAAAAAAGGAAAAGGAAAACTCTTCCTTACCATGGAATACCAACTAAGAAATACAGAAGGATGATAGATATGAAAATCCCACTGAGCCAGGTGGGAGTTGTGAATGGGTGCTGAGGTCTAGCGGAGGGAGGTGTTTTCAGGAACGGGATTCTCAGCAAAATCTTAGAACACCTCCCACTAAAGACTAATCAACTGCAAAGGGTAAAAATGGTGACTTTAAAGTGGAGAGACCTAGACGACGGCAACACAACCAGTGATAAAGCTTAACATCTCCAGGGATGGGGGTGATTGGCATCAAGTACCCCTGATGTGATGCACATTCCATCATTTCCGTGCCTCGTCTTGCTAAAAGCTCAGGACCGAGTCTAGTCGTGAGGAAACAACAGGCAGATCCAGGTTGAGGGTCATCCTATGGAATAGGCTTTATAAGCCTACCCTTTAAACCTGTCCAAGATCTAAATGCCAAGGAGAGGCCGAGGACCTGTTACACATTCAGGGAGTCCGCAGACACATGACAGCTAACGCAACACGTGTTGCTGGGCAGGATCCTGGATCAGAAAGAAAAAGAGCCATGCTTGGGACAGTTGGCAAAATGTGAGGGGGGTCCGTGCACTGGATGGTGGCACCGTGTCACTGTTCATGCCCTGACTTGGGGAGTTGCGCGCTGGTATGTAGAAGCAGGTCCTTGCTGGGGACAATGGCTCACTGGAGTGTTTAGAGGAGAGAAGACCACCTATCAACAGTCTGCTTTCAAAAGGTTCAGAGAAACAGTAGATATAATAGAGGCAGAGAGAGAGAGATTTAGAGCACACCCACGAACGCCAGCAAGTGCAAAAGCATAAAATGTTAACAACTGGGGAATCTGCGGGAGGTGGGCAGAGAAGTTCTTTATACTGTTCTGGCAACATTTATGTAAATGTGAAATTATTTCAAAGTAATTTTTTTTTTTTTTTTTAATGAGCCAGAAGGATACCCAGCAAAGTGTATCCAGTTCTGGATCTCACAGGAAAAGAGATGGAGAGAGAATTTTACTTGACAAAAAACCCAACAGGTAAAAAACACATCGAATACAGTCCTAACAGAACTGAAATAGGAACAGTTCCCTCACTGTCCCTCCTTTTGCCCGGCACATCACCTCCTCTCTCCTCCACCTTCCTGTGATAGTAGTGTACTGTGGGCGGTTCAGAGTCTGCGGAGTTCAAGGCACTCATCTAAGTAGGCAGTTCAGGAGCAGGCTTAGAATCCAAATCCTCAAGGCTAAACGGCACACACAAACATGCTCCAGGACAGGAGCTGCTAAAAATTACCTGTAACCATCCAGTGCATTGAACGAGAAGCCACCAGAAGCTGCATGACTTTGCATCGCTTGCAGAAGTCCCTTCTGATTACTTAGCAGTAGGGAACACCTCTCCACCTCTTCATACCATGTAACTACTTGTATCCCACGGTTACAAAGCACGTTTCCAAGTTGGGGCAGCAGAACTCCTCCATTTCTCTCCATGGAATAAGAGGTTGCAGAGCAGGCCAATCACTCACTCGGGAAAAACTGAAACAGGCTCCCCCACTGGGGTCTTGTACGCCAGAAGAATAAGAACGCCTTTTCTCCTACTGGCTATTTTCCCCCTACATTGCCCCTTGCACCTACATATCTCCATAATATTAAAAGTTAAGGCTAGGGGCACCTGGGTGACTCAGTGGGTAAGTGTCTGGCTCTTGGTTTCGGCTCAGGTCATGATCTCAGCAGTGTGGGATCGAGCCCCCCCATAGGGCTTCACGCTCAGCGGGGAGATTCTCTCCCTCTCCCTCTGTCCCTCCCCCCGGCTCTTTCTTGCGCTCTCTCTCTCTCTCTCTAAAATAAATAAATAAATCTTTTTAAAAATGGAGGGGCGTCTGGGTGGCTCAATCAGTTAAACCTTCGACTCGGTTTCTGCTCAGGTCATGATCTCAGAGGGGGATTGAGCCCCGTTCCGGCTCTGCACTCAACGGGGAGTCTGCTTAGGATTCTCTTTCTCTCTCAAATAAATAAATCTTTAAAAAGTTAAGGCTATAGTGTGTTGTACACAATATTCTTAAAAAATACACTCCATATGGGCTGAGACACTGTCCCTCTAATTAAATAAAGAGTGAGTTTTATTCAAATTAGTCTTGAATCTAGCTGCATTTATGACAGGGCCTTAGTCTTTGCTCTGGAAAGTTTGGCTTGATTAAAAAAAAAAAATCCTGGGAAATGTAATTTTCTCCCCATTACATCAACTGGAAAGGGTAAAAACCACTAAGCTATAAAATATGTCCGGCATAAATCAGGCACTAAAGTTCTTAATCTGATGAAGCTAAAGTTGGACTTTTTTTTTTTAACATCTGAATAAAGACAAGGGATAAAAGCTTTTTTTTTTTTTTAAGTGTGAGTTTTGTGTGTGTGTTTTTTTTAAATCAAAGGCTTTTATGAGTACATAACCTATCATCATTCTTCGGGATAGTTTTGAGGCATTATTCATTAGACAAGTGAAAAGCAAAACAATCCTCAAGTCCTACTTCCCATCTTCCTGCCCAGAGAACACCACCCCAGGGAACGGAAGCACATTACAAAGCCCAACTCCAAAGAGAGCTGTGGTCAAAAGGCTCCCACAGCCGCATGGCCCAAGGCTGGGGAGTAGTCCAAACCATTCAAACTGCCTGCTAAAGAAGACAGAAAGCACTGCATGTGATGGGCACTTCAACCAGGGGCCACAGGTGACACAAGGGGCCCCATGCTCTGGCCAACTTTGCTTCAGAGAGTTTTGGTTTGGACTTTGGAAGAGTATCCTATCTAAGGGGACTTTCTCAGAGAGGCTGGCTGACAGCTCTGAGCAAGGGGCACCTATCTCCACCACAGCTACATCTGTTCTTCGTTAAGGTGTCAGATTCCAGGATCCTCATTTGGCAAAGAATTGAATCCATCTTCAAGCATGGGGTGGCCTAGACTTAGACTGGAAATCCTACGGGGGACTCCAGACCAACCTTTGAGAGTCAAGAAATAAAGACTGCATCTTCCACGTGGACTCACTCTCTATACCCTTGCTATGAATACCACCACCAGACTCCCTGCACTGTGTAAGAAGCAGAACCCTTCATCCCTAGAGGTGAACTATTTTCCTACAAGAAGTAAGGAGCAAACCCACCTTAGGTCTTAATACTGTTAGGGAGAAAACCACATGCACCCACACACCTCATATTCTTCATGCTGGCTTCCCTCTGAGTAAGCTCTGAGAGAAGATAGGAAGATGAAAGCCACTCTAACAACAATCTTTGTGAATGCATTCTGCTTTTGAGCCATACAAACAAGACAATCACAATTACTCCATCAAAGACAGACTGGGCCTAATTTTCCTGAACTCTGTCAGAAAGTTAGTAAAGCATCTCAACTCCTCTTTCTGTCAATGTCATTTAATGTCATTTAATCTTACAACTTCCCATATGACTTATCCCATGCCCTCAAAGACAGGTAAGAGTTAAGGAGATAACCAATTTGTAGACAATCCTCTAGAGGGAACATGACGAAACACTAATCCTTCTTTCCATAACATCAACTTGTAATAATATCAGCTAGAGGGACAATGGTTCACCATTGTGTATCCTGTGCCCACTACTGAATCAGGCATTAATAAAGATTTGTTGAGTGAATGAATATTAAGGATTTATTTCCTTTACCACGGTGATGCTCCGCCATACTGGGATTGCATGCAACTCATTCTTTGGGGCATGAAAATCATTGGGTATCAGCACAGAATGCAACCAGCCTAATCAGTCATCTCTCAAATGCATCATTGTTCTTTTTTAGGGGTCCAGCTAGTAAAATGTGGGCAAATTTACAAAAATCCCTATCTTTTATGGGGGAGGAAATGTCCTTCTGAAGTGGAAAAAAACATCATTCCAGTATCTACCAGCCATGGAAATAATTTAACAGGTATTTATATATTTTTTAAAGATTTTATTTATTTGACAGAGACACAGCGAGAGAGGGAACACAAGCAGGGGGAGTGGGAGCCCAATGTGGGGCTCGATCCCAGGACCCTGGGACCATGACCTCAGCCGAAGGCAGACGCTTAACGACTGAGCCACCCAGGCGCCCCTAACGGGTATTTTATTTGCCTACTATGTATAAAGCACTATGGCAGGCATTGCAGGGGATACCAAGATGAATAAAACACAGCCTTTACCCTTAAGGGTTCCCAGTCTAGTAAGCGGGATAAAACAAATACATCCACAGCAATCATACAAACAAAACAACATATATACAAAAGCATGTTCTGTATGTCCAGAACCTACAGGAATTGAGCAAAAGGTACAAGGTGAAATTCATATTTCCCTTTACTTCAACAACGTATTTCTTGAGGTTTTCTTTTCAAAAGACTGTTTTTGAGAAGTACATTTAATGCAGGAAGTGAGATGGAGAAGAGAAGCATAGAGAAATAAAAGGAGGTGCTGGGAAAGCGGACAGAGCAAAACAAAATTTACAAACCAGAATGGATTTTTGTTTAAATCCATGCTTTCCTTAAAAACCACTTCCAAGGCTGAAGAACTAAACGTATTGAAACCAGTGATGACATTTCAGACTAAACTACACACACGGCAAATCTTAAAGGTAATCACGTCTTTTCTTTTAAAGGCAGGCAAAATTATCCAAGCCTTTTCATAGTGGGCTGCCCTGTGCCATGGGAAACAGATTATCCCAGGAAGGGAGAGTCTGTAAAAGTAAAGGTGCAAAGAGCCATTGTGTTTGGGGATGGGAAGGTTGGGGCTTCCTCCCAGGCTCCTCCCAGGGTATGGGAGGTAGCAAAATCAGCAAAGAGGGGCCGGGTGCCCTAAATGTCGGGGACTAGAAACGAATATGAGGCTCGAGTAGGTAGTGTCATATACTCCGTTCAATCAGATAAAGTCTCCCGCTGGAGTCAATTAATGGCTCCATTGCTGGGCTATGACTCATCTGTAACAAAATCTCTCCATTGCCAGGGTGCATCTGATATTCTCATGGCCAGGTCAGAAAACAAGGAAGGAATCACAGAAACAGAACTGGACTGGGGAGTTTAGAGACGTGGGGCTGAATCTGGCTCCAGCTCAAAACTGTTCCGTCCCACATTCCATCTTTCTGCTCCTCTTATTCTTCCCCCAACCCACCATGCTCCAACCTCCTAATCTAGTGCTCACCAAACTACATACGTACACACACTCAAACAGCCGCATCTATTTAGCACTAACTATATGCCTGCGCTAAGTGCTTTAAAGTAGATCATCTCTAAATGTCACAACAACCTTGGGAGACAGACATTAGCACTCCCATTTTATGTATGTATGTATTTAGATACAATTCACCCTTTTAAAGTGTATAATTCAGTCTTTTTTAGCATATTCACAAAGCTGTGCACCCATCACCACAATCTAGTTCCGGAACATTTTCATTCTCCCAAAAGAAATCCCACATCCATTAGCAGTCACTCCGCATTTTCCTCTCTCCTCATTCGCTGGCAATCACTAACATACCTACTATCTTTATGAATTCGTCTATTCTGGGCATTTCACACAGATGGAATCATACGATATACAGCATTTCATACCACTACCATTTCACATAAGGAGAAGCCAAGACTCAACGAGGTTGAGCAACTTGCCCAAGTCACACAGTGAAGGAGAAGCTGAACTACAACAGGAAACCAGGTCTGATTCCAATGCTTGTGCTTGCTTTTCAACCACTATCACTGCTTCCATACAGGAAGAAAATTGAGAGAGAAAGCAAAAGTTTTCGATATGCTTGGGGTAATAAAAGTCATAGGTAAGAACCACAATTACAGCACCATCCCTGCAGAGGTTACACCGAAGAGCCAAAACAGATCAGGGCAAACTACTTTCTAGAAAGCACACCTGTCCCAGTCTCTGGCTGTTTCACCCCACAACCCGACTTCCCACCACGCAGCTGGGTAAGAAGGCAGCCCCATGAAACCAGGCTGTAAACAACCTCCTTTCTCCCCAATTTTCTCTCTTCCCCAGATGTCACTCTGCCACTTAATTACCTATACCGATTTCTGTCTAAGGAGTGCAAGAAAAATGTCTGTTTCAAATAAGTGCACTAGTGCTTTTCCCTTCTTTTAAATTCTGGCAACCAGTTTATACTAGGTGTGAAAAAAAGAAGGCAAAGAATGTTGGAGAAACTAAGCTGTTTGCCAACCAAAAGCAAAAAGCTATAAAAATCTAAGAATTGTAACTCCCATAAAATGCCTATAATCTAGCCATACCTTAGCTCTCTGCCATTTTTCTGCTTTAGGTGCTGCCTACGTACATGGTTGAAGTCAGACTGTCCCTTTCTAGAGGACTGACTTCAGGTCTTCCTAGTCCTTTTCATCCCTCCTCCAACAGAAACAAATAATAGGTGCACCGTAATGATGATAATTATAATTCTTTTTTCTTTCTTAGGAGAAAAGTACAGAAGGCAAAGACTGATTCCCACTAGCCTAAGGCAAAGGCCAATGTCTTTATTTGACTCTTTGTCCCCTATACCAGATACTCAAATGTTTACTGAATAACTATGGAATAATATGACCTACCTATAATACCTACACAGCACGGTAACAGGCACTATTCTAAACATACACATTACCATATATTAACTCCCAACAACCCTAAGGGCAAGCACTACTGTTGGAATCCCCGGTTCCAGATGAGGAAACTGGCTCAGCACAGTTGTGATGTGCCCAAGGTCATCCAGATACTAAGGAGTGGAAACAGGATTGAAGGAATGCAGCACAGAGGAGAGCATTGAGGAGAGCATTCCAACTCATTCTAATGTCTTCAAACGTTCACGATATGTACAACAGCTAAGAACTCTGTTGGATCACAAAACAAGAAAAATACTTTTCCCTCTGCTACTTTGCAACACTCCATTCTGACTTTTTTCAAAGAAGTTTTCAAAGTCTTTTTCTCATTACTTCTGAAGCTGGAAAATAAACTCATCCCCTGGAGTTTGGTGAAAAGAAGGCCAATGATTTGGGCAGCAGAGGAGGAATGGAATTAAAGAAATTTCACTTGTAATTCAGTTTACTTTGTACGGGCCAGGCACAGGTACTTTTTAGCTCCTAAAACATCATGTATGTTATATACTCTCTAAACTGACTCCAATGAATACAAAACTGTCAAAATTAAGAAGAAAGCATTATTCTGGGGTCCTTACCATCTCCTTTGTGGTTAAAAGTGATATAATAAAAATCTGCGGTTAATCGATGATCTTCAGTTGCTCAAATACTATACTACACCCAACCTAGAAGCACACTTCCACTCTGAAATGATTAAAACCTTCTAGAGGGGGCGCCTGGGTGGCTCAGTCAGTTAAGCGTCTGCCTTCGGCTCAGGTCATGATCCCAGTCTGGGATCGAGTCCCATGGCGTCCCATGGCATCCCATGGCGGGCTCCTTGCTCAGTGGGAAGTCTGCTTGTCCCTCAAACGCTCCCCCCACTTGTGCGAGCTCCCTCTCTCTCTCGAATGAATAAATAAAATCTTAAAAAAAAAAAAACAACACAAAACTTCTAGAGGTTTGTTAGGTTAGGAATTGACTGTTCCTTTCATTCATATGTGGAACTGAAGAAACAAAAGAAATGGGCAAAGAAAAAAAAAGGGACAAAAAACAGAACTTGTGGTTGCCAGAGGGGAGGTGGGTAGGGGTTGGATGAAGTAGATAAAGGAAATAAAAAAATTTTTTTGAGTGTTCCTTCTCTTAATATTCCGAGTTCCTACTCAGAAACCAACATTCACTAAAGAAAGTTGAGACAGTCTCTGAGTGAACTTGACCTTGCACAGATAGCCTGTAAAAGGAGAAAACAAGAGCTAGTTGTCTTTTAAGGAGTGGTTTCTACTTTCTAACACAGTTACCTAAACAGCTGGAAAAATGGCATTCCCAAAATATAAATAGTAAGTGCCACCTCACTAATCTTCCCTGATATCAACTCATTTTCACCTCTAAGGACAAAACTCTCCATACTGAAAGGAATGGAAGCATTTTATGGAACAAAATCAAATTGTTCCCAGTCCAGTCATCTGCACCCTACCCTGGTTTTTATTTCAGATGGACAAACTCCAGAGGGTGAAGAGAATTAGTTAAATACAATACGCAAAGATTAGTTCATGATGCAGTCAACTAGAAAAGCCAATGAGGCAAAATACAAAGGGTACATTTGTCTTTCTTAACTTGGCTTTTAAAGAATAAAAACAAGAGCGTGTCAAAGTGCCTTGAGAAGCTCCATCTGATTTTTTTTTCAGTAGTGATTCTAAAATAAATAGTTGTTATAAAGTAACAGCAATAGAGAACTCTTTGAGGTAAGCTCTAAGAAAAACTTGTGAGCAGGGAAGCTGCTGGAAAGCACTGCTGGGGGGAGAGGGTGAAAGTACATATTCTGAGGATCATCTCTGAAAACATTAGTCCTTCTTGCCAGTTCTCCGACAGCCTCTGTAGGTAGGTCCATTTTCAGAACAGCAAATCTCTGGGCACACATGTCAAAACCACAACTCCAAAAAAGCTATCATGCCTTTCCTCCCATGTTTATTACACCCAGGCCAACTAAATGGAATAGTATCATTTAAGATCATATCAGAATCTTACTATCTTACTTTGGTCACCATTTCTGGAGTCTCAGACAAATTTAGGATATCAAACATGCAACTTTGGAAATGCAGGACCCAACACACAAACTCTGAAGAGTTCAACAATTCATTCTGTCCTGAGCCTCCTGTTCAAATGTGCTATGAGCAACTAATTTGTGCTTCCCAAACTGTGTTTGTAGACCACTTCCAACAGAATCCCCTGGGGCATTTCATGTTTAGATTCTCAGGATCCACCCATGAGACCTACTCTATATGTGGGGTAGAGGATGAGATAGATTTTTAATGCTAATTTGGTTTTAGTGCACACTTAAGTTTGAGAATCACTAAATTAAACCCACTGACTTATTTGCTATGTTGGCCCCAGGGTACTTGTCCACATGGGACGCCAGTCCCTTCTCCCTTCCAATCTATTTCCTAATTAGACGCAGTACTTAACAAACCCTCCGGTTCCCCACCAAGAGCATTTGAAAATGAAGCGAGAAATTAGGAAAGATTAAAGCCCCTGCACGATTTTAAGTGCTTTAGGGACTCTAGCACATCCCAGGGAGAATCAAGGCAAGAAGTCTCAGCACCAGCACCACCCCCACCACCAAAAAACCCGATCCCTTCCTCTCTAACTTCTTCACCATAAGCACGAGCAACCTTTCAGGCAACTCCCTGGCACCCATCAGACAGATATTTGCTTCAGCGACCCCAGCCCCATTTAGAGTACATTCCTGCTTCTTCACAGTTGCCTCGCGACTGGTGCAAAAGGATTGCACAAACTCACACACGCGCGCACAACACACACAATGCACTCCAGTTCCCTGGCCTCCTCGGGCTCCAGGGGCACCCTGCCTGCTGCTCTTCCTCTGCCTGTCCACTCCTCCATCCCTAAGCGGGTCTCCGACTACAGCGGCCCACCCCCCACTCAGAGCCACCCTCCCCGCTCCTCGGGGGACCCCGGCCCCTGCGCACGGCCTGCTGGCCCGGGGCCCCGGAGCCCGCTCCCGGAGTTCGGGGCGGCCCTGGGCGCCCCTCGCCCGCCCCCGCCCCGAGGGATGCCCGCCCACGGCCTCGCCGATCCGACCCGCCCAGGCCCCGCGGCCCCGCCACGCCGCCCTTCTCCCACTTTCCGCCCCTTCCCGGCTTGTTTTGCAGGGACAGGGGTGCGGTCCGCCCTCCAGCTGGCCCCTCCAGCCCCGTCTCCGCCGCCGCTGCCCTCCTTACCCGCCTGCAGCCCGGGCTCGGCGACGTCGCCGGCAGGGCCGCGCTCGGCCCCGCCGCCGCCCGTGGGGGAGGAGGGACAACTGTGGCTGTGGGAGCACTTGATGTCGCGGAAGAACTTCTGGGTTTCGCGCAGGTTCTGCCGCAGCCGGCCCAGGTAGCGGCGGTAGCGGCCGAAGCCCCGGCACAGCTCGCGGATCATTCCGCCGCCGCCCGGGCCGGGACCCGAGACGGGCTCGCTCCCCCACGGCACCCCGTCGCCCTCCATCTCCTCAGCCTGCTCTGTGCGGGCGGCTCGGTCCCCGGCCCGTGGCCCCGCTTCCCTCCTCCCCGCCCCCCTCCCCACCCCAGTGCTTCGGGGAGGAGGATTCCGCCTCCTGACGCCCCCGCCTGCAGTCGGCCGGGCTTCCAACCTCCGTCACCGCCGTTGAAAATAAACCAACCCGCAGTGCGCTGCCAACGGAACCTTTGTCTCCACTCTCCGGGAGAGTGAGGGAAGGATCACTGGAACGCGCCGTCCCTCTGCGGCGTCTCCTGGGACTTGTAGTCCGGGCCAGGCGGGCTCCGAAACCTGGAGACGGTGGATGGGACTGATTCCCCATTGAACCTCGCCGGTTCTTGTGCTCACCCGCTCTGCTCGTTTCAAAACGTGTTCCCGCCCCCTGCATGGAGACGAGAGAGAGGAGGCTGCAGAATCCGGCGTCAGCAAAAGTGGGGTGTCTTACTGAAATCAAAGCAAAAGATTTCAATAGCAAAGAGAAGGAAGGAAGCAAGACTGAGGCCAGTAATATCTCCATGACTACCCTACCCTAAATGGTTCTCACTTTCCCGATACAGTAGATACTGGGGAATCTGCTGAAAATTCCCTAGAAATAGGGAAACCGCTCCTGTTTGTATTGCGTCCTCTTCTTCTGACTTCCTTCTCCAGGTGTGGAAAAGGGGGATGTGAAAAGGTCGTTAAAGAGCTTTAAGGTGAAGTTCATTGGTTTCTGGAAGTCAAGAGACTGGGCTGGGTAAGGGGAAGTTGAGGTTTGCAGCGTTTCAAACTAGTTCTGATTATCTTAACTTGGCTTCTGCTAATATAGACTTTTATTGACAAAGACTGCCACGGAGTCCTGGACACAATTGCGGAGGAGACAAAACTTAACAACCACCCCTTTTTCGCCTGCTGCTTTCTTTTCTCTTCTTCAGACACAGTGCCCTCCTGTCTTTCTTGCTGTGGAAAAACCCCATCTTTCATCCAGGCCAGACCTCTGCTCCAACAGGCTGGATGGTGTAGTTCAACTGGTTTTAAGAAGAGACTTGGGTTTGAGCCTGAATTCCTCCAATGTCTTGTCTTGGACCTATGAAGTAAGGGTTTGGACTAGTTGATCTTCAAGCCCTTTTGGCTCTAAAATTTTGTGAGTCTCGCTTCAAAATGTTTGCTTCTGTCTCCCAACCTCTCATCCCTTGAGTGCAAGTGCTTTTAGCAAAGTGATGTCATGATAATTGGGTTAATTCAATCTAAAATGTGAAGCCTTCACATTTCCAGGGGCTTTTAGGGTTTTATAAAAAGGGGTCACTGGTTCACATGAATCTCTGCTTGGTAAGTGCATGTGGAAGACTATAAGCTAGGAGGGAGCCTCTAACTCTTTCTCATGTACTTCCTCCCTTTTACTTGCTCACATATTCTCCACTGGCCACTCCTCATTTTGCAAGACCCCCATGCAAGGCTTAGTAAAACACAATGAAAATACAAAATGGAAAGTTTAATACAAGATGGTTGATACTCTTTAAAAGAAGCAGCAGCAGGGTGCCTGCGTGGTATAGTTGGTTGAGCATCCAACTCTGGCTCAGGTCATGATCTCAGGGTCATGGGATTGAGCCCCATGTCGCGCTCTGCACTCCACGGAGTCGGCTTGAGATTCTCTCTCTCCCTGTCTCTCTGCCCCTCCTGCTCGTGCGCTCACTCTCTCTAAAATAAATCTTTAAAAAATAAAAATAAAAGAAGTAGCAGCAGCATAGCAAATCAGTGTGTGACAGTTTTACTGCACACAATCATTTCTAACAAAGGAGATCAGATGAGAGAGTACTGGGGTTGGAGTTGTCCAGAAAAGAATTTGGGAATCAATATCCATCTTGAAGAAGTAACAGTTGGAAAGATGGAAGTCACCAGGGAGAGCATTATGTCAAGTAAAGGTCATGGACCTCATTCTTTTATTTATTTATATTGTTTTTTACATAGGGTCTGAACTCAGGACCCTGAGATTGAGACCAAGAGGCAGATACTCAAGTGACTGAGCCACCCATGTGCCCCTGCTCATTCTTTAAAAAACTATTCACTAGTACTTTATTTTTAAAATAAGTAATATAAGACTGTAGTATAAAATGCACATGCTACAAAGGTTATACAAGGGAAAACTAAGTCTTTCTTCTACTTCCTGTCTCCCAGTCACCTAGTTCTCCTCCCAGGAGGTAACCCTATTGCAGATACAGGTATGTATCTTTAAATCCAGATGATAGCATACTATACTTACTCCATTCTGCCTTTACAGACTCTTCCATACCAGAACATAAAGATCTGCTTCGTTCTTTTTAACTGTATAATATGCTACCATGTGGATTGGTATGTTTTATTTAACAAGTCCTCTACTGACTAGGGTGCCTGGGTGGCTCAGTTGGTTAAGCGTCTGCCTTCTGCCCAGGACCCTGGGATTGAGCCCCACATCAGGCTCCCAGCAGGGAGGCTGCTTCTCCCTCTTCCTGTGCCCCTCCCCCTGCTTGTGCATGCACGCTCGGGCTCTCTCTCTCTCTCAAATAAATAAATAAAATGTTTAAAAAAAAAAAAAAGTGCTCTACTGATGGGCCTGTAGGTTTTTTGCAGTCTTTTTTTTTTTTTTTTCTAAAGATTTTATTTATTTATTTGACAGAGAGAGGCAGTGAGAGCAAGAACACAAGCAGGGGGAGTGGGAGAGGGAGAAGCAGGCTTCCCGCAGAGCAGGGAGCCGGATGCGGGGCTTGATCCCAGGACCCTGGGACCATGACCTGAGCCGAAGGCAGATGCTCAACCATCTGAGCCACCCAGGCGCCCTGGCAGTCTTTTGCTATTACAAATAATGCTAACCTTGTACATACATAATTTAAAAATTTGAGTATGTATATGTCTCATCTCTATTTTTGCTTTGCTGAGGAAAACGATCGTTTGTTTCCTACTACTTAAAAGCTTAAATATGCGACTGTCAGTGAACTCTTCCTAAATCACAATGAGCTACACGTAAAAACACATATTTTATTCAAATATCTAAGGACAAATGGAGGAGAATAAAGATTTGAATGGTATCAAGAGAGAACTCAAGTTAGGATAGGAAAATGTTCCTCAAGAGTGATGAGAGTTAAGCAGTTAATAAGGATGAACACACAGATCTACTTTTGTTTCCTCCTACAACACCACGAAAATGACAGTAATGGGATTTTTAAAGCATGAACCCACAATAATGAGAGGAGCCAGTAGGAAAAACAAAAACAAAAAAAGTAGAAGCTGGAAAGCTTCTACTAAGTTAACCTGGAGAAACCTGAACCCTAAATCCAAAGTGGATAAAGCCGAGGCCCAACCTGATTTATACCTGCCGAATCCCTCAAGTCTCCAAACTTGGTGGCATTAACCCCCCCTGCCACCACCACCCCCCCCAGCTGCCCACCAGCGATGCCTAGGAGCCACCTACAGGTTGTACCCTGGGCAGGGATTAAAATAAGAATTTCGAAAGCTGTTTAAGATCTCCAGGTTACCTCCCCCTTCTTCAATGGCTGCACTCTTCCTCTAAAAGAAAACTGAAGTATTTATTCTCCAGAGCAGGTCAAAGAGGAGTCTCTGTATAAACAGGGAGATAAGTGGATTTATGGATATTGGATGCTAAGATTCCCAGCCCTGTTCCTCCATTCAATTTCCAGATCTCCAGCTACCAGGCGTTGACCTTCCAGAGAGGAAATGTGACGTGTCTTCTTCAAGGACTCTGACCAGGCCAAGAGGAAAAGCCCAAAGATACTGACATCAGAACAGAGATTTTTTTTTTAACTGAGATATAACTGACATTGAAGTTTATATTAGTTTCAGGTATACAACATAATGATTCAATATATGAATATATATTCACCATAAGTCTAGTTAACATCCATTACCACACATAAAGAATTTTTTTCTTGTGATGAGAACTTTCAAGACTTACTCTCTTAGCAACTTTCAAATATGCGATAAAGTATGATTAACACCAGTCCCCATGCTGTAGGTGACATCCCTGTGACTGATTTATTCCCTACCTGGAAGTTTGTGCCTTTTGACTCCCTTTACCTATTTTGCCCCATCCCCCTGCCCTGCCTCTGGCAACCACCCATCCAGAACACAGATTTTTTTCTGGCTTGTTCACTGCTTTCTCTCCAGCACCTAGAACAGTGCCTGTGACTTAGTAGGTGTTCCTTAGATATTTGTCAAATGAATGAATGTTCACTGTAGATATTTTTAAATATTCAGGAAAGCACAAAGGAGAACATAAAAACTACTCGTATTTTTACTATCCAGTAAGAACAAGTTCCTCTTGGAACTATGACAAGTTCCTCTTGGTTAGATGATTTGATTTCCAGAGAAATTCTGAAGTCTTTTTTTAGGTTTATTTTTATATTTTTAGTATTTTTTCTTTTTCTTTTTTTTTTAAAGATTTTATTTATTCACTCGAGACAGAGGGAGACAGAAAGAACACACAAGCAGGGGGAGAGGCAGAGGGAGAGGGAGAAGCAAACTCCCTGCTGAGCAGGGAGTCCAATGTGGGGCTCCATCCCAGGACCCTGGGGTCATGACCTGAGCCGAAGGCAGATGCTTAACCATCTGAGCCACCCAGGCACCCCTATTTTTAATTTTTCTTAAGTAGGCTCCATGCCCAATGCCAGGCTTGAAATCATGACCCTGAGATCAAGAGATCAGCTCTACCAACTGAGCCAGCCGGGTGCCCCAAGATTCTGGAGTCTTGATCCTCATGTTCACGTAGGTGGAAATCAGGTGTTTTTTTGTGGAACACCAAGAGACAGTAACATTCATTTCTGCAGTGTGAATTAGGAACAAGTTTACGAAGAGAAAGAATAACTGTTCTCTATTATGCAACATAAAATCACAATCACAAATCCAAGAATTTAGGGGGTGCCTGGCTGGCTTACTTGGTAGAGCATGCAACTCTTGATCTAGGGCTTGTGAGTTCGAGCCCCACATTGGGTGTAGAGATTACTTAAAAATAAAATCATTTTTAAAAAATACCAAGAATTTATTTATTTATTTATTTATTTATTTTTAAGATTTCATTTATTCATCTGACAGAGACACAGCGAGAGAGGGAACACAAGCAGGGGGAGTGGGAGAGGGAGAAGCAGGCTTCCCGCGGAGCAGGAAGCCTGATGCGGGGCTCGATCCCAGGACCCTGGGATCATGACCTGAGCCTAAGGCAGACACTTAATGACTGAGCCGCCCAGGTGCCCCCCAAAAATCCAAGAATTTAAAAACTTACAAATTAAAGGGAAAAAATACAACAAACAACATTTCGAGTTTTCCATAGGTATTTCTTTACTACTGTTCAATTATTGTCATCTTCTGAAGTTACTAACAGGCCAGTGATAGTCCGCTCTAAAGAAGAGAAAGAAAATGATGGAAGACAAGAAAATATAATTCATTGACTTAATTTGATCTATGAATTGGAAAAAAGGTCACCGTTATCAAGTTTAGCAGCAGGACATACCTTCCTCCAGCTCAAAACTGATTTCCAAGAGAATATGCTCGAGAATCTCTGTTCTTGACAATCTGGCTTCTCTCCTCTATTTCATATATTGCTGGAGGTGCTGCAGAGCAGTGCTTCTCAAAGTTTAATGGACGCAAGAATCATGCGGGGATATTGTCAAAATACATTTGTGATTCAATAGGTGTGGGGCATGGCTTGGGGTTCTACATTTATAACAAGTGCCAATGCTGCTGGTCTAGGGACCACACTTTGAGTAGCAAGGGTATGCAGATACAGAATAGGAGTGAGCAAAGCTTTAGGGTTAAGGACATAGGTCTTGGAGTCAAGAGACCTGCATTCTTTTTTTTTTTTTTTTTTTTTAAGATTTTATTTTTAAGTAATCTCTACACCCAGTGTGGGGCTCGAACTCACAACCCTGAGATCAAGGGTTGCACGCTCTACGGACTGGCCAGCCAGGTGCCCCAGAGACCTGCATTCAAATGCTGGCTCTACCCTTTCCCATTTGTATGCCTTGGAGACATTAACTTATTTTCTATAAATCTTAGTTCCTTATCTGAAAAATTGTGAGCATCTAAAGAGCAATGCCAGGGGTGCCTGGCTGACTCAGTCGGTAGAGCATGCAACTCTTGCTCTCAGGATTGTAAGTTCGAGTCCCACACTGGGTGTAGAGATTACTTAAAAATAAAGTCTTTAGGGGCACCTGGGTGGCTCGGTTGGTTGAGTGTCTGCCTTCGGCTCAGGTCATGATCTCAGGGTCCTGGGATCAAGCCCCACGTCAGGTTCCCTGCTCCATGGGGAGCCTGCTTCTCCCTCTCCCTTTGCCTCTACCCCGCTTGTGCTCTCATATCTCTGTCACTATCTGTCTCTCTCTATCAAATAAATAAATAAAATCTTCAAAAAAAATAAAGTCTAAAAAAAAAAGAGCGATGCCAATTGTAAATCTCAAAGTATGTTGAGAAAAAAAATTTAAAGCAATATCTAACACACGACAACAGCTCAATAAATGGCAACTGCTTATATCAATTATGTTGTCATTATTACAAACCTGAATTCTAGTCCTGACATGCTACTATATAAACTTGGGCAAGAGGTTGGCCCTTCTGAGTATCCATTTTCTCATCCATCAAAGGGGATAATAATAGCGCCCACCTCAAAAGGTTATTGTGAAGATTAACATGGGGGAAAAAGTATAAAAAATACTTATTACAGAGCCTACCATATAGAAGGCACTCAATAGAAGGTCACTGAAGTTATGATTGCTCTAAGTCTTGGTTCTGCCCCTGGCTCTGTGACTTCTGGTAAAAGAGAGGATCCCAAGATTGTATTCAACATCACTGTGTTGGTGGGAGGATGGAATAAGCCATAGTAAATGAATGAACTCCTGTAAAAATTTAAGCAAAAGCATGAGAGTCAGAATCTGACCTGAGTTCCAGCCCTAGATGTGCTAATATGTTACTTTGTGATCTTAAGCAAATGGCTTAACTGCTTGGAGCCTCAGTTACTTCATCCACATAGTGGGGCTAATAATACCGACTTCACAGGGTCATGAGGATTAAATGAAATAATGTGTAAAGCATTTAGTACCTTGCTTGGCATACAAAAGTTCTTGATAAATGTTTTCTTTCCTATGCATAGTAATTACATTCAAGATTATTTATTTTTCCAAGGAGGATGGTATTTCCAAAAATATTTTGGTTTTGTTTGTGAGATTCTCTCCATGAAGATTTATTAACTTGAAGATTAAAGGTCTATAAAACTGAACTTCTAAATGTATTCTATTTAATTATACATCAAATATCATTCCAATGCTGAATATTTCATCAGTGGTGTCCCTGGCTATTGGAAGGCAGAGCATGGGGAGGAAAAACGATCAATTAAAAAGAATTTGGTATAACCCTAGAGATCATCTTTGTTTTATTGCCAAGTAGAACAAAGTTTCCAGAAATTTTTTAGAGGAACTAAAGTAACTGACCCAAAGCTTTCCAGAAGAAGCCTTGGACATACTGTTGCCGTAATTCATTTCTCATTACTAAGAGAAGATTGCTACTGCTTTTTCAAGTCTAAATGGTTTTCATCCACACTTCAGTGGAACCCATTTTAAATTAATTTCCTTACTTGCCCAGAATAAAACCTTGCAACAAGTTATATTCTTGTATTTTTCTGCTGATCTTGGATGAAGATGGGTAGATGAAAATCTAACAATAATACCCTTTTCTAGGGCTCAGTTGTTAAGCATCTGCCTTCGGCTCAGGTCATGATCCCAGGGTCCTGGGATCAAGCCTCACGTTGGGCTCCCTGCTCTGCAGGAGGCCTGCTTCTCCCACTGCCGTTCCCCCTGCTTGTGTTTCCCCCTGTTTGTGTTCCCTCTCTCGCTGTGTCTCTCTGTCAAATAAATAAATAAAATCTTAAAAAACAAATAAATAAAAAAATTAAAAAAAAATAATACCCTTTTCTATGTCAATGTTAACTTGGTAGAGGTTTTCTAGAAGATTCTGAAGCCTGTGTTCTAAACATATTCCACCTGGCATAGTCTGTATCTATATGTGCCAAACACAATGTCTGATACAAAGAGGGTGCTCAATATATATTAGCCAAAAGAAAAAATATTTATTTCATACTGTCCTCCTGCTCCTTCTTTGCTCATGAATCTAGCTCTGCAGGGAAGTGGTTTAATGGAGGCAGGGGGTATCATTCTGAAGCAAAGGTGGATGGAAGGCATCCTGGTCATGAGATGACCTTCCCCACCCCCAAATTGTAGAGAGAGAGACCTCTATCTAACAAGCATCACATAAACTTCTAAGTGCTTAGAAAACAGGCCCTGGAACCTCGCTGAGCCACCTTTCTATATGTCCGTGTTTGAGGTTCCTATCATTTTCTTAGAGCTGATTCCAGATGCACGGATTTAGGACCCTTCTCCCAATAGGGCTTAGTGATCCATTTAGGCAAGTTTCCTGATGACGTGTGCACATACTTCCTACATAGGGAGTATGCAATTTTTTAAGGGCGTGGAGGAAGAAAGGAGGAAAATAGTATAACATTTAAAACATCATAAAAATAAGTACTTTCTGGGGTGCCGGGGTGGCTCAGTCAGTTAAGCTCCTACCTTCAGCGCAGGTCATGATCCCAGGGTCCTAGGATTGAGCCCTGCATGGGCTCCCTGCTCAGTGGAGAGCCTGCTTCTCTATCTCCCTCTGCTGCTCCCTCTGCTCGTGCTCGCTCTCTCTCTCTCAAATAAATAAATAAAATCTTTAAAAAATAAATAAATAAAATATTAAAATAATAAAAATAAAAATTAAAAATTAAAAAAATAAGTACTTTCCAAATAAAGTTTTCAGTGGTTCTATATCCCAGCACAAAACTTACAATTATTGCTTAGTACTCCCTTCCCATCTTTATCCACGGTTTATATCAACTTTAGTTCTTACAACAACCCTGGAAAGATGGATATTTTATCTTTGTTTTATAAACGTGGAAATCAAGACTCAGGTTAAGTGATTTGTCCATATAGCTAGCTAATAACACACGTTTGCCTGACTCCTTATTCTATCTAGCTCAAGACAATTTCCCATTCTAATGCTTTCATTTTATGTTACTTAAAGAAGGCTTTTTGTGTTTCTGTATACTTATCACACGGATCTCTTCAACAGTACCTAACATTCCATTGCATTCTTACACCATTGTTACTCACCCACTTCCTATTCTTGGGCATGTAGGTCGTTTCAGGTTTTCCACTGCTGTAAACAATGCTGCTTTATACACTTTTTGTTGTGTTGTTGCTTTGTTTTCTTCTTTTGAATTATTTCCTAGGAGGGTATTACTGGGTAAAAGGGTATAGACATGTATATATTTTTGGCTATTTACGTGACTGAATTGTACAAAGTCATTGCATCTTGAAAGAGAATATTATCTTCCTTCACCATACCCTGTGAGAGGCATAAGGCAAGCCTGGGTGGACTCAGCAATGAAAACAGCCCTTTGTCCCTCTAGCTGCTTGGGGATGCCCCGGGGCCATATGAGACTCCCTGAAAATGATTTATGACATAATCCAGAATAAGATCTCACATGGGATAGTGTGATCCCTCTTTCCCAGGAAAGACTTCCTTAATTAAATTGTCTTTTTCTTTTTGCAGTCACAAGATCAGCAGGTTTTCCAGCAACTGACACTTCCCTCTTAATTCAGACTACAGCTCTCCGTTCCTGTGTTGGGAGAAAGTGTAGTAGCTGTGAGAAAGCCTACATTCCACTCTTGGTTTGCCATTCCAAACTAGGTGCAAAAGGGTCAGGATATATTACACCAAGGAAAGGAAGTCCCGATAGAGCTGAAAAAGGTTTTAGAAACAGTCTAGAGGAAGTAAAAGTGAGGAAAAGTCCTACCAGAATAAGAAAGCGCTGTTTCAATGGGTGGAAGGTAATTTTGAGAGATACATTAATATCTCTGTCTCTTAGTTACCTTACATGGCAAAGTACCATTTGAACTTATTGAAAGGTTTAGGCTGAAATTATATGGCACATAAAAGGCACTCAGATGATAGCTGTTGTTATTATTAATAAGCACGTAGCCATAGCAGAAGTGCAGTGGGCATTGTGGGAAAAGACAATGAAGGCAAACAGAACTGGTTGGGCTAGCTCTTCCTAGTCAGGTGACCTCAGGTAAGTTTTAATCCTCTTTGAGCCTCAGTTTCCCATCTGTGAAAAGGAGGTTATGAACTTACCTACAAAGTTTGTTTTATAGCCCAGATGGGAGCTTGTGACAGGCAAATAGTAAGTGCTCAATAAATAGGAGATATTATTATTTTTTTAGCACTGTTATATTTTTTTGTAAGTAGGTTCCACACCCAGCGTGGAGCCCAAAGCAGGGCTTGAACTCATGACCCTGAAATCAAGACTTGAGCTGAGACCGAGAGCCCACCCAGGCGCCCCTGGAGGTATTATTAATTCACAAATCTATTGATAAATGTGATCAACTCTGCTCACTTTGGCAGCACATATACCAAAATTGGAATGATACAGACAAGATCAGCATGGCCCCTGCACAAGGATGACATGCAAATTTGTGAAGCATTCCGTATTTTTCTGATTTAAAATAAATCTACATGGGGGCGCCTAGGTGGCTCAGTCGTTAAGCGTCTGCCTTCGGCTCAGGTCATGGTCCCAGGGTCCTGGGATCGAGCCCCGTGTTGGGCTCCCTGCTCTGCGGGAAGCTTGCTTCTCCCTCTCCCACTCCCCCGCTTGTGTTCCCTCTCTTGCTGTCTCTCTCTCTGTCAAAAAAATAAAAATAAAAAATAAAATAAAATAAAATAAATCTACACGTTTATTGAATTAAAAAAAATAATAAATGTGATCAACTAAGTCTTCCCCTATATCAGGGGTTCTTAAACTTCATTGTGTGTAAGAATCACCTAGGATCCTTGTTTCAGGTGCAGGTTTTCAGGCTCCCCCTCTCCCCAGGAAATTCTGTTTCTATCCTTTTGGTATAGGGTCTGGAGATCTGAATATATAACTAAACTCCAAGGTGATTTATGTTGCCGGTAATCCATGAACCATACTTTTTGAGAAGCACTGTCCTATGGTCTCAGAGAATAAAAAGAAAAAAATGTTTTTCCCATCATGAATACACGATAAAAACTCTATAATATACAGATGTAAAATTAAAGAGATCCGAATATTGAATGATTCTATTTTTAAGATGACTTGGGGCGCCTGGGTGGCTCAGTCGGTTAAGCGTCTGCCTTCAGCTCAGGTCCTGATCTCAGGGTCCTGGGATTGAGCCCCGCATCAGGCTCCCTGCTCGGCGGGGAGTCTGCTTCTTCTTCTCCCTCTGCCCCTCCCCCTGCTTGTGTGCTCTCTCTCTCTCTCAAATAAATAAATAAAATCTTTTTTTTTTTAAAGATGACTTATATAGTTCTTACCTACTTAAAGGCTTCTGAATCATCCTAAAACAACATATTATTCTTTTAACACTCATGATATGGATGAATGTGTGTAAACACTTCTTTCTCAGAGTCATTTCAGTCCCTTGTAGGAAACCTCTCTCCCCTCTGCACTGGGGGCCTTAACTATTTCCCCCTTGGAATGTTGACACACATCACGATTTCAGTCTTTTGTTGTTTTACATTTTGTTTGTGCCTTTTATTTCCCCACCTGGACTTTAAGTCCAAAGGCAGGGACCCATGTCTTTTCTGGTTCTCTGTCTTCACAGGCATCTTGTAAAGCCTTTGTACATGATATGTGGTTCATAAATATGCTTGAATGGGGGCACCTGGGTGGCTCAGTCATTAAGCGCCTGCCTTCAGCTCAGGTCACGATCCCAGGGTCCTGGGATCGATCCCCGCATCGGGCTCCCTGCTCTGCGGGGAGCCTGCTTCTCCCTCTCCCACTCCCCCTGCTTGTGTTCCCTCTCTCACTGTGTCTCTCTCTGTTGGATGAATAAATAAAATCTTTAAAAAAAAATATGTTTGAATGAATGCAGATATATTTAACTGTAGACTAGTTCTCACTGATAAATTTTTTACCACAGGAATGGCTCAGAATTATAGCTGTGAAGGGTGAGCTACTGGGCTTTTTCACGTTTAGAACCAGACAGAGCAGGGTACAGATCTCAGGCCTATGAAAGAAAGTGCTAGAATCCCTCTGAGCCTGTTTTCTCATTTGTACAGTGGGAATAATTTACCTTGCAGAGCTGCTGTGGGGATTAAGTAAGACAGTGCTCACAAGGTTCCTAGCAAAATGCACAACACCTGAGTTCTCTTTCAATGGTATAACTGCTTATTCTTATTATCATATCTAAAAGTACCACATTAGAATAATAGATGCAACTGCCATAGACATCTGTCTTCAGATATAAAATAATAAAACCACTGATTCTCTTTGAGCAAAGCTGATATTTTCTCTTTTTTTCCCTCTCTTTCATTTTATTTTATTTTTTTAAGGTCTAGCCTTTTCAGCTTTAAGTAACAGATTGTCCAGAGGTTTTCTATGGATTCCCTATAGAGATGGAAAAGGACACAAAGCAGCCATTTTACCAGTCCCAGGCTTTCACCCAGAGCGGTACAATCAGGGTTTAAGTTTACACTTCACAAACCTCCTCTGTTCATAGCCATGATTATTGTGACCTTTCTCCCATACTAAGGAGCAACAAGCACCCAGAATGAAGAATATGCATCCTACCTGCAATGAAATGCAGGCACTTCCAGCTTTTTCTATTACAGAGAGGAGATTTAGCAGTCCCAGGAATGAGCCGGACGCTGGGATCTCCCATGCAGGTCTCAGGGATGTGAGAGGAAGCGACACAGGAATGGCAATCTGTTCGGTGTTACTCTTTTAAAACATTGCCAGTTAAGTATCAGAGATTCTATGCTATGGAGGAAATAACACGTACAATTTTGAATAAAAACAGTAATTACAGATTTATTTCTGAAGGCAAAAAATTGAAACACCTAAGTATCTAAGAATAAGGTAGATGGTGGTGGGTAAATAAACCATGATATATTCACTTGATAGAATGGATAAGCAGTCACTAAAAATATTTATTTAGACATATTTCCATGTGGAATAACATGGAAGATGTAATAATATGTGGATAATGATTCTGAGTACATTTTAAGTAAAAAACAATAAATTTTAGTATAGACTCAGAGCTTTCTCCAACTCACCAGTAATGCAGACAGAGCCTTCCCGGTCCTGTCTGCCCCTTAGAACAGCCAATAAAAAGCCTGTATTTAGGTGGTGGGATGGTGATGTCATTGACAATCCGGCCAATCTCTCTGACGATTATTTGCATAGTTTACTTCTCCTAATCCAACGGAACCCAATTTCTTTTAAGAGGAGCATTGAATGGAAATGGAAATCTCTAAAAGAAAGGGAGGAAAATTACATTAACAAAGGGATATTTATAATGATGTTGGTATCAAAATACAGTGATGGAAATTATATCTGGTCTCAGTAGAGAGTACTTTTACCTTCTAAGCAAAGCATTCTTCTTAGTATGTTAAATCTCACAAGAGCTGACCACTATTACCCATTTGATGTTTAAAATGTTTTTTAAAGAATTCCTACGGTGTAGGAAACAGAATTTTCTTGGATAATCTGCAAACTTCTTGCTAATGGCATAAAGAGAAGCCTTTTGAAAAAAGAAAAAACAAACTCTACTCTATGTTTACCTGTTGATCTGGCACTTTACCCTCTATAATTAAAGCCTCTTCCGTTTATCAAGCTAATTGAACTGGCTGTTGACAAGGGAACAGGATTCCATAACCCTGATCTTTATCCTTCTTGTTTATACACGTACTGGTTTGGCAAATTTGATCCTACCAGGAGTGCCCCCTTTCATTAGCCTAACCGGGATTTCCTTTCACAAAAAGCATTAAGCTTAGTGAAATAATTATGCTTTTTTCATGGCAGACTGGGGGCTTAGATAAGTTTGCTAATTATTTTTGTTTCATTTAGGTTTACTGAGCACATCTATGTGTCAAATGTCTTCATGTGCATTATCTAGTTTTATCCTTAGGATAACAGTGTGAGGATAGATATTATTAGTGCCTATTTATTGATAAGAAAACCAAGGGTGAGAGGAGTTAACTGGTTAACCAAAAACACACAGGGAGTAACAGAACTGGCATTCTTACATGGATGTTCTAACACCAAGACCTGTGTGCTTCCCTCAACACCATGTTATTTATTTATAATTAACTAGTGGTGTCAAAGCAGAATGGAAAATGCTACTCTTACATACCAAATATAATCTCTTGCATTGGGAATCTGCAAATTTTTGTCTTATCTTGAGCATCAAAACATACTATGTGCCTGGAGCGCCTGGGTGGCTCAGGTCGTTAAGCATCTGCCTTCGGCTCAGGTCATGATCCCAGGGTCCTGGGATCGAGCCCCGCATCGGGCTCCCTGCTCCGCAGGAAGCCTGCTTCTCCCTCTCCCACTCCCCCTGCTTGTGTTCCCTCTCTCCCTGTCTCTCTCTCCCTGTCATATAAATAAATAAAATCTTTAAAAAAAAAAATACTATATACCTGTGTTCTTCCAAAGAAGCCTAGAAAAATAGAATGATCGATCCTTTCAACAGAATTTCAATCAAAGTCCTTTCAAGTTCTAGTTATCTTAGGTACTCAAGAATTTACTACGGCTAATGAAAATTTGCCATCAGCTTCAAACTGGCAGTTGCAAGTCACACAGTTCTCTTTATAGAATTCCCACCCAAACTTCTTTGGCAGTAGTGTATTCATTCTATAATATGACCTCAGAGAAAGTTGGAATGGGTGAGAAACAAGGTTAGAACACTTGAAGTGGGATGTGTAACACTTCTGAAACTGGATGACATCTCTGATAATAGCTAGGGCCCTCAGTCTGTGCCAGGCAATGCCTAAATGCTTTACATTCCCTACCCAACACCCTATAAGATAGGTTCTGTCATGATCCTCACTCCCAAATTAGGAAACTGGGGCATAAAGAGGCTGGAAACTTGGCCCCAATCACATGGTGAGGGGAGAACAGAGCCAGGATCTGTCCCCAGGCAGTCTGGCCACAGAGTCTAGAGCTCTTAACGTCCACTATGCAATACTGCATCTCCAAAATGGAATAGACAGCATTAACTGATTTCATGAAACGCACCACAGACTTTGTTGCTGACCTGCACGACACCTTACTAAATATGGCCACAAATAGGAAATTTGGCCATCATGCTATTGTGTATGATAATATAATAGTCAAAGTTAAGGCCAACTTCGACCTATAGAAATATGGCATAATTCAAATGATAATGGTCTCTGCTTTCTTTTTTTTCTTTTTTAAAGATTTTATTTATTTATTTGACAGAGTGACAGTGAGAGAGGGAGCACAAGCAGGGGGAGTGGGAGAGGGAGAAGCAGGCTTCCCGCGGAGCAGGGAGCCCAATGCGGGGCTCCATCCCAGGACCCTGGGATCACCACCTGAGCCGAAGGCAGATGCTTAACGACTGAGCCACCTAGGCACCCCTGGTCTCTGCTTTCTTAAAACCTCACAGTGACTCCCTCCACTTTTCTTCCAGCTTCCAGTCAGGTCATGAACGCGTGCTCACCATTTGCCCAAGGCTACCACTTACCTCCCAGCCTAGGACTTGCCCAGGATCTGTAGGGGTCCCTACACTTCTTTAGAGCGAGTCAGGAGTCAGGTAGGAGGTAGCAGACTATTCTGCCTGACATTCAGCACATGGGAATCTGCTCCCACTGGTTCTGCTTAGTCCTGCCACGGACTTCACTGGCGTTCTGTCTTTCCCTCATCATTGAAAATGCTCACAGCAGAGTGCTAGGGAAGCTTTGTGTTTCCGCGTTGTGCCCGATACCATGTAGTGGATGTAGGGGGTGGTTCTGTGTTCCCAGCCCATCCTAAATTCCTACCTTCTAAAAATGGAGCTGCCTAGTTTAGAAAGTAGCTGCCTGACTGAAGTAAATTCTTAACAACTTAGGCTCTTCTAGGATACACATTAAAATGAGTGGTTGGAATGGGAAAATGACAGTCAGGAAACTCATAGCCTGGTAGGACTGAGGCAAGACTAGCATGACATGACAGGTATAAAAGCGATTGGTAAACTATAAAACACTTTAGGGATCGTCACTGTGACTCACAGACTGAGTGGCCCCTTCACTATAGTCTAAGCCAATGAATGGGTCTCAGATGTTAGCTTGCAACAGAATTACCTGGAGGGCTTGTGAAAACAGACTTCTGGGGGTTCCGGGGTGGCTCAGTCGGTTAAGCATCTGACTCTTGATTTCAGCTCAGGTCGTGATCTCAGGGAACTGGGATCGAGCCCTGTGTAGGACTCCACGCTCAGCGGGGAGTCTGCTTAGGATTTTCTCTCTCTCTCCCTCTGCCCCTCCTCCCTGCTCTCCCTTTCTCTCTTAAATAAATAAATAAATAAATCTTAAAAAAAAAAAAATTAAAAACCCCAGACGTCTGGGCTCTCTATTTCTGATTCTGTAGGTCTCGCTGGTGTCTAAGAATTTGCATTTCTGTCAAGTTTCCAGGTGATACTGATGCTGCTGGTTCCAGGACCATCCTTTGAGAACCATTGGTCTAGGCTGCTGGGTGGGCAAAAAGCATCGTATCCATAGTAAGCATACGGTAGACACTCAGATGGAGTTGTTATTACTCTGCTCCATATCTTGGTAGCCCCAATATTTACTCTCTTCTGCCTCCAGATTACTAGCACAGTTTGGCTGAGATTCAGGGGGAAAAAAGGTTGCATTCCTTTTTCTTCTCTTCCATATGTACCAACCTCCTGCCATTAACACTCCTTCTTATTTAAAAGCCTTTTCATAGTTTGCATTATTATGTTAAATAATTTAATACTTTCTAATTTCTGAGCATAAAGCTAAAACGCATACGAGATAGCTACTTAAAGTGGGAGAAGGGGTGAAGGGACAGAAGATCACCCCCTCCCTCTGCATTTGCAGCTCTGCATGTAGGCATAGGTTTGTGCTTCAGACCATGCATCCTGGAGGGGATCAGTATCTCCCTCGCTGAAGGGCTCTACACACGTAATGTGCAAAGTTGGAGCAAAATGCACTGATGATAAACATCTCTACCTCGCCCCCTCCCTGCCAAATAAAACGAGTGGGTGGGGGAAATCCCGAGAGAGCGTTTTCTGGGGAGGGTCCCGCCCACCCCTGCCAAGACCGCGTCGGGGGTGGCGCGCCGCCCCGCCTCTACTCCGCAGCCGGCTCTCTGCAATGCCAAAACGCAGCAGCAGAGCCCTCCAGACCTCTCCTGGGGGACCGCGCGGTGCAACCAACCCTAAAAACGTGGCCGCGCGACGCCCCCTCAGCCCTCCGGGCTTCCCATTGGCCCGTTGCTGTTGTCACTCGCTGCTTGCCTCGCCTTCCCCCTCGCGGGCGGAGGCAGCGGGCGGGGTAGGTTGCGCGCTCGCCGCTGGCTCGGGCCGCGGTCGCGGCTTTGCAGCAAGCGGCGCGGCGGGCGGGGAGCCGGGCGCGCGGCCGGGGAGGGGGCCGGGCGCGCTGCGGGCTCCGCGGCCGGCCCGTGCGGGGCGGGGGCCGGCGGCAGGGCCGGGGGGGGCGGGCCGCAGCCCGCGCCGAGGGCGGCCGCCGAAGACCTGCCCGGCCGGCTGCCCGGTGCCCTGCCTCGCCCAGCAGTCCGGCCCGCCGGGAGGGATGCGCCGTGCCGCCCAGCTCCCCTCCGCCCTGCCCGCGCCCTGGAGCAGAAAGTTTGGGGGGCCGGGGGCTGTCTTCCTCCTCCCGCTCCAGTGACTGCCCAAGGACTCCTGCTGCCCAGCCTCGACTGTGACCTGCCTCCGCTCCCCAGGTCGGAATGAACTATTCCAGGCTGTAACCGACGCTCCGTGTCCTCGCCCCTCCCTCACCCTCCTTTAAAAAGATTTATTTTTTAATTCAAGAAATTGTGACCCGCCGACTCCCCCCTCCTCCTTACTAATTTAGACCCCGGGCCTCGTTTTCTGAGTGTAAGAGGGGGTGCGGTCTCTCCCAAGACGGCGCGCTGGAAGGACAGATTCCCCTTGCCGACCCACATACACCATGAAGAGGTGCAAATCGGACGAGCTGCAGCAACAGCAGGGCGAGGAGGATGGAGCTGGGCTGGAAGATGCCGCTGGCCACCTGGCGGGCGCGGACCTCCGGCCTGGGGAGGCCACGGGTGCTAACTCGGCAGGCGGGCCAACTTCAGATGCGGGCGCTGCCGCGGCGCCCAACCCGGGGCCCCGAAGCAAGCCTCCTGATTTAAAGGTGAGCGCAGACCATCCCCTGGCAAGCCCAGCCGGCGACTTAGCTTTCCTCGCCCCACGCAGAAAAGTGCTTTCACGGGATGAAAGTGATGGGGAAGCCAGGCAAAGGTCAGAGAGGATGTTCGGCCAGAACCCTGGGCTGGACGTCAGGTAGCGTTTGTGCCTCCGTCTTTCAGCTCCGTTTCAGGCCTCTGTGTTCCTCATTATTCAGCAGACCGTTCTAGTGACTCACCCACACGAGATTGTTTGAATAATGTGTGTGAAGTGCTGTTCGCAGACAAAGGGCTGGAGAAATCCAAGATGCTAACTAAAAAGTTGACATCACTTTCCCTCCTGTAAGATGGCAGGGGAAGAAAATTGCCGCGTGGGAGGCCAAGCAGAGGACCATTCATTTCCTTTGCTGAATTAATTTCCTCCTTGTGGGATCTTCCTGGATGAAGCTCAGTTTGTCCATCTGTGAAAGGGGAGTGTGGAGTTCTTGCCGTTAGGTGGAGCCAGAGGTTAAGCTAGTGCTTGGAGATCCCTGCCTGCCTGCTGAACCAACCCCCAGGGTGGAGAACTGACAGGTGGCCAAGCGGTGCTTGGGCTGGTTTGGGGCACACATGCTGAGCCGGCAGTTAGAACCAGAATCCGAAAGAGCCGGTCACATGCAGCTGGGAGTCCTTTATTTTCCGGCCTGCGGTTGCCGAGACAATTATCGAGCTGTGTTGAATATGTCTCTATATTAATTAAAACGTAATGCACCTTTGCTGGAGCTGCCCCGGGGACTGCAGGCTCAGGATTTGCAAGCCGGCTCACCACGGGGCTGAGCAAGATGTCAGCCCGAGGAAGGAACTTAGATGCCTTGGAGATTGATGCCTCCAGGGAGATATTCTCCAGAGGGGGTGCAAGGTCTGGGCTAGGGGAGCCAAAGGACTCCATTATGTTAAATAAAGCCTGTATCCTATGGCAGCAACCACTAAGGAGCTTACCAGAATAAGCCAATGACATTCCTCGTTTGGCCTGAGCGGCTCAGAGTCAGGAAGTCAGAGCGCAGGTGAGTGTGCTCTTACCTGTGTGTGTTACCTGTCTGTGTGCCTTGGGGAGGGGTAGGAAGGGACACAGCTGGCTCTGTGTGTGTACTTCAGAAAAACTGTGGTATTTACGTGAGTGTGACCTCTGGGGCTGCGGCTGCCCTTTTCGGAGGTTGGGGGCAAGCCTTATGTCTAAAGCTGAGCTCCACTGGAGAGGCCCTGCACGGGAGGCTTGTGCTTTTAGTCAGGCCCAAGGCGTCCTTGGTGCCTGTCCCAGCTGTCACCTCTGAGCCCACCCTGTGTGGTCAAGAGGTGCGGTTCCTATTGTCAGTGAGATGATGAACGGCCATGGGTGCCCTTAAGGTGGATGTGGGAAGGAGGGGAGCCTTCCGCTGCACACTTGAGCCTCATTCCGGGCCCATCCGAGATGAGTCTGGCCAGCAAACCCCGATTGCATGGCCAGATGGGACCCTTGCCCTGAGTTGATGAGAAGCTGCCTTGGGCACTCCCCCACTCTCCAGCTCGGGGCAGCAGTGGAGACTGCCAGCTCTATTCATTCCCCTCGGTTGCCTACACGAGCGAAGGTGGGCTGCTGCTGGTGTGGGGGTTGTGGTGTCTTTGTCTCTGTAGATAATGCTGCCTTAAGAAGCTCGTTCATCTCCACCCTCCTATATCATCTCTCTCTCTTCTTCATCCTTTTTTTTTTTGGCGACATCCTCACTGTGGTTAGGGCAGACTCAGCAGCAGCTCCGCACCTGATATTAACTGCTGAACTTCCCTGAAGCAGAATTGAGATTCGATGTGAGAACAGGAGCCTCACCGCCCCCCTCAACACATATCCCTGAGGTAGATCACAGCCATGTGGACCCAGGCTGGCAACAAGGAGGAAAAAACATAGCTGCTCTCTGCTCAGTGGGAGCATGGGGAGACAAGCAGGGCCTTTTCCTGTTTATCTCTGTCTGCTTTATCAAAACATGTTTACAAGGTGGGGACTTTGGAAACCAGATAGGAACTTGGGGGCCATTGGAATTTGATTTGCTGGGTGATTGCAGGCAAATCACTCAACTTTTCTGAGCCTTTTTCTGGGAAAAAGGAAGAGGAATATTGAAGTGTGTCCAAACTTGGTTTACAGGGCTGGAAAAGTTGTTTACCAACGGTGGCATGGTTTTCCAATGATGGAAAAATTCCATGCCTGGCTCTAGCACTGGGTAGAAGCAGGCTTGTTTTAGATTTGCTGGTGGTACCGGAAAGGGGCAAGTTTCATTTTTTTTGTAACCCACCCCCCCCACCCCGACACCTGTGTTTGGCCTAGGAAGATCAGCAGGTCTGGTTTTGTTTTCATTTTAAACTTGGGAGATAGGGACTTTGGGTCCCTTGGTCCCGCTTCTGTTTTCTTGTGACAACTCCAGGCATTGTGGTAGATGAAGTGCATTGGAGGAAATCTTCTTGAGAAAGGGGCAAAAAAATAAGAAGCTTTGTCTGAACTACCTCCAGTGGCAATTGGGGCAGGGGGATTTTAGTCTTTGCCAGAGAGATCTGAATGCCCCAACTAGTGGTTGCCACAGGTTTCAGGGGCTCCTTTGGCCTCTCTCCACGGTCCTTCAGTGTTGTGGAGTGTATTACTCTGCCCTGTAAATTTCTGGGTCTGGGATCCGGGATTATGGGGTGGGAGGGCCAGTGAAAAGAAGGAAAAATAGTTACACAGCAATCTTAAAGGAGCAATTGTATAATTGTTACTGAGAAATCACCTGAAAAGGGACATTGCCTCACAGGAGGCTCATGCGGGTACTTGGGGGCCTTCTTCCCTGCTCCACACACTTGATGTGATACCTCCTGCAACAGGAACCCCCAGTCCAGAGTCCCATTGCCCAGCCCCCTGTGGCCTGGAAGTCCTATTTAACCACCTCGGTTCATGTCTTGATTCATTTGTCCTCATCATGTGCTGCTACCACATTCCCTGCTAGTTGGGAGGACAGACCAGGATAGCTGGTAATGGAGAGAGTTGGCAGACCCAAAGTACACTGGAATACTCTAGCAAGAAAACCCAGCTCCAGTGAGAATGGGAGTAGGGAGGAGCTCGGGGGAAGCTACAGAGAGGGACACGGAGCACGCATTCCTGTTAACAATACAGCATGTGGTAGCTGTTGCTGAGGCCTGGGATGAGTGGCTAAGCATAAGAGTCAGCTGGTTCTGTCCCTGAGTTCTAGAAGCCTCAAGGCAAGGAGGAAATCACCAGCCTCAGCACCTCTCCCACCCCTTCTGCAGCCAGAAGAATCGAGCCCTTCCTGAAAGGAAGACTCTGGGTATGCTGGCCGGAGGCCTTCCCCTGATGTTCTTTTCCCCTCAGAAAAGCCCCTGTGAGCAATTTCCCCAGGGATTTCTGGGCACTATTCATATTTTTCCCAGAAGAGAAAAGGGGGTGCCCTGAGGTCCATTACTACAGTCCTGGTTCGAACTGCTTTTGACTCAAGACTCATGTGGGTTCCAGCTTATGTTCTCTCATTCACACCATGCCCTGGCCTTCCTGCCTGATCACAGTGAAGATGAGAAAAGGCAAGGAGAAGCCAAATAGCTGGGGGGAAGTCCCAGCCGGAGACTGTGGGAGACCACCTTTCCTGGCGAGCATGGGCACGTGAGCCCCTCGCAAATGGCCCATGTTCCTTCAGCACTCCTGTAGAGAGTCCCTGGGGAAGGGGTCAGGAGTCAACAGATACTGAACAACTTCAGTGGGAAAGGCACTGTTCTAAGCTGTGAAATAGGACATGTATGGAAAAGTGTCTGAAAACATGTATAGTTTACAACAGCAAAACAGACACCCCATCTACCTACCACCCAAGTCAAGAAAGAGAACATTGACATTCCCAAAAGCCCTGCTTCTTTTTCTGTTTGACTTTTTTTTTTAAGTAGGCTCTACACCCAACGTGGGGCTTGAACTCACCACCCCAAAATTAAGAGTCGCGTGCTTTACCGACTGAGGCAGGCAGGCACCCCTTATTTGTTTTTGTGTTTGTGTGTGTGTGTGTATGTTTTTAAGACCATGGCTCTTGATCAAATTGATGGGTTTCAGTGTCTCCACTTCTTCAGTGGAGGAGAAGACAAGCTACTTCATGGGAATGTGGGTGGGATGAAGGAGTGTGTGTGCTCTGGGACTCTAGTGGAGGGTTCTGGTGGTAGAGTGGACCCTCTGTGGCCTTCTCCTAGTTCTGCTTTAGAGGTGATATGTTCAGGCTTGACGAGAGGCTAGAATAGATTTCCTCAGGGAAGTAGGATTGCTGTAGACCGCGGATCAGGGGAAGGGGAAATTCGTTCTTTGGCAACAGGTGGTATGTTGGCCTTCCAGGTAAGCTCCCGCTCAAACAGGACAAAATACTTGCGAGAAAATCATCCATCAGAGGACACATAGGTTTAAGGGTGCTTTGAGCAACATTCGATGGAGTTGATCAGAAGAGATGGGCTGAGAGCAAGATATTTTTTAAAAGATTTTATTTATTTATTTATTTGAGAGAGAGAGAGAGCATGTGTGGATGGAGGAGCAGAGGGAGAGGGACAAGCAGACTCTGTGCTGAGCAGGGAGCTTGACGTGGGGCTCGATCGCACAACCCTGAGATCATGACCTGAGCTGAAATTAAGACTGAGCCACCCAGGCGCCCCTAGAGCAAGATATTAGAGAGAGAATAGGATGTTAATGGCCAAATAAGAGAGGGGCCTTCTAAATGGGGGCAGTGGGATAGCAAGTGCTGGGGGCTTTGTGGGTCCAGGGTCCTTCTTGACTAGAACGCGGTTGTTGTCCCAGCCCTGTAAATAGTCAGGGATAGCTGAGGGGCAGCAGGAATGTTGAGGTTGCCTGGTATTTACCCCACCTGCACCTAATGTGTGGAGGGCAGGGGATCCTGAGGCCCAAGGCTGCTCCACTCCCACCCCCTCTTGCCTTTGGTAATTTTCGGAGCGGCCCTGTTTGTGGGCTCCGGAGGAATTGGTGACCGATGGGAAAGCATGTGGCAAAGGCAGCTGTCTGTTCCCCTGCCACATCTCGGGTTCTAGATGAATTCGCAGCTGCCCTCGTGGTTCTAGTGGGAACTGTCTTGCAGGCTCAGTATTTACAGAATGTGCTTCTTTTTGTGTATCTAACCATCCCTAGCAGCCAATCCCATGAACAGCACTGTCTCCCTCTCCCTCAAAAAGGAATTGAAACATCAGATAAGACCTGAATTTTGGGTATAAATTAATAAAAAAAAAAGTGTGAGTATCAGGAGCTGGGGAAAAAAAAGCTCAGGTGGCGTCTTAGTGGTAGTTTTGGAAGCCAACTCAAAATTCCTCTCTGTTTTCATCTCTCCTCTAAGAAATGGCCTCTCCCTTTGAAATCCTCACAGACCAGGAGGGTGCGTTCTTAGGAGGAGGCCAGGACTGGACAGTGTCCACCTTTATCAGCCAAACACTTAAACCTCTCTCCATGTTAAGAAGTTAGAACAAAGCGGTTGAAGGATGGCAGGTATGTTTTGTGGTTGTGTGAGAAAAGCAGTATTTGACTTTACAAATCAAGTGGCTAAAGGCTTCCTTATTCCAGCCCAGTTAACTGAGTCATGTCCACCCTGGAAAACAAAGCTGGCTTGTGAGCCCATGAGCCCTGACCCAAGCTGTGTGTGCAATCGCCGGGTAATATTAGGGACACGAAGATATAGATGATGTAACTTAACTCCTGCTCTCCGTTCACTCATATTCTCATTGAGGATTCTGTCCATAAGCCGGTGAAAAGTTGGGTAACAGTTTGAGAGAGCACTAGGAAACACGTCACAAGGCACATGATTAGTTGCAAGGTGAGTGGTGCAGATAATGAGCTCTCTGGAGCTCAGAGCAGGGCCGTGAGACCTGGTCGGGGATGGCTTCATGGAGGGGGCAGGCAGGGAAGGGTGGGGAGGACCACAGGAGGTACACAGGTAACTTTTTAAATCTTCTGTGCTGGTATATGTTGAGTCAGTTCTGCCTAGAGACCCAGGGGATGTGGCCACCTTCCCAGACTTGCACTGGCACCAGGCAGAATTCTCTAAGTGATAAAGGAGGGAGGAATTAAAATAAAATTGAGAATGGGGAAGTCCTTTTTGCCCCTGGGTTGAGATCTGTTTTTTTAAGTGTCCGCTGTGATACTGGGGAAGAAAAAATGATTGGAAAAATCTTTCATCACTGTGTTTCTAACAGAAACCCCAGACAGGCCTGAGCACTGGCAGCTCCTCACCCCTCTCCATCATCATCCTCGTGGGTGCCAGACCTCGGGTCAGGGTTCCTCTCCCACTCCAGCCCCAGGCTCCCCACCCAAAGCTTCTTAAGGACAACTGGAGACTTCCGCAATCCACTTTGTATCCCGAGAGTAGGACTCTGTGGGTTTTGACAGCGATTAGCTCTCTAATGCTGGCCCTGTTTCCATAGAGACCCTATAAATAGAGGAACGTTGGCGACCTAGGCTTGCTAAGGCTCATGGTGACCCAGTCACCCCACTGAACCCTCACAGCCGACGCTGTGGTGGGGCAGAGGGAGTTCCGAACCCAGGTGGGAGGAAGGGACGTGTGGTGAGCTGTCAGGTTGGGGTAATTAGCTATAGGTTAGCATGACTTGTTAAGAGCCTCGCAGCTTTTCCGGGAGTTAAGAACACAGGGACCTGTAGGAATCAGAAGCCGCTTTTGGCTATTTTTAACCAGATGGTGCCGAAGACGCTGTACCCCAAAGCATTTCACTTCTGGCCTCATGCAGCTGCGTTGGCAGATTTTGGAGCACACTTCCCCTTTGGGGGACCCACACCCAGGGAGAAAACGGATGAAGCCTAACTGTTTAGAGACCACAGCCTTCTCAGGAAGGATCTTTCAGAAATCATCCAATTCACCCTTTCTTCCTGAGAGGATGATGGCACCCCAAGGACAGGGGGTCCTTCTCTGCCCGGGGGAGGGGACAGCAAATGCCCTGGCCTTCCCCTCCCCGGGCTTCGGCACCCGCCCCAGGAAGCCGTCCTTTCTGGCTAAGTCCTAGCTTCCGGGCAGCTCCGGGACAGTTTTCCCACATTCTGATACATCAGGAGAGCTCTGTTTATGTCTCACCCCTAACTCTGAAACATCTCAGCTCTCTTCTAATACATGGCTTCGTTTGGCCACCAAAATGGTTTCTGGCAGCTGGGGAAAAGCAAAAGTCAGTGTGGAAAAGCAAGTGACATTTAGTAGCTGGAACCTGTTAGTCAGAGCAGGCGGCGCTTTCTGCTGCGTTGGTGGCCAAGTCCCCTGAAGCCAGTCACCATGGTTTTCCTCATTTCCAAAACTTGTGGCTGGTTATGTGTACGGGCTGAGTTGGTGGTGGTGTTTGTTTTTTTTTTTTGAACACTTACTTACCATGTTATGTCAAAACTCCTCAACTGACACCTCCCTGCAGAAGCAGCACAGCCCCTGTGTCCCCCAGCTTTCCGGCCTTGCACTTTGTGAGGGGAACCCCTTCATTTGGAGCAACACCCCCACCCCATTATTTCTTTACTTCTTTTTTGTTCTTTCCCCTCCTGCCCACTGCAGACTTTAGCAGGCTCCCCAGTGCTGCTGGGGCAAAGGTCCTGTGGTCATCCAGCCGCCATCCGTGGCTTTCCTTCACCTGCAGAACAGATGGGGAAGGTGTGAACTGAAGGTTCAGTTGGTTAAAGCCCTCACCCGCATCCTACAATGTAGCATGGGCACATCAACCACAACAGTTGGCAGGGCCCATCTCCCCCTGGCCCAGGTGTTTTGGGTTTGTCTTAAACCTGCCCGTGAGGGGCGCCTGGGTGGCTCAGTTGGTTAAGCCACTGCCTTCGGCTCAGGTCATGATCCTGGAGTCCCGGGATCAAGTCCCGCATCGGGCTCCCTGCTCCGCGGGGAGTCTGCTTCTCCCTCTGACCCTCCCCCTTCTCATGCTCTATCTCATTCTCTCTCTCAAATAAATAAATAAAATCTTTAAAAAAAAAAAAAAAAAAAAACCTGCCCGTGAGACTGTTCTGGGATGTCTGTAAATACTGCGTCTGCTTTAGTCTTGGAACCAGTGTGTGAGCCAGTGAAGGTAAATTAGACCGGAGGTCGGAGGCTTGTCTGTGTAACTGGGATGAGCCACTGCACTGTGCTGCACCTCAGTTTTTTTATCTGCAAAACGGAGACGCTGATACTAGTCCCGCTCTCCCTCCTGAGATGAGGCTCTAGCATCGGGTTAGAATGCCCGCGTAAATTGGAAAGCGCTTTGAAAAATGCTGTATGGTTTTAAAATAAACTGACCAAGGATTTTAGGATTCGAGGCAACAGGACAGACGGTGGCTGCTGGCCACCGCACCTCTGCCTGTTGCCCGGGGCCCGGGGCGGGGGTGGGGGTGGGGGGGGGGAAGAAATGGCTCTGAGCTCTGGGGAACTCTGGTGAAGTCTTTTGAGGGGAACCGAGCAGATCTAGAAGATGGGCCTCGGAGTTGGAGAAGCTAGGTCAGAAGTGGTCGGGAGCGGACAAAGAGACCTGGAATGGAATACTAGAAGAACGATGTGTAATATGGAATGTGACGGTTTGGCAGGAGCAGCTGGGCCAATGCCAGAGCCAGCTGGCCCCATCCGTGATGCCTGGGGGGAGGGCTGGCATCAGCTTGGGCCCGAGGAGGAAGGCGTGTCCTGGCCGTCCCTGGTCTGGAGGCCACAGGATCTGGTCATTTGCAGGTTGATGGCAGAGTGCGCTCCCCAGTTCGTCCGCCCTGCACAGGTTGGCTCTGCCCGGAGCAGGTGCAGGTGGGCCTCCTGGCCCTGCCTCAGGCTGGCCCTGCGGGGATGGCTCCTCCCACGGGGGAGCCTGGCGCGGCGCAACCTGACGGCGCCAGGGCTACTCCGGAATTAAATTCTCGAGGAGGAGCGGTGGTAGCCTTCATCTCCTCATCGAAATGTAGAAGTGTTTCTACTGTTGCTTTTATCAGTGTCTGGGAAAATCAAGTAAGATAACGTGAGAAGGAAAAACACCTTGAAAACCGTAAACCGTGAGTCCATGGTGAGTTGCACTGAGGTGACATATCTGGTCTGTAAATGCGTGAAGGAAGGGCCCTGCCTACTTTGAGGATGGTGGTGGGGAGACTCAAATGAGGCCAAAAATGGAAATCCTAAACTTCTACACAAATCCATGGTAGTATAGTTACTGACACCCAGATGTCGGCACGGCTGCCCCACAAACAACCCAGAGGGGTAAAGATGCAGAAGGAGCTGGGTCATCTCCTTCAGATCTAAACGCAGGGTTTTTTCTTGCTTTCTGCACGGTCTAAGGTTTTCTTTTTTTTTTTTTTTTTTTAAGATTTTGTTTACTTATTTGAGAGAGAGAGAAAGAAAAAGATCATGAACGGGGGTGGGGGGGGGAAAGGAGAGAGGGAGAAGCAGGCTTCCTGCTGAGCAGGGAGCCTGATGCGGGGCTCGATCCCAGGACTCCGAGATCATGACCTGAGCCGAAGGCAGACGCTTAACCCACGGAGCCATCCAGGTGCCCGGTCTAAGGTTTTCTGCTCTGTGAGCTTGTTTCTAGAAAAAAAAGAAAATTCAGTCCATGTAACTCCTTTAACTTTTTTTTTTTAAGATTTTATTTACTTATTTGAAAGAGAGCAGAGAGAGCACGAGTAGGGGGGCGTGGCAGAGGGAGAGGGAGAAGCAGGCTCCCAGCCGAGCAGAGAGCCCGACGTGGGGCTCGATCCCAGGACCCCGGGATCATGACCCGAGCCGAAGTAATGACTGAGCCACCCAGGTGCCCCATACTTTTGTTTTTTTAAAGATTTTTAAAATTTATGTATTTGAGAGAGAGAGAGAGAGCACAAGCAGGGGGAGTGGCCGAGGGAGAGGGAGAAGCAGACTCCCCGCTGAGCAGGGACCCCAATGCGGGACTCCATCCCAGGACCCCGGGATCATGACCCGAGCCGGAGGCAGATGCTCAATCAACTGAGCCACCCAGGTGCCTCTTGAACTGTTTTTCAAAAATGAGTTTGTCTCATGAGATTATGGGTTGTTCCTCACAAAGACCTGCTGTGGCTCCCTGAGCCCCAAACGGCCGGGTTCTGAGTTTCCCTCTTAGGAGTTACCGAGTGTGGGTTCTCACCTGCTCCCGCACATCCCAGTCCCCACTTTGGCTCCGAAGCTCTCTGTCTGGGCCTCGGCCTGGCCAAATCAGTCAGCCCCCTGACAGATGCTGTCTGGAATTAGACCGCACGCTGTCTCGCCCTGGCCTGAGCCGTTCTGCCTGTGGGAGCAGCAGAGCTGCGGGGGAAGGCTGGGGCCAGGGCAGCGCTGGGCTCCGTGGCCTAAGTGGTTTGTTCCAATCTAGAAACCACATTCTAAAGAAGTGGTCACATTACTGACTGTGCTACAAGGCATGCCCACAGAAGTAAAGTTTATTATTTATTTTTTATGTTTACCGGTTTATTATAAAAGGTATTATAAAGGATACAGATGACTAGCCAGATGGAGAGGTACCTGGGACGAAGTGTGGAAGGGTCCTGAGGGCAGGAGCTTCTATTCTGATGGAATGAGGGTGCACCACCCTCCCGGCATGGGGATGTGTTCACCAACCTGGAAGTTCCAGTAAAGGTTATTTTATTGCTAACTATATCAGAAATGAGACTCAGTCTGCAGAGCCTGTGGCTCTTGATCTCAGGGTTGTGAGTTCGAGCCCCACGTTGGGTGTAGAGATTGCTTGAAAATAATTGAATTTTTTTAAAAAAAGGAATCAGATTGGCTACAAGTAACAGAAAGTCGTACTGGAGTTCTGTAGACAAAAATAGGTTTATTTATTTCATGCAGCCAGAATCCCAAGATAGGCATTCACAACTGCGTTGGTGGCACCATGGGGCCATCACATTCCCAAGCCTGTGTCTTGTGGCTCTCGTGTGTGCGTGCAGCCCTTCATCATCATGCCAGTCATCTTGTGTTTGCAAGATGGCTGCTGCAGGTCCAGACATTACGTCTACATTCCAGACAGAAAGAAGTAGGAAGGGCGAGGATCTTTATCAGGAAAGCAAGTGTTGCTAGAAACTCTCACCTTGCTTTTCATTGGCTAAAGCTGTCATGTGGCTACTCCTAGCTGCAAGGGAGTGTGATGAAGGAAGGATTTTCAGCAAGGTGCATGAAGGCCAGGCAGTTTGGTTGGTAAGAAAGGGGAATAGATATGCAGTAGGCACTTAGCAGTGTACTGCAACAGTATGCCCCCGATTTTCTCAGAGAATGTTGCAATGAGGCATCTCTGGAAATGGCTGCCTGGTGGTCTGAAAGAGCCAGTGCAGCTTGAAGGAGAACCTAACTTAGAAGGAGGGAGGGACTGGAGGGTAGGGTGGGGGTGGGGAATCCATCCAAAGGGATACAATGCTGGGAGCCAAGTGCTACTGGTGTGTGCCACCGAGCCCCAGGCTAGCCACAGGATATCATGCCCAGTAACCCTGAACCATGTATTGGTTGGGAATGTCCTATGGGGGGTCGTGGGGGGTACATCTCTTTGGGACTAAAAGAGAAGTGGGTCAGAGTTTACCACCTTCCTTGGCATGACAGGCCATTTGCAGGGATCTTCCAGATTCAGACAGTTGTAGTGGTTCCACTCGTCTCCCAAGAACAGACACTCCCCCCATAGGGGCACCTGGGTGGCTCAGTCGTTAGGGGTCTGCCTTCGGCTGGGGTTGTGGTCCCAGGGTCCTGGGATGGAGCCCGCATTGGGCTCCCCGCTCAGCGGGAAGCCTGCTTCTCCCTCTCCCACTCCCCCTGCTTGTGTTCCCTCTTTCCGCGTGTCTCCCTCTGTGTCAAATACATAAATAAAATCTTAAAAAAAAAAAAAAAAAGAACAGACCCCACCCCCACCCCAGCTCTGTCCTCACCAACTGGGCATTCCAGAGCATGCTACTCACTAGCTTCTTCATCTCTCTCCCTTAAGAAAATCCAGCAGCTCTCAGAGGGCTCCATGTTTGGCCACGGCCTGAAGCACCTGTTCCACAGCCGGCGCCGGTCACGGGAGAGGGAGCATCAGCCGTCTCAGGATTCCCAGCAGCAGCAGGGCATGTCCGACCATGACTCCCCGGACGAGAAGGAGCGCTCCCCGGAGATGCACCGCGTCTCCTACGCCATGTCCCTGCACGACCTGCCCGTGCGGCCCACCGCCTTCAACCGCGTGCTGCAGCAGATCCGCTCCCGGCCGTCGATCAAGCGGGGCGCCAGCCTGCACGGCGGCGGGGGGGCCGGCGGCGGCGGCGGCGGGGGCGGCAGCCGGCGCACCAAGAGCAGCTCCCTGGAGCCCCAGCGCGGCAGCCCCCACCTGCTGCGCAAGGCCCCCCAGGACAGCAGCCTGGCCGCCATCCTGCACCAGCACCAGTGCCGCCCCCGCTCCTCCTCCACCACCGACACGGCCCTGCTGCTGGCCGACGGGGCCAACGTGTACCTCCTGGCCGAGGAGGCCGAGGGCGGCGGCGACAAGGTGAGGCGGGGCGCGAGGGGGCCTCGGTGGGGCGGGGAGGTCCTCAGAGGCCAGAGCCGGCGGTGGCGGCAGTGGCGGAGGGGCCTCCGGACCCCACCCCCGGGGGGGTGGAGGGGGGCTGAGCTGGGGGCCCTGCCTGGCGGGTACTGAGACGCTGCTGCCCTGAGACCTCTCTGCCCTGTTCCAGGAGTCAGAGGTAGGACTGACCCAAAGCAAGAGATGATCCCCAAATGGCTCATTTCTGTTTGTTTCAGGGCTTTTCAAAATTACAGTTTGCTCTGGCTGATGTGAATTTCAGCTCGTTTACCTTAAACGTGCTATCCAGAAGCCCTTTGTGCAGTTGGTTAAGAGCCCAGACTAGCACCAACCCTGGCCCCGCCACATGCTGGTGCACCAGTCACTTAACCTCTGTGTACCTCAGTTTCACCAACTGAAGATGAGGATAATAACAGTAGAGTTGTTTTAGGATCGAATGGGTTCATATTTGTATAAATACTTGGCATGGAGCCTGGCACAGTATCGTTGTTGTTATTATTACCAACCAAAGAAGATAGGAGAGGAATCCGTGAAGGGTTGTTTGGTAAGGAGAACATCTAGTTTGGCACTTCCTGAATTTCTGTCTTCATTCCTTTGTTCACATGACGAGTACTTACTGAACACTTGTTATGGGCTGTAACAGTGAACAAGATGAAGGTGCTGTGTTCATGCAGCTTACTGAGCAGGGGGGAGGAAGGTGGGTGGATGGGCAGAATAGGGTGATAAGGTTGTGATAGAGGCTATGGGGGGTTTGGGGGGCAGGGGAAGGGAGGGGAGTTGGCAAAGACCTTCTGGAGGAAGCCATTGAGTTGAACCTTGAAGGAGTATAATTTAGCCAGGGAAGAACGAGGGGGAGGGAGGGGGGAGGGGAGGGAGGGGGGAGGGGAGGGGAGGGTGTAGCATGCACAGAAACCAGCTAGCTGGTGCAGGGGGCTCTGGGCTTCACTGTGGTCGCAGCATCCAGCTCTGCCGGGGGCTGACAGGGAGGCAGAGCCCAGATCACAAGGGCAGTGTGAAACTATCCATGGGTGTTGGGCAGCCAGCTGGGGGGAGGTGGTCCCTCTGGGTCTCCGTGTAGGACTGGAAAGATAGACTGGGAGTGGAGTGGAGGCAGGAGTGGAGTCAAGGAAACTGTTTTTGGAGCTACCAGAGGAGACTAGGCTGCAGGGAGGATGGAAAGGAGACAAATTCGGAAGGCATTTGGAAGTTGGAATCAATAGACCAGTGAGAAAGTGTAGAGGAAGACGAAGGAAGGGAAAGAGTAGAGGATGATTCCAGGGTTCTAGCTCACCAGCTTGAGGCATGGGGCATCCTCTCGTTAAGGAGACATGGGAGTGAGAGCAGGGACCTTCGGGAGCCATCCAGTTAAAGAGCACCAACTGGCAGTTGGGTTCCTGAGGGAGAGGTCTGGGCTTGGGCTAGCACTTTGGGAGTCAGCACTGAGCTGGAACTCATGGCATGCGTCGAGTGAGCAGGAGGCCAAGGACAGATCCGACATATAAGGGACAGAGCAGCCAGACATGTAGGAGACGTCCTGGAGAGAGGTGATGCCGAAGCAAAAGGAGGAAGGAGTTTGCAGGAGGAGGGAAGTACTCAACAGAGCGAAATGTAACAGGAGTGACATGTCACCTCGGGGTTCGGAAATGTACACAGGCAGTCGCAAGCAGTGGGGGTCATTGGTAACCAGCAAGAAACCTGTTTCAGTGGATCGAGGAGATGGTGGCATTGGGGACAGCATGTGTTGCTCATCTGGGAGAAAGGATGGCAAATACTGGATTGAGGCACTTTGGGTTTTGTTGTTTTTTTAAAGATGCAGGGGGAGAGTTGTGGATCACAGAGGGCCTTGCCAGCAAGGCAAAGGACTTCTGACTTTTTTCCCAAGTGAGATGGGAAGTCATTAGAAGGTTTTTGTACAGATATGGGACACCTTTTAAGAAGATTGCTGTAGGGGCGCCTGGGTGGCTCAGTTGGTTAAGTGTCTGCCTTCAGCTCAGGTCATGATCCCAGGGTGCTGGGATCGAGCCCCGCATCGGGCTCCCTGCTCAGCGGGGAGTCTGCTTCTCCCTCTCCCTCTACCGCTCCCCCTGTGTGTGCGCTCTCTCTCTGTCAAATAAATACATATAATCTTTAAAAAAAAAAAAAGAAAAGAAGAAAATTGCTGTGGCTGTTGTGTGGAGAACAGGCTGTGAGCCAGGGTTCGAACCTGGAGTCTAGCTAGGAAGCTATTGAAATCCCCTGGGCATGAGGTGGTGGTGGCTTGCAGCAGGGTGGGAGTGGTGGAGGTGGGGAGGAGGGGCTGGATCCTGGATTTGCTTCCGAGCTCGAGGTACCCCCATCTCTGATGGATGTGGAGCATGACAGGAAGGAAGCAGGCAAAGATAGCACGCAGGTTTTTGGCCTGGCAGCTGGAAAGAAGAAATTGCCTTATAATTGAGTTGGGGAAACAGGCAAATGGAACAGATATCTGGCAGGGGCCATGGGGGGCAGAAATCAGAGCGAGGTTTTGGACGGGTTATGTTTGAGATGACTATTCAACATCCACATGGAAATGCCAAAGAAGCAGTCAGATACGTGAGTGTGGAGTCTTGGGGAGAGATCCAGGCTGGAGGCATACATTTGGGAATTGTCAGTGTAGAGACAGACTTAAAACGATGGCACTGGACCATTTGCAAGCGTCGTTTCAGCTGTGGAGGGTGTGTTCCAAGAGTGGCATCTGCCTCTGTTAGCTGAAAGGCCTTGTGGAGTGGGGACCTGGAGGGGCCCAGCAGAATGAACTGAGTCATCAGCTTGTAGTGAGCAAGCACACTGCGTGCAACCGTAGCCCGGCCCACCTCTCCGTGCTGAGTCAGTGAAAACACTTTAAAAATCAAATTAGAACGATCCTGTCAAGCGAGGGTCCCGGGGACCACAGCTGCTTTCTGAGGAGGGGGAATGGGAACCTTGTATTCTCCGGCTGCCTGAGCAGACGGAGTGGGTGGGCGGCGGGCGGTGGTTCGGAGCTGGTGAAGGCTTGTTGATGTTTGCTGACTGGGCATGCAGGGGGCTTGGGGCTTGGGGGTAGGCGCATCTGCTGGGGAGCATCTCCGCAGGCTTTTGCCTGTGGCTGGTGCATGATCTTCACACTGCCTCCAACACGGCCGGGGTTCTCCTCTTGCTGCTGGGGGAAGACCGGGGCTGCACACTCTTGGGCGACCTGCTGGGAAGGACGGTTCCCTGGGTTCAGGGTGGTCACAGGGGAAAGGGTAGTTCCTGTGATTGTCTTCTATCCGTATTTAGAACTTTCAGCTTTCCCAAACTCTGCCATATTATTGCCTGGTTAATAACATCCCCATGAAGCTGCCAGAGTGGGCCTTATCTCCGTTTTGCAGCTGAAGAGACAAGGCCTAGAGGAATCAGGACACTGCTTCCTGAGGACACCCGGCCACTTCCTGGCAGAGAGGAGAGCGGATCCCACATTCTAGGGTGTTCGCCGGACCAAACAGACGTGAAGTCACTACAAGCGCTAGGGACCCTTTTATGCAGTGTCCACAGGGCGCGGGTCTGCCTAGGCTCAAGAGGGTGACACTGTGGCTTGGTTGCCATCCCCCCTGCTCAGTTACATAGCTTTCCTGCCCTGTAACTGTCCCACCAGGGATAGGCGAGGCCCTGGGGGGCTCCTGAGGAGGAAAGGGGTCTTCTAGCCTCCAGGAAAGCCTGCCGTGTCAGCTGACTCCCCCAGACCCAGAGACCATTGATCAGTGTGAGATGCTCTGGTGGTTCCTCCCCGGTCTCTGGGCATGAATAGAAGGTATTCTTCTCTCTAGTAAACACAGCTCCCCACATGCTCTCTGCAAGCTCCCTGGTGATTACGAGCATCTATTTTTAATTCATAAGCCTCCCCCACTACCCACACCCCTTGCCATTGTTTGGAATTCACCAGCTGGCTTTCGGACCAGAGCGGCCCTGGCGGGGGTTGAGTTACTGGAACAGCCTGGAAGGAGCTCTAGCTCCTCAACTGTCATGGAGAGGCTCGCCTAGCCCCCACCCAAAGAGAACAGGGGGCCTGGCGCCCCAAGGACAGCAGGGGTGCAGCAGGAGGACAAGACAGGGGCTCACAGTCCTGGGAAGCAGCTCAGCCTTGGTGACATCATTGGGCTGTCATTGTTCCCTCCAGATCCATGAGCTGTTTTTGACATTGTGCCTTAAATGATTTCCCCTTAAAAGCAAAAACAGATGCCCATCTCTGCCCCCCATCTTGCTTTCTACCATTTGCAGAGCACTGAGCAATGTAGCTTCTCCCTCTGCCCGATAGCTAGAAAGCGGAAAAAAATTGTCACCATTTGTTGGGGCACTGGGACACTGGCAGGTGCATCGAGAATGCTGGTGACATCTGGGTTCTCCATCTGTGTGTAGTGTGGCCTTAACCTCTGGGAATCCTGGGTCCCGGGGCTGCAGCAGGAACCACTGGGTGCAGGGGCCATGGAGTTGGGCTGCCTGGTTCCCCGGCAGATGAGTTCATTCTCTCTCTCCTTCCCTCCCTCCCTCTTTGTCTCTTTTTGCTGAGCAGCAGTTCCTAGAAAATGTGTACTCTCAGAGAAACCTAGTAACTTTTCCTGTCCCATCTTCATTTCCTGCTCCCAGCCTTTCAGGGAGCGGATCAGCCCCTGCCGGGGTCAGAGGCTTATATCCCCCTTTCCTCATTTCTTCCACATCTGGCTTGGTCATTGCTTCCCTCTTGGCTTTAGTCAAAACTTTGCCCCAGCTGTCGCCCCACGTCCCACACCTCTTCTGGGCTTCTGCAAGGGGCACCCAGCTGGAGGGTCTCGGGAGAGGGATTGTGCAGGAACGCTGGGTTTATGGCCAGCTCTGCCAGGCTGGCGCCTGACCTTCCCCTTCTGTGTGGTATGGTGGGTGCGCTCTGAGGACAAGGAGGGGTATGCGGTGGGAGCCTGGAGCTCACAGAGGGTGTCTGGATAGCCTTAGGAGACCAGTATGGAGGTGCTCCGTGTGGCAGGACTTTTGCTGACAGGCCGGCCTGCTGTCCCTGCTGAACCAGGACAGGCAGGGTGGGGGAGAGCCAGGTGCACACAGGTGCACACAGTGAGGTGCAGAGGCTGGAGGAATCATGTCATGACTGGATACTTTCTGTGGCCTTGGGGAGGTCTTATCTCCAGGCTCCAGGTGGGGAAACCAGTGATGTTCAGCTCATCACCCAAACCAGAGCAGACTCTGGACACAGAGCAGACTCTTCCACCAGACTTATTCGACAACAAGATTTCTTCTCTGCCCTGGCATAAATAAGCACCCCTGTTTACACCTAGGGATGGCAAGTGAGGGGCCACCCTTAGCCCTAGGTACTTGCCAAGAAGACTGATGTTGGCAGGTGCAAAGGAGTCCTAGTTTATTTACGTCTGAGAGACTGCTGGGGCAGAGGTGGGTGGGGCTGCTCTGCTGAGAGAGGTTTTCAAACCATGGCCCCTCAGCAGCTGGGGGAGGCCAGACCGTTCTTCTGTGGGTTCTCCTCGTATGTCGGAGCTTGTAGGCCAGATAACATGGGAGGCCAAAGGGCCCCTGCTCTAGGGTTAACTGGCCTGTCCATACAAATACATCCACCTTCAGAGCCATGTGGCACTCTGCCCACTCAGTCATTCCTGTACACACTCGGGTCTGTGCCAGCCAGAGCTCACACCCAATTGCTGGAGGGACAGCCACCTTCTCTGTTCCCCACTGCCACCCATCCCGTGCCCTCTTCCCTTCTCTTCTCTGCATGGAAAGACTCCTCAGGTGGAGGGAGAACCAGAGGCAGCCAGCCCAGTGGCCTCCGGAGAGACTCCTGAGGCTGTGTCCATGCTGTCAGCTCCTTGCCAGGCCAAGGCGGGATAGCTCTGTCATTTGCCATGAACCTTTGTTTCCTGTCTCAGTGATTCAAAGACTGTTTGCCAGGGTCCTTCGGGCCTCGTACAGCAGTCTATCCTGTGGTACCTGGCAAATCAAGGGGTTCTGCTTTTAGTCTGAGTTCCTCGTGTTCGGGTGAAGCCCCTTGCCTTGTAGGGGTCCTGTCCAAGCAGGAGAGGGGCTAAAAGGTGAGGACTCTGCCCCTGACCTAAAGCTCTGACCCCAGAGATCATGAGCTGCAGCCTTCTCTTTTCGAATACGATCGTGGGCTCAGTTAGTTGTCCCAGGAGGCACCTGGCTTCTAGAATTAGCCTTTGTTCATCTTTTCCCCACTGACACCCATGACTTTCTTTCTAGATGGAAAGTTCCCACTGTTCTCCAGATTAGCCCTGGCTTCTGGACGTACAGAATTCCGGGGGTGGGTGGTAAAGTTAGATCATGTCCAAGTTACCTAATAAGACCCATTGTCTTGCATTTACAACCCTCTTGTGTCTTAGCTCAGGTGAAAAACTTGTGGGAGACCTTGTGGCTCTCTGCAGCCCCTGGGGACTGAGTGGTCTCCAGCCCAGACACGGGTCCCCAGCCTCTTCCCTTGGGATCCTCAGCCCCCTCAGGTGCACCCCAGTGGAAGTCATGCTCTAGGGTGTGAGCCCCACGCCAGAGCCAGTAACAGTCAGCAGCAATGGGAGCTCTCTGTCATCCGGTTCCAGACGGTGAGGAGCCAGCGCTGGTGATGTGGGCATGGGTCATGGGAGCTGGCAACAGGTCTCCCCAGCACCATGCACATTCCTCCCTGGAGCCACCACATCCCTGAGATGCGAAACATGACCCTGGTCCCCTCTGGTGCCAGATGAGGCAATGGAAATATAGTATCGTTAACCTGATCCCCTCTTCTGCCTCTTCTTTCTTCTCATGGACAGTCTGGGCTTTCTCTGTTTATACCCCACAGGGCAGAGGGCTCTGAAACAGAAGCAGGGGTGAATACACACACCCGACTGCCTTCCTGCTAGGCTTCAGGAACCAAGGGCTCCTCTGCCCTACAGTGTGGGGGCTGGAGGCAATGAGTGACGTTTCTGGAAACAGTAGCCTTGTCCAACCTTCCCCCCCCCCCCTCTCTGCCAGGCGCTGGGATGTCTGACTGTTCTTGCCCCCTGCCCCCCACATCCTCCAGAGGCTGACTCTCATGCTTCTGCTTCTTTTGTCCTCTTGGACCTTCACCCCAGTCTGGATTTGGGGAGTTCTCACAGCATCCTTTTCCATCTCTCCAGATAGCCCACTCCTGGGACCCCAGAGCTGGGCCAGTACCCAGGGCTAGTGAATAATTGAGCATGCTCAGCAATAGCTCAGTCAGATCCAAAGCGATACCGTGACCTCCTTCGGGTGGCTGGAAAGACAAGTGCTCTGTAATCTTAACTTCATTATATAAGGTTTCTTCACTGCCGGAGCAGGCAGCTTCAGGCCCACATATGATCTGGGCCCCGTGCCTGGGTCCCGACTTCTCAGGGGTGCAGGGGCACGGTGGCAGGCGCCTAGGACTTGCCGCTCACATCCCTCTGAGCCCGGCTGGCTTCAGCACATAGCAGAGCAACATGTCACACCTTGCAGAGGGCTGTCACATCCATTTCTCATTTAATCAGGGCAGCTCATGGGAAGTGAGGAGCCCTGGAGTCAGCCCCTGGAGTCAGCAGGATGCCCCAAGAGTTCTGCATTTCAGTCCTGTGCTTTTAGAAAGGAATCATTCTGAATTCTTGGCAAACAGAGTGGGGGTGGAGGGGGGAGTGCTCTGCTTTCCTAAAAACTGTCCAAAAAGGAGATGCTATGTCTTCTCTGGGTCACTTTCTCCTGGACCTGTCCCCAGTGTCCCCACCGCCCAGGAGATGGAGTGGCTTTTTCTACCCACCTGACACCAATTTTGATTTTCCTACGAGTGACCAGGGTCAGTGGTTCTCGCCACTGCCCAGCGCGTGCTTCACGGCTGTGCCTGCGGAGGGCTTCCTGCAGGAGGGTCCTCAGCATCGGCCGGGCAAAGGTGCAGCAGGGGGCAGAGGTGGCCTCCTCCCTCCCTGGAAGCAGCCGAAAGGGGGCCTGGTGTGTGCATGCTCGTCGCCCCCCAGCCTTCTCCGCTCTGGCCTTTGCTGCCTGGGGGCCAAGCCTCTCCACCCGCTCCTAGAAAACATGCCCACCTTGGTTGCGGTACTTCATCCTGAAGACTGTGAACTTTCCTCCCCTCCCGCCTTTCCCCAGGGGAAAAGCAGGGCTCTTTACGGTAACGTGAGTTTCTAAGAAAATGCACCTTCTGGGAGGGTCGACAAGTGAGTGTTAGGGGAGGGACTCGGCATGCTGACCCCTCGCCGAGCCGCATTTCTAAGAGGTGGGTGGTAGAGAAGCAGCCCCCTCCCATGGAGGGATCCTAATGGGGAGATTTTCACAGTGCACCTGGAGCCTGAGAGTTTGAAGGCCTCACCTTCTATTCTGAGCTCCTAAATTTAGCTGTCTTTAGCTCCTAAAGCCGATGGCTTCTCAGGTTTCCCATCCTTCAGAATATGTGGTTTGTGCTTTTTTTTTTTTTCCCCTAAGAGAAAGAAGAGTAAGTAGGAAGATAAAAGGGGAGGGGGCTGAAGAACCCTAACAAGGGCAGAGGAAGAGACCAGAAAAATGTGATACTTAGAGTGTTAGAGAAAGAAGGGGCCTGGCTTGAGAATTCTGAGGAGAGTCTAAACTGAGGGGAGCACAGCAGTGGAGAGGCCGGGGCCCTGCTGGTCCAGTGCAGGAGCTGGGCTCCCGTCCAGTGTCCCCTCCCAGGACGGTGCCAACCCATCTGTCACCCCGGACTCAGGCTAGCTGGGAAAGTGGAGGGTGTGCTGCCAGAGACACCTGCCCCAGCCCAGCTGCCTGGGCCCGTGCGCGGGAGGAACAGGGACTGCCCTGCCTTGGCCGACGTGGGGCTGCGTCTCGGCCAGCCAGAGGGCTATTGGGCCGGCCAGGACTTTACCAGCAAGTACATGCGGTGGCATTCACCCAGCAGCACCTTGTTTGCAGAAGGAGGTTGCTCTGGGGCTCGTGGTCCTTTCCAAGCCCAGTGCTTGAGTGCCCCACTGCAGCCCTTCCACGTCTGCTTGCCCCTCTCCACTTGGCTTCAGATGGCAGCTGCTTTTCTGGCTCTTTCTGTCCCAGGCCCCGTCTCCCAGGTACCGCGTGGAGCGACTGTGGTGAGTATGCGCGTGTGTGAGGACATGCCCATGGGGCGAGGGAGCCTCAGTGCTGGTCATCTTGTTCAGTAAAACCTACGTGTCAGGCATGTTCCCGTTTGATCTTCACTGCAGCCCGGGGAGTTCATGATCATATGTACCATTTTGCTGCCAGGAAAACTGAGGCTTAGCTACGGAGAGCTTCCAGCGCTGGGCTCATTCACCCTCTCCTCCCGCCTCCTGATGCCCCCGGTCTCATTCCTGAAGGCCTCTTCTCCCAGGCTGTTGCTGTGTGGGTCCTGCTGCCTTCTCCTGGACTGGTGAAGAAGCTAGCAAGCGGCAGGGGGAGGATTTAGGGCAGGTCTCGGGCTCCAGGCCCTGTGCTGTGCCACCGAAAGGCTTAGCCATCCCTCACGGAGCCCAGCCTTGGCGAGTCTTCCTGTGATGCAGTCTCCTTCAGCCAGGGCTTCCCAGGCCCCCCTGCTCTTCACACATGCCTCCCATTGCACTTGGGGACCCTGAGCCTCAGGGCCTGTGCGGACTTGACCGAGGTCCCAGAGCAAGTATGGAACTCAGACCCAAATCCAGGGCTCGCATCACCTCTCCTACCACCTCACGACGCCTCAGGCTCCCTGCTCCCCACCCCCAGGGCAGGGAGTTCTGTGTCCTTGATAGGTCTGGGGACATTTCATACGTGTAAAGACAAGAACAGACTAGAGGAAAAGGGATCTCTCTCCCTCTGGCTTGCCTGGCAGACCTCCCCCTGATTCCTGTTTGTTCATTTTCTCTTAGCAGACTATTGGTTCACCCCTGTGCTCCACCCCCCTTTTTGTTCAGTTATTGTGCGGATGGGTGGGTTGTCCCCGGAGCCGAGGAGCTGAACCCTCCCATGAGGGAGACACCGGATGCCTGTGTATGGTGACTCTCCTCCGGGTCATCTTGGTGGTGCAATGTGTTTTGCAGGAACATCTTTCTGGTGCTTCTGAGCCTTCATGATCCTGGGCAGCCCAGGGAATGAGACCTCATGAGAGAGCCCCAGAGCTTAGCTTCCCCAGCTCCCTCCCAGCTCTGGCCTTCTGGCACAGCCTTATGCTCTGCTTGTAGGGAAATTTACAGATCTTAGCTTGGTGGAGCCCAGAAAGGAGGGAGGCAGGGGAGAGAGATGGGTGGGGTTTTTTTGTTTTTTTAATTGTTCCATTTATTCAACAAACATTTCTTGAAACATTTCTAGTTATTATGCTGAATTTGACTTGACACATGATATACAAAAATAAGGCCTTTAAAATTATGGTTTTTTGATTGGTTGTGGATGTTTTCCAACCAAAATTTCTTAAATAGTTAGAACACTTTTGCAGGGGCATCTGGCTGGCTTGCTCGGTGGAGCGTGTGACTCTTGATCTCAGGGCTGTGAGTTTGAGCCCCACGTTGGGTGTAGAGATGATTAAAAATAAAATCTTAAAAAAAAAAACACTTTTGCAGTGAGAAATACTGGAAAAAAATCAGTAAGAGCTGCTATGGATTTAGAAAAAGGTAAAGTCTTTTGACGACAATTTTGAAGTAGCCACAATGTTATTATCTAGACTGCATTAAGAATGAGTGCAAAAATATGCTTTAAAAAATTTTGGTCCTGTTATGCTTTGCCTTAGATGTTACTTTATAGGACTGTCATTCGTCTTGGAAGGAGAGAGATGTCTTCGCTTGAGAAGACCCAGCTGTGTGTGTGGCCACGCAGGACAGAGCTGTAGTAGATGCACTATGTTTGTTGCTGCTTGATGAGTCAGGTCATTCGCTCATTCTGCATATGGAGGGAGGGTCAGTCCTATGCCGGGCACCGTGAGGGGCGCGGATATATTTAAGATGTGATTCGTGCCTTCCTCGGGGAAGTAAGACCTAAGGCCTATTTACACATAACCATTATGCAAGAGGAGTGGTGCACAATGCCAAAGCATAAAGTAAAAATCGAGTACCGTAGGAGGGAGATCGTTTGCAGATGTCGGGAGCTGATGGAAGTGTTTCCTGACTGCTCCTGGCTGAAGCTGGCCTCAGAAATTGGGACCTATGTGATGGGCTTTTGCTAGGTTCCTGTCGTCACAAACTCCAAGTCATCGGCCACCATTAATGTTTGTAAGGTTTCACGAGCCCTGGGTGTGGGGACTCCTGCTCTTGGTGTTTTTGGCTGGTTGCCCTGGCATTGGGCCCCAGAGATAGCCCTGGGCCTTCCTTATCTCTTTGCACCTTCTTGGGACCACCCTACCACGTGTGGACCCTCCGTATTTAAGCCCTGAGTCCCTTGCCTGGCTCAAGTAGGTGCAGGATCCGTGCCTTTGGCGAGTCTGCTTCCGAAGCCTCCCTGAGAGACCCAGCTGGGCCCTAAACCCTGCAGGCCGTCCTGTCCGCCTGCTCACAGCGTGCTCTCCTCAACTGTGGCCCTCTGGCCCCCTCTGCTGGCCACTCTCAGGATTTCCTGCTGGGAGTGTCAAGATGAAGTCCAAGGAGGTAGGGCCTGCTGTGAGTTTGCCATCTGTGTTTGATCTTGGGTGTTTTTGCCTGGGCCATGCTGGGGGTGGAGGGGTGGGGATGGGGCGGGGAGGAGAGCAGGGAATGGGGAGCAGAAGCCAGAGAAGTAGTTGCAGTGGTGTCCGAGAAGAGTGGATTTGTGGAAGAAAATCTGAGAGCAGAAGAGTCCCGCAGATGAGGCTGGCTGAGTTCTGACTCCCCCAGGGACTTCTTGGATAGGGAGGGTACCTTGGGAGTGATGGTGCCATAAGCCAGTGAGCAGAGCAGCAGGGAGAGAGGTAAGGGGCTCCAGGCTGAGCTCGCTGTGTTAGGATCTGACAAGAAGTCCCCTCCAGGCTCCAGCCTTTCTGGCTTTCGAGACCTCCATCCTGGAAGCCTGGCTAGGAGCCCTACTTCCATTAGGTGGTGAAAAAGGGGAGTCCATGGGACCGTGCCTCTGTGAGAAGGGCTTCTGATGGTGGGAGGCATGCACGATGGGAGGGGATGAGCAGAGTACCCATCTAGGTGGGTGAGTGGTGCAGGTACGTGTCCCCATGTGCTGCCCCGCCCCCACCGGGGCTGGAGTTGCTGCCTGTCACACCTGGGGGTTCTCATGCACACTGACCTCCCTGTGGCAACAGCTGGACTTGGGGATGGGCAGAGCAGGGGGGCACCTCATCAGAGCTGGGTCTACCCGCTCAGTGATCCTGCCTGTCTCCTCCCAGTTGGGAAGGAGCAGCCTATGAGCCCAGGGGAGGGGAAATCTCCCAGAGCAATCCGCCCCTAATCCCCAGGCTGGGCCTCAGGCTGGAGATGGCGGCTGCAGAGCCTGGGAGCTTGGGAACACCTGCTCGCAGACCCCGGCTTCCCTTGGCAAGCCCTGTGCTGCCCAGGGACTGTGACCCCGGGGGCCTGACCCATCCCGGGGAAAGCTGGAGCCTCAGAGGTCCTAGCACCCCATCCCCAGCACGGCTTCGGGAAGCAGTACTCACACAGGTGAGGCCCCTGGGGGGTGGGAGGAGGGAAGTTCACTGGGCAGGGTTGGGAGAAAGCCAGGCGCCTTGTGCTCACCCTCTGGTCTCTCAAGGTGTGGCCCCCTCTCTCCCTTAGAGAGAACTCTTTGTGGATAGGAGAAGGGAGGAGGGGGTGAACACCAGGCCTCTAGGCTTAGGCTGAGGAGTGTTGGGAGGGCCCCTGGGGTCGGGTCAGGGGGTCTTGTGTGGGAGCATGGCTGAACCCTAGCACAGATGCCTCTAGAAACCGGTGGCCATGTGTCACTCCTCTTGGAGCCCGAGGAGCTGATGTGAAATTAAGTGGGAGGTGTGTGCCTGGTTGCGATCACTTCTGCCTACAGAGAAACATTGCCAGGGAGGGAGGGGCATGAAGGTCCCACGAGCACTGACCCCAGGTGGACGGTGGGGAGTCCAGAAGGAGCAAAGTGCTTGGTGCCTGGAGCTTTTGGAGAATTTGCAGGATGGCAAACGGAGGAGGCCCCAGGGCAGGAGGGTAGCTCCGGGCCAACCCAGGAACCAGTGTGAGGAGGCAGGGGAGTGTGCAGGACATTTGTGTGGAGAAGGACATTGTTGTCAGCAGGGCAGGGGATGAGGTAACTGAGGGGAGGGTATGGATTTGACCAGAACCAGTGGGTGGGCCTGTCAGAAAGGACGGGAAACTAGGGGAGAGAGAGAAGAGGGTGGCCCTGAGGGCCAGGTGGGAGGGGGCACCTGCCGGCTGCAGGCAGAGGCTGAGGAAAGCCTCCACCCCAGTGCCCAGCTGCCATGAGATCGCATGTGCTGTCCGAAAGGATGAGTGAGTGCATTTCCTCGTTTGCGCTCCGCACCCTCAAATCCCTTGTTCCAGCATGCGGTTCCCTGTAAAGCTGCTGAGGCCATCCCATGGCAGGAGGGAAGGGGCACCGCAGGAAGAGCCAGGGCCCTCGGGCTCCTACCCCGTGAATCCCCCTTGTGGTGGCTGGGGCCTCGCTGCAAAAGTTCTTCACCCCACCATACCCTGGGGAACAGACCTGGGTGTACATACGGCCCCCCACATATACCCCATTAAGTGCCTCAGCATTTGCCTCCCTGCCCTCTGGAGAAAAGCCGCTTAGGCTCCCAGGCACCAGTGGGACCGCCGGGTGGGCGGGGATCGTCCCCATCCCCCTTCCCCTGCACCTTTCCCACGCGGGGGTGCCTGGCTCAGCTGGGGTGGTGTGTCCAGAGCTGGCACTGGGGGACTGCAAATTGCCCTCCCACCCCCGCCAGGCAGAGAAAGAGCCCGCGGCCCCACGGGCTATGCCTGCCGATTTGAGAGGATGGGGGCAGCCCCTGACTCCAGGACCAGGGGTTGGGATCATGTTTCCAGCTCCGGCTGGAATATTAGGTTGGTGTGGGAGATGTCAGGTCCCCGTCCTCTCTGCTTCCCCAGCAGGTCAAACTGCCTTTTTAGGCAGAAGGATGTTAGCTGGCCATCAGCGTTCTTTTTCTGTCCAGGTCCTGGCCTTGCCTCCCTTTCCCCTTGGGGACTGGTAGAAAGAGTGAATCTGAGTGTTCTCCCTCCCAAGAGGGGTGCTCAGATCAGCGTCCTGGGGCCAGAAGTCAGCAGATGGAAGCATCTCTGCTGAGTCACGTGGGCCCCATGGCCCCCGTCACACTTGCCTTCTGGTCTCTTAGTCCCTGGAAGCCCAGGCCTGCTCAGGAGCAGCATCCTGCATAGATCTCAGCCTGCTTGGCCAGACCCACAGACCCTCTTGTTCCCACCCTGGGAGGGAGCCTGAAGGCCACCTGTCCCAGGATGGCAGGGGCTGCCTACTCTCCTAAAGGGAAGCATAGAAGCTCTAGGGCTCTTCTCCTCCCCTCCCTACTCTTCTTTTTTTTTTTTCATCTAGCAGTGACCTTAGTGTTGGCTTTCTGATCCCCGAGCAGAGAGCTAGGACAGAAAGTCCTCATCTTCTGGGTCAGCCTGCCCTCGGGTCCCTAACAGTAGTACTTTGTAAATCCGGGAAGGGGCTCTTGTCCCCTGGGGCCAGTAGTCAGGCTGGGAGCCCTCTGCGATCTCATGGGAACCTGGGAGCGCAGGTGTGGAGCACACCCTCCTTGCAAGTGGTGCTTATCTGTATGGCTCACCTTGAAGAATGCTTCGTGTATTTAGTCCATTGCTGGAGAAATAGAACCATGGTCCCCATCTCACAATAGCTGGTCCCTTGCCCTCCCTGCACAGAGCTTCACGAAAGCCGGGACGTTTTCCGGCCCTGGAGCGTGTACTGTGTGCTCCTGGCCTCAGGGATCCGGGCGGCTGGGCTGGTTGGTGTGCAGGAGGGCGAGCCGTTGTCCCATGTCTGGGCCCAGGTTAACAGAGGACGTGAGCTCAGGCCTGGGAGGAGCTGGGAGCCCCAGGAGGCCCACAGGAGCCCGGGCCTGGGAGCTCCTATAATCTGGCAACGTGCCTAATCCGGTTTCATTCAGAGTTGCCAGAAAGGGGCAGGGAGGAGAGTCCACGGCTCCGCGAGGCCAAGTGGAGGGGGTGCTTCCAGGTGCAGGAAGCAGGGAGAGGAAGAGAGAAAGTTGCATCCTGGACACTTGAGACAACGTCCCATCTCTGGCTCTTCCAGAACATTCACCAGGACTTCGTGGATCTCAGTCACTGTTTAGAACAAGGTCTATGACCTCAGCCCTGGCCGGTAGGTACTGTTGTGAGCGGGGGGCATGACGTGGCCTCCTGGGGATGGAATGGCATCGTGGAAGGAAGCATGACCCTCCCTCCACCATTCTCCCTTTGTAAGAACTTGCCTGGCCTGTGCACACGGATTCATCTTGGGGTCAGGTGCCTCAGGAGAGAGGGGTGGGGAGGCCATGGTGCTGGGGCCACAACTCCAGGTGTGGTGCTGGCCGCAGGGCATGGATGGAGGGCTGGGTGGCCTGGGCCGCATGAGGCTCTGTGACAGTTTGGAGAGAGGAGAGGTGATGCCCTTGTAGCCCTCTCACTGCCATGCCCCAGCTGGGGGACTCAGGGGTTTTTCACCCCCCAGTGACCAGGGCTTGAGCGATCTGGACCCAGCCCTAGGACAGGGGGTTGGGAGTGAGTTAGAAAGAGCTTCTGCCCTGTTGAAAATGAGACAGTAAGATGAAGGACCCAGGTACCCTCCCATAGGCCCACCCTGTGATAGGACATTAATTGGAGCTGTGGCCAGAGCCAGCAGGTTGGAGGACCCCTCACCTTCCACATCCCGGTTTTGTAATCACCACCTCTGTCTAGTTCCAGAAGATGGTCATCATCCCAAAGGAAACCCGGACCCGTGAAGCAGCCACTCCCCATTCCTCCCCTGCTCCCATCCCCTGGGGCCACCACTAACCTGCCTCTGTCTCTATGGATTTAACCATTCTGGACATTTCACATAAATGGAATCCTTCAGTATGTGACCTTTGTGTCTGGCTTCTCTTGCTTAGTGGGATGTTCTCAAAGTCATCCAAATTGTAGTATGTATCGGTGCTACTTCATTCCTTTTATGGCCAAATAGTATTCCACTGTGTGGATGTACCAGTTTTGTTGGCCATTCACTGGCTAATGGACATCTGAGTTGTGTCCACCCTTTGGCTATTGTGAGAAGTGCTGCTGTGAGCATCTTTGTATAAGCACTTGTTCAAACACCCATTTTTATTTTTTAAAATATTTTAATTTTAATTTTTTAATATTTATTTTATTATTTTTTAAGATTTTATTTATCTATTTTACAGATTTTATTTATTTGTTTGACAGAGAGAGACACAGTGAGAGAGGGGACACAAGCAGGGGGAGTGGGAGAGGGAGAAACAGGCTTCCTGCTGAGCAGGGAGCCTGATGTGGGGCTCGATCCCAGAACCCTGGGATAATGACCTGAGCCAAAGGCAGACGCCCAACGACTGAGCCACCCAGGCGCCCCAAGATTTTATTTATTTTTTTGAGACAGAGATAATGAGCAGGGGGGAGGGACAGAGGACAGAGGGAGAAGCAGACTCCCCGCTGAGCAGGGAGTCTGATGTGGGCTCAACCCAGGACCCCGGGATCATGACCTGAGCTGAAGGCAGATGCTTAACCAACTGAGCCACCCAGTCGTCCCAAGATTTATTTATTTTAGAGAGAGAGAGTGAGCAGGGGGTAGGGACGGAGGCAGAGGGAGAGAGTGTCTCAAGCAGACTCCGCGCTGAGTGTGGGGCCAGACGCTGGGCTCGATCTCACGACCCTGAGATCACAACCCGAGCTGAAACCAAGAGTTGGACTCTTAACTGACTGCACCACCCAGGCGCCCCGAACGCTCATTTTTAATTCCCCTGGGTGTAGACCCAGGAGTGGAATTGGGGGATCATACGGCAGACCAGTGTTTAATTTACTGAGGGACCCCCCAAACTGTTTCCCACAGCGGCTGCACCTCTTTCTGTTCCCACCAGCAGGTGCGAGGGCTCTAGTTTCTCCGCATCCTCGCCAACACTTGTTATTTTCCCCTTAAACATTGCAGCCATGCGAGTGAGTATGAAGTACCGATTTATTTTTGTTTTTGAGCACCTGCTGGATGCCCTGAGATTGTACTCAGTGTCTGATTTCATCCTCCCGATAGCCCTTTGAGGGAGGTAGAATCGCCTCCCCTTTCCAGATGAGAAAATGCAGGCCCAGAAGAGTTAATGACACTTCCAAGGGCACACAGCGTGTGAGGGATAGAGCCGGGGTTCTAAATCTAAATTCTTGTCCCCTTCACCTGTTTCACCCACCCCTCCCCCACCGCCCCTCTGGTGAGCACCAGTGTGTTCTCTGTGTTTAGGCGTCTGTTTCTGGTTTTGTTTATTTATTTTGTTTTTTTAGATTCCACATGTGAGTGAAATCATACAGTATTTGTCTTCCTCTGACTGACTTATTTCGCTTAGCATTATACTCTCTAGCTCTGTCCATGTCCTTGCGAACGGCAAGATTTCACTCTTCCTTATGGCTGAGGGAGAGTCCACTGAACACACGTACCGCCTCGTCTTTATCCATTCATCAGTCAGTGGACACTGGGGCTGCTTCCCTCCTTGGCTATTGTCAGTAATCCTGCAGTCTCATCGCTTTTCTTTGTGCTTTTTGTTTTTTTGTGTTTGCACTTTTTTTTTTCAGATCTCTTTCTCCTCTTCTGCTTTTTCCATCCGTCATCGTTTTGTCATCTTATGCCTGAATTTGCCTTCCTTTGTTAAAGTATTCTCCCTCTTCGTACCTCTGCCTGCCTGCCGTCTGCCACCTCCTTGGCTTTCTGTTCCTTAATCACTCTGTCTTGGTTCAGTCCTGAAAGGGCCCTGCTGCCATGGGGGGGTGGTGTGTGCTGGGGTGGGGGAGCATGGAGAACTCTCCACCTTCCTCCAACTCCAACATGCGCCTTCCTCCAAGGGGGAGGAGGGCAGAGGGGAGGTGTTCTGTGACTGGAGGCGCCCAGCGGGATCCAGGTGTGGTAGATGCCGGTGGAGGGGCAGGAAGGAGCTTGTATCCTGCTGCGGGACCCCCAGGCTCGAGTCTGGGCCCCAGGGCAGGGGAGAGGGGCAGGCAAGGGGGCCGGGACCCCAGCCCCAGGCCACTCCAGCCCATCATCAGGCTCCAGCTCATTTCCCCAGGAATGTCTGTTCTCCTCTCATTTATGGGGATTTCACAGCCAGCTTGCATTCTGCTTTTCCATTTGTAAGCTAGACAGACTCTAAATCACGGGACGAGACACACCAAGCTGCCGGAGTAAGGCCAAGGTAGGGGGAGAGTTGCTATTTTATACACCCTCGGAGTCCTAAAGCCCTTCTACTCTTCACGGCATCCCTGTCTCGTTAGCTCCTCCCGCACCCCTCCCAGTCCCTGCAACAGATGCCCTGCTCCTCATAGAGACAGCGAACCGCCTGGCGCTCAGCATCAAGCCAGGCTTCAGCCGGACCCCAAACTCACTTTTTGGATGTTTTTTTCTCCCACAAAGAGGGGGAAGGAGAATTGAGCCTCTTTGGAAGCACAGTGGCCTTAGCAGAGGACTTTTAATCCTAAAAGTCATGTCTTCCTAGGGGCGCCTGGGTGGCTCAGTCGGTTGAGTGTGTGACTCTTGATTTTGGCTCGGGTCATGATCACAGGGTCGTGGGATCAAGCTCTGTGTTGGGCTCCGTGCTGGGCATGGAGCCTGCTTCAGATTCTCTCTCTGCCCCTCCCTCCCGCCCCCTCCACTGGCTTACATGTGCTCTCCTCTCTTAAGAAAAAAAAAAAGTCATGTGTTCCTAGAGAAATTAATTTTTCGTATTGCAATATTTATGCTGTAGTATCAATATTGAGTGAATTGATTTGTATAATCTCTTAATTAAACTTCATTCCCCCACCCTGCCCCACCCCAAATTATGCTGCCTAGATTCAGACAGCATTTATGAGTGCCTTCTGTATGCGCCGCACTGGGCTAAGTGCTTGCTAGACATCATCCTGTGTAATCCTCACAAAGACCTGAGAATAGGCAGGATTATCCCATTTCTCAGGTGGGAATACTGAGGGTCAGGACAATGGAGAGGCAGGCTGTTTGTCTTCACTGAAGGAATAGCACAGGCGGAAGGGGTTTAACTGCAGGATGGGGTTTTAAGTCGGACTGGTGTGACAGTTAGACCTTGGGACAGATCATTTAAAGGAGACTGTGGAATTGCCTCCTCTGGTATACAAGGTCAGAAAATCTGAGAAGCCAGGCTTCTGGAGGTCTGAGCACCTGGAGGGGGAGGGCCAGGAGACACCAAGGGAGACCCAAAGCAAATGTAAGAGGAGAAATTGGAAAAGGGATCGGCGTGGTCCCCAGCATCCCCAGTGACGCTGTGACCTGAAAAGGCCCCAGAGGAAGCCCACAGAGGAGCCACCCGCCCCTGATTTTTGGCAGGGCTTTTGTTTTCAGTAGTGTTTTCCGATAACTTTGCACCTCGGCAAAAGCCGAGTGCAGTGACTTCTGCCTGTAATTGGCACAGGCTGCTTCCGGTTCCGGTGTGTGTGTGTGACCGGGCCACTCTCTTCGTATTTAACCCCTTCCCCCACACATACCTCATCCCGCCCCACACACACGAAGAGCGAATGATCCGACCCGACCGTCCTGGGGGTTGCTGTGTGTAAAAATACATGGGGTTGAGCCATTTCCTGCCGCTTCCGTTCTTGCATGGCGATAAGACACTGGGGACCCAGCTGCGGACAGAGAGATCCTCCAGCAGCCGAGGGGGAGCTGGCCCTGGGAGAGCAGGACTCCAGGCCCGCCCGCGTTCATCTGACCCTGGGTTTCCCATCTTTCCTATCTCCTGTGACCTCTCTTTCCTTTCTCCCTACCGCCCCCATCTTTTCTCAGCCTCTCTCCTCCTCTGTGCCATCCTAATGCACTTGGGAAGCCTGCCTGCTGGTGTGGAAAAGGGCTGTCTTCTCCTTCCTGCACATTCACCCCCTCTGAGCTGGGCCCTGCTGCCCTCAGGCCCCCGGACCAGCCCCTGCTGCCCTTGGCCCCGGGGGTTGCTTCTGGGACCTGAGTCACCAGGCCCTGGCCCACAGGGCGGGTGGGGCTGTGCTCTTCTCCCTCATCTGGGAGACTGGGCAGGGCCGGGTGCTCCCACCATCATGAAGCGGAAGAGGTTGCTGACGACTCAAGAGAGCTGGAAGGTGATGGAGGGGCTGGGAGGGGTGTCAGCAGAGGCCGGTGACCTGCTGAACTGCATCAGGGAAGCCGGGGCGGGGAGGGCGGGGAGGCTTCCTGCGCCTGCGTGGGGCCAGAGTATAGCTCTCGGGGAGAGGCCTGCTCCAGGCAGGAGCCTTTTGGGGAGGTTGGGTCCAGAGGGACAACTTGTCTCATCCCTGACAAGTCAGTCCCATGATTCTCCATTGAAGCCTCAGACCGGCTTGGTCCGTGTGATGGAGCAACAAGAGTTCTGGGCCAGAGGTTCCATCTTTCCATAACTGTGTGTCCCTGAGCAACTTACTTGAACTCTCTGGGCCGAAGGAGGGGTAGATCTGCCTAGACTGCACTTTAGGGATGTTGTGAGGCTTAGGTAGATCACAGACGCGAGAGCCCTTCAAATATGGCCGCTATAGGGGCACCTGGCCGGCTTGATCCGTGGAGCATGCATGCCACTCTTGATATGAGAGCTGTGGGTTCAAGCCCCACGTTGGGTGCAGAGATTACTTAGAGATAAAATCTTTTTTTAAAAAATGGTAGCTGTAAAAGGAATACTATGTTGTTATTTTGGACTCTTGCCCTGAAGCTTCCTGTTCATCCTGCATCTGTCCTCCAGGTAGAGCAACCAAGTCCGGGGGTGTCCAGGGACACACGAGAGATTCCCGCTGTGTCCCCTGCCACGGTTTCGTGATTTACCCATGCTTGCCCTGCTTGCCTTCTCCCCAGGTCGACAAGGGAGACCCGGCGGCCCTGAGCCTCCCCGGCGGCCCCGGCCACGGTGACACCGATGGCCCCATCAGCCTGGACGTGCCAGACGGGGCCCCGGACCCCCAGCGGACCAAGGCTGCCATTGACCACCTGCACCAGAAGATCCTGAAGATCACCGAGCAGATCAAGATCGAGCAGGAGGCGCGGGACGACAACGTGGCCGAGTACCTGAAGCTGGCCAACAACGCGGACAAGCAGCAGGCTTCGCGCATCAAGCAGGTGTTCGAGAAGAAGAACCAGAAGTCGGCGCAGACCATCGCGCAGCTGCACAAGAAGCTGGAGCACTACCGCCGGCGCCTGAAGGAGATTGAGCAGAACGGGCCCTCGCGGCAGCCCAAGGACGTGCTGCGGGACATGCAGCAGGGCCTGAAGGACGTGGGCGCCAACGTGCGCGCAGGCATCAGTGGCTTCGGGGGTGGCGTGGTGGAGGGCGTCAAGGGCAGCCTCTCGGGCCTCTCGCAGGCCACCCACACCGCCGTGGTGTCCAAGCCCCGCGAGTTTGCCAGCCTCATCCGCAACAAGTTTGGCAGCGCCGACAACATTGCCCACCTGAAGGACCCTCTGGAGGATGGGCCCCCCGAGGAGGCGGCCCGGGCGCTGAGCGGCAGTGCCACCCTGGTGTCCAGCCCCAAGTACGGCAGCGACGACGAGTGTTCTAGCGCCAGTGCCAGTTCGGCCGGGGCGGGCAGCAACTCCGGGGCCGGGCCGGCAGGGGCGCTGGGGAGCCCCAAGTTGAACGCGCTGTATGGGGCCCCCGGCAACCTGGACGCTCTGCTGGAGGAGCTGCGGGACATCAAGGACGGACAGTCCCACCTGGAGGACTCGATGGAGGACCTGAAGGCTCAGCTGCAGAGGGACTACACCTACATGACCCAGTGTCTGCAGGAGGAGCGCTACAGGTAGGCGCCGCCCCCGCCCGCGGGGCCCTGGCCTTCGGTGATGGGCACCAATCTGCAGACTCCGGGTGGCGGAGGCAGACGGACGTGCACGTAGGAAGGTCCCAGGCTGCTGGAAGGAGCCAGAAGAGGCCCTGGGAAGGCCCTGGGAGGCTTCCTCCAATCTGGTCAGAGCCTCTGGAAGATAGGGTTATGGGCCCTGTGTGTGGGGAGAAGGCGCTGCCAGTCTTAGGAGCGCTGAACGTCCCCTCCTTGATGGCTATGGGGTCCGTGTACAGGAGGGGAAACTGAGGCAGGCACCAGCTATGTGGCCTCTCATCTGGAAAGATTAAGAGCACTGACTCTGGAGCCAGGTTATCTGCGTTTAAACCCCAGGTCTATTCTTTTCTTTCTTTTTTTTTTTTTTTAAAGATTTTATTCATTGAAGAGAGAGAGAGCACAAGCAGGGGGAGTGGCAGGCAGAGGGAGAGGGAGAAGCAGGCTCCCCACTGAGCAGGGAGCCTGACGCAGGGCTCGATCCCAGGACCCTGGGATCATGACCTGAGCCAAAGGCAAACGCTTAACCGACTGAGCCACCCAGGCGTCCTCCCTGCCCCCCTGCACCCCCCCACCCCCCGCCCAGCTCTACTCTACTATTTACCTTGAGCAAAATACTTACGCTCTCCACACCTGGTCTCCTTGTCTGTGCAGCGGGAATAACATGAATCCTTACTCTGAGGGTTTATGAAGGTTAAATGAGTCCAAACATGTAAAGTCAAAGTATGTAAACATCTGGCATGCTCAGTTTAAACCTTTGGCTGACGCTGGAGTCTCCGGTCCCTCCTTCCCCTCTGCCCGCTCCGCCCTTGTGCTCGGTGCCTCTTGCGTGGCACTTGGCACTCGCTCCCTGGGATTCTTGGCCATCTTTTCCTTAATTAGCACTTTTCTTTTATCTTCTTTATATATATATATATATATATATATACATGAAGAAGGTTTGGGAAATCGAGGGGAAAACCTGCCTGAAAACTAACTAGCCCACGCTGTGTGTGTTTGGAGATTGCGTGCCTGCAGAGCAGGGATCGTGTGTCTGTCCCGCTGTGTCCCTGGTGCCCAGGACAGCGTCTTAGTCCAGGGCTCACGGGCTCCGGTTGAAGTCCGTTAGTCCCTGACTCCTCCATTCATGAGCGCTGTGATCTTCGGCAGGTTCCTTCACCTCTCTGTGTCTCAGTCTTATCTGTAAAATGGGATGACATTGGTACTTGTCTTGTGGGGTTGAGGGTGGCAGGGAGCCTACGAGATAATGTGCATGAAGTCCTGGCCCGGTGTCTACATGGAAGCAGGGCTGTGTCTATAGTAACTTCCATTGTCCTTGCTGTTAAAATTGGAACAGGGCTGAACACGCTGGGTGGGTGGCGGAATGAAATGGTTCGTGGGGAGAGAAGGGAGGTGAGGGGCCAGGACTGCTGTCACACCTTGTCCCTCGGCCAGGTACGAGAGGCTGGAGGAGCAGCTCAATGACCTGACGGAGCTTCACCAGAATGAGATGACCAACCTGAAACAGGAGCTGGCTAGCATGGAGGAGAAGGTGGCCTACCAGTCCTATGAGAGGGCCCGGGACATCCAGGTGCGACCCGAGCCTGACCCTTGGGGCTGAGGCGGGGGGGGGGCCCGGACGTGCAGGGAGAGCTGGTAGCCGCCGGAGGGGGAGGGCCCCACCAAGGGGGGATGATGGGCACAGGCTGCTCCAGTGGCGGGGCAGATGGGCACGCGGAGGGCAGCGCGGGGCGGGGCGGGCCCGAGGCCGGATTTGTGCGAGCCGATGGGCCAGGGCCTCCCGTGCCCCCAGCTCTTTGATGGCAGCCTCGCCAATGAGTAGTTGGGATTTCCAGGCTCCAGACTGCCTGGAGAGGGAGTGCCCGGGGATTGGGCCAGTTGTGTCTCCTGCACACACACGCACACGCGCACGCACATGCACGCACCCCACTCCTGTTTCCTGCCATCGTCCCCAGATAGTTGTAATCAAAGGCCTGCCGCCTGCTGCAGCCGATCAGCCTCTCCCCCCGCCGGGCGCGCTCCCCTTTTCCGGGGGGCAGTAGGGTGCAGCCCCGGGCGGGGAGGGCCGCGCTCCCTGAGCCCCCGCGTGCGCCCCCTGCAGGAGGCCGTGGAGTCCTGCCTGACCCGGGTCACCAAGCTGGAGCTGCAGCAGCAGCAGCAGCAGGTCGTTCAGCTGGAGGGCGTGGAGAACGCCAACGCGCGGGCGCTGCTGGGCAAGCTCATCAACGTGATCCTGGCGCTCATGGCCGTGCTCCTGGTGTTCGTGTCCACCATCGCCAACTTCATCACGCCCCTCATGAAGACGCGCCTGCGCATCACCAGCACCGCCCTCCTGGTCCTCGTCCTCTTCCTCGTCTGGAAGCACTGGGACTCCCTCAGCTACCTCCTGGAGCACGTGCTGCTGCCCAGCTGAGCGGCCAGCCCGCCCCCGCCCCGTGCTCTCCCGGGCCCCAGGGTGCCTGCGCTTCTCCAGGAGGGACCTGGGCATTCCTGAGTCCCTGGAACTTCTTCGTGTGTCTCGTTTGGCCTCTTGCCCAAACTGTCCATTCTAGCAGCTCCTGCCCCCTTTTCTGTTCTCGTTTCTGTCTGACGCCTTCCCCCCGATGTTCTGAAGGGAGCTTCGAGGGCAGCCCCGACCGGAGACGGTGGGGACGTCTGTGGCCAAAGGGAGCAGAGGAGGACACCAGGATGGACTGTTCCGGATTATTTAGTCACACCAGGACTTCTCCCAGCTGACTCAGGATGCGGCAAGTCAGGAAGGCCAATAAGAATAGGAGCAGGAGAGGGCCAGGCCCCAGCCCTTCTCCCTTCCAGGGAAGAGCCCAACCTGGAGGCTCGACAGTTCCCTCCTACAGAGATGGCCAGGGTAGAGGTCAGAGGGCAAGGGTGGGGGTGGGGAAGGGGTTTTGCTGGCCTCAGAGAATGCCAGGGAGAGAGGGTAGGGCCCTCCACCCTCTGGGCACCTGCTGGGCCAGAGAGTAGGCGCCGTCCACCCCTCCTTCCAGAGCTGGTTTGAGGCTCACTTCTGGGCCAGGCCTTTCCCAGGGTATGAAGGATGCAGGCTCTGGAGGCCAGGTGGGGTGTGGCTTTGGACTTGTGTTTTCCCTGTGATTCTTTCTGCCTGTCCCTGGATCTGCTCCTTTCAGGGAAACAGGCCCCGGGGGCCTCGAGCCTCAGTCTAAGCCCTTAGGCCTCTGGGAGCACGGTGGGTTCTATTTATTTATTTATTTATTTGTTCCTTTGTTACCTTACCCCCACTGAGCTCCGGGGAGACGGCCTGCCCGGTCCTCTCCCGGAAGCCAGGGCTTGTTCTCGGCTTGTTCTCGGCTGTCTGGCATTTCCATACCATTTCGCCTCTGGATAATCCTGGCTGGGGGAAAGGGGACAGAGCCACCCAGCCCCACTCTCCCAAAGTAGCCCCTCGGCCAGGATGGGAGGAGCGTAGCCTCTCTTTTATACATCTATTTATTTTGTATGTGTGTATTTGTGTGGAGGAGGTTGTTTGTTGCTTTATTTTTTTAAGGCTCTGGAGTGTTGTGTATGGTTTCTCTTCACATCCCAGCCTTCCCACGGGCACTTCCAAGAAGAGAGGGCATTTCTCGCAAAGCGAAAGAGAAATCCCCTGGAGCGGTGGACGGTAGTGCCCGTCAGCTGTGGTGGACCTTCCTGAAAAATAAATATCCTCTAAGTTTTCAAAGCATCCTGTCTAGTGTTGGTTGATGGGGCCATCGCTGTGGAAACCACCAGGTCTCTCCCCACACCCAGGCATTCTGGGTAACAGACTGGGCCTCCCCTGTTGGCCCGAGGCCGCCTTCTTCCAGGATCCACCGCTGAACAAACCATCATGCACCCTTCCCATCCTGCTTTGTGCAGCCAAAGCTGTGGGCTCGGCGGTAGGGTAGGGACCGAGCCGATGCCAGCCCATCTGGCCGCCAGGAGCCCCTTCCAGGGGGAGGGGATTGGGAGAGAGATGCCCGAGGCGCGGACAGCACCAGGCAGGCCCCGCGTGTGGCCACGAGAGGGCAGCAGAGCCATTACTCACCCTTGTCTCCGGGTGCAGTCCCAACGAGGGGCATCTGCCGGAGTTACCCGGACCTTACCTCACCGTCCAGCCAGAGCACAGATCACCTGCTCACCAGGAGCTGCGGTGAGGCTTTGAGCACGGAGGCCGGGCCCCCAGTCTCCTCCCTGTGGGTGCAGCTCCTGGCCCTGGCAGTCCAGGGCACTCACAGAAGGCACTGGATTCCCCGCAGGAACCCTGTAGGACCTTGTGTGTGTGTGTGTGTGGAGGGGGGTGGGGGTGCCACCCGAATCTTCCTAGTGAGAGGAGGGAGCCGGGTGCAGGAGGGGGTGTGGGGAAGGCACCCAGCCCAGGGTCCTGGCCCATAATTCGCGCATCTTTGGCCGATTTCCTATCCCCTCTCGGGCCTCAGTTCCCACATCTGTAATGGGGATGGATGTGGTAGCTGCTGGTTTCAAAGGGCTCTGACGTTCTGTGCTGCTGTGGGCCTGAGAAATCACAAGTTGCAGCTGCATCTGTGGCCCTGGGCTTGAGGGGGCCTAGGAGTCAGGGACCACTCCCTAAGCGGGTCCGAGAGAGTGGCGTGCTGGCGCCCCCTGGAGGGCAGAATTAGTTCATCCTCACCCTCTGTAACCATGTAGGAGCCTCAGCAGGGGACCTTATGGGGCCACCCCACACTTCGGCACTCCTGGGCCCTGCACCCCCTTCTCTTCCAACCACACACACACACCTCCCTTGGGGGCCGCATTCCTGGGCCCCAGGTGGGGGGTGGCTGCTCCAGGCTGCAGACATTTCCCACATTCCTCCCCAAGGTCAGGTGCTTCCACCCCCCTCCCGTTCCCCCCCCCACACCCCGCATTGGCTCTTAAATGTCCCTGCCAACCCCAGTCTGCACTAAAAGGGAGGAGGGAAGGAGGGAGGGCAGGGGTCATTCTCAGCTGATAACTGAAGCTGCAAAGTGACAAGTCCAAGAAAAGGGGACAGATCAGCCCCAGCCACAGAGTCATCTGCAGAAAGGAGGGAGCCACCCAGGCCTCAGTTGACAGGGGAGGCATCTAGTAAAGCCCTGCTCTGCCCTGACTGGGAGTGGGGTTTTGTTCCTCCAATGGTCACCGACACTTCCTTGCTTGTGTCTGAGCCTCTCCTTCCCTCTGTAAAAAGGGGGTAAATTGTCCCCACTCCACACCTGCCTCCTTCTCCCACCGCGGGTTCCCGGGGTGGCCTGCTCTGCAGGGGACCATCCTCCTTCAGACTGCAGGATCGACAGAGCCAGGCTCCTTCCCAGGGGCTCTGTCCTGCGAGCCCTAGCGCCACCCGTGGGGGCCTGGGGGGCTCAGCCAGGCCGTGTGCAGCCCCTGCTGGGGGCAGTTGAGAGCGCATCTCGGCCTGGCGCTGGCGTTCGCGCTGGCCGGTGCTGGGCACGCAGGCGGCCGGCAGGAGCCGCGCTGTTGGCCGTGCTTGCGCAGAGCTGGCCCGGCGGAAAGATCCAGCGGTGGCAGGGGCCCTGGCAGACACCGAGCCCTCTGCCAGCCAACCGGCGGAGGCAGGTGACTCACCCCTCGCTGCTCCAGGTTACTACAGTTTTCTTGGGGTGATTCTAGGGTGGGGAGGGAGGGGACAGAAGGAGAGACCTGGGGCCACAGGGGTGGGAGAAGAGGGAGCGGGAGCTGGGGCACCTGGAAGGATCCTCATGGCAGGCTTCATTCCCCCATCAGAGCGGGGGCCGTGAAGTGAAGTTCAGATCCCAGTATTAGAGCGTGGGCTTTGGGGCCTGCCAACCCTGGGCTCAAATCTCAGCACCGTCACTCACCCCAGACAAGGCTCTAGCTGCCCTCAGAGGCGTCTCCTCACCCACCGCTAGGAGTGTGGGCTCGCGGGTCTGGGGTACAAGAGAGACGACATTCTGCACCTCGAGGCTGTAACCAGCACCTAGAATATGGTCAGAGACTAACTCAAGGCAGCTGTAATTCCTCTTCGTTCCTGACCCCAGGGGACGTTCAAGGGCGGAAGAGTTGCCCAGGAAGTGAAAGGTAGACCCTGCAGAAAACTTCAAGGCTGAGGGTGACTCGGGGAGTCGGCCTCTGATCCCTGACAGCCCAGGAGAGGCCCTCACAGCTCCCCTTTCCCGGGAGCCGAGGACCTTCTTATTCCAGAGGCCTTTCACCTAAGTCTTATGGACAAACCTGGCCCAGTCCCAAGGGGTCAGGCCCCAGCTTGAGGGAGGACGGGATGAGGCCCGCTTGGCCCAGGCCAGCTGCTGCGGCCACCCGGTCCTATGAGTATACGAGTATGCGGGGCCCTCCCTCCTCCAGCCCAAGGGGGGCTCCGGAATCAGCATCCAGAGGCCCAGGTTTGAGTGGAGACTCAGCCACTCCCTGTCTGTGAGGTCATGGGCCTCAGTTTCCTCATCTGAAATGTGATGATGCTTGTGCTACCCGAGTGGCAGGACTTCTGTGAGGCTCAGAGGAGACGTCCGATGTGGGTGCCTGCCCCAGGCCACCCCCAGATCTGCCCTAGGGGAGATACTTGTAAGGCCGCTGCTGGGCCATCTGGGGCCCCCAGGCAGGGCTCTGACCTCCTTGTGGGCAGCGCTGGGCAGGACTTGAAAAAGTGGCCAGCAGTGACCCCTCAGCCGGACGGGCTGTAGCCAAGCTCCGAATGAAAATGGAAGGAGGCACCTGGGCCCCCACCCAGTGTGCTGGCACGGCTCGCAGGGATGGCGGGGAGGCTGGGACTTGCCCCAGCACATCCAGACCTGCAGGCAGGACCTGAGTCAGCCAGAAGGGCAGTCTAGGCTGGAGATGGCGGCCCTGCCTCCCACACTCAGCCCCTCCCAGGAGCGACTCTCCCTCCCCGGCAGCCCATCCCTGGCCTTTGATTCCCCTCTCCCAAGGCCAGCTGTCCAGATGAGGGAGCCTGGCCCCGGCGGCGTTGCTGGACAGGTCCCCTCCACTGTGTGCCAGCCTCCAGGCAGTTACCCACCAAGCTGGCTCTGCTTCCAAAAGCACCCAGAGGAGATTCCCTGAAGTCTGATCAGGTGCCTGGGCTCTGCTGCCCATGTACCTTCCAGCTAAAGGCTCTTTGGTTGCCTTCCTTTGGTTGTCCTTTTTTTTTAGATTTTATTTATTTATTTGACAGAGAGAGAGAGAGAGAGGGAACACAAGCTGGCAGAGCGGCAGGCAGAAGGAGAGGGGAGAAGCAGGCTCCCCGCTGAGCAGGGAGCCCGATGCGGGGCTTGATCCCAGGACCCCGGGATCATGACCTGAGCTGAAGGCAGATGCTTAACCAACTGAGCCGCCCAGGCGCCCCCCTTTGGTTGTGCTTGCAGCAATTTCAGCTCACAGAGACGAGCCTGAGGTAAATGCTTCAGAAAGATCTGGGTCTCTCTGGCTGGTCTGGGGGTCTGCTCTCTGGTCTCCTGCAGGAAGGCTGAGTTGGCTCGTTCCCACCCTCTTGGGTCCCCAGCTCTGTGGAGGTGAGGAGAAGAGGGTTTCCCACGAAACTGGGCATTAAATGAACTCATGCGAGAGACAAGTTACCAACACAGACCTGTTACGTGTCTCCGGCTGGACCTTCTTCCTTATCTTCTCAGCCAGGCGGGGCCGCAGATGGGAAGACCTGAGAGATGCAACATGGTTGCTTAGGAGAAAGGGGCTGAAAGGGGGACTCCTTCCTTCCTCTCCTTCCTCTTCCTCCTCTGCTAGTCTTGGAACTCTCATCATAGTTCAGTGGCTGAGGGTCCAGGTGTGTGGCCTCCAAACCACCCCACCTTAGGTTCAGTTAAATTTCAGAAACACGATTCAGAGCAGTAAGTAAAGTAAGACATGGTCCCTGCCCTCATGGAGCTCACAGCCTAGTGGACGGACACACACACACACACACACACACACACACACACCCCTCCGAAACAAGGGAAGGCAGAAGTAAATGCTGGAGCCGGGGCTGGGGTGGGCGGTCCCGGGAGAGAGTGCATCAGTCTGATGGAGAGCTTTAGAGGTTTCTCAGAGCATTGCAGGATGGGTAAGAGGCAAGAAGGGTGAGTGTCCTACAGCAGGGGCCTTGGGTCAGGTCCCGGGTTTGCAGGCCAGGTAGAAGGCATCATTCCATGGGGAAGGAATATGTGGTTCAGGCATCAGGGCTGCCCAGCCAACACCCCGGAGGGTGGGTTGCTGGGGAGGGGCTTTCTTAGTCCACTGCACTGGGAAGGAGCAGGAATGAGGACAGCTTTCAGAGAGGAAAGGAAACGCCCACCCCAGAACTTCTGGGGCTTGGGGGCTAACACTCAGCTATGCTGTGTGATACCAAGCAGGTCATGGAACCTCTCTGGGGCCTCAGTGTCCCCAAGGCTACACAAATGGAGAACTTAGGATGGAGAGGTTGATGTCGCTAATGAGTCTCTGGGAAGATCCAAAGAGGTGTCCCTGCATGAACCTAACTCAAGGTCAGGCCCCTACAGTGTGGAGGGGAGGCTAGGCTTGGCTTGGCTGAGGTCTGTGAGCAGCACCATGTGCTCACAGAGCAGTCAGATGAAGCAACGAGAGGTCCGGGACCCAGGTTCTTTTTTTTCTTTTTCTTTTTTTTTAAAGTCGGCTCCACGCCCAATGTGGGGCTTGAACTCACAACCACGAGATCAAGAGTGGCTTGCTCTATCGACTCAGCCAGCCAGGCGCCCTCAAGGCCAATGTTCTAACCACCACAGGGGTCCTCACTGCTGGATGCTCAGGCTGGGGGGCGGCGAGGGGGAGCCCAGGTGTCTCAGGGGAGTGAGAGGAGCCTGGTGGGCTCCTTGGGGCATCCTGGCCTCCCTCTCGCCCTCCCCCAGGGGTGGGGCTACAGATGAAAGAGATACCAGGGTTCTCCTCTCTGCTTGACAGCTGTAAGATTAAAAAGGAGGTGGTAGCTTCCACACACAGCCATGGTCTATTCAGGTATGATTTGAGGGTGTGGGAAAGCCCCAGCCCGGCCCAAAGTCATGGCAATTTCGATCCCTTTTTCTGTCTGGGACCTTTTCAGCTAAGAAATTTTGCGTGCACTGATTCATTTGATCTTCACCTCAGCCCTGGAGTGTGGCAAGCCCTACAGATGAGCAAACTGAGTCTCAGCAAGATGGGAGAACTTCCTCATGGGCACAGCTGGTGAATGGCAGACCGGAGACAGAGCTGGGCTTGTAGACGGCACCACCGCTCATAACTGAAGCCTGACACCCATGGTTAGGTTACGTGTTGCTTCTTCATGTGCAAGGCAGGTGACCTGAGGAGGGGTAAAACCATGAGCCTCTTAGTATGAATTAGTTTATCCCATTAAACACTTTCTTTACTCTGCCAGAGAAAGATAAGATTAGGTGGGGGGTGGGGGAAGTTGATTAAAAAAAGAAACAAAACAACTTTCAAAGAGTCAGAAATGGAAGACAAAACTTATACAAACTCCACTGGCTTTCTGTGTTTTCCCAAGGCGGGGTCCTTTAAGCCCCAGAGCGTAATGCTCAGTCCCAGAGGGGAAAGGCTGGGGGGTCCCAAGGAGCCATTCTTTTCTCTGTTCATCAAACCCGTATGAATATCTGCTTTATGTAACAGATGGACAATGCTGAGGTGAGCTGCACAAACTTTTCCTCTTTGAGCACCTCGAAATCTACCCTTAAAGAAAGACAAATATAGACAGATGACAATACAGCTTGGTAACTGCTCATATGGAATTATGATCTAAGGAAGAGCAGGTAACTGCCAGAGGGGAGCTGGATTGGCCAAGTTCTCTTTGCTCGATGACACATCCTTTGTCATGTTTTTCACCCAACCCAGAGCCTCAGCAAGTCCGCTTCGTTGCCTTACTTAAGTCCCTCTTGCCAACAGGGCCCAGTAGAGCCGGCCGTGCCCGTGATCCCACCCTGTGACCTCAGCAGTTAGCTGCAGCGCCGTGGGGCCTTGGTGGAATCTCTGGCCAATACTCCCATTATACAGATGAGGGAACTGAGACCCAGAAACGGGAGGTGACTGCCCAAGATCACCACAGTCAGGGATGCTGAGCCTAGATGTCCCCACCATGACACACACACAGGGAGGGGTTTGATGGAGGCACGACCACCAAAGATGGAAGGTCAGATGGTACGGGGGAGGTGGACGGGGCCCTGACTCCACGCTTCATAGAGGAAGCTCTGAAGCCAGGGAGGAGGGAGAGGGTAGGGGAGAAAGCTCTTGTCAGCGGGGCTCAGATGGTGGCGGGGCAGGAAGCTGACTCCTAAGACCCAGCATTATCGTTCAGTCTTACTGGACCCTCACAAGCCAGGGCTATTTAAAATTAGATTTAAATGAGTCAATATCAAACAAAATGAGAAATTCACCTCCTCAGCTGCACCAGCCACACTGCAAGTGCCCAGTAACCATGTGTGGCCAGCACCTGCCGTACGGGACAGCACAGGCAGAGAACACTTCCATCATGGTGGAAGTCTGTACGGGGACAGTGCAGCTCTAGACCTGTTACAGATGTAATCTCATTTAAAAATATTTTTCTGAGTATCATTAATACATGTTTGTTGTAGAAAATTTAACAAGGAGGGGCGCCTGGGTGGCTCAGTCAGTTAAGCATCTGACTTCAGCTCAGGTCATGATCTCGGGGTGGTGGGATCAAGCCCCGCTTTGGGCTTCCCACTCAGTGGGGAGCCTGCTTGTCTCTCTCCCTTGTCCTCTGCCCCTCCCCCCACTTGTGTGCATGCGCTCTCTCTCTCAAATAAATAAAATCTTAAACAAAAAAAAGAAAATTTAACAAGGAAACTCAAACCACAAGTGGTCCCCCCACTATTAGCATTTGACCTATGGCCTCCCAGTCTTATTCTTCCTTTAAAAGAAAATTCAAATCATGCACATTGAAAAACTGCAAACAACAGAAGGGTGTAGAGAGTAAAATTATCCCTCAAGACCCCTGCTCCAGAGGAAAGCACCGTCAGCAGCTTGGCATACCTTCCTCGGCCCCACCGGCTCATGGACACCAAGGGGCCACCTTCATCACCCCATCCCCAGCTCGCTGTCTCTTGCTGTCCGTGGCTTCAAGACTTCCAGTCCTTCCCCTTCCACGAACCCAAAGCCACAGGCACAGCTGAGGGTCCTCGGGGTGGGTCCCTGCCCTCCAAGCAGCCCCCTCGGCTGCCTCTGCTTTGGACCCTCTTGGCACCCTCTGCCCGAGAATCCCCTCGTCCTCCTTCTTCCCCTCACAGAAATGGGGCTCGGCTCCCTGCTCCCCGCACTCTGTCCTTCTAGCTCCCGGCCCCACGTCGTTTCTCCCAGCCATCCTTGGAGACAGCAGAGTGTAGCAGGGTCAAGGGCATGGCCCCGGATCAGGCACGGGTCTCCTGCCTGCCGGGATCCCAGGACCCTGCCCGGTGAGGCTGGGCTCCTCCCCCTGCGTTCTCATTGCTCTCACCTGCGGAGCGGACAGGACCGTGGCTCCCTCCGTGTTGCTTGCAGAGTTGAGCGAGAGGATAGATGTAAAACATTTTGCGGCGTGAGATGGATGGTATCGTCATCTTACAGCCGAGAAGACTGAGGCTCAGTGAGGTCTAGGCGCCTCTCAAGCTCCTGTTGGCAGGAGGCGGCAGGAACCTGGCTTCTGACCCATGTCTGTCTGGCTCCGAAGCCCCTGCTGCCGTCCCCCCACCCGGAGGGCAGCGCCGGTATTGACCCAGCCCCTAAGCTCCAGAACCTTCGGATAGGAGGCAACAGCAGGGCTGCAAGGTAGCCCTCAACCTCCGACTTTTCCCAAGTTGGAGGCCTGCCGGGGCCTGGGAGGGCAACAGTCCCCTCCCACAGGGTCCTCCCTCCGCCACCTTCCCACAGCGACATGTCTCTGCCTCTGCAGACCTCAGTTTCCCCATACAGATAACAACCCTGTCTGTCACCTGCACTTCTGTGACCTCTGACCCCAGGAGACATCAGGGACCCAGACTTGGGCTTGATGGGCGGGTAGGAGGCCATCCCTGCCCCTGGGACCCGACCAGGCACTGGAGAGGGGCAGGGGTGGCCGCCGTGGACACCAACCCCGAGTTACCCTGGCTCTCCCCAGGCTCCCCTGGGGCCCCGAGGGAGGGTGGGGTGCTCGACAGGCCTGCTAGGTGAGAGCAGGTTTGGAAGGCGTTTAGGCAGGGTGTGGCTGGGAGGCTGCGCCTCTCGGGCTCAGGTGTGATCCCTAGACACGGGGCACACCTTCCAGCTTCCTCTGCTAGGCCAGGCCGGGCGGCTTCTCCCACAGGCCCGCTGCGAGACCACCGCAAGCCCTCAGCAAGGCATGAGCCGAGTCGGGCAGCCTCCGCCAGCCACACCCACCCAAAGCCCACTCAGCAGCCCTGCCTTCCTGGGTGGTGGGCCAAGCTCCGATGGCCCCCGGAGCCGGGAGGGCGGGAGTGGGGAACCGGTCCTCACAGGCCCTGCGGGCCAGCTGCTTTGTCTCCCCCAGCCACCCTCCCCCAGAGGGGGCAGGAGCAGACAATGGCCGCGGGTGACTCACCAATGAGCCATCTTCCCATCCCCACACCCTGGGCCCAGCCCATGCCAGCCCAAGTTGTCCTCCATGGGGGCTGGAGACCAGCCTTCCTCGGTTGCCAGTTTCCTCTGTCCTTGCCCAGCCTGCTGCCCGCCCTGCGCAGCACCCCGCATCCGGGTCCATGGAGCTCAGCAACCCCAGGAGGTCACAGCAGACTCCCCTGTGAAAGCCAGCAGAGGCCACAGGGGCCTGCTCGCTCCCGCCCTGCTACCCTGCCCCACCCACCTCCCCAGGGCATCACCCACTGTCCCCGAGTCCCTGCGTGGTTGTTCTTTCTCCATCTTCTTCCAGCATAGAGCTTAGACCCTGCAATTTATTCCCTTCCGGCAGGACAAGCAGGTGGGGCAGTGATGAGTCCCAGTCCATCATGCAGGACAGAGCTCAGTATTAGAAAGTATTTCTTTTTGCTGAATTATGATCTCTCTCCCTGTAGAATCCACTAGACAGCACTTGAGGAATGTGACGTCCGCTCCCAATCCTGATCTATTCTCGAATTCTTTGCTCAGTAGTTGCCAAATACCCTCATTTCTCAGTTTGTCCTCCTCAGATTGGTTTTAAAACCATTTGACAGTTTGCCCCGTGTCCTCTGCAAACATCTCCATTGATCTGAGTTCTTCTTGGAACATGGAGTCTAGAAGGGGGCATGGCGCTGCAGCCGAAGCCCGGGCAGCACGGAGCGGTCATGAAACATCACCCTCCAGACTGGCACAAGGAAACTCTCGGGAGCCTGTTGTCTGGCTGGTCTGCCCTGAACTTGGGAGTCCTCCTTGGCATTTTTGGAACCACGTGGTTGCTTAGCCATGTTCAGGTTGGAGGGCTACACATGGGTCACCCCGGCCCGTGTAACTGCTGTCCCCAAGGGCTTGCAGGTCTCTCTGCCTGCCTGGCTGTGAGGGGCTTCCCTGGCAGATGAGCCCCATGACGGGAGCCCAAGGCTCAGGCCGTGACTCTTCATAGGTTTTCACTCATGGACTCCCTTGAGGGCCTGATGGAAACTCTGCATTCTCTTCCCAGAAAAAGGGACCTCATCAAAAATTCTGCAAATTGACACCAGGACTTCCTGCAGGCCATCCCTGGACTCCAGGTCAGGAATCTCCTTCCGGAAGCTGACGTCTGAAAACTAAACGCTGAGACAGTCTCCCTGTCCAAACTGTGGGGCCTAGGGCACATTCCAAGAGCTGTGCTTGACAGCTCCCCAAACATGCTCACGTACATTGCCTCCCACAAACCCCGGAGAAAGCCTTATGACTGAACACATAGGAGGTCAAGGCCCACAGAGGTCCAGCGACTTGCTCAAGGTCACGGGGCCCGTCTGGACAGAGCCCTGCTAGGCTCTCCTACCAACACGGGGCCCCAGAGAAGCCCAGCACAGTCTGCCTGCCGGTGGGGAGGACACATGGGAGAAACAGCTGCCTAGCTGCCCTTGGCTGCTAGGGAGCCCGGCCCTGCCCGTAGCCAGCGGGCCCCTGCTGCTGCTCTGCCAAGGCCCCCGCGGTGAGCTGTGATTCTAGAGGCCTCCGTCCTGGCAAAGGCAGACAAGGGCCAGGCGGCCAGGCTGTGACTTGTAGGAGGGGAGGGACAGGGGCAGAAACCAGGCCTGGAACCCGAACCCTGAACCCCAGGAACCAAGGGGACAGAGAAAGAGGCCCTGGCCCCCTCCTCTCCCTCCAGGTGAGTGCAGACCCCTCCCCTGGCAGGAGCGCACACCCGTGAGAATAAAATGTGGTGGGAGAGGAGGCAGGGCTCAGGAGAGAGTGTAGCTAAGTGGATGAGGTTTACACACAGACACCACACTTGACTATTTGAGGTCAGGGTTAAATTGTCAAGACATTCTTGCTTCCTAAAACCCCTTTACTTGACCCAGAAAACTACTCAGCCGGCAAGGCCCAGCTCACTCCCTTCAAGAAGCTTTCCCCTAGGGGCGCCTGGGTGGCTCAGTCGTTAAGCGTCTGCCTTCAGCTCAGGTCATGATCTCAGGGTCCTGGGATCGAGCCCCGCATCGGGCTCCCGGCTCAGCGGGAAGCCTGCTTCTCCCTCTCCTGCTCCCCCTGCTTGTGTTCCCTCTCTCGCTGTGTCTCTCTCTGTCAAATAAATAAATAAAATCTTTAAAAAAAAAAAAAAGAAGAAGCTTTCCCCTAGTGCGCCTTGGCAGAGGGCCTTGCTCCCTCCCCCCGGCGGTGTTCAGAACCCTGTTGGGCGCTGCCTGGTCACTCTCTGACCCCTCTAAGGACTGTGACCTCAGCAGGCTGGAGCTCTGGACTCGGTATCCCCCCCTTGGCTGCTGGCAGGAGGGGCTCAGTCCATGTTGGTCCCATAAGCTCCAGATTCCGGGAAGGAGGAACCGTCTTCTGCGTCCAAGTGTTCTGTGACTTCAAGCTGGGTCCCAGACCTCCAGGGTCAAAGTAGAACAGCCCCCTCCCACTGCCCACTTCCCTCTTAACTGAAAGCCAATAATGGTGTTTACAAACCCTCTGAAAAAGCATCTAACTCCTTTCCTTAAGCTGTGATAGGTGAAGGAGAAGGCTCCAGAGAGAAAACCTGTCCTTTTTCTGTTCTTTCCCAAACCAGGTTCTTTCTCTTTGCGGCAGGTGGTAAAGCTGAGCAGAGGAGGGGTCTGGAGCTCGCCCCGTTTCTCTGCAGGTTTGCAGCCTGGGCCAGGACCGGGGGGTTGCCGAGGGAGGGGCTCAGCTTCACTTGGGCCTTCCATTATGAACTCTTGTCACAGTGAATTCATGGGATCCTATGGGATTTATGCTGCTGTCTCCTCCACTGGACTTGCGGGCTCTGAAGGGCAGGGACCACATTTCCATCCATCCGGGATCCTCAGGGCTGGGGACAATGTCGAGGACGGAGTAGAGAAAATTTAAAAGCATGGTCACCTCCCTGCAAGTCTTATCTCGGAGGCACAACTGCCTCTCTTCATGGAAAGGGCTTCTTAGAGCTCCCCGAGGCTGATGGGAAGAGGGACCCATCACTGGCCCATCCTCCCTCCATTCTCTTAGCTGGAGGGCAGAGCCTTTCTCTGGGCTGCTCCCGAAGCCAGTCCTTGGTCTCTGTTTATTTCTAGACCCAAACTTCTTAGGTTTTCCTGCTGCCTGGCCCGAAGCCCCAACCACCCCAGCTGAACCTCTGCACAGCCCCACCCAGAGTCAACCCCCGAGCCTCCCAGCCGCCCTTGACTCGACCTCAACCACAACTATTTTTAGCAGAGCTCACCGGGAGAGAAGAGGTGAATGACCTCACTGCCTCATGTTTTTGACATCCTACCCTGCCCCCACCCACTCGTCGCCCCCCCCACTGTCACTTCCCTCTTTAAATAACAGCAACCTAAGAGGTGTTTCACTTTCTACAGCTTTGGCCCTTCAGCCTCACCTAGGTTTCTGGGAGGGTGGGTGAGTCTTGGGGCCCAGCTCACAGAAGATCCTTTGTCCCCCCTAGGCTGTGACCCTTAGCCCCACACACAGACCCGTGGCATAGTCGCTTTCCGAAAAGCTGTCCAGGAGAGGGAATTCTCCTCCCGTTCCTGGGTCAGAATCCCATTGTCTGACGCAAATTTTTCTGTCTAACCTAAATCTTTCCTGCCATCAGCGTTGCCTAATTTCGCAAATAAAAATACAGAGCGCCCATCTAAATTTGAATTTCAGGGGTGCCTGTGGGTGGCTCAGTTGGTTGGGCTTCCGACTCTTTTTTTTTTTTAAAGATTTTATTTATTTATTTGACAGAGAGAGACACAGCGAGAGAGGGAATACAAGCAGGGGGAATGGGAGAGGGAGAAGCAGGCTTCCCGCGGAGCAGGGAGCCCGATGCGGGGCTTGATCCCAGGACCCTGGGACCACGACCTGAGCCGAAGGCAGACGCTTAACGACTGAGCCACCCAGGCGCCCCGGGGCTTCCGACTCTTGATCTCAGCTGAGGTCAAGCCCCATGTTGGGCTCCGCGCTGCTCGTGGAGCCTACATAAAAAAAAACAATAAAAACAAATAAATTTGAATTTCAGATAAACAACAAATAATTTTTTAGTTCAGCACATTCCAGGCAATATTACACTAATACATGCGGCGCCTGTGTGGCTCAGTCAGTTAAGTGTGTGACTCTTGGTTTCAGTTCAGGTCACGATCTCAGGGTCGTGAGATGGAGCCCCATGATGGGCTCCACGCACGGAGCGGAGTCCGCTTGAGAGTCTCTCCCTCTCCCGCTGCCCCTCTCCCTGCTCGTGCGTGCGCACTCTCTCTCTCTAAAATAAATAAATCTTTGAAAAAAATAAAAAGAGTTGGGGCGCCTGGGTGGCTCAGATGGTTAAGCGTCTGCCTTCGGCTCAGGTCAGGATCCCCGGATATTGGGACCGAGCCCCACATCGGGCTCCCTGCTCCGCGGGGAGTCTGCTTCTCCCTCTCTCTGCTGCTCCCCGTGCTGTGCTCTCCCCCGTCTTACAAAGAAATAGATAAAATGTTTTAAAAAAATCTTACACTAATACTTGACTCATTTATCTGAAATTCAAATTCACGTGGGCACCCTGTCGTTCCTCCGGCAACCCCACCTGCTCTATTCCTTCTCACTAGGGCATTGGCTTTCAGATGTCTTGGTCTCAGGATCACTTTACACTTTTGAAAATTATTGAGGACACTCAAAGAGCCATTATGTGGGTGAGTTGATGTTTACCAGATTAGAAATTAAAACAAATTTTAAAAAATATTTGTTATTTTCAAAGAACAGTTAAAAAGTAATAGTAATAACTCATTATGTGTTTACATGAACAAAACATTTCTACAAAAATAAACTCTATTTTCAAAAACAAGCAAAAATAGTGAGAAGAGAGGCATTGTTGTACATTTTTGCAAATGTTTTTAATGTCTGGCTTAATGAAAGAAAGCTAGATTCTGTTCTTGAAAATTAAAAAAAAATCGTGGTAAAAAAATATATAGCAAAAAATTCACCATCTTAATCATTTTTAAGTGTACACTTCACAGAGTTAAGTCCATTCACATTGTTGGGCAGAATTGGATCCTCACACCTCTTTCAGCATTCAGTCGGTTGTAACATCACACATCATGAAGCCCCTGGAAAATTCCACTGTACACTTAGAGAATGAGAGTGAAGAGGTAAATGATATTGTCATATTATTAGAAAGTCAGTTTTTACCTTATGTGTCCTCTGGAAGGATTTGGGGAACACCCCTGGGGTCCCCTGGACCACTCTTAGGGAACTGGGGCTCTAGAGCAACACCAGAGACTTCGGTGATGATCAGTACCAGCTCCCTTGCCCCTGAAATTAATTTGGGGTGGGGATGGGATGACACTGAACACATCATTTAATGTGATTCCAAGCTGGTTCTTCTTTCTGAGCTAAGTAGTGGGGGTGGGAGGAAGCTGAGGCTGGATCTTACCCACTGCCCCAGTAGGGGTGGAAAAGTGGGTCTAATGAGATGCTGACCCAAGGGGCCTGGGCATGGGACACAAGTGGACCAAGTTGACTCAGCTGAGACAGATGCTGATCCAAGGGTATGGGACACAAGTGGACCAAGTTGACTCAGCTGAGACAGAGAAAGAATTGCAACTCTGCCTCATCTTGAGGCTCTGAGAGGCATCTAAAGAAGGTAGAGCAGGGGCACCTGGGTGGCTCAGTCGGTTGGTTGAGTGTCCGACTCTTGATTTCCGCTCAGGTTGTGATCTCAGCGTTGTGAGATCGAGCCCCGCATCAGGCTCTGCAGTTGGCAGCAAGTCTGCTCGAGATTCTCTCTCCCCCTCTCCCTCTGCCCCTCCCCCTGCTTGCTCTCTCTCTAAAATAAATAAATAGCTCTTTAAAGTAAATAAATAAATAAATAATAAAGAAGGTAAACCCCTCCAGGCAGGGAGAAAAGAATGGATGAGCCTGCTGCTCGCTGCCCCACCCTACCCCCAACCAGGGCCGGCAAGGCAGGGAGGTAACCAACTCTATCCCCTGTCCCTCCCTGGTGTGTGTCTGCTCCTTCTGACCCTCCCTGTTTCCCGTGACAGTTAGATGGGGTGGGAGTGAGTCTAACATGGGCTGTGGCTTTCTCACATTGCAGCTGGTGGCCTCAAGTGAGAGCCTGCCTCAGGACCTGGGCGCCTGGAGCCCCCAGTCAGCAGGGCTTATCCCTTTACTGACGAATCTAGTGACCAAAGAGTGAGGACCCCAAACAGCCAGCCATCTATCCCTCGTCCACACGAGTGGTCCCATCACAACCAAGTCCAGTGGGACTTGAGGATCTTACACATTTTCTGTGCCAGACACACACCCCTTGGCACACCCACTTGTGCTGCTCACGATCTTCCGTAGGTGTTCGTTTATAGCTTCAATTCTATTATATAGTAATTCCTTGAGGGAGGGGACCGTCCCTTTATTGCTTCTGTATTTTCCACAGCACCTAGAACAATAGTAAGTTCTCAATACGTGTTGATGGGTTTATGAGGGGATGGGTTTTCACTGATTTAACTATCAGATTCCCCTTTATAAGGGGCTGGGGCCCACAAAGCAGGTGGAGACCCTTTATTAAACATTTACTGAGCACCTACTCTCACTCCTTCGGTTTTCGTTGATGAGGTATTGCTTACAGGGCGAGTGGATGAGTTGTTTCATTTAAGCCCTGCAGCAATATGATTGGTGGGGTGTGAACTAGGAGAGGGACTCTCTGAAGAGTTGCAATGTGCTCTGCCTCAAGAAAGGATGCTCTAAGCCCGTGAGATGGTCTCTGTGGCACCAAAGATGTGTGTGGGGTTCTCTCCAGAGTTGCGCTGGGGAAGGGTGTCCTGGCAGAGGCCAGCCTGGCAGTCCGTGAAGGCCATTGCACTAGCATTCCTGGCCCTCCTTCCGTGCTCTCGGAGTTACCTTCCTGCTGAACTTTGGCTTCCCCTTACGTGAAACGGCCCCCCCACAGTGAACGTGCTCATCAGCAAACCCAAATATCTGGTTGGTTTGACAGCAGTTACTTTTTTTTTTTTTTTAAGATTTTATTTATTCATTCGAGACACAGAGATACACAGAGAGAGCCAGCATGAGCAGGGGCAGAGGCAGAGGGAGAGGGAGAGGGAGAGGGAGAAGCAGGTTCCCCGCTGAGCCAGGAGCCCGATGCGGGGCTCGATCCCAGGACCCTGGGATCATGACCTGGGCCGAAGGCAGACGCTTAACCATCTGAGCCACCCAGGCGCCCCACAGCAGTTACATTTCTCATTATAAGTCAATGAATTGGCATTCTGATTGTATCTAGGGCTTTGTGAGTCTGCCCCTGAGCCTCCTGAGCCTGTCGTAGGCAAGGTTTCTGCAGCAGGGCCGGCCCAGACCCTGGATGGTGAGAAGGACTCAAACTTGGCCACCAGGTGAGGCTTGTTGGCGGGCCACCCAGCTCTCCTCAGGCACCACCTGGCCTCTCCCGTGGCTTTTCCAGTCACAGGGGCCTGGGCACTGGGGTGGGAGGCAGAACCAGCAGTGTCCCTTAACAGAGGGAAGACCCATGCCAGCAGCGGGCCTGCTCTGAGGGTGAAGCTGCCGCCAGGCAAGCACCCACCTACTTGGGCCCAGCAGTGATCACGGCCGGGGATCAGGAAGCCTGAGAGACACCGCAGGCCAAGCAAGGAGGGTGATTCAGAGTCTGGGCTGGGGAGCTGTGAAAGGTCATGGCACCCTTCCCCTCCAGCTTCCAGGTGGGGGTGTGGCCAGTCCTGCTACAGTAACTGAGTCCAGAGGCCTCGAAGTGCAGAGCCCTCCCCCTCCCCGCCCAGCGCCCTAGGGAGGTGGTACTGGCTGGGCCCTCGACTCCAAAGGCAGAGCTGAACACTTCCACCCGGAAATGGGGCTTTGGCCTCCTGGGCTGGGAAAATCCTGGCCGGCAGTGTCTGTTTATCAGGGAAGCTGAGTCAGACTGGGACCTAGCTCCCTAAAAAGCTCTGCTGTTTCTAGAATTCCACTGGTCAAAGCCAGCCTCCCCACCCCATGCCTTCCTTGTCTCTGGGGAATTCCTCTGAGGGAGGAGGATGACAGAGGGGAGAGACCGGCCCTTTCCCGAAGACGGAAGGCTGAAATCAGAGCTTTTGCCCATTTATGGACTTGAAGCCCCCTCCCCCAGCCAAGGATGACTCATTTCCCCCAGCTTGACCTAAATGCCCCCGGAGAGGGGAAACAGTGACACCGTGACATCGAGAAGGTGGGATTAGCTCATCGAGAAGGTGGGATTAGCTCATCGAGAAGGTGAGATTAGCTCGGGGAGAGGACTGGAGGCTGCAGAGACCCAGGAAGAGATGACTTAAAACGATGGGGGCTTCCAGTGAGGGAAGAATTTTAGAGCCAGAAGGAGGCAGAATGACAGAGAAAGGTTTGTTTCCAGAGAGAAGTCGCATGCCCAGCGGTGTGAGATCCCTCTAAAGGCGGCAGCTTGAGCACTGCCCACGGAGGGCCAGGGAGTCTGCGTCTTAACAAGCCTGGCAAGTGGCTCCAATCACACCAAAGGTTGAGAACTTACTCCAGGTGAGTATGAGTAAGTGGTAGCTTATGGGTCCTTGTTAAAATGCAGATTCCCCGGCCCTCCGTGGGCAGTGCTCAAGCTCCCCCATGATCTGAAGCAGGAAGTTCCGAAACACAGGAAGAGAGGAGCTGGCTCTTTCTCCCAGCCTTGGTGGCACAAGGCGACTTCCATCCCCTTTGCCAATGTCAGAGGCAGGGCCCTGGCCCAAGGGCGACATTCCTAACATTTTTGTGAAAGCCTTTGAAGACGTGCAGGGCCAAAGTTTCAGCGCTGGACGGCCTTGAGAAGTGTTTAGTACAGCCCTCTCATTGTGCAGATGGGGAAACCGAGTCTCAGGAAGGTTCAACTATATGAAGGACCATTTCCCTCCCACCTTCTCCCCATCCCTAAGAGAAAGCCCTGGGTCCTCTTCAAGAGAAGAAAGCTGACCCCAACCAGGCAAAACTGCCTGCCTGGCTCAGCACCAGCCACCTGCCCCACTTTGAAGCTCTCCGGCGAGTGATCGGCTATGGAAACGCCTGCCCTCCGATTCAATAAAACCCTAGGATCTTCATAACTCAGGGACTCCGCAGATTGTCTAGTCTGCACACAAAGCAGAAAGTTCTTCAAGCAACAACTGCTAAATCTCTATCACTCATCCGACTCACAGCTCTTTCCCAAATTCCAGACTCTTTGTACCTCTTATCTGCATTGAGGTCCAAGGGCTCCCTCGCTTCCCCCACAGCCCTCCACTTGTAACACCTTTTTTGTCTCAGCTAACGGAAGTCCTCCTTTCAGTCCTTCAGGCCAAAAATCTTTGTCTCTCACCCCACCCCCCAGCTATATTCAACACAAAGCTAGAGGAACTTTAAAAAAAAAAAGTCTGATCATGCCATTCCCTCCCTTTGCTCAGAACCTCCCACTGGCTCCCCATTTCACTCAGAATAAAAGCCATAGTTTGAATAATGGCTCACAAGGCCCTGTGTGATCTCCACCCTCACTCCTCCTTACCTCTCTTACCTATCTCCACCATGCTCTCCTTACTCATTCTGCTCCAGCCTCACGGTTTGTACTGGCTATTCCCTACCCCGGGAACACTGTTCCCCCAAATATTCACAGGGTTACTCCCTCCAGGTCTTTGTACAAATGCCACCTCGTCAGTGAGGCTTTCTCTGATCATTTAGAATTTGATTCCCTCTTCCCTCCACCCCTGCACTCCAACCCTATTCTCCTAATATTTAGGACTTGGGAACATACAGTATAATTTACTTCTTTATTGTACCTACTGCTTTGTCTATCTACCTCCACTAGAATGGCAGCCCCATGAGAGTAGAGATTTTTGTCAATTTTGTTCACGGACATATCCCCTAGAGCCTGAAACAGTGCATGCTGCCGGCACTCTGGAGGCAAATACTTCTGGAAGGAATGAAGGAACACATTCTGCAGGTGATTGCCTTATCTGAATCCCGCGCCTCAGAAGCCCCTACCCGTTGGTCTCAGTCTTGCTTTCTGAGCCACGAGCTTACAAGTGTATTCACGTTTTCAGAAGATCATCCCTGTCATCTATTATGTGGTTTCCCATAATGCCTAAAAATGCCCTCTTCTGCCTAAACATGTCCAGGCTCTCCAGCTAATCTTTCGTCTTGGGCCCACCCTGGTTGCCATTTTCCCTTCGCATGAGCTTCCCCCCCAACCCAGGAGGGCTCAAGGCAGCCCCCAATGGATGGGCTGAAGGAGAAACCAAGGGATCATCCCGACGGTGGGGACAGGCTACCATGCCAGGGGGGTTTCCCTCCCTCCACACAGAGGAGTCCCGGTACTCCCCAGCAAGGGGATTTCTACTCAGGGACAGTCTGGATGGACTTGCCCTAGGGAAGGACCAAGAATGGGACAGGATTCTGACGGAGACGTTTCTTGTCTTGGTTTCAGAAGGTCCTTCCTGTTTCCCAGTTGCCCCCCTCCTTCGCTCCCTCACCCAGCCTGCCCCCCCCAAGTCCGTTGTCTGGGTTATTCACATTCCGGAAGCGCTGATGTGGCACGAAATATTCCTAGGGCTCCAGCCTTCTGCCCCGGGGGGCCCAGCGTCATCTCTCTGAGCCTGCTTTCTGGAATGTTTTTGGTATGAAGCTCCCTAGCAGGTGAGGAGAAGGGCCCTGCTGCATGGAATCCGCAGCCCAGAGTCTGGGTCTCTTTGGAGCAGGGGTAACAGACCTTCTCTTCCCACCTAGATTCTTCCCCAGCAGGCTTCCCCCATGCCCAGCCCCTCTCCTGCCTAGCGCTCCCACCCCTGACTTCGAAGACACTAAGCAAACAGACCCCAAGGAGGACAAAGACCTCAGGACCAAACACCTCTGTTCTCTCTCCTTCCCAGAAATTCCACGCACCCCACCCCCTTCCCAGATATGCTGATAGGACAGGGCTGCCCGGGCTGTGGCCTCTCCCTCCCCCACATTGGCAGTTTCCCTCCACTGTGGCCTCCCCCCTCTCTCCCATCCTGTCCCCCCAACTTCAGCTTCTCCCCCCTCCCCACTCCCACCCACCCTCTTTTTTTCTCAGTTCCCTTTTGGGGCTTGTGGAGACCAAGGGAAGGCATTTCAGGCTGAGGAAATTGCCAAATTCCTTGCGCCTGGAAAAAAGCCTGGTGCACAATAGATGCTCAGTAAGTATTTGTAACTATTTGTAGTTCTTTCCCCCCACCCCTGCTAAGATTTGGCATCCCATAGACCTGGATTTGGGTTCTGGTTTTTCCACCTGCTAGCCAGGTAAGTTACTTAATGTTTTTGCATCTCAATTTCTTCTTCTGTAACATGAGAATGATAAAAATTGTACCGAATTAATGACACTCTCATGAGCATTAAATAACACATATAAAGTGCTTGATGTAGAAGTACTTCATAAGGGGCGCCTGGGTGGCTCAGTCGGTTAAGTGTCTGCCTCCGGCTCAGGTCATGATCTCAGGGTCCTGGGATCGGGCTCCCTGCTCCTCAGGGAGTCTGCTCTCCCTCTGCCCCCCTCCCCCCCACCCCCGGCTTGTGCTCTCTCTCCGTCTCTCTCTCCAATAAATAAATAAAATCTTAAAAATATAAAATAAAATTAAAAGTACCTAATAAATGGTCGCCCCATTATTATTTCTTAAGATGCAATGCTTTTCGGTTATCCAAACTCCCTTTCAACATTACCTGAATTGACTACAATCTCTCTTTTGAATTTTATGTATTTTTATGCATGCCAGCTTGCCGGCCAGTCTGCAACCTCCTTGAGGACAAGATCTTTTTTTAAGAAACCTTTTTTTTTTTTAAGATTTAATTTGACAGAGAGACACAGCGAGAGAGAGGGAACACAAGCAGGGGGAGTGGGAGAGGGAGAAGCAGGCTTCCCGCTGAGCAGGGAGCCCGATGTGGGGCTCGATCCCAGGACTCCAGGATCATGACCTGAGCCGAAGGCAGATGCTTAACAACTGAGCCACCCAGGTGCCCCAAGATCTTTTTTTTTTAAAAAAAGATGCTGGGCTCTAACTCATGACGGTGAGATCAAGACCTGAGCTGAGATCAAGAGTCTCACGCTCAACCGACTGAGCCACCCAGGCGCCCCTTGAGGCTAAGATCTTCAGTGCGGCACTGGGGACACAGCAATTCGCTGTCTTCCACTGAGTTTAGCACACAAACAGGGCTTGACTCCAGAGTTGAATGAGTGAGCACGGCCAGCTCCACGGCGGAACTCTGCTTCTTGAGGGTAAAGACCGTCCCTCTTTCTCCAGACCTCCAAGATACCCGACTGCAACACCCCAGGTGTAGCCTACGCAGCAACTTCTCGTTTGCTCTCACATCTCTGCCCCGTTAGTGGCCTCCTCACTTCTTCCCCCCACCCCGCGACTGTGCCTGCCCCCAGATGCAGGGAGGAGGAGCGAAGGTCCAGATGCTCTAGCCTGGCAGGCACTGGGGGCCAGCAGGAGGACAGGTGTGCTGCGGAGCTGGCCCGGCCTGGGGATGTCAGCCGCGGGGAGGGCGTGGGGGAGGGAGCCCGCTCGAAGCCGGAGCCAGCCGGCTGCCCGCCTGCACTTTGTCCCCATCCTCGCTTTCATCCCGGCCCTCGGAGCCTGGGAGTTTCTCAATGGAGCTGGCTTTGGGGAATGCTCCGCAGGGGGCTTAGAGGGCTGGCCGACGAGGGGGGCATTCCAAGCATTCTTTACTTCCTGGAGGAGGCGGGCGGCAAGGGGCCAGAGGGGTAGCAGCTGCCCAGCACTGGAGGAAAGGGGATTTCTTTGGAGGGAGCGAATAAAGGCGGAGGGGGGTGTCTTCAAGCTGCCGGGGACGGAGAAGGCTGGGGGAGGGGTGGGAGATGCGGGAGGGTGGGGGCGGGGCTGTATAATCCACCAAACCCCACTCCTCCTTTAGTGCCAAACTGGGCACGTCCGTCCAGGGCTCCGCCACCTGCTTAACGGGCCAGAGCCGCGGAGGGCTGACTCACGGGAGCCTTTGGGCGCTAAGAGCTGGGCTTTTTGGTGGTTGCAGTTTGTTTTTTTTATGAAGCAGGTGCTCCAGATCCCACCTGTGACAGCCCAGGGGGAGTGTGGGTTAAGAGGAGGCTCAAACCCCTGCACCCCACCTGCCCCAACAGAACAACAGAGGCTATTTTCCGATCACGGTTCTGGTTTTTAATGGAGTGGTCCTTTCCGGTCACAGAGGAAGGAAGAAGGACCATCAGGTAGACAGAGTCAGGGCATGGAGCCAGGGAGCCAGAGGCCCTCCTGACAGTGCAGCGGGACATGTGGATTGATTACCCCCCCACCTCCATGATCAGTAGGGAATCATTGCAGAAAGATCTCCCTGTTCACAAAACTTAGACGTCACAGTGGATTTTCCCAGAACACAGTATTCACATTATTGAAAACAGTTTTTTAAAAGACAGAGCTGAACACATAAAAATAAATAAGGACATTCCAGGGTCCCGAAAGCCCAGAGTAATAAACACATCCATTCTCAGTAGCAGGAGCAGCTTGGAGGTCAGAGAAGTTTAGAGTCTTCGAGGTCCAAGGTGGGGTCCAGGGGAATCTGGGCCCCATGAGATGAAATCTAATAGCAGCAGCCTGAGCCCTTTCAAGTCTTCTAGATTCTTAGCAGTGACTCCGACTCCCGGAGGCTTGGGCCGGGTTTGGAGGGTGGGAAAGGGGAGAGAACCTTTGAGGAGATAGAGGTTGTGTTCTCTTACTGCGGAGATAAATCAGGACGGGTACCCCCTAGGAGACCATTCCCAGGACACCCCGGGCACATGAGGGGGTGCCACATTCCAGTTTTAGCGGCAGGTGGGGATGGGACCTGTATGGGGAGAGTTTCCATCCCCACCTTGGCAGGAAGTCACCATGCACAAAACTTACTCAGTGCAAGAAAGGAGACAGGCTCTGAGAGTGCTCTTTCCGGACACCTGTGGCCCTACGGTGTGAACAGGAAGGGGGCCACCTGGACTGGCCCCAGGCCTTCCCCTCCTCGCTCTCTGCTAGCTTTTCCCCTCTACTGTCTTCTCTGCTCCCCAGGGCTGAAGACCTGAACCCTCCCTCGACGTGCTTTACTTGCCCACTTCCCATCCAGCCCTCCCTAGGGCTCAACTCCTGGCCAGGGGGCTAGTCTCGGGAGTGGGGGACGTGGCAGTCTCCCCTCGGGGTGCAGCCAGCTGCATTTTAGAACCTGCCCAGGGCAGGGCAGTGCCCACCCTCCCCTCCCCACCCTCAGCTGAGCTTGGAGCAGACCCCCAGTGCCTGTCGGTAGGCCTCCGTCACCTCCTGGCAGTCCGTCAGGGAAAAGCAGCTATCCCCCAGGGGGTCCTGCCACCAGCGCCTCAGGCCCCTGCTTCCAGGGCCCTCTGCGGGGGGCTCCTCAAGCCCCATGAGGTTGTCCACAGACACACAGCCCCGCAGCAGGGGCTCGGGGAGCCGTTCAGGCAAGTCCAGCTGGTCGAATGACTCAGAGGACAGGATGCTGTCCTCACTCATAGCCCCTGAGGGGCGGCTGGCCCGGGCCAGAGGGTGAGGGGAGGCCAGTTCATCCAAGGAGCCGAAGGCGGTGGGGGTTGGGAGCTCCAGGGCCGTGCAGGAGAACTTGCCATTGTGTTTGAGGATGCCTTTGCGATGGAGGGGCAGCCCTGAGGTTTGGGGGGGCTTCTGCTCCTCAGAGCCCCCACCCACAAACACGTCCCCTGCATCCAGGAGCTCCCCAGACTCACTGGGTTCAGGGGAGGAGTAGTAGCCAGATTCCCGCTGCCGCGACTTCTTGAGGATGCCCTTCTTGGGGAGCAGGGGGCCAGCCTGTCCTGGGTCTGCGGGGCCTGCGCTGGGCTCAGGGTCTTCCCTCGCCGCTTCCAACGACGGCAGTGCCTTCTTCTTGAGAATGCCCTTGGGCAGCTTGAGGTTGCCCCTGGCAGGGCGAACGGAGGGGTCGTCCGCCGGGTCCCCCTGGAGAGACTGGGCCATGTCGTTCTCCTTGCGGGACTTCTTCAGCGAATGCTGGCGCTCCAGGCCCGGGGCGATGCTGCCGCTGCCGGACGCGTGCTGCTTGAAGAAGCTGCAGACCTTGGCCCCGTTCTCCAGGAGAGGGCGGGAGGACCGCCGGAGCCAGTCAGCCATGGAGGCGCGGCCAGAGTCGCTGCCAGGGCGCCCTCCGTCGTGCAGAGCTTCCTGCTCCCCCACACGGGTGGCGTAGCCCCAGTTGACCCACCAGTGACTGGCCACGTCCTCCAGGGTGGCTCGGCGGGTGGGGTTCACCATTAATAGCCACCGGATCAGGCCACAGGCATCTGGAAGACAGAAGACGGGGGCTTCAGACTGGCAGCCACGGGAACGGGCACCCTGCAGCCCCTCTCACCGGTTCACCCCGATCTGTGCTAAGAGTGCACACCCCTGTGTCAGATGCGTCTAGTCCCACCCGGGCGGGCAGATGCCACAGCCCGGCCAGCTCCCCACAGCCTCCAGCTTTCTGGGACTGACTGCCCATTTCTTCTTCCTTGCCTCGGCCCCTCAGGACCAGGGCCCCTTCTTTAGCCTTGCTCTACTTCGGTGTTTCTTCCCGGAAATGCAACCCTGAGGGGAAGGGCTGTGCTCAAGAGTAAACCAAGGTTCTCACACCCTCCTTCCTGCCCTCTCCACCGGATGTGAAAGGACAAAGAGACTTCTAAGGATGAGCCCTAGAGCAGTCGGGAATGAGGTGACTGCAGCAAAGAGGATTCAAGTTAAACCATCAGAAGCACTTCCCAAGTATGAAGCAGCATGCCCATACCGGAGAGAAGGGATGCACTTTCCCTCTGGGAGTCACAGACCCTGGAGGCAGAGAGAGGACAGCAGGTGGGGGGTGGGCCTCTTCACTTCCCTGCTCCTGGCTGGTGCCCACCTCGGGAACAAGGGGAGGACACACGGGGCCTGGAGCACAACGCCACACCTCTCACTCACCGGAGGGTTTAGGCGGCTCCCGGTAGGACCCGTTGCTGATCTGTCTCACCAGCGTCTTATGGTCCTGCCCGTCAAAGGGCATGGTGCCATGCACCAGGATGTATAGAAGGACACCCAAGGACCAGCTGTCCACCTAGGGAGCGAGAGAGAAAGAGAGAGAGGGTCAGCGAGGATGCCTGAATGCTATAGGCTGGAGGCCATCCAGCAACACCAGAGAAGAAAGGGGTACATGCCGGAGAACTCAGGGGGCCGGGGCATCTGAGGACCACCTCCCTCTGGGACGCAGGAGCAAAGAGGGTGACGCTGTAGAGGGACTGAGGTTCAGGAGGACAGGTGCTGTCCATCCCGTGCAGGTAGGAGGGGCGGCCCCCAGCGAGAGCAGTGGTGAGGTCATCCCTTCTGGGCAGGATGGGGTGGTGGCGAGAGAGCCCAGCGCTCAGGGAGCCTAGCCGGGTGCCAGGAAAGAGAACAGCAACTAGGAAGGTGAGGGGGCACAAAACCAGACTGGGGGGTCAGCAGACTTAAGTTCTCGGCCCAGTTTTGCTGCTCCTGCTAGGACCTGACAAGTCCCGACTTTTGTGTGAAGGGTGGGGGTGGAGTTTTGTGCTCTGAAGAGGGGAAGAAGGGGAAAGCCAGCCCACCTCTCAGACAATCTAGAGGCACCATCAGTGGTGGAGGCAGGCTGCGGGTGGAGAGCAGACACTCACCTCTGGGCCCGTGTAGGGCTTCCCATTGACGATCTCGGGGGAGGCGTACAGGGGGCTCCCGCAGAACGTCTGCAGGAGCTTGCCCTGGTGGTAGAGGTTGGAGAGCCCAAAGTCCGCGATCTGCAGGAGTGGGTCAAACACAGGCAGGGGTCATGCCAAGGCCTGGATTGTTCTGCAGCTCTCGGCCCACCCCTCTCCAGATCCCAGGGAAATCCAGGCCTTCGCAGGAGGAAAGGGTGCCGGGACCCCTGCCCCCCACAGCACGGACAACACAGCTCAGGCCCTGCAAGAGAGCACCTTGTGGATGTTGTGTCAGTGAGGAATGCCTCGGTGTGTGGAGGCTCCGGGGTCCTCCCTGTTCCCCCAGTCCCTTTGCTGATGCTGGACCCCCACTCCAGGGATGCACTCTCCTGCCTATAAACATCCTCCTGACCCGGCAAGCCCACCTCCCCTGAGACCTCCTTTTCCCACAAAGCCCCACCGTTTCCAATGGCTGGCGGTAGTCCCTGCTCATCAGTCTCCCTCCTCCTATTACCGTGTCAGCATGTTCCCCGTGCTCACCTCCTTCTGCCCCCACCTCTCCTGCAGCTCTTAGCACAGGTGTGACCCAAGGATGGGACTCAGCCGACACTTAGTGACTGAAGGAAGGGTCTACCCGTTGTAGGGAGAGAATTGATTGCTCATGCTAACACCATGGCTCTCCGAGGCCAGCCAGCCCCATTAGTGATTACCGTGCAAGGGTTGGCCGGCCCTTCCTAGCAAAGGGCTCCTCTCTGCCCATAGCTGGGCAGGAATGTAGTGGCAGGAACCTGGGGTCACGCCAGTACAGTAAGAAGCAAGGGTGAAGTCAGAACAAAGATCAGGGCTGTGGTTAGAGCCCAGAAGAAAGAATCTTCTTGCAGGATTGCCTAAGCCATCTGATACTGAGGGCTTGAGAGGCCCCAGGCCCATCTTCTCCTTCCCCAGAGAGACCCTTTCCCCCAGCTATCCTCAGATAGAAGCAGAGGCCAATGCCCTGCTGCTCCCCACCTCTTCACCCCCAGCAGAGCATCATGGGTGCCCAGAGTGGGGAGGGGCTGTTTATGAAACTCTGGCTCCTTCATTTATGGTTTTATTGGGCTCTTATCGAGCAGTTACCATTTGAAGCCCATAAAGAGGCAGATGATTGGTTCAGATGGGAAAGTTCGTGCCTGTCTGGTTATGTGAGTTTCCTGGCTCTGCCTCCCCTCCCCCTGCTTAGCATCAAAGAAAGCCCCACCTGCTCCGGGAATTGGCTGGGTAAGGGGAATAAACTCAGTGCCAGGGTACTTCAGGGCATGGGTTCAAGGGCCACTGAAGGGAAGGGACTGTGTGTTGGGTTCAGGAAGATTCTGAGGAGTGTTCTAGTGCAGGGTTGGAGCCCTCCCAGGCACCTGCAGGGGCCAGCCCTTGTCATTTCCCCCTTCCAGCCCTGAGATCTGAGTTTATGCCATCAGCACCTCTCAGACCTCAGCTTAACTATTGAGGCATGGGAATTCAGCAGCTGCAGGAGGCAGAAAGCTGGTGCTGGGGTGCTTGGTCTATGGAGGAAAGTGCCAAAAGGTCTACCGAATGGCAGCAGATTAGTATGTGTGTGTATGCGTGCAGGCAGGTGGGGAGAACTGAGGCCATGGCCCTCTCTCCCTGCCAGGCCCAAGACTGCATGCAAAAGCTGACCCTAGATTGAGGCTCCTATCAGCCGGTTACGTCAAGAGCACGGGCTGGGGAATCAGCAGACCTTGGTTCTAGCCCCGACGCAACCACTCCCTTGCCATGGGACCTTGGGTAAGTCACCCCTTATCTTGAAGCCTCAGGTCTTCATCCATAAAACGAGGTACTGGAAAGGATGATGGCTGAGTTCCCTACTGGTACCAACATCTAAATCTGAGCTTCTAAAATCCCTTAAGTGCTTAGAGAGAGACACCTGACGAGGAAACTGGGCAGAAAGGCTGGGATGGGGTAGGGAGCTGTGGGAAACAAAGAAGTGGGCTCACCTTAATATTTCCATTGGCATCTAAGAGGATGTTCTCCAACTTGAGATCCCGGTGGACAACCCCATTCTGAAAGAGGGAGGGAGGAAAGAGGGTCAGGGGGAGGTCCCCAAGAAGGACAGGAGGACATGAAGGCCTAGTCTGGAAAGTGAGGTCAACACAAAGGGGGCCAAGGTGGGGCAGTATGCGTAGGCTGGGGATACCCATCTCATCGGAACGGAGTATGACGGATCACAGACCCTTCCACCCCTTGGGGCCACAGCGAGAGACGCCAACATCCCCAGGCCCCAGAGTCCAGATAGAAGTTTGCCTCTGCCTCAGTCTCCCTGTGGGATCCTGGGCAGGTTGTGGATCTGTCTGGTGCAAGCCAGTCCCAGAGCCCCAGGGACCGCCCCTCGGGATGGGAGCGCGCAGCGGGGGGCTCACCTGGTGACAGTAGTGCACGGCCGAGACGATCTGTCGGAAGAAATGGCGGGCCTCGTGCTCGCTGAGCCGCGGCCGCTCACTGACGTAGTCGTACAGGTCGCCCCGGCTGGCGTACTCCATGACGATCACAATCTTGCTGCCGTTCTCAAACACTGGGGCAGAGCAAGGTGGGACTGTCAGGCCCTTCCAGAGTGCGCTGCCCCCCCCTGGGGGGTCACACGTTCCCCCCGCGCCACCCACTGCCCCCAAACCAGACAGGACCTTCCTGCAGGGATATCTGCTCACGGGATGGGACGGGGGCGAGTAAGGGCAGGAACAGGGCTGCTGAAGGAGCCACGAGGTGAGGCCAAGGGAACTGGCTTATCCTCCCTCTCTTTGCAAGTTCAGGCTTTTGAGGATTCTTTCCATTTATCTATCTATCTATCTATCTATCTATCTATCTATCTATCTATCTAAGAAAGAGAAAGAGCAAGGGGAGGAGCAGAGGGAGAGGGACAAGCAGACTCCATGCTGAGCACAGAGCCTGACACGGGACTCGATCCCATGGCCCTGAGATCATGACCTGAACCAAAATCAAGAGTCCGACCTTTAACCTACTGAGCCCCCCAGGCACCCCAGGCTTTTGAGGATTCTTAAAACCAGCCTGCAAATTCCCAGGAAGGCAAGGACATCAAGGGATAAGACTAAGTCATGTCCTCTGGCTCAGAATCTGGTACTTTGTACCTTGGGATGGTGGGCAAATCTCATCCAGATACATCAGTAAGAATTCAGGTTTGGGGTTTAAATCCTGGCCCCATCACTGACTAGCCGGGTGACCTTGGCAAGTTATTCAACCAGTGTGCCTCAATTTCCTCATCTGAAGAGTGGGATATAATGGTAACCTCACAGGGCTGGGGAAGACAGAGACAGAAGTCAGGGACAGCTCTGGGGCTGGCTGAGCAAGCTGGCATGGGGTCTGACATATAAGCAAGCACACGATAAATGGTGCCTACTGTTATATTTATGATCAGCATCCTCGTGCGTAAACTTGAAAAAGAATGCCCATAATAATGTTTGCCTCAAGGATCCGAAGAGGGACAAAGGTACATGAATGTGGTTTGTAAACTCTACAGTACCATGGAAGACTGAGCTAGAGATCTAGTACCCTCAGCATCTTTGACTTCCTGGCAATGAGCCCATCCCAGCTCATGTGCCACTCAGGCTTTGTCCTGGCTTGAGCTGCCTAGAAGTGTAGGGAAGGACTGGTTCATCAAACTGGCTAGGTGTGGTCAGAGCATGTATGTCTGTGACGTTACATCTGTGTGTCAAACGAGTCCTAGGAGTCTGGCTTGCTGAGCCAGCCCCAGAACTACTGCTATCTAGCCTGGGGGAAGGAGCAGAGAGAGGAGGCTTCTGCCCGAGGAATCCTGGGTGCCAGGCGATTGGATACATGGCTGGGAGAACTGTGCTCTTTTCCTCTCCCACACGGGCAAGTGGTCCTGACGCATGGTGGCCCCGTCTCCTGGGAGGTACCCAGGTGAGACCCTACTCCCGTGGTCCTCCAGATGTCTGTAGGGGTGCGTGCAACCTTTGTGCCGTGAAACTGGAGGTCAAGAGCTAGCCAGGGTACATTCTGGAGAGCTGCTATGTTCCTAAAACCGGAGCCTCCCCCGAGTCCGTATCTCCTGAAGACTATGGCAGGCTGGGGATGGATGCGGAGGGGGTGTGCCTGTCACACAGTAACTGTGACACCCCTACCTACAATCGTGGAACCTGAGGGGCAGGAGAATCCACATCCTAAGCTTCAAGACTCAGTTCCCAGATGTAGCTGGAGGTATGGGTGTGGGGGAGAATTCACGCTTTCTCTCTCTCTCTGCCCAATCACCAAGCTCAAACTGGCTTAACCAATACTCTGTCATCTACCCACTCTTCCCTGGGGGAAATACAGAGAGCCACAATTAGCCTTCTCAGCCACTTGCCTGGGCTCCGTGTGGCTAAGTGGACACGCCCTTAGTCCTCCTATGGACAGAACCCAGGAAAGACTTCTCCCTGACTTCCCACCAGGAATATTCAGCTGGAGGTCAAAGCCACAGGCCTCCTTCCCCCCCTCTTGCTGCTACTGGTACCCCTGGTTTTCCATCTCACTGATATTATGTAAAGGCTGGAAGCACACAGGCGTGTGTGGGAGCATGCTCCCCCTCTTTCCCTCGTCACCCTCTCTTGCTCACTTGGTTGTCTGGGTCACAGGGAACAGAGCAGATGGGGTGGAAAGCCAACACTGATGTCAGAGCAAGAGGAGGCTAAGAAAGATGAGGAAAGGTGGGAGCCAGCCCCATGGCAGGAATGATTCAGAGTCCAGGTCAGACTGTAGGAGGCCTGGCTCCTGGGACAGGGGAAGAATAACCTCCACGCACCTGAGACAGGAACAGGTCTATGTATGTTCCAGCCTCCCCCAGAATGCTAAGGATCTCACTGGGTTGGGGAGGTAGTGTTCCATTATGGAAAACCTAACAATGACAACAAGAAAGCCTACAGTCCGTTGAGTTCCTCCCATGAGTGAATACTCGGTGACATTTAATTTGATCTTTGCAGCTACCTTGTGATGTAGGTGGGATTGTCCCGTTTTACAAACGAGGAACTGAGGCCCTACCCAGAGCCTAGTTAAATTAGTTGCCCCAAGTCCTACAGCTGGGTTTCAAATCCACCTTTTGTCCAACTCTAAAGCCTGTGTCTTTTTCACTTCTTTGTGTTCTCTGTTCTGACTGCGCGCGCGCGCACACACACACACACACACACACACACACACACACACACACACACAGCTTCGAACGCCCTGCCTCTGTACCTTCGTGGATGGCAATGATGTGGGGGTGGTTGAGTGACGACATGATCTCAATCTCTCGCCGAATGTGCATCAGGTCTTGCTCATCTTTGATTTTGTCTTTCCGGATGGACTTGATGGCCACCTGGGAACAGAGAATGCGGGAGACTGAGGAGAAAGGTCTGGCAGGTAAAGGCATCCCTAAGGATACTCTGGGAGCTCTGACCCTGGCCTCCTGCAGCTGTTACGAAGTCCTCGGTGTCGTGCACCCAGAGAAACCATTCCACCTCGCCCCAGGGTAGGTGACAGAGAGGCTGGAGAGCACCTTCTCTGGAGCACCTGGGTTAGGCGCAGTCCACACGGCAGGAAGGAGCACGGGCCGGTGACCTTATACAGAGTCCACAGATGAACAAGGAAGGTACAACCTGCATTTGCACGGCCGATGCTTTATGACTTACAAAGCAAACTTACCATATACAACCCCACGAGGACGAGGGTTGGCCCGGTTTTGCTCAGCCCTGGATCCCCGACACCACACATGGTGCTGGGCACACAGGAGGGGCTGAACGAGCGTCTGTCACATTGTTACTAACGCATGGGCCCCTCCCAGCCGCCCTGAGAGGTAGGCCCAGAAAGTTCCATCGCCCTCACTGGTAGGGGAGAAAACTGGGACCCGGGGAGGTTAAAAGACCTGCTCAAGGTCGCGCAGTGACTAACCGGCACAAACAGGAATGAACTTTGAAAACATTATGCTAAGTGAAAGAAGCCAGACACACAAGTACAGATGGACGATTCTTTTTTCCTAAAGATTTTATTTATTTATTAGAGAGAGAGAGAGAGAAGGAGGGGGAGCACAACGAGCGGGAAGGGCAGAGGGAGAAGCAGACTCCCCGCTGAGCAGGGAGCCCCCTGGGATCATGACCTGAGCCACCCAGGTGCCCCTGTCGGATTTTCCGTATAGGAGGTAACCAGAATAGGCAAAAGCATGGGGAAGAAAGTAGAACAGCGATTCCCAGGGTGGTGGTGGGGGTGGATGGAGGTGGGGGGGTGCTATTGTTTCATGGGTACAGAGCTTCTGTGTGGGGTGATGAAAAGCTCCTGGAAATGGGTAGTGCGGATGTTTGCATGACATTGTGAATGTACCTAATAGGTCACTGAATTGTACCTTTAAAATGCTTAAAATGGTAAATTATATGTTATATATATTTTTAACCACAAAAAAATTATGGAAAAAAACCCCACACCAGTCCCCTCAGTCTCGGTAAGGAATGTCCCTCTCCTAGCAACAAACAACCAACCAGACAGTGAGCGTCCCCTGGGCTTTGCTGTCTCCTCGGCAAAGGTGCAAATACCATATAAGGATCTAGCCCGGGGGGGCTGGCAAGTGCGGTGGGTTCAGGAAGGGTGGGGTGAGGCAACAGGAAATGAAAGAAGTGCCAAGATGCCAGGCCAGGAAGCAGAACTCTTAGAGCCCGAGGAGCCCCTGCTTTCTCTGCCCTGTCCCACTGAGCAGCCACGGGGGCAGAAAGAGGAGAGTGACAAGAAGCCTTCCCCGCCTGCGGAAAACGCGGCCTGGGGGACAGTCAGAGGACCTGGGGTCACTGTCCCCAGGAGCAAGTCCCACCCCCTCTCAGAGCCTCCGTGGCCTTTTCTGTGCAACAACAGGCCGAGGGAGGCCGCGAGAGGTGCTTTCCCGCTCTGAGGCCGGGGACCAGCCCTACAAATGCGGGGTGGGGGGGCCCTGAGGTGCTGGGCGGGGGGCCAGGTGGGGTGCCACAGGGCCGGTCAGTTCCTGACCAGTCCCGTCCAAGGACACGAATGGTAAATTCAAGACTTCCTCTTCAGGGGAGGCAGACGCCTTGTGACAAAATCTGAAGGCCCAGACCGAGGGAAACTGCTTCGCATTCAAAGTCCCAGGAGGGTTTGCCTCCCCTCAAGGCTCAGAAGGAGACGGGGGAGAAAGGAAACCACAGCTCCAGGGGAGGGGCCTCTAATCCCCCCTTTCACAAGGCTCTGGAGGCAGACAATGGCTTCCGGCTCGCGGGGACCGCGCCGAGCAGGCCTGCGCTCCCCATCGGACAAGAATGCGGAACAGCCTTAATCCCGTAAGGGGAGCCGCGCACAATGACCGGCCCGGTCGCCCCGGCAACGGCCCAGGGATGGCGTGCCCTCCGCCCCGCTCCTCCCCTGGAGCTGCATCCTTGAAAGAGGGGAGGCCCAGCTCTTGTGCTCTCCCGGAGCAGGTCAGGGAGGACAATGGCCGCGGGAGGGACCTGTCACCATGGAGCCTCCTCCCCAAGATGCGGGAGAGGCCCACGGTGCAGCTGCAGGGGACGGCGCGGGACGGGGCGCCCCTCAGGGGCTTTCTTCACCGACTGCCCCCGCCCCCTGCCCTTGTGCTCCAAACCACCCTGATGAGCTAAGCAGAAAAATCCCTGGCTTAGAATCGGACAGGGGGATGGGGATGGGGAGGAAGGGGCTTGAATCCTCCTGCAACGGGGAGGATTCAACTTGCAGCATCAATCCTGCGCACCCCTCTCTCCACACCCCTTTCTCTCCCTGAGGGGGAGATTTTATGGACTCGTTCTTTTCTAAAATTCTTTGTTTTACAAATCAGACAGTAGATAAAGTCCTATGAGCTCTTCAGATAAAGGGCCATAAACATTGTATTAATAGGTAGTAAAAAAAAAAAAAAAAAAGGCCATATATAAATCACATATCTAGATAATGAAACAGAAATAGTTGAGAGCTTAAGATGCACATATATGCAAAAACTAGGCATGTTACAACTGTGTACACACAAGCCTATACAGCAAGGAGATGACTCATCACAGGCTTAGGGGGAGAGGTCTCACAAAGACGAGGCCTAAAAGAAATGAGGTTCCAAAAAAGAGGGTCCGAGCAGGGCTAGGAGTCCCTGGGTCTGTAGAGAGTATAAATGTTGAACCCTGAGATCCATTTCTTTCAACTATGAAGCCCATGATTCCACGTGAGGATTGTTAATCCTCAGTGAACGGCTCCATCTTCCTGCTAGCTCATGTTCTGGCCTCAGGGGGCTAGGTCAAGGCGCCTCCTCCACCCGGACATCCTCCCCACCTCAAGTTATCCACATTAGGTCCTAGGAGACCACAGCTGGCTGGCACTTCCTATGAAGGAAACAAGTAATGTCATCAGGCCTCCACTAGTCTCCAAGCAGGTGACATACAAGAGAATGATGTGTCACTGCCCTGGGGGGCCTGGGCCACTGTTCCCAACCTATTCCTGCCCCACAGGACAGGCCCCGTACCATCTGCTGGCTAGTCTGTCATAGTAAAGGAGATATAGAAACAGCTCAGGCCTAGAATGTGCTCAGCATACAGAAAGCATTCAACAACTGTTTACTGGTGAACACAAATCACAAATAAGTAGTTATTGGCTAAGTCACTGGGCTGATCCCCTGACTGACAGGATGAACACCCGGATAAGATTTTCTGCTCTTCTTCCCATGTATGGGTGGAACCAACTTCAGTTACAGGATGAATTTGAGAGACCTTTGTTCTCATATGCAAGTTAGTTGAGCATCCATTCTCAAAGAATTAAAATATACTAACCAGAGCCAAGAACAATTGCTGAATGGATCTCCCAGAGGTAGGAAGGCCACATGCCTAGAGACAATCCTGGTTCATCCTGGTATAATTATTAATAGAGCCCTTTTAGGGGCACCTGGGTGGCTCAGTTCATTTAGAGTCCAATTCTTGATTTCGACTCAGGTCATGATCACCAGGTTGTGAGATGGAGCTCCGTCTCCAGCTCTGTGCTCACCAGGGAGTCTGCCTGAGATTCTCTCTCCCTCTCCCTCTGTCCCTCCCCCCACTCTTGTGCTCTCTCACTCTCTATCTCTAAAATAAATAAAATCTTTAAAAAAAAAACCTCACCCTAATTAAAAAAAAATAGAACCCCTTTTACTCTCCAAAGTAAAAGTACCCGAGTTAAGGTGATATGTTATATGGCCACCCTACTCAGTGGGGCGGGACACCCAGGTGCAACAATTACGTGATAATGTAAGTGTGAATGCCAGGTCAGTGGAGTGGGGGTCAAGAGCCCAGGTATCTGATTCTTATTTGTCCCTATGGAACCATGCAACTCAAGACAAGCCACTTAAATGATGTGGTTAACTGGTGTGGCTAGTTTTAATGTCCTCATCTGAAAAATGAAAGGGTATTTATTCTTCAAACATCTGCTGAACACCTACTATGTGCCTGGTGCTATGCTAGGTGTTGGAGACTTAGACAAAAAATGGATAGTCCCTGCACCAAGGCCCTCAGTCCCGTGGGAGAACTGGCAACTAAATCTACTGTAATGAATAGGACAGTTTGGTCCCTGCCTGCCCAGGGACTCCAGGAGTGCTGATGAGAGCTTTCTTTGCCTGGGGGAGCAGGGAAAACCACCTCTGGGAGAAAACTTCATCTTAGATCTTCAAGCCAAAGGGGGTAGGCTGGGAAGGGGCATATAGGGCATTATAGGCAGAGAGAAAGGTTTGGGCAAAGGCCAGAAAGAAAGGAACCATTCATGAATGTGTACATCAGGACCTCTAAGCTCCCTTTCAAACTCTAGCATTTTCTGCTGAGCGTCTTCAGAAGTGGGTCACTGGCTACTCCGCCAGGAAGGTGCTGGCCAAGGACTGTTGGAATGGGCTTGTTCGGAGACCCTGTGCTATGTCCGTGTTAACCTGCTGGGGCAAAAGTCCTATGGATGCTGGCCCATTTTGCAAAGACAGCAAGACTAATCCCCCATCCCCTTTTGCAAATGGCAAACGCTAAAGTCCAGAAAGGTCCACTGACTGCCAAGTTCCCCTGACACACCGACGCACAATGAGGATGGAACGGGGTTGCCTGCAGAAGCTGCCATCTCAGAAGACGAGAGTTCCTTGCAGGTGCCTTGCCCTGCCTCGGGCTCCCTGCCTCCCACCCTTGGAGAAGGGAGGGCCTCACCCCCTGCCTTGGGCCAGGCTGTGCAGTACCACCAGGCACCCCAGCCCTCTTAGAGATCCACAAACACACCGGGGAGATGGGTGTTGGGGGCTCAATTGGTTAGATGCTTCCTCCCCTGCAGGAACTCGGATCAGGTCTTAGAAAAAGAAGATCTAGAGGTGCTGGTTTCAGGTCCCAGGAGACAGGGTGCAAGCTGGGCATCTCCGGTCATAGCTAACACCAGGAGTTGGAGCCAAGATCCTTGACTCCTCTCTGGCCTTTCACGGAGCACCTGCCGTCTGGGAGGCAGGGCAAGGAGCTGGAAGATGACCCATTTAGATAACGGAGGAGAGGTTAAGCTGGCCTGGGCTAGCCTGGGCAGAGTGGGAATGGGTGTGGGGGTGGCTCACCATCCCACCAAGCCTGCCAGAGACCCAGGCAGGGAGCAGGAATGGGCTCCGGGAATGAGGGGAGCCTGAGCCACCTCCCCTAAGCCCCATGTTGTGCCCGCCCCCTCCTTGCCACCCTCTGCCCACTCTGCCAGGTTGCTGGGCAAGGCGCTTCCCTGCCCGGCCCTCTTGTGTGGTTTGGCCACAGCCCAAGGACAAGAGTCGCCCACAGCCGGAGCCTCCCTCCCTGCTGCTGAGCAGGCAGGTGTAGTCAGGGCTGGGAGGGCAGCGTCACGCAGAGGAGGACTTTGGTGGCTGGCCAGGCGGAGCCCTTCTCTGGAGCAGGGGCCGAAGGAGAGACTAGGACTTTGAACAAAGCAAAGACCAAAGTGGTTTGGCTTAGGGAAGCACAGCACAACCCATTCTCTCGCTCAGGGCAGCACAGACCCAGGATGGGTACCCCAGCAGAGAGTCAAAACTAGCCTTGCCGGGATAAACACTGTGAGTGTCAGGTCCTACGCTGAGCACTTTACAGATATGATCTTACGTCATCCTCTGAGAACCCCACGAGGTAGGAAGCATTATAACGCCCACTCTACGGTCCGATTCCTTCACTGACAGAGGAGGAAACGGAGAGACACAGAGGTCACAGAGCTGGTAAGCAAGAGAGTCTGAACTGGAACACCTACGGTCTGACTCTGAGCTACACAGCCTCCTTGACGAGGTCAAACCCAGGAACGTCGTGTAGTTCACTCATCCAGGATCCCTCAACATAGTCAGCACATGTGGGGGTGGGAGTTCATTCCCAGTGACTCTTCCACCCTCAGCACTGCCTGGAGCTCTGCGAAAGGCGGCTTGTGCTCACTGTTGGAATGACAAAGCACACAGAGGCAAGCCCGGGCTCAGCTCAAGGCCAACTCCCCGTCCAAGACTCAGTATTGGTCATCCGTGGCCTGGGGTGGTCAAGTCAGGAGCCTGCGTTGCACGCATGCCACTAACCAGCCACAGGACAAGTCCCATCCTCTCTCTGGGCCTCAGTTTCCCCATCTGTCAATGCAGGGATCAGACCATCTGGGTCATTTTCAAACGTTTTGACATCCCATGCAGCAGTCCAACATATATAAGACACAGAAGCATCCCTGTCCCAGATCACTATCCACTTGGAGTCCCCTAATGTTCCTCATGGCACCCCTTGGAGAGAAGACAGCCATGCAGATCATCCCAAAGGCTTTGGTGGATTCTACCATTCCAGGGACCCCAGCAGGTGTTTTTCTTTTGGGGGGAGGGGCAGTCAGGGGAGCTGGGAGAGTTACAGGAGGAAATGTCATTTGGATACCAGGAATGTACTCAGAGATGAGAAGATCCAGAGCAAATATTTGTTTTTCCTTTGATGCCCTCCTGGAGTAGCCATTAGTCCTGCCCACTTGCCCCTCCCTTCGGGCAGTCCCATCTGGCCCCTGATAATCTCATCTAGGTAGGCTGGGAAAGGGAAAAATGCTAGAAAGGTAGAGAGAATATTGGGATGGGAGCCAGCCAGCAGGCTTTCCTCTGAATCTAGCCCCCACCAACAACCTCAGTTCATTTTGAGGGATGTCATGGGCCATTTTCATGTCCCTCTCCCTCACAGGAGATCCTGAGGCACCAGGTCAGCCTCTCTTAAGGGAGGACAGTGAAGAGGCCGGAGTGGGGGTGGGGTGAGGAAGAGGAGTCCTCTCCAGAATGGAGAAACCATTAGCCCCCAGGCAGCTACTCTCCAAGCAGGACGGAGACCCTGAGCAAGTTCCCTGCAGAAATACAGGGTGGTCTGTGGATCAGGGTGGCCCCATGCCTACTGACCTTAGCTCCCTGCACACAGTGAGAGGCAGGAGGCCGGGGAGTACCTTCTGAATTCTCTCTGTTCTGATGTAATAAGAGCTGGAATCCCTACCTACAGCCACTGAGGTTTGAAAACTGAAAGCTGGTTTATCTCATTCCAGAATCAATGAGATCTCTCTCTCTCTCTCTCTCTCTCTCTCTCTCTCACACACACACACACACACAGTGCTCCAGGTCAAGAGTCTGATGGGATCTCAACTTCAATCTCAATTTCCCAGTTCCTGGGCCACCCCAATCCCCCAACCCATTCTGTCCTCCAGCAAGTGGCACATGCTATTTTGCAGCTAAGCCCCTGACAAAGCCTGAGCCCAGTGGAGCCTCACTGGGCCCTCACACTTTAGAGAAAGAGAAAGAAAGGAAAGCCAGGAAGTACATGATTGCCCAATAGCTGTAACCTGGCAGCAGGCAACTGGGGACAGTGCCAGGCCTTAGCAGGAAAAACATACTCGGCCCTATTGATGAGGCCATAATCCACTCCCTTTCTCCAGCATCCACTCTCCTTCACCAATGAAATGACTTCTTGAATTTCAAACCAGTTACTGACTGCGAAAGCAAACAATCTGGGAAGGCCACCGGTCCCACAGCCCATAGGGTAAACCATGGACACACAAATACACATGCACGTCTCATAACCAGCACCCAACGGAATTTTGCAAAACAGTCCCTAGACCACCTGCCCTAAAAAGCTTGTTAAAATGCAGGGCGGGGGGGGGGGGGGGTCCTGGGTGGCTCAGTTGGTTAAGCGTCTGCCTTTGGCTCAGGTCATGATCCCAGGGTCCTGGGATGGAGCCCCACATGGCATCTGGCTCCCTGCTCAGTGGGGAGCCTGCTTCTCCCTCTCCCTCTGCTGCTCCCCCTGCTTGTGCTCTCTCATTCTCTCTCTTTCAAATAAATAAATAAAATCTTAAAAAAAAAAAAATGCAGGGGGCACCTGGGTGGCTCAGTCGTTAAGCGTCTGCCTTCAGCTCAGGTCATGATCCTGGGGTCCTGGGATCGAACTCTGCATCGAGCTCCCTGCTCGGCAGGAAGTCTGCTTCTCCCTCTCCCACTCCCCATGCTTGTGTTCCTACTCTCGCTATCTCTCTGTCAAATAAATAAATAAAATCTTTAAAAAAAAATGCAGGTTATCTGGCCCCATCCTAGACTTTGGAATAAAATCCTTTGGATGTGGAACCAGAGAAAAAGTATTTCAAAAGAAGCACCCCAGGTGATTCCTATGCACGTTAAACACATGTTTGTTAACTAACTTTTGGCAAACTTGCTACCCTTTCAGGATTTGCTTTTCCAGATATAAATATCGGTTCTTACTGCAGCTTCTGTGTATCAGGATCAATTTAAATTCACATTTGTAGCTCATTCAATCTTCATAGCAGCTTGGGAGGGAGGCTGTGTTGTTTTTTTTTTTTTCAGTTTTGTAGAAGGTGAAACCGAGTATAATGATAAAATAAATTGCTCCAGTTCTCACAGATTACTGCTACTATCACTACTACTACCACCTATGTCCTCTGACCCCACATTAACTGGACATCTTTCTGAAAAGGCTGAAAACCCAAAGGTATCCTGGGACACAGTAGACTTTGCACCAGAGCCTGGTTTCACATTTCCCAGAATAAAAAACCCATCCTAATGAAACTTGGAGTCAATTTTAGAGCCAGAAAGGACCTAAGTGTCAAGCCCATCTCCACCCCATCCCACCCCAGTGCAGATCCCCATGTAGGCTGCGCTGCCAGATAATAAGAACTGAGTTGAGGAACTGCACCTCACACATTCATCCAAGCACACACTCATTTACTAAACTCATCCTAAGGTCAGGCACCTTCTACTTCCTCTTCCCATTCCACTCTTTCGGATAGTACGCTCCAAGCAAACTTCAACCGAAGTCTCATCTTCTGTAGGGAGTCTTCTCAAGACAGGACACTATGCATCTTTTATGCACCCTGCACCAGCCGTCCGCCTCACTAACTGGGCAGTCATCGCATGCTGGCTAGTGTTGGGGTTCTCAGGTCCAATGCCCGCCCCACCCCCGGCCCCCACCGCACACGCGCGCGCGCGCGAAGACTGAATGCTGGCCACTCCACCGAGGACCGCGCTAGCCCCCCGCCCGGCCTGCATCCCTCACCGTCCGCGGCCAAGCCCCGCGCCCGCCCCGCGCCCGCCCCGCGCCCGCCCCGCGTCCGCCCCGCCCCAAGCAGCGCGGCGAGAGGGAATCGCACTTACCAAGCGCCCCGAGCTCTCCCGCGCCTTCTTCACCTTCCCGTAGGTGCCCTTGCCCAGGGTCTCGAGGAACTCGTAGCGGTGGCGCAGGTTGTGCTTGTGGTGGTGCCGCTTCACCGCCTGCTTCTTCATCTGGGGCTTGGGCGACTTGATGAGCCCGTCGGTCAGCGGCCGGGCAAGCTCGGCGGTCAGGGCGGGGGCGGCCGAGGGAGCTGGGCCGGGGCGCCGGGGGAAAGCCAAAGGCTCCATGGCGGGCAGGAGGCGAGCGAGGGCGGAGGGGGAGCCGGCTGCGCGGGGAGAGCAGAGCTAGAGCCGGGGGTACACGACCCGCACCAGGGCGGGGAACCCGCAGCCGCACAACCGCGCGCGGCAAGTCCCCGCGTTCCAAGTTGTTATAAACGCTTGGAGCCCGAGGCCCTGGCCACGCCCCCACGCGCCCATTGGTCTGCTCGCCGGCAGGGCCGCCCGCATTGGCTCGCCCGGGCCTCCGGCCCCGATTCCCCCACCCCCCACGCCAGCCGAGTCTGGGAAAGGTGTCAAAGGAGCCCCGCCCACCCGGGCCCCAGAGGGACAGGCTCGGGGAATAGGAGACATCAGAGGAGGCTGCTTGGCTGGTCCGTACTACCGGGGTCTGGAACTGCTCTTGCCTCTGAGCGGCACTCTGTCCTGGTTAGAGCCACCTGTTGTCATTCTACTGTGCTGTTTCCTCTGTTATCGAGGGGCAATCTGACAGTACTAGAGGTCACCGAAGTATTTTCTCCATCTTGACTAATTTGCATCTCTCAAGCCAAAATCTGTGAAGTCACTTGACCACTTCTTTCAGACCATAAGGGGGAAAAGAGGAATGGAGTGGGATGGAGGCAGACCCCAGTGAAGTGGGAGGGCTAGTGGAGAGCTGTTCCAGGGGTTCTGAGTTCACCTGTCTTCAGTTAGTTAAACCTTCACTGGATCCCAGAAATGTGGTTCTGGAAAGTTCTTACCTCTTCATCAAAGAAGGCTTGTAGGGTTGAGTGGCTCCCTCAAGATGTAGTGGAATTTATGAAGTGTTGGAAGGAGGTGGAGCAAGGCAAAGGGAAATATTCATTCATTTAAAAATGCTTTACACTCGGGGCGCCTGGGTGACTCAGTCGTTAAGGGTCTGCCTTCAGCTCAGGTCATGATCTCAGGGTCCTGGGATCGAGCCCCGCATCGGGCTCCCTGCTTCTCCCTTTCCCACTCCCCCTGCTTGTGTTCCCTTTCTCGCTGTGTCTCTCTCTGTCAAATAAATAAAATATTTTTTAAAAAATGCTTTACACTCTTATTATTTAACTTCTGTTCCCTAAATCTGTATATAGCGGCCCACTCATAAGTTTTCCTCTCTGATTTTGGAGCCAGGAGGACTGGTGTTAAGTCATGAGATTTGGCTTGGTATTTAAGGCCTAGAGCACTGGGTCTAGAATCCCCATTCTGAGTGTCATCTAGAATCCCCATTCTGAGTGTCATTTAGAATGAAATGAGAATATCCATAGGTTCTCCTTCCTCTAAGTGTAATAAGGAGAAAGAGACATTTCCCCTTGAGTCTTCTTGTTAACCCAATTTTTTGAAGTGGGTCTTATTTTGCCAAAAGCCACATAGCCATATAGAGAAACTGGCAGAGCTGGGATTCAGACCCCCCCATAGGAGGATTGTGTCTCCAGCTGTGTATTCAGGGCATGCTGAAGATCAAGAAGGACTACATCCCCAGTGACTGGATTTCGTATTTAGTGTCTGCCCACTTTCCTACTTCTACTGATTCTTTGATCCTTTCTAGTGTGAGTTAGGGATGGAGAACGCTTCCTTTGTAGCAGGAGAGGATCCACTTAGGTAGAAAACCAACCTCCCCCAAATCCGCAGGAGGTAGCCAATTTGGTATTCTTCCCTCTACCAGCCTCCCTTCTTGCTCTGAGTCATCCGCCAAAATAGAATGAGGCCCAGGTAACAGTCCCCCTGACCTGCTGTTTCCTTTCTCCCCTGAGATCTGCATCCATCCTGGGGGCCCAGCTAGCTAGGGCCATCCAGATGGATTAGGATTCTTAAGAGGAAGTATGGGTAGTATTAGAGCAAGCACAGGGCCCTGAGCTCTAGTCCTGCTGACACCGACCGGTTCTGTGGCCTTTTACCAGTCACTTACTCATTCTATACATACTGGTGCCTGCTAGGTGCTGGGCCTCTGGATATACATGATGGTGACAAAGATGGACATGGTCTCTGCCCTTAGAGAAGTCTCAGTCTAGTGAGAAATAAACAAGCAAATCCTGGACAGAGGAAGATGTGCTCAAGATGGGAGAACAGAATGCCCTTGGGGTGTATAAGAGGAGGGAGCCCTTAGCCTTAACAGGATAAGGTTGGTCAGGGGAAGCTTCCAGCAGACAGGGCCTCTTAAGCTGAGACCTGAAGGATGGGAGACAATTAGCCAGATGAATCAACACCTCTTCATAAATAAGATGAAAGAATTATATGGATGAGCCTAAGATTCCATTTTAAGCTTAATCTAGACTCCTATCAATTCTTTTTTTTTTTTTTTAAAGATTTTATTTATTTATTTGCCAGAGAGATAGAGAGCACAAGGAGGCAGAGAGGCAGGCAGAGGGAGAGGGAGAAGCAGGCTCCCCGCCGAGCAGGGAGCCCGATGCGAGACTCGATCCCAGGACCGCGGGACCATGACCCAAGCCAAAGGCAGCTGCTTAACCGACTGAGCCACCCAGGCGCCCCTAGACTCCTGTCAATTCTTTCAGATATCCTCAATACTGCTAGTGCAACGTTAGGCACGAAAGAAGGTGCTCGGTAGATGCTTATGACCCAAAGGAACGCATGTGCGATGGAATTCAAAGATTAAAGTGAAAGCATCTCCAGATGATTGATTTCCCTCCATCACCACCTGAACGGGCCCTGGCTGCCTTGGGGGGTTGATCTCCTGGGCCTTCCCTACCCCACTTCAGCTTCCTTTGACCGGAATGTGAATCCTTATTTAGGGGGCAAGCCATGCATGATCAAAGAGCCCAGAGAAAAGAAATCTGTGCTGTTCCAGCCAGGTGCGCCCTGGTGGCCCCCAAGGGACTACAAGACAGTGGTGATGAGTGGACCAAGCTGCTGTCTGTCCACAGAGACGGGCAGAGGCTCAGACTCAGAGCCGGAACAGCTTGTGACTCGGAAATGTGGTTCACTGCTGAAACTCAACTCTCAAATTCCTTACAGGGAGACCTGGTCTGTCGCAACAGAGTGAGAATTCCCTGACAGGGAATCTGATTATATCTGGGGCCTCGGCTGCTGCAGATTTCAGGACATTCCTGGGTCATGTGCTCGGATGTGGCTGGAAAGCTGGGCTGAGCTAGGCCATGTTAATCCTGCCTGCCCCACCATCCCCTCCTGGGAAGGGGAAGCCTGGCACCCCCACCCCCATGTCCCATCACTGATCGCTGTGGGAAGGGCTCTGGGGATAACCATTCTTTGGGCCACATCAGGCAAGCCGTGAGAAACAAGCATCTGCCCCAGTCCCTACACACTTCACAACCTGTGTGCACGCGTGTCTGTGTGGGCCTAGACTAGTAAAAACAGATGTTAATGTGGCTCAGAGGAAGGGCTGTCGTGGGGCGTGGAATGCAGGGTGTTGGTGGGAGGGCAGGTGAGAGACACCAAAGCCATATCTTGGGGGGTGAGGGGTAAAGCATTTCTTCTGAAAAAGAAATACACCTAAGATGAGCCTTGAGGGGTGACCAAGAATTAGCTCTCTGCTCTCAGGAAGGATACAGTTTAGTAAGGGAAATAAGATAAATACACAATTTATCATATAACCCAAGGCAGAAAGTAGGAAGGGCCTCAAGAGAAGTACAAGGTGCCATGTGAGGCTGAAAGGACGGGTCCTGCTCTGGCTCAGGGGTTTGACGGAGGACCTTAGAGGGAGAAGTATGAAGAAAGGCCCTCAGGGATGGGGTGGAGGTGGGTGAGGGGAGGCGATGCTGAGTGTGTGTGTGAGGGGTTGGGGGGCAGGAAGGAGAGTAGAGAAGGGCCAGCCAAGCCCTCTCTGGATCTGATAAACTTTAGGGAGACTCCCAGGCCCTAGAGCATCTCCTCCCTCGGGATTTACCTCAGTATTGATGCCTGAGCCCCATCTTTCTTTTCTTTGGGAAAAGGGCTGCTGCAGGCTGGAGGGCCCTTCCAGCCTGAGACCCCAACAATTATATTCCCTTTCCCCGGAGCCCTGAGGATGGGTTACAGCTCTCAGTCCACCCCCAGGTGGTGGACAATATAGCCTTGAAGGTGCTGCCCTTCCCCTCTCAGGAGCTGGTGGAATTGTCTGGATAGGAACCTATGAGTTAGAAGTGGCCCTCCAAGTTTAGGAGGTGGGAGTCCAAAGAGAGGGTTTTAAATTCTGTTAGTGGCTGGCAAGTTAGGATGCCTGACTCAATGCTGCTCTCTACTGACCAACTCAAGCCTAGCAAGTTATATGGGATGCCCAAAGCTGTGACCACAAGCTTTGCTTAGGTAATTATTCCTTCAATGAGCCAATCACTCCACTCGTTCATTCATTCATTCATTCATTCATTCAACAAATATGTACTGAGCAATGACAACAATAAGTATAATAATATCTAACATTTATTGAGCCAGCCCTGGTTCTAACTGTCTTAGATACAGTGTCCTGTCCAAGACCACCCAGCCCTGACTGGGAGTAACAGAGCTAAGAGGCTAACCCCATGGGTCCAACATCACAGCTCGAGCTCCTAAGGATGGTATTGCTTTGTGGCACCCAAATGGGCTCCGGAAATACAAGTTGGAACTAATGAGCTGCTTACAATCTAAATTCTGTAAGCCTTACCAGGAATTTGGGGGAATTGTGTGCAGCAAACACTGAAACGCTCTCGATTACAACGGGAAATTGAATCTTATTCACAGGTTAGGCCTGGGAGGGACATGACCCTAGCTCTTCTCCCCAAAACAGAAAGCTTGCCTGTCTCCTACCTGGGGCGGCAGGGAGAGCTCAGGCAGATGAAGAGTCAGAGGTCCTCGGTTCCAGCTCCTCTTTTAACCACCAACATACCCACTTGGGTCATGGCCAAGGACTTTCTCTCCTGGGAAAATTCCCTCGTCTTTAAAAAGAGATTTGGATAAACCAACTCTGAGTTTCATTTCAACTCTTCTGGGACTCCTTTGCCACATCTAAGAAAGGACGAATTGGAAATCTCTGTCACTCCCATTCTTTTGCCCACCTGGCAGGTGATTCCATCACTACAAGACATTCAGGGGCTCCATTCCCTTTCCCAGCCCCAGACTGGAATGATGTTTTGGCTCAGGAATCTACAACCCAGACTCAGGTTCATGAATTCCATCCTCGACACAACTCTAGGACGTGGGTGCCAGCATATGATTATCCCCATTGCACAGATGAGGAAACTGAGACACAGAGAAATTCAAGAACTGTAGTGTCATAAACCTGGCAAGTAGTGGAGCCAGACGGGAGCCCAGGCCATCTGGCTTCAGAAACAGGTCTCTTAGCCCTCATACTTCAGCTTAGAGGGGATACTTGATTTGCCCAGAGTCTCAAATAAACTATGCCTCTCGATGTCATAGTTTACTCGACCTGAAATGTGCCTCATGACTGCCTTGTGGGCTTTCTGTGGGATGAAACAAGATGTGAAGTGGTCAGATTGATGATTTCCTATGTCTGCTTGGGGTTTTGCTGAGCTCTGGTACTCTCAATCCCCTCCCCCCAATTCTGGCAGAGACCCACATGCGTGGGCGTGCTGTGACACCAAGGGGCTTATCAGACTCCCTGAGCTACAGCGGATCTGATCTGGGACACAGGACTGTTAAGATAAGCATTGAGACTGCCCAAGGTTAGAGCTCTGTGCTGGGGAAGGGAGAGAGGAGCCTGACTTGGGGAGAGAAGAGGAAGGAGCCGTGAATGACTCTCAGCGCTGGTTTGCTAGCAGAACAAGGATATTCTTGAGGGTTGGGAGGTGGAGTGGGTGGCTGTTTGTGTAGATTTAGTGCGGGGCTTCTAGGTGGGGTTTTGGAAAGGGTCCTCTTACCCTGTTGTTGATGGCAAAACAAAAAGATCTTTCTCTTTTGCTGCCCCTCATTCCTATGTCCTTTTCTCAGTCTCTGAGCCTGTGTAACTCCCATGGCTGTGGGGTTTGCAGGCGGGAGCGGGGGCACCTATGCTTAGGACTGGGGTGAAAGTTTTCATGAGATTCATCTGGGCACCCAGTCACCATGTACTTTCCACTGACTAATTCTGCTGTGCTGTTGCCTTAGCCATCGGAGAGGGTGATGGGCTGAAATGGGACATAAGAAATAAAAATAAGGGGCGCCTGGGTGGCTCAGTCAGTTAAGCGGCTGCCTTCGGCTCAGGTCATGATCCCAGGGTCCTGGGATCGAGCCCCACATCGGGGGGCTCTGCTTCTCCCTCTGCCTCTGCTGCTCCCCCTGCTTATAGTTTCTCTCTGTCAAATAAATAAATAAAATCTTTTTTAAAAAATAAAAATAAGTCCTCATCTTTACAGGGTCAACACTTTCACATCCACTATTTTATTGATCCTTCACTAAGCCTGTGAAGTCAGGGCCCTAGTTAGGTTGGATCCTGGGGTACAGAGGCTGTCGATGTCCATGAGCCCCAGAAAGGCAGTCAGAGGATGGGGTTCTACACCTGGCTCTCTCCCGGGTTGGCCACATGACCTGGGGCAGGTGATTCAGTTTCCCTACATCTCAGTTTGTGATTGGTCAAAAGAGACCCTGAACACAGAAGCTCTTTGTAAACTGTTAAAGGCTCCCCAGCAGCGGGGCATTTATGGTGGTGGCTCAGAGCTTAGTACTCCATACTCCACTTAAATGCTGCTCCCTCGAAGGGGCTGAATGTGTTCTTCCTCCTGGCCCTGCGTCCACAGACACCCCCCCTGCACTTGTGAGGGTGGTCCCGAGAGGACCAGGCAGGGCGGGGCATAGGAGGTGTGCCCAGGAGGGAGGAGGGGGGAAGGTCTGCCCGGTGCCACCTCCCTGCCCCGTGTCTGGCTCCCACTGGCAACCTGAGCCCTTGGCCTCCCAAGCTGCTCCTGGAATGTAAACCCCAAACAAAGCACATTCTTGAGCCGGTCACCAGCTCCTGACCCTTGGTAAGGGAAGGCAGGAGCCAGCATTTCTCTTGGCCCCGAATGACACCAGCACAATCTGGTGCTGGGGGTTGTTATCACAAGCCCGGATTAATAGGCTGGCTGTCCCCCACAGCTTATGAAAAGCCCGATCCTGACCTATTCCTCCCGTCAGAGCCTGCTGCAAAGGGAGACGGGACCCGATCCCTAAGCGAGGGGATTTGAAATACTGCTGATTTCCTGAATCTGATGCTTTGTGCCAGCCACAGGCTGTAGACGGAAGCCAAGGAAGAGGGGGCATTGTAAAGGTTACTCTCAATGTTACTGCTGTCTCTCGGCTCCTTGATTTCTGGCTTCATTCAACTCAGTTGTTTGCTACACATTTATTCCCTCAGTTATTTGTTACACATTTAGACACTGCGTGCCCAGCCCTCTGCGATGCTCTGAGCCTCCAAGGATGAATGGCGCTGTCACGGTCCCGAGGAGAACCTACAAAGTTTTGTGTCTGGGGGTGATGTGTGGGGGCGGTGGCTGCATTCACCAGGTACCCAAGGGGCAGGAACCCTGGGCAGAGGCAAGGAGGGGAGGTGGGGAGATGGGGAGGCAGGGAAGCGGGACCTGTGCCAAGGGCCTCGGAGGCCCAGACTGAGGCTGGGAATCACCTGAAGGGTAGGGCGAGCTGCTGGGGATGCTAAGCTCTGCAAGGACAGTTGGATTCGGAGATGAGAAGGATTTCCCCAGCGCAGGGGCCTAACAGCGATGCGAAGGGGGGGGGCTGGAGGAGAGGGCTGCGGGGGTAGCGTAGTGGGAGGTCGTCATGTGGCAGGAGGATGAGGGTGTGAACCCAGGTGGTGGCCATGGGAATCGGGGAGGGGTCAGCCTGAGGGGGATGTGGGTGAGAAGAATGAAGGTGGGGTGGTCGTTTGTCACCAGGGCTGAGCCTGCTTCCCACAGGTGTTGGATGTGGAGGTCTGAGGTTAACAGAGACCCTCTGGAAGGGTAGCTCCAGTCAAGTCCCCTTCTCCCATAGATGGGGACACTGGATCTAGATAGGGGAGCCTGGGAAAGGGATTTGTACATTACTATTCCCTTACAAATGTTTGCTTTTAAGGATGTGACCTGCTAACCTGAGGTTAGGACCAGGCCTCCCTTTCTGTTGAGTCGGAGGGAGAGTGTCCCCAAATCCCCTTCTCGTCCTCCAGATAAGGAGGGCAGGGTGGGCCACCTTCTGGAGACAGTGAGTAGGGCCTTAGGAGTCCCTCGCCTTGAGGGAGCAGCCACACACCTCCCCCTGCAAGGTTGACCCCAGAGGAGGAGTCTGGAAGGCCCAGCTAGGGCCCAGGTAGGCCAGGCCACCAGCGGCAAGCCTGGAGGTCCTCACTCCAGCAATGTGGAGTGTGGAGGGAGGCTGGGGGGGAGACAGACTTCTCTCTGAACTGCCTAGAAAACTTACAACTCGAGGTGTCACCTCAGGTGTCCAGTCTTCCGATACTTCCCGGCCTCCAGCCCCTTACCCCACTGACCCTCTGAGTCATCTGCCAAATATTTCCTCTTTGGAGGGTGTTTTGCATGAAGAAAAGAAATTGTCTCAGGACTCTGGAGAGTCCAATCTGGCTAATGAGGAACTGGGACTGGGGCTCTAGGAATTTTTCCCAGTTCTTCCCCTCAAGGAACCATCCCTTAAACTCGCTCAGGACACATTTAGCGGGCGCTGGCTGGGTGCCAGGCATGAACCAGGTGCTGAGTACGTGAGGGCCAGTGAGAAAGACTGGACTCCCCCATTTCCAGAGCTCATGACAACTTGCGGAAGTCTCTGTTTCCCCATCTGTAAAGCAGACTGATCCCAGGCTTGCCCAAGCTCACAGGGATAAAGGATGCAAGAGGCCCTCCAGCTGCTATGGCACCGATCTTTCTGGGTGACATTTCGAACCCCGTACACTAGTACGTCACAGCTGATGTCCTTTCCTCCTCTGTGTGCTAGGTCGTTCGAGGCAATGCAGTGCTGTGGTCAGAAAGTCTGCAGTCAGACTTGGCTCAGTCACTTACTAGCTTGGGACCTTGGACAAGTTATGTAATCTCTTCGAGCCTTAGCTTTCTCATCTGCAAAATGGGACACTCCTTACCTCATAGAGTTGATCTAAGGACTGAAGTGAGGGCTTTGGCGCCTTGTCAGATGGCATGATCCTTGCTCTTGTTCTACAGATTGGGAGATGAAGAAGAGAAAGAGGAGGGGAGGGATTGTGACATGAAAGCCTTTGGGGGCGGGGGGGAGAGGGGGAGCAGGGCCTGGAGCCAGGCCATCTCACCCCGGATCCTGAGTGGCCTCCATGGCACCATGACGTACAGACAATGTGGCTTACCACCGACATTCCGTTTCCCTAGCTCAGCGAGGTGCCCCCAAAGTCTTTCCCAGAATGGACCTCCAAGAGGTAAGTCCTCAGCAGACCCCAGCTCCAGCTCTTGGTGGCCTCCATGGGTTCTGGTGGCCAGTCCCCCAGTCTCATAATGGGGAGGCCCTTTTTCAGGCTGACTGTACCCCTGAAGTTCTGACCATTTAAAAATGCTTCAGTCCCATCCACGGATCTGCTACCATTTTGTGTGCTTGGAAAGCCCCCTCCTCCAACACCCCCCCCCACACACACACACAGAGCTTTGGCCTCTCTTGGAAAGGGTGGAGGGAACCCTGCTTGTAAACACCTTTCTCAGGGAGGGTGGAAGGGGACAGTGCAGAAATGGAAGAGGAAAGGTGGGGGGGGCCAGACCAGGGCTGGACTCGGCAGTGACTTCCCAGACATGCTGATCCATCCCTCAGAGGATCTGTAGTTCTTCCAGCACCTTCTTCTAACAGTTACTTCAGCAACTAACAGACCCAAAATCCCGGAGTCCAGAAGCAATAGGACAGCGTCCCCTGCAGTCTGCTCACCAGGGGGCACCCGTAGCCACAGGCCACCTCTAGCCTGGGTGGGAAGGCCAGGCTGGGCCAGCAGGGGGCAGCACCCTTCCTCCAGCCCCAGAAGGCCCAGGTTCCCCTTGTCCTCAAAGCCCAGGGGATCCTCCAGGAGGCTCCCCCTGAGCCCTGAGACACAGACAGGCGTTTCTTCTCTGTTCCTGCTTCTCGAGAACAAATTACACCATCAGGTAGTAAGTGCTGTCTGACTACCCTGCAACCCCTCCCAAGGCAGGTTTTTCTTTGTATCCCCGGTGCTGATAAAGGTTTTAAAAATAACTGGGAATCAGAAAGAGGTGCTCTAGGGGCGCTTGGGTCGCTCTGTCGGTTAAGCATCTGCCTTCGGCTCAGGTCATGATCCCAGGGTCCTGGGATGGAGCCCCACGTTGAGCTCCCTGCTCAGGGCGGGGAGCCTGCTTCTCTCACTCTGCCCCTCCCCACCCCTTGTTGTTGCTCTCAAATAAATAAAATCTTGGAGGAGGAGGAGAAGAAGGAGGAGGAGGAGAAGGAGAAGGAGAATAAGGAGGAGGAGGAGGAGAAGGAGGGGAAGAGGAGGAAGAAGAGGAAGAGAAAGAGGAAGAAAGAAGAAAGGAGAAGGAGAATGAGAAAAGGAGAAGGAGAAAAGGAGAAGGGGAAGAGGAAGAGGAAGAAGAAAAGAAGAAGAAGAAGAAGAAGAAGAAGAAGAAGAAGAAGAAGAAGAAGAAGAAGAAGAAGAAGAAAGAAGAAAGAAGAAAGAAGAAAGAAGAAAGAAGAAAGAAGAAAGAAGAAAGAAGAAGAAAGAAGAAGAAGGAGGAGGAGGAGGAGAAGAAGGAGAAGAAGGAGAAGAAGAGAGAGGTGCTCTACGAGCTTCAAGTCTTTAAGTCCATGAGCAATCCCCTTTCAACTTGGGGTAAGACAGGAGTGAACTTGAGCTGAGTGAACTGAGGCCAGACGTGGAGATGTCAGCTAACGAGCGCAACCTTTCCTACCCCGGAAGCAGAGTCGCCACGCTGAAGAGAAGGCAGAGATGTGGCTGTGCTGAGAGAGAGGTGACTCAGTGGGGGTGGTTTGGAGATGGAGCCTCCTCAGTGGGAACAGCCAAGGACAGCTGGTCGCCTGGGATCCTGTTTAGTCTGAGGCTGTCAGAGGGACCGTTTCCTGGGGTCCCCTCTACCCACCAAGACACCTGTCCACCCTGCCCCTGCACCAGCTGCCCGAGAGGATAGGAATATAGATTTTAATCGTTGTGCTGCTCCTGTTAACCCGAGTGCCGCGAACCCAGCCTTCGTGGACTTTGATGCCACGGTGTACGTGAGGTTTTGCACAGAAACACTCCGGGGTCGCCGGGGACGAAAGGGCCTGAGAGGGGTGGCAGAAGGACTAAGTGAGTGAGGAGAGGAGCGGGGAAGCCGAACCTGGACCGGTCCATTTGAACCTGACTTCCCTTCCAACCCAGCGGCCCCTGTTCCAAGGCCACCTCTCGCTGAGCAGATGAGGGCTAGGGCAGGCCCGCGGTTGACCGCCAAGTGGGGGAGGGATGCGGACCATGGGAGAGAAGAGGGGTTTGGGACTCCTTGCAGCCCTTCGCCATTTTCCATCCCAATCCTCCCCATCCTCATAATGGTAGCCATTGTCTTCTGCTCTACCCACCTCCTGCCCCGGACGCCGGGGGTGGGGGTGGGGGTGGTGGGCAGAGCTCACTGGAAGGGGAGGTAGCAAGTACTCCTGGGCCTTCCTCTGCCTGAGCACTAAGGGAGGAGTCTCCTCAGAGCTCTGCTGGGCTCCAGCTGGAGGCTGGCGGAGTCAACGCGTCTTCTTACGGTCTCCTGGGATTGGTACAGTTTGGAGGTGGAGGGAGGTCCCTCGGAGCCCCAGGGCCTGAGCCCACTAGCTGCTGACAGGACCTAGCATCCTGGGAAGTCACCCAAACTGCCCAAGAGTGGAGCGATCTGGTCCGGGGCAAAGATGCTGGGCCAGGGACAGCTAGGAGTCAGAGACACACAGCGCTTCCACCGCGGCGCTCAGACCCTGGTTGACGCCCCCCACAGCCAGGAGGCAGTTCTTGACCACGATGCTGGAGCAGGCACAGCGGGGCGTGGGCATGGTGGGGAGGACCTCCCACTTGTTCTTCCCGGGGTGGAACGCCTCTGCCGTCTCCAGGACCGTGGGTTGGTTCCCTGAAAGTGCCAAGGGAACCGGACCTTACAAAGGAGCCCAGCCACTGATCCGTGCCCCACAGGGCCGCCACCTCCCTGGCTCCCTCTGGAACCCACAAGCGGAAGCCAAGGGACCTCAGTCCCTGGGCTGCAGAACGGCTCCCTCCCTACCCTGGGCCTCGGCTCTTGTCAAACAGCCACTTTGCCCCGCTTGCCTTCTCTCCCTCTTTCCATCTCCTCCACCCTCTGCTTTTACCAGAAGTTTCTAGATACTGCTGCTGCCTCTCTTTTGCCTTTTATTAAAAAGCCGTCCCCAAGGTCTGGCTCACATTGAGCTCCTTTCATACTCGGGTGAAGTGGGAGTCTGTCCACACTGAGTGAACTCTGGGCGCCTAGAAGCCCTGCTGCCCATGTATCTCTGCCCTGTTGAAGCTGGGGCCCTGCCTTCAAAATACCACTACTCTCTGCGAGGAGTAACCCAGCAAATCCTGAATCCATTATAAAAATCTGTCTAATCAGATTGCTTTCCTATTCCAAGATGGAGCTGGGAATCCAGGGAGTAGAGCTGGCCAGAGAAAGAGGACCAGGCTAATCCCTGCTACACTTTTGTCTCCAGTGTTCCTGGATAGGGCCCCAGGGAGCTGTGCTCAGCAAGCCTGCGTTCCATGGTTAGCAGCATGTCCTGCATGCTCTCTTGGCCTCAGTTTCCCCTGTGTAAGAGGATGGAAGGAGCACATGGGGGCCCGTTTGTGGATACGTGGGAGGGAATGTTTTGAATTATTTGGGATAAAGGGGTAGGCAGGCAGTATGCAAGCAGCCAGGACCTTCTCCTGCTCATGCAGAGCGCCAAGTGTCCACCAAGCACCCGACCCGCAGTAACAGCCTGGAAGCGCCATCCTTACCAAGTCCTCCAGCCACTATGACCCGTCCACTCAGAGAGCCCGCCACAAAGTCTGCCCGCCGCTTCTTGAGGAAGAACGAGCGTTCCATCTTCAGCCAGCCCCCTATGGGCCACGGATCGTGGCAGGATAAATTTAGAGAGAATTAGATGCTGACCTCTCCCACCAAATACACACTGAGTCCCCAGAGCTCACACCTGAGACAGAAGTCCACTCCATCCACCCTTCGTGCTCAGGGCATAAACTACACCTCCTGCTGTTTGAAATGACAGCTCTGTGGCCTCTCCCCGCTCCCAGGCTCGCTATAGTCCAAGGAACCGTAATCCTGACCAGGATCCTTCTGTGTCTGCATCGGTAAAAAGCAGGAAGAGCCCTCCCTCCCTGGCCCTGCCAGGATGTTGTAAGACAAGAAAATAGATGGGAAAGGCTTGGAGACAAATAACCAGCCAGCCGAGAGGAGCCCTGTCCACATGGAAGAAAGTGAGCCCAACAGTAGCCCGGAATGGTGAGGGCTATCTAGACCTCTGAAAGGCTCATGCCACTGGGTCAGCAGCCCTGGGAGGGTGGACGGGATCGGGGGGAAAGTGGGGGGGAGTCAGCCAGAGGGGTGGTGGGCAGCTAGAGGCTGGTGCCCAGCTCACCCTGTTCCATGTCGAACACGTCCATGGTCCGGAGGAACTTGGGCTGCCGGTAGAGCCGACCCTGCCTCAGGCCCCCCAGGCTGTAGAGGCGGTCATCCAGGGTCACAAAGCTGGAGAAGGCCCGCTTGCAGGGAATGTTGGGGAACTTGGTCCAGGAGCGAGTCTCGATGTCAAAGACCTCAAAGGCATTGACTGCATACTTGGACTGTCGTCCCCCTAGGGGCCAGGATGGGGTTGGAGGGGTGGGGGAGGGGGGCCATGTAAGTACCTGAGGGCAAGGGGCTGCATTTCCCCTTCTGACTATTACCCAACCATACAGGGGGCTCCCTGAGGGGTTGGGGCATCATGGTTACCCCCTAGTACCGAGGAGATGCTCAGCACTCAGACACGACTTCCCGTGGGAACGGGCCCCAGGGAGGGAAGGAGAGATAGATGTGGGACCGATAACTCGTCCTTACCCAGCACATAGATCTTGGAGCCTTGGAGGAAGGAGGTGGCAGCATATCTCGGGGTGGGCATGGGTGCTAGTGATACCCACATGTCCTTGAGCATGTCATAGTGCTGGAGGTGGTTGTGCGGACGGAGGTCTAGGCCCATCCCGCCTGCCGCGTACACTCGGCAATCTAAGGAGAAAGGCCACACACACCCCCTGGCTCAGCTCGTGAACACCATGAGACAGGCCCATCAGTAATCACCTACCAGGCCGGCCTCCATTAACCCCTCGAACACCGGCACCAAGGCCAGGCCAGGTTCCCAACCACTGCTGTGCTAGAGTGAGGTTAATGGAACCACGACAAGTCCCTGCCGGGTTGGGCCTGGGTCTTCCTGAAGCCATGTCAGGCCTGCATGCCTTAGTCTTCCCTGGTGTCCAGCCCTTGGCTGAGCCGCGCACGGGGTAGACTGGGGCGGAGGCCTGGACAACCCTTGGCAGGTCTTGTCCTCTGCACGTTCCTCCTGCGTAGGCAGCTAGAGGGGATGCCAAAACGGAGGGGGTATTCCTCCGATGCCCTCCAGTAGTGGACTGTTGCTTAGGCACTCCCAGGTCGGAACTCTCCAGACCCAGCAGGAGCCTTTGGAAATGAGGTCAGCCCTGCTGTCGTTGGCCTTGTGGGACACTGGCCTGCTGCTGGTTTTCTCTGTGTGCCAGCCCCATGGGGGTGAATGCCATCCTCCTCACACACTGGGAGGCTTGTGGGCTCCAGAGGCATCCTGCACTAGATGGGATAGGGTTAGGGGTGAATGAGGATGAGGCTTTGGAGGACAGAAGACTAGCCCCTTTAAGGAACCCTGCCAGGGCCGTAAGCTGGGCACTGTTAGAGGAGAAGCAAATCCTCTCGTTTCCTGCTGCTCTTGGCTGCAGGTAGCCTTTGAAGGCACCTCCTTGAGACACTGCAGCGGAGAGGATGAGCAAGGCGTCCGTGTTTCCCGGGGCCTCGCCCCAGTTCCTCCTGCAGCCTACCGGAGACATAGCTCCCCTCACTCCCCCACCCCACAAGCCACTCTCCTTCCCAGGGACCCACCCCTGCCTGGGATTCCATCTCCCAGTAGCCAGTCTTCACCGCTTCTGGCTCTAAGAGGCTTTTATTCTTCAAGGAAATTATAGAGATGAGTACTATTTCCTTCTATTGAGTACTACCTCTCGTCTTACTGAAAAAGGAAAAAAAATCCCAACCGTAGCCTCAGGTCAGGAGACTGGGCCTGCTAATATTGGGAGGATTTCCCTTACACGACCTCTGCCTCTCCCATCCCTGTGTCACCCGACACACACCTCCAGCTGAGAACCCTCGGTCCACGCCGCACCACGACTCCTGGGCCAGCTCCTACTCGTCCCTCCACGGTCGCCTGGGTGTCCCCCACTTGCAAAGCTGGGCTCAGAGCACCAGCTCACTGCCTCCCATGGCATTGGCTTCCCCCTATTCGCCATTTGTTACCGAAATAATCCTTGTCTGTTTCTTCCGCTAGACGGTTAGAGAATTTGTTCGTCTGTGGCCCCAGCATCTGCTCCAGCGCCTGGCACACGCGCCTGATAGCTCGTCAGACTAACTGCTGAACCCATTCATTCAGTGCCCCAGCGAGGAGCACAGACTCCATCATCACTCACTGGCTGCGTGACCTTGGGCAAGGTATTTAACCTCTTCGGGCCCCACATGGCGTCCCTCTAAAATGAGGATAATCATAGCACTTACCTCATCACACAGGTTGTGAAGATCAGAGGGGCTAAAATATATAAAGCACCTATAGTAAGGACTCAATAAATGTTAGTTCTTAATCTCCCGGCAACATTTATTGAGGCCTGGAGACCAAGGAATACCCTTTCCCTCTCTTTTTTCCCCCCATAGGCCTCCAGGTCTCCTGTCCTTCCTACCCAGAGTTCGTGGAGGCCCCACTGGCCACTGCCCTGAGGGATTCTGGGTTATAGTTTCTCACTGGTCACCTTCATTGGTCAGACTCGGCCTTCTGAAAGTAGAGGCCAGGTCTTCTGCCTCTCTCCTTCCTCCCTGGGACCTAGAACTGCAGGGACACAGCAGGTGCTCAGGAAATACTGGTTCCTGATCTACAGTAGACCCAACAGGTAAGTGGGATGGTTTTGCCAGAGATGGAGGGAGGGTTGTATCCCACCAAGGCTGTCTGAGCTGCACGTGGGGTCTTCTAATTCCTGTTGGACCATTTCCCATAAAACCCTTTGTGTTTCAGCAAAAGAGCTTTTGGAACCCCCTCTGTGCTCTGGGCTGTACCAGGCCCAGTGAGAAAGAAATAAGGGGCTTTGAGAAAGTGAAATGAAGATCAAATAACCGTGTGGTCAGCACATGCTCGCCCCGAGACCTGTAAACCTGCGTAAGGTGCTGTAGGAGCACCACCCTCAGGAAATTTCTAGTCTCCATTCCTTAGCATCTCTGAGATTAGGAGGCAGAGGGGGAGGTTGAGGGTGGCGGGAAAGGGGGCCCTGGAGTCAGGCCTCAAAGCCCCACCAGTGGGGCCTGGGGATGGTACAAGGAGGCAGGGAACGTCCCCAGGGCCCCAAATATGTGTCTAGAGGTGGTGGTACCTAAAAGGCAGATGTCAGGGGATGAGGTGTTGTGGGTGGGAGGCTTCGTCATTCTGCTGAATGAAGGGGTCTGCGGAGACATGGCACTAAACCTTCAGCTCTCCCCTCTGGCCAGGCCTGCCCTGCTTGCTGGGAGGAGCCTGGGGGAGTGGAGCTCTGGTATCATATGCAATTACCAGACACTTCACCTGCTGCGCCTGTTTTCCCATCTGTAAAAGAAGGCCAGTGGGTCTTCAGTTTCAGTGTCTATTGTAGGGATCAAATGGGATCAGGCCTGTGAGAGTGGGCCCCCCATTCAGTGTTGGCTTCCATCCCTCTCCCCGTGACCCCCACTCCCTTCTCTCTGCCCTCCCTCAGCCCTGGCCCCACTCGCCTTTGGCCGTGACAGAAATGCCCATGGCGGCCTCGCGCAGCACGCTCCTCTTCTTCCACTTGCCCTCATCGATGTTGTACATCTCCACGACCTTCAGGGGCAGCTGACTGGCGCCCACACCCCCGATCACCATGATCCGCTTCCCCAGGGCGATGGCGGCCACCCCGGCCCGGGCTGTGGGCAGGGGGGGCAGGGCGGTCCACTGGTCGGCCTCGGGGGAGTAGACCTCAAAGCAGTCCATGGGGATGCCGTTGTCGTCACATCCCCCGATGGCATAGACCTGCCCCCCGCTCTCCAGCAGGGCGCAGTAGACCCGGCGGCTGGGCAGCGGCGCCAGGCGCTTCCACTGGAAGTCCTTGACGTTAGGCACCTCCATGGCAGCCCCGGGGGCCCCGCCCGCCGCGCCCCGGTGCCCGCGGAGCGCCAGGGCGCCGCGGGAGGTGCGAGCCCGGGGAGCCGCCCGCTACTCGGCGCCCCCTCTCGCCGCCTCCATCTGGCTCCCGTCCGCCGGCTCCCGCCCGACCCCGGGCAAGGGCCCCGACGCCGGCCAGCGCTTCACAGTCCCTCCAGACTGCGCGGTCCGGCGGCGTCCGCGCCTGGCCCTGCGGGAGGGATGGGGCGAATCAAGGGCGGTCGGGGCCCCGCGCCCTCGCCTCCTCGAGCGGCCGGCCGGCCGGGCTCCCGGCTCCCAGGTCCTCGCCAACTTTAAAGGGAAGGCGCGGCGGCCGAGGGCGCCACCCCGCGGCGGCATCGCGCCCCGCAGCGGTGTGTCCCCCCGCCCCTCCGGGCTGGCGGCTCGGACGCCCGCGGGGCGCGCGCGGGGCGGGGTCCTCCCGGCGGAGCGAGGACATAACACCTCCGGGCGCCGCCGCCTCCCTCCCCCGCCCCCCTGCCCGCGGCCTCCCGCCCACGCCCCCGCGCACTTACACAGCCAGGCCCGAGGAGCGCGGTGGCCGAGCGCAGACCGCGCATCAGCGGGGAGCGGGGAGCCCCCCACCCCCGCCGGGACGGCGGGGAGCCGGGGAGAGGGCGCGCTGTCCTTCCCCAGTCCGCACGCCGCCGTCACACATGCGGGCGAGGAGAAGGGACGAGCAGCGCGAAGGGGAAGCGGAGCCGCCCGCGGGGAGGAGGCCGGCCCGGCTGCTCCGCACCCCTCCCCACCCGCAGCAGCCACACCTGTGCCGGAGGCCGCGTGCGCCCCGCGGCGGAGCAGGCCGTGACCTCTTTACATAAGCGCTGGCGGCGCCCGCCCGCGGGGGAGGGCAAGGGCCCCGCGGGGGCCGCTCACCTTGTCTGCAGGGTCAGAGGAGGCGGGGCACTGGAGCCAGGAACCCAGATGACAGGGACCAGACTCCCTGCAGCGTGGGGGTGGGCGGTTTGTGAGTGTTTGTTTTGGATGAGGAGGCGGAGAGTCCAATTACCCAGTTTATCTACAGCACACAGACCCAGGTCGTGACAGGCTGGCTCAATAGTCAGCTTTGCTTTGGGGGAGGTATGATCAAATGGCTTAACCTAATAGAAGCAAGTTCCGTGGGTGTGACACGCGCAGAGCCGACATAGGTGCACCCAAACATAGCGTGTGTGCTGAGCCGCACACCGCTGCATGACTTACACATCGCCCTACCCGCTGCCACCCGGAAACAGACGGAGTAACTGACAGACGCACAGACATGTGGACACGTAACCAGAGAACGAACACATGGGGGGACCCCCCCCTTCCGTCCCTTCTTCACACACCTTGAGATGCGGAAACCTGGTTATTCAATGTTGGCCCTCAGCACCAACCTACGGGGCTTGCCAAATAGTTTTCTCAAGCCACATTCTCATAGCCTTTTCAGGATAGCGGTCCCCTTTAACAAAGGTGCCCATGACACCAGTGGGCCACCTGGCCTGAAGGACTGCAAGGCCTGTGGAGTCCCCCTTCTTCTTGGTTCCCTGGAAAACAGTCAAGTCTTGAAACACTCAGGCTTGGGAGTCTGATAGACCTGGGTTTGAATTCTGGCTCTGAAATTATTTAACTGCTCTGAGACCCAATTTCCTTATATTATTTTAATTTATCTTTTTATTTGGAGATAAGTTGGAGATTGACATGCAATAGTAGGAAATAACACCCTTTACCCAGTTTCCCTCAATGGTAACATCTTGCAGAACTTACAGTACAATAATATCACAACCAGGCTATGGAAAGTGATCAGTAAAGGTATAGAACATTTCCACCACTAGGATTCCTCCTGTTGCCTTTTATACCCACACCTACTTCCCTCCCACCCCTTTCTCTCCAGCCCCTGGCGACTATTAATCTGTTCTTCATTTCTATAATTTTGTCATTTCAAGAATGTTATATAAATAGAATGGTATAGTGCGTAACCTTTTGGGACTGACTACCCACACCCCTCCTGGCATAATTCCGTGGAGATTCAGCCAGGTTGTTGTGTGTGTCAATAGTTCATTCCTTTTTATTTCTGATAGAAGTATCCATAGTATTCCATGGTATGGATGGATCCTTGTAGATTTTTGTGAAGATTAAATGAGATACTGTTTGTAAAAGGCTCAGTTCCGTTTCCGACACAGAGCAAGGGCCTGGTAAATCGCTATTAATACCATTACTACCAACTATTGTCACCAACATGCGGAAAAAGGGAGACTGAGAACAAACACAGACATTTTGCCCCTTGCTCAGAAATGACTTCCTGTGAGAAACAGAAGTCACGACTCACAAGAGGCCCATCTTAATATCTTGAGTTCTTGGCTTAGAAATTCCACTGTTTCTTTCAGTTTGAATTCTCTGTACTTACAAAGTAAGCACCTCTAGAACCTTCAGAGGAAGGTTGTGTTCTGTTTTCTCTCTTCAGTAAGAACTCATAAATTCCAAGGGAATGTGGTCTGAATTAATGACGTTTTACAGGAAACACCAAACATTTCTCTTCTGTCCTAGGGATCACAATCTCCCCGGGGGGACTAGGGAATAGACTCAACCCTCAACTTGAGCTGTCTTCACAAAACCAGCACAGGGTGATCAGGAAGACTGAAAGCCATAGGCCTTCCTCAAAGGGGCTTGTTGGGGTGGGTCTTCAGTCTCTTTTGCCCACTGAGCCTTTAAAAAACAAAACAAAACAAAATTTATTTATTTATTTTAGAGAGGGGTGGGGAGAGAGCGGGAGCAGGGGGAGGGAAAGAGAAACTCCAGCTGACTCCCCACTGAGCGTGGAGCCCGAGCTGGGGCTCCATCTCACAACTCTGAGACCATGACCTAAGCTGAGACCACGATCTGAGCCAAGATCATGACCTGAGCCGAAATCAAGAGTCAGACGCTTAACCCACTGTGCCCCCCGGCACCCCCTGCCTACTGAGCCTTTTTCCCAGAGCAGTGAGGCGAGGCTCCTTGTGCCCCCACCCACCCCAGCCGGGGCAGCAGAGTTCCATACTACTTTGTGTTTGCAAAACTCATCCACTAACCTAAGCCCTCGCGCATCCATTTTCTCACAATCTTTGAAACAACCCTGGGAAAGGTGGCCCGGGCAGGTATCAGTCCTCACTTTCACAGATGGGGAATCTGAGACTTCCTGAGATAAAGTAATGGACTTATGGCCACTCGAGGGCCGGGACCAGGGTGGGCCTGGCTTGTGAATTCCAAATCCAACACTCTCCCACTTTAACAGTTAAATCACAAACGAAAGATTGTGTAGTATTAAGGACACCAAGCTTTTCCACTCACACCTGGCTTCCGGCTTTTTGTCCAGTTGCAGTGAAGGAAGGAGCCCAGGCCCCCAAGAGGGTTCCAGCGACTGCTCTCTCCCCATTGCCAGACTGTGTGCTGGGCAGCGTCGCTGGGAAAGGACTGGAATCCAGCTCCAGAAGAGGCCCCATTCTAGTCTAACGCTTCTCTTTTGCAAGCACTACCCTCTGTGAGGACCACGAGATCTAGGGACTCAGACCCTTGGAAAAGTACTAAGAACCGGATGCCTTTCAGGCCATGGTCTAATTGCTTGTTCTGAAGTACTCGCTTCTCTCCTTCCCCCACGGCTCTTCCTCTCAGCCAGGTGACATCCTTTAATCCTTACACTGAAGTGCACATTGAGGAAACTTGTAACCTAGCAACCGCCACTTAAGATTCCCTGAGTCACAGGCGGTTTCCATGCCTGGGCAGAGTGCACCAAGCTGGGGCCTGAAGGCGTGCCAAGCAGAGGCAGGGGGTCCGGGGACCCCTTTGATGCCTCACCACCCCGCTCTAGAGTGAGGCCACTTTCCCCGTCAGGACCTTCTTCCTCCTGTCAAACCTAAACCCTTCTCGCTCTGAGACCTTGCATTGCATGGGGCCTGGGTTTCTCTTCTCTCTTAAAAAGTGTTTGACTTTCTGCCTTGGTTACAAGGTGGCACAGGGACGGTGGGGAGGTGGGGGAAAGAAAGTTGATGAAAGCGTCTAACAGTAAAGCCTTTCTTTGATACAGTGGAGTCTTTCTCACTGTGATATTGTTGCATCAGCCTTGTTAAGGGGGTGCTCAGCTCTAGAAAAAGTCACTCAGTATTTTTTTTCTGAAGTCGCACCTTGGGTTTTTAAGGTCTATTTTATTTTATTATTATTTTTTTTTTAAGATTTATTTACTTATTTGAGAGAGAGAGCAAGAGAGAACTGAAGGGGGCGGGAACAGAAGGAGAGGGACCAGCAGACTCCACACTGAGTGCAGAGCCCGACGTGGGGCCTGATCCACGACCCTGAGATCATGATCTGAGCCAAAATCAAGAGTCAGACATTTAACCGACTGAGCCACCCAGGCGCCCCAAGGTCTATTTCAAATATAATAAAATGTACCGTAGTGTTTGAATTCATTAGGTATTCAGCAGGGGCCTGGCGCCACCACCTTGGGGTAGGTCATGGGGAAGCCAAGGGCGGGGTGGGAGGACAGTTTCTTCCCTGTTCACTTGCAGAGTCCCAGCATGGCAGCCCATGGATGGAGGAACCATGAAGGGCCGCAAGGGGCTGGTGGAATTCGGAGTGTAGGGCATGTTTTGGGGGGATGGGGAAGGAGGAATTGTTTGGTTATCAGAAGCTGGAGCAGCTCCTTCTCCTTCCTTGGAAATACAGTTGACCTCCCTTCAGTGGGCACCACTTGGACACCTTCTGTGGGATTCCATGCGGGCTGGAGGGACGCACTAGGAGCTCCCCGAGGCCGGGATCACTTTTCTGTGGTTCATTTTTTTGCGGTGCCTCACAGAGCAGGGGGTAGGGGAAAGTGGATGGACTCTGGAATCAGACAGACTGGGCCTGAATCCTGGCTCTGCCACCCCCAGCGGTATGACCATGAATAAGTCACTTATAGCCCTGAATCTCGGTTCCTCATCTGGGAAATGGGGAATAAGAAAATCTACTTTCTAGGGGCGCCTGGGTGGCTCAGTCATTAAGCGTCTGCCTTCAGCTCAGGTCATGATCTCAGGGTCCTGGGATCGAGCCCCGCATCAGGCTCCCTGCTCAGCGGGAAGCCTGCTTCTCCCTCTCCCACTCCCCCTGCTTGTGTGCCCTCTCTCGCTGTGTCTCTCTCTGTCAAATAAATAAAATCTTTAAAAGAAAAAAAAAGAAAAAAAGAAAATCTACTTTCTAGAGGTATGGGAGGAACGAGATGCCAGGCATAGATCCTGGGCGTGTAGGAGGCAGTCCGTTCCTCCCTGTGTGATGACAAGCTCCCGCACCCTGACTTTCTGTGCATACAGGCCAGTGAACCCACAGCAGGTGCCCGTTTCACAAAGTAGACCCCTTACCAGGGTTCACGCTCTCCTATGCCCAACCATGTCTGGGCCTGTGTCTTGGGCAGGGTTTCTTCCCTCTTAGCACACTGAAATCTCCTCCACTGCCTAAATGGCATCCCGATCTGGAGAACAGCTGGTGCCCTTCCTGTAGAGAATCACCTCTCCTTCCTCAGCAGACGCGTGGCGATATGCAGGGGGTAGAAGTGAGGATGGCTCATCCAGTCAGGACTGAGGCTACGAGCAGATCCAGGGAGGGGTAATTTCCTCCCCCCATGGAAAAGCCTCATCGGGGCCTCCTCCCACCCAGTCCCAACAGAGCCCAGAAGGATTTAGGGATCCAGAGGACTCGAAGGGAGACGGTGTGACGCAGGTGTCAGCAGTCAGAAGCATAATCCTTGGGGTTGGCAGTCTGGGGTCCTGCGGAACGACCCCCTCCTGACCCCACAGTCGTGACTAGACAGTTGAATTAGCCACATGCCTTCAGCCACCTGCCCTGCCCCCTCCTCCTCCAGGGCAGAGCACCAGCCTGGGACCTAGAGGGACTTCGTGGCTATCAGTTAAGGGGTACCTCTGCTGGGAAGTGAGTCTCAGGTATGGGATGGTGGGGTGCAGGGAAGAGGTCGTTTTGGTTTTCAGATTCAGGAGCTGCACGATTTGGAAGGAAGAGTCGGGAAGCTGGCCCCTGGTGTGCTCTTTAGTGCATAGAGATGAGAGGGACTGCAGCGAGCCAGACCTTCTCGGAGAGACCGTGGCCCCTTCCCTGTGCTTACTGAGGAGACTGCATGAGGAAATGGGGCTTAGAACAAAGCCTGAGGATCTGGGTTATAAACAAGGAAGAACCTCCTGCCCAAGAGCATCAGAAAATGAAAACAGCAGCATGAGGTGAGCTGAGAGGCCGTGGTGTCACCTCCCCCGGGAGATACTGGAAATAGGCAAGACACGGGGCCCAGAGTCAGAAGACCTATGTTCCAGCCATGTGTTGTCATAACTGGGCTGGGCGCCCCTGGACCAGTTGTGTCCATTCTGGCGTCTGTAAAACGGGAAGGGAAAAAGAGGAAGAACCCACAAGCTGGAGGTCTCTCCCAGCTGGAATGTTCTTTACTCCTAGGGGTATACAGGGTGGGAAGCCCGAGAGAAAGAGTCATTTAACCAAGGTGACCAAGCAGTGGGTCCCAGAATGGACATCCTCACATTCTCCCCGGTGGCGCAAACACAGGGGTCTGGCTCCATCAGCTCTCATAGGCACCGCCAGCTACCCAAGGTCCAGTCACCAGAAGGGATGCATTGAGGGCCTTTGCCTGGCCCTGTTGCTGCCACCACCCTCATTTGCAACAGCTGCAGTGAGTGCGGACAGGCTGGCTCCTTGTGGGCCTTGGGCACCCACCTGGTAGCCTAACTGCGCTTCCTATTGGGTCCTGACATTGCTGGGGAGCCAGGCTGCCAGGATAGGAGGCGGAGGACTGAAGGGCTCAAGTCATCGGATTCTGCCCCTTCCCCTAAATGCAAAATTGAGCCTGTTTGTCTCAGATCAGCAGGCGGGACCGGCTGGGTGCTGGGGCCCTGGAGGGGGAGGGGAGTGGGGGGGTGTGGGGTGGCAGGGGCTTATACATTAACCCTTCTCCTGGAGAGGATAGCAGAGCCTTCTTCGTGGGGGCCTGGGTGGAGGAGCAGAGGCTGCGGGCTGGGGAAGGCAGCAGCAGACCACCACTCCAGCACGGCTCTTTAAATGCCCATTAGTAAGCTACTATCGCCATTTCCAGAGCCAGCAGCGTCCTCCATTCTTCTTAATTAAAAAGAGCTCCACGTCCTGGAAGAGCTGGGAGAGGGCTCTGAATGATTTACACACCAGCCCCGCTGCTCCAGCTAGGAAATCGGCAAGGAAAATTGATTGGCAGATGGGCCAGCCTGCCTGTCTTGGATGGCGCATGTGTGTGTGCTGGGGGAGGGGGGAGGTGAGGGGGGCTGGCTCTCCTTCTGACAGGCTCTGAGTGAGGGGGGCGTGGACTCACCCCCAGTCCCATAGATCTCTGCAGGCCCGGAGGTAAAGCCTTCTGCTAACAGAAGGCCAAACAAAAGGCTCTCCTGCTTACCTCCTGCTGGGGTCCCTCATCCTGGCAAGACTGTCTCATCTGGAGGACAGGAGCTCACGCTGTGAGGCTGTTGTCTCATCTCCCAGGAGAGAAAGGGGCCACTCCCTAGAGGTTCCCCCCATTTCCAGATGGGTACTGCTCACCTGATAAGTAACATTCCTGGGCTTCTATTTGGCCATTGCCCCCCTGCTCGCACCACATTTTGTCTGAGCCGGATGTCCCCCTTCACGGGGCAGGGAAGGGGCTGCTGGGGTTCCACGGGGTGCACCATTGTGAGATGACACTAGAGAGCCAGGACGGGAGCACAGTCCCCTCAGAGGTCTCCGCCCCTCCCCGGCCTCTCCCTTCTAGCCAGGCCCTGGGGCATCCTCTAAAGCAGAGCAGCCTCCTTCTGGGTGCCGCCATGCCTCAAGCACCCCCACCTCAAGAGCCCACCCCCCTCTGTGCCAGAGAGGCAAGGTCCTGCTCACCCTGCAGCTGGGAAGAGGGGCTGGTCCACTGTGGTCAGGGCTTTCACTCCGGCACCGTCTCTCCTCACCCCTTCCCCTTCTTCTCTGGCACTTCACCACACACACATGCACACACGCGTACTACACACGTATGCATGTGCACGCACACATGCCCTCCTCCCCAGACGTTCTGGGGAAGGGACCGGGCAGAGGCACAGTACAGAGGAGGGGTGGGGCCCGGAGAACAGGCATCATCCAGTGCCCCGCGTTAACCCCCCTCCCCCAGGGGGCCGGCAATCTGCCGCAGCAGTTGAGGTTGCCATCTGGTGCGGTGACCTGTGTTCCCTCTGTGCTTGAGATGGAGAGGAGGCGGGGAGGCATGACAGGCTAGCTGCACGTGCGCTCTGGGTGTGTGTTTAAGAACAGATGTCAGAGCGCCCAGAAAAGGGGAGAAACAGGCTAAGCCTGGGGTGAATCAGAAGGCCTGCCCGTCATCATCAGCAGGCACTCCCAGGGCGGGCTGAGGAGCCCAGGGAACCCGCACTGAGCTCCCGGTTGAGGAGAGCAGCAGGGTCTGAGCCCTTGAGCATCCTTCTGGAACCCTGGCCTCAGGCTCCTAGCCTCGATCTCTTTCAGGCTCACACTCCCCCTCCTCCCGGGTGCTGGACGAGGGCTTGTCACCAGGAGAATGTGTCTGCCTGCTCAGCACCCAGGGGCCATTGGTTCTTCCCTGGACATCACTAGGAAGAAGTGGAAGGACACCTGTACTCATGCCCTGACCTAATGGCCGGCACCCCAGCAGAGGCCACCATCAGGAATCCTGTGTGTCCTTTTGTCCTTGGTGGTCCCCGCCCAGAAAGAGCTATTTGCTTCCTTGGATGACATCGCTCCCCTGTGGTCCTAGCCTCAGGAGTTACGCTCCGAGGGGTTCCTCGGTACAGACTCCACCCAAATCCCAGGTGAAGGTCTCTTGTCATATCTTAGGGGAGGGGTGAGCAAGCGATTACTTGCCGGCCAAACCCATCCTGCTGCCTATGGCTCGTGATCTCAGAACGGTTTTTACATTTTTAAATGTTTGGGGGAAGAAAAATCTAAAGAAAAATATTTTGTGATGGGTGAAAATTGTATGAAATTCACATTTCAGTGTCTTTAAATAAAGTTATATTGGGAACACAGCCACGCTCATTCACTTACGTGTTGCCTGTGGGCTGCTTTCCCGCTACGACAACGGAGTGGAGTCACTGCAACAGAGAGAGCATATGGCCCGCAAAGTGCAAAATATTTACTATCTGGCCCTTTACAGAAAACGTTCCTGTTCCCCAACCCCTCATCTGGGTTATTTTAAGGGAAAGAGGGATACCACCTTTTTTTTTTTTTCTTACTTACCTTGACAGGTTAAATTGGTACAGCACTATCTTGAGACAATGGAAGGAACTTAACATTTGTTAAGCACCTACTGTGTACGAGGCACGTTTTTTTCTGCTTGTCCCATAATCTTTACAGCAATCTTGAGAGGCACAAGCACTAATAGTTGCTACATTCTGGAAGCACGGAGGCACCAAGAGATTAGGAAATTGCCCGAGCTCTCATAGCTGCTCAGAAGAGGATCCTGGATTCAAACTCCGGTCTGGCTGACACCAAAGCCCATAGCCTCTCTAGGCCACCGTGACGCTGAGATGACGTTCAGCAGCCCAGTAAGGGCCCACCCAAATGGCTGCTGGTTTGGAGATTCCACCCCCCCCCCCCCCCCGCCCCCTGCCCTTCCCCTGAACAGATAGGGGAAATTGAGACTCAGGTTAGGTGCCCACGCCCCTCCTCTGGCTCCCTGAGCCTGGTCTTTGGGTGAGGGGAGTGTAGACCACAGGCAGCAACAACATGGCAACAGTAACAGCTCCACATCTGCTCCCCCTCCCTCCTCCTGCCTGCTTCCTCCTCTCCTACTATCTATTTTCATCACTTATTAGCTTTCCTTCGGGGAAAGTTCAATTTGCATTTAAATAGAAAACCTCTGGAATGGCTCAGATATAACGTTAAGGTGCTAATTACAAATTCATTCCATCTTAAATATTAAGGCACTTCAGTTCATCTCAGGGGTGATGGAAGGCAGAGGGAATGCTTGGTATTTATGAGTAATGCATATTGAGCTGTTTACTGCAAAGCCCTTACAACTCCCCGCCAGTAGAGGGCAGAGAGGAGGTGTTCTGAAGACCCATGGG